>NC_139925.1:0-1337500 GCF_963514095.1 Eutrigla gurnardus
TGACATGTAGAGACAGACAGGTGACCAGTCTATCACAGGGCTGACATGTAGAGAGAGACAGGTGACCAGTCTATCACAGGGCTGACATGTAGAGACAGACAGGTAACCAGTCTATCACAGGGCTGACATGTAGAGACAGACAGGTGACCAGTCTATCACAGGGCTGACATGTAGAGACAGACAGGTGACCAGTCTATCACAGGGCTGACATGTAGAGACAGACAGGTAACCAGTCTATCACAGGGGGACATGTAGAGACAGACAGGTAACCAGTCTATCACAGTGAGACATGTAAAGACAGACAGGTAACCAGTCTATCACAGGGAGACATGTAGAGACAGACAGGTGACCAGTCTATCACAGGGAGACATGTAGAGACAGACAGGTAACCAGTCTATCACAGGGGGACATGTAGAGACAGACAGGTAACCAGTCTATCACAGGGAGACATGTAGAGACAGACAGGTAACCAGTCTATCACAGGGAGACATGTAGAGACCGACAGGTAACCAGTCTATCACAGGGGGACATGTAGAGACAGACAGGTAACCAGTCTATCACAGGGAGACATGTAGAGACAGACAGGTAACCAGTCTATCACAGGGAGACATGTAGAGACAGACAGGTAACCAGTCTATCACGGGGCCGACATTTAGAGACAGACAGGTAACCAGTCTTTCACAGGGAGACATGTAGAGACAGACAGGTAACCAGTCTATCACAGGGAGACATGTAGAGACAGACAGGTAACCAGTCTATCACAGGGAGACATGTAGAGACCGACAGGTAACCAGTCTATCACAGGGAGACATGTAGAGACAGACAGGTAACCAGTCTATCACAGGGAGACATGTAGAGACAGACAGGTAACCAGTCTATAACAGGGAGACATGTAGAGACAGACAGGTAACCAGTCTATCACAGGGCTGACATGTAGAAACAGACAGGCAACCAGTCTATCACAGGGCTGACATGTAGAGACAGACAGGTAACCAGTCTATCACAGGGCCGACATGTAGAGACAGACAGGTAACCAGTCTATCACAGGGAGACATGTAGAGACAGACAGGTAACCAGTCTATCACAGGGAGACATGTAGAGACAGACAGGTAACCAGTCTATCACAGGGAGACATGTAGAGACAGACAGGTAACCAGTCTATCACGGGGCCGACATGTAGAGACAGACAGGTAACCAGTCTATCACAGGGAGACATGTAGAGACAGACAGGTAACCAGTCTATCACAGGGGGACATGTAGAGACAGACAGGTAACCAATCTATCACGGGGCCGACATGTAGAGACAGACAGGTAACCAGTCTATCACAGGGAGACATGTAGAGACAGACAGGTAACCAGTCTATCACAGGGGGACATGTAGAGACAGACAGGTAACCAATCTATCACATGGAGACATGTGGAGACAGACAGGTAACCAGTCTATCACAGGGAGACATGTAGAGACAGACAGGTAACCAGTCTATCACGGGGCCGACATTTAGAGACAGACAGGTAACCAGTCTATCAGAGGGAGACATGTAGAGACAGACAGGTAACCAGTCTATCACAGGGCTGACATGTAGAGACAGACAGGTGACCAGTCTATCACAGGGCTGACATGTAGAGAGAGACAGGTGACCAGTCTATCACAGGGCTGACATGTAGAGACAGACAGGTAACCAGTCTATCACAGGGCTGACATGTAGAGACAGACAGGTGACCAGTCTATCACAGGGCTGACATGTAGAGACAGACAGGTGACCAGTCTATCACAGGGCTGACATGTAGAGACAGACAGGTGACCAGTCTATCACAGGGGGACATGTAGAGACAGACAGGTAACCAGTCTATCACAGGGAGACATGTAAAGACAGACAGGTAACCAGTCTATCACAGGGAGACATGTGGAGACAGACAGGTGACCAGTCTATCACAGGGAGACATGTAGAGACAGACAGGTAACCAGTCTATCACAGGGGGACATGTAGAGACAGACAGGTAACCAGTCTATCACAGGGAGACATGTAGAGACAGACAGGTAACCAGTCTATCACAGGGAGACATGTAGAGACCGACAGGTAACCAGTCTATCACAGGGGGACATGTAGAGACAGACAGGTAACCAGTCTATCACAGGGAGACATGTAGAGACAGACAGGTAACCAGTCTATCACAGGGAGACATGTAGAGACAGACAGGTAACCAGTCTATCACGGGGCCGACATTTAGAGACAGACAGGTAACCAGTCTATCACAGGGAGACATGTAGAGACAGACAGGTAACCAGTCTATCACAGGGAGACATGTAGAGACAGACAGGTAACCAGTCTATCACAGGGAGACATGTAGAGACCGACAGGTAACCAGTCTATCACAGGGGGACATGTAGAGACAGACAGGTAACCAGTCTATCACAGGGAGACATGTAGAGACAGACAGGTAACCAGTCTATCACAGGGCTGACATGTAGAGACAGACAAGTGACCAGTCTATCACAGGGCTGACATGTAGAGACAGACAGGTGACCAGTCTATCACAGGGCTGACATGTAGAGACAGACAGGTAACCAGTCTATCACAGGGAGACATGGAGAGACAGACAGGTAACCAGTCTATCACAGGGAGACATGTAAAGACAGACAGGTAACCAGTCTATCACAGGGAGACATGTAGAGACAGACAGGTGACCAGTCTATCACAGGGAGACATGTAGAGACAGACAGGTAACCAGTCTATCACAGGGGGACATGTAGAGACAGACAGGTAACCAGTCTATCACAGGGAGACATGTAGAGACAGACAGGTAACCAGTCTATCACAGGGAGACATGTAGAGACAGACAGGTGACCAGTCTATCACAGGGAGACATGTAGAGACAGACAGGTAACCAGTCTATCACAGGGGGACATGTAGAGACAGACAGGTAACCAGTCTATCACAGGGAGACATGTAGAGACAGACAGGTAACCAGTCTATCACAGGGAGACATGTAGAGACAGACAGGTAACCAGTCTATCACAGGGAGACATGTAGAGACAGACAGGTAACCAGTCTATCACAGGGGGACATGTAGAGACAGACAGGTAACCAATCTATCACATGGAGACATGTGGAGACAGACAGGTAACCAGTCTATCACAGGGAGACATGTAGAGACAGACAGGTAACCAGTCTATCACGGGGCCGACATTTAGAGACAGACAGGTAACCACTCTATCACAGGGAGACATGTAGAGACAGACAGGTAACCAGTCTATCACAGGGCTGACATGTAGAGACAGACAGGTGACCAGTCTATCACAGGGCTGACATGTAGAGAGAGACAGGTGACCAGTCTATCACAGGGCTGACATGTAGAGACAGACAGGTAACCAGTCTATCACAGGGCTGACATGTAGAGACAGACAGGTGACCAGTCTATCACAGGGCTGACATGTAGAGACAGACAGGTGACCAGTCTATCACAGGGCTGACATGTAGAGACAGACAGGTAACCAGTCTATCACAGGGGGACATGTAGAGACAGACAGGTAACCAGTCTATCACAGGGAGACATGTAAAGACAGACAGGTAACCAGTCTATCACAGGGAGACATGTAGAGACAGACAGGTGACCAGTCTATCACAGGGAGACATGTAGAGACAGACAGGTAACCAGTCTATCACAGGGGGACATGTAGAGACAGACAGGTAACCAGTCTATCACAGGGAGACATGTAGAGACAGACAGGTAACCAGTCTATCACAGGGAGACATGTAGAGACCGACAGGTAACCAGTCTATCACAGGGGGACATGTAGAGACAGACAGGTAACCAGTCTATCACAGGGAGACATGTAGAGACAGACAGGTAACCAGTCTATCACAGGGAGACATGTAGAGACAGACAGGTAACCAGTCTATCACGGGGCCGACATTTAGAGACAGACAGGTAACCAGTCTTTCACAGGGAGACATGTAGAGACAGACAGGTAACCAGTCTATCACAGGGAGACATGTAGAGACAGACAGGTAACCAGTCTATCACAGGGAGACATGTAGAGACCGACAGGTAACCAGTCTATCACAGGGAGACATGTAGAGACAGACAGGTAACCAGTCTATCACAGGGAGACATGTAGAGACAGACAGGTAACCAGTCTATAACAGGGAGACATGTAGAGACAGACAGGTAACCAGTCTATCACAGGGCTGACATGTAGAAACAGACAGGCAACCAGTCTATCACAGGGCTGACATGTAGAGACAGACAGGTAACCAGTCTATCACAGGGCCGACATGTAGAGACAGACAGGTAACCAGTCTATCACAGGGAGACATGTAGAGACAGACAGGTAACCAGTCTATCACAGGGAGACATGTAGAGACAGACAGGTAACCAGTCTATCACAGGGAGACATGTAGAGACAGACAGGTAACCAGTCTATCACGGGGCCGACATGTAGAGACAGACAGGTAACCAGTCTATCACAGGGAGACATGTAGAGACAGACAGGTAACCAGTCTATCACAGGGGGACATGTAGAGACAGACAGGTAACCAATCTATCACATGGAGACATGTGGAGACAGACAGGTAACCAGTCTATCACAGGGAGACATGTAGAGACAGACAGGTAACCAGTCTATCACAGGGAGACATGTAGAGACCGACAGGTAACCAGTCTATCACAGGGGGACATGTAGAGACAGACAGGTAACCAGTCTATCACAGGGAGACATGTAGAGACAGACAGGTAACCAGTCTATCACAGGGAGACATGTAGAGACAGACAGGTAACCAGTCTATCACAGGGAGACATGTAGAGACAGACAGGTAACCAGTCTATCACAGGGAGACATGTAGAGACAGACAGGTAACCAGTCTATCACGGGGCCGACATTTAGAGACAGACAGGTAACCAGTCTATCACAGGGAGACATGTAGAGACAGACAGGTAACCAGTCTATCACAGGGAGACATGTAGAGACAGACAGGTAACCAGTCTATAACAGGGAGACATGTAGAGACAGACAGGTAACCAGTCTATCACAGGGCTGACATGTAGAAACAGACAGGCAACCAGTCTATCACAGGGCTGACATGTAGAGACAGACAGGTAACCAGTCTATCACAGGGAGACATGTAGAGACAGACAGGTAACCAGTCTATCACAGGGGGACATGTAGAGACAGACAGGTAACCAATCTATCACATGGAGACATGTGGAGACAGACAGGTAACCAGTCTATCACAGGGAGACATGTAGAGACAGACAGGTAACCAGTCTATCACAGGGAGACATGTAGAGACCGACAGGTAACCAGTCCATCACAGGGGGACATGTAGAGACAGACAGGTAACCAGTCTATCACAGGGAGACATGTAGAGACAGACAGGTAACCAGTCTATCACAGGGAGACATGTAGAGACAGACAGGTAACCAGTCTATCACGGGGCCGACATTTAGAGACAGACAGGTAACCAGTCTATCACAGGGAGACATGTAGAGACAGACAGGTAACCAGTCTATCACAGGGCTGACATGTAGAGACAGACAGGTGACCAGTCTATCACAGGGCTGACATGTAGAGAGAGACAGGTGACCAGTCTATCACAGGGCTGACATGTAGAGACAGACAGGTAACCAGTCTATCACAGGGCTGACATGTAGAGACAGACAAGTAACCAGTCTATCACAGGGAGACATGTAGAGACAGACAGGTAACCAGTCTATCACAGGGAGACATGTAGAGACCGACAGGTAACCAGTCCATCACAGTGGGACATGTAGAGACAGACAGGTAACCAGTCTATCACAGGGAGACATGTAGAGACAGACAGGTAACCAGTCTATCACGGGGCCGACATTTAGAGACAGACAGGTAACCAGTCTATCACAGGGAGACATGGAGAGACAGACAGGTAACCAGTCTATCACAGGGAGACATGTAAAGACAGACAGGTAACCAGTCTATCACAGGGAGACATGTAGAGACAGACAGGTGACCAGTCTATCACAGGGAGACATGTAGAGACAGACAGGTAACCAGTCTATCACAGGGGGACATGTAGAGACAGACAGGTAACCAGTCTATCACAGGGAGACATGTAGAGACAGACAGGTAACCAGTCTATCACAGGGAGACATGTAGAGACAGACAGGTGACCAGTCTATCACAGGGAGACATGTAGAGACAGACAGGTAACCAGTCTATCACAGGGGGACATGTAGAGACAGACAGGTAACCAGTCTATCACAGGGAGACATGTAGAGACAGACAGGTAACCAGTCTATCACAGGGAGACATGTAGAGACAGACAGGTAACCAGTCTATCACGGGGCCGACATGTAGAGACAGACAGGTAACCAGTCTATCACAGGGAGACATGTAGAGACAGACAGGTAACCAGTCTATCACAGGGGGACATGTAGAGACAGACAGGTAACCAATCTATCACATGGAGACATGTGGAGACAGACAGGTAACCAGTCTATCACAGGGAGACATGTAGAGACAGACAGGTAACCAGTCTATCACGGGGCCGACATTTAGAGACAGACAGGTAACCAGTCTATCACAGGGAGACATGTAGAGACAGACAGGTAACCAGTCTATCACAGGGCTGACATGTAGAGACAGACAGGTGACCAGTCTATCACAGGGCTGACATGTAGAGAGAGACAGGTGACCAGTCTATCACAGGGCTGACATGTAGAGACAGACAGGTAACCAGTCTATCACAGGGCTGACATGTAGAGACAGACAGGTGACCAGTCTATCACAGGGCTGACATGTAGAGACAGACAGGTGACCAGTCTATCACAGGGCTGACATGTAGAGACAGACAGGTAACCAGTCTATCACAGGGGGACATGTAGAGACAGACAGGTAACCAGTCTATCACAGGGAGACATGTAAAGACAGACAGGTAACCAGTCTATCACAGGGAGACATGTAGAGACAGACAGGTGACCAGTCTATCACAGGGAGACATGTAGAGACAGACAGGTAACCAGTCTATCACAGGGGGACATGTAGAGACAGACAGGTAACCAGTCTATCACAGGGAGACATGTAGAGACAGACAGGTAACCAGTCTATCACAGGGAGACATGTAGAGACCGACAGGTAACCAGTCTATCACAGGGGGACATGTAGAGACAGACAGGTAACCAGTCTATCACAGGGAGACATGTAGAGACAGACAGGTAACCAGTCTATCACAGGGAGACATGTAGAGACAGACAGGTAACCAGTCTATCACGGGGCCGACATTTAGAGACAGACAGGTAACCAGTCTATCACAGGGAGACATGTAGAGACAGACAGGTAACCAGTCTATCACAGGGCTGACATGTAGAGACAGACAAGTAACCAGTCTATCACAGGGAGACATGTAGAGACAGACAGGTAACCAGTCTATCACAGGGAGACATGTAGAGACCGACAGGTAACCAGTCCATCACAGTGGGACATGTAGAGACAGACAGGTAACCAGTCTATCACAGGGAGACATGTAGAGACAGACAGGTAACCAGTCTATCACGGGGCCGACATTTAGAGACAGACAGGTAACCAGTCTATCACAGGGAGACATGGAGAGACAGACAGGTAACCAGTCTATCACAGGGAGACATGTAAAGACAGACAGGTAACCAGTCTATCACAGGGAGACATGTAGAGACAGACAGGTGACCAGTCTATCACAGGGAGACATGTAGAGACAGACAGGTAACCAGTCTATCACAGGGGGACATGTAGAGACAGACAGGTAACCAGTCTATCACAGGGAGACATGTAGAGACAGACAGGTAACCAGTCTATCACAGGGAGACATGTAGAGACAGACAGGTGACCAGTCTATCACAGGGAGACATGTAGAGACAGACAGGTAACCAGTCTATCACAGGGGGACATGTAGAGACAGACAGGTAACCAGTCTATCACAGGGAGACATGTAGAGACAGACAGGTAACCAGTCTATCACAGGGAGACATGTAGAGACAGACAGGTAACCAGTCTATCACGGGGCCGACATGTAGAGACAGACAGGTAACCAGTCTATCACAGGGAGACATGTAGAGACAGACAGGTAACCAGTCTATCACAGGGGGACATGTAGAGACAGACAGGTAACCAATCTATCACATGGAGACATGTGGAGACAGACAGGTAACCAGTCTATCACAGGGAGACATGTAGAGACAGACAGGTAACCAGTCTATCACGGGGCCGACATTTAGAGACAGACAGGTAACCAGTCTATCAGAGGGAGACATGTAGAGACAGACAGGTAACCAGTCTATCACAGGGCTGACATGTAGAGACAGACAGGTGACCAGTCTATCACAGGGCTGACATGTAGAGAGAGACAGGTGACCAGTCTATCACAGGGCTGACATGTAGAGACAGACAGGTAACCAGTCTATCACAGGGCTGACATGTAGAGACAGACAGGTGACCAGTCTATCACAGGGCTGACATGTAGAGACAGACAGGTGACCAGTCTATCACAGGGCTGACATGTAGAGACAGACAGGTAACCAGTCTATCACAGGGGGACATGTAGAGACAGACAGGTAACCAGTCTATCACAGGGAGACATGTAAAGACAGACAGGTAACCAGTCTATCACAGGGAGACATGTAGAGACAGACAGGTGACCAGTCTATCACAGGGAGACATGTAGAGACAGACAGGTAACCAGTCTATCACAGGGGGACATGTAGAGACAGACAGGTAACCAGTCTATCACAGGGAGACATGTAGAGACAGACAGGTAACCAGTCTATCACAGGGAGACATGTAGAGACCGACAGGTAACCAGTCTATCACAGGGGGACATGTAGAGACAGACAGGTAACCAGTCTATCACAGGGAGACATGTAGAGACAGACAGGTAACCAGTCTATCACAGGGAGACATGTAGAGACAGACAGGTAACCAGTCTATCACGGGGCCGACATTTAGAGACAGACAGGTAACCAGTCTATCACAGGGAGACATGTAGAGACAGACAGGTAACCAGTCTATCACAGGGAGACATGTAGAGACAGACAGGTAACCAGTCTATCACAGGGAGACATGTAGAGACCGACAGGTAACCAGTCTATCACAGGGGGACATGTAGAGACAGACAGGTAACCAGTCTATCACAGGGAGACATGTAGAGACAGACAGGTAACCAGTCTATCACAGGGCTGACATGTAGAGACAGACAAGTGACCAGTCTATCACAGGGCTGACATGTAGAGACAGACAGGTGACCAGTCTATCACAGGGCTGACATGTAGAGACAGACAGGTAACCAGTCTATCACAGGGAGACATGGAGAGACAGACAGGTAACCAGTCTATCACAGGGAGACATGTAAAGACAGACAGGTAACCAGTCTATCACAGGGAGACATGTAGAGACAGACAGGTGACCAGTCTATCACAGGGAGACATGTAGAGACAGACAGGTAACCAGTCTATCACAGGGGGACATGTAGAGACAGACAGGTAACCAGTCTATCACAGGGAGACATGTAGAGACAGACAGGTAACCAGTCTATCACAGGGAGACATGTAGAGACAGACAGGTAACCAGTCTATCACGGGGCCGACATTTAGAGACAGACAGGTAACCAGTCTATCACAGGGAGACATGTAGAGACAGACAGGTAACCAGTCTATCACAGGGAGACATGTAGAGACAGACAGGTAACCAGTCTATCACAGGGAGACATGTAGAGACCGACAGGTAACCAGTCTATCACAGGGGGACATGTAGAGACAGACAGGTAACCAGTCTATCACAGGGAGACATGTAGAGACAGACAGGTAACCAGTCTATCACAGGGCTGACATGTAGAGACAGACAAGTGACCAGTCTATCACAGGGCTGACATGTAGAGACAGACAGGTGACCAGTCTATCACAGGGCTGACATGTAGAGACAGACAGGTAACCAGTCTATCACAGGGAGACATGGAGAGACAGACAGGTAACCAGTCTATCACAGGGAGACATGTAAAGACAGACAGGTAACCAGTCTATCACAGGGAGACATGTAGAGACAGACAGGTGACCAGTCTATCACAGGGAGACATGTAGAGACAGACAGGTAACCAGTCTATCACAGGGGGACATGTAGAGACAGACAGGTAACCAGTCTATCACAGGGAGACATGTAGAGACAGACAGGTAACCAGTCTATCACAGGGAGACATGTAGAGACAGACAGGTGACCAGTCTATCACAGGGAGACATGTAGAGACAGACAGGTAACCAGTCTATCACAGGGGGACATGTAGAGACAGACAGGTAACCAGTCTATCACAGGGAGACATGTAGAGACAGACAGGTAACCAGTCTATCACAGGGAGACATGTAGAGACAGACAGGTAACCAGTCTATCACAGGGAGACATGTAGAGACAGACAGGTAACCAGTCTATCACAGGGGGACATGTAGAGACAGACAGGTAACCAATCTATCACATGGAGACATGTGGAGACAGACAGGTAACCAGTCTATCACAGGGAGACATGTAGAGACAGACAGGTAACCAGTCTATCACGGGGCCGACATTTAGAGACAGACAGGTAACCAGTCTATCACAGGGAGACATGTAGAGACAGACAGGTAACCAGTCTATCACAGGGCTGACATGTAGAGACAGACAGGTGACCAGTCTATCACAGGGCTGACATGTAGAGAGAGACAGGTGACCAGTCTATCACAGGGCTGACATGTAGAGACAGACAGGTAACCAGTCTATCACAGGGCTGACATGTAGAGACAGACAGGTGACCAGTCTATCACAGGGCTGACATGTAGAGACAGACAGGTGACCAGTCTATCACAGGGCTGACATGTAGAGACAGACAGGTAACCAGTCTATCACAGGGGGACATGTAGAGACAGACAGGTAACCAGTCTATCACAGGGAGACATGTAAAGACAGACAGGTAACCAGTCTATCACAGGGAGACATGTAGAGACAGACAGGTGACCAGTCTATCACAGGGAGACATGTAGAGACAGACAGGTAACCAGTCTATCACAGGGGGACATGTAGAGACAGACAGGTAACCAGTCTATCACAGGGAGACATGTAGAGACAGACAGGTAACCAGTCTATCACAGGGAGACATGTAGAGACCGACAGGTAACCAGTCTATCACAGGGGGACATGTAGAGACAGACAGGTAACCAGTCTATCACAGGGAGACATGGAGAGACAGACAGGTAACCAGTCTATCACAGGGAGACATGTAAAGACAGACAGGTAACCAGTCTATCACAGGGAGACATGTAGAGACAGACAGGTGACCAGTCTATCACAGGGAGACATGTAGAGACAGACAGGTAACCAGTCTATCACAGGGGGACATGTAGAGACAGACAGGTAACCAGTCTATCACAGGGAGACATGTAGAGACAGACAGGTAACCAGTCTATCACAGGGAGACATGTAGAGACAGACAGGTGACCAGTCTATCACAGGGAGACATGTAGAGACAGACAGGTAACCAGTCTATCACAGGGGGACATGTAGAGACAGACAGGTAACCAGTCTATCACAGGGAGACATGTAGAGACAGACAGGTAACCAGTCTATCACAGGGAGACATGTAGAGACAGACAGGTAACCAGTCTATCACAGGGAGACATGTAGAGACAGACAGGTAACCAGTCTATCACAGGGGGACATGTAGAGACAGACAGGTAACCAATCTATCACATGGAGACATGTGGAGACAGACAGGTAACCAGTCTATCACAGGGAGACATGTAGAGACAGACAGGTAACCAGTCTATCACGGGGCCGACATTTAGAGACAGACAGGTAACCAGTCTATCACAGGGAGACATGTAGAGACAGACAGGTAACCAGTCTATCACAGGGCTGACATGTAGAGACAGACAGGTGACCAGTCTATCACAGGGCTGACATGTAGAGAGAGACAGGTGACCAGTCTATCACAGGGCTGACATGTAGAGACAGACAGGTAACCAGTCTATCACAGGGCTGACATGTAGAGACAGACAGGTGACCAGTCTATCACAGGGCTGACATGTAGAGACAGACAGGTGACCAGTCTATCACAGGGCTGACATGTAGAGACAGACAGGTAACCAGTCTATCACAGGGGGACATGTAGAGACAGACAGGTAACCAGTCTATCACAGGGAGACATGTAAAGACAGACAGGTAACCAGTCTATCACAGGGAGACATGTAGAGACAGACAGGTGACCAGTCTATCACAGGGAGACATGTAGAGACAGACAGGTAACCAGTCTATCACAGGGGGACATGTAGAGACAGACAGGTAACCAGTCTATCACAGGGAGACATGTAGAGACAGACAGGTAACCAGTCTATCACAGGGAGACATGTAGAGACCGACAGGTAACCAGTCTATCACAGGGGGACATGTAGAGACAGACAGGTAACCAGTCTATCACAGGGAGACATGTAGAGACAGACAGGTAACCAGTCTATCACAGGGAGACATGTAGAGACAGACAGGTAACCAGTCTATCACGGGGCCGACATTTAGAGACAGACAGGTAACCAGTCTTTCACAGGGAGACATGTAGAGACAGACAGGTAACCAGTCTATCACAGGGAGACATGTAGAGACAGACAGGTAACCAGTCTATCACAGGGAGACATGTAGAGACCGACAGGTAACCAGTCTATCACAGGGAGACATGTAGAGACAGACAGGTAACCAGTCTATCACAGGGAGACATGTAGAGACAGACAGGTAACCAGTCTATAACAGGGAGACATGTAGAGACAGACAGGTAACCAGTCTATCACAGGGCTGACATGTAGAAACAGACAGGCAACCAGTCTATCACAGGGCTGACATGTAGAGACAGACAGGTAACCAGTCTATCACAGGGCCGACATGTAGAGACAGACAGGTAACCAGTCTATCACAGGGAGACATGTAGAGACAGACAGGTAACCAGTCTATCACAGGGAGACATGTAGAGACAGACAGGTAACCAGTCTATCACAGGGAGACATGTAGAGACAGACAGGTAACCAGTCTATCACGGGGCCGACATGTAGAGACAGACAGGTAACCAGTCTATCACAGGGAGACATGTAGAGACAGACAGGTAACCAGTCTATCACAGGGAGACATGTAGAGACAGACAGGTAACCAGTCTATCACAGGGAGACATGTAGAGACAGACAGGTAACCAGTCTATCACAGGGAGACATGTAGAGACAGACAGGTAACCAGTCTATCACGGGGCCGACATTTAGAGACAGACAGGTAACCAGTCTATCACAGGGAGACATGTAGAGACAGACAGGTAACCAGTCTATCACAGGGCTGACATGTAGAGACAGACAGGTGACCAGTCTATCACAGGGCTGACATGTAGAGAGAGACAGGTGACCAGTCTATCACAGGGCTGACATGTAGAGACAGACAGGTAACCAGTCTATCACAGGGCTGACATGTAGAGACAGACAAGTAACCAGTCTATCACAGGGAGACATGTAGAGACAGACAGGTAACCAGTCTATCACAGGGAGACATGTAGAGACAGACAGGTAACCAGTCTATCACAGGGGGACATGTAGAGACAGACAGGTAACCAATCTATCACATGGAGACATGTGGAGACAGACAGGTAACCAGTCTATCACAGGGAGACATGTAGAGACAGACAGGTAACCAGTCTATCACAGGGCTGACATGTAGAGACAGACAGGTAACCAGTCTATCACAGGGCTGACATGTAGAGACAGACAAGTGACCAGTCTATCACAGGGCTGACATGTAGAGACAGACAGGTGACCAGTCTATCACAGGGCTGACATGTAGAGACAGACAGGTAACCAGTCTATCACAGGGAGACATGGAGAGACAGACAGGTAACCAGTCTATCACAGGGAGACATGTAAAGACAGACAGGTAACCAGTCTATCACAGGGAGACATGTAGAGACAGACAGGTAACCAGTCTATCACAGGGAGACATGTAGAGACAGACAGGTAACCAGTCTATCACGGGGCCGACATTTAGAGACAGACAGGTAACCAGTCTATCACAGGGAGACATGTAGAGACAGACAGGTAACCAGTCTATCACAGGGCTGACATGTAGAGACAGACAGGTGACCAGTCTATCACAGGGCTGACATGTAGAGAGAGACAGGTGACCAGTCTATCACAGGGCTGACATGTAGAGACAGACAGGTAACCAGTCTATCACAGGGCTGACATGTAGAGACAGACAAGTAACCAGTCTATCACAGGGAGACATGTAGAGACAGACAGGTAACCAGTCTATCACAGGGAGACATGTAGAGACCGACAGGTAACCAGTCCATCACAGTGGGACATGTAGAGACAGACAGGTAACCAGTCTATCACAGGGAGACATGTAGAGACAGACAGGTAACCAGTCTATCACGGGGCCGACATTTAGAGACAGACAGGTAACCAGTCTATCACAGGGAGACATGTAGAGACAGACAGGTAACCAGTCTATCACAGGGCTGACATGTAGAGACAGACAGGTGACCAGTCTATCACAGGGCTGACATGTAGAGAGAGACAGGTGACCAGTCTATCACAGGGCTGACATGTAGAGACAGACAGGTAACCAGTCTATCACAGGGCTGACCAGTCTATCACAGGGCTGACATGTAGAGACAGACAGGTGACCAGTCTATCACAGGGCTGACATGTAGAGACAGACAGGTAACCAGTCTATCACAGGGGGACATGTAGAGACAGACAGGTAACCAGTCTATCACAGGGAGACATGTAGAGACAGACAGGTAACCAGTCTATCACAGGGAGACATGTAGAGACAGACAGGTGACCAGTCTATCACAGGGAGACATGTAGAGACAGACAGGTAACCAGTCTATCACAGGGGGACATGTAGAGACAGACAGGTAACCAGTCTATCACAGGGAGACATGTAGAGACAGACAGGTAACCAGTCTATCACAGGGAGACATGTAGAGACAGACAGGTAACCAGTCTATCACGGGGCCGACATGTAGAGACAGACAGGTAACCAGTCTATCACAGGGAGACATGTAGAGACAGACAGGTAACCAGTCTATCACAGGGGGACATGTAGAGACAGACAGGTAACCAATCTATCACATGGAGACATGTGGAGACAGACAGGTAACCAGTCTATCACAGGGAGACATGTAGAGACAGACAGGTAACCAGTCTATCACAGGGAGACATGTAGAGACCGACAGGTAACCAGTCCATCACAGGGGGACATGTAGAGACAGACAGGTAACCAGTCTATCACAGGGAGACATGTAGAGACAGACAGGTAACCAGTCTATCACAGGGAGACATGTAGAGACAGACAGGTAACCAGTCTATCACAGGGAGACATGTAGAGACAGACAGGTAACCAGTCTATCACGGGGCCGACATTTAGAAACAGACAGGTAACCAGTCTATCACAGGGAGACATGTAGAGACAGACAGGTAACCAGTCTATCACAGGGCTGACATGTAGAGACAGACAAGTAACCAGTCTATCACAGGGAGACATGTAGAGACAGACAGGTAACCAGTCTATCACAGGGAGACATGTAGAGACCGACAGGTAACCAGTCCATCACAGTGGGACATGTAGAGACAGACAGGTAACCAGTCTATCACAGGGAGACATGTAGAGACAGACAGGTAACCAGTCTATCACGGGGCCGACATTTAGAGACAGACAGGTAACCAGTCTATCACAGGGAGACATGGAGAGACAGACAGGTAACCAGTCTATCACAGGGAGACATGTAGAGACAGACAGGTGACCAGTCTATCACAGGGAGACATGTAGAGACAGACAGGTAACCAGTCTATCACAGGGGGACATGTAGAGACAGACAGGTAACCAGTCTATCACAGGGAGACATGTAGAGACAGACAGGTAACCAGTCTATCACAGGGAGACATGTAGAGACAGACAGGTGACCAGTCTATCACAGGGAGACATGTAGAGACAGACAGGTAACCAGTCTATCACAGGGGGACATGTAGAGACAGACAGGTAACCAGTCTATCACAGGGAGACATGTAGAGACAGACAGGTAACCAGTCTATCACGGGGCCGACATGTAGAGACAGACAGGTAACCAGTCTATCACAGGGAGACATGTAGAGACAGACAGGTAACCAGTCTATCACAGGGGGACATGTAGAGACAGACAGGTAACCAATCTATCACATGGAGACATGTGGAGACAGACAGGTAACCAGTCTATCACAGGGAGACATGTAGAGACAGACAGGTATCCAGTCTATCACGGGGCCGACATTTAGAGACAGACAGGTAACCAGTCTATCACAGGGAGACATGTAGAGACAGACAGGTAACCAGTCTATCACAGGGCTGACATGTAGAGACAGACAGGTGACCAGTCTATCACAGGGCTGACATGTAGAGAGAGACAGGTGACCAGTCTATCACAGGGCTGACATGTAGAGACAGACAGGTAACCAGTCTATCACAGGGCTGACATGTAGAGACAGACAGGTGACCAGTCTATCACAGGGCTGACATGTAGAGACAGACAGGTGACCAGTCTATCACAGGGCTGACATGTAGAGACAGACAGGTAACCAGTCTATCACAGGGGGACATGTAGAGACAGACAGGTAACCAGTCTATCACAGGGCTGACATGTAGAGACAGACAAGTAACCAGTCTATCACGGGGCCGACATTTAGAGACAGACAGGTAACCAGTCTATCACAGGGAGACATGTAGAGACAGACAGGTAACCAGTCTATCACAGGGCTGACATGTAGAGACAGACAAGTAACCAGTCTATCACAGGGAGACATGTAGAGACAGACAGGTAACCAGTCTATCACAGGGAGACATGTAGAGACCGACAGGTAACCAGTCCATCACAGTGGGACATGTAGAGACAGACAGGTAACCAGTCTATCACAGGGAGACATGTAGAGACAGACAGGTAACCAGTCTATCACGGGGCCGACATTTAGAGACAGACAGGTAACCAGTCTATCACAGGGAGACATGGAGAGACAGACAGGTAACCAGTCTATCACAGGGAGACATGTAGAGACAGACAGGTGACCAGTCTATCACAGGGAGACATGTAGAGACAGACAGGTAACCAGTCTATCACAGGGGGACATGTAGAGACAGACAGGTAACCAGTCTATCACAGGGAGACATGTAGAGACAGACAGGTAACCAGTCTATCACAGGGAGACATGTAGAGACAGACAGGTGACCAGTCTATCACAGGGAGACATGTAGAGACAGACAGGTAACCAGTCTATCACAGGGGGACATGTAGAGACAGACAGGTAACCAGTCTATCACAGGGAGACATGTAGAGACAGACAGGTAACCAGTCTATCACGGGGCCGACATGTAGAGACAGACAGGTAACCAGTCTATCACAGGGAGACATGTAGAGACAGACAGGTAACCAGTCTATCACAGGGGGACATGTAGAGACAGACAGGTAACCAATCTATCACATGGAGACATGTGGAGACAGACAGGTAACCAGTCTATCACAGGGAGACATGTAGAGACAGACAGGTATCCAGTCTATCACGGGGCCGACATTTAGAGACAGACAGGTAACCAGTCTATCACAGGGAGACATGTAGAGACAGACAGGTAACCAGTCTATCACAGGGCTGACATGTAGAGACAGACAGGTGACCAGTCTATCACAGGGCTGACATGTAGAGAGAGACAGGTGACCAGTCTATCACAGGGCTGACATGTAGAGACAGACAGGTAACCAGTCTATCACAGGGCTGACATGTAGAGACAGACAGGTGACCAGTCTATCACAGGGCTGACATGTAGAGACAGACAGGTGACCAGTCTATCACAGGGCTGACATGTAGAGACAGACAGGTAACCAGTCTATCACAGGGGGACATGTAGAGACAGACAGGTAACCAGTCTATCACAGGGAGACATGTAAAGACAGACAGGTAACCAATCTATCACAGGGAGACATGTAGAGACAGACAGGTGACCAGTCTATCACAGGGAGACATGTAGAGACAGACAGGTAACCAGTCTATCACAGGGGGACATGTAGAGACAGACAGGTAACCAGTCTATCACAGGGAGACATGTAGAGACAGACAGGTAACCAGTCTATCACAGGGAGACATGTAGAGACCGACAGGTAACCAGTCTATCACAGGGGGACATGTAGAGACAGACAGGTAACCAGTCTATCACAGGGAGACATGTAGAGACAGACAGGTAACCAGTCTATCACAGGGAGACATGTAGAGACAGACAGGTAACCAGTCTATCACGGGGCCGACATTTAGAGACAGACAGGTAACCAGTCTATCACAGGGAGACATGTAGAGACAGACAGGTAACCAGTCTATCACAGGGAGACATGTAGAGACAGACAGGTAACCAGTCTATCACAGGGAGACATGTAGAGACCGACAGGTAACCAGTCTATCACAGGGGGACATGTAGAGACAGACAGGTAACCAGTCTATCACAGGGAGACATGTAGAGACAGACAGGTAACCAGTCTATCACAGGGCTGACATGTAGAGACAGACAAGTGACCAGTCTATCACAGGGCTGACATGTAGAGACAGACAGGTGACCAGTCTATCACAGGGCTGACATGTAGAGACAGACAGGTAACCAGTCTATCACAGGGAGACATGGAGAGACAGACAGGTAACCAGTCTATCACAGGGAGACATGTAAAGACAGACAGGTAACCAGTCTATCACAGGGAGACATGTAGAGACAGACAGGTGACCAGTCTATCACAGGGAGACATGTAGAGACAGACAGGTAACCAGTCTATCACAGGGGGACATGTAGAGACAGACAGGTAACCACTCTATCACAGGGAGACATGTAGAGACAGACAGGTAACCAGTCTATCACAGGGAGACATGTAGAGACAGACAGGTGACCAGTCTATCACAGGGAGACATGTAGAGACAGACAGGTAACCAGTCTATCACAGGGGGACATGTAGAGACAGACAGGTAACCAGTCTATCACAGGGAGACATGTAGAGACAGACAGGTAACCAGTCTATCACAGGGAGACATGTAGAGACAGACAGGTAACCAGTCTATCACAGGGAGACATGTAGAGACAGACAGGTAACCAGTCTATCACAGGGGGACATGTAGAGACAGACAGGTAACCAATCTATCACATGGAGACATGTGGAGACAGACAGGTAACCAGTCTATCACAGGGAGACATGTAGAGACAGACAGGTAACCAGTCTATCACGGGGCCGACATTTAGAGACAGACAGGTAACCAGTCTATCACAGGGAGACATGTAGAGACAGACAGGTAACCAGTCTATCACAGGGCTGACATGTAGAAACAGACAGGTGACCAGTCTATCACAGGGCTGACATGTAGAGAGAGACAGGTGACCAGTCTATCACAGGGCTGACATGTAGAGACAGACAGGTAACCAGTCTATCACAGGGCTGACATGTAGAGACAGACAGGTGACCAGTCTATCACAGGGCTGACATGTAGAGACAGACAGGTGACCAGTCTATCACAGGGCTGACATGTAGAGACAGACAGGTAACCAGTCTATCACAGGGGGACATGTAGAGACAGACAGGTAACCAGTCTATCACAGGGAGACATGTAAAGACAGACAGGTAACCAGTCTATCACAGGGAGACATGTAGAGACAGACAGGTGACCAGTCTATCACAGGGAGACATGTAGAGACAGACAGGTAACCAGTCTATCACAGGGGGACATGTAGAGACAGACAGGTAACCAGTCTATCACAGGGAGACATGTAGAGACAGACAGGTAACCAGTCTATCACAGGGAGACATGTAGAGACCGACAGGTAACCAGTCTATCACAGGGGGACATGTAGAGACAGACAGGTAACCAGTCTATCACAGGGAGACATGTAGAGACAGACAGGTAACCAGTCTATCACAGGGAGACATGTAGAGACAGACAGGTAACCAGTCTATCACGGGGCCGACATTTAGAGACAGACAGGTAACCAGTCTATCACAGGGAGACATGTAGAGACAGACAGGTAACCAGTCTATCACAGGGAGACATGTAGAGACAGACAGGTAACCAGTCTATCACAGGGAGACATGTAGAGACCGACAGGTAACCAGTCTATCACAGGGAGACATGTAGAGACAGACAGGTAACCAGTCTATCACAGGGAGACATGTAGAGACAGACAGGTAACCAGTCTATAACAGGGAGACATGTAGAGACAGACAGGTAACCAGTCTATCACAGGGCTGACATGTAGAAACAGACAGGCAACCAGTCTATCACAGGGCTGACATGTAGAGACAGACAGGTAACCAGTCTATCACAGGGCCGACATGTAGAGACAGACAGGTAACCAGTCTATCACAGGGAGACATGTAGAGACAGACAGGTAACCAGTCTATCACAGGGAGACATGTAGAGACAGACAGGTAACCAGTCTATCACAGGGAGACATGTAGAGACAGACAGGTAACCAGTCTATCACGGGGCCGACATGTAGAGACAGACAGGTAACCAGTCTATCACAGGGAGACATGTAGAGACAGACAGGTAACCAGTCTATCACAGGGGGACATGTAGAGACAGACAGGTAACCAATCTATCACATGGAGACATGTGGAGACAGACAGGTAACCAGTCTATCACAGGGAGACATGTAGAGACAGACAGGTAACCAGTCTATCACAGGGAGACATGTAGAGACCGACAGGTAACCAGTCTATCACAGGGGGACATGTAGAGACAGACAGGTAACCAGTCTATCACAGGGAGACATGTAGAGACAGACAGGTAACCAGTCTATCACAGGGAGACATGTAGAGACAGACAGGTAACCAGTCTATCACAGGGAGACATGTAGAGACAGACAGGTAACCAGTCTATCACAGGGAGACATGTAGAGACAGACAGGTAACCAGTCTATCACGGGGCCGACATTTAGAGACAGACAGGTAACCAGTCTATCACAGGGAGACATGTAGAGACAGACAGGTAACCAGTCTATCACAGGGCTGACATGTAGAGACAGACAGGTGACCAGTCTATCACAGGGCTGACATGTAGAGAGAGACAGGTGACCAGTCTATCACAGGGCTGACATGTAGAGACAGACAGGTAACCAGTCTATCACAGGGCTGACATGTAGAGACAGACAAGTAACCAGTCTATCACAGGGAGACATGTAGAGACAGACAGGTAACCAGTCTATCACAGGGAGACATGTAGAGACAGACAGGTAACCAGTCTATCACAGGGGGACATGTAGAGACAGACAGGTAACCAATCTATCACATGGAGACATGTGGAGACAGACAGGTAACCAGTCTATCACAGGGAGACATGTAGAGACAGACAGGTAACCAGTCTATCACAGGGCTGACATGTAGAGACAGACAGGTAACCAGTCTATCACAGGGCTGACATGTAGAGACAGACAAGTGACCAGTCTATCACAGGGCTGACATGTAGAGACAGACAGGTGACCAGTCTATCACAGGGCTGACATGTAGAGACAGACAGGTAACCAGTCTATCACAGGGAGACATGGAGAGACAGACAGGTAACCAGTCTATCACAGGGAGACATGTAAAGACAGACAGGTAACCAGTCTATCACAGGGAGACATGTAGAGACAGACAGGTGACCAGTCTATCACAGGGAGACATGTAGAGACAGACAGGTAACCAGTCTATCACGGGGCCGACATGTAGAGACAGACAGGTAACCAGTCTATCACAGGGAGACATGTAGAGACAGACAGGTAACCAGTCTATCACAGGGGGACATGTAGAGACAGACAGGTAACCAATCTATCACATGGAGACATGTGGAGACAGACAGGTAACCAGTCTATCACAGGGAGACATGTAGAGACAGACAGGTAACCAGTCTATCACAGGGAGACATGTAGAGACCGACAGGTAACCAGTCTATCACAGGGGGACATGTAGAGACAGACAGGTAACCAGTCTATCACAGGGAGACATGTAGAGACAGACAGGTAACCAGTCTATCACAGGGAGACATGTAGAGACAGACAGGTAACCAGTCTATCACAGGGAGACATGTAGAGACAGACAGGTAACCAGTCTATCACAGGGAGACATGTAGAGACAGACAGGTAACCAGTCTATCACGGGGCCGACATTTAGAGACAGACAGGTAACCAGTCTATCACAGGGAGACATGTAGAGACAGACAGGTAACCAGTCTATCACAGGGCTGACATGTAGAGACAGACAGGTGACCAGTCTATCACAGGGCTGACATGTAGAGAGAGACAGGTGACCAGTCTATCACAGGGCTGACATGTAGAGACAGACAGGTAACCAGTCTATCACAGGGCTGACATGTAGAGACAGACAAGTAACCAGTCTATCACAGGGAGACATGTAGAGACAGACAGGTAACCAGTCTATCACAGGGAGACATGTAGAGACAGACAGGTAACCAGTCTATCACAGGGGGACATGTAGAGACAGACAGGTAACCAATCTATCACATGGAGACATGTGGAGACAGACAGGTAACCAGTCTATCACAGGGAGACATGTAGAGACAGACAGGTAACCAGTCTATCACAGGGAGACATGTAGAGACCGACAGGTAACCAGTCCATCACAGGGGGACATGTAGAGACAGACAGGTAACCAGTCTATCACAGGGAGACATGTAGAGACAGACAGGTAACCAGTCTATCACGGGGCCGACATTTAGAGACAGACAGGTAACCAGTCTATCACAGGGAGACATGTAGAGACAGACAGGTAACCAGTCTATCACAGGGCTGACATGTAGAGACAGACAGGTGACCAGTCTATCACAGGGCTGACATGTAGAGAGAGACAGGTGACCAGTCTATCACAGGGCTGACATGTAGAGACAGACAGGTAACCAGTCTATCACAGGGCTGACATGTAGAGACAGACAAGTGACCAGTCTATCACAGGGCTGACATGTAGAGACAGACAGGTGACCAGTCTATCACAGGGCTGACATGTAGAGACAGACAGGTAACCAGTCTATCACAGGGAGACATGGAGAGACAGACAGGTAACCAGTCTATCACAGGGAGACATGTAAAGACAGACAGGTAACCAGTCTATCACAGGGAGACATGTAGAGACAGACAGGTGACCAGTCTATCACAGGGAGACATGTAGAGACAGACAGGTAACCAGTCTATCACAGGGGGACATGTAGAGACAGACAGGTAACCAGTCTATCACAGGGAGACATGTAGAGACAGACAGGTAACCAGTCTATCACAGGGAGACATGTAGAGACAGACAGGTGACCAGTCTATCACAGGGAGACATGTAGAGACAGACAGGTAACCAGTCTATCACAGGGGGACATGTAGAGACAGACAGGTAACCAGTCTATCACAGGGAGACATGTAGAGACAGACAGGTAACCAGTCTATCACAGGGAGACATGTAGAGACAGACAGGTAACCAGTCTATCACGGGGCCGACATGTAGAGACAGACAGGTAACCAGTCTATCACAGGGAGACATGTAGAGACAGACAGGTAACCAGTCTATCACAGGGGGACATGTAGAGACAGACAGGTAACCAATCTATCACATGGAGACATGTGGAGACAGACAGGTAACCAGTCTATCACAGGGAGACATGTAGAGACAGACAGGTATCCAGTCTATCACGGGGCCGACATTTAGAGACAGACAGGTAACCAGTCTATCACAGGGAGACATGTAGAGACAGACAGGTAACCAGTCTATCACAGGGCTGACATGTCGAGACAGACAGGTGACCAGTCTATCACAGGGCTGACATGTAGAGAGAGACAGGTGACCAGTCTATCACAGGGCTGACATGTAGAGACAGACAGGTAACCAGTCTATCACAGGGCTGACATGTAGAGACAGACAGGTGACCAGTCTATCACAGGGCTGACATGTAGAGACAGACAGGTGACCAGTCTATCACAGGGCTGACATGTAGAGACAGACAGGTAACCAGTCTATCACAGGGGGACATGTAGAGACAGACAGGTAACCAGTCTATCACAGGGAGACATGTAAAGACAGACAGGTAACCAGTCTATCACAGGGAGACATGTAGAGACAGACAGGTGACCAGTCTATCACGGGGCCGACATGTAGAGACAGACAGGTAACCAGTCTATCACAGGGGGACATGTAGAGACAGACAGGTAACCAGTCTATCACAGGGAGACATGTAGAGACAGACAGGTAACCAGTCTATCACAGGGAGACATGTAGAGACCGACAGGTAACCAGTCTATCACAGGGGGACATGTAGAGACAGACAGGTAACCAGTCTATCACAGGGAGACATGTAGAGACAGACAGGTAACCAGTCCATCACAGTGGGACATGTAGAGACAGACAGGTAACCACTCTATCACAGGGAGACATGTAGAGACAGACAGGTAACCAGTCTATCACAGGGAGACATGTAGAGACAGACAGGTGACCAGTCTATCACAGGGAGACATGTAGAGACAGACAGGTAACCAGTCTATCACAGGGGGACATGTAGAGACAGACAGGTAACCAGTCTATCACAGGGAGACATGTAGAGACAGACAGGTAACCAGTCTATCACAGGGAGACATGTAGAGACAGACAGGTAACCAGTCTATCACAGGGAGACATGTAGAGACAGACAGGTAACCAGTCTATCACAGGGGGACATGTAGAGACAGACAGGTAACCAATCTATCACATGGAGACATGTGGAGACAGACAGGTAACCAGTCTATCACAGGGAGACATGTAGAGACAGACAGGTAACCAGTCTATCACGGGGCCGACATTTAGAGACAGACAGGTAACCAGTCTATCACAGGGAGACATGTAGAGACAGACAGGTAACCAGTCTATCACAGGGCTGACATGTAGAAACAGACAGGTGACCAGTCTATCACAGGGCTGACATGTAGAGAGAGACAGGTGACCAGTCTATCACAGGGCTGACATGTAGAGACAGACAGGTAACCAGTCTATCACAGGGCTGACATGTAGAGACAGACAGGTGACCAGTCTATCACAGGGCTGACATGTAGAGACAGACAGGTGACCAGTCTATCACAGGGCTGACATGTAGAGACAGACAGGTAACCAGTCTATCACAGGGGGACATGTAGAGACAGACAGGTAACCAGTCTATCACAGGGAGACATGTAAAGACAGACAGGTAACCAGTCTATCACAGGGAGACATGTAGAGACAGACAGGTGACCAGTCTATCACAGGGAGACATGTAGAGACAGACAGGTAACCAGTCTATCACAGGGGGACATGTAGAGACAGACAGGTAACCAGTCTATCACAGGGAGACATGTAGAGACAGACAGGTAACCAGTCTATCACAGGGAGACATGTAGAGACCGACAGGTAACCAGTCTATCACAGGGGGACATGTAGAGACAGACAGGTAACCAGTCTATCACAGGGAGACATGTAGAGACAGACAGGTAACCAGTCTATCACAGGGAGACATGTAGAGACAGACAGGTAACCAGTCTATCACGGGGCCGACATTTAGAGACAGACAGGTAACCAGTCTATCACAGGGAGACATGTAGAGACAGACAGGTAACCAGTCTATCACAGGGAGACATGTAGAGACAGACAGGTAACCAGTCTATCACAGGGAGACATGTAGAGACCGACAGGTAACCAGTCTATCACAGGGAGACATGTAGAGACAGACAGGTAACCAGTCTATCACAGGGAGACATGTAGAGACAGGCAGGTAACCAGTCTATAACAGGGAGACATGTAGAGACAGACAGGTAACCAGTCTATCACAGGGCTGACATGTAGAAACAGACAGGCAACCAGTCTATCACAGGGCTGACATGTAGAGACAGACAGGTAACCAGTCTATCACAGGGCCGACATGTAGAGACAGACAGGTAACCAGTCTATCACAGGGAGACATGTAGAGACAGACAGGTAACCAGTCTATCACAGGGAGACATGTAGAGACAGACAGGTAACCAGTCTATCACAGGGAGACATGTAGAGACAGACAGGTAACCAGTCTATCACGGGGCCGAC
Organism: Eutrigla gurnardus; assembly: GCF_963514095.1. Taxonomy (NCBI): domain Eukaryota; kingdom Metazoa; phylum Chordata; class Actinopteri; order Perciformes; family Triglidae; genus Eutrigla; species Eutrigla gurnardus. Next base: position 26,097 of record NC_139925.1, read on the forward strand.
ATGTAGAGACAGACAGGTAACCAGTCTATCACAGGGAGACATGTAGAGACAGACAGGTAACCAGTCTATCACAGGGGGACATGTAGAGACAGACAGGTAACCAATCTATCACATGGAGACATGTGGAGACAGACAGGTAACCAGTCTATCACAGGGAGACATGTAGAGACAGACAGGTAACCAGTCTATCACAGGGAGACATGTAGAGACAGACAGGTAACCAGTCTATCACAGGGGGACATGTAGAGACAGACAGGTAACCAGTCTATCACAGGGAGACATGTAGAGACAGACAGGTAACCAGTCTATCACAGGGAGACATGTAGAGACAGACAGGTAACCAGTCTATCACAGGGGGACATGTAGAGACAGACAGGTAACCAGTCTATCACAGGGAGACATGTAGAGACAGACAGGTAACCAGTCTATCACAGGGAGACATGTAGAGACAGACAGGTAACCAGTCTATCACAGGGAGACATGTAGAGACAGACAGGTAACCAGTCTATCACAGGGGGACATGTAGAGACAGACAGGTAACCAATCTATCACATGGAGACATGTGGAGACAGACAGGTAACCAGTCTATCACAGGGAGACATGTAGAGACAGACAGGTAACCAGTCTATCACGGGGCCGACATTTAGAGACAGACAGGTAACCAGTCTATCACAGGGAGACATGTAGAGACAGACAGGTAACCAGTCTATCACAGGGCTGACATGTAGAAACAGACAGGTGACCAGTCTATCACAGGGCTGACATGTAGAGAGAGACAGGTGACCAGTCTATCACAGGGCTGACATGTAGAGACAGACAGGTAACCAGTCTATCACAGGGCTGACATGTAGAGACAGACAGGTGACCAGTCTATCACAGGGCTGACATGTAGAGACAGACAGGTGACCAGTCTATCACAGGGCTGACATGTAGAGACAGACAGGTAACCAGTCTATCACAGGGGGACATGTAGAGACAGACAGGTAACCAGTCTATCACAGGGAGACATGTAAAGACAGACAGGTAACCAGTCTATCACAGGGAGACATGTAGAGACAGACAGGTGACCAGTCTATCACAGGGAGACATGTAGAGACAGACAGGTAACCAGTCTATCACAGGGGGACATGTAGAGACAGACAGGTAACCAGTCTATCACAGGGAGACATGTAGAGACAGACAGGTAACCAGTCTATCACAGGGAGACATGTAGAGACCGACAGGTAACCAGTCTATCACAGGGGGACATGTAGAGACAGACAGGTAACCAGTCTATCACAGGGAGACATGTAGAGACAGACAGGTAACCAGTCTATCACAGGGAGACATGTAGAGACAGACAGGTAACCAGTCTATCACGGGGCCGACATTTAGAGACAGACAGGTAACCAGTCTATCACAGGGAGACATGTAGAGACAGACAGGTAACCAGTCTATCACAGGGAGACATGTAGAGACAGACAGGTAACCAGTCTATCACAGGGAGACATGTAGAGACCGACAGGTAACCAGTCTATCACAGGGAGACATGTAGAGACAGACAGGTAACCAGTCTATCACAGGGAGACATGTAGAGACAGGCAGGTAACCAGTCTATAACAGGGAGACATGTAGAGACAGACAGGTAACCAGTCTATCACAGGGCTGACATGTAGAAACAGACAGGCAACCAGTCTATCACAGGGCTGACATGTAGAGACAGACAGGTAACCAGTCTATCACAGGGCCGACATGTAGAGACAGACAGGTAACCAGTCTATCACAGGGAGACATGTAGAGACAGACAGGTAACCAGTCTATCACAGGGAGACATGTAGAGACAGACAGGTAACCAGTCTATCACAGGGAGACATGTAGAGACAGACAGGTAACCAGTCTATCACGGGGCCGACATGTAGAGACAGACAGGTAACCAGTCTATCACAGGGAGACATGTAGAGACAGACAGGTAACCAGTCTATCACAGGGGGACATGTAGAGACAGACAGGTAACCAATCTATCACATGGAGACATGTGGAGACAGACAGGTAACCAGTCTATCACAGGGAGACATGTAGAGACAGACAGGTAACCAGTCTATCACAGGGAGACATGTAGAGACCGACAGGTAACCAGTCTATCACAGGGGGACATGTAGAGACAGACAGGTAACCAGTCTATCACAGGGAGACATGTAGAGACAGACAGGTAACCAGTCTATCACAGGGAGACATGTAGAGACAGACAGGTAACCAGTCTATCACAGGGAGACATGTAGAGACAGACAGGTAACCAGTCTATCACAGGGAGACATGTAGAGACAGACAGGTAACCAGTCTATCACGGGGCCGACATTTAGAGACAGACAGGTAACCAGTCTATCACAGGGAGACATGTAGAGACAGACAGGTAACCAGTCTATCACAGGGCTGACATGTAGAGACAGACAGGTGACCAGTCTATCACAGGGCTGACATGTAGAGAGAGACAGGTGACCAGTCTATCACAGGGCTGACATGTAGAGACAGACAGGTAACCAGTCTATCACAGGGCTGACATGTAGAGACAGACAAGTAACCAGTCTATCACAGGGAGACATGTAGAGACAGACAGGTAACCAGTCTATCACAGGGAGACATGTAGAGACAGACAGGTAACCAGTCTATCACAGGGGGACATGTAGAGACAGACAGGTAACCAATCTATCACATGGAGACATGTGGAGACAGACAGGTAACCAGTCTATCACAGGGAGACATGTAGAGACAGACAGGTAACCAGTCTATCACAGGGCTGACATGTAGAGACAGACAGGTAACCAGTCTATCACAGGGCTGACATGTAGAGACAGACAAGTGACCAGTCTATCACAGGGCTGACATGTAGAGACAGACAGGTGACCAGTCTATCACAGGGCTGACATGTAGAGACAGACAGGTAACCAGTCTATCACAGGGAGACATGGAGAGACAGACAGGTAACCAGTCTATCACAGGGAGACATGTAAAGACAGACAGGTAACCAGTCTATCACAGGGAGACATGTAGAGACAGACAGGTGACCAGTCTATCACAGGGAGACATGTAGAGACAGACAGGTAACCAGTCTATCACGGGGCCGACATGTAGAGACAGACAGGTAACCAGTCTATCACAGGGAGACATGTAGAGACAGACAGGTAACCAGTCTATCACAGGGGGACATGTAGAGACAGACAGGTAACCAATCTATCACATGGAGACATGTGGAGACAGACAGGTAACCAGTCTATCACAGGGAGACATGTAGAGACAGACAGGTAACCAGTCTATCACAGGGAGACATGTAGAGACCGACAGGTAACCAGTCTATCACAGGGGGACATGTAGAGACAGACAGGTAACCAGTCTATCACAGGGAGACATGTAGAGACAGACAGGTAACCAGTCTATCACAGGGAGACATGTAGAGACAGACAGGTAACCAGTCTATCACAGGGAGACATGTAGAGACAGACAGGTAACCAGTCTATCACAGGGAGACATGTAGAGACAGACAGGTAACCAGTCTATCACGGGGCCGACATTTAGAGACAGACAGGTAACCAGTCTATCACAGGGAGACATGTAGAGACAGACAGGTAACCAGTCTATCACAGGGCTGACATGTAGAGACAGACAGGTGACCAGTCTATCACAGGGCTGACATGTAGAGAGAGACAGGTGACCAGTCTATCACAGGGCTGACATGTAGAGACAGACAGGTAACCAGTCTATCACAGGGCTGACATGTAGAGACAGACAAGTAACCAGTCTATCACAGGGAGACATGTAGAGACAGACAGGTAACCAGTCTATCACAGGGAGACATGTAGAGACAGACAGGTAACCAGTCTATCACAGGGGGACATGTAGAGACAGACAGGTAACCAATCTATCACATGGAGACATGTGGAGACAGACAGGTAACCAGTCTATCACAGGGAGACATGTAGAGACAGACAGGTAACCAGTCTATCACAGGGAGACATGTAGAGACCGACAGGTAACCAGTCCATCACAGGGGGACATGTAGAGACAGACAGGTAACCAGTCTATCACAGGGAGACATGTAGAGACAGACAGGTAACCAGTCTATCACGGGGCCGACATTTAGAGACAGACAGGTAACCAGTCTATCACAGGGAGACATGTAGAGACAGACAGGTAACCAGTCTATCACAGGGCTGACATGTAGAGACAGACAGGTGACCAGTCTATCACAGGGCTGACATGTAGAGAGAGACAGGTGACCAGTCTATCACAGGGCTGACATGTAGAGACAGACAGGTAACCAGTCTATCACAGGGCTGACATGTAGAGACAGACAAGTGACCAGTCTATCACAGGGCTGACATGTAGAGACAGACAGGTGACCAGTCTATCACAGGGCTGACATGTAGAGACAGACAGGTAACCAGTCTATCACAGGGAGACATGGAGAGACAGACAGGTAACCAGTCTATCACAGGGAGACATGTAAAGACAGACAGGTAACCAGTCTATCACAGGGAGACATGTAGAGACAGACAGGTGACCAGTCTATCACAGGGAGACATGTAGAGACAGACAGGTAACCAGTCTATCACAGGGGGACATGTAGAGACAGACAGGTAACCAGTCTATCACAGGGAGACATGTAGAGACAGACAGGTAACCAGTCTATCACAGGGAGACATGTAGAGACAGACAGGTGACCAGTCTATCACAGGGAGACATGTAGAGACAGACAGGTAACCAGTCTATCACAGGGGGACATGTAGAGACAGACAGGTAACCAGTCTATCACAGGGAGACATGTAGAGACAGACAGGTAACCAGTCTATCACAGGGAGACATGTAGAGACAGACAGGTAACCAGTCTATCACGGGGCCGACATGTAGAGACAGACAGGTAACCAGTCTATCACAGGGAGACATGTAGAGACAGACAGGTAACCAGTCTATCACAGGGGGACATGTAGAGACAGACAGGTAACCAATCTATCACATGGAGACATGTGGAGACAGACAGGTAACCAGTCTATCACAGGGAGACATGTAGAGACAGACAGGTATCCAGTCTATCACGGGGCCGACATTTAGAGACAGACAGGTAACCAGTCTATCACAGGGAGACATGTAGAGACAGACAGGTAACCAGTCTATCACAGGGCTGACATGTCGAGACAGACAGGTGACCAGTCTATCACAGGGCTGACATGTAGAGAGAGACAGGTGACCAGTCTATCACAGGGCTGACATGTAGAGACAGACAGGTAACCAGTCTATCACAGGGCTGACATGTAGAGACAGACAGGTGACCAGTCTATCACAGGGCTGACATGTAGAGACAGACAGGTGACCAGTCTATCACAGGGCTGACATGTAGAGACAGACAGGTAACCAGTCTATCACAGGGGGACATGTAGAGACAGACAGGTAACCAGTCTATCACAGGGAGACATGTAAAGACAGACAGGTAACCAGTCTATCACAGGGAGACATGTAGAGACAGACAGGTGACCAGTCTATCACGGGGCCGACATGTAGAGACAGACAGGTAACCAGTCTATCACAGGGGGACATGTAGAGACAGACAGGTAACCAGTCTATCACAGGGAGACATGTAGAGACAGACAGGTAACCAGTCTATCACAGGGAGACATGTAGAGACCGACAGGTAACCAGTCTATCACAGGGGGACATGTAGAGACAGACAGGTAACCAGTCTATCACAGGGAGACATGTAGAGACAGACAGGTAACCAGTCTATCACAGGGAGACATGTAGAGACAGACAGGTAACCAGTCTATCACGGGGCCGACATTTAGAGACAGACAGGTAACCAGTCTATCACAGGGAGACATGTAGAGACAGACAGGTAACCAGTCTATCACAGGGAGACATGTAGAGACAGACAGGTAACCAGTCTATCACAGGGAGACATGTAGAGACCGACAGGTAACCAGTCTATCACAGGGGGACATGTAGAGACAGACAGGTAACCAGTCTATCACAGGGAGACATGTAGAGACAGACAGGTAACCAGTCTATCACAGGGCTGACATGTAGAGACAGACAAGTGACCAGTCTATCACAGGGCTGACATGTAGAGACAGACAGGTGACCAGTCTATCACAGGGCTGACATGTAGAGACAGACAGGTAACCAGTCTATCACAGGGAGACATGGAGAGACAGACAGGTAACCAGTCTATCACAGGGAGACATGTAAAGACAGACAGGTAACCAGTCTATCACAGGGAGACATGTAGAGACAGACAGGTGACCAGTCTATCACAGGGAGACATGTAGAGACAGACAGGTAACCAGTCTATCACAGGGGGACATGTAGAGACAGACAGGTAACCACTCTATCACAGGGAGACATGTAGAGACAGACAGGTAACCAGTCTATCACAGGGAGACATGTAGAGACAGACAGGTGACCAGTCTATCACAGGGAGACATGTAGAGACAGACAGGTAACCAGTCTATCACAGGGGGACATGTAGAGACAGACAGGTAACCAGTCTATCACAGGGAGACATGTAGAGACAGACAGGTAACCAGTCTATCACAGGGAGACATGTAGAGACAGACAGGTAACCAGTCTATCACAGGGAGACATGTAGAGACAGACAGGTAACCAGTCTATCACAGGGGGACATGTAGAGACAGACAGGTAACCAATCTATCACATGGAGACATGTGGAGACAGACAGGTAACCAGTCTATCACAGGGAGACATGTAGAGACAGACAGGTAACCAGTCTATCACGGGGCCGACATTTAGAGACAGACAGGTAACCAGTCTATCACAGGGAGACATGTAGAGACAGACAGGTAACCAGTCTATCACAGGGCTGACATGTAGAAACAGACAGGTGACCAGTCTATCACAGGGCTGACATGTAGAGAGAGACAGGTGACCAGTCTATCACAGGGCTGACATGTAGAGACAGACAGGTAACCAGTCTATCACAGGGCTGACATGTAGAGACAGACAGGTGACCAGTCTATCACAGGGCTGACATGTAGAGACAGACAGGTGACCAGTCTATCACAGGGCTGACATGTAGAGACAGACAGGTAACCAGTCTATCACAGGGGGACATGTAGAGACAGACAGGTAACCAGTCTATCACAGGGAGACATGTAAAGACAGACAGGTAACCAGTCTATCACAGGGAGACATGTAGAGACAGACAGGTGACCAGTCTATCACAGGGAGACATGTAGAGACAGACAGGTAACCAGTCTATCACAGGGAGACTTGTAGAGACAGACAGGTAACCAGTCTATCACAGGGAGACATGTAGAGACCGACAGGTAACCAGTCTATCACAGGGGGACATGTAGAGACAGACAGGTAACCAGTCTATCACAGGGAGACATGTAGAGACAGACAGGTAACCAGTCTATCACAGGGAGACATGTAGAGACAGACAGGTAACCAGTCTATCACGGGGCCGACATTTAGAGACAGACAGGTAACCAGTCTATCACAGGGAGACATGTAGAGACAGACAGGTAACCAGTCTATCACAGGGAGACATGTAGAGACAGACAGGTAACCAGTCTATCACAGGGAGACATGTAGAGACCGACAGGTAACCAGTCTATCACAGGGAGACATGTAGAGACAGACAGGTAACCAGTCTATCACAGGGAGACATGTAGAGACAGACAGGTAACCAGTCTATAACAGGGAGACATGTAGAGACAGACAGGTAACCAGTCTATCACAGGGCTGACATGTAGAAACAGACAGGCAACCAGTCTATCACAGGGCTGACATGTAGAGACAGACAGGTAACCAGTCTATCACAGGGCTGACATGTAGAGACAGACAGGTGACCAGTCTATCACAGGGCTGACATGTAGAGAGAGACAGGTGACCAGTCTATCACAGGGCTGACATGTAGAGACAGACAGGTAACCAGTCTATCACAGGGCTGACATGTAGAGACAGACAAGTAACCAGTCTATCACAGGGAGACATGTAGAGACAGACAGGTAACCAGTCTATCACAGGGAGACATGTAGAGACAGACAGGTAACCAGTCTATCACAGGGGGACATGTAGAGACAGACAGGTAACCAATCTATCACATGGAGACATGTGGAGACAGACAGGTAACCAGTCTATCACAGGGAGACATGTAGAGACAGACAGGTAACCAGTCTATCACAGGGCTGACATGTAGAGACAGACAGGTAACCAGTCTATCACAGGGCTGACATGTAGAGACAGACAAGTGACCAGTCTATCACAGGGCTGACATGTAGAGACAGACAGGTGACCAGTCTATCACAGGGCTGACATGTAGAGACAGACAGGTAACCAGTCTATCACAGGGAGACATGGAGAGACAGACAGGTAACCAGTCTATCACAGGGAGACATGTAAAGACAGACAGGTAACCAGTCTATCACAGGGAGACATGTAGAGACAGACAGGTGACCAGTCTATCACAGGGAGACATGTAGAGACAGACAGGTAACCAGTCTATCACGGGGCCGACATGTAGAGACAGACAGGTAACCAGTCTATCACAGGGAGACATGTAGAGACAGACAGGTAACCAGTCTATCACAGGGGGACATGTAGAGACAGACAGGTAACCAATCTATCACATGGAGACATGTGGAGACAGACAGGTAACCAGTCTATCACAGGGAGACATGTAGAGACAGACAGGTAACCAGTCTATCACAGGGAGACATGTAGAGACCGACAGGTAACCAGTCTATCACAGGGGGACATGTAGAGACAGACAGGTAACCAGTCTATCACAGGGAGACATGTAGAGACAGACAGGTAACCAGTCTATCACAGGGAGACATGTAGAGACAGACAGGTAACCAGTCTATCACAGGGAGACATGTAGAGACAGACAGGTAACCAGTCTATCACAGGGAGACATGTAGAGACAGACAGGTAACCAGTCTATCACGGGGCCGACATTTAGAGACAGACAGGTAACCAGTCTATCACAGGGAGACATGTAGAGACAGACAGGTAACCAGTCTATCACAGGGCTGACATGTAGAGACAGACAGGTGACCAGTCTATCACAGGGCTGACATGTAGAGAGAGACAGGTGACCAGTCTATCACAGGGCTGACATGTAGAGACAGACAGGTAACCAGTCTATCACAGGGCTGACATGTAGAGACAGACAAGTAACCAGTCTATCACAGGGAGACATGTAGAGACAGACAGGTAACCAGTCTATCACAGGGAGACATGTAGAGACAGACAGGTAACCAGTCTATCACAGGGGGACATGTAGAGACAGACAGGTAACCAATCTATCACATGGAGACATGTGGAGACAGACAGGTAACCAGTCTATCACAGGGAGACATGTAGAGACAGACAGGTAACCAGTCTATCACAGGGAGACATGTAGAGACCGACAGGTAACCAGTCCATCACAGGGGGACATGTAGAGACAGACAGGTAACCAGTCTATCACAGGGAGACATGTAGAGACAGACAGGTAACCAGTCTATCACGGGGCCGACATTTAGAGACAGACAGGTAACCAGTCTATCACAGGGAGACATGTAGAGACAGACAGGTAACCAGTCTATCACAGGGCTGACATGTAGAGACAGACAGGTGACCAGTCTATCACAGGGCTGACATGTAGAGAGAGACAGGTGACCAGTCTATCACAGGGCTGACATGTAGAGACAGACAGGTAACCAGTCTATCACAGGGCTGACATGTAGAGACAGACAAGTGACCAGTCTATCACAGGGCTGACATGTAGAGACAGACAGGTGACCAGTCTATCACAGGGCTGACATGTAGAGACAGACAGGTAACCAGTCTATCACAGGGAGACATGGAGAGACAGACAGGTAACCAGTCTATCACAGGGAGACATGTAAAGACAGACAGGTAACCAGTCTATCACAGGGAGACATGTAGAGACAGACAGGTGACCAGTCTATCACAGGGAGACATGTAGAGACAGACAGGTAACCAGTCTATCACAGGGGGACATGTAGAGACAGACAGGTAACCAGTCTATCACAGGGAGACATGTAGAGACAGACAGGTAACCAGTCTATCACAGGGAGACATGTAGAGACAGACAGGTGACCAGTCTATCACAGGGAGACATGTAGAGACAGACAGGTAACCAGTCTATCACAGGGGGACATGTAGAGACAGACAGGTAACCAGTCTATCACAGGGAGACATGTAGAGACAGACAGGTAACCAGTCTATCACAGGGAGACATGTAGAGACAGACAGGTAACCAGTCTATCACGGGGCCGACATGTAGAGACAGACAGGTAACCAGTCTATCACAGGGAGACATGTAGAGACAGACAGGTAACCAGTCTATCACAGGGGGACATGTAGAGACAGACAGGTAACCAATCTATCACATGGAGACATGTGGAGACAGACAGGTAACCAGTCTATCACAGGGAGACATGTAGAGACAGACAGGTATCCAGTCTATCACGGGGCCGACATTTAGAGACAGACAGGTAACCAGTCTATCACAGGGAGACATGTAGAGACAGACAGGTAACCAGTCTATCACAGGGCTGACATGTCGAGACAGACAGGTGACCAGTCTATCACAGGGCTGACATGTAGAGAGAGACAGGTGACCAGTCTATCACAGGGCTGACATGTAGAGACAGACAGGTAACCAGTCTATCACAGGGCTGACATGTAGAGACAGACAGGTGACCAGTCTATCACAGGGCTGACATGTAGAGACAGACAGGTGACCAGTCTATCACAGGGCTGACATGTAGAGACAGACAGGTAACCAGTCTATCACAGGGGGACATGTAGAGACAGACAGGTAACCAGTCTATCACAGGGAGACATGTAAAGACAGACAGGTAACCAGTCTATCACAGGGAGACATGTAGAGACAGACAGGTGACCAGTCTATCACGGGGCCGACATGTAGAGACAGACAGGTAACCAGTCTATCACAGGGGGACATGTAGAGACAGACAGGTAACCAGTCTATCACAGGGAGACATGTAGAGACAGACAGGTAACCAGTCTATCACAGGGAGACATGTAGAGACCGACAGGTAACCAGTCTATCACAGGGGGACATGTAGAGACAGACAGGTAACCAGTCTATCACAGGGAGACATGTAGAGACAGACAGGTAACCAGTCTATCACAGGGAGACATGTAGAGACAGACAGGTAACCAGTCTATCACGGGGCCGACATTTAGAGACAGACAGGTAACCAGTCTATCACAGGGAGACATGTAGAGACAGACAGGTAACCAGTCTATCACAGGGAGACATGTAGAGACAGACAGGTAACCAGTCTATCACAGGGAGACATGTAGAGACCGACAGGTAACCAGTCTATCACAGGGGGACATGTAGAGACAGACAGGTAACCAGTCTATCACAGGGAGACATGTAGAGACAGACAGGTAACCAGTCTATCACAGGGCTGACATGTAGAGACAGACAAGTGACCAGTCTATCACAGGGCTGACATGTAGAGACAGACAGGTGACCAGTCTATCACAGGGCTGACATGTAGAGACAGACAGGTAACCAGTCTATCACAGGGAGACATGGAGAGACAGACAGGTAACCAGTCTATCACAGGGAGACATGTAAAGACAGACAGGTAACCAGTCTATCACAGGGAGACATGTAGAGACAGACAGGTGACCAGTCTATCACAGGGAGACATGTAGAGACAGACAGGTAACCAGTCTATCACAGGGGGACATGTAGAGACAGACAGGTAACCACTCTATCACAGGGAGACATGTAGAGACAGACAGGTAACCAGTCTATCACAGGGAGACATGTAGAGACAGACAGGTGACCAGTCTATCACAGGGAGACATGTAGAGACAGACAGGTAACCAGTCTATCACAGGGGGACATGTAGAGACAGACAGGTAACCAGTCTATCACAGGGAGACATGTAGAGACAGACAGGTAACCAGTCTATCACAGGGAGACATGTAGAGACAGACAGGTAACCAGTCTATCACAGGGAGACATGTAGAGACAGACAGGTAACCAGTCTATCACAGGGGGACATGTAGAGACAGACAGGTAACCAATCTATCACATGGAGACATGTGGAGACAGACAGGTAACCAGTCTATCACAGGGAGACATGTAGAGACAGACAGGTAACCAGTCTATCACGGGGCCGACATTTAGAGACAGACAGGTAACCAGTCTATCACAGGGAGACATGTAGAGACAGACAGGTAACCAGTCTATCACAGGGCTGACATGTAGAAACAGACAGGTGACCAGTCTATCACAGGGCTGACATGTAGAGAGAGACAGGTGACCAGTCTATCACAGGGCTGACATGTAGAGACAGACAGGTAACCAGTCTATCACAGGGCTGACATGTAGAGACAGACAGGTGACCAGTCTATCACAGGGCTGACATGTAGAGACAGACAGGTGACCAGTCTATCACAGGGCTGACATGTAGAGACAGACAGGTAACCAGTCTATCACAGGGGGACATGTAGAGACAGACAGGTAACCAGTCTATCACAGGGAGACATGTAAAGACAGACAGGTAACCAGTCTATCACAGGGAGACATGTAGAGACAGACAGGTGACCAGTCTATCACAGGGAGACATGTAGAGACAGACAGGTAACCAGTCTATCACAGGGAGACTTGTAGAGACAGACAGGTAACCAGTCTATCACAGGGAGACATGTAGAGACCGACAGGTAACCAGTCTATCACAGGGGGACATGTAGAGACAGACAGGTAACCAGTCTATCACAGGGAGACATGTAGAGACAGACAGGTAACCAGTCTATCACAGGGAGACATGTAGAGACAGACAGGTAACCAGTCTATCACGGGGCCGACATTTAGAGACAGACAGGTAACCAGTCTATCACAGGGAGACATGTAGAGACAGACAGGTAACCAGTCTATCACAGGGAGACATGTAGAGACAGACAGGTAACCAGTCTATCACAGGGAGACATGTAGAGACCGACAGGTAACCAGTCTATCACAGGGAGACATGTAGAGACAGACAGGTAACCAGTCTATCACAGGGAGACATGTAGAGACAGACAGGTAACCAGTCTATAACAGGGAGACATGTAGAGACAGACAGGTAACCAGTCTATCACAGGGCTGACATGTAGAAACAGACAGGCAACCAGTCTATCACAGGGCTGACATGTAGAGACAGACAGGTAACCAGTCTATCACAGGGCCGACATGTAGAGACAGACAGGTAACCAGTCTATCACAGGGAGACATGTAGAGACAGACAGGTAACCAGTCTATCACAGGGAGACATGTAGAGACAGACAGGTAACCAGTCTATCACAGGGAGACATGTAGAGACAGACAGGTAACCAGTCTATCACGGGGCCGACATGTAGAGACAGACAGGTAACCAGTCTATCACAGGGAGACATGTAGAGACAGACAGGTAACCAGTCTATCACAGGGGGACATGTAGAGACAGACAGGTAACCAATCTATCACATGGAGACATGTGGAGACAGACAGGTAACCAGTCTATCACAGGGAGACATGTAGAGACAGACAGGTAACCAGTCTATCACAGGGAGACATGTAGAGACCGACAGGTAACCAGTCTATCACAGGGGGACATGTAGAGACAGACAGGTAACCAGTCTATCACAGGGAGACATGTAGAGACAGACAGGTAACCAGTCTATCACAGGGAGACATGTAGAGACAGACAGGTAACCAGTCTATCACAGGGAGACATGTAGAGACAGACAGGTAACCAGTCTATCACAGGGAGACATGTAGAGACAGACAGGTAACCAGTCTATCACGGGGCCGACATTTAGAGACAGACAGGTAACCAGTCTATCACAGGGAGACATGTAGAGACAGACAGGTAACCAGTCTATCACAGGGCTGACATGTAGAGACAGACAGGTGACCAGTCTATCACAGGGCAAACATGTAGAGAGAGACAGGTGACCAGTCTATCACAGGGCTGACATGTAGAGACAGACAGGTAACCAGTCTATCACAGGGCTGACATGTAGAGACAGACAAGTAACCAGTCTATCACAGGGAGACATGTAGAGACAGACAGGTAACCAGTCTATCACAGGGAGACATGTAGAGACAGACATGTAACCAGTCTATCACAGGGGGACATGTAGAGACAGACAGGTAACCAATCTATCACATGGAGACATGTGGAGACAGACAGGTAACCAGTCTATCACAGGGAGACATGTAGAGACAGACAGGTAACCAGTCTATCACAGGGCTGACATGTAGAGACAGACAGGTAACCAGTCTATCACAGGGCTGACATGTAGAGACAGACAAGTGACCAGTCTATCACAGGGCTGACATGTAGAGACAGACAGGTGACCAGTCTATCACAGGGCTGACATGTAGAGACAGACAGGTAACCAGTCTATCACAGGGAGACATGGAGAGACAGACAGGTAACCAGTCTATCACAGGGAGACATGTAAAGACAGACAGGTAACCAGTCTATCACAGGGAGACATGTAGAGACAGACAGGTGACCAGTCTATCACAGGGAGACATGTAGAGACAGACAGGTAACCAGTCTATCACGGGGCCGACATGTAGAGACAGACAGGTAACCAGTCTATCACAGGGAGACATGTAGAGACAGACAGGTAACCAGTCTATCACAGGGGGACATGTAGAGACAGACAGGTAACCAATCTATCACATGGAGACATGTGGAGACAGATAGGTAACCAGTCTATCACAGGGAGACATGTAGAGACAGACAGGTAACCAGTCTATCACAGGGAGACATGTAGAGACCGACAGGTAACCAGTCTATCACAGGGGGACATGTAGAGACAGACAGGTAACCAGTCTATCACAGGGAGACATGTAGAGACAGACAGGTAACCAGTCTATCACAGGGAGACATGTAGAGACAGACAGGTAACCAGTCTATCACAGGGAGACATGTAGAGACAGACAGGTAACCAGTCTATCACAGGGAGACATGTAGAGACAGACAGGTAACCAGTCTATCACGGGGCCGACATTTAGAGACAGACAGGTAACCAGTCTATCACAGGGAGACATGTAGAGACAGACAGGTAACCAGTCTATCACAGGGCTGACATGTAGAGACAGACAGGTGACCAGTCTATCACAGGGCTGACATGTAGAGAGAGACAGGTGACCAGTCTATCACAGGGCTGACATGTAGAGACAGACAGGTAACCAGTCTATCACAGGGCTGACATGTAGAGACAGACAAGTAACCAGTCTATCACAGGGAGACATGTAGAGACAGACAGGTAACCAGTCTATCACAGGGAGACATGTAGAGACAGACAGGTAACCAGTCTATCACAGGGGGACATGTAGAGACAGACAGGTAACCAATCTATCACATGGAGACATGTGGAGACAGACAGGTAACCAGTCTATCACAGGGAGACATGTAGAGACAGACAGGTAACCAGTCTATCACAGGGAGACATGTAGAGACCGACAGGTAACCAGTCCATCACAGGGGGACATGTAGAGACAGACAGGTAACCAGTCTATCACAGGGAGACATGTAGAGACAGACAGGTAACCAGTCTATCACGGGGCCGACATTTAGAGACAGACAGGTAACCAGTCTATCACAGGGAGACATGTAGAGACAGACAGGTAACCAGTCTATCACAGGGCTGACATGTAGAGACAGACAGGTGACCAGTCTATCACAGGGCTGACATGTAGAGAGAGACAGGTGACCAGTCTATCACAGGGCTGACATGTAGAGACAGACAGGTAACCAGTCTATCACAGGGCTGACATGTAGAGACAGACAAGTGACCAGTCTATCACAGGGCTGACATGTAGAGACAGACAGGTGACCAGTCTATCACAGGGCTGACATGTAGAGACAGACAGGTAACCAGTCTATCACAGGGAGACATGGAGAGACAGACAGGTAACCAGTCTATCACAGGGAGACATGTAGAGACAGACAGGTGACCAGTCTATCACAGGGAGACATGTAGAGACAGACAGGTAACCAGTCTATCACAGGGAGACATGTAGAGACAGACAGGTAACCAGTCTATCACAGGGAGACATGTAGAGACAGACAGGTGACCAGTCTATCACAGGGAGACATGTAGAGACAGACAGGTAACCAGTCTATCACAGGGGGACATGTAGAGACAGACAGGTAACCAGTCTATCACAGGGAGACATGTAGAGACAGACAGGTAACCAGTCTATCACAGGGAGACATGTAGAGACAGACAGGTAACCAGTCTATCACGGGGCCGACATGTAGAGACAGACAGGTAACCAGTCTATCACAGGGAGACATGTAGAGACAGACAGGTAACCAGTCTATCACAGGGGGACATGTAGAGACAGACAGGTAACCAGTCTATCACAGGGAGACATGTAAAGACAGACAGGTAACCAGTCTATCACAGGGAGACATGTAGAGACAGACAGGTGACCAGTCTATCACAGGGAGACATGTAGAGACAGACAGGTAACCAGTCTATCACAGGGAGACATGTAGAGACAGACAGGTAACCAGTCTATCACGGGGCCGACATGTAGAGACAGACAGGTAACCAGTCTATCACAGGGAGACATGTAGAGACAGACAGGTAACCAGTCTATCACAGGGGGACATGTAGAGACAGACAGGTAACCAATCTATCACATGGAGACATGTGGAGACAGACAGGTAACCAGTCTATCACAGGGAGACATGTAGAGACAGACAGGTAACCAGTCTATCA
Source organism: Eutrigla gurnardus (assembly GCF_963514095.1). Taxonomy (NCBI): domain Eukaryota; kingdom Metazoa; phylum Chordata; class Actinopteri; order Perciformes; family Triglidae; genus Eutrigla; species Eutrigla gurnardus. The sequence continues at coordinate 42,855 of NC_139925.1, forward strand.
CGGGGCCGACATTTAGAGACAGACAGGTAACCAGTCTATCACAGGGAGACATGTAGAGACAGACAGGTAACCAGTCTATCACAGGGCTGACATGTAGAGACAGACAGGTGACCAGTCTATCACAGGGCTGACATGTAGAGAGAGACAGGTGACCAGTCTATCACAGGGCTGACATGTAGAGACAGACAGGTAACCAGTCTATCAGAGGGCTGACATGTAGAGACAGACAGGTGACCAGTCTATCACAGGGCTGACATGTAGAGACAGACAGGTGACCAGTCTATCACAGGGCTGACATGTAGAGACAGACAGGTAACCAGTCTATCACAGGGGGACATGTAGAGACAGACAGGTAACCAGTCTATCACAGGGAGACATGTAAAGACAGACAGGTAACCAGTCTATCACAGGGAGACATGTAGAGACAGACAGGTGACCAGTCTATCACAGGGAGACATGTAGAGACAGACAGGTTACCAGTCTATCACAGGGGGACATGTAGAGACAGACAGGTAACCAGTCTATCACAGGGAGACATGTAGAGACAGACAGGTAACCAGTCTATCACAGGGAGACATGTAGAGACCGACAGGTAACCAGTCTATCACAGGGGGACATGTAGAGACAGACAGGTAACCAGTCTATCACAGGGAGACATGTAGAGACAGACAGGTAACCAGTCTATCACAGGGAGACATGTAGAGACGGACAGGTAACCAGTCTATCACAGGGAGACATGTAGAGACAGACAGGTAACCAGTCTATCACAGGGAGACATGTAGAGACAGACAGGTAACCAGTCTATCACAGGGAGACATGTAGAGACCGACAGGTAACCAGTCTATCACAGGGGGACATGTAGAGACAGACAGGTAACCAGTCTATCACAGGGAGACATGTAGAGACAGACAGGTAACCAGTCTATCACAGGGAGACATGTAGAGACAGACAGGTAACCAGTCTATCACAGGGAGACATGTAGAGACAGACAGGTAACCAGTCTATCACGGGGCCGACATTTAGAGACAGACAGGTAACCAGTCTATCACAGGGAGACATGTAGAGACAGACAGGTAACCAGTCTATCACAGGGCTGACATGTAGAGACAGACAGGTGACCAGTCTATCACAGGGCTGACATGTAGAGAGAGACAGGTGACCAGTCTATCACAGGGAGACATGTAGAGACAGACAGGTAACCAGTCTATCACAGGGCCGACATGTAGAGACAGACAGGTAACCAGTCTATCACAGGGAGACATGTAGAGACAGACAGGTAACCAGTCTATCACAGGGAGACATGTAGAGACAGACAGGTAACCAGTCTATCACAGGGAGACATGTAGAGACAGACAGGTAACCAGTCTATAACAGGGAGACATGTAGAGACAGACAGGTAACCAGTCTATCACAGGGCTGACATGTAGAAACAGACAGGCAACCAGTCTATCACAGGGCTGACATGTAGAGACAGACAGGTAACCAGTCTATCACAGGGCCGACATGTAGAGACAGACAGGTAACCAGTCTATCACAGGGAGACATGTAGAGACAGACAGGTAACCAGTCTATCACAGGGAGACATGTAGAGACAGACAGGTAACCAGTCTATCACAGGGAGACATGTAGAGACAGACAGGTAACCAGTCTATCACGGGGCCGACATGTAGAGACAGACAGGTAACCAGTCTATCACAGGGAGACATGTAGAGACAGACAGGTAACCAGTCTATCACAGGGGGACATGTAGAGACAGACAGGTAACCAATCTATCACATGGAGACATGTGGAGACAGACAGGTAACCAGTCTATCACAGGGAGACATGTAGAGACAGACAGGTAACCAGTCTATCACAGGGAGACATGTAGAGACCGACAGGTAACCAGTCTATCACAGGGGGACATGTAGAGACAGACAGGTAACCAGTCTATCACAGGGAGACATGTAGAGACAGACAGGTAACCAGTCTATCACAGGGAGACATGTAGAGACAGACAGGTAACCAGTCTATCACAGGGAGACATGTAGAGACAGACAGGTAACCAGTCTATCACAGGGAGACATGTAGAGACAGACAGGTAACCAGTCTATCACGGGGCCGACATTTAGAGACAGACAGGTAACCAGTCTATCACAGGGAGACATGTAGATACAGACAGGTAACCAGTCTATCACAGGGCTGACATGTAGAGACAGACAGGTGACCAGTCTATCACAGGGCTGACATGTAGAGAGAGACAGGTGACCAGTCTATCACAGGGCTGACATGTAGAGACAGACAGGTAACCAGTCTATCACAGGGCTGACATGTAGAGACAGACAAGTAACCAGTCTATCACAGGGAGACATGTAGAGACAGACAGGTAACCAGTCTATCACAGGGAGACATGTAGAGACAGACAGGTAACCAGTCTATCACAGGGGGACATGTAGAGACAGACAGGTAACCAATCTATCACATGGAGACATGTGGAGACAGACAGGTAACCAGTCTATCACAGGGAGACATGTAGAGACAGACAGGTAACCAGTCTATCACAGGGCTGACATGTAGAGACAGACAGGTAACCAGTCTATCACAGGGCTGACATGTAGAGACAGACAAGTGACCAGTCTATCACAGGGCTGACATGTAGAGACAGACAGGTGACCAGTCTATCACGGGGCTGACATGTAGAGACAGACAGGTAACCAGTCTATCACAGGGAGACATGGAGAGACAGACAGGTAACCAGTCTATCACAGGGAGACATGTAAAGACAGACAGGTAACCAGTCTATCACAGGGAGACATGTAGAGACAGACAGGTGACCAGTCTATCACAGGGAGACATGTAGAGACAGACAGGTAACCAGTCTATCACGGGGCCGACATGTAGAGACAGACAGGTAACCAGTCTATCACAGGGAGACATGTAGAGACAGACAGGTAACCAGTCTATCACAGGGGGACATGTAGAGACAGACAGGTAACCAATCTATCACATGGAGACATGTGGAGACAGACAGGTAACCAGTCTATCACAGGGAGACATGTAGAGACAGACAGGTAACCAGTCTATCACAGGGAGACATGTAGAGACCGACAGGTAACCAGTCTATCACAGGGGGACATGTAGAGACAGACAGGTAACCAGTCTATCACAGGGAGACATGTAGAGACAGACAGGTAACCAGTCTATCACAGGGAGACATGTAGAGACAGACAGGTAACCAGTCTATCACAGGGAGACATGTAGAGACAGACAGGTAACCAGTCTATCACAGGGAGACATGTAGAGACAGACAGGTAACCAGTCTATCACGGGGCCGACATTTAGAGACAGACAGGTAACCAGTCTATCACAGGGAGACATGTAGAGACAGACAGGTAACCAGTCTATCACAGGGCTGACATGTAGAGACAGACAGGTGACCAGTCTATCACAGGGCTGACATGTAGAGAGAGACAGGTGACCAGTCTATCACAGGGCTGACATGTAGAGACAGACAGGTAACCAGTCTATCACAGGGCTGACATGTAGAGACAGACAAGTAACCAGTCTATCACAGGGAGACATGTAGAGACAGACAGGTAACCAGTCTATCACAGGGAGACATGTAGAGACAGACAGGTAACCAGTCTATCACAGGGGGACATGTAGAGACAGACAGGTAACCAATCTATCACATGGAGACATGTGGAGACAGACAGGTAACCAGTCTATCACAGGGAGACATGTAGAGACAGACAGGTAACCAGTCTATCACAGGGAGACATGTAGAGACCGACAGGTAACCAGTCCATCACAGGGGGACATGTAGAGACAGACAGGTAACCAGTCTATCACAGGGAGACATGTAGAGACAGACAGGTAACCAGTCTATCACGGGGCCGACATTTAGAGACAGACAGGTAACCAGTCTATCACAGGGAGACATGTAGAGACAGACAGGTAACCAGTCTATCACAGGGCTGACATGTAGAGACAGACAGGTGACCAGTCTATCACAGGGCTGACATGTAGAGAGAGACAGGTGACCAGTCTATCACAGGGCTGACATGTAGAGACAGACAGGTAACCAGTCTATCACAGGGCTGACATGTAGAGACAGACAAGTGACCAGTCTATCACAGGGCTGACATGTAGAGACAGACAGGTGACCAGTCTATCACAGGGCTGACATGTAGAGACAGACAGGTAACCAGTCTATCACAGGGAGACATGGAGAGACAGACAGGTAACCAGTCTATCACAGGGGGACATGTAGAGACAGACAGGTAACCAGTCTATCACAGGGAGACATGTAGAGACAGACAGGTAACCAGTCTATCACAGGGAGACATGTAGAGACAGACAGGTAACCAGTCTATCACAGGGAGACATGTAGAGACAGACAGGTAACCAGTCTATCACAGGGAGACATGTAGAGACAGACAGGTAACCAGTCTATCACGGGGCCGACATTTAGAGACAGACAGGTAACCAGTCTATCACAGGGAGACATGTAGAGACAGACAGGTAACCAGTCTATCACAGGGCTGACATGTAGAGACAGACAGGTGACCAGTCTATCACAGGGCTGACATGTAGAGAGAGACAGGTGACCAGTCTATCACAGGGCTGACATGTAGAGACAGACAGGTAACCAGTCTATCACAGGGCTGACATGTAGAGACAGACAAGTAACCAGTCTATCACAGGGAGACATGTAGAGACAGACAGGTAACCAGTCTATCACAGGGAGACATGTAGAGACAGACAGGTAACCAGTCTATCACAGGGGGACATGTAGAGACAGACAGGTAACCAATCTATCACATGGAGACATGTGGAGACAGACAGGTAACCAGTCTATCACAGGGAGACATGTAGAGACAGACAGGTAACCAGTCTATCACAGGGCTGACATGTAGAGACAGACAGGTAACCAGTCTATCACAGGGCTGACATGTAGAGACAGACAAGTGACCAGTCTATCACAGGGCTGACATGTAGAGACAGACAGGTGACCAGTCTATCACGGGGCTGACATGTAGAGACAGACAGGTAACCAGTCTATCACAGGTAGACATGTAGAGACAGACAGGTGACCAGTCTATCACAGGGAGACATGTAGAGACAGACAGGTAACCAGTCTATCACGGGGCCGACATGTAGAGACAGACAGGTAACCAGTCTATCACAGGGAGACATGTAGAGACAGACAGGTAACCAGTCTATCACAGGGGGACATGTAGAGACAGACAGGTAACCAATCTATCACATGGAGACATGTGGAGACAGACAGGTAACCAGTCTATCACAGGGAGACATGTAGAGACAGACAGGTAACCAGTCTATCACAGGGAGACATGTAGAGACCGACAGGTAACCAGTCTATCACAGGGGGACATGTAGAGACAGACAGGTAACCAGTCTATCACAGGGAGACATGTAGAGACAGACAGGTAACCAGTCTATCACAGGGAGACATGTAGAGACAGACAGGTAACCAGTCTATCACAGGGAGACATGTAGAGACAGACAGGTAACCAGTCTATCACAGGGAGACATGTAGAGACAGACAGGTAACCAGTCTATCACGGGGCCGACATTTAGAGACAGACAGGTAACCAGTCTATCACAGGGAGACATGTAGAGACAGACAGGTAACCAGTCTATCACAGGGCTGACATGTAGAGACAGACAGGTGACCAGTCTATCACAGGGCTGACATGTAGAGAGAGACAGGTGACCAGTCTATCACAGGGCTGACATGTAGAGACAGACAGGTAACCAGTCTATCACAGGGCTGACATGTAGAGACAGACAAGTAACCAGTCTATCACAGGGAGACATGTAGAGACAGACAGGTAACCAGTCTATCACAGGGAGACATGTAGAGACAGACAGGTAACCAGTCTATCACAGGGGGACATGTAGAGACAGACAGGTAACCAATCTATCACATGGAGACATGTGGAGACAGACAGGTAACCAGTCTATCACAGGGAGACATGTAGAGACAGACAGGTAACCAGTCTATCACAGGGAGACATGTAGAGACCGACAGGTAACCAGTCCATCACAGGGGGACATGTAGAGACAGACAGGTAACCAGTCTATCACAGGGAGACATGTAGAGACAGACAGGTAACCAGTCTATCACGGGGCCGACATTTAGAGACAGACAGGTAACCAGTCTATCACAGGGAGACATGTAGAGACAGACAGGTAACCAGTCTATCACAGGGCTGACATGTAGAGACAGACAGGTGACCAGTCTATCACAGGGCTGACATGTAGAGAGAGACAGGTGACCAGTCTATCACAGGGCTGACATGTAGAGACAGACAGGTAACCAGTCTATCACAGGGCTGACATGTAGAGACAGACAAGTGACCAGTCTATCACAGGGCTGACATGTAGAGACAGACAGGTGACCAGTCTATCACAGGGCTGACATGTAGAGACAGACAGGTAACCAGTCTATCACAGGGAGACATGGAGAGACAGACAGGTAACCAGTCTATCACAGGGAGACATGTAAAGACAGACAGGTAACCAGTCTATCACAGGGAGACATGTAGAGACAGACAGGTGACCAGTCTATCACAGGGAGACATGTAGAGACAGACAGGTAACCAGTCTATCACAGGGGGACATGTAGAGACAGACAGGTAACCAGTCTATCACAGGGAGACATGTAGAGACAGACAGGTAACCAGTCTATCACAGGGAGACATGTAGAGACAGACAGGTGACCAGTCTATCACAGGGAGACATGTAGAGACAGACAGGTAACCAGTCTATCACAGGGGGACATGTAGAGACAGACAGGTAACCAGTCTATCACAGGGAGACATGTAGAGACAGACAGGTAACCAGTCTATCACAGGGAGACATGTAGAGACAGACAGGTAACCAGTCTATCACGGGGCCGACATGTAGAGACAGACAGGTAACCAGTCTATCACAGGGAGACATGTAGAGACAGACAGGTAACCAGTCTATCACAGGGGGACATGTAGAGACAGACAGGTAACCAATCTATCACATGGAGACATGTGGAGACAGACAGGTAACCAGTCTATCACAGGGAGACATGTAGAGACAGACAGGTAACCAGTCTATCAAGGGGCCGACATTTAGAGACAGACAGGTAACCAGTCTATCACAGGGAGACATGTAGAGACAGACAGGTAACCAGTCTATCACAGGGCTGACATGTAGAGACAGACAGGTGACCAGTCTATCACAGGGCTGACATGTAGAGAGAGACAGGTGACCAGTCTATCACAGGGCTGACATGTAGAGACAGACAGGTAACCAGTCTATCACAGGGCTGACATGTAGAGACAGACAGGTGACCAGTCTATCACAGGGCTGACATGTAGAGACAGACAGGTGACCAGTCTATCACAGGGCTGACATGTAGAGACAGACAGGTAACCAGTCTATCACAGGGGGACATGTAGAGACAGACAGGTAACCAGTCTATCACAGGGAGACATGTAAAGACAGACAGGTAACCAGTCTATCACAGGGAGACATGTAGAGACAGACAGGTGACCAGTCTATCACAGGGAGACATGTAGAGACAGACAGGTAACCAGTCTATCACAGGGAGACATGTAGAGACAGACAGGTAACCAGTCTATCACGGGGCCGACATGTAGAGACAGACAGGTAACCAGTCTATCACAGGGAGACATGTAGAGACAGACAGGTAACCAGTCTATCACAGGGGGACATGTAGAGACAGACAGGTAACCAATCTATCACATGGAGACATGTGGAGACAGACCGGTAACCAGTCTATCACAGGGAGACATGTAGAGACAGACAGGTAACCAGTCTATCACGGGGCCGACATTTAGAGACAGACAGGTAACCAGTCTATCACAGGGAGACATGTAGAGACAGACAGGTAACCAGTCTATCACAGGGCTGACATGTAGAGACAGACAGGTGACCAGTCTATCACAGGGCTGACATGTAGAGAGAGACAGGTGACCAGTCTATCACAGGGCTGACATGTAGAGACAGACAGGTAACCAGTCTATCACAGGGCTGACATGTAGAGACAGACAGGTGACCAGTCTATCACAGGGCTGACATGTAGAGACAGACAGGTGACCAGTCTATCACAGGGCTGACATGTAGAGACAGACAGGTAACCAGTCTATCACAGGGGGACATGTAGAGACAGACAGGTAACCAGTCTATCACAGGGAGACATGTAAAGACAGACAGGTAACCAGTCTATCACAGGGAGACATGTAGAGACAGACAGGTGACCAGTCTATCACAGGGAGACATGTAGAGACAGACAGGTAACCAGTCTATCACAGGGGGACATGTAGAGACAGACAGGTAACCAGTCTATCACAGGGAGACATGTAGAGACAGACAGGTAACCAGTCTATCACAGGGAGACATGTAGAGACCGACAGGTAACCAGTCTATCACAGGGGGACATGTAGAGACAGACAGGTAACCAGTCTATCACAGGGAGACATGTAGAGACAGACAGGTAACCAGTCTATCACAGGGAGACATGTAGAGACGGACAGGTAACCAGTCTATCACAGGGAGACATGTAGAGACAGACAGGTAACCAGTCTATCACAGGGAGACATGTAGAGACAGACAGGTAACCAGTCTATCACAGGGAGACATGTAGAGACCGACAGGTAACCAGTCTATCACAGGGGGACATGTAGAGACAGACAGGTAACCAGTCTATCACAGGGAGACATGTAGAGACAGACAGGTAACCAGTCTATCACAGGGAGACATGTAGAGACAGACAGGTAACCAGTCTATCACAGGGAGACATGTAGAGACAGACAGGTAACCAGTCTATAACAGGGAGACATGTAGAGACAGACAGGTTACCAGTCTATCACAGGGCTGACATGTAGAAACAGACAGGCAACCAGTCTATCACAGGGAGACATGTAGAGACAGACAGGTAACCAGTCTATCACAGGGAGACATGTAAAGACAGACAGGTAACCAGTCTATCACAGGGAGACATGTAGAGACAGACAGGTGACCAGTCTATCACAGGGAGACATGTAGAGACAGACAGGTAACCAGTCTATCACAGGGGGACATGTAGAGACAGACAGGTAACCAGTCTATCACAGGGAGACATGTAGAGACAGACAGGTAACCAGTCTATCACAGGGAGACATGTAGAGACAGACAGGTGACCAGTCTATCACAGGGAGACATGTAGAGACAGACAGGTAACCAGTCTATCACAGGGGGACATGTAGAGACAGACAGGTAACCAGTCTATCACAGGGAGACATGTAGAGACAGACAGGTAACCAGTCTATCACAGGGAGACATGTAGAGACAGACAGGTAACCAGTCTATCACGGGGCCGACATGTAGAGACAGACAGGTAACCAGTCTATCACAGGGAGACATGTAGAGACAGACAGGTAACCAGTCTATCACAGGGGGACATGTAGAGACAGACAGGTAACCAATCTATCACATGGAGACATGTGGAGACAGACAGGTAACCAGTCTATCACAGGGAGACATGTAGAGACAGACAGGTAACCAGTCTATCACAGGGCTGACATGTAGAGACAGACAGGTGACCAGTCTATCACAGGGCTGACATGTAGAGACAGACAGGTGACCAGTCTATCACAGGGCTGACATGTAGAGAGAGACAGGTGACCAGTCTATCACAGGGCTGACATGTAGAGACAGACAGGTAACCAGTCTATCACAGGGAGACATGTAGAGACCGACAGGTAACCAGTCTATCACAGGGAGACATGTAGAGACAGACAGGTAACCAGTCTATCACAGGGGGACATGTAGAGACAGACAGGTAACCAATCTATCACATGGAGACATGTAGAGACAGACAGGTAACCAGTCTATCACAGGGAGACATGTAGAGACAGACAGGTAACCAGTCTATCACAGGGAGACATGTAGAGACCGACAGGTAACCAGTCTATCACAGGGGGACATGTAGAGACAGACAGGTAACCAGTCTATCACAGGGAGACATGTAGAGACAGACAGGTAACCAGTCTATCACAGGGAGACATGTAGAGACAGACAGGTAACCAGTCTATCACAGGGAGACATGTAGAGACAGACAGGTAACCAGTCTATCACGGGGCCGACATTTAGAGACAGACAGGTAACCAGTCTATCACAGGGAGACATGTAGAGACAGACAGGTAACCAGTCTATCACAGGGCTGACATGTAGAGACAGACAGGTGACCAGTCTATCACAGGGCTGACATGTAGAGAGAGACAGGTGACCAGTCTATCACAGGGCTGACATGTAGAGACAGACAGGTAACCAGTCTATCACAGGGCTGACATGTAGAGACAGACAAGTAACCAGTCTATCACAGGGAGACATGTAGAGACAGACAGGTAACCAGTCTATCACAGGGAGACATGTAGAGACAGACAGGTAACCAGTCTATAACAGGGAGACATGTAGAGACAGACAGGTAACCAGTCTATCACAGGGCTGACATGTAGAAACAGACAGGCAACCAGTCTATCACAGGGAGACATGTAGAGACAGACAGGTAACCAGTCCATCACAGGGGGACATGTAGAGACAGACAGGTAACCAGTCTATCACAGGGAGACATGTAGAGACAGACAGGTAACCAGTCTATCACGGGGCCGACATTTAGAGACAGACAGGTAACCAGTCTATCACAGGGAGACATGTAGAGACAGACAGGTAACCAGTCTATCACAGGGCTGACATGTAGAGACAGACAGGTGACCAGTCTATCACAGGGCTGACATGTAGAGACAGACAGGTGACCAGTCTATCACAGGGCTGACATGTAGAGACAGACAGGTAACCAGTCTATCACAGGGCTGACATGTAGAGACAGACAAGTGACCAGTCTATCACAGGGCTGACATGTAGAGACAGACAGGTGACCAGTCTATCACAGGGCTGACATGTAGAGACAGACAGGTAACCAGTCTATCACAGGGAGACATGGAGAGACAGACAGGTAACCAGTCTATCACAGGGAGACATGTAAAGACAGAGAGGTAACCAGTCTATCACAGGGAGACATGTAGAGACAGACAGGTGACCAGTCTATCACAGGGAGACATGTAGAGACAGACAGGTAACCAGTCTATCACAGGGGGACATGTAGAGACAGACAGGTAACCAGTCTATCACAGGGAGACATGTAGAGACAGACAGGTAACCAGTCTATCACAGGGAGACATGTAGAGACAGACAGGTGACCAGTCTATCACAGGGAGACATGTAGAGACAGACAGGTAACCAGTCTATCACAGGGGGACATGTAGAGACAGACAGGTAACCAGTCTATCACAGGGAGACATGTAGAGACAGACAGGTAACCAGTCTATCACAGGGAGACATGTAGAGACAGACAGGTAACCAGTCTATCACGGGGCCGACATGTAGAGACAGACAGGTAACCAGTCTATCACAGGGAGACATGTAGAGACAGACAGGTAACCAGTCTATCACAGGGGGACATGTAGAGACAGACAGGTAACCAATCTATCACATGGAGACATGTGGAGACAGACAGGTAACCAGTCTATCACAGGGAGACATGTAGAGACAGACAGGTAACCAGTCTATCACAGGGCTGACATGTAGAGACAGACAGGTGACCAGTCTATCACAGGGCTGACATGTAGAGACAGACAGGTGACCAGTCTATCACAGGGCTGACATGTAGAGAGAGACAGGTGACCAGTCTATCACAGGGCTGACATGTAGAGACAGACAGGTAACCAGTCTATCACAGGGAGACATGGAGAGACAGACAGGTAACCAGTCTATCACAGGGAGACATGTAAAGACAGAGAGGTAACCAGTCTATCACAGGGAGACATGTAGAGACAGACAGGTGACCAGTCTATCACAGGGAGACATGTAGAGACAGACAGGTAACCAGTCTATCACAGGGGGACATGTAGAGACAGACAGGTAACCAGTCTATCACAGGGAGACATGTAGAGACAGACAGGTAACCAGTCTATCACAGGGAGACATGTAGAGACAGACAGGTGACCAGTCTATCACAGGGAGACATGTAGAGACAGACAGGTAACCAGTCTATCACAGGGGGACATGTAGAGACAGACAGGTAACCAGTCTATCACAGGGAGACATGTAGAGACAGACAGGTAACCAGTCTATCACAGGGAGACATGTAGAGACAGACAGGTAACCAGTCTATCACGGGGCCGACATGTAGAGACAGACAGGTAACCAGTCTATCACAGGGAGACATGTAGAGACAGACAGGTAACCAGTCTATCACAGGGGGACATGTAGAGACAGACAGGTAACCAATCTATCACATGGAGACATGTGGAGACAGACAGGTAACCAGTCTATCACAGGGAGACATGTAGAGACAGACAGGTAACCAGTCTATCACAGGGCTGACATGTAGAGACAGACAGGTGACCAGTCTATCACAGGGCTGACATGTAGAGACAGACAGGTGACCAGTCTATCACAGGGCTGACATGTAGAGAGAGACAGGTGACCAGTCTATCACAGGGCTGACATGTAGAGACAGACAGGTAACCAGTCTATCACAGGGAGACATGTAGAGACCGACAGGTAACCAGTCTATCACAGGGAGACATGTAGAGACAGACAGGTAACCAGTCTATCACAGGGGGACATGTAGAGACAGACAGGTAACCAATCTATCACATGGAGACATGTGGAGACAGACAGGTAACCAGTCTATCACAGGGAGACATGTAGAGACAGACAGGTAACCAGTCTATCACAGGGAGACATGTAGAGACCGACAGGTAACCAGTCCATCACAGGGGGACATGTAGAGACAGACAGGTAACCAGTCTATCACAGGGGGACATGTAGAGACAGACAGGTAACCAGTCTATCACAGGGAGACATGTAGAGACAGACAGGTAACCAGTCTATCACAGGGAGACATGTAGAGACAGACAGGTAACCAGTCTATCACGGGGCCGACATTTAGAGACAGACAGGTAACCAGTCTATCACAGGGAGACATGTAGAGACAGACAGGTAACCAGTCTATCACAGGGAGACATGTAGAGACAGACAGGTAACCAGTCTATCACAGGGAGACATGTAGAGACCGACAGGTAACCAGTCTATCACAGGGGGACATGTAGAGACAGACAGGTAACCAGTCTATCACAGGGAGACATGTAGAGACAGACAGGTAACCAGTCTATCACAGGGCTGACATGTAGAGACAGACAAGTGACCAGTCTATCACAGGGCTGACATGTAGAGACAGACAGGTGACCAGTCTATCACAGGGCTGACATGTAGAGACAGACAGGTAACCAGTCTATCACAGGGAGACATGGAGAGACAGACAGGTAACCAGTCTATCACAGGGAGACATGTAAAGACAGACAGGTAACCAGTCTATCACAGGGAGACATGTAGAGACAGACAGGTGACCAGTCTATCACAGGGAGACATGTAGAGACAGACAGGTAACCAGTCTATCACAGGGGGACATGTAGAGACAGACAGGTAACCACTCTATCACAGGGAGACATGTAGAGACAGACAGGTAACCAGTCTATCACAGGGAGACATGTAGAGACAGACAGGTGACCAGTCTATCACAGGGAGACATGTAGAGACAGACAGGTAACCAGTCTATCACAGGGGGACATGTAGAGACAGACAGGTAACCAGTCTATCACAGGGAGACATGTAGAGACAGACAGGTAACCAGTCTATCACAGGGAGACATGTAGAGACAGACAGGTAACCAGTCTATCACAGGGAGACATGTAGAGACAGACAGGTAACCAGTCTATCACAGGGGGACATGTAGAGACAGACAGGTAACCAATCTATCACATGGAGACATGTGGAGACAGACAGGTAACCAGTCTATCACAGGGAGACATGTAGAGACAGACAGGTAACCAGTCTATCACGGGGCCGACATTTAGAGACAGACAGGTAACCAGTCTATCACAGGGAGACATGTAGAGACAGACAGGAAACCAGTCTATCACAGGGCTGACATGTAGAAACAGACAGGTGACCAGTCTATCACAGGGCTGACATGTAGAGAGAGACAGGTGACCAGTCTATCACAGGGCTGACATGTAGAGACAGACAGGTAACCAGTCTATCACAGGGCTGACATGTAGAGACAGACAGGTGACCAGTCTATCACAGGGCTGACATGTAGAGACAGACAGGTGACCAGTCTATCACAGGGCTGACATGTAGAGACAGACAGGTAACCAGTCTATCACAGGGGGACATGTAGAGACAGACAGGTAACCAGTCTATCACAGGGAGACATGTAAAGACAGACAGGTAACCAGTCTATCACAGGGAGACATGTAGAGACAGACAGGTGACCAGTCTATCACAGGGAGACATGTAGAGACAGACAGGTAACCAGTCTATCACAGGGGGACATGTAGAGACAGACAGGTAACCAGTCTATCACAGGGAGACTTGTAGAGACAGACAGGTAACCAGTCTATCACAGGGAGACATGTAGAGACCGACAGGTAACCAGTCTATCACAGGGAGACATGTAGAGACAGACAGGTAACCAGTCTATCACAGGGAGACATGTAGAGACAGACAGGTAACCAGTCTATCACAGGGAGACATGTAGAGACAGACAGGTAACCAGTCTATCACGGGGCCGACATTTAGAGACAGACAGGTAACCAGTCTATCACAGGGAGACATGTAGAGACAGACAGGTAACCAGTCTATCACAGGGAGACATGTAGAGACAGACAGGTAACCAGTCTATCACAGGGAGACATGTAGAGACCGACAGGTAACCAGTCTATCACAGGGAGACATGTAGAGACAGACAGGTAACCAGTCTATCACAGGGAGACATGTAGAGACAGACAGGTAACCAGTCTATAACAGGGAGACATGTAGAGACAGACAGGTAACCAGTCTATCACAGGGCTGACATGTAGAAACAGACAGGCAACCAGTCTATCACAGGGCTGACATGTAGAGACAGACAGGTAACCAGTCTATCACAGGGCCGACATGTAGAGACAGACAGGTAACCAGTCTATCACAGGGAGACATGTAGAGACAGACAGGTAACCAGTCTATCACAGGGAGACATGTAGAGACAGACAGGTAACCAGTCTATCACAGGGAGACATGTAGAGACAGACAGGTAACCAGTCTATCACGGGGCCGACATGTAGAGACAGACAGGTAACCAGTCTATCGCAGGGAGACATGTAGAGACAGACAGGTAACCAGTCTATCACAGGGGGACATGTAGAGACAGACAGGTAACCAATCTATCACATGGAGACATGTGGAGACAGACAGGTAACCAGTCTATCACAGGGAGACATGTAGAGACAGACAGGTAACCAGTCTATCACAGGGAGACATGTAGAGACCGACAGGTAACCAGTCTATCACAGGGGGACATGTAGAGACAGACAGGTAACCAGTCTATCACAGGGAGACATGTAGAGACAGACAGGTAACCAGTCTATCACAGGGAGACATGTAGAGACAGACAGGTAACCAGTCTATCACAGGGAGACATGTAGAGACAGACAGGTAACCAGTCTATCACAGGGAGACATGTAGAGACAGACAGGTAACCAGTCTATCACGGGGCCGACATTTAGAGACAGACAGGTAACCAGTCTATCACAGGGAGACATGTAGAGACAGACAGGTAACCAGTCTATCACAGGGCTGACATGTAGAGACAGACAGGTGACCAGTCTATCACAGGGCTGACATGTAGAGAGAGACAGGTGACCAGTCTATCACAGGGCTGACATGTAGAGACAGACAGGTAACCAGTCTATCACAGGGCTGACATGTAGAGACAGACAAGTAACCAGTCTATCACAGGGCTGACATGTAGAGACAGACAGGTGACCAGTCTATCACAGGGCTGACATGTAGAGACAGACAGGTAACCAGTCTATCACAGGGAGACATGGAGAGACAGACAGGTAACCAGTCTATCACAGGGAGACATGTAAAGACAGACAGGTAACCAGTCTATCACAGGGAGACATGTAGAGACAGACAGGTGACCAGTCTATCACAGGGAGACATGTAGAGACAGACAGGTAACCAGTCTATCACGGGGCCGACATGTAGAGACAGACAGGTAACCAGTCTATCACAGGGAGACATGTAGAGACAGACAGGTAACCAGTCTATCACAGGGGGACATGTAGAGACAGACAGGTAACCAATCTATCACATGGAGACATGTGGAGACAGACAGGTAACCAGTCTATCACAGGGAGACATGTAGAGACAGACAGGTAACCAGTCTATCACAGGGAGACATGTAGAGACCGACAGGTAACCAGTCTATCACAGGGGGACATGTAGAGACAGACAGGTAACCAGTCTATCACAGGGAGACATGTAGAGACAGACAGGTAACCAGTCTATCACAGGGAGACATGTAGAGACAGACAGGTAACCAGTCTATCACAGGGAGACATGTAGAGACAGACAGGTAACCAGTCTATCACAGGGAGACATGTAGAGACAGACAGGTAACCAGTCTATCACGGGGCCGACATTTAGAGACAGACAGGTAACCAGTCTATCACAGGGAGACATGTAGAGACAGACAGGTAACCAGTCTATCACAGGGCTGACATGTAGAGACAGACAGGTGACCAGTCTATCACAGGGCTGACATGTAGAGAGAGACAGGTGACCAGTCTATCACAGGGCTGACATGTAGAGACAGACAGGTAACCAGTCTATCACAGGGCTGACATGTAGAGACAGACAAGTAACCAGTCTATCACAGGGAGACATGTAGAGACAGACAGGTAACCAGTCTATCACAGGGAGACATGTAGAGACAGACAGGTAACAAGTCTATCACAGGGGGACATGTAGAGACAGACAGGTAACCAATCTATCACATGGAGACATGTGGAGACAGACAGGTAACCAGTCTATCACAGGGAGACATGTAGAGACAGACAGGTAACCAGTCTATCACAGGGAGACATGTAGAGACCGACAGGTAACCAGTCCATCACAGGGGGACATGTAGAGACAGACAGGTAACCAGTCTATCACAGGGAGACATGTAGAGACAGACAGGTAACCAGTCTATCACGGGGCCGACATTTAGAGACAGACAGGTAACCAGTCTATCACAGGGAGACATGTAGAGACAGACAGGTAACCAGTCTATCACAGGGCTGACATGTAGAGACAGACAGGTGACCAGTCTATCACAGGGCTGACATGTAGAGAGAGACAGGTGACCAGTCTATCACAGGGCTGACATGTAGAGACAGACAGGTAACCAGTCTATCACAGGGCTGACATGTAGAGACAGACAAGTGACCAGTCTATCACAGGGCTGACATGTAGAGACAGACAGGTGACCAGTCTATCACAGGGCTGACATGTAGAGACAGACAGGTAACCAGTCTATCACAGGGAGACATGGAGAGACAGACAGGTAACCAGTCTATCACAGGGAGACATGTAAAGACAGACAGGTAACCAGTCTATCACAGGGAGACATGTAGAGACAGACAGGTGACCAGTCTATCACAGGGAGACATGTAGAGACAGACAGGTAACCAGTCTATCACAGGGGGACATGTAGAGACAGACAGGTAACCAGTCTATCACAGGGAGACATGTAGAGACAGACAGGTAACCAGTCTATCACAGGGAGACATGTAGAGACAGACAGGTGACCAGTCTATCACAGGGAGACATGTAGAGACAGACAGGTAACCAGTCTATCACAGGGGGACATGTAGAGACAGACAGGTAACCAGTCTATCACAGGGAGACATGTAGAGACAGACAGGTAACCAGTCTATCACAGGGAGACATGTAGAGACAGACAGGTAACCAGTCTATCACGGGGCCGACATGTAGAGACAGACAGGTAACCAGTCTATCACAGGGAGACATGTAGAGACAGACAGGTAACCAGTCTATCACAGGGGGACATGTAGAGACAGACAGGTAACCAATCTATCACATGGAGACATGTGGAGACAGACAGGTAACCAGTCTATCACAGGGAGACATGTAGAGACAGACAGGTAACCAGTCTATCAAGGGGCCGACATTTAGAGACAGACAGGTAACCAGTCTATCACAGGGAGACATGTAGAGACAGACAGGTAACCAGTCTATCACAGGGCTGACATGTAGAGACAGACAGGTGACCAGTCTATCACAGGGCTGACATGTAGAGAGAGACAGGTGACCAGTCTATCACAGGGCTGACATGTAGAGACAGACAGGTAACCAGTCTATCACAGGGCTGACATGTAGAGACAGACAGGTGACCAGTCTATCACAGGGCTGACATGTAGAGACAGACAGGTGACCAGTCTATCACAGGGCTGACATGTAGAGACAGACAGGTAACCAGTCTATCACAGGGGGACATGTAGAGACAGACAGGTAACCAGTCTATCACAGGGAGACATGTAAAGACAGACAGGTAACCAGTCTATCACAGGGAGACATGTAGAGACAGACAGGTGACCAGTCTATCACAGGGAGACATGTAGAGACAGACAGGTAACCAGTCTATCACAGGGAGACATGTAGAGACAGACAGGTAACCAGTCTATCACGGGGCCGACATGTAGAGACAGACAGGTAACCAGTCTATCACAGGGAGACATGTAGAGACAGACAGGTAACCAGTCTATCACAGGGGGACATGTAGAGACAGACAGGTAACCAATCTATCACATGGAGACATGTGGAGACAGACAGGTAACCAGTCTATCACAGGGAGACATGTAGAGACAGACAGGTAACCAGTCTATCACGGGGCCGACATTTAGAGACAGACAGGTAACCAGTCTATCACAGGGAGACATGTAGAGACAGACAGGTAACCAGTCTATCACAGGGCTGACATGTAGAGACAGACAGGTGACCAGTCTATCACAGGGCTGACATGTAGAGAGAGACAGGTGACCAGTCTATCACAGGGCTGACATGTAGAGACAGACAGGTAACCAGTCTATCACAGGGCTGACATGTAGAGACAGACAGGTGACCAGTCTATCACAGGGCTGACATGTAGAGACAGACAGGTGACCAGTCTATCACAGGGCTGACATGTAGAGACAGACAGGTAACCAGTCTATCACAGGGGGACATGTAGAGACAGACAGGTAACCAGTCTATCACAGGGAGACATGTAAAGACAGACAGGTAACCAGTCTATCACAGGGAGACATGTAGAGACAGACAGGTGACCAGTCTATCACAGGGAGACATGTAGAGACAGACAGGTAACCAGTCTATCACAGGGGGACATGTAGAGACAGACAGGTAACCAGTCTATCACAGGGAGACATGTAGAGACAGACAGGTAACCAGTCTATCACAGGGAGACATGTAGAGACCGACAGGTAACCAGTCTATCACAGGGGGACATGTAGAGACAGACAGGTAACCAGTCTATCACAGGGAGACATGTAGAGACAGACAGGTAACCAGTCTATCACAGGGAGACATGTAGAGACGGACAGGTAACCAGTCTATCACAGGGAGACATGTAGAGACAGACAGGTAACCAGTCTATCACAGGGAGACATGTAGAGACAGACAGGTAACCAGTCTATCACAGGGAGACATGTAGAGACCGACAGGTAACCAGTCTATCACAGGGGGACATGTAGAGACAGACAGGTAACCAGTCTATCACAGGGAGACATGTAGAGACAGACAGGTAACCAGTCTATCACAGGGAGACATGTAGAGACAGACAGGTAACCAGTCTATCACAGGGAGACATGTAGAGACAGACAGGTAACCAGTCTATCACGGGGCCGACATTTAGAGACAGACAGGTAACCAGTCTATCACAGGGAGACATGTAGAGACAGACAGGTAACCAGTCTATCACAGGGCTGACATGTAGAGACAGACAGGTGACCAGTCTATCACAGGGCTGACATGTAGAGAGAGACAGGTGACCAGTCTATCACAGGGAGACATGTAGAGACAGACAGGTAACCAGTCTATCACAGGGCCGACATGTAGAGACAGACAGGTAACCAGTCTATCACAGGGAGACATGTAGAGACAGACAGGTAACCAGTCTATCACAGGGAGACATGTAGAGACAGACAGGTAACCAGTCTATCACAGGGAGACATGTAGAGACAGACAGGTAACCAGTCTATAACAGGGAGACATGTAGAGACAGACAGGTAACCAGTCTATCACAGGGCTGACATGTAGAAACAGACAGGCAACCAGTCTATCACAGGGCTGACATGTAGAGACAGACAGGTAACCAGTCTATCACAGGGCCGACATGTAGAGACAGACAGGTAACCAGTCTATCACAGGGAGACATGTAGAGACAGACAGGTAACCAGTCTATCACAGGGAGACATGTAGAGACAGACAGGTAACCAGTCTATCACAGGGAGACATGTAGAGACAGACAGGTAACCAGTCTATCACAGGGAGACATGTAGAGACAGACAGGTAACCAGTCTATAACAGGGAGACATGTAGAGACAGACAGGTAACCAGTCTATCACAGGGCTGACATGTAGAAACAGACAGGCAACCAGTCTATCACAGGGCTGACATGTAGAGACAGACAGGTAACCAGTCTATCACAGGGCCGACATGTAGAGACAGACAGGTAACCAGTCTATCACAGGGAGACATGTAGAGACAGACAGGTAACCAGTCTATCACAGGGAGACATGTAGAGACAGACAGGTGACCAGTCTATCACAGGGAGACATGTAGAGACAGACAGGTAACCAGTCTATCACAGGGGGACATGTAGAGACAGACAGGTAACCAGTCTATCACAGGGAGACATGTAGAGACAGACAGGTAACCAGTCTATCACAGGGAGACATGTAGAGACAGACAGGTAACCAGTCTATCACGGGGCCGACATGTAGAGACAGACAGGTAACCAGTCTATCACAGTGAGACATGTAGAGACAGACAGGTAACCAGTCTATCACAGGGGGACATGTAGAGACAGACAGGTAACCAATCTATCACATGGAGACATGTGGAGACAGACAGGTAACCAGTCTATCACAGGGAGACATGTAGAGACAGACAGGTAACCAGTCTATCAAGGGGCCGACATTTAGAGACAGACAGGTAACCAGTCTATCACAGGGAGACATGTAGAGACAGACAGGTAACCAGTCTATCACAGGGCTGACATGTAGAGACAGACAGGTGACCAGTCTATCACAGGGCTGACATGTAGAGAGAGACAGGTGACCAGTCTATCACAGGGCTGACATGTAGAGACAGACAGGTAACCAGTCTATCACAGGGCTGACATGTAGAGACAGACAGGTGACCAGTCTATCACAGGGCTGACATGTAGAGACAGACAGGTGACCAGTCTATCACAGGGCTGACATGTAGAGACAGACAGGTAACCAGTCTATCACAGGGGGACATGTAGAGACAGACAGGTAACCAGTCTATCACAGGGAGACATGTAAAGACAGACAGGTAACCAGTCTATCACAGGGAGACATGTAGAGACAGACAGGTGACCAGTCTATCACAGGGAGACATGTAGAGACAGACAGGTAACCAGTCTATCACAGGGAGACATGTAGAGACAGACAGGTAACCAGTCTATCACGGGGCCGACATGTAGAGACAAACAGGTAACCAGTCTATCACAGGGAGACATGTAGAGACAGACAGGTAACCAGTCTATCACAGGGGGACATGTAGAGACAGACAGGTAACCAATCTATCACATGGAGACATGTGGAGACAGACAGGTAACCAGTCTATCACAGGGAGACATGTAGAGACAGACAGGTAACCAGTCTATCACGGGGCCGACATTTAGAGACAGACAGGTAACCAGTCTATCACAGGGAGACATGTAGAGACAGACAGGTAACCAGTCTATCACAGGGCTGACATGTAGAGACAGACAGGTGACCAGTCTATCACAGGGCTGACATGTAGAGAGAGACAGGTGACCAGTCTATCACAGGGCTGACATGTAGAGACAGACAGGTAACCAGTCTATCACAGGGCTGACATGTAGAGACAGACAGGTGACCAGTCTATCACAGGGCTGACATGTAGAGACAGACAGGTGACCAGTCTATCACAGGGCTGACATGTAGAGACAGACAGGTAACCAGTCTATCACAGGGGGACATGTAGAGACAGACAGGTAACCAGTCTATCACAGGGAGACATGTAAAGACAGACAGGTAACCAGTCTATCACAGGGAGACATGTAGAGACAGACAGGTGACCAGTCTATCACAGGGAGACATGTAGAGACAGACAGGTAACCAGTCTATCACAGGGGGACATGTAGAGACAGACAGGTAACCAGTCTATCACAGGGAGACATGTAGAGACAGACAGGTAACCAGTCTATCACAGGGAGACATGTAGAGACCGACAGGTAACCAGTCTATCACAGGGGGACATGTAGAGACAGACAGGTAACCAGTCTATCACAGGGAGACATGTAGAGACAGACAGGTAACCAGTCTATCACAGGGAGACATGTAGAGACGGACAGGTAACCAGTCTATCACAGGGAGACATGTAGAGACAGACAGGTAACCAGTCTATCACAGGGAGACATGTAGAGACAGACAGGTAACCAGTCTATCACAGGGAGACATGTAGAGACCGACAGGTAACCAGTCTATCACAGGGGGACATGTAGAGACAGACAGGTAACCAGTCTATCACAGGGAGACATGTAGAGACAGACAGGTAACCAGTCTATCACAGGGAGACATGTAGAGACAGACAGGTAACCAGTCTATCACAGGGAGACATGTAGAGACAGACAGGTAACCAGTCTATCACGGGGCCGACATTTAGAGACAGACAGGTAACCAGTCTATCACAGGGAGACATGTAGAGACAGACAGGTAACCAGTCTATCACAGGGCTGACATGTAGAGACAGACAGGTGACCAGTCTATCACAGGGCTGACATGTAGAGAGAGACAGGTGACCAGTCTATCACAGGGAGACATGTAGAGACAGACAGGTAACCAGTCTATCACAGGGCCGACATGTAGAGACAGACAGGTAACCAGTCTATCACAGGGAGACATGTAGAGACAGACAGGTAACCAGTCTATCACAGGGAGACATGTAGAGACAGACAGGTAACCAGTCTATCACAGGGAGACATGTAGAGACAGACAGGTAACCAGTCTATAACAGGGAGACATGTAGAGACAGACAGGTAACCAGTCTATCACAGGGCTGACATGTAGAAACAGACAGGCAACCAGTCTATCACAGGGCTGACATGTAGAGACAGACAGGTAACCAGTCTATCACAGGGCCGACATGTAGAGACAGACAGGTAACCAGTCTATCACAGGGAGACATGTAGAGACAGACAGGTAACCAGTCTATCACAGGGAGACATGTAGAGACAGACAGGTAACCAGTCTATCACAGGGAGACATGTAGAGACAGACAGGTAACCAGTCTATCACGGGGCCGACATGTAGAGACAGACAGGTAACCAGTCTATCACAGGGAGACATGTAGAGACAGACAGGTAACCAGTCTATCACAGGGGGACATGTAGAGACAGACAGGTAACCAATCTATCACATGGAGACATGTGGAGACAGACAGGTAACCAGTCTATCACAGGGAGACATGTAGAGACAGACAGGTAACCAGTCTATCACAGGGAGACATGTAGAGACCGACAGGTAACCAGTCTATCACAGGGGGACATGTAGAGACAGACAGGTAACCAGTCTATCACAGGGAGACATGTAGAGACAGACAGGTAACCAGTCTATCACAGGGAGACATGTAGAGACAGACAGGTAACCAGTCTATCACAGGGAGACATGTAGAGACAGACAGGTAACCAGTCTATCACGGGGCCGACATTTAGAGACAGACAGGTAACCAGTCTATCACAGGGAGACATGTAGAGACAGACAGGTAACCAGTCTATCACAGGGCTGACATGTAGAGACAGACAGGTGACCAGTCTATCACAGGGCTGACATGTAGAGAGAGACAGGTGACCAGTCTATCACAGGGCTGACATGTAGAGACAGACAGGTAACCAGTCTATCACAGGGCTGACATGTAGAGACAGACAAGTAACCAGTCTATCACAGGGAGACATGTAGAGACAGACAGGTAACCAGTCTATCACAGGGGGACATGTAGAGACAGACAGGTAACCAGTCTATCACAGGGAGACATGTAGAGACAGACAGGTAACCAGTCTATCACAGGGAGACATGTAGAGACAGACAGGTAACCAGTCTATCACAGGGAGACATGTAGAGACAGACAGGTAACCAGTCTATCACGGGGCCGACATTTAGAGACAGACAGGTAACCAGTCTATCACGGGGCCGACATGTAGAGACAGACAGGTAACCAGTCTATCACAGGGAGACATGTAGAGACAGACAGGTAACCAGTCTATCACAGGGGGACATGTAGAGACAGACAGGTAACCAATCTATCACATGGAGACATGTGGAGACAGACAGGTAACCAGTCTATCACAGGGAGACATGTAGAGACAGACAGGTAACCAGTCTATCAAGGGGCCGACATTTAGAGACAGACAGGTAACCAGTCTATCACAGGGAGACATGTAGAGACAGACAGGTAACCAGTCTATCACAGGGCTGACATGTAGAGACAGACAGGTGACCAGTCTATCACAGGGCTGACATGTAGAGAGAGACAGGTGACCAGTCTATCACAGGGCTGACATGTAGAGACAGACAGGTAACCAGTCTATCACAGGGCTGACATGTAGAGACAGACAGGTGACCAGTCTATCACAGGGCTGACATGTAGAGACAGACAGGTGACCAGTCTATCACAGGGCTGACATGTAGAGACAGACAGGTAACCAGTCTATCACAGGGGGACATGTAGAGACAGACAGGTAACCAGTCTATCACAGGGAGACATGTAAAGACAGACAGGTAACCAGTCTATCACAGGGAGACATGTAGAGACAGACAGGTGACCAGTCTATCACAGGGAGACATGTAGAGACAGACAGGTAACCAGTCTATCACAGGGAGACATGTAGAGACAGACAGGTAACCAGTCTATCACGGGGCCGACATGTAGAGACAGACAGGTAACCAGTCTATCACAGGGAGACATGTAGAGACAGACAGGTAACCAGTCTATCACAGGGGGACATGTAGAGACAGACAGGTAACCAATCTATCACATGGAGACATGTGGAGACAGACAGGTAACCAGTCTATCACAGGGAGACATGTAGAGACAGACAGGTAACCAGTCTATCACGGGGCCGACATTTAGAGACAGACAGGTAACCAGTCTATCACAGGGAGACATGTAGAGACAGACAGGTAACCAGTCTATCACAGGGCTGACATGTAGAGACAGACAGGTGACCAGTCTATCACAGGGCTGACATGTAGAGAGAGACAGGTGACCAGTCTATCACAGGGCTGACATGTAGAGACAGACAGGTAACCAGTCTATCACAGGGCTGACATGTAGAGACAGACAGGTGACCAGTCTATCACAGGGCTGACATGTAGAGACAGACAGGTGACCAGTCTATCACAGGGCTGACATGTAGAGACAGACAGGTAACCAGTCTATCACAGGGGGACATGTAGAGACAGACAGGTAACCAGTCTATCACAGGGAGACATGTAAAGACAGACAGGTAACCAGTCTATCACAGGGAGACATGTAGAGACAGACAGGTGACCAGTCTATCACAGGGAGACATGTAGAGACAGACAGGTAACCAGTCTATCACAGGGGGACATGTAGAGACAGACAGGTAACCAGTCTATCACAGGGAGACATGTAGAGACAGACAGGTAACCAGTCTATCACAGGGAGACATGTAGAGACCGACAGGTAACCAGTCTATCACAGGGGGACATGTAGAGACAGACAGGTAACCAGTCTATCACAGGGAGACATGTAGAGACAGACAGGTAACCAGTCTATCACGGGGCCGACATTTAGAGACAGACAGGTAACCAGTCTATCACGGGGCCGACATGTAGAGACAGACAGGTAACCAGTCTATCACAGGGAGACATGTAGAGACAGACAGGTAACCAGTCTATCACAGGGGGACATGTAGAGACAGACAGGTAACCAATCTATCACATGGAGACATGTGGAGACAGACAGGTAACCAGTCTATCACAGGGAGACATGTAGAGACAGACAGGTAACCAGTCTATCAAGGGGCCGACATTTAGAGACAGACAGGTAACCAGTCTATCACAGGGAGACATGTAGAGACAGACAGGTAACCAGTCTATCACAGGGCTGACATGTAGAGACAGACAGGTGACCAGTCTATCACAGGGCTGACATGTAGAGAGAGACAGGTGACCAGTCTATCACAGGGCTGACATGTAGAGACAGACAGGTAACCAGTCTATCACAGGGCTGACATGTAGAGACAGACAGGTGACCAGTCTATCACAGGGCTGACATGTAGAGACAGACAGGTGACCAGTCTATCACAGGGCTGACATGTAGAGACAGACAGGTAACCAGTCTATCACAGGGGGACATGTAGAGACAGACAGGTAACCAGTCTATCACAGGGAGACATGTAAAGACAGACAGGTAACCAGTCTATCACAGGGAGACATGTAGAGACAGACAGGTGACCAGTCTATCACAGGGAGACATGTAGAGACAGACAGGTAACCAGTCTATCACAGGGAGACATGTAGAGACAGACAGGTAACCAGTCTATCACGGGGCCGACATGTAGAGACAGACAGGTAACCAGTCTATCACAGGGAGACATGTAGAGACAGACAGGTAACCAGTCTATCACAGGGGGACATGTAGAGACAGACAGGTAACCAATCTATCACATGGAGACATGTGGAGACAGACAGGTAACCAGTCTATCACAGGGAGACATGTAGAGACAGACAGGTAACCAGTCTATCACGGGGCCGACATTTAGAGACAGACAGGTAACCAGTCTATCACAGGGAGACATGTAGAGACAGACAGGTAACCAGTCTATCACAGGGCTGACATGTAGAGACAGACAGGTGACCAGTCTATCACAGGGCTGACATGTAGAGAGAGACAGGTGACCAGTCTATCACAGGGCTGACATGTAGAGACAGACAGGTAACCAGTCTATCACAGGGCTGACATGTAGAGACAGACAGGTGACCAGTCTATCACAGGGCTGACATGTAGAGACAGACAGGTGACCAGTCTATCACAGGGCTGACATGTAGAGACAGACAGGTAACCAGTCTATCACAGGGGGACATGTAGAGACAGACAGGTAACCAGTCTATCACAGGGAGACATGTAAAGACAGACAGGTAACCAGTCTATCACAGGGAGACATGTAGAGACAGACAGGTGACCAGTCTATCACAGGGAGACATGTAGAGACAGACAGGTAACCAGTCTATCACAGGGGGACATGTAGAGACAGACAGGTAACCAGTCTATCACAGGGAGACATGTAGAGACAGACAGGTAACCAGTCTATCACAGGGAGACATGTAGAGACCGACAGGTAACCAGTCTATCACAGGGGGACATGTAGAGACAGACAGGTAACCAGTCTATCACAGGGAGACATGTAGAGACAGACAGGTAACCAGTCTATCACAGGGAGACATGTAGAGACGGACAGGTAACCAGTCTATCACAGGGAGACATGTAGAGACAGACAGGTAACCAGTCTATCACAGGGAGACATGTAGAGACAGACAGGTAACCAGTCTATCACAGGGAGACATGTAGAGACCGACAGGTAACCAGTCTATCACAGGGGGACATGTAGAGACAGACAGGTAACCAGTCTATCACAGGGAGACATGTAGAGACAGACAGGTAACCAGTCTATCACAGGGAGACATGTAGAGACAGACAGGTAACCAGTCTATCACAGGGAGACATGTAGAGACAGACAGGTAACCAGTCTATCACGGGGCCGACATTTAGAGACAGACAGGTAACCAGTCTATCACAGGGAGACATGTAGAGACAGACAGGTAACCAGTCTATCACAGGGCTGACATGTAGAGACAGACAGGTGACCAGTCTATCACAGGGCTGACATGTAGAGAGAGACAGGTGACCAGTCTATCACAGGGAGACATGTAGAGACAGACAGGTAACCAGTCTATCACAGGGCCGACATGTAGAGACAGACAGGTAACCAGTCTATCACAGGGAGACATGTAGAGACAGACAGGTAACCAGTCTATCACAGGGAGACATGTAGAGACAGACAGGTAACCAGTCTATCACAGGGAGACATGTAGAGACAGACAGGTAACCAGTCTATAACAGGGAGACATGTAGAGACAGACAGGTAACCAGTCTATCACAGGGCTGACATGTAGAAACAGACAGGCAACCAGTCTATCACAGGGCTGACATGTAGAGACAGACAGGTAACCAGTCTATCACAGGGCCGACATGTAGAGACAGACAGGTAACCAGTCTATCACAGGGAGACATGTAGAGACAGACAGGTAACCAGTCTATCACAGGGAGACATGTAGAGACAGACAGGTAACCAGTCTATCACAGGGAGACATGTAGAGACAGACAGGTAACCAGTCTATCACGGGGCCGACATGTAGAGACAGACAGGTGACCAGTCTATCACAGGGCTGACATGTAGAGACAGACAGGTAACCAGTCTATCACAGGGGGACATGTAGAGACAGACAGGTAACCAGTCTATCACAGGGAGACATGTAAAGACAGACAGGTGACCAGTCTATCACAGGGAGACATGTAGAGACAGACAGGTGACCAGTCTATCACAGGGAGACATGTAGAGACAGACAGGTAACCAGTCTATCACAGGGGGACATGTAGAGACAGACAGGTAACCAGTCTATCACAGGGAGACATGTAGAGACAGACAGGTAACCAGTCTATCACAGGGAGACATGTAGAGACCGACAGGTAACCAGTCTATCACAGGGGGACATGTAGAGACAGACAGGTAACCAGTCTATCACAGGGAGACATGTAGAGACAGACAGGTAACCAGTCTATCACAGGGAGACATGTAGAGACGGACAGGTAACCAGTCTATCACAGGGAGACATGTAGAGACAGACAGGTAACCAGTCTATCACAGGGAGACATGTAGAGACAGACAGGTAACCAGTCTATCACAGGGAGACATGTAGAGACCGACAGGTAACCAGTCTATCACAGGGGGACATGTAGAGACAGACAGGTAACCAGTCTATCACAGGGAGACATGTAGAGACAGACAGGTAACCAGTCTATCACAGGGAGACATGTAGAGACAGACAGGTAACCAGTCTATCACAGGGAGACATGTAGAGACAGACAGGTAACCAGTCTATCACGGGGCCGACATTTAGAGACAGACAGGTAACCAGTCTATCACAGGGAGACATGTAGAGACAGACAGGTAACCAGTCTATCACAGGGCTGACATGTAGAGACAGACAGGTGACCAGTCTATCACAGGGCTGACATGTAGAGAGAGACAGGTGACCAGTCTATCACAGGGAGACATGTAGAGACAGACAGGTAACCAGTCTATCACAGGGCCGACATGTAGAGACAGACAGGTAACCAGTCTATCACAGGGAGACATGTAGAGACAGACAGGTAACCAGTCTATCACAGGGAGACATGTAGAGACAGACAGGTAACCAGTCTATCACAGGGAGACATGTAGAGACAGACAGGTAACCAGTCTATAACAGGGAGACATGTAGAGACAGACAGGTAACCAGTCTATCACAGGGCTGACATGTAGAAACAGACAGGCAACCAGTCTATCACAGGGCTGACATGTAGAGACAGACAGGTAACCAGTCTATCACAGGGCCGACATGTAGAGACAGACAGGTAACCAGTCTATCACAGGGAGACATGTAGAGACAGACAGGTAACCAGTCTATCACAGGGAGACATGTAGAGACAGACAGGTAACCAGTCTATCACAGGGAGACATGTAGAGACAGACAGGTAACCAGTCTATCACGGGGCCGACATGTAGAGACAGACAGGTAACCAGTCTATCACAGGGAGACATGTAGAGACAGACAGGTAACCAGTCTATCACAGGGGGACATGTAGAGACAGACAGGTAACCAATCTATCACATGGAGACATGTGGAGACAGACAGGTAACCAGTCTATCACAGGGAGACATGTAGAGACAGACAGGTAACCAGTCTATCACAGGGAGACATGTAGAGACCGACAGGTAACCAGTCTATCACAGGGGGACATGTAGAGACAGACAGGTAACCAGTCTATCACAGGGAGACATGTAGAGACAGACAGGTAACCAGTCTATCACGGGGCCGACATGTAGAGACAGACAGGTGACCAGTCTATCACAGGGAGACATGTAGAGACAGACAGGTAACCAGTCTATCACAGGGCTGACATGTAGAGACAGACAGGTGACCAGTCTATCACAGGGCTGACATGTAGAGAGAGACAGGTGACCAGTCTATCACAGGGCTGACATGTAGAGACAGACAGGTAACCAGTCTATCACAGGGCTGACATGTAGAGACAGACAGGTGACCAGTCTATCACAGGGCTGACATGTAGAGACAGACAGGTGACCAGTCTATCACAGGGCTGACATGTAGAGACAGACAGGTAACCAGTCTATCACAGGGGGACATGTAGAGACAGACAGGTAACCAGTCTATCACAGGGAGACATGTAAAGACAGACAGGTAACCAGTCTATCACAGGGAGACATGTAGAGACAGACAGGTGACCAGTCTATCACAGGGAGACATGTAGAGACAGACAGGTAACCAGTCTATCACAGGGAGACATGTAGAGACAGACAGGTAACCAGTCTATCACGGGGCCGACATGTAGAGACAAACAGGTAACCAGTCTATCACAGGGAGACATGTAGAGACAGACAGGTAACCAGTCTATCACAGGGGGACATGTAGAGACAGACAGGTAACCAATCTATCACATGGAGACATGTGGAGACAGACAGGTAACCAGTCTATCACAGGGAGACATGTAGAGACAGACAGGTAACCAGTCTATCACGGGGCCGACATTTAGAGACAGACAGGTAACCAGTCTATCACAGGGAGACATGTAGAGACAGACAGGTAACCAGTCTATCACAGGGCTGACATGTAGAGACAGACAGGTGACCAGTCTATCACAGGGCTGACATGTAGAGAGAGACAGGTGACCAGTCTATCACAGGGCTGACATGTAGAGACAGACAGGTAACCAGTCTATCACAGGGCTGACATGTAGAGACAGACAGGTGACCAGTCTATCACAGGGCTGACATGTAGAGACAGACAGGTGACCAGTCTATCACAGGGCTGACATGTAGAGACAGACAGGTAACCAGTCTATCACAGGGGGACATGTAGAGACAGACAGGTAACCAGTCTATCACAGGGAGACATGTAAAGACAGACAGGTAACCAGTCTATCACAGGGAGACATGTAGAGACAGACAGGTGACCAGTCTATCACAGGGAGACATGTAGAGACAGACAGGTAACCAGTCTATCACAGGGGGACATGTAGAGACAGACAGGTAACCAGTCTATCACAGGGAGACATGTAGAGACAGACAGGTAACCAGTCTATCACAGGGAGACATGTAGAGACCGACAGGTAACCAGTCTATCACAGGGGGACATGTAGAGACAGACAGGTAACCAGTCTATCACAGGGAGACATGTAGAGACAGACAGGTAACCAGTCTATCACAGGGAGACATGTAGAGACGGACAGGTAACCAGTCTATCACAGGGAGACATGTAGAGACAGACAGGTAACCAGTCTATCACAGGGAGACATGTAGAGACAGACAGGTAACCAGTCTATCACAGGGAGACATGTAGAGACCGACAGGTAACCAGTCTATCACAGGGGGACATGTAGAGACAGACAGGTAACCAGTCTATCACAGGGAGACATGTAGAGACAGACAGGTAACCAGTCTATCACAGGGAGACATGTAGAGACAGACAGGTAACCAGTCTATCACAGGGAGACATGTAGAGACAGACAGGTAACCAGTCTATCACGGGGCCGACATTTAGAGACAGACAGGTAACCAGTCTATCACAGGGAGACATGTAGAGACAGACAGGTAACCAGTCTATCACAGGGAGACATGTAGAGACAGACAGGTAACCAGTCTATAACAGGGAGACATGTAGAGACAGACAGGTAACCAGTCTATCACAGGGCTGACATGTAGAAACAGACAGGCAACCAGTCTATCACAGGGCTGACATGTAGAGACAGACAGGTAACCAGTCTATCACAGGGCCGACATGTAGAGACAGACAGGTAACCAGTCTATCACAGGGAGACATGTAGAGACAGACAGGTAACCAGTCTATCACAGGGAGACATGTAGAGACAGACAGGTAACCAG
Source organism: Eutrigla gurnardus (assembly GCF_963514095.1). Taxonomy (NCBI): domain Eukaryota; kingdom Metazoa; phylum Chordata; class Actinopteri; order Perciformes; family Triglidae; genus Eutrigla; species Eutrigla gurnardus. The sequence continues at coordinate 75,313 of NC_139925.1, forward strand.
TCTATAACAGGGAGACATGTAGAGACAGACAGGTAACCAGTCTATCACAGGGAGACATGTAGAGACAGACAGGTAACCAGTCTATCACAGGGAGACATGTAGAGACAGACAGGTAACCAGTCTATCACGGGGCCGACATGTAGAGACAGACAGGTAACCAGTCTATCACAGGGAGACATGTAGAGACAGACAGGTAACCAGTCTATCACAGGGGGACATGTAGAGACAGACAGGTAACCAATCTATCACATGGAGACATGTGGAGACAGACAGGTAACCAGTCTATCACAGGGAGACATGTAGAGACAGACAGGTAACCAGTCTATCACAGGGAGACATGTAGAGACCGACAGGTAACCAGTCTATCACAGGGGGACATGTAGAGACAGACAGGTAACCAGTCTATCACAGGGAGACATGTAGAGACAGACAGGTAACCAGTCTATCACGGGGCCGACATGTAGAGACAGACAGGTGACCAGTCTATCACAGGGAGACATGTAGAGACAGACAGGTAACCAGTCTATCACAGGGCTGACATGTAGAGACAGACAGGTGACCAGTCTATCACAGGGCTGACATGTAGAGAGAGACAGGTGACCAGTCTATCACAGGGCTGACATGTAGAGACAGACAGGTAACCAGTCTATCACAGGGCTGACATGTAGAGACAGACAGGTGACCAGTCTATCACAGGGCTGACATGTAGAGACAGACAGGTGACCAGTCTATCACAGGGCTGACATGTAGAGACAGACAGGTAACCAGTCTATCACAGGGGGACATGTAGAGACAGACAGGTAACCAGTCTATCACAGGGAGACATGTAAAGACAGACAGGTAACCAGTCTATCACAGGGAGACATGTAGAGACAGACAGGTGACCAGTCTATCACAGGGAGACATGTAGAGACAGACAGGTAACCAGTCTATCACAGGGAGACATGTAGAGACAGACAGGTAACCAGTCTATCACGGGGCCGACATGTAGAGACAAACAGGTAACCAGTCTATCACAGGGAGACATGTAGAGACAGACAGGTAACCAGTCTATCACAGGGGGACATGTAGAGACAGACAGGTAACCAATCTATCACATGGAGACATGTGGAGACAGACAGGTAACCAGTCTATCACAGGGAGACATGTAGAGACAGACAGGTAACCAGTCTATCACGGGGCCGACATTTAGAGACAGACAGGTAACCAGTCTATCACAGGGAGACATGTAGAGACAGACAGGTAACCAGTCTATCACAGGGCTGACATGTAGAGACAGACAGGTGACCAGTCTATCACAGGGCTGACATGTAGAGAGAGACAGGTGACCAGTCTATCACAGGGCTGACATGTAGAGACAGACAGGTAACCAGTCTATCACAGGGCTGACATGTAGAGACAGACAGGTGACCAGTCTATCACAGGGCTGACATGTAGAGACAGACAGGTGACCAGTCTATCACAGGGCTGACATGTAGAGACAGACAGGTAACCAGTCTATCACAGGGGGACATGTAGAGACAGACAGGTAACCAGTCTATCACAGGGAGACATGTAAAGACAGACAGGTAACCAGTCTATCACAGGGAGACATGTAGAGACAGACAGGTGACCAGTCTATCACAGGGAGACATGTAGAGACAGACAGGTAACCAGTCTATCACAGGGGGACATGTAGAGACAGACAGGTAACCAGTCTATCACAGGGAGACATGTAGAGACAGACAGGTAACCAGTCTATCACAGGGAGACATGTAGAGACCGACAGGTAACCAGTCTATCACAGGGGGACATGTAGAGACAGACAGGTAACCAGTCTATCACAGGGAGACATGTAGAGACAGACAGGTAACCAGTCTATCACAGGGAGACATGTAGAGACGGACAGGTAACCAGTCTATCACAGGGAGACATGTAGAGACAGACAGGTAACCAGTCTATCACAGGGAGACATGTAGAGACAGACAGGTAACCAGTCTATCACAGGGAGACATGTAGAGACCGACAGGTAACCAGTCTATCACAGGGGGACATGTAGAGACAGACAGGTAACCAGTCTATCACAGGGAGACATGTAGAGACAGACAGGTAACCAGTCTATCACAGGGAGACATGTAGAGACAGACAGGTAACCAGTCTATCACAGGGAGACATGTAGAGACAGACAGGTAACCAGTCTATCACGGGGCCGACATTTAGAGACAGACAGGTAACCAGTCTATCACAGGGAGACATGTAGAGACAGACAGGTAACCAGTCTATCACAGGGCTGACATGTAGAGACAGACAGGTGACCAGTCTATCACAGGGCTGACATGTAGAGAGAGACAGGTGACCAGTCTATCACAGGGAGACATGTAGAGACAGACAGGTAACCAGTCTATCACAGGGCCGACATGTAGAGACAGACAGGTAACCAGTCTATCACAGGGAGACATGTAGAGACAGACAGGTAACCAGTCTATCACAGGGAGACATGTAGAGACAGACAGGTAACCAGTCTATCACAGGGAGACATGTAGAGACAGACAGGTAACCAGTCTATAACAGGGAGACATGTAGAGACAGACAGGTAACCAGTCTATCACAGGGCTGACATGTAGAAACAGACAGGCAACCAGTCTATCACAGGGCTGACATGTAGAGACAGACAGGTAACCAGTCTATCACAGGGCCGACATGTAGAGACAGACAGGTAACCAGTCTATCACAGGGAGACATGTAGAGACAGACAGGTAACCAGTCTATCACAGGGAGACATGTAGAGACAGACAGGTAACCAGTCTATCACAGGGAGACATGTAGAGACAGACAGGTAACCAGTCTATCACGGGGCCGACATGTAGAGACAGACAGGTAACCAGTCTATCACAGGGAGACATGTAGAGACAGACAGGTAACCAGTCTATCACAGGGGGACATGTAGAGACAGACAGGTAACCAATCTATCACATGGAGACATGTGGAGACAGACAGGTAACCAGTCTATCACAGGGAGACATGTAGAGACAGACAGGTAACCAGTCTATCACAGGGAGACATGTAGAGACCGACAGGTAACCAGTCTATCACAGGGGGACATGTAGAGACAGACAGGTAACCAGTCTATCACAGGGAGACATGTAGAGACAGACAGGTAACCAGTCTATCACAGGGAGACATGTAGAGACAGACAGGTAACCAGTCTATCACAGGGAGACATGTAGAGACAGACAGGTAACCAGTCTATCACAGGGAGACATGTAGAGACAGACAGGTAACCAGTCTATCACGGGGAGACATGTAGAGACAGACAGGTAACCAGTCTATCACAGGGAGACATGTAGAGACAGACAGGTAACCAGTCTATCACAGGGAGACATGTAGAGACAGACAGGTAACCAGTCTATCACAGGGAGACATGTAGAGACAGACAGGTAACCAGTCTATCACAGGGAGACATGTAGAGACAGACAGGTAACCAGTCTATCACAGGGAGACATGTAGAGACAGACAGGTAACCAGTCTATCACAGGGAGACATGTAGAGACAGACAGGTAACCAGTCTATAACAGGGAGACATGTAGAGACAGACAGGTAACCAGTCTATCACAGGGCTGACATGTAGAAACAGACAGGCAACCAGTCTATCACAGGGCTGACATGTAGAGACAGACAGGTAACCAGTCTATCACAGGGCCGACATGTAGAGACAGACAGGTAACCAGTCTATCACAGGGAGACATGTAGAGACAGACAGGTAACCAGTCTATCACAGGGAGACATGTAGAGACAGACAGGTAACCAGTCTATCACAGGGAGACATGTAGAGACAGACAGGTAACCAGTCTATCACGGGGCCGACATGTAGAGACAGACAGGTAACCAGTCTATCACAGGGAGACATGTAGAGACAGACAGGTAACCAGTCTATCACAGGGGGACATGTAGAGACAGACAGGTAACCAATCTATCACATGGAGACATGTGGAGACAGACAGGTAACCAGTCTATCACAGGGAGACATGTAGAGACAGACAGGTAACCAGTCTATCACAGGGAGACATGTAGAGACCGACAGGTAACCAGTCTATCACAGGGGGACATGTAGAGACAGACAGGTAACCAGTCTATCACAGGGAGACATGTAGAGACAGACAGGTAACCAGTCTATCACAGGGAGACATGTAGAGACAGACAGGTAACCAGTCTATCACAGGGAGACATGTAGAGACAGACAGGTAACCAGTCTATCACAGGGAGACATGTAGAGACAGACAGGTAACCAGTCTATCACGGGGCCGACATTTAGAGACAGACAGGTAACCAGTCTATCACAGGGAGACATGTAGAGACAGACAGGTAACCAGTCTATCACAGGGCTGACATGTAGAGACAGACAGGTGACCAGTCTATCACAGGGCTGACATGTAGAGAGAGACAGGTGACCAGTCTATCACAGGGCTGACATGTAGAGACAGACAGGTAACCAGTCTATCACAGGGCTGACATGTAGAGACAGACAAGTAACCAGTCTATCACAGGGAGACATGTAGAGACAGACAGGTAACCAGTCTATCACAGGGGGACATGTAGAGACAGACAGGTAACCAGTCTATCACAGGGAGACATGTAGAGACAGACAGGTAACCAGTCTATCACAGGGAGACATGTAGAGACAGACAGGTAACCAGTCTATCACAGGGAGACATGTAGAGACAGACAGGTAACCAGTCTATCACGGGGCCGACATTTAGAGACAGACAGGTAACCAGTCTATCACGGGGCCGACATGTAGAGACAGACAGGTAACCAGTCTATCACAGGGAGACATGTAGAGACAGACAGGTAACCAGTCTATCACAGGGGGACATGTAGAGACAGACAGGTAACCAATCTATCACATGGAGACATGTGGAGACAGACAGGTAACCAGTCTATCACAGGGAGACATGTAGAGACAGACAGGTAACCAGTCTATCAAGGGGCCGACATTTAGAGACAGACAGGTAACCAGTCTATCACAGGGAGACATGTAGAGACAGACAGGTAACCAGTCTATCACAGGGCTGACATGTAGAGACAGACAGGTGACCAGTCTATCACAGGGCTGACATGTAGAGAGAGACAGGTGACCAGTCTATCACAGGGCTGACATGTAGAGACAGACAGGTAACCAGTCTATCACAGGGCTGACATGTAGAGACAGACAGGTGACCAGTCTATCACAGGGCTGACATGTAGAGACAGACAGGTGACCAGTCTATCACAGGGCTGACATGTAGAGACAGACAGGTAACCAGTCTATCACAGGGGGACATGTAGAGACAGACAGGTAACCAGTCTATCACAGGGAGACATGTAAAGACAGACAGGTAACCAGTCTATCACAGGGAGACATGTAGAGACAGACAGGTGACCAGTCTATCACAGGGAGACATGTAGAGACAGACAGGTAACCAGTCTATCACAGGGAGACATGTAGAGACAGACAGGTAACCAGTCTATCACGGGGCCGACATGTAGAGACAGACAGGTAACCAGTCTATCACAGGGAGACATGTAGAGACAGACAGGTAACCAGTCTATCACAGGGGGACATGTAGAGACAGACAGGTAACCAATCTATCACATGGAGACATGTGGAGACAGACAGGTAACCAGTCTATCACAGGGAGACATGTAGAGACAGACAGGTAACCAGTCTATCACGGGGCCGACATTTAGAGACAGACAGGTAACCAGTCTATCACAGGGAGACATGTAGAGACAGACAGGTAACCAGTCTATCACAGGGCTGACATGTAGAGACAGACAGGTGACCAGTCTATCACAGGGCTGACATGTAGAGAGAGACAGGTGACCAGTCTATCACAGGGCTGACATGTAGAGACAGACAGGTAACCAGTCTATCACAGGGCTGACATGTAGAGACAGACAGGTGACCAGTCTATCACAGGGCTGACATGTAGAGACAGACAGGTGACCAGTCTATCACAGGGCTGACATGTAGAGACAGACAGGTAACCAGTCTATCACAGGGGGACATGTAGAGACAGACAGGTAACCAGTCTATCACAGGGAGACATGTAAAGACAGACAGGTAACCAGTCTATCACAGGGAGACATGTAGAGACAGACAGGTGACCAGTCTATCACAGGGAGACATGTAGAGACAGACAGGTAACCAGTCTATCACAGGGGGACATGTAGAGACAGACAGGTAACCAGTCTATCACAGGGAGACATGTAGAGACAGACAGGTAACCAGTCTATCACAGGGAGACATGTAGAGACCGACAGGTAACCAGTCTATCACAGGGGGACATGTAGAGACAGACAGGTAACCAGTCTATCACAGGGAGACATGTAGAGACAGACAGGTAACCAGTCTATCACAGGGAGACATGTAGAGACGGACAGGTAACCAGTCTATCACAGGGAGACATGTAGAGACAGACAGGTAACCAGTCTATCACAGGGAGACATGTAGAGACAGACAGGTAACCAGTCTATCACAGGGAGACATGTAGAGACCGACAGGTAACCAGTCTATCACAGGGGGACATGTAGAGACAGACAGGTAACCAGTCTATCACAGGGAGACATGTAGAGACAGACAGGTAACCAGTCTATCACAGGGAGACATGTAGAGACAGACAGGTAACCAGTCTATCACAGGGAGACATGTAGAGACAGACAGGTAACCAGTCTATCACGGGGCCGACATTTAGAGACAGACAGGTAACCAGTCTATCACAGGGAGACATGTAGAGACAGACAGGTAACCAGTCTATCACAGGGCTGACATGTAGAGACAGACAGGTGACCAGTCTATCACAGGGCTGACATGTAGAGAGAGACAGGTGACCAGTCTATCACAGGGAGACATGTAGAGACAGACAGGTAACCAGTCTATCACAGGGCCGACATGTAGAGACAGACAGGTAACCAGTCTATCACAGGGAGACATGTAGAGACAGACAGGTAACCAGTCTATCACAGGGAGACATGTAGAGACAGACAGGTAACCAGTCTATCACAGGGAGACATGTAGAGACAGACAGGTAACCAGTCTATAACAGGGAGACATGTAGAGACAGACAGGTAACCAGTCTATCACAGGGCTGACATGTAGAAACAGACAGGCAACCAGTCTATCACAGGGCTGACATGTAGAGACAGACAGGTAACCAGTCTATCACAGGGCCGACATGTAGAGACAGACAGGTAACCAGTCTATCACAGGGAGACATGTAGAGACAGACAGGTAACCAGTCTATCACAGGGAGACATGTAGAGACAGACAGGTAACCAGTCTATCACAGGGAGACATGTAGAGACAGACAGGTAACCAGTCTATCACGGGGCCGACATGTAGAGACAGACAGGTGACCAGTCTATCACAGGGCTGACATGTAGAGACAGACAGGTAACCAGTCTATCACAGGGGGACATGTAGAGACAGACAGGTAACCAGTCTATCACAGGGAGACATGTAAAGACAGACAGGTAACCAGTCTATCACAGGGAGACATGTAGAGACAGACAGGTGACCAGTCTATCACAGGGAGACATGTAGAGACAGACAGGTAACCAGTCTATCACAGGGGGACATGTAGAGACAGACAGGTAACCAGTCTATCACAGGGAGACATGTAGAGACAGACAGGTAACCAGTCTATCACAGGGAGACATGTAGAGACCGACAGGTAACCAGTCTATCACAGGGGGACATGTAGAGACAGACAGGTAACCAGTCTATCACAGGGAGACATGTAGAGACAGACAGGTAACCAGTCTATCACAGGGAGACATGTAGAGACGGACAGGTAACCAGTCTATCACAGGGAGACATGTAGAGACAGACAGGTAACCAGTCTATCACAGGGAGACATGTAGAGACAGACAGGTAACCAGTCTATCACAGGGAGACATGTAGAGACCGACAGGTAACCAGTCTATCACAGGGGGACATGTAGAGACAGACAGGTAACCAGTCTATCACAGGGAGACATGTAGAGACAGACAGGTAACCAGTCTATCACAGGGAGACATGTAGAGACAGACAGGTAACCAGTCTATCACAGGGAGACATGTAGAGACAGACAGGTAACCAGTCTATCACGGGGCCGACATTTAGAGACAGACAGGTAACCAGTCTATCACAGGGAGACATGTAGAGACAGACAGGTAACCAGTCTATCACAGGGCTGACATGTAGAGACAGACAGGTGACCAGTCTATCACAGGGCTGACATGTAGAGAGAGACAGGTGACCAGTCTATCACAGGGAGACATGTAGAGACAGACAGGTAACCAGTCTATCACAGGGCCGACATGTAGAGACAGACAGGTAACCAGTCTATCACAGGGAGACATGTAGAGACAGACAGGTAACCAGTCTATCACAGGGAGACATGTAGAGACAGACAGGTAACCAGTCTATCACAGGGAGACATGTAGAGACAGACAGGTAACCAGTCTATAACAGGGAGACATGTAGAGACAGACAGGTAACCAGTCTATCACAGGGCTGACATGTAGAAACAGACAGGCAACCAGTCTATCACAGGGCTGACATGTAGAGACAGACAGGTAACCAGTCTATCACAGGGCCGACATGTAGAGACAGACAGGTAACCAGTCTATCACAGGGAGACATGTAGAGACAGACAGGTAACCAGTCTATCACAGGGAGACATGTAGAGACAGACAGGTAACCAGTCTATCACAGGGAGACATGTAGAGACAGACAGGTAACCAGTCTATCACGGGGCCGACATGTAGAGACAGACAGGTAACCAGTCTATCACAGGGAGACATGTAGAGACAGACAGGTAACCAGTCTATCACAGGGGGACATGTAGAGACAGACAGGTAACCAATCTATCACATGGAGACATGTGGAGACAGACAGGTAACCAGTCTATCACAGGGAGACATGTAGAGACAGACAGGTAACCAGTCTATCACAGGGAGACATGTAGAGACCGACAGGTAACCAGTCTATCACAGGGGGACATGTAGAGACAGACAGGTAACCAGTCTATCACAGGGAGACATGTAGAGACAGACAGGTAACCAGTCTATCACAGGGAGACATGTAGAGACAGACAGGTAACCAGTCTATCACAGGGAGACATGTAGAGACAGACAGGTAACCAGTCTATCACAGGGAGACATGTAGAGACAGACAGGTAACCAGTCTATCACGGGGCCGACATTTAGAGACAGACAGGTAACCAGTCTATCACAGGGAGACATGTAGAGACAGACAGGTAACCAGTCTATCACAGGGCTGACATGTAGAGACAGACAGGTGACCAGTCTATCACAGGGCTGACATGTAGAGAGAGACAGGTGACCAGTCTATCACAGGGCTGACATGTAGAGACAGACAGGTAACCAGTCTATCACAGGGCTGACATGTAGAGACAGACAAGTAACCAGTCTATCACAGGGAGACATGTAGAGACAGACAGGTAACCAGTCTATCACAGGGGGACATGTAGAGACAGACAGGTAACCAGTCTATCACAGGGAGACATGTAGAGACAGACAGGTAACCAGTCTATCACAGGGAGACATGTAGAGACAGACAGGTAACCAGTCTATCACAGGGAGACATGTAGAGACAGACAGGTAACCAGTCTATCACGGGGCCGACATTTAGAGACAGACAGGTAACCAGTCTATCACGGGGCCGACATGTAGAGACAGACAGGTAACCAGTCTATCACAGGGAGACATGTAGAGACAGACAGGTAACCAGTCTATCACAGGGGGACATGTAGAGACAGACAGGTAACCAATCTATCACATGGAGACATGTGGAGACAGACAGGTAACCAGTCTATCACAGGGAGACATGTAGAGACAGACAGGTAACCAGTCTATCAAGGGGCCGACATTTAGAGACAGACAGGTAACCAGTCTATCACAGGGAGACATGTAGAGACAGACAGGTAACCAGTCTATCACAGGGCTGACATGTAGAGACAGACAGGTGACCAGTCTATCACAGGGCTGACATGTAGAGAGAGACAGGTGACCAGTCTATCACAGGGCTGACATGTAGAGACAGACAGGTAACCAGTCTATCACAGGGCTGACATGTAGAGACAGACAGGTGACCAGTCTATCACAGGGCTGACATGTAGAGACAGACAGGTGACCAGTCTATCACAGGGCTGACATGTAGAGACAGACAGGTAACCAGTCTATCACAGGGGGACATGTAGAGACAGACAGGTAACCAGTCTATCACAGGGAGACATGTAAAGACAGACAGGTAACCAGTCTATCACAGGGAGACATGTAGAGACAGACAGGTGACCAGTCTATCACAGGGAGACATGTAGAGACAGACAGGTAACCAGTCTATCACAGGGAGACATGTAGAGACAGACAGGTAACCAGTCTATCACGGGGCCGACATGTAGAGACAGACAGGTAACCAGTCTATCACAGGGAGACATGTAGAGACAGACAGGTAACCAGTCTATCACAGGGGGACATGTAGAGACAGACAGGTAACCAATCTATCACATGGAGACATGTGGAGACAGACAGGTAACCAGTCTATCACAGGGAGACATGTAGAGACAGACAGGTAACCAGTCTATCACGGGGCCGACATTTAGAGACAGACAGGTAACCAGTCTATCACAGGGAGACATGTAGAGACAGACAGGTAACCAGTCTATCACAGGGCTGACATGTAGAGACAGACAGGTGACCAGTCTATCACAGGGCTGACATGTAGAGAGAGACAGGTGACCAGTCTATCACAGGGCTGACATGTAGAGACAGACAGGTAACCAGTCTATCACAGGGCTGACATGTAGAGACAGACAGGTGACCAGTCTATCACAGGGCTGACATGTAGAGACAGACAGGTGACCAGTCTATCACAGGGCTGACATGTAGAGACAGACAGGTAACCAGTCTATCACAGGGGGACATGTAGAGACAGACAGGTAACCAGTCTATCACAGGGAGACATGTAAAGACAGACAGGTAACCAGTCTATCACAGGGAGACATGTAGAGACAGACAGGTGACCAGTCTATCACAGGGAGACATGTAGAGACAGACAGGTAACCAGTCTATCACAGGGGGACATGTAGAGACAGACAGGTAACCAGTCTATCACAGGGAGACATGTAGAGACAGACAGGTAACCAGTCTATCACAGGGAGACATGTAGAGACCGACAGGTAACCAGTCTATCACAGGGGGACATGTAGAGACAGACAGGTAACCAGTCTATCACAGGGAGACATGTAGAGACAGACAGGTAACCAGTCTATCACAGGGAGACATGTAGAGACGGACAGGTAACCAGTCTATCACAGGGAGACATGTAGAGACAGACAGGTAACCAGTCTATCACAGGGAGACATGTAGAGACAGACAGGTAACCAGTCTATCACAGGGAGACATGTAGAGACCGACAGGTAACCAGTCTATCACAGGGGGACATGTAGAGACAGACAGGTAACCAGTCTATCACAGGGAGACATGTAGAGACAGACAGGTAACCAGTCTATCACAGGGAGACATGTAGAGACAGACAGGTAACCAGTCTATCACAGGGAGACATGTAGAGACAGACAGGTAACCAGTCTATCACGGGGCCGACATTTAGAGACAGACAGGTAACCAGTCTATCACAGGGAGACATGTAGAGACAGACAGGTAACCAGTCTATCACAGGGCTGACATGTAGAGACAGACAGGTGACCAGTCTATCACAGGGCTGACATGTAGAGAGAGACAGGTGACCAGTCTATCACAGGGAGACATGTAGAGACAGACAGGTAACCAGTCTATCACAGGGCCGACATGTAGAGACAGACAGGTAACCAGTCTATCACAGGGAGACATGTAGAGACAGACAGGTAACCAGTCTATCACAGGGAGACATGTAGAGACAGACAGGTAACCAGTCTATCACAGGGAGACATGTAGAGACAGACAGGTAACCAGTCTATAACAGGGAGACATGTAGAGACAGACAGGTAACCAGTCTATCACAGGGCTGACATGTAGAAACAGACAGGCAACCAGTCTATCACAGGGCTGACATGTAGAGACAGACAGGTAACCAGTCTATCACAGGGCCGACATGTAGAGACAGACAGGTAACCAGTCTATCACAGGGAGACATGTAGAGACAGACAGGTAACCAGTCTATCACAGGGAGACATGTAGAGACAGACAGGTAACCAGTCTATCACAGGGAGACATGTAGAGACAGACAGGTAACCAGTCTATCACGGGGCCGACATGTAGAGACAGACAGGTAACCAGTCTATCACAGGGAGACATGTAGAGACAGACAGGTAACCAGTCTATCACAGGGGGACATGTAGAGACAGACAGGTAACCAATCTATCACATGGAGACATGTGGAGACAGACAGGTAACCAGTCTATCACAGGGAGACATGTAGAGACAGACAGGTAACCAGTCTATCACAGGGAGACATGTAGAGACCGACAGGTAACCAGTCTATCACAGGGGGACATGTAGAGACAGACAGGTAACCAGTCTATCACAGGGAGACATGTAGAGACAGACAGGTAACCAGTCTATCACAGGGAGACATGTAGAGACAGACAGGTAACCAGTCTATCACAGGGAGACATGTAGAGACAGACAGGTAACCAGTCTATCACAGGGAGACATGTAGAGACAGACAGGTAACCAGTCTATCACGGGGCCGACATTTAGAGACAGACAGGTAACCAGTCTATCACAGGGAGACATGTAGAGACAGACAGGTAACCAGTCTATCACAGGGCTGACATGTAGAGACAGACAGGTGACCAGTCTATCACAGGGCTGACATGTAGAGAGAGACAGGTGACCAGTCTATCACAGGGCTGACATGTAGAGACAGACAGGTAACCAGTCTATCACAGGGCTGACATGTAGAGACAGACAAGTAACCAGTCTATCACAGGGAGACATGTAGAGACAGACAGGTAACCAGTCTATCACAGGGGGACATGTAGAGACAGACAGGTAACCAGTCTATCACAGGGAGACATGTAGAGACAGACAGGTAACCAGTCTATCACAGGGAGACATGTAGAGACAGACAGGTAACCAGTCTATCACAGGGAGACATGTAGAGACAGACAGGTAACCAGTCTATCACGGGGCCGACATTTAGAGACAGACAGGTAACCAGTCTATCACAGGGAGACATGTAGAGACAGACAGGTAACCAGTCTATCACAGGGCTGACATGTAGAGACAGACAGGTGACCAGTCTATCACAGGGCTGACATGTAGAGAGAGACAGGTGACCAGTCTATCACAGGGAGACATGTAGAGACAGACAGGTAACCAGTCTATCACAGGGCCGACATGTAGAGACAGACAGGTAACCAGTCTATCACAGGGAGACATGTAGAGACAGACAGGTAACCAGTCTATCACAGGGAGACATGTAGAGACAGACAGGTAACCAGTCTATCACAGGGAGACATGTAGAGACAGACAGGTAACCAGTCTATAACAGGGAGACATGTAGAGACAGACAGGTAACCAGTCTATCACAGGACTGACATGTAGAAACAGACAGGCAACCAGTCTATCACAGGGCTGACATGTAGAGACAGACAGGTAACCAGTCTATCACAGGGCCGACATGTAGAGACAGACAGGTAACCAGTCTATCACAGGGAGACATGTAGAGACAGACAGGTAACCAGTCTATCACAGGGAGACATGTAGAGACAGACAGGTAACCAGTCTATCACAGGGAGACATGTAGAGACAGACAGGTAACCAGTCTATCACGGGGCCGACATGTAGAGACAGACAGGTAACCAGTCTATCACAGGGAGACATGTAGAGACAGACAGGTAACCAGTCTATCACAGGGGGACATGTAGAGACAGACAGGTAACCAATCTATCACATGGAGACATGTGGAGACAGACAGGTAACCAGTCTATCACAGGGAGACATGTAGAGACAGACAGGTAACCAGTCTATCACAGGGAGACATGTAGAGACCGACAGGTAACCAGTCTATCACAGGGGGACATGTAGAGACAGACAGGTAACCAGTCTATCACAGGGAGACATGTAGAGACAGACAGGTAACCAGTCTATCACAGGGAGACATGTAGAGACAGACAGGTAACCAGTCTATCACGGGGCCGACATTTAGAGACAGACAGGTAACCAGTCTATCACAGGGAGACATGTAGAGACAGACAGGTAACCAGTCTATCACAGGGCTGACATGTAGAGACAGACAGGTGACCAGTCTATCACAGGGCTGACATGTAGAGAGAGACAGGTGACCAGTCTATCACAGGGCTGACATGTAGAGACAGACAGGTAACCAGTCTATCACAGGGCTGACATGTAGAGACAGACAAGTAACCAGTCTATCACAGGGAGACATGTAGAGACAGACAGGTAACCAGTCTATCACAGGGAGACATGTAGAGACAGACAGGTAACCAGTCTATCACAGGGGGACATGTAGAGACAGACAGGTAACCAATCTATCACATGGAGACATGTGGAGACAGACAGGTAACCAGTCTATCACAGGGAGACATGTAGAGACAGACAGGTAACCAGTCTATCACAGGGCTGACATGTAGAGACAGACAGGTAACCAGTCTATCACAGGGCTGACATGTAGAGACAGACAAGTGACCAGTCTATCACAGGGCTGACATGTAGAGACAGACAGGTGACCAGTCTATCACGGGGCTGACATGTAGAGACAGACAGGTAACCAGTCTATCACAGGGAGACATGGAGAGACAGACAGGTAACCAGTCTATCACAGGGAGACATGTAAAGACAGACAGGTAACCAGTCTATCACAGGGAGACATGTAGAGACAGACAGGTGACCAGTCTATCACAGGGAGACATGTAGAGACAGACAGGTAACCAGTCTATCACGGGGCCGACATGTAGAGACAGACAGGTAACCAGTCTATCACAGGGAGACATGTAGAGACAGACAGGTAACCAGTCTATCACAGGGGGACATGTAGAGACAGACAGGTAACCAATCTATCACATGGAGACATGTGGAGACAGACAGGTAACCAGTCTATCACAGGGAGACATGTAGAGACAGACAGGTAACCAGTCTATCACAGGGAGACATGTAGAGACCGACAGGTAACCAGTCTATCACAGGGGGACATGTAGAGACAGACAGGTAACCAGTCTATCACAGGGAGACATGTAGAGACAGACAGGTAACCAGTCTATCACAGGGAGACATGTAGAGACAGACAGGTAACCAGTCTATCACAGGGAGACATGTAGAGACAGACAGGTAACCAGTCTATCACAGGGAGACATGTAGAGACAGACAGGTAACCAGTCTATCACGGGGCCGACATTTAGAGACAGACAGGTAACCAGTCTATCACAGGGAGACATGTAGAGACAGACAGGTAACCAGTCTATCACAGGGCTGACATGTAGAGACAGACAGGTGACCAGTCTATCACAGGGCTGACATGTAGAGAGAGACAGGTGACCAGTCTATCACAGGGCTGACATGTAGAGACAGACAGGTAACCAGTCTATCACAGGGCTGACATGTAGAGACAGACAAGTAACCAGTCTATCACAGGGAGACATGTAGAGACAGACAGGTAACCAGTCTATCACAGGGAAACATGTAGAGACAGACAGGTAACCAGTCTATCACAGGGGGACATGTAGAGACAGACAGGTAACCAATCTATCACATGGAGACATGTGGAGACAGACAGGTAACCAGTCTATCACAGGGGGACATGTAGAGACAGACAGGTAACCAGTCTATCACAGGGAGACATGTAGAGACAGACAGGTAACCAGTCTATCACAGGGAGACATGTAGAGACAGACAGGTAACCAGTCTATCACGGGGCCGACATGTAGAGACAGACAGGTAACCAGTCTATCACAGGGAGACATGTAGAGACAGACAGGTAACCAGTCTATCACAGGGGGACATGTAGAGACAGACAGGTAACCAATCTATCACATGGAGACATGTGGAGACAGACAGGTAACCAGTCTATCACAGGGAGACATGTAGAGACAGACAGGTAACCAGTCTATCAAGGGGCCGACATTTAGAGACAGACAGGTAACCAGTCTATCACAGGGAGACATGTAGAGACAGACAGGTAACCAGTCTATCACAGGGCTGACATGTAGAGACAGACAGGTGACCAGTCTATCACAGGGCTGACATGTAGAGAGAGACAGGTGACCAGTCTATCACAGGGCTGACATGTAGAGACAGACAGGTAACCAGTCTATCACAGGGCTGACATGTAGAGACAGACAGGTGACCAGTCTATCACAGGGCTGACATGTAGAGACAGACAGGTGACCAGTCTATCACAGGGCTGACATGTAGAGACAGACAGGTAACCAGTCTATCACAGGGGGACATGTAGAGACAGACAGGTAACCAGTCTATCACAGGGAGACATGTAAAGACAGACAGGTAACCAGTCTATCACAGGGAGACATGTAGAGACAGACAGGTGACCAGTCTATCACAGGGAGACATGTAGAGACAGACAGGTAACCAGTCTATCACAGGGAGAAATGTAGAGACAGACAGGTAACCAGTCTATCACGGGGCCGACATGTAGAGACAGACAGGTAACCAGTCTATCACAGGGAGACATGTAGAGACAGACAGGTAACCAGTCTATCACAGGGGGACATGTAGAGACAGACAGGTAACTAATCTATCACATGGAGACATGTGGAGACAGACAGGTAACCAGTCTATCACAGGGAGACATGTAGAGACAGACAGGTAACCAGTCTATCACGGGGCCGACATTTAGAGACAGACAGGTAACCAGTCTATCACAGGGAGACATGTAGAGACAGACAGGTAACCAGTCTATCACAGGGCTGACATGTAGAGACAGACAGGTGACCAGTCTATCACAGGGCTGACATGTAGAGAGAGACAGGTGACCAGTCTATCACAGGGCTGACATGTAGAGACAGACAGGTAACCAGTCTATCACAGGGCTGACATGTAGAGACAGACAGGTGACCAGTCTATCACAGGGCTGACATGTAGAGACAGACAGGTGACCAGTCTATCACAGGGCTGACATGTAGAGACAGACAGGTAACCAGTCTATCACAGGGGGACATGTAGAGACAGACAGGTAACCAGTCTATCACAGGGAGACATGTAAAGACAGACAGGTAACCAGTCTATCACAGGGAGACATGTAGAGACAGACAGGTGACCAGTCTATCACAGGGAGACATGTAGAGACAGACAGGTAACCAGTCTATCACAGGGGGACATGTAGAGACAGACAGGTAACCAGTCTATCACAGGGAGACATGTAGAGACAGACAGGTAACCAGTCTATCACAGGGAGACATGTAGAGACCGACAGGTAACCAGTCTATCACAGGGGGACATGTAGAGACAGACAGGTAACCAGTCTATCACAGGGAGACATGTAGAGACAGACAGGTAACCAGTCTATCACAGGGAGACATGTAGAGACGGACAGGTAACCAGTCTATCACAGGGAGACATGTAGAGACAGACAGGTAACCAGTCTATCACAGGGAGACATGTAGAGACAGACAGGTAACCAGTCTATCACAGGGAGACATGTAGAGACCGACAGGTAACCAGTCTATCACAGGGGGACATGTAGAGACAGACAGGTAACCAGTCTATCACAGGGAGACATGTAGAGACAGACAGGTAACCAGTCTATCACAGGGAGACATGTAGAGACAGACAGGTAACCAGTCTATCACAGGGAGACATGTAGAGACAGACAGGTAACCAGTCTATCACGGGGCCGACATTTAGAGACAGACAGGTAACCAGTCTATCACAGGGAGACATGTAGAGACAGACAGGTAACCAGTCTATCACAGGGCTGACATGTAGAGACAGACAGGTGACCAGTCTATCACAGGGCTGACATGTAGAGAGAGACAGGTGACCAGTCTATCACAGGGAGACATGTAGAGACAGACAGGTAACCAGTCTATCACAGGGCCGACATGTAGAGACAGACAGGTAACCAGTCTATCACAGGGAGACATGTAGAGACAGACAGGTAACCAGTCTATCACAGGGAGACATGTAGAGACAGACAGGTAACCAGTCTATCACAGGGAGACATGTAGAGACAGACAGGTAACCAGTCTATAACAGGGAGACATGTAGAGACAGACAGGTAACCAGTCTATCACAGGGCTGACATGTAGAAACAGACAGGCAACCAGTCTATCACAGGGCTGACATGTAGAGACAGACAGGTAACCAGTCTATCACAGGGCCGACATGTAGAGACAGACAGGTAACCAGTCTATCACAGGGAGACATGTAGAGACAGACAGGTAACCAGTCTATCACAGGGAGACATGTAGAGACAGACAGGTAACCAGTCTATCACAGGGAGACATGTAGAGAAAGACAGGTAACCAGTCTATCACGGGGCCGACATGTAGAGACAGACAGGTAACGAGTCTATCACAGGGAGACATGTAGAGACAGACAGGTAACCAGTCTATCACAGGGGGACATGTAGAGACAGACAGGTAACCAATCTATCACATGGAGACATGTGGAGACAGACAGGTAACCAGTCTATCACAGGGAGACATGTAGAGACAGACAGGTAACCAGTCTATCACAGGGAGACATGTAGAGACCGACAGGTAACCAGTCTATCACAGGGGGACATGTAGAGACAGACAGGTAACCAGTCTATCACAGGGAGACATGTAGAGACAGACAGGTAACCAGTCTATCACAGGGAGACATGTAGAGACAGACAGGTAACCAGTCTATCACAGGGAGACATGTAGAGACAGACAGGTAACCAGTCTATCACAGGGAGACATGTAGAGACAGACAGGTAACCAGTCTATCACGGGGCCGACATTTAGAGACAGACAGGTAACCAGTCTATCACAGGGAGACATGTAGAGACAGACAGGTAACCAGTCTATCACAGGGCTGACATGTAGAGACAGACAGGTGACCAGTCTATCACAGGGCTGACATGTAGAGAGAGACAGGTGACCAGTCTATCACAGGGCTGACATGTAGAGACAGACAGGTAACCAGTCTATCACAGGGCTGACATGTAGAGACAGACAAGTAACCAGTCTATCACAGGGAGACATGTAGAGACAGACAGGTAACCAGTCTATCACAGGGGGACATGTAGAGACAGACAGGTAACCAGTCTATCACAGGGAGACATGTAGAGACAGACAGGTAACCAGTCTATCACAGGGAGACATGTAGAGACAGACAGGTAACCAGTCTATCACAGGGAGACATGTAGAGACAGACAGGTAACCAGTCTATCACGGGGCCGACATTTAGAGACAGACAGGTAACCAGTCTATCACAGGGAGACATGTAGAGACAGACAGGTAACCAGTCTATCACAGGGCTGACATGTAGAGACAGACAGGTGACCAGTCTATCACAGGGCTGACATGTAGAGAGAGACAGGTGACCAGTCTATCACAGGGAGACATGAAGAGACAGACAGGTAACCAGTCTATCACAGGGCCGACATGTAGAGACAGACAGGTAACCAGTCTATCACAGGGAGACATGTAGAGACAGACAGGTAACCAGTCTATCACAGGGAGACATGTAGAGACAGACAGGTAACCAGTCTATCACAGGGAGACATGTAGAGACAGACAGGTAACCAGTCTATAACAGGGAGACATGTAGAGACAGACAGGTAACCAGTCTATCACAGGGCTGACATGTAGAAACAGACAGGCAACCAGTCTATCACAGGGCTGACATGTAGAGACAGACAGGTAACCAGTCTATCACAGGGCCGACATGTAGAGACAGACAGGTAACCAGTCTATCACAGGGAGACATGTAGAGACAGACAGGTAACCAGTCTATCACAGGGAGACATGTAGAGACAGACAGGTAACCAGTCTATCACAGGGAGACATGTAGAGACAGACAGGTAACCAGTCTATCACGGGGCCGACATGTAGAGACAGACAGGTAACCAGTCTATCACAGGGAGACATGTAGAGACAGACAGGTAACCAGTCTATCACAGGGGGACATGTAGAGACAGACAGGTAACCAATCTATCACATGGAGACATGTGGAGACAGACAGGTAACCAGTCTATCACAGGGAGACATGTAGAGACAGACAGGTAACCAGTCTATCACAGGGAGACATGTAGAGACCGACAGGTAACCAGTCTATCACAGGGGGACATGTAGAGACAGACAGGTAACCAGTCTATCACAGGGAGACATGTAGAGACAGACAGGTAACCAGTCTATCACAGGGAGACATGTAGAGACAGACAGGTAACCAGTCTATCACAGGGAGACATGTAGAGACAGACAGGTAACCAGTCTATCACAGGGAGACATGTAGAGACAGACAGGTAACCAGTCTATCACGGGGCCGACATTTAGAGACAGACAGGTAACCAGTCTATCACAGGGAGACATGTAGAGACAGACAGGTAACCAGTCTATCACAGGGCTGACATGTAGAGACAGACAGGTGACCAGTCTATCACAGGGCTGACATGTAGAGAGAGACAGGTGACCAGTCTATCACAGGGCTGACATGTAGAGACAGACAGGTAACCAGTCTATCACAGGGCTGACATGTAGAGACAGACAAGTAACCAGTCTATCACAGGGAGACATGTAGAGACAGACAGGTAACCAGTCTATCACAGGGAGACATGTAGAGACAGACAGGTAACCAGTCTATCACAGGGAGACATGTAGAGACAGACAGGTAACCAGTCTATCACAGGGAGACATGTAGAGACAGACAGGTAACCAGTCTATAACAGGGAGACATGTAGAGACAGACAGGTAACCAGTCTATCACAGGGCTGACATGTAGAAACAGACAGGCAACCAGTCTATCACAGGGCTGACATGTAGAGACAGACAGGTAACCAGTCTATCACAGGGCCGACATGTAGAGACAGACAGGTAACCAGTCTATCACAGGGAGACATGTAGAGACAGACAGGTAACCAGTCTATCACAGGGAGACATGTAGAGACAGACAGGTAACCAGTCTATCACAGGGAGACATGTAGAGACAGACAGGTAACCAGTCTATCACGGGGCCGACATGTAGAGACAGACAGGTAACCAGTCTATCACAGGGAGACATGTAGAGACAGACAGGTAACCAGTCTATCACAGGGGGACATGTAGAGACAGACAGGTAACCAATCTATCACATGGAGACATGTGGAGACAGACAGGTAACCAGTCTATCACAGGGAGACATGTAGAGACAGACAGGTAACCAGTCTATCACAGGGAGACATGTAGAGACCGACAGGTAACCAGTCTATCACAGGGGGACATGTAGAGACAGACAGGTAACCAGTCTATCACAGGGAGACATGTAGAGACAGACAGGTAACCAGTCTATCACAGGGAGACATGTAGAGACAGACAGGTAACCAGTCTATCACAGGGAGACATGTAGAGACAGACAGGTAACCAGTCTATCACAGGGAGACATGTAGAGACAGACAGGTAACCAGTCTATCACGGGGCCGACATTTAGAGACAGACAGGTAACCAGTCTATCACAGGGAGACATGTAGAGACAGACAGGTAACCAGTCTATCACAGGGCTGACATGTAGAGACAGACAGGTGACCAGTCTATCACAGGGCTGACATGTAGAGAGAGACAGGTGACCAGTCTATCACAGGGCTGACATGTAGAGACAGACAGGTAACCAGTCTATCACAGGGCTGACATGTAGAGACAGACAAGTAACCAGTCTATCACAGGGAGACATGTAGAGACAGACAGGTAACCAGTCTATCACAGGGAGACATGTAGAGACAGACAGGTAACCAGTCTATCACAGGGGGACATGTAGAGACAGACAGGTAACCAATCTATCACATGGAGACATGTGGAGACAGACAGGTAACCAGTCTATCACAGGGAGACATGTAGAGACAGACAGGTAACCAGTCTATCACAGGGCTGACATGTAGAGACAGACAGGTAACCAGTCTATCACAGGGCTGACATGTAGAGACAGACAAGTGACCAGTCTATCACAGGGCTGACATGTAGAGACAGACAGGTGACCAGTCTATCACGGGGCTGACATGTAGAGACAGACAGGTAACCAGTCTATCACAGGGAGACATGGAGAGACAGACAGGTAACCAGTCTATCACAGGGAGACATGTAAAGACAGACAGGTAACCAGTCTATCACAGGGAGACATGTAGAGACAGACAGGTGACCAGTCTATCACAGGGAGACATGTAGAGACAGACAGGTAACCAGTCTATCACGGGGCCGACATGTAGAGACAGACAGGTAACCAGTCTATCACAGGGAGACATGTAGAGACAGACAGGTAACCAGTCTATCACAGGGGGACATGTAGAGACAGACAGGTAACCAATCTATCACATGGAGACATGTGGAGACAGACAGGTAACCAGTCTATCACAGGGAGACATGTAGAGACAGACAGGTAACCAGTCTATCACAGGGGGACATGTAGAGACAGACAGGTAACCAGTCTATCACAGGGAGACATGTAGAGACAGACAGGTGACCAGTCTATCACAGGGCTGACATGTAGAGACAGACAGGTGACCAGTCTATCACAGGGCTGACATGTAGAGACAGACAGGTAACCAGTCTATCACAGGGGGACATGTAGAGACAGACAGGTAACCAGTCTATCACAGGGAGACATGTAAAGACAGACAGGTAACCAGTCTATCACAGGGAGACATGTAGAGACAGACAGGTGACCAGTCTATCACAGGGAGACATGTAGAGACAGACAGGTAACCAGTCTATCACAGGGGGACATGTAGAGACAGACAGGTAACCAGTCTATCACAGGGAGACATGTAGAGACAGACAGGTAACCAGTCTATCACAGGGAGACATGTAGAGACCGACAGGTAACCAGTCTATCACAGGGGGACATGTAGAGACAGACAGGTAACCAGTCTATCACAGGGAGACATGTAGAGACAGACAGGTAACCAGTCTATCACAGGGAGACATGTAGAGACGGACAGGTAACCAGTCTATCACAGGGAGACATGTAGAGACAGACAGGTAACCAGTCTATCACAGGGAGACATGTAGAGACCGACAGGTAACCAGTCTATCACAGGGGGACATGTAGAGACAGACAGGTAACCAGTCTATCACAGGGAGACATGTAGAGACAGACAGGTAACCAGTCTATCACAGGGAGACATGTAGAGACAGACAGGTAACCAGTCTATCACAGGGAGACATGTAGAGACAGACAGGTAACCAGTCTATCACAGGGAGACATGTAGAGACAGACAGGTAACCAGTCTATCACGGGGCCGACATTTAGAGACAGACAGGTAACCAGTCTATCACAGGGAGACATGTAGAGACAGACAGGTAACCAGTCTATCACAGGGCTGACATGTAGAGACAGACAGGTGACCAGTCTATCACAGGGCTGACATGTAGAGAGAGACAGGTGACCAGTCTATCACAGGGCTGACATGTAGAGACAGACAGGTAACCAGTCTATCACAGGGCTGACATGTAGAGACAGACAAGTAACCAGTCTATCACAGGGAGACATGTAGAGACAGACAGGTAACCAGTCTATCACAGGGAGACATGTAGAGACAGACAGGTAACCAGTCTATCACAGGGGGACATGTAGAGACAGACAGGTAACCAATCTATCACATGGAGACATGTGGAGACAGACAGGTAACCAGTCTATCACAGGGAGACATGTAGAGACAGACAGGTAACCAGTCTATCACAGGGCTGACATGTAGAGACAGACAGGTAACCAGTCTATCACAGGGCTGACATGTAGAGACAGACAAGTGACCAGTCTATCACAGGGCTGACATGTAGAGACAGACAGGTGACCAGTCTATCACGGGGCTGACATGTAGAGACAGACAGGTAACCAGTCTATCACAGGGAGACATGGAGAGACAGACAGGTAACCAGTCTATCACAGGGAGACATGTAAAGACAGACAGGTAACCAGTCTATCACAGGGAGACATGTAGAGACAGACAGGTGACCAGTCTATCACAGGGAGACATGTAGAGACAGACAGGTAACCAGTCTATCACGGGGCCGACATGTAGAGACAGACAGGTAACCAGTCTATCACAGGGAGACATGTAGAGACAGACAGGTAACCAGTCTATCACAGGGGGACATGTAGAGACAGACAGGTAACCAATCTATCACATGGAGACATGTGGAGACAGACAGGTAACCAGTCTATCACAGGGAGACATGTAGAGACAGACAGGTAACCAGTCTATCACAGGGGGACATGTAGAGACAGACAGGTAACCAGTCTATCACAGGGAGACATGTAGAGACAGACAGGTGACCAGTCTATCACAGGGCTGACATGTAGAGACAGACAGGTGACCAGTCTATCACAGGGCTGACATGTAGAGACAGACAGGTAACCAGTCTATCACAGGGGGACATGTAGAGACAGACAGGTAACCAGTCTATCACAGGGAGACATGTAAAGACAGACAGGTAACCAGTCTATCACAGGGAGACATGTAGAGACAGACAGGTGACCAGTCTATCACAGGGAGACATGTAGAGACAGACAGGTAACCAGTCTATCACAGGGGGACATGTAGAGACAGACAGGTAACCAGTCTATCACAGGGAGACATGTAGAGACAGACAGGTAACCAGTCTATCACAGGGAGACATGTAGAGACCGACAGGTAACCAGTCTATCACAGGGGGACATGTAGAGACAGACAGGTAACCAGTCTATCACAGGGAGACATGTAGAGACAGACAGGTAACCAGTCTATCACAGGGAGACATGTAGAGACGGACAGGTAACCAGTCTATCACAGGGAGACATGTAGAGACAGACAGGTAACCAGTCTATCACAGGGAGACATGTAGAGACAGACAGGTAACCAGTCTATCACAGGGAGACATGTAGAGACCGACAGGTAACCAGTCTATCACAGGGGGACATGTAGAGACAGACAGGTAACCAGTCTATCACAGGGAGACATGTAGAGACAGACAGGTAACCAGTCTATCACAGGGAGACATGTAGAGACAGACAGGTAACCAGTCTATCACAGGGAGACATGTAGAGACAGACAGGTAACCAGTCTATCACGGGGCCGACATTTAGAGACAGACAGGTAACCAGTCTATCACAGGGAGACATGTAGAGACAGACAGGTAACCAGTCTATCACAGGGCTGACATGTAGAGACAGACAGGTGACCAGTCTATCACAGGGCTGACATGTAGAGAGAGACAGGTGACCAGTCTATCACAGGGAGACATGTAGAGACAGACAGGTAACCAGTCTATCACAGGGCCGACATGTAGAGACAGACAGGTAACCAGTCTATCACAGGGAGACATGTAGAGACAGACAGGTAACCAGTCTATCACAGGGAGACATGTAGAGACAGACAGGTAACCAGTCTATCACAGGGAGACATGTAGAGACAGACAGGTAACCAGTCTATAACAGGGAGACATGTAGAGACAGACAGGTAACCAGTCTATCACAGGGCTGACATGTAGAAACAGACAGGCAACCAGTCTATCACAGGGCTGACATGTAGAGACAGACAGGTAACCAGTCTATCACAGGGCCGACATGTAGAGACAGACAGGTAACCAGTCTATCACAGGGAGACATGTAGAGACAGACAGGTAACCAGTCTATCACAGGGAGACATGTAGAGACAGACAGGTAACCAGTCTATCACAGGGAGACATGTAGAGAAAGACAGGTAACCAGTCTATCACGGGGCCGACATGTAGAGACAGACAGGTAACGAGTCTATCACAGGGAGACATGTAGAGACAGACAGGTAACCAGTCTATCACAGGGGGACATGTAGAGACAGACAGGTAACCAATCTATCACATGGAGACATGTGGAGACAGACAGGTAACCAGTCTATCACAGGGAGACATGTAGAGACAGACAGGTAACCAGTCTATCACAGGGAGACATGTAGAGACCGACAGGTAACCAGTCTATCACAGGGGGACATGTAGAGACAGACAGGTAACCAGTCTATCACAGGGAGACATGTAGAGACAGACAGGTAACCAGTCTATCACAGGGAGACATGTAGAGACAGACAGGTAACCAGTCTATCACAGGGAGACATGTAGAGACAGACAGGTAACCAGTCTATCACAGGGAGACATGTAGAGACAGACAGGTAACCAGTCTATCACGGGGCCGACATTTAGAGACAGACAGGTAACCAGTCTATCACAGGGAGACATGTAGAGACAGACAGGTAACCAGTCTATCACAGGGCTGACATGTAGAGACAGACAGGTGACCAGTCTATCACAGGGCTGACATGTAGAGAGAGACAGGTGACCAGTCTATCACAGGGCTGACATGTAGAGACAGACAGGTAACCAGTCTATCACAGGGCTGACATGTAGAGACAGACAAGTAACCAGTCTATCACAGGGAGACATGTAGAGACAGACAGGTAACCAGTCTATCACAGGGGGACATGTAGAGACAGACAGGTAACCAGTCTATCACAGGGAGACATGTAGAGACAGACAGGTAACCAGTCTATCACAGGGAGACATGTAGAGACAGACAGGTAACCAGTCTATCACAGGGAGACATGTAGAGACAGACAGGTAACCAGTCTATCACGGGGCCGACATTTAGAGACAGACAGGTAACCAGTCTATCACAGGGAGACATGTAGAGACAGACAGGTAACCAGTCTATCACAGGGCTGACATGTAGAGACAGACAGGTGACCAGTCTATCACAGGGCTGACATGTAGAGAGAGACAGGTGACCAGTCTATCACAGGGAGACATGAAGAGACAGACAGGTAACCAGTCTATCACAGGGCCGACATGTAGAGACAGACAGGTAACCAGTCTATCACAGGGAGACATGTAGAGACAGACAGGTAACCAGTCTATCACAGGGAGACATGTAGAGACAGACAGGTAACCAGTCTATCACAGGGAGACATGTAGAGACAGACAGGTAACCAGTCTATAACAGGGAGACATGTAGAGACAGACAGGTAACCAGTCTATCACAGGGCTGACATGTAGAAACAGACAGGCAACCAGTCTATCACAGGGCTGACATGTAGAGACAGACAGGTAACCAGTCTATCACAGGGCCGACATGTAGAGACAGACAGGTAACCAGTCTATCACAGGGAGACATGTAGAGACAGACAGGTAACCAGTCTATCACAGGGAGACATGTAGAGACAGACAGGTAACCAGTCTATCACAGGGAGACATGTAGAGACAGACAGGTAACCAGTCTATCACGGGGCCGACATGTAGAGACAGACAGGTAACCAGTCTATCACAGGGAGACATGTAGAGACAGACAGGTAACCAGTCTATCACAGGGGGACATGTAGAGACAGACAGGTAACCAATCTATCACATGGAGACATGTGGAGACAGACAGGTAACCAGTCTATCACAGGGAGACATGTAGAGACAGACAGGTAACCAGTCTATCACAGGGAGACATGTAGAGACCGACAGGTAACCAGTCTATCACAGGGGGACATGTAGAGACAGACAGGTAACCAGTCTATCACAGGGAGACATGTAGAGACAGACAGGTAACCAGTCTATCACAGGGAGACATGTAGAGACAGACAGGTAACCAGTCTATCACAGGGAGACATGTAGAGACAGACAGGTAACCAGTCTATCACAGGGAGACATGTAGAGACAGACAGGTAACCAGTCTATCACGGGGCCGACATTTAGAGACAGACAGGTAACCAGTCTATCACAGGGAGACATGTAGAGACAGACAGGTAACCAGTCTATCACAGGGCTGACATGTAGAGACAGACAGGTGACCAGTCTATCACAGGGCTGACATGTAGAGAGAGACAGGTGACCAGTCTATCACAGGGCTGACATGTAGAGACAGACAGGTAACCAGTCTATCACAGGGCTGACATGTAGAGACAGACAAGTAACCAGTCTATCACAGGGAGACATGTAGAGACAGACAGGTAACCAGTCTATCACAGGGAGACATGTAGAGACAGACAGGTAACCAGTCTATCACAGGGAGACATGTAGAGACAGACAGGTAACCAGTCTATCACAGGGAGACATGTAGAGACAGACAGGTAACCAGTCTATAACAGGGAGACATGTAGAGACAGACAGGTAACCAGTCTATCACAGGGCTGACATGTAGAAACAGACAGGCAACCAGTCTATCACAGGGCTGACATGTAGAGACAGACAGGTAACCAGTCTATCACAGGGCCGACATGTAGAGACAGACAGGTAACCAGTCTATCACAGGGAGACATGTAGAGACAGACAGGTAACCAGTCTATCACAGGGAGACATGTAGAGACAGACAGGTAACCAGTCTATCACAGGGAGACATGTAGAGACAGACAGGTAACCAGTCTATCACGGGGCCGACATGTAGAGACAGACAGGTAACCAGTCTATCACAGGGAGACATGTAGAGACAGACAGGTAACCAGTCTATCACAGGGGGACATGTAGAGACAGACAGGTAACCAATCTATCACATGGAGACATGTGGAGACAGACAGGTAACCAGTCTATCACAGGGAGACATGTAGAGACAGACAGGTAACCAGTCTATCACAGGGAGACATGTAGAGACCGACAGGTAACCAGTCTATCACAGGGGGACATGTAGAGACAGACAGGTAACCAGTCTATCACAGGGAGACATGTAGAGACAGACAGGTAACCAGTCTATCACAGGGAGACATGTAGAGACAGACAGGTAACCAGTCTATCACAGGGAGACATGTAGAGACAGACAGGTAACCAGTCTATCACAGGGAGACATGTAGAGACAGACAGGTAACCAGTCTATCACGGGGCCGACATTTAGAGACAGACAGGTAACCAGTCTATCACAGGGAGACATGTAGAGACAGACAGGTAACCAGTCTATCACAGGGCTGACATGTAGAGACAGACAGGTGACCAGTCTATCACAGGGCTGACATGTAGAGAGAGACAGGTGACCAGTCTATCACAGGGCTGACATGTAGAGACAGACAGGTAACCAGTCTATCACAGGGCTGACATGTAGAGACAGACAAGTAACCAGTCTATCACAGGGAGACATGTAGAGACAGACAGGTAACCAGTTTATCACAGGGAGACATGTAGAGACAGACAGGTAACCAGTCTATCACAGGGGGACATGTAGAGACAGACAGGTAACCAATCTATCACATGGAGACATGTGGAGACAGACAGGTAACCAGTCTATCACAGGGAGACATGTAGAGACAGACAGGTAACCAGTCTATCACAGGGCTGACATGTAGAGACAGACAGGTAACCAGTCTATCACAGGGCTGACATGTAGAGACAGACAAGTGACCAGTCTATCACAGGGCTGACATGTAGAGACAGACAGGTGACCAGTCTATCACGGGGCTGACATGTAGAGACAGACAGGTAACCAGTCTATCACAGGGAGACATGGAGAGACAGACAGGTAACCAGTCTATCACAGGGAGACATGTAAAGACAGACAGGTAACCAGTCTATCACAGGGAGACATGTAGAGACAGACAGGTGACCAGTCTATCACAGGGAGACATGTAGAGACAGACAGGTAACCAGTCTATCACGGGGCCGACATGTAGAGACAGACAGGTAACCAGTCTATCACAGGGAGACATGTAGAGACAGACAGGTAACCAGTCTATCACAGGGGGACATGTAGAGACAGACAGGTAACCAATCTATCACATGGAGACATGTGGAGACAGACAGGTAACCAGTCTATCACAGGGAGACATGTAGAGACAGACAGGTAACCAGTCTATCACAGGGGGACATGTAGAGACAGACAGGTAACCAGTCTATCACAGGGAGACATGTAGAGACAGACAGGTAACCAGTCTATCACAGGGAGACATGTAGAGACAGACAGGTAACCAGTCTATCACAGGGAGACATGTAGAGACAGACAGGTAACCAGTCTATCACAGGGAGACATGTAGAGACAGACAGGTAACCAGTCTATCACGGGGCCGACATTTAGAGACAGACAGGTAACCAGTCTATCACAGGGAGACATGTAGAGACAGACAGGTAACCAGTCTATCACAGGGCTGACATGTAGAGACAGACAGGTGACCAGTCTATCACAGGGCTGACATGTAGAGAGAGACAGGTGACCAGTCTATCACAGGGCTGACATGTAGAGACAGACAGGTAACCAGTCTATCACAGGGCTGACATGAAGAGACAGACAAGTAACCAGTCTATCACAGGGAGACATGTAGAGACAGACAGGTAACCAGTCTATCACAGGGTGACATGTAGAGACAGACAGGTAACCAGTCTATCACAGGGGGACATGTAGAGACAGACAGGTAACCAATCTATCACATGGAGACATGTGGAGACAGACAGGTAACCAGTCTATCACAGGGAGACATGTAGAGACAGACAGGTAACCAGTCTATCACAGGGGGACATGTAGAGACAGACAGGTAACCAATCTATCACATGGAGACATGTGGAGACAGACAGGTAACCAGTCTATCACAGGGAGACATGTAGAGACAGACAGGTAACCAGTCTATCACAGGGCTGACATGTAGAGACAGACAGGTAACCAGTCTATCACAGGGCTGACATGTAGAGACAGACAAGTGACCAGTCTATCACAGGGCTGACATGTAGAGACAGACAGGTGACCAGTCTATCACGGGGCTGACATGTAGAGACAGACAGGTAACCAGTCTATCACAGGGAGACATGGAGAGACAGACAGGTAACCAGTCTATCACAGGGAGACATGTAAAGACAGACAGGTAACCAGTCTATCACAGGGAGACATGTAGAGACAGACAGGTGACCAGTCTATCACAGGGAGACATGTAGAGACAGACAGGTAACCAGTCTATCACGGGGCCGACATGTAGAGACAGACAGGTAACCAGTCTATCACAGGGAGACATGTAGAGACAGACAGGTAACCAGTCTATCACAGGGGGACATGTAGAGACAGACAGGTAACCAATCTATCACATGGAGACATGTGGAGACAGACAGGTAACCAGTCTATCACAGGGAGACATGTAGAGACAGACAGGTAACCAGTCTATCACAGGGGGACATGTAGAGACAGACAGGTAACCAGTCTATCACAGGGAGACATGTAGAGACAGACAGGTAACCAGTCTATCACAGGGAGACATGTAGAGACAGACAGGTAACCAGTCTATCACAGGGAGACATGTAGAGACAGACAGGTAACCAGTCTATCACAGGGAGACATGTAGAGACAGACAGGTAACCAGTCTATCACGGGGCCGACATTTAGAGACAGACAGGTAACCAGTCTATCACAGGGAGACATGTAGAGACAGACAGGTAACCAGTCTATCACAGGGCTGACATGTAGAGACAGACAGGTGACCAGTCTATCACAGGGCTGACATGTAGAGAGAGACAGGTGACCAGTCTATCACAGGGCTGACATGTAGAGACAGACAGGTAACCAGTCTATCACAGGGCTGACATGAAGAGACAGACAAGTAACCAGTCTATCACAGGGAGACATGTAGAGACAGACAGGTAACCAGTCTATCACAGGGTGACATGTAGAGACAGACAGGTAACCAGTCTATCACAGGGGGACATGTAGAGACAGACAGGTAACCAATCTATCACATGGAGACATGTGGAGACAGACAGGTAACCAGTCTATCACAGGGAGACATGTAGAGACAGACAGGTAACCAGTCTATCACAGGGAGACATGTAGAGACCGACAGGTAACCAGTCCATCACAGGGGGACATGTAGAGACAGACAGGTAACCAGTCTATCACAGGGAGACATGTAGAGACAGACAGGTAACCAGTCTATCACGGGGCCGACATTTAGAGACAGACAGGTAACCAGTCTATCACAGGGAGACATGTAGAGACAGACAGGTAACCAGTCTATCACGGGGCCGACATGTAGAGACAGACAGGTAACCAGTCTATCACAGGGAGACATGTAGAGACAGACAGGTAACCAGTCTATCACAGGGGGACATGTAGAGACAGACAGGTAACCAATCTATCACATGGAGACATGTGGAGACAGACAGGTAACCAGTCTATCACAGGGAGACATGTAGAGACAGACAGGTAACCAGTCTATCACAGGGAGACATGTAGAGACCGACAGGTAACCAGTCTATCACAGGGGGACATGTAGAGACAGACAGGTAACCAGTCTATCACAGGGAGACATGTAGAGACAGACAGGTAACCAGTCTATCACAGGGAGACATGTAGAGACAGACAGGTAACCAGTCTATCACAGGGAGACATGTAGAGACAGACAGGTAACCAGTCTATCACAGGGAGACATGTAGAGACAGACAGGTAACCAGTCTATCACGGGGCCGACATTTAGAGACAGACAGGTAACCAGTCTATCACAGGGAGACATGTAGAGACAGACAGGTAACCAGTCTATCACAGGGCTGACATGTAGAGAGAGACAGGTGACCGGTCTATCACAGGGCTGACATGTAGAGACAGACAGGTAACCAGTCTATCACAGGGCTGACATGTAGAGACAGACAAGTAACCAGTCTATCACAGGGAGACATGTAGAGACAGACAGGTAACCAGTCTATCACAGGGAGACATGTAGAGACAGACAGGTAACCAGTCTATCACAGGGAGACATGTAGAGACAGACAGGTAACCAGTCTATCACAGGGAGACATGTAGAGACAGACAGGTAACCAGTCTATAACAGGGAGACATGTAGAGACAGACAGGTAACCAGTCTATCACAGGGCTGACATGTAGAAACAGACAGGCAACCAGTCTATCACAGGGCTGACATGTAGAGACAGACAGGTAACCAGTCTATCACAGGGCCGACATGTAGAGACAGACAGGTAACCAGTCTATCACAGGGAGACATGTAGAGACAGACAGGTAACCAGTCTATCACAGGGAGACATGTAGAGACAGACAGGTAACCAGTCTATCACAGGGAGACATGTAGAGACAGACAGGTAACCAGTCTATCACGGGGCCGACATGTAGAGACAGACAGGTAACCAGTCTATCACAGGGAGACATGTAGAGACAGACAGGTAACCAGTCTATCACAGGGGGACATGTAGAGACAGACAGGTAACCAATCTATCACATGGAGACATGTGGAGACAGACAGGTAACCAGTCTATCACAGGGAGACATGTAGAGACAGACAGGTAACCAGTCTATCACAGGGAGACATGTAGAGACCGACAGGTAACCAGTCTATCACAGGGGGACATGTAGAGACAGACAGGTAACCAGTCTATCACAGGGAGACATGTAGAGACAGACAGGTAACCAGTCTATCACAGGGAGACATGTAGAGACAGACAGGTAACCAGTCTATCACAGGGAGACATGTAGAGACAGACAGGTAACCAGTCTATCACAGGGAGACATGTAGAGACAGACAGGTAACCAGTCTATCACGGGGCCGACATTTAGAGACAGACAGGTAACCAGTCTATCACAGGGAGACATGTAGAGACAGACAGGTAACCAGTCTATCACAGGGCTGACATGTAGAGACAGACAGGTGACCAGTCTATCACAGGGCTGACATGTAGAGAGAGACAGGTGACCAGTCTATCACATGGCTGACATGTAGAGACAGACAGGTAACCAGTCTATCACAGGGCTGACATGTAGAGACAGACAAGTAACCAGTCTATCACAGGGAGACATGTAGAGACAGACAGGTAACCAGTCTATCACAGGGAGACATGTAGAGACAGACAGGTAACCAGTCTATCACAGGGGGACATGTAGAGACAGACAGGTAACCAATCTATCACATGGAGACATGTGGAGACAGACAGGTAACCAGTCTATCACAGGGAGACATGTAGAGACAGACAGGTAACCAGTCTATCACAGGGCTGACATGTAGAGACAGACAGGTAACCAGTCTATCACAGGGCTGACATGTAGAGACAGACAAGTGACCAGTCTATCACAGGGCTGACATGTAGAGACAGACAGGTGACCAGTCTATCACGGGGCTGACATGTAGAGACAGACAGGTAACCAGTCTATCACAGGGAGACATGGAGAGACAGACAGGTAACCAGTCTATCACAGGGAGACATGTAAAGACAGACAGGTAACCAGTCTATCACAGGGAGACATGTAGAGACAGACAGGTGACCAGTCTATCACAGGGAGACATGTAGAGACAGACAGGTAACCAGTCTATCACGGGGCCGACATGTAGAGACAGACAGGTAACCAGTCTATCACAGGGAGACATGTAGAGACAGACAGGTAACCAGTCTATCACAGGGGGACATGTAGAGACAGACAGGTAACCAATCTATCACATGGAGACATGTGGAGACAGACAGGTAACCAGTCTATCACAGGGAGACATGTAGAGACAGACAGGTAACCAGTCTATCACAGGGAGACATGTAGAGACCGACAGGTAACCAGTCTATCACAGGGGGACATGTAGAGACAGACAGGTAACCAGTCTATCACAGGGAGACATGTAGAGACAGACAGGTAACCAGTCTATCACAGGGAGACATGTAGAGACAGACAGGTAACCAGTCTATCACAGGGAGACATGTAGAGACAGACAGGTAACCAGTCTATCACAGGGAGACATGTAGAGACAGACAGGTAACCAGTCTATCACGGGGCCGACATTTAGAGACAGACAGGTAACCAGTCTATCACAGGGAGACATGTAGAGACAGACAGGTAACCAGTCTATCACAGGGCTGACATGTAGAGACAGACAGGTGACCAGTCTATCACAGGGCTGACATGTAGAGAGAGACAGGTGACCAGTCTATCACAGGGCTGACATGTAGAGACAGACAGGTAACCAGTCTATCACAGGGCTGACATGAAGAGACAGACAAGTAACCAGTCTATCACAGGGAGACATGTAGAGACAGACAGGTAACCAGTCTATCACAGGGAGACATGTAGAGACAGACAGGTAACCAGTCTATCACAGGGGGACATGTAGAGACAGACAGGTAACCAATCTATCACATGGAGACATGTGGAGACAGACAGGTAACCAGTCTATCACAGGGAGACATGTAGAGACAGACAGGTAACCAGTCTATCACAGGGAGACATGTAGAGACCGACAGGTAACCAGTCCATCACAGGGGGACATGTAGAGACAGACAGGTAACCAGTCTATCACAGGGAGACATGTAGAGACAGACAGGTAACCAGTCTATCACGGGGCCGACATTTAGAGACAGACAGGTAACCAGTCTATCACAGGGAGACATGTAGAGACAGACAGGTAACCAGTCTATCACAGGGCTGACATGTAGAGACAGACAGGTGACCAGTCTATCACAGGGCTGACATGTAGAGAGAGACAGGTGACCAGTCTATCACAGGGCTGACATGTAGAGACAGACAGGTAACCAGTCTATCACAGGGCTGACATGTAGAGACAGACAAGTGACCAGTCTATCACAGGGCTGACATGTAGAGACAGACAGGTGACCAGTCTATCACAGGGCTGACATGTAGAGACAGACAGGTAACCAGTCTATCACAGGGAGACATGGAGAGACAGACAGGTAACCAGTCTATCACAGGGGGACATGTAGAGACAGACAGGTAACCAGTCTATCACAGGGAGACATGTAGAGACAGACAGGTAACCAGTCTATCACAGGGAGACATGTAGAGACAGACAGGTAACCAGTCTATCACAGGGAGACATGTAGAGACAGACAGGTAACCAGTCTATCACAGGGAGACATGTAGAGACAGACAGGTAACCAGTCTATCACGGGGCCGACATTTAGAGACAGACAGGTAACCAGTCTATCACAGGGAGACATGTAGAGACAGACAGGTAACCAGTCTATCACAGGGCTGACATGTAGAGACAGACAGGTGACCAGTCTATCACAGGGCTGACATGTAGAGAGAGACAGGTGACCAGTCTATCACAGGGCTGACATGTAGAGACAGACAGGTAACCAGTCTATCACAGGGCTGACATGTAGAGACAGACAAGTAACCAGTCTATCACAGGGAGACATGTAGAGACAGACAGGTAACCAGTCTATCACAGGGAGACATGTAGAGACAGACAGGTAACCAGTCTATCACAGGGGGACATGTAGAGACAGACAGGTAACCAATCTATCACATGGAGACATGTGGAGACAGACAGGTAACCAGTCTATCACAGGGAGACATGTAGAGACAGACAGGTAACCAGTCTATCACAGGGCTGACATGTAGAGACAGACAGGTAACCAGTCTATCACAGGGCTGACATGTAGAGACAGACAAGTGACCAGTCTATCACAGGGCTGACATGTAGAGACAGACAGGTGACCAGTCTATCACGGGGCTGACATGTAGAGACAGACAGGTAACCAGTCTATCACAGGGAGACATGGAGAGACAGACAGGTAACCAGTCTATCACAGGGAGACATGTAAAGACAGACAGGTAACCAGTCTATCACAGGGAGACATGTAGAGACAGACAGGTGACCAGTCTATCACAGGGAGACATGTAGAGACAGACAGGTAACCAGTCTATCACGGGGCCGACATGTAGAGACAGACAGGTAACCAGTCTATCACAGGGAGACATGTAGAGACAGACAGGTAACCAGTCTATCACAGGGGGACATGTAGAGACAGACAGGTAACCAATCTATCACATGGAGACATGTGGAGACAGACAGGTAACCAGTCTATCACAGGGAGACATGTAGAGACAGACAGGTAACCAGTCTATCACAGGGAGACATGTAGAGACCGACAGGTAACCAGTCTATCACAGGGGGACATGTAGAGACAGACAGGTAACCAGTCTATCACAGGGAGACATGTAGAGACAGACAGGTAACCAGTCTATCACAGGGAGACATGTAGAGACAGACAGGTAACCAGTCTATCACAGGGAGACATGTAGAGACAGACAGGTAACCAGTCTATCACAGGGAGACATGTAGAGACAGACAGGTAACCAGTCTATCACGGGGCCGACATTTAGAGACAGACAGGTAACCAGTCTATCACAGGGAGACATGTAGAGACAGACAGGTAACCAGTCTATCACAGGGCTGACATGTAGAGACAGACAGGTGACCAGTCTATCACAGGGCTGACATGTAGAGAGAGACAGGTGACCAGTCTATCACAGGGCTGACATGTAGAGACAGACAGGTAACCAGTCTATCACAGGGCTGACATGTAGAGACAGACAAGTAACCAGTCTATCACAGGGAGACATGTAGAGACAGACAGGTAACCAGTCTATCACAGGGAGACATGTAGAGACAGACAGGTAACCAGTCTATCACAGGGGGACATGTAGAGACAGACAGGTAACCAATCTATCACATGGAGACATGTGGAGACAGACAGGTAACCAGTCTATCACAGGGAGACATGTAGAGACAGACAGGTAACCAGTCTATCACAGGGAGACATGTAGAGACCGACAGGTAACCAGTCCATCACAGGGGGACATGTAGAGACAGACAGGTAACCAGTCTATCACAGGGAGACATGTAGAGACAGACAGGTAACCAGTCTATCACGGGGCCGACATTTAGAGACAGACAGGTAACCAGTCTATCACAGGGAGACATGTAGAGACAGACAGGTAACCAGTCTATCACAGGGCTGACATGTAGAGACAGACAGGTGACCAGTCTATCACAGGGCTGACATGTAGAGAGAGACAGGTGACCAGTCTATCACAGGGCTGACATGTAGAGACAGACAGGTAACCAGTCTATCACAGGGCTGACATGTAGAGACAGACAAGTGACCAGTCTATCACAGGGCTGACATGTAGAGACAGACAGGTGACCAGTCTATCACAGGGCTGACATGTAGAGACAGACAGGTAACCAGTCTATCACAGGGAGACATGGAGAGACAGACAGGTAACCAGTCTATCACAGGGAGACATGTAAAGACAGACAGGTAACCAGTCTATCACAGGGAGACATGTAGAGACAGACAGGTGACCAGTCTATCACAGGGAGACATGTAGAGACAGACAGGTAACCAGTCTATCACAGGGGGACATGTAGAGACAGACAGGTAACCAGTCTATCACAGGGAGACATGTAGAGACAGACAGGTAACCAGTCTATCACAGGGAGACATGTAGAGACAGACAGGTGACCAGTCTATCACAGGGAGACATGTAGAGACAGACAGGTAACCAGTCTATCACAGGGGGACATGTAGAGACAGACAGGTAACCAGTCTATCACAGGGAGACATGTAGAGACAGACAGGTAACCAGTCTATCACAGGGAGACATGTAGAGACAGACAGGTAACCAGTCTATCACGGGGCCGACATGTAGAGACAGACAGGTAACCAGTCTATCACAGGGAGACATGTAGAGACAGACAGGTAACCAGTCTATCACAGGGGGACATGTAGAGACAGACAGGTAACCAATCTATCACATGGAGACATGTGGAGACAGACAGGTAACCAGTCTATCACAGGGAGACATGTAGAGACAGACAGGTAACCAGTCTATCAAGGGGCCGACATTTAGAGACAGACAGGTAACCAGTCTATCACAGGGAGACATGTAGAGACAGACAGGTAACCAGTCTATCACAGGGCTGACATGTAGAGACAGACAGGTGACCAGTCTATCACAGGGCTGACATGTAGAGAGAGACAGGTGACCAGTCTATCACAGGGCTGACATGTAGAGACAGACAGGTAACCAGTCTATCACAGGGCTGACATGTAGAGACAGACAGGTGACCAGTCTATCACAGGGCTGACATGTAGAGACAGACAGGTGACCAGTCTATCACAGGGCTGACATGTAGAGACAGACAGGTAACCAGTCTATCACAGGGGGACATGTAGAGACAGACAGGTAACCAGTCTATCACAGGGAGACATGTAAAGACAGACAGGTAACCAGTCTATCACAGGGAGACATGTAGAGACAGACAGGTGACCAGTCTATCACAGGGAGACATGTAGAGACAGACAGGTAACCAGTCTATCACAGGGAGACATGTAGAGACAGACAGGTAACCAGTCTATCACGGGGCCGACATGTAGAGACAGACAGGTAACCAGTCTATCACAGGGAGACATGTAGAGACAGACAGGTAACCAGTCTATCACAGGGGGACATGTAGAGACAGACAGGTAACCAATCTATCACATGGAGACATGTGGAGACAGACCGGTAACCAGTCTATCACAGGGAGACATGTAGAGACAGACAGGTAACCAGTCTATCACGGGGCCGACATTTAGAGACAGACAGGTAACCAGTCTATCACAGGGAGACATGTAGAGACAGACAGGTAACCAGTCTATCACAGGGCTGACATGTAGAGACAGACAGGTGACCAGTCTATCACAGGGCTGACATGTAGAGAGAGACAGGTGACCAGTCTATCACAGGGCTGACATGTAGAGACAGACAGGTAACCAGTCTATCACAGGGCTGACATGTAGAGACAGACAGGTGACCAGTCTATCACAGGGCTGACATGTAGAGACAGACAGGTGACCAGTCTATCACAGGGCTGACATGTAGAGACAGACAGGTAACCAGTCTATCACAGGGGGACATGTAGAGACAGACAGGTAACCAGTCTATCACAGGGAGACATGTAAAGACAGACAGGTAACCAGTCTATCACAGGGAGACATGTAGAGACAGACAGGTGACCAGTCTATCACAGGGAGACATGTAGAGACAGACAGGTAACCAGTCTATCACAGGAGAACATGTAGAGACAGACAGGTAACCAGTCTATCACAGGGAGACATGTAGAGACAGACAGGTAACCAGTCTATCACAGGGAGACATGTAGAGACCGACAGGTAACCAGTCTATCACAGGGGGACATGTAGAGACAGACAGGTAACCAGTCTATCACAGGGAGACATGTAGAGACAGACAGGTAACCAGTCTATCACAGGGAGACATGTAGAGACGGACAGGTAACCAGTCTATCACAGGGAGACATGTAGAGACAGACAGGTAACCAGTCTATCACAGGGAGACATGTAGAGACAGACAGGTAACCAGTCTATCACAGGGAGACATGTAGAGACCGACAGGTAACCAGTCTATCACAGGGGGACATGTAGAGACAGACAGGTAACCAGTCTATCACAGGGAGACATGTAGAGACAGACAGGTAACCAGTCTATCACAGGGAGACATGTAGAGACAGACAGGTAACCAGTCTATCACAGGGAGACATGTAGAGACAGACAGGTAACCAGTCTATCACGGGGCCGACATTTAGAGACAGACAGGTAACCAGTCTATCACAGGGAGACATGTAGAGACAGACAGGTAACCAGTCTATCACAGGGCTGACATGTAGAGACAGACAGGTGACCAGTCTATCACAGGGCTGACATGTAGAGAGAGACAGGTGACCAGTCTATCACAGGGCTGACATGTAGAGACAGACAGGTAACCAGTCTATCACAGGGCTGACATGTAGAGACAGACAAGTAACCAGTCTATCACAGGGAGACATGTAGAGACAGACAGGTAACCAGTCTATCACAGGGAGACATGTAGAGACAGACAGGTAACCAGTCTATAACAGGGAGACATGTAGAGACAGACAGGTTACCAGTCTATCACAGGGCTGACATGTAGAAACAGACAGGCAACCAGTCTATCACAGGGAGACATGTAGAGACAGACAGGTAACCAGTCTATCACAGGGAGACATGTAAAGACAGACAGGTAACCAGTCTATCACAGGGAGACATGTAGAGACAGACAGGTGACCAGTCTATCACAGGGAGACATGTAGAGACAGACAGGTAACCAGTCTATCACAGGGGGACATGTAGAGACAGACAGGTAACCAGTCTATCACAGGGAGACATGTAGAGACAGACAGGTAACCAGTCTATCACAGGGAGACATGTAGAGACAGACAGGTGACCAGTCTATCACAGGGAGACATGTAGAGACAGACAGGTAACCAGTCTATCACAGGGGGACATGTAGAGACAGACAGGTAACCAGTCTATCACAGGGAGACATGTAGAGACAGACAGGTAACCAGTCTATCACAGGGAGACATGTAGAGACAGACAGGTAACCAGTCTATCACGGGGCCGACATGTAGAGACAGACAGGTAACCAGTCTATCACAGGGAGACATGTAGAGACAGACAGGTAACCAGTCTATCACAGGGGGACATGTAGAGACAGACAGGTAACCAATCTATCACATGGAGACATGTGGAGACAGACAGGTAACCAGTCTATCACAGGGAGACATGTAGAGACAGACAGGTAACCAGTCTATCACAGGGCTGACATGTAGAGACAGACAGGTGACCAGTCTATCACAGGGCTGACATGTAGAGACAGACAGGTGACCAGTCTATCACAGGGCTGACATGTAGTGAGAGACAGGTGACCAGTCTATCACAGGGCTGACATGTAGAGACAGACAGGTAACCAGTCTATCACAGGGAGACATGTAGAGACCGACAGGTAACCAGTCTATCACAGGGAGACATGTAGAGACAGACAGGTAACCAGTCTATCACAGGGGGACATGTAGAGACAGACAGGTAACCAATCTATCACATGGAGACATGTAGAGACAGACAGGTAACCAGTCTATCACAGGGAGACATGTAGAGACAGACAGGTAACCAGTCTATCACAGGGAGACATGTAGAGACCGACAGGTAACCAGTCTATCACAGGGGGACATGTAGAGACAGACAGGTAACCAGTCTATCACAGGGAGACATGTAGAGACAGACAGGTAACCAGTCTATCACAGGGAGACATGTAGAGACAGACAGGTAACCAGTCTATCACAGGGAGACATGTAGAGACAGACAGGTAACCAGTCTATCACGGGGCCGACATTTAGAGACAGACAGGTAACCAGTCTATCACAGGGAGACATGTAGAGACAGACAGGTAACCAGTCTATCACAGGGCTGACATGTAGAGACAGACAGGTGACCAGTCTATCACAGGGCTGACATGTAGAGAGAGACAGGTGACCAGTCTATCACAGGGCTGACATGTAGAGACAGACAGGTAACCAGTCTATCACAGGGCTGACATGTAGAGACAGACAAGTAACCAGTCTATCACAGGGAGACATGTAGAGACAGACAGGTAACCAGTCTATCACAGGGAGACATGTAGAGACAGACAGGTAACCAGTCTATAACAGGGAGACATGTAGAGACAGACAGGTAACCAGTCTATCACAGGGCTGACATGTAGAAACAGACAGGCAACCAGTCTATCACAGGGAGACATGTAGAGACAGACAGGTAACCAGTCCATCACAGGGGGACATGTAGAGACAGACAGGTAACCAGTCTATCACAGGGAGACATGTAGAGACAGACAGGTAACCAGTCTATCACGGGGCCGACATTTAGAGACAGACAGGTAACCAGTCTATCACAGGGAGACATGTAGAGACAGACAGGTAACCAGTCTATCACAGGGCTGACATGTAGAGACAGACAGGTGACCAGTCTATCACAGGGCTGACATGTAGAGACAGACAGGTGACCAGTCTATCACAGGGCTGACATGTAGAGACAGACAGGTAACCAGTCTATCACAGGGCTGACATGTAGAGACAGACAAGTGACCAGTCTATCACAGGGCTGACATGTAGAGACAGACAGGTGACCAGTCTATCACAGGGCTGACATGTAGAGACAGACAGGTAACCAGTCTATCACAGGGAGACATGGAGAGACAGACAGGTAACCAGTCTATCACAGGGAGACATGTAAAGACAGAGAGGTAACCAGTCTATCACAGGGAGACATGTAGAGACAGACAGGTGACCAGTCTATCACAGGGAGACATGTAGAGACAGACAGGTAACCAGTCTATCACAGGGGGACATGTAGAGACAGACAGGTAACCAGTCTATCACAGGGAGACATGTAGAGACAGACAGGTAACCAGTCTATCACAGGGAGACATGTAGAGACAGACAGGTGACCAGTCTATCACAGGGAGACATGTAGAGACAGACAGGTAACCAGTCTATCACAGGGGGACATGTAGAGACAGACAGGTAACCAGTCTATCACAGGGAGACATGTAGAGACAGACAGGTAACCAGTCTATCACAGGGAGACATGTAGAGACAGACAGGTAACCAGTCTATCACGGGGCCGACATGTAGAGACAGACAGGTAACCAGTCTATCACAGGGAGACATGTAGAGACAGACAGGTAACCAGTCTATCACAGGGGGACATGTAGAGACAGACAGGTAACCAATCTATCACATGGAGACATGTGGAGACAGACAGGTAACCAGTCTATCACAGGGAGACATGTAGAGACAGACAGGTAACCAGTCTATCACAGGGCTGACATGTAGAGACAGACAGGTGACCAGTCTATCACAGGGCTGACATGTAGAGACAGACAGGTGACCAGTCTATCACAGGGCTGACATGTAGAGAGAGACAGGTGACCAGTCTATCACAGGGCTGACATGTAGAGACAGACAGGTAACCAGTCTATCACAGGGAGACATGTAGAGACCGACAGGTAACCAGTCTATCACAGGGAGACATGTAGAGACAGACAGGTAACCAGTCTATCACAGGGGGACATGTAGAGACAGACAGGTAACCAATCTATCACATGGAGACATGTGGAGACAGACAGGTAACCAGTCTATCACAGGGAGACATGTAGAGACAGACAGGTAACCAGTCTATCACAGGGAGACATGTAGAGACCGACAGGTAACCAGTCCATCACAGGGGGACATGTAGAGACAGACAGGTAACCAATCTATCACATGGAGACATGTAGAGACAGACAGGTAACCAGTCTATCACAGGGAGACATGTAGAGACAGACAGGTGACCAGTCTATCACAGGGAGACATGTAGAGACAGACAGGTAACCAGTCTATCACAGGGGGACATGTAGAGACAGACAGGTAACCAGTCTATCACAGGGAGACATGTAGAGACAGACAGGTAACCAGTCTATCACAGGGAGACATGTAGAGACAGACAGGTAACCAGTCTATCACGGGGCCGACATGTAGAGACAGACAGGTAACCAGTCTATCACAGGGAGACATGTAGAGACAGACAGGTAACCAGTCTATCACAGGGGGACATGTAGAGACAGACAGGTAACCAATCTATCACATGGAGACATGTGGAGACAGACAGGTAACCAGTCTATCACAGGGAGACATGTAGAGACAGACAGGTAACCAGTCTATCACAGGGCTGACATGTAGAGACAGACAGGTAACCAGTCTATCACAGGGAGACATGTAGAGACCGACAGGTAACCAGTCTATCACAGGGAGACATGTAGAGACAGACAGGTAACCAGTCTATCACAGGGGGACATGTAGAGACAGACAGGTAACCAATCTATCACATGGAGACATGTAGAGACAGACAGGTAACCAGTCTATCACAGGGAGACATGTAGAGACAGACAGGTAACCAGTCTATCACAGGGAGACATGT
Organism: Eutrigla gurnardus; assembly: GCF_963514095.1. Lineage (NCBI taxonomy): Eukaryota > Metazoa > Chordata > Actinopteri > Perciformes > Triglidae > Eutrigla > Eutrigla gurnardus. The sequence continues at coordinate 119,964 of NC_139925.1, forward strand.
AGAGACCGACAGGTAACCAGTCTATCACAGGGGGACATGTAGAGACAGACAGGTAACCAGTCTATCACAGGGAGACATGTAGAGACAGACAGGTAACCAGTCTATCACAGGGAGACATGTAGAGACAGACAGGTAACCAGTCTATCACAGGGAGACATGTAGAGACAGACAGGTAACCAGTCTATCACGGGGCCGACATTTAGAGACAGACAGGTAACCAGTCTATCACAGGGAGACATGTAGAGACAGACAGGTAACCAGTCTATCACAGGGCTGACATGTAGAGACAGACAGGTGACCAGTCTATCACAGGGCTGACATGTAGAGAGAGACAGGTGACCAGTCTATCACAGGGCTGACATGTAGAGACAGACAGGTAACCAGTCTATCACAGGGCTGACATGTAGAGACAGACAAGTAACCAGTCTATCACAGGGAGACATGTAGAGACAGACAGGTAACCAGTCTATCACAGGGAGACATGTAGAGACAGACAGGTAACCAGTCTATAACAGGGAGACATGTAGAGACAGACAGGTAACCAGTCTATCACAGGGCTGACATGTAGAAACAGACAGGCAACCAGTCTATCACAGGGAGACATGTAGAGACAGACAGGTAACCAGTCCATCACAGGGGGACATGTAGAGACAGACAGGTAACCAGTCTATCACAGGGAGACATGTAGAGACAGACAGGTAACCAGTCTATCACGGGGCCGACATTTAGAGACAGACAGGTAACCAGTCTATCACAGGGAGACATGTAGAGACAGACAGGTAACCAGTCTATCACAGGGCTGACATGTAGAGACAGACAGGTGACCAGTCTATCACAGGGCTGACATGTAGAGACAGACAGGTGACCAGTCTATCACAGGGCTGACATGTAGAGACAGACAGGTAACCAGTCTATCACAGGGCTGACATGTAGAGACAGACAAGTGACCAGTCTATCACAGGGCTGACATGTAGAGACAGACAGGTGACCAGTCTATCACAGGGCTGACATGTAGAGACAGACAGGTAACCAGTCTATCACAGGGAGACATGGAGAGACAGACAGGTAACCAGTCTATCACAGGGAGACATGTAAAGACAGAGAGGTAACCAGTCTATCACAGGGAGACATGTAGAGACAGACAGGTGACCAGTCTATCACAGGGAGACATGTAGAGACAGACAGGTAACCAGTCTATCACAGGGGGACATGTAGAGACAGACAGGTAACCAGTCTATCACAGGGAGACATGTAGAGACAGACAGGTAACCAGTCTATCACAGGGAGACATGTAGAGACAGACAGGTGACCAGTCTATCACAGGGAGACATGTAGAGACAGACAGGTAACCAGTCTATCACAGGGGGACATGTAGAGACAGACAGGTAACCAGTCTATCACAGGGAGACATGTAGAGACAGACAGGTAACCAGTCTATCACAGGGAGACATGTAGAGACAGACAGGTAACCAGTCTATCACGGGGCCGACATGTAGAGACAGACAGGTAACCAGTCTATCACAGGGAGACATGTAGAGACAGACAGGTAACCAGTCTATCACAGGGGGACATGTAGAGACAGACAGGTAACCAATCTATCACATGGAGACATGTGGAGACAGACAGGTAACCAGTCTATCACAGGGAGACATGTAGAGACAGACAGGTAACCAGTCTATCACAGGGCTGACATGTAGAGACAGACAGGTGACCAGTCTATCACAGGGCTGACATGTAGAGACAGACAGGTGACCAGTCTATCACAGGGCTGACATGTAGAGAGAGACAGGTGACCAGTCTATCACAGGGCTGACATGTAGAGACAGACAGGTAACCAGTCTATCACAGGGAGACATGTAGAGACCGACAGGTAACCAGTCTATCACAGGGAGACATGTAGAGACAGACAGGTAACCAGTCTATCACAGGGGGACATGTAGAGACAGACAGGTAACCAATCTATCACATGGAGACATGTGGAGACAGACAGGTAACCAGTCTATCACAGGGAGACATGTAGAGACAGACAGGTAACCAGTCTATCACAGGGAGACATGTAGAGACCGACAGGTAACCAGTCCATCACAGGGGGACATGTAGAGACAGACAGGTAACCAATCTATCACATGGAGACATGTAGAGACAGACAGGTAACCAGTCTATCACAGGGAGACATGTAGAGACAGACAGGTGACCAGTCTATCACAGGGAGACATGTAGAGACAGACAGGTAACCAGTCTATCACAGGGGGACATGTAGAGACAGACAGGTAACCAGTCTATCACAGGGAGACATGTAGAGACAGACAGGTAACCAGTCTATCACAGGGAGACATGTAGAGACAGACAGGTAACCAGTCTATCACGGGGCCGACATGTAGAGACAGACAGGTAACCAGTCTATCACAGGGAGACATGTAGAGACAGACAGGTAACCAGTCTATCACAGGGGGACATGTAGAGACAGACAGGTAACCAATCTATCACATGGAGACATGTGGAGACAGACAGGTAACCAGTCTATCACAGGGAGACATGTAGAGACAGACAGGTAACCAGTCTATCACAGGGCTGACATGTAGAGACAGACAGGTGACCAGTCTATCACAGGGCTGACATGTAGAGACAGACAGGTGACCAGTCTATCACAGGGCTGACATGTAGAGAGAGACAGGTGACCAGTCTATCACAGGGCTGACATGTAGAGACAGACAGGTAACCAGTCTATCACAGGGAGACATGTAGAGACCGACAGGTAACCAGTCTATCACAGGGAGACATGTAGAGACAGACAGGTAACCAGTCTATCACAGGGGGACATGTAGAGACAGACAGGTAACCAATCTATCACATGGAGACATGTAGAGACAGACAGGTAACCAGTCTATCACAGGGAGACATGTAGAGACAGACAGGTAACCAGTCTATCACAGGGAGACATGTAGAGACCGACAGGTAACCAGTCTATCACAGGGGGACATGTAGAGACAGACAGGTAACCAGTCTATCACAGGGAGACATGTAGAGACAGACAGGTAACCAGTCTATCACAGGGAGACATGTAGAGACAGACAGGTAACCAGTCTATCACAGGGAGACATGTAGAGACAGACAGGTAACCAGTCTATCACGGGGCCGACATTTAGAGACAGACAGGTAACCAGTCTATCACAGGGAGACATGTAGAGACAGACAGGTAACCAGTCTATCACAGGGCTGACATGTAGAGACAGACAGGTGACCAGTCTATCACAGGGCTGACATGTAGAGAGAGACAGGTGACCAGTCTATCACAGGGCTGACATGTAGAGACAGACAGGTAACCAGTCTATCACAGGGCTGACATGTAGAGACAGACAAGTAACCAGTCTATCACAGGGAGACATGTAGAGACAGACAGGTAACCAGTCTATCACAGGGAGACATGTAGAGACAGACAGGTAACCAGTCTATAACAGGGAGACATGTAGAGACAGACAGGTAACCAGTCTATCACAGGGCTGACATGTAGAAACAGACAGGCAACCAGTCTATCACAGGGAGACATGTAGAGACAGACAGGTAACCAGTCCATCACAGGGGGACATGTAGAGACAGACAGGTAACCAGTCTATCACAGGGAGACATGTAGAGACAGACAGGTAACCAGTCTATCACGGGGCCGACATTTAGAGACAGACAGGTAACCAGTCTATCACAGGGAGACATGTAGAGACAGACAGGTAACCAGTCTATCACAGGGCTGACATGTAGAGACAGACAGGTGACCAGTCTATCACAGGGCTGACATGTAGAGACAGACAGGTGACCAGTCTATCACAGGGCTGACATGTAGAGACAGACAGGTAACCAGTCTATCACAGGGCTGACATGTAGAGACAGACAAGTGACCAGTCTATCACAGGGCTGACATGTAGAGACAGACAGGTAACCAGTCTATCACAGGGAGACATGTAGAGACAGACAGGTAACCAGTCTATCACGGGGCCGACATTTAGAGACAGACAGGTAACCAGTCTATCACAGGGAGACATGTAGAGACAGACAGGTAACCAGTCTATCACAGGGCTGACATGTAGAGACAGACAGGTGACCAGTCTATCACAGGGCTGACATGTAGAGAGAGACAGGTGACCAGTCTATCACAGGGCTGACATGTAGAGACAGACAGGTAACCAGTCTATCACAGGGCTGACATGTAGAGACAGACAAGTAACCAGTCTATCACAGGGAGACATGTAGAGACAGACAGGTAACCAGTCTATCACAGGGAGACATGTAGAGACAGACAGGTAACCAGTCTATAACAGGGAGACATGTAGAGACAGACAGGTAACCAGTCTATCACAGGGCTGACATGTAGAAACAGACAGGCAACCAGTCTATCACAGGGAGACATGTAGAGACAGACAGGTAACCAGTCCATCACAGGGGGACATGTAGAGACAGACAGGTAACCAGTCTATCACAGGGAGACATGTAGAGACAGACAGGTAACCAGTCTATCACGGGGCCGACATTTAGAGACAGACAGGTAACCAGTCTATCACAGGGAGACATGTAGAGACAGACAGGTAACCAGTCTATCACAGGGCTGACATGTAGAGACAGACAGGTGACCAGTCTATCACAGGGCTGACATGTAGAGACAGACAGGTGACCAGTCTATCACAGGGCTGACATGTAGAGACAGACAGGTAACCAGTCTATCACAGGGCTGACATGTAGAGACAGACAAGTGACCAGTCTATCACAGGGCTTACATGTAGAGACAGACAGGTGACCAGTCTATCACAGGGCTGACATGTAGAGACAGACAGGTAACCAGTCTATCACAGGGAGACATGGAGAGACAGACAGGTAACCAGTCTATCACAGGGAGACATGTAAAGACAGACAGGTAACCAGTCTATCACAGGGAGACATGTAGAGACAGACAGGTGACCAGTCTATCACAGGGAGACATGTAGAGACAGACAGGTAACCAGTCTATCACAGGGGGACATGTAGAGACAGACAGGTAACCAGTCTATCACAGGGAGACATGTAGAGACAGACAGGTAACCAGTCTATCACAGGGAGACATGTAGAGACAGACAGGTGACCAGTCTATCACAGGGAGACATGTAGAGACAGACAGGTAACCAGTCTATCACAGGGGGACATGTAGAGACAGACAGGTAACCAGTCTATCACAGGGAGACATGTAGAGACAGACAGGTAACCAGTCTATCACAGGGAGACATGTAGAGACAGACAGGTAACCAGTCTATCACGGGGCCGACATGTAGAGACAGACAGGTAACCAGTCTATCACAGGGAGACATGTAGAGACAGACAGGTAACCAGTCTATCACAGGGGGACATGTAGAGACAGACAGGTAACCAATCTATCACATGGAGACATGTGGAGACAGACAGGTAACCAGTCTATCACAGGGAGACATGTAGAGACAGACAGGTAACCAGTCTATCACAGGGCTGACATGTAGAGACAGACAGGTGACCAGTCTATCACAGGGCTGACATGTAGAGACAGACAGGTGACCAGTCTATCACAGGGCTGACATGTAGAGAGAGACAGGTGACCAGTCTATCACAGGGCTGACATGTAGAGACAGACAGGTAACCAGTCTATCACAGGGAGACATGTAGAGACCGACAGGTAACCAGTCTATCACAGGGAGACATGTAGAGACAGACAGGTAACCAGTCTATCACAGGGGGACATGTAGAGACAGACAGGTAACCAATCTATCACATGGAGACATGTGGAGACAGACAGGTAACCAGTCTATCACAGGGAGACATGTAGAGACAGACAGGTAACCAGTCTATCACAGGGAGACATGTAGAGACCGACAGGTAACCAGTCCATCACAGGGGGACATGTAGAGACAGACAGGTAACCAGTCTATCACAGGGAGACATGTAGAGACAGACAGGTAACCAGTCTATCACGGGGCCGACATTTAGAGACAGACAGGTAACCAGTCTATCACAGGGAGACATGTAGAGACAGACAGGTAACCAGTCTATCACAGGGCTGACATGTAGAGACAGACAGTTGACCAGTCTATCACAGGGCTGACATGTAGAGAGAGACAGGTGACCAGTCTATCACAGGGCTGACATGTAGAGACAGACAGGTAACCAGTCTATCACAGGGAGACATGTAGAGACAGACAGGTGACCAGTCTATCACAGGGAGACATGTAGAGACAGACAGGTAACCAGTCTATCACAGGGGGACATGTAGAGACAGACAGGTAACCAGTCTATCACAGGGAGACATGTAGAGACAGACAGGTAACCAGTCTATCACAGGGAGACATGTAGAGACAGACAGGTAACCAGTCTATCACGGGGCCGACATGTAGAGACAGACAGGTAACCAGTCTATCACAGGGAGACATGTAGAGACAGACAGGTAACCAGTCTATCACAGGGGGACATGTAGAGACAGACAGGTAACCAATCTATCACATGGAGACATGTGGAGACAGACAGGTAACCAGTCTATCACAGGGAGACATGTAGAGACAGACAGGTAACCAGTCTATCACAGGGAGACATGTAGAGACAGACAGGTAACCAGTCTATCACAGGGAGACATGTAGAGACAGACAGGTAACCAGTCTATCACGGGGCCGACATTTAGAGACAGACAGGTAACCAGTCTATCACAGGGAGACATGTAGAGACAGACAGGTAACCAGTCTATCACAGGGCTGACATGTAGAGACAGACAGGTGACCAGTCTATCACAGGGCTGACATGTAGAGAGAGACAGGTGACCAGTCTATCACAGGGCTGACATGTAGAGACAGACAGGTAACCAGTCTATCACAGGGCTGACATGTAGAGACAGACAAGTAACCAGTCTATCACAGGGAGACATGTAGAGACAGACAGGTAACCAGTCTATCACAGGGAGACATGTAGAGACAGACAGGTAACCAGTCTATAACAGGGAGACATGTAGAGACAGACAGGTAACCAGTCTATCACAGGGCTGACATGTAGAAACAGACAGGCAACCAGTCTATCACAGGGAGACATGTAGAGACAGACAGGTAACCAGTCCATCACAGGGGGACATGTAGAGACAGACAGGTAACCAGTCTATCACAGGGAGACATGTAGAGACAGACAGGTAACCAGTCTATCACGGGGCCGACATTTAGAGACAGACAGGTAACCAGTCTATCACAGGGAGACATGTAGAGACAGACAGGTAACCAGTCTATCACAGGGCTGACATGTAGAGACAGACAGGTGACCAGTCTATCACAGGGCTGACATGTAGAGACAGACAGGTGACCAGTCTATCACAGGGCTGACATGTAGAGACAGACAGGTAACCAGTCTATCACAGGGCTGACATGTAGAGACAGACAAGTGACCAGTCTATCACAGGGCTTACATGTAGAGACAGACAGGTGACCAGTCTATCACAGGGCTGACATGTAGAGACAGACAGGTAACCAGTCTATCACAGGGAGACATGGAGAGACAGACAGGTAACCAGTCTATCACAGGGAGACATGTAAAGACAGACAGGTAACCAGTCTATCACAGGGAGACATGTAGAGACAGACAGGTGACCAGTCTATCACAGGGAGACATGTAGAGACAGACAGGTAACCAGTCTATCACAGGGGGACATGTAGAGACAGACAGGTAACCAGTCTATCACAGGGAGACATGTAGAGACAGACAGGTAACCAGTCTATCACAGGGAGACATGTAGAGACAGACAGGTGACCAGTCTATCACAGGGAGACATGTAGAGACAGACAGGTAACCAGTCTATCACAGGGGGACATGTAGAGACAGACAGGTAACCAGTCTATCACAGGGAGACATGTAGAGACAGACAGGTAACCAGTCTATCACAGGGAGACATGTAGAGACAGACAGGTAACCAGTCTATCACGGGGCCGACATGTAGAGACAGACAGGTAACCAGTCTATCACAGGGAGACATGTAGAGACAGACAGGTAACCAGTCTATCACAGGGGGACATGTAGAGACAGACAGGTAACCAATCTATCACATGGAGACATGTGGAGACAGACAGGTAACCAGTCTATCACAGGGAGACATGTAGAGACAGACAGGTAACCAGTCTATCACAGGGCTGACATGTAGAGACAGACAGGTGACCAGTCTATCACAGGGCTGACATGTAGAGACAGACAGGTGACCAGTCTATCACAGGGCTGACATGTAGAGAGAGACAGGTGACCAGTCTATCACAGGGCTGACATGTAGAGACAGACAGGTAACCAGTCTATCACAGGGAGACATGTAGAGACCGACAGGTAACCAGTCTATCACAGGGAGACATGTAGAGACAGACAGGTAACCAGTCTATCACAGGGGGACATGTAGAGACAGACAGGTAACCAATCTATCACATGGAGACATGTGGAGACAGACAGGTAACCAGTCTATCACAGGGAGACATGTAGAGACAGACAGGTAACCAGTCTATCACAGGGAGACATGTAGAGACCGACAGGTAACCAGTCCATCACAGGGGGACATGTAGAGACAGACAGGTAACCAGTCTATCACAGGGAGACATGTAGAGACAGACAGGTAACCAGTCTATCACGGGGCCGACATTTAGAGACAGACAGGTAACCAGTCTATCACAGGGAGACATGTAGAGACAGACAGGTAACCAGTCTATCACAGGGCTGACATGTAGAGACAGACAGTTGACCAGTCTATCACAGGGCTGACATGTAGAGAGAGACAGGTGACCAGTCTATCACAGGGCTGACATGTAGAGACAGACAGGTAACCAGTCTATCACAGGGAGACATGTAGAGACAGACAGGTGACCAGTCTATCACAGGGAGACATGTAGAGACAGACAGGTAACCAGTCTATCACAGGGGGACATGTAGAGACAGACAGGTAACCAGTCTATCACAGGGAGACATGTAGAGACAGACAGGTAACCAGTCTATCACAGGGAGACATGTAGAGACAGACAGGTAACCAGTCTATCACGGGGCCGACATGTAGAGACAGACAGGTAACCAGTCTATCACAGGGAGACATGTAGAGACAGACAGGTAACCAGTCTATCACAGGGGGACATGTAGAGACAGACAGGTAACCAATCTATCACATGGAGACATGTGGAGACAGACAGGTAACCAGTCTATCACAGGGAGACATGTAGAGACAGACAGGTAACCAGTCTATCACAGGGAGACATGTAGAGACAGACAGGTAACCAGTCTATCACAGGGCTGACATGTAGAGACAGACAGGTAACCAGTCTATCACAGGGCTGACATGTAGAGACAGACAAGTAACCAGTCTATCACAGGGAGACATGTAGAGACAGACAGGTAACCAGTCTATCACAGGGAGACATGTAGAGACAGACAGGTAACCAGTCTATCACAGGGGGACATGTAGAGACAGACAGGTAACCAATCTATCACATGGAGACATGTGGAGACAGACAGGTAACCAGTCTATCACAGGGAGACATGTAGAGACAGACAGGTAACCAGTCTATCACAGGGAGACATGTAGAGACCGACAGGTAACCAGTCCATCACAGGGGGACATGTAGAGACAGACAGGTAACCAGTCTATCACAGGGAGACATGTAGAGACAGACAGGTAACCAGTCTATCACAGGGAGACATGTAGAGACCGACAGGTAACCAGTCTATCACAGGGGGACATGTAGAGACAGACAGGTAACCAGTCTATCACAGGGAGACATGTAGAGACAGACAGGTAACCAGTCTATCACAGGGAGACATGTAGAGACAGACAGGTGACCAGTCTATCACAGGGAGACATGTAGAGACAGACAGGTAACCAGTCTATCACAGGGGGACATGTAGAGACAGACAGGTAACCAGTCTATCACAGGGAGACATGTAGAGACAGACAGGTAACCAGTCTATCACAGGGAGACATGTAGAGACAGACAGGTAACCAGTCTATCACGGGGCCGACATGTAGAGACAGACAGGTAACCAGTCTATCACAGGGAGACATGTAGAGACAGACAGGTAACCAGTCTATCACAGGGGGACATGTAGAGACAGACAGGTAACCAATCTATCACATGGAGACATGTGGAGACAGACAGGTAACCAGTCTATCACAGGGAGACATGTAGAGACAGACAGGTAACCAGTCTATCACAGGGCTGACATGTAGAGACAGACAGGTGACCAGTCTATCACAGGGCTGACATGTAGAGACAGACAGGTGACCAGTCTATCACAGGGCTGACATGTAGAGAGAGACAGGTGACCAGTCTATCACAGGGCTGACATGTAGAGACAGACAGGTAACCAGTCTATCACAGGGAGACATGTAGAGACCGACAGGTAACCAGTCTATCACAGGGAGACATGTAGAGACAGACAGGTAACCAGTCTATCACAGGGGGACATGTAGAGACAGACAGGTAACCAATCTATCACATGGAGACATGTGGAGACAGACAGGTAACCAGTCTATCACAGGGAGACATGTAGAGACAGACAGGTAACCAGTCTATCACAGGGAGACATGTAGAGACCGACAGGTAACCAGTCCATCACAGGGGGACATGTAGAGACAGACAGGTAACCAGTCTATCACAGGGAGACATGTAGAGACAGACAGGTAACCAGTCTATCACGGGGCCGACATTTAGAGACAGACAGGTAACCAGTCTATCACAGGGAGACATGTAGAGACAGACAGGTAACCAGTCTATCACAGGGCTGACATGTAGAGACAGACAGTTGACCAGTCTATCACAGGGCTGACATGTAGAGAGAGACAGGTGACCAGTCTATCACAGGGCTGACATGTAGAGACAGACAGGTAACCAGTCTATCACAGGGAGACATGTAGAGACAGACAGGTGACCAGTCTATCACAGGGAGACATGTAGAGACAGACAGGTAACCAGTCTATCACAGGGGGACATGTAGAGACAGACAGGTAACCAGTCTATCACAGGGAGACATGTAGAGACAGACAGGTAACCAGTCTATCACAGGGAGACATGTAGAGACAGACAGGTAACCAGTCTATCACGGGGCCGACATGTAGAGACAGACAGGTAACCAGTCTATCACAGGGAGACATGTAGAGACAGACAGGTAACCAGTCTATCACAGGGGGACATGTAGAGACAGACAGGTAACCAATCTATCACATGGAGACATGTGGAGACAGACAGGTAACCAGTCTATCACAGGGAGACATGTAGAGACAGACAGGTAACCAGTCTATCACAGGGAGACATGTAGAGACAGACAGGTAACCAGTCTATCACAGGGCTGACATGTAGAGACAGACAGGTAACCAGTCTATCACAGGGCTGACATGTAGAGACAGACAAGTAACCAGTCTATCACAGGGAGACATGTAGAGACAGACAGGTAACCAGTCTATCACAGGGAGACATGTAGAGACAGACAGGTAACCAGTCTATCACAGGGGGACATGTAGAGACAGACAGGTAACCAATCTATCACATGGAGACATGTGGAGACAGACAGGTAACCAGTCTATCACAGGGAGACATGTAGAGACAGACAGGTAACCAGTCTATCACAGGGAGACATGTAGAGACCGACAGGTAACCAGTCCATCACAGGGGGACATGTAGAGACAGACAGGTAACCAGTCTATCACAGGGAGACATGTAGAGACAGACAGGTAACCAGTCTATCACGGGGCCGACATTTAGAGACAGACAGGTAACCAGTCTATCACAGGGAGACATGTAGAGACAGACAGGTAACCAGTCTATCACAGGGCTGACATGTAGAGACAGACAGGTGACCAGTCTATCACAGGGCTGACATGTAGAGACAGACAGGTGACCAGTCTATCACAGGGCTGACATGTAGAGACAGACAGGTAACCAGTCTATCACAGGGCTGACATGTAGAGACAGACAAGTGACCAGTCTATCACAGGGCTTACATGTAGAGACAGACAGGTGACCAGTCTATCACAGGGCTGACATGTAGAGACAGACAGGTAACCAGTCTATCACAGGGAGACATGGAGAGACAGACAGGTAACCAGTCTATCACAGGGAGACATGTAAAGACAGACAGGTAACCAGTCTATCACAGGGAGACATGTAGAGACAGACAGGTGACCAGTCTATCACAGGGAGACATGTAGAGACAGACAGGTAACCAGTCTATCACAGGGGGACATGTAGAGACAGACAGGTAACCAGTCTATCACAGGGAGACATGTAGAGACAGACAGGTAACCAGTCTATCACAGGGAGACATGTAGAGACAGACAGGTGACCAGTCTATCACAGGGAGACATGTAGAGACAGACAGGTAACCAGTCTATCACAGGGGGACATGTAGAGACAGACAGGTAACCAGTCTATCACAGGGAGACATGTAGAGACAGACAGGTAACCAGTCTATCACAGGGAGACATGTAGAGACAGACAGGTAACCAGTCTATCACGGGGCCGACATGTAGAGACAGACAGGTAACCAGTCTATCACAGGGAGACATGTAGAGACAGACAGGTAACCAGTCTATCACAGGGGGACATGTAGAGACAGACAGGTAACCAATCTATCACATGGAGACATGTGGAGACAGACAGGTAACCAGTCTATCACAGGGAGACATGTAGAGACAGACAGGTAACCAGTCTATCACAGGGCTGACATGTAGAGACAGACAGGTGACCAGTCTATCACAGGGCTGACATGTAGAGACAGACAGGTGACCAGTCTATCACAGGGCTGACATGTAGAGAGAGACAGGTGACCAGTCTATCACAGGGCTGACATGTAGAGACAGACAGGTAACCAGTCTATCACAGGGAGACATGTAGAGACCGACAGGTAACCAGTCTATCACAGGGAGACATGTAGAGACAGACAGGTAACCAGTCTATCACAGGGGGACATGTAGAGACAGACAGGTAACCAATCTATCACATGGAGACATGTGGAGACAGACAGGTAACCAGTCTATCACAGGGAGACATGTAGAGACAGACAGGTAACCAGTCTATCACAGGGAGACATGTAGAGACCGACAGGTAACCAGTCCATCACAGGGGGACATGTAGAGACAGACAGGTAACCAGTCTATCACAGGGAGACATGTAGAGACAGACAGGTAACCAGTCTATCACGGGGCCGACATTTAGAGACAGACAGGTAACCAGTCTATCACAGGGAGACATGTAGAGACAGACAGGTAACCAGTCTATCACAGGGCTGACATGTAGAGACAGACAGTTGACCAGTCTATCACAGGGCTGACATGTAGAGAGAGACAGGTGACCAGTCTATCACAGGGCTGACATGTAGAGACAGACAGGTAACCAGTCTATCACAGGGAGACATGTAGAGACAGACAGGTGACCAGTCTATCACAGGGAGACATGTAGAGACAGACAGGTAACCAGTCTATCACAGGGGGACATGTAGAGACAGACAGGTAACCAGTCTATCACAGGGAGACATGTAGAGACAGACAGGTAACCAGTCTATCACAGGGAGACATGTAGAGACAGACAGGTAACCAGTCTATCACGGGGCCGACATGTAGGGACAGACAGGTAACCAGTCTATCACAGGGAGACATGTAGAGACAGACAGGTAACCAGTCTATCACAGGGGGACATGTAGAGACAGACAGGTAACCAATCTATCACATGGAGACATGTGGAGACAGACAGGTAACCAGTCTATCACAGGGAGACATGTAGAGACAGACAGGTAACCAGTCTATCACAGGGAGACATGTAGAGACAGACAGCTAACCAGTCTATCACAGGGCTGACATGTAGAGACAGACAGGTAACCAGTCTATCACAGGGCTGACATGTAGAGACAGACAAGTAACCAGTCTATCACAGGGAGACATGTAGAGACAGACAGGTAACCAGTCTATCACAGGGAGACATGTAGAGACAGACAGGTAACCAGTCTATCACAGGGGGACATGTAGAGACAGACAGGTAACCAATCTATCACATGGAGACATGTAGAGACAGACAGGTAACCAGTCTATCACAGGGGGACATGTAGAGACAGACAGGTAACCAATCTATCACATGGAGACATGTGGAGACAGACAGGTAACCAGTCTATCACAGGGAGACATGTAGAGACAGACAGGTAACCAGTCTATCACAGGGAGACATGTAGAGACAGACAGGTAACCAGTCTATCACAGGGCTGACATGTAGAGACAGACAGGTAACCAGTCTATCACAGGGCTGACATGTAGAGACAGACAAGTAACCAGTCTATCACAGGGAGACATGTAGAGACAGACAGGTAACCAGTCTATCACAGGGAGACATGTAGAGACAGACAGGTAACCAGTCTATCACAGGGGGACATGTAGAGACAGACAGGTAACCAATCTATCACATGGAGACATGTGGAGACAGACAGGTAACCAGTCTATCACAGGGAGACATGTAGAGACAGACAGGTAACCAGTCTATCACAGGGAGACATGTAGAGACCGACAGGTAACCAGTCCATCACAGGGGGACATGTAGAGACAGACAGGTAACCAGTCTATCACAGGGAGACATGTAGAGACAGACAGGTAACCAGTCTATCACGGGGCCGACATTTAGAGACAGACAGGTAACCAGTCTATCACAGGGAGACATGTAGAGACAGACAGGTAACCAGTCTATCACAGGGCTGACATGTAGAGACAGACAGGTGACCAGTCTATCACAGGGCTGACATGTAGAGACAGACAGGTGACCAGTCTATCACAGGGCTGACATGTAGAGACAGACAGGTAACCAGTCTATCACAGGGCTGACATGTAGAGACAGACAAGTGACCAGTCTATCACAGGGCTTACATGTAGAGACAGACAGGTGACCAGTCTATCACAGGGCTGACATGTAGAGACAGACAGGTAACCAGTCTATCACAGGGAGACATGGAGAGACAGACAGGTAACCAGTCTATCACAGGGAGACATGTAAAGACAGACAGGTAACCAGTCTATCACAGGGAGACATGTAGAGACAGACAGGTGACCAGTCTATCACAGGGAGACATGTAGAGACAGACAGGTAACCAGTCTATCACAGGGGGACATGTAGAGACAGACAGGTAACCAGTCTATCACAGGGAGACATGTAGAGACAGACAGGTAACCAGTCTATCACAGGGAGACATGTAGAGACAGACAGGTGACCAGTCTATCACAGGGAGACATGTAGAGACAGACAGGTAACCAGTCTATCACAGGGGGACATGTAGAGACAGACAGGTAACCAGTCTATCACAGGGAGACATGTAGAGACAGACAGGTAACCAGTCTATCACAGGGAGACATGTAGAGACAGACAGGTAACCAGTCTATCACGGGGCCGACATGTAGAGACAGACAGGTAACCAGTCTATCACAGGGAGACATGTAGAGACAGACAGGTAACCAGTCTATCACAGGGGGACATGTAGAGACAGACAGGTAACCAATCTATCACATGGAGACATGTGGAGACAGACAGGTAACCAGTCTATCACAGGGAGACATGTAGAGACAGACAGGTAACCAGTCTATCACAGGGCTGACATGTAGAGACAGACAGGTGACCAGTCTATCACAGGGCTGACATGTAGAGACAGACAGGTGACCAGTCTATCACAGGGCTGACATGTAGAGAGAGACAGGTGACCAGTCTATCACAGGGCTGACATGTAGAGACAGACAGGTAACCAGTCTATCACAGGGAGACATGTAGAGACCGACAGGTAACCAGTCTATCACAGGGAGACATGTAGAGACAGACAGGTAACCAGTCTATCACAGGGGGACATGTAGAGACAGACAGGTAACCAATCTATCACATGGAGACATGTGGAGACAGACAGGTAACCAGTCTATCACAGGGAGACATGTAGAGACAGACAGGTAACCAGTCTATCACAGGGAGACATGTAGAGACCGACAGGTAACCAGTCCATCACAGGGGGACATGTAGAGACAGACAGGTAACCAGTCTATCACAGGGAGACATGTAGAGACAGACAGGTAACCAGTCTATCACGGGGCCGACATTTAGAGACAGACAGGTAACCAGTCTATCACAGGGAGACATGTAGAGACAGACAGGTAACCAGTCTATCACAGGGCTGACATGTAGAGACAGACAGTTGACCAGTCTATCACAGGGCTGACATGTAGAGAGAGACAGGTGACCAGTCTATCACAGGGCTGACATGTAGAGACAGACAGGTAACCAGTCTATCACAGGGAGACATGTAGAGACAGACAGGTGACCAGTCTATCACAGGGAGACATGTAGAGACAGACAGGTAACCAGTCTATCACAGGGGGACATGTAGAGACAGACAGGTAACCAGTCTATCACAGGGAGACATGTAGAGACAGACAGGTAACCAGTCTATCACAGGGAGACATGTAGAGACAGACAGGTAACCAGTCTATCACGGGGCCGACATGTAGGGACAGACAGGTAACCAGTCTATCACAGGGAGACATGTAGAGACAGACAGGTAACCAGTCTATCACAGGGGGACATGTAGAGACAGACAGGTAACCAATCTATCACATGGAGACATGTGGAGACAGACAGGTAACCAGTCTATCACAGGGAGACATGTAGAGACAGACAGGTAACCAGTCTATCACAGGGAGACATGTAGAGACAGACAGCTAACCAGTCTATCACAGGGCTGACATGTAGAGACAGACAGGTAACCAGTCTATCACAGGGCTGACATGTAGAGACAGACAAGTAACCAGTCTATCACAGGGAGACATGTAGAGACAGACAGGTAACCAGTCTATCACAGGGAGACATGTAGAGACAGACAGGTAACCAGTCTATCACAGGGGGACATGTAGAGACAGACAGGTAACCAATCTATCACATGGAGACATGTGGAGACAGACAGGTAACCAGTCTATCACAGGGAGACATGTAGAGACAGACAGGTAACCAGTCTATCACAGGGAGACATGTAGAGACCGACAGGTAACCAGTCCATCACAGGGGGACATGTAGAGACAGACAGGTAACCAGTCTATCACAGGGAGACATGTAGAGACAGACAGGTAACCAGTCTATCACGGGGCCGACATTTAGAGACAGACAGGTAACCAGTCTATCACAGGGAGACATGTAGAGACAGACAGGTAACCAGTCTATCACAGGGCTGACATGTAGAGACAGACAGGTGACCAGTCTATCACAGGGCTGACATGTAGAGAGAGACAGGTGACCAGTCTATCACAGGGCTGACATGTAGAGACAGACAGGTAACCAGTCTATCACAGGGCTGACATGTAGAGACAGACAAGTGACCAGTCTATCACAGGGCTGACATGTAGAGACAGACAGGTGACCAGTCTATCACAGGGCTGACATGTAGAGACAGACAGGTAACCAGTCTATCACAGGGAGACATGGAGAGACAGACAGGTAACCAGTCTATCACAGGGAGACATGTAAAGACAGACAGGTAACCAGTCTATCACAGGGAGACATGTAGAGACAGACAGGTGACCAGTCTATCACAGGGAGACATGTAGAGACAGACAGGTAACCAGTCTATCACAGGGGGACATGTAGAGACAGACAGGTAACCAGTCTATCACAGGGAGACATGTAGAGACAGACAGGTAACCAGTCTATCACAGGGAGACATGTAGAGACAGACAGGTGACCAGTCTATCACAGGGAGACATGTAGAGACAGACAGGTAACCAGTCTATCACAGGGGGACATGTAGAGACAGACAGGTAACCAGTCTATCACAGGGAGACATGTAGAGACAGACAGGTAACCAGTCTATCACAGGGAGACATGTAGAGACAGACAGGTAACCAGTCTATCACGGGGCCGACATGTAGAGACAGACAGGTAACCAGTCTATCACAGGGAGACATGTAGAGACAGACAGGTAACCAGTCTATCACAGGGGGACATGTAGAGACAGACAGGTAACCAATCTATCACATGGAGACATGTGGAGACAGACAGGTAACCAGTCTATCACAGGGAGACATGTAGAGACAGACAGGTAACCAGTCTATCAAGGGGCCGACATTTAGAGACAGACAGGTAACCAGTCTATCACAGGGAGACATGTAGAGACAGACAGGTAACCAGTCTATCACAGGGCTGACATGTAGAGACAGACAGGTGACCAGTCTATCACAGGGCTGACATGTAGAGAGAGACAGGTGACCAGTCTATCACAGGGCTGACATGTAGAGACAGACAGGTAACCAGTCTATCACAGGGCTGACATGTAGAGACAGACAGGTGACCAGTCTATCACAGGGCTGACATGTAGAGACAGACAGGTGACCAGTCTATCACAGGGCTGACATGTAGAGACAGACAGGTAACCAGTCTATCACAGGGGGACATGTAGAGACAGACAGGTAACCAGTCTATCACAGGGAGACATGTAAAGACAGACAGGTAACCAGTCTATCACAGGGAGACATGTAGAGACAGACAGGTGACCAGTCTATCACAGGGAGACATGTAGAGACAGACAGGTAACCAGTCTATCACAGGGAGACATGTAGAGACAGACAGGTAACCAGTCTATCACGGGGCCGACATGTAGAGACAGACAGGTAACCAGTCTATCACAGGGAGACATGTAGAGACAGACAGGTAACCAGTCTATCACAGGGGGACATGTAGAGACAGACAGGTAACCAATCTATCACATGGAGACATGTGGAGACAGACAGGTAACCAGTCTATCACAGGGAGACATGTAGAGACAGACAGGTAACCAGTCTATCACGGGGCCGACATTTAGAGACAGACAGGTAACCAGTCTATCACAGGGAGACATGTAGAGACAGACAGGTAACCAGTCTATCACAGGGCTGACATGTAGAGACAGACAGGTGACCAGTCTATCACAGGGCTGACATGTAGAGAGAGACAGGTGACCAGTCTATCACAGGGCTGACATGTAGAGACAGACAGGTAACCAGTCTATCACAGGGCTGACATGTAGAGACAGACAGGTGACCAGTCTATCACAGGGCTGACATGTAGAGACAGACAGGTGACCAGTCTATCACAGGGCTGACATGTAGAGACAGACAGGTAACCAGTCTATCACAGGGGGACATGTAGAGACAGACAGGTAACCAGTCTATCACAGGGAGACATGTAAAGACAGACAGGTAACCAGTCTATCACAGGGAGACATGTAGAGACAGACAGGTGACCAGTCTATCACAGGGAGACATGTAGAGACAGACAGGTAACCAGTCTATCACAGGGGGACATGTAGAGACAGACAGGTAACCAGTCTATCACAGGGAGACATGTAGAGACAGACAGGTAACCAGTCTATCACAGGGAGACATGTAGAGACCGACAGGTAACCAGTCTATCACAGGGGGACATGTAGAGACAGACAGGTAACCAGTCTATCACAGGGAGACATGTAGAGACAGACAGGTAACCAGTCTATCACAGGGAGACATGTAGAGACGGACAGGTAACCAGTCTATCACAGGGAGACATGTAGAGACAGACAGGTAACCAGTCTATCACAGGGAGACATGTAGAGACAGACAGGTAACCAGTCTATCACAGGGAGACATGTAGAGACCGACAGGTAACCAGTCTATCACAGGGGGACATGTAGAGACAGACAGGTAACCAGTCTATCACAGGGAGACATGTAGAGACAGACAGGTAACCAGTCTATCACAGGGAGACATGTAGAGACAGACAGGTAACCAGTCTATCACAGGGAGACATGTAGAGACAGACAGGTAACCAGTCTATCACGGGGCCGACATTTAGAGACAGACAGGTAACCAGTCTATCACAGGGAGACATGTAGAGACAGACAGGTAACCAGTCTATCACAGGGCTGACATGTAGAGACAGACAGGTGACCAGTCTATCACAGGGCTGACATGTAGAGAGAGACAGGTGACCAGTCTATCACAGGGCTGACATGTAGAGACAGACAGGTAACCAGTCTATCACAGGGAGACATGTAGAGACAGACAGGTAACCAGTCTATAACAGGGAGACATGTAGAGACAGACAGGTAACCAGTCTATCACAGGGCTGACATGTAGAAACAGACAGGCAACCAGTCTATCACAGGGAGACATGTAGAGACAGACAGGTAACCAGTCCATCACAGGGGGACATGTAGAGACAGACAGGTAACCAGTCTATCACAGGGAGACATGTAGAGACAGACAGGTAACCAGTCTATCACGGGGCCGACATTTAGAGACAGACAGGTAACCAGTCTATCACAGGGAGACATGTAGAGACAGACAGGTAACCAGTCTATCACAGGGCTGACATGTAGAGACAGACAGGTGACCAGTCTATCACAGGGCTGACATGTAGAGACAGACAGGTGACCAGTCTATCACAGGGCTGACATGTAGAGACAGACAGGTAACCAGTCTATCACAGGGCTGACATGTAGAGACAGACAAGTGACCAGTCTATCACAGGGCTGACATGTAGAGACAGACAGGTGACCAGTCTATCACAGGGCTGACATGTAGAGACAGACAGGTAACCAGTCTATCACAGGGAGACATGGAGAGACAGACAGGTAACCAGTCTATCACAGGGAGACATGTAAAGACAGAGAGGTAACCAGTCTATCACAGGGAGACATGTAGAGACAGACAGGTGACCAGTCTATCACAGGGAGACATGTAGAGACAGACAGGTAACCAGTCTATCACAGGGGGACATGTAGAGACAGACAGGTAACCAGTCTATCACAGGGAGACATGTAGAGACAGACAGGTAACCAGTCTATCACAGGGAGACATGTAGAGACAGACAGGTGACCAGTCTATCACAGGGAGACATGTAGAGACAGACAGGTAACCAGTCTATCACAGGGGGACATGTAGAGACAGACAGGTAACCAGTCTATCACAGGGAGACATGTAGAGACAGACAGGTAACCAGTCTATCACAGGGAGACATGTAGAGACAGACAGGTAACCAGTCTATCACGGGGCCGACATGTAGAGACAGACAGGTAA
The DNA here is from genome assembly GCF_963514095.1 of Eutrigla gurnardus. Classification (NCBI taxonomy): domain Eukaryota; kingdom Metazoa; phylum Chordata; class Actinopteri; order Perciformes; family Triglidae; genus Eutrigla; species Eutrigla gurnardus. The sequence goes on from NC_139925.1 coordinate 141,031, forward strand.
CCAGTCTATCACAGGGAGACATGTAGAGACAGACAGGTAACCAGTCTATCACAGGGGGACATGTAGAGACAGACAGGTAACCAATCTATCACATGGAGACATGTGGAGACAGACAGGTAACCAGTCTATCACAGGGAGACATGTAGAGACAGACAGGTAACCAGTCTATCACAGGGCTGACATGTAGAGACAGACAGGTGACCAGTCTATCACAGGGCTGACATGTAGAGACAGACAGGTGACCAGTCTATCACAGGGCTGACATGTAGAGAGAGACAGGTGACCAGTCTATCACAGGGCTGACATGTAGAGACAGACAGGTAACCAGTCTATCACAGGGAGACATGTAGAGACCGACAGGTAACCAGTCTATCACAGGGAGACATGTAGAGACAGACAGGTAACCAGTCTATCACAGGGGGACATGTAGAGACAGACAGGTAACCAATCTATCACATGGAGACATGTGGAGACAGACAGGTAACCAGTCTATCACAGGGAGACATGTAGAGACAGACAGGTAACCAGTCTATCACAGGGAGACATGTAGAGACCGACAGGTAACCAGTCCATCACAGGGGGACATGTAGAGACAGACAGGTAACCAATCTATCACATGGAGACATGTAGAGACAGACAGGTAACCAGTCTATCACAGGGAGACATGTAGAGACAGACAGGTGACCAGTCTATCACAGGGAGACATGTAGAGACAGACAGGTAACCAGTCTATCACAGGGGGACATGTAGAGACAGACAGGTAACCAGTCTATCACAGGGGGACATGTAGAGACAGACAGGTAACCAGTCTATCACAGGGAGACATGTAGAGACAGACAGGTAACCAGTCTATCACAGGGAGACATGTAGAGACAGACAGGTAACCAGTCTATCACGGGGCCGACATGTAGAGACAGACAGGTAACCAGTCTATCACAGGGAGACATGTAGAGACAGACAGGTAACCAGTCTATCACAGGGGGACATGTAGAGACAGACAGGTAACCAATCTATCACATGGAGACATGTGGAGACAGACAGGTAACCAGTCTATCACAGGGAGACATGTAGAGACAGACAGGTAACCAGTCTATCACAGGGCTGACATGTAGAGACAGACAGGTGACCAGTCTATCACAGGGCTGACATGTAGAGACAGACAGGTGACCAGTCTATCACAGGGCTGACATGTAGAGAGAGACAGGTGACCAGTCTATCACAGGGCTGACATGTAGAGACAGACAGGTAACCAGTCTATCACAGGGAGACATGTAGAGACCGACAGGTAACCAGTCTATCACAGGGAGACATGTAGAGACAGACAGGTAACCAGTCTATCACAGGGGGACATGTAGAGACAGACAGGTAACCAATCTATCACATGGAGACATGTAGAGACAGACAGGTAACCAGTCTATCACAGGGAGACATGTAGAGACAGACAGGTAACCAGTCTATCACAGGGAGACATGTAGAGACCGACAGGTAACCAGTCTATCACAGGGGGACATGTAGAGACAGACAGGTAACCAGTCTATCACAGGGAGACATGTAGAGACAGACAGGTAACCAGTCTATCACAGGGAGACATGTAGAGACAGACAGGTAACCAGTCTATCACAGGGAGACATGTAGAGACAGACAGGTAACCAGTCTATCACGGGGCCGACATTTAGAGACAGACAGGTAACCAGTCTATCACAGGGAGACATGTAGAGACAGACAGGTAACCAGTCTATCACAGGGCTGACATGTAGAGACAGACAGGTGACCAGTCTATCACAGGGCTGACATGTAGAGAGAGACAGGTGACCAGTCTATCACAGGGCTGACATGTAGAGACAGACAGGTAACCAGTCTATCACAGGGAGACATGTAGAGACCGACAGGTAACCAGTCTATCACAGGGAGACATGTAGAGACAGACAGGTAACCAGTCTATCACAGGGGGACATGTAGAGACAGACAGGTAACCAATCTATCACATGGAGACATGTAGAGACAGACAGGTAACCAGTCTATCACAGGGAGACATGTAGAGACAGACAGGTAACCAGTCTATCACAGGGAGACATGTAGAGACCGACAGGTAACCAGTCTATCACAGGGGGACATGTAGAGACAGACAGGTAACCAGTCTATCACAGGGAGACATGTAGAGACAGACAGGTAACCAGTCTATCACAGGGAGACATGTAGAGACAGACAGGTAACCAGTCTATCACAGGGAGACATGTAGAGACAGACAGGTAACCAGTCTATCACGGGGCCGACATTTAGAGACAGACAGGTAACCAGTCTATCACAGGGAGACATGTAGAGACAGACAGGTAACCAGTCTATCACAGGGCTGACATGTAGAGACAGACAGGTGACCAGTCTATCACAGGGCTGACATGTAGAGAGAGACAGGTGACCAGTCTATCACAGGGCTGACATGTAGAGACAGACAGGTAACCAGTCTATCACAGGGCTGACATGTAGAGACAGACAAGTAACCAGTCTATCACAGGGAGACATGTAGAGACAGACAGGTAACCAGTCTATCACAGGGAGACATGTAGAGACAGACAGGTAACCAGTCTATAACAGGGAGACATGTAGAGACAGACAGGTAACCAGTCTATCACAGGGCTGACATGTAGAAACAGACAGGCAACCAGTCTATCACAGGGAGACATGTAGAGACAGACAGGTAACCAGTCCATCACAGGGGGACATGTAGAGACAGACAGGTAACCAGTCTATCACAGGGAGACATGTAGAGACAGACAGGTAACCAGTCTATCACGGGGCCGACATTTAGAGACAGACAGGTAACCAGTCTATCACAGGGAGACATGTAGAGACAGACAGGTAACCAGTCTATCACAGGGCTGACATGTAGAGACAGACAGGTGACCAGTCTATCACAGGGCTGACATGTAGAGACAGACAGGTGACCAGTCTATCACAGGGCTGACATGTAGAGACAGACAGGTAACCAGTCTATCACAGGGCTGACATGTAGAGACAGACAAGTGACCAGTCTATCACAGGGCTGACATGTAGAGACAGACAGGTAACCAGTCTATCACAGGGAGACATGTAGAGACAGACAGGTAACCAGTCTATCACGGGGCCGACATTTAGAGACAGACAGGTAACCAGTCTATCACAGGGAGACATGTAGAGACAGACAGGTAACCAGTCTATCACAGGGCTGACATGTAGAGACAGACAGGTGACCAGTCTATCACAGGGCTGACATGTAGAGAGAGACAGGTGACCAGTCTATCACAGGGCTGACATGTAGAGACAGACAGGTAACCAGTCTATCACAGGGCTGACATGTAGAGACAGACAAGTAACCAGTCTATCACAGGGAGACATGTAGAGACAGACAGGTAACCAGTCTATCACAGGGAGACATGTAGAGACAGACAGGTAACCAGTCTATAACAGGGAGACATGTAGAGACAGACAGGTAACCAGTCTATCACAGGGCTGACATGTAGAAACAGACAGGCAACCAGTCTATCACAGGGAGACATGTAGAGACAGACAGGTAACCAGTCCATCACAGGGGGACATGTAGAGACAGACAGGTAACCAGTCTATCACAGGGAGACATGTAGAGACAGACAGGTAACCAGTCTATCACGGGGCCGACATTTAGAGACAGACAGGTAACCAGTCTATCACAGGGAGACATGTAGAGACAGACAGGTAACCAGTCTATCACAGGGCTGACATGTAGAGACAGACAGGTGACCAGTCTATCACAGGGCTGACATGTAGAGACAGACAGGTGACCAGTCTATCACAGGGCTGACATGTAGAGACAGACAGGTAACCAGTCTATCACAGGGCTGACATGTAGAGACAGACAAGTGACCAGTCTATCACAGGGCTTACATGTAGAGACAGACAGGTGACCAGTCTATCACAGGGCTGACATGTAGAGACAGACAGGTAACCAGTCTATCACAGGGAGACATGGAGAGACAGACAGGTAACCAGTCTATCACAGGGAGACATGTAAAGACAGACAGGTAACCAGTCTATCACAGGGAGACATGTAGAGACAGACAGGTGACCAGTCTATCACAGGGAGACATGTAGAGACAGACAGGTAACCAGTCTATCACAGGGGGACATGTAGAGACAGACAGGTAACCAGTCTATCACAGGGAGACATGTAGAGACAGACAGGTAACCAGTCTATCACAGGGAGACATGTAGAGACAGACAGGTGACCAGTCTATCACAGGGAGACATGTAGAGACAGACAGGTAACCAGTCTATCACAGGGGGACATGTAGAGACAGACAGGTAACCAGTCTATCACAGGGAGACATGTAGAGACAGACAGGTAACCAGTCTATCACAGGGAGACATGTAGAGACAGACAGGTAACCAGTCTATCACGGGGCCGACATGTAGAGACAGACAGGTAACCAGTCTATCACAGGGAGACATGTAGAGACAGACAGGTAACCAGTCTATCACAGGGGGACATGTAGAGACAGACAGGTAACCAATCTATCACATGGAGACATGTGGAGACAGACAGGTAACCAGTCTATCACAGGGAGACATGTAGAGACAGACAGGTAACCAGTCTATCACAGGGCTGACATGTAGAGACAGACAGGTGACCAGTCTATCACAGGGCTGACATGTAGAGACAGACAGGTGACCAGTCTATCACAGGGCTGACATGTAGAGAGAGACAGGTGACCAGTCTATCACAGGGCTGACATGTAGAGACAGACAGGTAACCAGTCTATCACAGGGAGACATGTAGAGACCGACAGGTAACCAGTCTATCACAGGGAGACATGTAGAGACAGACAGGTAACCAGTCTATCACAGGGGGACATGTAGAGACAGACAGGTAACCAATCTATCACATGGAGACATGTGGAGACAGACAGGTAACCAGTCTATCACAGGGAGACATGTAGAGACAGACAGGTAACCAGTCTATCACAGGGAGACATGTAGAGACCGACAGGTAACCAGTCCATCACAGGGGGACATGTAGAGACAGACAGGTAACCAGTCTATCACAGGGAGACATGTAGAGACAGACAGGTAACCAGTCTATCACGGGGCCGACATTTAGAGACAGACAGGTAACCAGTCTATCACAGGGAGACATGTAGAGACAGACAGGTAACCAGTCTATCACAGGGCTGACATGTAGAGACAGACAGTTGACCAGTCTATCACAGGGCTGACATGTAGAGAGAGACAGGTGACCAGTCTATCACAGGGCTGACATGTAGAGACAGACAGGTAACCAGTCTATCACAGGGAGACATGTAGAGACAGACAGTTGACCAGTCTATCACAGGGCTGACATGTAGAGAGAGACAGGTGACCAGTCTATCACAGGGCTGACATGTAGAGACAGACAGGTAACCAGTCTATCACAGGGAGACATGTAGAGACAGACAGGTGACCAGTCTATCACAGGGAGACATGTAGAGACAGACAGGTAACCAGTCTATCACAGGGGGACATGTAGAGACAGACAGGTAACCAGTCTATCACAGGGAGACATGTAGAGACAGACAGGTAACCAGTCTATCACAGGGAGACATGTAGAGACAGACAGGTAACCAGTCTATCACGGGGCCGACATGTAGAGACAGACAGGTAACCAGTCTATCACAGGGAGACATGTAGAGACAGACAGGTAACCAGTCTATCACAGGGGGACATGTAGAGACAGACAGGTAACCAATCTATCACATGGAGACATGTGGAGACAGACAGGTAACCAGTCTATCACAGGGAGACATGTAGAGACAGACAGGTAACCAGTCTATCACAGGGAGACATGTAGAGACAGACAGGTAACCAGTCTATCACAGGGCTGACATGTAGAGACAGACAGGTAACCAGTCTATCACAGGGCTGACATGTAGAGACAGACAAGTAACCAGTCTATCACAGGGAGACATGTAGAGACAGACAGGTAACCAGTCTATCACAGGGAGACATGTAGAGACAGACAGGTAACCAGTCTATCACAGGGGGACATGTAGAGACAGACAGGTAACCAATCTATCACATGGAGACATGTGGAGACAGACAGGTAACCAGTCTATCACAGGGAGACATGTAGAGACAGACAGGTAACCAGTCTATCACAGGGAGACATGTAGAGACCGACAGGTAACCAGTCCATCACAGGGGGACATGTAGAGACAGACAGGTAACCAGTCTATCACAGGGAGACATGTAGAGACAGACAGGTAACCAGTCTATCACGGGGCCGACATGTAGAGACAGACAGGTAACCAGTCTATCACAGGGAGACATGTAGAGACAGACAGGTAACCAGTCTATCACAGGGGGACATGTAGAGACAGACAGGTAACCAATCTATCACATGGAGACATGTGGAGACAGACAGGTAACCAGTCTATCACAGGGAGACATGTAGAGACAGACAGGTAACCAGTCTATCACAGGGCTGACATGTAGAGACAGACAGGTGACCAGTCTATCACAGGGCTGACATGTAGAGACAGACAGGTGACCAGTCTATCACAGGGCTGACATGTAGAGAGAGACAGGTGACCAGTCTATCACAGGGCTGACATGTAGAGACAGACAGGTAACCAGTCTATCACAGGGAGACATGTAGAGACCGACAGGTAACCAGTCTATCACAGGGAGACATGTAGAGACAGACAGGTAACCAGTCTATCACAGGGGGACATGTAGAGACAGACAGGTAACCAATCTATCACATGGAGACATGTGGAGACAGACAGGTAACCAGTCTATCACAGGGAGACATGTAGAGACAGACAGGTAACCAGTCTATCACAGGGAGACATGTAGAGACCGACAGGTAACCAGTCCATCACAGGGGGACATGTAGAGACAGACAGGTAACCAGTCTATCACAGGGAGACATGTAGAGACAGACAGGTAACCAGTCTATCACGGGGCCGACATTTAGAGACAGACAGGTAACCAGTCTATCACAGGGAGACATGTAGAGACAGACAGGTAACCAGTCTATCACAGGGCTGACATGTAGAGACAGACAGTTGACCAGTCTATCACAGGGCTGACATGTAGAGAGAGACAGGTGACCAGTCTATCACAGGGCTGACATGTAGAGACAGACAGGTAACCAGTCTATCACAGGGAGACATGTAGAGACAGACAGTTGACCAGTCTATCACAGGGCTGACATGTAGAGAGAGACAGGTGACCAGTCTATCACAGGGAGACATGTAGAGACAGACAGGTAACCAGTCTATCACAGGGAGACATGTAGAGACAGACAGGTAACCAGTCTATCACAGGGGGACATGTAGAGACAGACAGGTAACCAATCTATCACATGGAGACATGTGGAGACAGACAGGTAACCAGTCTATCACAGGGAGACATGTAGAGACAGACAGGTAACCAGTCTATCACAGGGAGACATGTAGAGACAGACAGGTAACCAGTCTATCACAGGGCTGACATGTAGAGACAGACAGGTAACCAGTCTATCACAGGGCTGACATGTAGAGACAGACAAGTAACCAGTCTATCACAGGGAGACATGTAGAGACAGACAGGTAACCAGTCTATCACAGGGAGACATGTAGAGACAGACAGGTAACCAGTCTATCACAGGGGGACATGTAGAGACAGACAGGTAACCAATCTATCACATGGAGACATGTGGAGACAGACAGGTAACCAGTCTATCACAGGGAGACATGTAGAGACAGACAGGTAACCAGTCTATCACAGGGAGACATGTAGAGACCGACAGGTAACCAGTCCATCACAGGGGGACATGTAGAGACAGACAGGTAACCAGTCTATCACAGGGAGACATGTAGAGACAGACAGGTAACCAGTCTATCACGGGGCCGACATTTAGAGACAGACAGGTAACCAGTCTATCACAGGGAGACATGTAGAGACAGACAGGTAACCAGTCTATCACAGGGCTGACATGTAGAGACAGACAGGTGACCAGTCTATCACAGGGCTGACATGTAGAGAGAGACAGGTGACCAGTCTATCACAGGGCTGACATGTAGAGACAGACAGGTAACCAGTCTATCACAGGGCTGACATGTAGAGACAGACAAGTGACCAGTCTATCACAGGGCTGACATGTAGAGACAGACAGGTGACCAGTCTATCACAGGGCTGACATGTAGAGACAGACAGGTAACCAGTCTATCACAGGGAGACATGGAGAGACAGACAGGTAACCAGTCTATCACAGGGAGACATGTAAAGACAGACAGGTAACCAGTCTATCACAGGGAGACATGTAGAGACAGACAGGTGACCAGTCTATCACAGGGAGACATGTAGAGACAGACAGGTAACCAGTCTATCACAGGGGGACATGTAGAGACAGACAGGTAACCAGTCTATCACAGGGAGACATGTAGAGACAGACAGGTAACCAGTCTATCACAGGGAGACATGTAGAGACAGACAGGTGACCAGTCTATCACAGGGAGACATGTAGAGACAGACAGGTAACCAGTCTATCACAGGGGGACATGTAGAGACAGACAGGTAACCAGTCTATCACAGGGAGACATGTAGAGACAGACAGGTAACCAGTCTATCACAGGGAGACATGTAGAGACAGACAGGTAACCAGTCTATCACGGGGCCGACATGTAGAGACAGACAGGTAACCAGTCTATCACAGGGAGACATGTAGAGACAGACAGGTAACCAGTCTATCACAGGGGGACATGTAGAGACAGACAGGTAACCAATCTATCACATGGAGACATGTGGAGACAGACAGGTAACCAGTCTATCACAGGGAGACATGTAGAGACAGACAGGTAACCAGTCTATCAAGGGGCCGACATTTAGAGACAGACAGGTAACCAGTCTATCACAGGGAGACATGTAGAGACAGACAGGTAACCAGTCTATCACAGGGCTGACATGTAGAGACAGACAGGTGACCAGTCTATCACAGGGCTGACATGTAGAGAGAGACAGGTGACCAGTCTATCACAGGGCTGACATGTAGAGACAGACAGGTAACCAGTCTATCACAGGGCTGACATGTAGAGACAGACAGGTGACCAGTCTATCACAGGGCTGACATGTAGAGACAGACAGGTGACCAGTCTATCACAGGGCTGACATGTAGAGACAGACAGGTAACCAGTCTATCACAGGGGGACATGTAGAGACAGACAGGTAACCAGTCTATCACAGGGAGACATGTAAAGACAGACAGGTAACCAGTCTATCACAGGGAGACATGTAGAGACAGACAGGTGACCAGTCTATCACAGGGAGACATGTAGAGACAGACAGGTAACCAGTCTATCACAGGGAGACATGTAGAGACAGACAGGTAACCAGTCTATCACGGGGCGTGACATGTAGAGACAGACAGGTAACCAGTCTATCACAGGGAGACATGTAGAGACAGACAGGTAACCAGTCTATCACAGGGGGACATGTAGAGACAGACAGGTAACCAATCTATCACATGGAGACATGTGGAGACAGACAGGTAACCAGTCTATCACAGGGAGACATGTAGAGACAGACAGGTAACCAGTCTATCACGGGGCCGACATTTAGAGACAGACAGGTAACCAGTCTATCACAGGGAGACATGTAGAGACAGACAGGTAACCAGTCTATCACAGGGCTGACATGTAGAGACAGACAGGTGACCAGTCTATCACAGGGCTGACATGTAGAGAGAGACAGGTGACCAGTCTATCACAGGGCTGACATGTAGAGACAGACAGGTAACCAGTCTATCACAGGGCTGACATGTAGAGACAGACAGGTGACCAGTCTATCACAGGGCTGACATGTAGAGACAGACAGGTGACCAGTCTATCACAGGGCTGACATGTAGAGACAGACAGGTAACCAGTCTATCACAGGGGGACATGTAGAGACAGACAGGTAACCAGTCTATCACAGGGAGACATGTAAAGACAGACAGGTAACCAGTCTATCACAGGGAGACATGTAGAGACAGACAGGTGACCAGTCTATCACAGGGAGACATGTAGAGACAGACAGGTAACCAGTCTATCACAGGGGGACATGTAGAGACAGACAGGTAACCAGTCTATCACAGGGAGACATGTAGAGACAGACAGGTAACCAGTCTATCACAGGGAGACATGTAGAGACCGACAGGTAACCAGTCTATCACAGGGGGACATGTAGAGACAGACAGGTAACCAGTCTATCACAGGGAGACATGTAGAGACAGACAGGTAACCAGTCTATCACAGGGAGACATGTAGAGACGGACAGGTAACCAGTCTATCACAGGGAGACATGTAGAGACAGACAGGTAACCAGTCTATCACAGGGAGACATGTAGAGACAGACAGGTAACCAGTCTATCACAGGGAGACATGTAGAGACCGACAGGTAACCAGTCTATCACAGGGGGACATGTAGAGACAGACAGGTAACCAGTCTATCACAGGGAGACATGTAGAGACAGACAGGTAACCAGTCTATCACAGGGAGACATGTAGAGACAGACAGGTAACCAGTCTATCACAGGGAGACATGTAGAGACAGACAGGTAACCAGTCTATCACGGGGCCGACATTTAGAGACAGACAGGTAACCAGTCTATCACAGGGAGACATGTAGAGACAGACAGGTAACCAGTCTATCACAGGGCTGACATGTAGAGACAGACAGGTGACCAGTCTATCACAGGGCTGACATGTAGAGAGAGACAGGTGACCAGTCTATCACAGGGCTGACATGTAGAGACAGACAGGTAACCAGTCTATCACAGGGCTGACATGTAGAGACAGACAAGTAACCAGTCTATCACAGGGAGACATGTAGAGACAGACAGGTAACCAGTCTATCACAGGGAGACATGTAGAGACAGACAGGTAACCAGTCTATAACAGGGAGACATGTAGAGACAGACAGGTAACCAGTCTATCACAGGGCTGACATGTAGAAACAGACAGGCAACCAGTCTATCACAGGGAGACATGTAGAGACAGACAGGTAACCAGTCCATCACAGGGGAACATGTAGAGACAGACAGGTAACCAGTCTATCACAGGGAGACATGTAGAGACAGACAGGTAACCAGTCTATCACGGGGCCGACATTTAGAGACAGACAGGTAACCAGTCTATCACAGGGAGACATGTAGAGACAGACAGGTAACCAGTCTATCACAGGGCTGACATGTAGAGACAGACAGGTGACCAGTCTATCACAGGGCTGACATGTAGAGACAGACAGGTGACCAGTCTATCACAGGGCTGACATGTAGAGACAGACAGGTAACCAGTCTATCACAGGGCTGACATGTAGAGACAGACAAGTGACCAGTCTATCACAGGGCTGACATGTAGAGACAGACAGGTGACCAGTCTATCACAGGGCTGACATGTAGAGACAGACAGGTAACCAGTCTATCACAGGGAGACATGGAGAGACAGACAGGTAACCAGTCTATCACAGGGAGACATGTAAAGACAGACAGGTAACCAGTCTATCACAGGGAGACATGTAGAGACAGACAGGTGACCAGTCTATCACAGGGAGACATGTAGAGACAGACAGGTAACCAGTCTATCACAGGGGGACATGTAGAGACAGACAGGTAACCAGTCTATCACAGGGAGACATGTAGAGACAGACAGGTAACCAGTCTATCACAGGGAGACATGTAGAGACAGACAGGTGACCAGTCTATCACAGGGAGACATGTAGAGACAGACAGGTAACCAGTCTATCACAGGGGGACATGTAGAGACAGACAGGTAACCAGTCTATCACAGGGAGACATGTAGAGACAGACAGGTAACCAGTCTATCACAGGGAGACATGTAGAGACAGACAGGTAACCAGTCTATCACGGGGCCGACATGTAGAGACAGACAGGTAACCAGTCTATCACAGGGAGACATGTAGAGACAGACAGGTAACCAGTCTATCACAGGGGGACATGTAGAGACAGACAGGTAACCAATCTATCACATGGAGACATGTGGAGACAGACAGGTAACCAGTCTATCACAGGGAGACATGTAGAGACAGACAGGTAACCAGTCTATCACAGGGCTGACATGTAGAGACAGACAGGTGACCAGTCTATCACAGGGCTGACATGTAGAGACAGACAGGTGACCAGTCTATCACAGGGCTGACATGTAGAGAGAGACAGGTGACCAGTCTATCACAGGGCTGACATGTAGAGACAGACAGGTAACCAGTCTATCACAGGGAGACATGTAGAGACCGACAGGTAACCAGTCTATCACAGGGAGACATGTAGAGACAGACAGGTAACCAGTCTATCACAGGGGGACATGTAGAGACAGACAGGTAACCAATCTATCACATGGAGACATGTAGAGACAGACAGGTAACCAGTCTATCACAGGGAGACATGTAGAGACAGACAGGTAACCAGTCTATCACAGGGAGACATGTAGAGACCGACAGGTAACCAGTCTATCACAGGGGGACATGTAGAGACAGACAGGTAACCAGTCTATCACAGGGAGACATGTAGAGACAGACAGGTAACCAGTCTATCACAGGGAGACATGTAGAGACAGACAGGTAACCAGTCTATCACAGGGAGACATGTAGAGACAGACAGGTAACCAGTCTATCACGGGGCCGACATTTAGAGACAGACAGGTAACCAGTCTATCACAGGGAGACATGTAGAGACAGACAGGTAACCAGTCTATCACAGGGCTGACATGTAGAGACAGACAGGTGACCAGTCTATCACAGGGCTGACATGTAGAGAGAGACAGGTGACCAGTCTATCACAGGGCTGACATGTAGAGACAGACAGGTAACCAGTCTATCACAGGGCTGACATGTAGAGACAGACAAGTAACCAGTCTATCACAGGGAGACATGTAGAGACAGACAGGTAACCAGTCTATCACAGGGGGACATGTAGAGACAGACAGGTAACCAATCTATCACATGGAGACATGTGGAGACAGACAGGTAACCAGTCTATCACAGGGAGACATGTAGAGACAGACAGGTAACCAGTCTATCACAGGGAGACATGTAGAGACCGACAGGTAACCAGTCCATCACAGGGGGACATGTAGAGACAGACAGGTAACCAGTCTATCACAGGGAGACATGTAGAGACAGACAGGTAACCAGTCTATCACGGGGCCGACATTTAGAGACAGACAGGTAACCAGTCTATCACAGGGAGACATGTAGAGACAGACAGGTAACCAGTCTATCACAGGGCTGACATGTAGAGACAGACAGGTGACCAGTCTATCACAGGGCTGACATGTAGAGAGAGACAGGTGACCAGTCTATCACAGGGCTGACATGTAGAGACAGACAGGTAACCAGTCTATCACAGGGCTGACATGTAGAGACAGACAAGTGACCAGTCTATCACAGGGCTGACATGTAGAGACAGACAGGTGACCAGTCTATCACAGGGCTGACATGTAGAGACAGACAGGTAACCAGTCTATCACAGGGAGACATGGAGAGACAGACAGGTAACCAGTCTATCACAGGGAGACATGTAAAGACAGACAGGTAACCAGTCTATCACAGGGAGACATGTAGAGACAGACAGGTGACCAGTCTATCACAGGGAGACATGTAGAGACAGACAGGTAACCAGTCTATCACAGGGGGACATGTAGAGACAGACAGGTAACCAGTCTATCACAGGGAGACATGTAGAGACAGACAGGTAACCAGTCTATCACAGGGAGACATGTAGAGACAGACAGGTGACCAGTCTATCACAGGGAGACATGTAGAGACAGACAGGTAACCAGTCTATCACAGGGGGACATGTAGAGACAGACAGGTAACCAGTCTATCACAGGGAGACATGTAGAGACAGACAGGTAACCAGTCTATCACAGGGAGACATGTAGAGACAGACAGGTAACCAGTCTATCACGGGGCCGACATGTAGAGACAGACAGGTAACCAGTCTATCACAGGGAGACATGTAGAGACAGACAGGTAACCAGTCTATCACAGGGGGACATGTAGAGACAGACAGGTAACCAATCTATCACATGGAGACATGTGGAGACAGACAGGTAACCAGTCTATCACAGGGAGACATGTAGAGACAGACAGGTAACCAGTCTATCAAGGGGCCGACATTTAGAGACAGACAGGTAACCAGTCTATCACAGGGAGACATGTAGAGACAGACAGGTAACCAGTCTATCACAGGGCTGACATGTAGAGACAGACAGGTGACCAGTCTATCACAGGGCTGACATGTAGAGAGAGACAGGTGACCAGTCTATCACAGGGCTGACATGTAGAGACAGACAGGTAACCAGTCTATCACAGGGCTGACATGTAGAGACAGACAGGTGACCAGTCTATCACAGGGCTGACATGTAGAGACAGACAGGTGACCAGTCTATCACAGGGCTGACATGTAGAGACAGACAGGTAACCAGTCTATCACAGGGGGACATGTAGAGACAGACAGGTAACCAGTCTATCACAGGGAGACATGTAAAGACAGACAGGTAACCAGTCTATCACAGGGAGACATGTAGAGACAGACAGGTGACCAGTCTATCACAGGGAGACATGTAGAGACAGACAGGTAACCAGTCTATCACAGGGAGACATGTAGAGACAGACAGGTAACCAGTCTATCACGGGGCCGACATGTAGAGACAGACAGGTAACCAGTCTATCACAGGGAGACATGTAGAGACAGACAGGTAACCAGTCTATCACAGGGGGACATGTAGAGACAGACAGGTAACCAATCTATCACATGGAGACATGTGGAGACAGACAGGTAACCAGTCTATCACAGGGAGACATGTAGAGACAGACAGGTAACCAGTCTATCACGGGGCCGACATTTAGAGACAGACAGGTAACCAGTCTATCACAGGGAGACATGTAGAGACAGACAGGTAACCAGTCTATCACAGGGCTGACATGTAGAGACAGACAGGTGACCAGTCTATCACAGGGCTGACATGTAGAGAGAGACAGGTGACCAGTCTATCACAGGGCTGACATGTAGAGACAGACAGGTAACCAGTCTATCACAGGGCTGACATGTAGAGACAGACAGGTGACCAGTCTATCACAGGGCTGACATGTAGAGACAGACAGGTGACCAGTCTATCACAGGGCTGACATGTAGAGACAGACAGGTAACCAGTCTATCACAGGGGGACATGTAGAGACAGACAGGTAACCAGTCTATCACAGGGAGACATGTAAAGACAGACAGGTAACCAGTCTATCACAGGGAGACATGTAGAGACAGACAGGTGACCAGTCTATCACAGGGAGACATGTAGAGACAGACAGGTAACCAGTCTATCACAGGGGGACATGTAGAGACAGACAGGTAACCAACCTATAACAGGGAGACATGTAGAGACAGACAGGTAACCAGTCTATCACAGGGAGACATGTAGAGACCGACAGGTAACCAGTCTATCACAGGGGGACATGTAGAGACAGACAGGTAACCAGTCTATCACAGGGAGACATGTAGAGACAGACAGGTAACCAGTCTATCACAGGGAGACATGTAGAGACGGACAGGTAACCAGTCTATCACAGGGAGACATGTAGAGACAGACAGGTAACCAGTCTATCACAGGGAGACATGTAGAGACAGACAGGTAACCAGTCTATCACAGGGAGACATGTAGAGACCGACAGGTAACCAGTCTATCACAGGGGGACATGTAGAGACAGACAGGTAACCAGTCTATCACAGGGAGACATGTAGAGACAGACAGGTAACCAGTCTATCACAGGGAGACATGTAGAGACAGACAGGTAACCAGTCTATCACAGGGAGACATGTAGAGACAGACAGGTAACCAGTCTATCACGGGGCCGACATTTAGAGACAGACAGGTAACCAGTCTATCACAGGGAGACATGTAGAGACAGACAGGTAACCAGTCTATCACAGGGCTGACATGTAGAGACAGACAGGTGACCAGTCTATCACAGGGCTGACATGTAGAGAGAGACAGGTGACCAGTCTATCACAGGGCTGACATGTAGAGACAGACAGGTAACCAGTCTATCACAGGGCTGACATGTAGAGACAGACAAGTAACCAGTCTATCACAGGGAGACATGTAGAGACAGACAGGTAACCAGTCTATAACAGGGAGACATGTAGAGACAGACAGGTAACCAGTCTATCACAGGGCTGACATGTAGAAACAGACAGGCAACCAGTCTATCACAGGGAGACATGTAGAGACAGACAGGTAACCAGTCCATCACAGGGGGACATGTAGAGACAGACAGGTAACCAGTCTATCACAGGGAGACATGTAGAGACAGACAGGTAACCAGTCTATCACGGGGCCGACATTTAGAGACAGACAGGTAACCAGTCTATCACAGGGAGACATGTAGAGACAGACAGGTAACCAGTCTATCACAGGGCTGACATGTAGAGACAGACAGGTGACCAGTCTATCACAGGGCTGACATGTAGAGACAGACAGGTGACCAGTCTATCACAGGGCTGACATGTAGAGACAGACAGGTAACCAGTCTATCACAGGGCTGACATGTAGAGACAGACAAGTGACCAGTCTATCACAGGGCTGACATGTAGAGACAGACAGGTGACCAGTCTATCACAGGGCTGACATGTAGAGACAGACAGGTAACCAGTCTATCACAGGGAGACATGGAGAGACAGACAGGTAACCAGTCTATCACAGGGAGACATGTAAAGACAGACAGGTAACCAGTCTATCACAGGGAGACATGTAGAGACAGACAGGTGACCAGTCTATCACAGGGAGACATGTAGAGACAGACAGGTAACCAGTCTATCACAGGGGGACATGTAGAGACAGACAGGTAACCAGTCTATCACAGGGAGACATGTAGAGACAGACAGGTAACCAGTCTATCACAGGGAGACATGTAGAGACAGACAGGTGACCAGTCTATCACAGGGAGACATGTAGAGACAGACAGGTAACCAGTCTATCACAGGGGGACATGTAGAGACAGACAGGTAACCAGTCTATCACAGGGAGACATGTAGAGACAGACAGGTAACCAGTCTATCACAGGGAGACATGTAGAGACAGACAGGTAACCAGTCTATCACGGGGCCGACATGTAGAGACAGACAGGTAACCAGTCTATCACAGGGAGACATGTAGAGACAGACAGGTAACCAGTCTATCACAGGGGGACATGTAGAGACAGACAGGTAACCAATCTATCACATGGAGACATGTGGAGACAGACAGGTAACCAGTCTATCACAGGGAGACATGTAGAGACAGACAGGTAACCAGTCTATCACAGGGCTGACATGTAGAGACAGACAGGTGACCAGTCTATCACAGGGCTGACATGTAGAGACAGACAGGTGACCAGTCTATCACAGGGCTGACATGTAGAGAGAGACAGGTGACCAGTCTATCACAGGGCTGACATGTAGAGACAGACAGGTAACCAGTCTATCACAGGGAGACATGTAGAGACCGACAGGTAACCAGTCTATCACAGGGAGACATGTAGAGACAGACAGGTAACCAGTCTATCACAGGGGGACATGTAGAGACAGACAGGTAACCAGTCTATCACAGGGGGACATGTAGAGACAGACAGGTAACCAATCTATCACATGGAGACATGTAGAGACAGACAGGTAACCAGTCTATCACAGGGAGACATGTAGAGACAGACAGGTAACCAGTCTATCACAGGGAGACATGTAGAGACCGACAGGTAACCAGTCTATCACAGGGGGACATGTAGAGACAGACAGGTGACCAGTCTATCACAGGGCTGACATGTAGAGACAGACAGGTAACCAGTCTATCACAGGGAGACATGGAGAGACAGACAGGTAACCAGTCTATCACAGGGAGACATGTAAAGACAGACAGGTAACCAGTCTATCACAGGGAGACATGTAGAGACAGACAGGTGACCAGTCTATCACAGGGAGACATGTAGAGACAGACAGGTAACCAGTCTATCACAGGGGGACATGTAGAGACAGACAGGTAACCAGTCTATCACAGGGAGACATGTAGAGACAGACAGGTAACCAGTCTATCACAGGGAGACATGTAGAGACAGACAGGTGACCAGTCTATCACAGGGAGACATGTAGAGACAGACAGGTAACCAGTCTATCACAGGGGGACATGTAGAGACAGACAGGTAACCAGTCTATCACAGGGAGACATGTAGAGACAGACAGTTAACCAGTCTATCACAGGGAGACATGTAGAGACAGACAGGTAACCAGTCTATCACGGGGCCGACATGTAGAGACAGACAGGTAACCAGTCTATCACAGGGAGACATGTAGAGACAGACAGGTAACCAGTCTATCACAGGGGGACATGTAGAGACAGACAGGTAACCAATCTATCACATGGAGACATGTGGAGACAGACAGGTAACCAGTCTATCACAGGGAGACATGTAGAGACAGACAGGTAACCAGTCTATCACAGGGCTGACATGTAGAGACAGACAGGTGACCAGTCTATCACAGGGCTGACATGTAGAGACAGACAGGTGACCAGTCTATCACAGGGCTGACATGTAGAGAGAGACAGGTGACCAGTCTATCACAGGGCTGACATGTAGAGACAGACAGGTAACCAGTCTATCACAGGGAGACATGTAGAGACCGACAGGTAACCAGTCTATCACAGGGAGACATGTAGAGACAGACAGGTAACCAGTCTATCACAGGGGGACATGTAGAGACAGACAGGTAACCAATCTATCACATGGAGACATGTAGAGACAGACAGGTAACCAGTCTATCACAGGGAGACATGTAGAGACAGACAGGTAACCAGTCTATCACAGGGAGACATGTAGAGACCGACAGGTAACCAGTCTATCACAGGGGGACATGTAGAGACAGACAGGTAACCAGTCTATCACAGGGAGACATGTAGAGACAGACAGGTAACCAGTCTATCACAGGGAGACATGTAGAGACAGACAGGTAACCAGTCTATCACAGGGCTGACATGTAGAGACAGACAAGTAACCAGTCTATCACAGGGAGACATGTAGAGACAGACAGGTAACCAGTCTATCACAGGGAGACATGTAGAGACAGACAGGTAACCAGTCTATCACAGGGAGACATGTAGAGACAGACAGGTAACCAGTCTATCACAGGGGGACATGTAGAGACAGACAGGTAACCAATCTATCACATGGAGACATGTGGAGACAGACAGGTAACCAGTCTATCACAGGGAGACATGTAGAGACAGACAGGTAACCAGTCTATCACAGGGCTGACATGTAGAGACAGACAGGTGACCAGTCTATCACAGGGCTGACATGTAGAGACAGACAGGTGACCAGTCTATCACAGGGCTGACATGTAGAGAGAGACAGGTGACCAGTCTATCACAGGGCTGACATGTAGAGACAGACAGGTAACCAGTCTATCACAGGGAGACATGTAGAGACCGACAGGTAACCAGTCTATCACAGGGAGACATGTAGAGACAGACAGGTAACCAGTCTATCACAGGGGGACATGTAGAGACAGACAGGTAACCAATCTATCACATGGAGACATGTAGAGACAGACAGGTAACCAGTCTATCACAGGGAGACATGTAGAGACAGACAGGTAACCAGTCTATCACAGGGAGACATGTAGAGACCGACAGGTAACCAGTCTATCACAGGGGGACATGTAGAGACAGACAGGTAACCAGTCTATCACAGGGAGACATGTAGAGACAGACAGGTAACCAGTCTATCACAGGGAGACATGTAGAGACAGACAGGTAACCAGTCTATCACAGGGAGACATGTAGAGACAGACAGGTAACCAGTCTATCACGGGGCCGACATTTAGAGACAGACAGGTAACCAGTCTATCACAGGGAGACATGTAGAGACAGACAGGTAACCAGTCTATCACAGGGCTGACATGTAGAGACAGACAGGTGACCAGTCTATCACAGGGCTGACATGTAGAGAGAGACAGGTGACCAGTCTATTACAGGGCTGACATGTAGAGACAGACAGGTAACCAGTCTATCACAGGGCTGACATGTAGAGACAGACAAGTAACCAGTCTATCACAGGGAGACATGTAGAGACAGACAGGTAACCAGTCTATCACAGGGAGACATGTAGAGACAGACAGGTAACCAGTCTATAACAGGGAGACATGTAGAGACAGACAGGTAACCAGTCTATCACAGGGCTGACATGTAGAAACAGACAGGCAACCAGTCTATCACAGGGAGACATGTAGAGACAGACAGGTAACCAGTCCATCACAGGGGGACATGTAGAGACAGACAGGTAACCAGTCTATCACAGGGAGACATGTAGAGACAGACAGGTAACCAGTCTATCACGGGGCCGACATTTAGAGACAGACAGGTAACCAGTCTATCACAGGGAGACATGTAGAGACAGACAGGTAACCAGTCTATCACAGGGCTGACATGTAGAGACAGACAGGTGACCAGTCTATCACAGGGCTGACATGTAGAGACAGACAGGTGACCAGTCTATCACAGGGCTGACATGTAGAGACAGACAGGTAACCAGTCTATCACAGGGCTGACATGTAGAGACAGACAAGTGACCAGTCTATCACAGGGCTGACATGTAGAGACAGACAGGTGACCAGTCTATCACAGGGCTGACATGTAGAGACAGACAGGTAACCAGTCTATCACAGGGAGACATGGAGAGACAGACAGGTAACCAGTCTATCACAGGGAGACATGTAAAGACAGACAGGTAACCAGTCTATCACAGGGAGACATGTAGAGACAGACAGGTGACCAGTCTATCACAGGGAGACATGTAGAGACAGACAGGTAACCAGTCTATCACAGGGGGACATGTAGAGACAGACAGGTAACCAGTCTATCACAGGGAGACATGTAGAGACTGACAGGTAACCAGTCTATCACAGGGAGACATGTAGAGACAGACAGGTGACCAGTCTATCACAGGGAGACATGTAGAGACAGACAGGTAACCAGTCTATCACAGGGGGACATGTAGAGACAGACAGGTAACCAGTCTATCACAGGGAGACATGTAGAGACAGACAGGTAACCAGTCTATCACAGGGAGACATGTAGAGACAGACAGGTAACCAGTCTATCACGGGGCCGACATGTAGAGACAGACAGGTAACCAGTCTATCACAGGGAGACATGTAGAGACAGACAGGTAACCAGTCTATCACAGGGGGACATGTAGAGACAGACAGGTAACCAATCTATCACATGGAGACATGTGGAGACAGACAGGTAACCAGTCTATCACAGGGAGACATGTAGAGACAGACAGGTAACCAGTCTATCACAGGGCTGACATGTAGAGACAGACAGGTGACCAGTCTATCACAGGGCTGACATGTAGAGACAGACAGGTGACCAGTCTATCACAGGGCTGACATGTAGAGAGAGACAGGTGACCAGTCTATCACAGGGCTGACATGTAGAGACAGACAGGTAACCAGTCTATCACAGGGAGACATGTAGAGACCGACAGGTAACCAGTCTATCACAGGGAGACATGTAGAGACAGACAAGTAACCAGTCTATCACAGGGGGACATGTAGAGACAGACAGGTAACCAGTCTATCACAGGGAGACATGTAGAGACAGACAGGTAACCAGTCTATCACAGGGAGACATGTAGAGACCGACAGGTAACCAGTCCATCACAGGGGGACATGTAGAGACAGACAGGTAACCAGTCTATCACAGGGAGACATGTAGAGACAGACAGGTAACCAGTCTATCACGGGGCCGACATTTAGAGACAGACAGGTAACCAGTCTATCACAGGGAGACATGTAGAGACAGACAGGTAACCAGTCTATCACAGGGCTGACATGTAGAGACAGACAGGTGACCAGTCTATCACAGGGCTGACATGTAGAGAGAGACAGGTGACCAGTCTATCACAGGGCTGACATGTAGAGACAGACAGGTAACCAGTCTATCACAGGGCTGACATGTAGAGACAGACAAGTGACCAGTCTATCACAGGGCTGACATGTAGAGACAGACAGGTGACCAGTCTATCACAGGGCTGACATGTAGAGACAGACAGGTAACCAGTCTATCACAGGGAGACATGGAGAGACAGACAGGTAACCAGTCTATCACAGGGAGACATGTAAAGACAGACAGGTAACCAGTCTATCACAGGGAGACATGTAGAGACAGACAGGTGACCAGTCTATCACAGGGAGACATGTAGAGACAGACAGGTAACCAGTCTATCACAGGGGGACATGTAGAGACAGACAGGTAACCAGTCTATCACAGGGAGACATGTAGAGACAGACAGGTAACCAGTCTATCACAGGGAGACATGTAGAGACAGACAGGTGACCAGTCTATCACAGGGAGACATGTAGAGACAGACAGGTAACCAGTCTATCACAGGGGGACATGTAGAGACAGACAGGTAACCAGTCTATCACAGGGAGACATGTAGAGACAGACAGGTAACCAGTCTATCACAGGGAGACATGTAGAGACAGACAGGTAACCAGTCTATCACAGGGCCGACATGTAGAGACAGACAGGTAACCAGTCTATCACAGGGAGACATGTAGAGACAGACAGGTAACCAGTCTATCACAGGGGGACATGTAGAGACAGACAGGTAACCAATCTATCACATGGAGACATGTGGAGACAGACAGGTAACCAGTCTATCACAGGGAGACATGTAGAGACAGACAGGTAACCAGTCTATCAAGGGGCCGACATGTAGAGACAGACAGGTGACCAGTCTATCACAGGGCTGACATGTAGAGACAGACAGGTGACCAGTCTATCACAGGGCTGACATGTAGAGACAGACAGGTAACCAGTCTATCACAGGGGGACATGTAGAGACAGACAGGTAACCAGTCTATCACAGGGAGACATGTAAAGACAGACAGGTAACCAGTCTATCACAGGGAGACATGTAGAGACAGACAGGTGACCAGTCTATCACAGGGAGACATGTAGAGACAGACAGGTAACCAGTCTATCACGGGGCCGACATGTAGAGACAGACAGGTAACCAGTCTATCACAGGGAGACATGTAGAGACAGACAGGTAACCAGTCTATCACAGGGGGACATGTAGAGACAGACAGGTAACCAATCTATCACATGGAGACATGTGGAGACAGACAGGTAACCAGTCTATCACAGGGAGACATGTAGAGACAGACAGGTAACCAGTCTATCACGGGGCCGACATTTAGAGACAGACAGGTAACCAGTCTATCACAGGGAGACATGTAGAGACAGACAGGTAACCAGTCTATCACAGGGCTGACATGTAGAGACAGACAGGTGACCAGTCTATCACAGGGCCGACATGTAGAGAGAGACAGGTGACCAGTCTATCACAGGGCTGACATGTAGAGACAGACAGGTAACCAGTCTATCACAGGGCTGACATGTAGAGACAGACAGGTGACCAGTCTATCACAGGGCTGACATGTAGAGACAGACAGGTGACCAGTCTATCACAGGGCTGACATGTAGAGACAGACAGGTAACCAGTCTATCACAGGGGGACATGTAGAGACAGACAGGTAACCAGTCTATCACAGGGAGACATGTAAAGACAGACAGGTAACCAGTCTATCACAGGGAGACATGTAGAGACAGACAGGTGACCAGTCTATCACAGGGAGACATGTAGAGACAGACAGGTAACCAGTCTATCACAGGGGGACATGTAGAGACAGACAGGTAACCAGTCTATCACAGGGAGACATGTAGAGACAGACAGGTAACCAGTCTATCACAGGGAGACATGTAGAGACCGACAGGTAACCAGTCTATCACAGGGGGACATGTAGAGACAGACAGGTAACCAGTCTATCACAGGGAGACATGTAGAGACAGACAGGTAACCAGTCTATCACAGGGAGACATGTAGAGACGGACAGGTAACCAGTCTATCACAGGGAGACATGTAGAGACAGACAGGTAACCAGTCTATCACAGGGAGACATGTAGAGACAGACAGGTAACCAGTCTATCACGGGGCCGACATTTAGAGACAGACAGGTAACCAGTCTATCACAGGGAGACATGTAGAGACAGACAGGTAACCAGTCTATCACAGGGCTGACATGTAGAGACAGACAGGTGACCAGTCTATCACAGGGCTGACATGTAGAGAGAGACAGGTGACCAGTCTATCACAGGGCTGACATGTAGAGACAGACAGGTAACCAGTCTATCACAGGGCTGACATGTAGAGACAGACAAGTAACCAGTCTATCACAGGGAGACATGTAGAGACAGACAGGTAACCAGTCTATCACAGGGAGACATGTAGAGACAGACAGGTAACCAGTCTATAACAGGGAGACATGTAGAGACAGACAGGTAACCAGTCTATCACAGGGCTGACATGTAGAAACAGACAGGCAACCAGTCTATCACAGGGAGACATGTAGAGACAGACAGGTAACCAGTCCATCACAGGGGGACATGTAGAGACAGACAGGTAACCAGTCTATCACAGGGAGACATGTAGAGACAGACAGGTAACCAGTCTATCACAGGGAGACATGTAGAGACCGACAGGTAACCAGTCTATCACAGGGGGATATGTAGAGACAGACAGGTAACCAGTCTATCACAGGGAGACATGTAGAGACAGACAGGTAACCAGTCTATCACAGGGAGACATGTAGAGACAGACAGGTAACCAGTCTATCACAGGGAGACATGTAGAGACAGACAGGTAACCAGTCTATCACGGGGCCGACATTTAGAGACAGACAGGTAACCAGTCTATCACAGGGAGACATGTAGAGACAGACAGGTAACCAGTCTATCACAGGGCTGACATGTAGAGACAGACAGGTGACCAGTCTATCACAGGGCTGACATGTAGAGACAGACAGGTGACCAGTCTATCACAGGGCTGACATGTAGAGACAGACAGGTAACCAGTCTATCACAGGGCTGACATGTAGAGACAGACAAGTGACCAGTCTATCACAGGGCTGACATGTAGAGACAGACAGGTGACCAGTCTATCACAGGGCTGACATGTAGAGACAGACAGGTAACCAGTCTATCACAGGGAGACATGGAGAGACAGACAGGTAACCAGTCTATCACAGGGAGACATGTAAAGACAGACAGGTAACCAGTCTATCACAGGGAGACATGTAGAGACAGACAGGTGACCAGTCTATCACAGGGAGACATGTAGAGACAGACAGGTAACCAGTCTATCACAGGGGGACATGTAGAGACAGACAGGTAACCAGTCTATCACAGGGAGACATGTAGAGACAGACAGGTAACCAGTCTATCACAGGGAGACATGTAGAGACAGACAGGTGACCAGTCTATCACAGGGAGACATGTAGAGACAGACAGGTAACCAGTCTATCACAGGGGGACATGTAGAGACAGACAGGTAACCAGTCTATCACAGGGAGACATGTAGAGACAGACAGGTAACCAGTCTATCACAGGGAGACATGTAGAGACAGACAGGTAACCAGTCTATCACGGGGCCGACATGTAGAGACAGACAGGTAACCAGTCTATCACAGGGAGACATGTAGAGACAGACAGGTAACCAGTCTATCACAGGGGGACATGTAGAGACAGACAGGTAACCAATCTATCACATGGAGACATGTGGAGACAGACAGGTAACCAGTCTATCACAGGGAGACATGTAGAGACAGACAGGTAACCAGTCTATCACAGGGCTGACATGTAGAGACAGACAGGTGACCAGTCTATCACAGGGCTGACATGTAGAGACAGACAGGTGACCAGTCTATCACAGGGCTGACATGTAGAGAGAGACAGGTGACCAGTCTATCACAGGGCTGACATGTAGAGACAGACAGGTAACCAGTCTATCACAGGGCTGACATGTAGAGACAGACAAGTAACCAGTCTATCACAGGGAGACATGTAGAGACAGACAGGTAACCAGTCTATCACAGGGAGACATGTAGAGACAGACAGGTAACCAGTCTATCACAGGGGGACATGTAGAGACAGACAGGTAACCAATCTATCACATGGAGACATGTGGAGACAGACAGGTAACCAGTCTATCACAGGGAGACATGTAGAGACAGACAGGTAACCAGTCTATCACAGGGAGACATGTAGAGACCGACAGGTAACCAGTCCATCACAGGGGGACATGTAGAGACAGACAGGTAACCAGTCTATCACAGGGAGACATGTAGAGACAGACAGGTAACCAGTCTATCACGGGGCCGACATTTAGAGACAGACAGGTAACCAGTCTATCACAGGGAGACATGTAGAGACAGACAGGTAACCAGTCTATCACAGGGCTGACATGTAGAGACAGACAGGTGACCAGTCTATCACAGGGCTGACATGTAGAGAGAGACAGGTGACCAGTCTATCACAGGGCTGACATGTAGAGACAGACAGGTAACCAGTCTATCACAGGGCTGACATGTAGAGACAGACAAGTGACCAGTCTATCACAGGGCTGACATGTAGAGACAGACAGGTGACCAGTCTATCACAGGGCTGACATGTAGAGACAGACAGGTAACCAGTCTATCACAGGGAGACATGGAGAGACAGACAGGTAACCAGTCTATCACAGGGAGACATGTAAAGACAGACAGGTAACCAGTCTATCACAGGGAGACATGTAGAGACAGACAGGTGACCAGTCTATCACAGGGAGACATGTAGAGACAGACAGGCAACCAGTCTATCACGGGGCCGACATGTAGAGACAGACAGGTAACCAGTCTATCACAGGGAGACATGTAGAGACAGACAGGTAACCAGTCTATCACAGGGGGACATGTAGAGACAGACAGGTAACCAATCTATCACATGGAGACATGTGGAGACAGACAGGTAACCAGTCTATCACAGGGAGACATGTAGAGACAGACAGGTAACCAGTCTATCACAGGGGGACATGTAGAGACAGACAGGTAACCAGTCTATCACAGGGAGACATGTAGAGACAGACAGGTAACCAGTCTATCACAGGGAGACATGTAGAGACAGACAGGTAACCAGTCTATCACAGGGAGACATGTAGAGACAGACAGGTAACCAGTCTATAAAAGGGAGACATGTAGAGACAGACAGGTAACCAGTCTATCACGGGGCCGACATTTAGAGACAGACAGGTAACCAGTCTATCACAGGGAGACATGTAGAGACAGACAGGTAACCAGTCTATCACAGGGCTGACATGTAGAGACAGACAGGTGACCAGTCTATCACAGGGCTGACATGTAGAGAGAGACAGGTGACCAGTCTATCACAGGGCTGACATGTAGAGACAGACAGGTAACCAGTCTATCACAGGGCTGACATGTAGAGACAGACAAGTAACCAGTCTATCACAGGGAGACATGTAGAGACAGACAGGTAACCAGTCTATCACAGGGAGACATGTAGAGACAGACAGGTAACCAGTCTATCACAGGGGGACATGTAGAGACAGACAGGTAACCAATCTATCACATGGAGACATGTGGAGACAGACAGGTAACCAGTCTATCACAGGGAGACATGTAGAGACAGACAGGTAACCAGTCTATCACAGGGAGACATGTAGAGACCGACAGGTAACCAGTCCATCACAGGGGGACATGTAGAGACAGACAGGTAACCAGTCTATCACAGGGAGACATGTAGAGACAGACAGGTAACCAGTCTATCACGGGGCCGACATTTAGAGACAGACAGGTAACCAGTCTATCACAGGGAGACATGTAGAGACAGACAGGTAACCAGTCTATCACAGGGCTGACATGTAGAGACAGACAGGTGACCAGTCTATCACAGGGCTGACATGTAGAGAGAGACAGGTGACCAGTCTATCACAGGGCTGACATGTAGAGACAGACAGGTAACCAGTCTATCACAGGGCTGACATGTAGAGACAGACAAGTGACCAGTCTATCACAGGGCTGACATGTAGAGACAGACAGGTGACCAGTCTATCACAGGGCTGACATGTAGAGACAGACAGGTAACCAGTCTATCACAGGGAGACATGGAGAGACAGACAGGTAACCAGTCTATCACAGGGAGACATGTAAAGACAGACAGGTAACCAGTCTATCACAGGGAGACATGTAGAGACAGACAGGTGACCAGTCTATCACAGGGAGACATGTAGAGACAGACAGGTAACCAGTCTATCACAGGGGGACATGTAGAGACAGACAGGTAACCAGTCTATCACAGGGAGACATGTAGAGACAGACAGGTAACCAGTCTATCACAGGGAGACATGTAGAGACAGACAGGTGACCAGTCTATCACAGGGAGACATGTAGAGACAGACAGGTAACCAGTCTATCACAGGGGGACATGTAGAGACAGACAGGTAACCAGTCTATCACAGGGAGACATGTAGAGACAGACAGGTAACCAGTCTATCACAGGGAGACATGTAGAGACAGACAGGTAACCAGTCTATCACGGGGCCGACATGTAGAGACAGACAGGTAACCAGTCTATCACAGGGAGACATGTAGAGACAGACAGGTAACCAGTCTATCACAGGGGGACATGTAGAGACAGACAGGTAACCAATCTATCACATGGAGACATGTGGAGACAGACAGGTAACCAGTCTATCACAGGGAGACATGTAGAGACAGACAGGTAACCAGTCTATCACGGGGCCGACATTTAGAGACAGACAGGTAACCAGTCTATCACAGGGAGACATGTAGAGACAGACAGGTAACCAGTCTATCACAGGGCTGACATGTAGAGACAGACAGGTGACCAGTCTATCACAGGGCTGACATGTAGAGAGAGACAGGTGACCAGTCTATCACAGGGCTGACATGTAGAGACAGACAGGTAACCAGTCTATCACAGGGCTGACATGTAGAGACAGACAGGTGAACAGTCTATCACAGGGCTGACATGTAGAGACAGACAGGTGACCAGTCTATCACAGGGCTGACATGTAGAGACAGACAGGTAACTAGTCTATCACAGGGGGACATGTAGAGACAGACAGGTAACCAGTCTATCACAGGGAGACATGTAAAGACAGACAGGTAACCAGTCTATCACAGGGAGACATGTAGAGACAGACAGGTGACCAGTCTATCACAGGGAGACATGTAGAGACAGACAGGTAACCAGTCTATCACAGGGAGACATGTAGAGACAGACAGGTAACCAGTCTATCACGGGGCCGACATGTAGAGACAGACAGGTAACCAGTCTATCACAGGGAGACATGTAGAGACAGACAGGTAACCAGTCTATCACAGGGGGACATGTAGAGACAGACAGGTAACCAATCTATCACATGGAGACATGTGGAGACAGACAGGTAACCAGTCTATCACAGGGAGACATGTAGAGACAGACAGGTAACCAGTCTATCACGGGGCCGACATTTAGAGACAGACAGGTAACCAGTCTATCACAGGGAGACATGTAGAGACAGACAGGTAACCAGTCTATCACAGGGCTGACATGTAGAGACAGACAGGTGACCAGTCTATCACAGGGCTGACATGTAGAGAGAGACAGGTGACCAGTCTATCACAGGGCTGACATGTAGAGACAGACAGGTAACCAGTCTATCACAGGGCTGACATGTAGAGACAGACAGGTGACCAGTCTATCACAGGGCTGACATGTAGAGACAGACAGGTGACCAGTCTATCACAGGGCTGACATGTAGAGACAGACAGGTAACCAGTCTATCACAGGGGGACATGTAGAGACAGACAGGTAACCAGTCTATCACAGGGAGACATGTAAAGACAGACAGGTAACCAGTCTATCACAGGGAGACATGTAGAGACAGACAGGTGACCAGTCTATCACAGGGAGACATGTAGAGACAGACAGGTAACCAGTCTATCACAGGGGGACATGTAGAGACAGACAGGTAACCAGTCTATCACAGGGAGACATGTAGAGACAGACAGGTAACCAGTCTATCACAGGGAGACATGTAGAGACCGACAGGTAACCAGTCTATCACAGGGGGACATGTAGAGACAGACAGGTAACCAGTCTATCACAGGGAGACATGTAGAGACAGACAGGTAACCAGTCTATCACAGGGAGACATGTAGAGACGGACAGGTAACCAGTCTATCACAGGGAGACATGTAGAGACAGACAGGTAACCAGTCTATCACAGGGAGACATGTAGAGACAGACAGGTAACCAGTCTATCACAGGGAGACATGTAGAGACCGACAGGTAACCAGTCTATCACAGGGGGACATGTAGAGACAGACAGGTAACCAGTCTATCACAGGGAGACATGTAGAGACAGACAGGTAACCAGTCTATCACAGGGAGACATGTAGAGACAGACAGGTAACCAGTCTATCACAGGGAGACATGTAGAGACAGACAGGTAACCAGTCTATCACGGGGCCGACATTTAGAGACAGACAGGTAACCAGTCTATCACAGGGAGACATGTAGAGACAGACAGGTAACCAGTCTATCACAGGGCTGACATGTAGAGACAGACAGGTGACCAGTCTATCACAGGGCTGACATGTAGAGAGAGACAGGTGACCAGTCTATCACAGGGCTGACATGTAGAGACAGACAGGTAACCAGTCTATCACAGGGCTGACATGTAGAGACATACAAGTAACCAGTCTATCACAGGGAGACATGTAGAGACAGACAGGTAACCAGTCTATCACAGGGAGACATGTAGAGACAGACAGGTAACCAGTCTATAACAGGGAGACATGTAGAGACAGACAGGTAACCAGTCTATCACAGGGCTGACATGTAGAAACAGACAGGCAACCAGTCTATCACAGGGAGACATGTAGAGACAGACAGGTAACCAGTCCATCACAGGGGGACATGTAGAGACAGACAGGTAACCAGTCTATCACAGGGAGACATGTAGAGACAGACAGGTAACCAGTCTATCACGGGGCCGACATTTAGAGACAGACAGGTAACCAGTCTATCACAGGGAGACATGTAGAGACAGACAGGTAACCAGTCTATCACAGGGCTGACATGTAGAGACAGACAGGTGACCAGTCTATCACAGGGCTGACATGTAGAGAGAGACAGGTGACCAGTCTATCACAGGGCTGACATGTAGAGACAGATAGGTAACCAGTCTATCACAGGGCTGACATGTAGAGACAGACAAGTGACCAGTCTATCACAGGGCTGACATGTAGAGACAGACAGGTGACCAGTCTATCACAGGGCTGACATGTAGAGACAGACAGGTAACCAGTCTATCACAGGGAGACATGGAGAGACAGACAGGTAACCAGTCTATCACAGGGAGACATGTAAAGACAGACAGGTAACCAGTCTATCACAGGGAGACATGTAGAGACAGACAGGTGACCAGTCTATCACAGGGAGACATGTAGAGACAGACAGGTAACCAGTCTATCACAGGGGGACATGTAGAGACAGACAGGTAACCAGTCTATCACAGGGAGACATGTAGAGACAGACAGGTAACCAGTCTATCACAGGGAGACATGTAGAGACAGACAGGTGACCAGTCTATCACAGGGAGACATGTAGAGACAGACAGGTAACCAGTCTATCACAGGGGGACATGTAGAGACAGACAGGTAACCAGTCTATCACAGGGAGACATGTAGAGACAGACAGGTAACCAGTCTATCACAGGGAGACATGTAGAGACAGACAGGTAACCAGTCTATCACGGGGCCGACATGTAGAGACAGACAGGTAACCAGTCTATCACAGGGGGACATGTAGAGACAGACAGGTAACCAATCTATCACATGGAGACATGTGGAGACAGACAGGTAACCAGTCTATCACAGGGAGACATGTAGAGACAGACAGGTAACCAGTCTATCACAGGGCTGACATGTAGAGACAGACAGGTGACCAGTCTATCACAGGGCTGACATGTAGAGAGAGACAGGTGACCAGTCTATCACAGGGCTGACATGTAGAGACAGACAGGTAACCAGTCTATCACAGGGCTGACATGTAGAGACAGACAGGTGACCAGTCTATCACAGGGCTGACATGTAGAGACAGACAGGTGACCAGTCTATCACAGGGCTGACATGTAGAGACAGACAGGTAACCAGTCTATCACAGGGGGACATGTAGAGACAGACAGGTAACCAGTCTATCACAGGGAGACATGTAAAGACAGACAGGTAACCAGTCTATCACAGGGAGACATGTAGAGACAGACAGGTGACCAGTCTATCACAGGGAGACATGTAGAGACAGACAGGTAACCAGTCTATCACAGGGGGACATGTAGAGACAGACAGGTAACCAGTCTATCACAGGGAGACATGTAGAGACAGACAGGTAACCAGTCTATCACAGGGAGACATGTAGAGACCGACAGGTAACCAGTCTATCACAGGGGGACATGTAGAGACAGACAGGTAACCAGTCTATCACAGGGAGACATGTAGAGACAGACAGGTAACCAGTCTATCACAGGGAGACATGTAGAGACGGACAGGTAACCAGTCTATCACGGGGCCGACATTTAGAGACAGACAGATAACCAGTCTATCACAGGGAGACATGTAGAGACAGACAGGTAACCAGTCTATCACAGGGAGACATGTAGAGACCGACAGGTAACCAGTCTATCACAGGGGGACATGTAGAGACAGACAGGTAACCAGTCTATCACAGGGAGACATGTAGAGACAGACAGGTAACCAGTCTATCACAGGGAGACATGTAGAGACAGACAGGTAACCAGTCTATCACAGGGAGACATGTAGAGACAGACAGGTAAGCAGTCTATCACAGGGAGACATGTAGAGACAGACAGGTAACCAGTCTATCACGGGGCCGACATTTAGAGACAGACAGGTAACCAGTCTATCACAGGGAGACATGTAGAGACAGACAGGTAACCAGTCTATCACAGGGCTGACATGTAGAGACAGACAGGTGACCAGTCTATCACAGGGCTGACATGTAGAGAGAGACAGGTGACCAGTCTATCACAGGGCTGACATGTAGAGACAGACAGGTAACCAGTCTATCACAGGGCTGACATGTAGAGACAGACAAGTAACCAGTCTATCACAGGGAGACATGTAGAGACAGACAGGTAACCAGTCTATCACAGGGAGACATGTAGAGACAGACAGGTAACCAGTCTATAACAGGGAGACATGTAGAGACAGACAGGTAACCAGTCTATCACAGGGCTGACATGTAGAAACAGACAGGCAACCAGTCTATCACAGGGCTGACATGTAGAGACAGACAGGTAACCAGTCTATAACAGGGCCGACATGTAGAGACAGACAGGTAACCAGTCTATCACAGGGAGACATGTAGAGACAGACAGGTAACCAGTCTATCACAGGGAGACATGTAGAGACAGACAGGTAACCAGTCTATCACAGGGAGACATGTAGAGACAGACAGGTAACCAGTCTATCACGGGGCCAACATGTAGAGACAGACAGGTAACCAGTCTATCACAGGGAGACATGTAGAGACAGACAGGTAACCAGTCTATCACAGGGGGACATGTAGAGACAGACAGGTAACCAATCTATCACATGGAGACATGTGGAGACAGACAGGTAACCAGTCTATCACAGGGAGACATGTAGAGACAGACAGGTAACCAGTCTATCACAGGGAGACATGTAGAGACCGACAGGTAACCAGTCCATCACAGGGGGACATGTAGAGACAGACAGGTAACCAGTCTATCACAGGGAGACATGTAGAGACAGACAGGTAACCAGTCTATCACAGGGAGACATGTAGAGACAGACAGGTAACCAGTCTATCACAGTGCTGACATGTAGAGACAGACAGGTGACCAGTCTATCACAGGGCTGACATGTAGAGAGAGACAGGTGACCAGTCTATCACAGGGCTGACATGTAGAGACAGACAGGTAACCAGTCTATCACAGGGCTGACATGTAGAGACAGACAAGTGACCAGTCTATCACAGGGCTGACATGTAGAGACAGACAGGTGACCAGTCTATCACAGGGCTGACATGTAGAGACAGACAGGTAACCAGTCTATCACAGGGAGACATGGAGAGACAGACAGGTAACCAGTCTATCACAGGGAGACATGTAAAGACAGACAGGTAACCAGTCTATCACAGGGAGACATGTAGAGACAGACAGGTGACCAGTCTATCACAGGGAGACATGTAGAGACAGACAGGTAACCAGTCTATCACAGGGGGACATGTAGAGACAGACAGGTAACCAGTCTATCACAGGGAGACATGTAGAGACAGACAGGTAACCAGTCTATTACAGGGAGACATGTAGAGACAGACAGGTGACCAGTCTATCACAGGGAGACATGTAGAGACAGACAGGTAACCAGTCTATCACAGGGGGACATGTAGAGACAGACAGGTAACCAGTCTATCACAGGGAGACATGTAGAGACAGACAGGTAACCAGTCTATCACAGGGAGACATGTAGAGACAGACAGGTAACCAGTCTATCACGGGGCCGACATGTAGAGACAGACAGGTAACCAGTCTATCACAGGGATACATGTAGAGACAGACAGGTAACCAGTCTATCACAGGGGGACATGTAGAGACAGACAGGTGACCAGTCTATCACAGGGCTGACATGTAGAGACAGACAGGTGACCAGTCTATCGCAGGGCTGACATGTAGAGACAGACAGGTAACCAGTCTATCACAGGGGGACATGTAGAGACAGACAGGTAACCAGTCTATCACAGGGAGACATGTAAAGACAGACAGGTAACCAGTCTATCACAGGGAGACATGTAGAGACAGACAGGTGACCAGTCTATCACAGGGAGACATGTAGAGACAGACAGGTAACCAGTCTATCACAGGGGGACATGTAGAGACAGACAGGTAACCAGTCTATCACAGGGAGACATGTAGAGACAGACAGGTAACCAGTCTATCACAGGGAGACATGTAGAGACCGACAGGTAACCAGTCTATCACAGGGGGACATGTAGAGACAGACAGGTAACCAGTCTATCACAGGGAGACATGTAGAGACAGACAGGTAACCAGTCTATCACAGGGAGACATGTAGAGACGGACAGGTAACCAGTCTATCACAGGGAGACAT
Source organism: Eutrigla gurnardus (assembly GCF_963514095.1). Classification (NCBI taxonomy): domain Eukaryota; kingdom Metazoa; phylum Chordata; class Actinopteri; order Perciformes; family Triglidae; genus Eutrigla; species Eutrigla gurnardus. The sequence continues at coordinate 176,147 of NC_139925.1, forward strand.
GTAGAGACAGACAGGTAACCAGTCTATCACAGGGAGACATGTAGAGACAGACAGGTAACCAGTCTATCACAGGGAGACATGTAGAGACCGACAGGTAACCAGTCTATCACAGGGGGACATGTAGAGACAGACAGGTAACCAGTCTATCACAGGGAGACATGTAGAGACAGACAGGTAACCAGTCTATCACAGGGAGACATGTAGAGACAGACAGGTAACCAGTCTATAACAGGGAGACATGTAGAGACAGACAGGTAACCAGTCTATCACGGGGCCGACATTTAGAGACAGACAGGTAACCAGTCTATCACAGGGAGACATGTAGAGACAGACAGGTAACCAGTCTATCACAGGGCTGACATGTAGAGACAGACAGGTGACCAGTCTATCACAGGGCTGACATGTAGAGAGAGACAGGTGACCAGTCTATCACAGGGCTGACATGTAGAGACAGACAGGTAACCAGTCTATCACAGGGCTGACATGTAGAGACAGACAAGTAACCAGTCTATCACAGGGAGACATGTAGAGACAGACAGGTAACCAGTCTATCACAGGGAGACATGTAGAGACAGACAGGTAACCAGTCTATAACAGGGAGACATGTAGAGACAGACAGGTAACCAGTCTATCACAGGGCTGACATGTAGAAACAGACAGGCAACCAGTCTATCACAGGGAGACATGTAGAGACAGACAGGTAACCAGTCCATCACAGGGGGACATGTAGAGACAGACAGGTAACCAGTCTATCACAGGGAGACATGTAGAGACAGACAGGTAACCAGTCTATCACGGGGCCGACATTTAGAGACAGACAGGTAACCAGTCTATCACAGGGAGACATGTAGAGACAGACAGGTAACCAGTCTATCACAGGGCTGACATGTAGAGACAGACAGGTGACCAGTCTATCACAGGGCTGACATGTAGAGAGAGACAGGTGACCAGTCTATCACAGGGCTGACATGTAGAGACAGATAGGTAACCAGTCTATCACAGGGCTGACATGTAGAGACAGACAAGTGACCAGTCTATCACAGGGCTGACATGTAGAGACAGACAGGTGACCAGTCTATCACAGGGCTGACATGTAGAGACAGACAGGTAACCAGTCTATCACAGGGAGACATGGAGAGACAGACAGGTAACCAGTCTATCACAGGGAGACATGTAAAGACAGACAGGTAACCAGTCTATCACAGGGAGACATGTAGAGACAGACAGGTGACCAGTCTATCACAGGGAGACATGTAGAGACAGACAGGTAACCAGTCTATCACAGGGGGACATGTAGAGACAGACAGGTAACCAGTCTATCACAGGGAGACATGTAGAGACAGACAGGTAACCAGTCTATCACAGGGAGACATGTAGAGACAGACAGGTGACCAGTCTATCACAGGGAGACATGTAGAGACAGACAGGTAACCAGTCTATCACAGGGGGACATGTAGAGACAGACAGGTAACCAGTCTATCACAGGGAGACATGTAGAGACAGACAGGTAACCAGTCTATCACAGGGAGACATGTAGAGACAGACAGGTAACCAGTCTATCACGGGGCCGACATGTAGAGACAGACAGGTAACCAGTCTATCACAGGGGGACATGTAGAGACAGACAGGTAACCAATCTATCACATGGAGACATGTGGAGACAGACAGGTAACCAGTCTATCACAGGGAGACATGTAGAGACAGACAGGTAACCAGTCTATCACAGGGCTGACATGTAGAGACAGACAGGTGACCAGTCTATCACAGGGCTGACATGTAGAGAGAGACAGGTGACCAGTCTATCACAGGGCTGACATGTAGAGACAGACAGGTAACCAGTCTATCACAGGGCTGACATGTAGAGACAGACAGGTGACCAGTCTATCACAGGGCTGACATGTAGAGACAGACAGGTGACCAGTCTATCACAGGGCTGACATGTAGAGACAGACAGGTAACCAGTCTATCACAGGGGGACATGTAGAGACAGACAGGTAACCAGTCTATCACAGGGAGACATGTAAAGACAGACAGGTAACCAGTCTATCACAGGGGGACATGTAGAGACAGACAGGTAACCAGTCTATCACAGGGAGACATGTAGAGACAGACAGGTGACCAGTCTATCACAGGGAGACATGTAGAGACAGACAGGTAACCAGTCTATCACAGGGGGACATGTAGAGACAGACAGGTAACCAGTCTATCACAGGGAGACATGTAGAGACAGACAGGTAACCAGTCTATCACAGGGAGACATGTAGAGACCGACAGGTAACCAGTCTATCACAGGGGGACATGTAGAGACAGACAGGTAACCAGTCTATCACAGGGAGACATGTAGAGACAGACAGGTAACCAGTCTATCACAGGGAGACATGTAGAGACGGACAGGTAACCAGTCTATCACAGGGAGACATGTAGAGACAGACAGGTAACCAGTCTATCACAGGGAGACATGTAGAGACAGACAGGTAACCAGTCTATCACAGGGAGACATGTAGAGACCGACAGGTAACCAGTCTATCACAGGGGGACATGTAGAGACAGACAGGTAACCAGTCTATCACAGGGAGACATGTAGAGACAGACAGGTAACCAGTCTATCACAGGGAGACATGTAGAGACAGACAGGTAACCAGTCTATCACAGGGAGACATGTAGAGACAGACAGGTAACCAGTCTATCACGGGGCCGACATTTAGAGACAGACAGGTAACCAGTCTATCACAGGGAGACATGTAGAGACAGACAGGTAACCAGTCTATCACAGGGCTGACATGTAGAGACAGACAGGTGACCAGTCTATCACAGGGCTGACATGTAGAGAGAGACAGGTGACCAGTCTATCACAGGGCTGACATGTAGAGACAGACAGGTGACCAGTCTATCACAGGGCTGACATGTAGAGACAGACAGGTAACCAGTCTATCACAGGGCTGACATGTAGAGACAGACAAGTAACCAGTCTATCACAGGGAGACATGTAGAGACAGACAGGTAACCAGTCTATCACAGGGAGACATGTAGAGACAGACAGGTAACCAGTCTATAACAGGGAGACATGTAGAGACAGACAGGTAACCAGTCTATCACAGGGCTGACATGTAGAAACAGACAGGCAACCAGTCTATCACAGGGAGACATGTAGAGACAGACAGGTAACCAGTCCATCACAGGGGGACATGTAGAGACAGACAGGTAACCAGTCTATCACAGGGAGACATGTAGAGACAGACAGGTAACCAGTCTATCACGGGGCCGACATTTAGAGACAGACAGGTAACCAGTCTATCACAGGGAGACATGTAGAGACAGACAGGTAACCAGTCTATCACAGGGCTGACATGTAGAGACAGACAGGTGACCAGCCTATCACAGGGCTGACATGTAGAGAGAGACAGGTGACCAGTCTATCACAGGGCTGACATGTAGAGACAGATAGGTAACCAGTCTATCACAGGGCTGACATGTAGAGACAGACAAGTGACCAGTCTATCACAGGGCTGACATGTAGAGACAGACAGGTGACCAGTCTATCACAGGGCTGACATGTAGAGACAGACAGGTAACCAGTCTATCACAGGGAGACATGGAGAGACAGACAGGTAACCAGTCTATCACAGGGAGACATGTAAAGACAGACAGGTAACCAGTCTATCACAGGGAGACATGTAGAGACAGACAGGTGACCAGTCTATCACAGGGAGACATGTAGAGACAGACAGGTAACCAGTCTATCACAGGGGGACATGTAGAGACAGACAGGTAACCAGTCTATCACAGGGAGACATGTAGAGACAGACAGGTAACCAGTCTATCACAGGGAGACATGTAGAGACAGACAGGTGACCAGTCTATCACAGGGAGACATGTAGAGACAGACAGGTAACCAGTCTATCACAGGGGGACATGTAGAGACAGACAGGTAACCAGTCTATCACAGGGAGACATGTAGAGACAGACAGGTAACCAGTCTATCACAGGGAGACATGTAGAGACAGACAGGTAACCAGTCTATCACGGGGCCGACATGTAGAGACAGACAGGTAACCAGTCTATCACAGGGGGACATGTAGAGACAGACAGGTAACCAATCTATCACATGGAGACATGTGGAGACAGACAGGTAACCAGTCTATCACAGGGAGACATGTAGAGACAGACAGGTAACCAGTCTATCACAGGGCTGACATGTAGAGACAGACAGGTGACCAGTCTATCACAGGGCTGACATGTAGAGAGAGACAGGTGACCAGTCTATCACAGGGCTGACATGTAGAGACAGACAGGTAACCAGTCTATCACAGGGCTGACATGTAGAGACAGACAGGTGACCAGTCTATCACAGGGCTGACATGTAGAGACAGACAGGTGACCAGTCTATCACAGGGCTGACATGTAGAGACAGACAGGTAACCAGTCTATCACAGGGGGACATGTAGAGACAGACAGGTAACCAGTCTATCACAGGGATACATGTAAAGACAGACAGGTAACCAGTCTATCACAGGGGGACATGTAGAGACAGACAGGTAACCAGTCTATCACAGGGAGACATGTAGAGACAGACAGGTAACCAGTCTATCACAGGGAGACATGTAGAGACCGACAGGTAACCAGTCTATCACAGGGGGACATGTAGAGACAGACAGGTAACCAGTCTATCACAGGGAGACATGTAGAGACAGACAGGTAACCAGTCTATCACAGGGAGACATGTAGAGACGGACAGGTAACCAGTCTATCACGGGGCCGACATTTAGAGACAGACAGATAACCAGTCTATCACAGGGAGACATGTAGAGACAGACAGGTAACCAGTCTATCACAGGGAGACATGTAGAGACCGACAGGTAACCAGTCTATCACAGGGGGACATGTAGAGACAGACAGGTAACCAGTCTATCACAGGGAGACATGTAGAGACAGACAGGTAACCAGTCTATCACAGGGAGACATGTAGAGACAGACAGGTAACCAGTCTATCACAGGGAGACATGTAGAGACAGACAGGTAAGCAGTCTATCACAGGGAGACATGTAGAGACAGACAGGTAACCAGTCTATCACGGGGCCGACATTTAGAGACAGACAGGTAACCAGTCTACCACAGGGAGACATGTAGAGACAGACAGGTAACCAGTCTATCACAGGGCTGACATGTAGAGACAGACAGGTGACCAGTCTATCACAGGGCTGACATGTAGAGAGAGACAGGTGACCAGTCTATCACAGGGCTGACATGTAGAGACAGACAGGTAACCAGTCTATCACAGGGCTGACATGTAGAGACAGACAAGTAACCAGTCTATCACAGGGAGACATGTAGAGACAGACAGGTAACCAGTCTATCACAGGGAGACATGTAGAGACAGACAGGTAACCAGTCTATAACAGGGAGACATGTAGAGACAGACAGGTAACCAGTCTATCACAGGGCTGACATGTAGAAACAGACAGGCAACCAGTCTATCACAGGGCTGACATGTAGAGACAGACAGGTAACCAGTCTATAACAGGGCCGACATGTAGAGACAGACAGGTAACCAGTCTATCACAGGGAGACATGTAGAGACAGACAGGTAACCAGTCTATCACAGGGAGACATGTAGAGACAGACAGGTAACCAGTCTATCACAGGGAGACATGTAGAGACAGACAGGTAACCAGTCTATCACGGGGCCAACATGTAGAGACAGACAGGTAACCAGTCTATCACAGGGAGACATGTAGAGACAGACAGGTAACCAGTCTATCACAGGGGGACATGTAGAGACAGACAGGTAACCAATCTATCACATGGAGACATGTGGAGACAGACAGGTAACCAGTCTATCACAGGGAGACATGTAGAGACAGACAGGTAACCAGTCTATCACAGGGAGACATGTAGAGACCGACAGGTAACCAGTCCATCACAGGGGGACATGTAGAGACAGACAGGTAACCAGTCTATCACAGGGAGACATGTAGAGACAGACAGGTAACCAGTCTATCACAGGGAGACATGTAGAGACAGACAGGTAACCAGTCTATCACAGTGCTGACATGTAGAGACAGACAGGTGACCAGTCTATCTCAGGGCTGACATGTAGAGAGAGACAGGTGACCAGTCTATCACAGGGCTGACATGTAGAGACAGACAGGTAACCAGTCTATCACAGGGCTGACATGTAGAGACAGACAAGTGACCAGTCTATCACAGGGCTGACATGTAGAGACAGACAGGTGACCAGTCTATCACAGGGCTGACATGTAGAGACAGACAGGTAACCAGTCTATCACAGGGAGACATGGAGAGACAGACAGGTAACCAGTCTATCACAGGGAGACATGTAAAGACAGACAGGTAACCAGTCTATCACAGGGAGACATGTAGAGACAGACAGGTGACCAGTCTATCACAGGGAGACATGTAGAGACAGACAGGTAACCAGTCTATCACAGGGGGACATGTAGAGACAGACAGGTAACCAGTCTATCACAGGGAGACATGTAGAGACAGACAGGTAACCAGTCTATTACAGGGAGACATGTAGAGACAGACAGGTGACCAGTCTATCACAGGGAGACATGTAGAGACAGACAGGTAACCAGTCTATCACAGGGGGACATGTAGAGACAGACAGGTAACCAGTCTATCACAGGGAGACATGTAGAGACAGACAGGTAACCAGTCTATCACAGGGAGACATGTAGAGACAGACAGGTAACCAGTCTATCACGGGGCCGACATGTAGAGACAGACAGGTAACCAGTCTATCACAGGGATACATGTAGAGACAGACAGGTAACCAGTCTATCACAGGGGGACATGTAGAGACAGACAGGTAACCAATCTATCACATGGAGACATGTGGAGACAGACAGGTAACCAGTCTATCACAGGGAGACATGTAGAGACAGACAGGTAACCAGTCTATCACGGGGCCGACATTTAGAGACAGACAGGTAACCAGTCTATCACAGGGAGACATGTAGAGACAGACAGGTAACCAGTCTATCACAGGGCTGACATGTAGAGACAGACAGGTGACCAGTCTATCACAGGGCTGACATGTAGAGAGAGACAGGTGACCAGTCTATCACAGGGCTGACATGTAGAGACAGACAGGTAACCAGTCTATCACAGAGCTGACATGTAGAGACAGACAGGTGACCAGTCTATCACAGGGCTGACATGTAGAGACAGACAGGTGACCAGTCTATCACAGGGCTGACATGTAGAGACAGACAGGTGACCAGTCTATCACAGGGAGACATGTAGAGACAGACAGGTAACCAGTCTATCACAAGGAGACATGTAGAGACAGACAGGTAACCAGTCTATCACAGGGGGACATGTAGAGACAGACAGGTAACCAGTCTATCACAGGGAGACATGTAGAGACAGACAGGTAACCAGTCTATCACAGGGAGACATATAGAGACAGACAGGTAACCAGTCTATCACAGGGAGACATGTAAAGACAGACAGGTAACCAGTCTATCACAGGGAGACATGTAGAGGCAGACAGGTAACCAGTCTATCACAGGGAGACATGTAGAGACAGACAGGTAACCAGTCTATCACAGGGAGACATGTAGAGACAGACAGGTAACCAGTCTATCACAGGGCTGACATGTAGAGACAGACAGGTAACCAGTCTATCACAGGGAGACATGTAGAGGCAGACAGGTAACCAGTCTATCACAGGGAGACATGTAGAGACAGACAGGTGACCAGTCTATCACAGGGAGACATGTAGAGACAGACAGGTAACCAGTCTATCACAGGGCTGACATGTAGAGACAGACAGGTAACCAATCTATCACATGGAGACATGTAGAGACAGACAGGTAACCAATCTATCACATGGAGACATGTGGAGACAGACAGGTAACCAGTCTATCACAGGGAGACATGTAGAGACAGACAGGTAACCAGTCTATCACAGGGAGACATGTAGAGACAGACAGGTAACCAGTCTATCACAGGGAGACATGTACAGACAGACAGGTAACCAGTCTATCACAGGGCTGACATGTAGAGACAGACAGGTAACCAGTCTATCACAGGGCTGACATGTAGAGACAGACAGGTAACCAGTCTATCATAGGGCTGACATGTAGAGACAGACAGGTAACCATTCTATCACATGGAGACATGTGGAGACAGACAGGTAACCAGTCTATCACAGGGAGACATGTAGAGACAGACAGGTAACCAGTCTATCACAGGGAGACATGTAGAGACAGACAGGTAACCAGTCTATCACAGGGGGACATGTAGAGACAGACAGTTAACCAGTCTATCACAGGGAGACATGTAGAGACAGACAGGTAACCAGTCTATCACATGGAGACATGTAGAGACAGACAGGTAACCAGTCTATCACAGGGGGACATGTAGAGACAGACAGGTAACCAGTCTATCACAGGGAGACATGTAGAGACAGACAGGTAACCAGTCTATCACAGGGAGACATGGAGAGACAGACAGGTAACCAGTCTATCACAGGGAGACATGTAAAGACAGACAGGTAACCAGTCTATCACAGGGAGACATGTAGAGACAGACAGGTGACCAGTCTATCACAGGGAGACATGTAGAGACAGACAGGTAACCAGTCTATCACAGGGGGACATGTAGAGACAGACAGGTAACTAGTCTATCACAGGGAGACATGTAGAGACAGACAGGTAACCAGTCTATCACAGGGAGACATGTAGAGACCGACAGGTAACCAGTCTTTCACAGGGGGACATGTAGAGACAGACAGGTAACCAGTCTATCACAGGGAGACATGTAGAGACAGACAGGTAACCAGTCTATCACAGGGAGACATGTAGAGACAGACAGGTAACCAGTCTATCACAGGGCTGACATGTAGAGACAGACAGGCAACCAGTCTATCACAGGGCTGACATGTAGAGACAGACAGGTAACCAGTCTATCATGGGGCCGACATGTAGAGACAGACAGGTAACCAGTCTATCACAGGGAGACATGTAAAGACAGACAGGTAACCAGTCTATCACAGGGAGACATGTAGAGACAGACAGGTGACCAGTCTATCACAGGGAGACATGTAGAGACAGACAGGTAACCAGTCTATCACAGGGGGACATGTAGAGACAGACAGGTAACCAGTCTATCACAGGGAGACATGTAGAGACAGACAGGTAACCAGTCTATCACAGGGAGACATGTAGAGACAGACAGGTAACCAGTCTATCACGGGGCCGACATTTAGAGACAGACAGGTAACCAGTCTATCACAGGGAGACATGTAGAGACAGACAGGTAACCAGTCTATCACAGGGAGACATGTAGAGACAGACAGGTAACCAGTCTATCACAGGGGGACATGTAGAGACAGACAGGTAACCAGTCTATCACAGGGAGACATGTAGAGACAGACAGGTAACCAGTCTATCACAGGGAGACATGTAGAGACAGACAGGTAACCAGTCTATCACGGGGCCGACATGTAGAGACAGACAGGTAACCAGTCTATCACAGGGAGACATGTAGAGACAGACAGGTAACCAGTCTATCACAGGGGGACATGTAGAGACAGACAGGTAACCAATCTATCACATGGAGACATGTGGAGACAGACAGGTAACCAGTCTATCACAGGGAGACATGTAGAGACAGACAGGTAACCAGTCTATCACGGGGCCGACATTTAGAGACAGACAGGTAACCAGTCTATCACAGGGAGACATGTAGAGACAGACAGGTAACCAGTCTATCACAGGGCTGACATGTAGAGACAGACAGGTGACCAGTCTATCACAGGGCTGACATGTAGAGAGAGACAGGTGACCAGTCTATCACAGGGCTGACATGTAGAGACAGACAGGTAACCAGTCTATCACAGGGCTGACATGTAGAGACAGACAGGTGACCAGTCTATCACAGGGCTGACATGTAGAGACAGACAGGTGACCAGTCTATCACAGGGCTGACATGTAGAGACAGACAGGTAACCAGTCTATCACAGGGGGACATGTAGAGACAGACAGGTAACCATTCTATCACATGGAGACATGTGGAGACAGACAGGTAACCAGTCTATCACAGGGAGACATGTAGAGACAGACAGGTAACCAGTCTATCACAGGGAGACATGTAGAGACAGACAGGTAACCAGTCTATCACAGGGGGACATGTAGAGACAGACAGTTAACCAGTCTATCACAGGGAGACATGTAGAGACAGACAGGTAACCAGTCTATCACATGGAGACATGTAGAGACAGACAGGTAACCAGTCTATCACAGGGGGACATGTAGAGACAGACAGGTAACCAGTCTATCACAGGGAGACATGTAGAGACAGACAGGTAACCAGTCTATCACAGGGAGACATGGAGAGACAGACAGGTAACCAGTCTATCACAGGGAGACATGTAAAGACAGACAGGTAACCAGTCTATCACAGGGAGACATGTAGAGACAGACAGGTGACCAGTCTATCACAGGGAGACATGTAGAGACAGACAGGTAACCAGTCTATCACAGGGGGACATGTAGAGACAGACAGGTAACTAGTCTATCACAGGGAGACATGTAGAGACAGACAGGTAACCAGTCTATCACAGGGAGACATGTAGAGACCGACAGGTAACCAGTCTTTCACAGGGGGACATGTAGAGACAGACAGGTAACCAGTCTATCACAGGGAGACATGTAGAGACAGACAGGTAACCAGTCTATCACAGGGAGACATGTAGAGACAGACAGGTAACCAGTCTATCACAGGGCTGACATGTAGAGACAGACAGGCAACCAGTCTATCACAGGGCTGACATGTAGAGACAGACAGGTAACCAGTCTATCATGGGGCCGACATGTAGAGACAGACAGGTAACCAGTCTATCACAGGGAGACATGTAAAGACAGACAGGTAACCAGTCTATCACAGGGAGACATGTAGAGACAGACAGGTGACCAGTCTATCACAGGGAGACATGTAGAGACAGACAGGTAACCAGTCTATCACAGGGGGACATGTAGAGACAGACAGGTAACCAGTCTATCACAGGGAGACATGTAGAGACAGACAGGTAACCAGTCTATCACAGGGAGACATGTAGAGACAGACAGGTAACCAGTCTATCACGGGGCCGACATTTAGAGACAGACAGGTAACCAGTCTATCACAGGGAGACATGTAGAGACAGACAGGTAACCAGTCTATCACAGGGAGACATGTAGAGACAGACAGGTAACCAGTCTATCACAGGGGGACATGTAGAGACAGACAGGTAACCAGTCTATCACAGGGAGACATGTAGAGACAGACAGGTAACCAGTCTATCACAGGGAGACATGTAGAGACAGACAGGTAACCAGTCTATCACGGGGCCGACATGTAGAGACAGACAGGTAACCAGTCTATCACAGGGAGACATGTAGAGACAGACAGGTAACCAGTCTATCACAGGGGGACATGTAGAGACAGACAGGTAACCAATCTATCACATGGAGACATGTGGAGACAGACAGGTAACCAGTCTATCACAGGGAGACATGTAGAGACAGACAGGTAACCAGTCTATCACGGGGCCGACATTTAGAGACAGACAGGTAACCAGTCTATCACAGGGAGACATGTAGAGACAGACAGGTAACCAGTCTATCACAGGGCTGACATGTAGAGACAGACAGGTGACCAGTCTATCACAGGGCTGACATGTAGAGAGAGACAGGTGACCAGTCTATCACAGGGCTGACATGTAGAGACAGACAGGTAACCAGTCTATCACAGGGCTGACATGTAGAGACAGACAGGTGACCAGTCTATCACAGGGCTGACATGTAGAGACAGACAGGTGACCAGTCTATCACAGGGCTGACATGTAGAGACAGACAGGTAACCAGTCTATCACAGGGGGACATGTAGAGACAGACAGGTAACCAGTCTATCACAGGGAGACATGTAAAGACAGACAGGTAACCAGTCTATCACAGGGAGACATGTAGAGACAGACAGGTGACCAGTCTATCACAGGGAGACATGTAGAGACAGACAGGTAACCAGTCTATCACAGGGGGACATGAAGAGACAGACAGGTAACCAGTCTTTCACAGGGAGACATGTAGAGACAGACAGGTAACCAGTCTATCACAGGGAGACATGTAGAGACCGACAGGTAACCAGTCTATCACAGGGGGACATGTAGAGACAGACAGGTAACCAGTCTATCACAGGGAGACATGTAGAGACAGACAGGTAACCAGTCTATCACAGGGAGACATGTAGAGACGGACAGGTAACCAGTCTATCACAGGGAGACATGTAGAGACAGACAGGTAACCAGTCTATCACAGGGGGACATGTAGAGACAGACAGGTAACCAGTCTATCACAGGGAGACATGTAGAGACAGACAGGTAACCAGTCTATCACAGGGAGACATGTAGAGACAGACAGGTAACCAGTCTATCACGGGGCCGACATGTAGAGACAGACAGGTAACCAGTCTATCACAGGGATACATGTAGAGACAGACAGGTAACCAGTCTATCACAGGGGGACATGTAGAGACAGACAGGTAACCAGTCTATCACAGGGAGACATGTAGAGACAGACAGGTAACCAGTCTATCACAGGGAGACATGGAGAGACAGACAGGTAACCAGTCTATCACAGGGAGACATGTAAAGACAGACAGGTAACCAGTCTATCACAGGGAGACATGTAGAGACAGACAGGTGACCAGTCTATCACAGGGAGACATGTAGAGACAGACAGGTAACCAGTCTATCACAGGGGGACATGTAGAGACAGACAGGTAACTAGTCTATCACAGGGAGACATGTAGAGACAGACAGGTAACCAGTCTATCACAGGGAGACATGTAGAGACCGACAGGTAACCAGTCTTTCACAGGGGGACATGTAGAGACAGACAGGTAACCAGTCTATCACAGGGAGACATGTAGAGACAGACAGGTAACCAGTCTATCACAGGGAGACATGTAGAGACAGACAGGTAACCAGTCTATCACAGGGCTGACATGTAGAGACAGACAGGCAACCAGTCTATCACAGGGCTGACATGTAGAGACAGACAGGTAACCAGTCTATCATGGGGCCGACATGTAGAGACAGACAGGTAACCAGTCTATCACAGGGAGACATGTAAAGACAGACAGGTAACCAGTCTATCACAGGGAGACATGTAGAGACAGACAGGTGACCAGTCTATCACAGGGAGACATGTAGAGACAGACAGGTAACCAGTCTATCACAGGGGGACATGTAGAGACAGACAGGTAACCAGTCTATCACAGGGAGACATGTAGAGACAGACAGGTAACCAGTCTATCACAGGGAGACATGTAGAGACAGACAGGTAACCAGTCTATCACGGGGCCGACATTTAGAGACAGACAGGTAACCAGTCTATCACAGGGAGACATGTAGAGACAGACAGGTAACCAGTCTATCACAGGGAGACATGTAGAGACAGACAGGTAACCAGTCTATCACAGGGGGACATGTAGAGACAGACAGGTAACCAGTCTATCACAGGGAGACATGTAGAGACAGACAGGTAACCAGTCTATCACAGGGAGACATGTAGAGACAGACAGGTAACCAGTCTATCACGGGGCCGACATGTAGAGACAGACAGGTAACCAGTCTATCACAGGGAGACATGTAGAGACAGACAGGTAACCAGTCTATCACAGGGGGACATGTAGAGACAGACAGGTAACCAATCTATCACATGGAGACATGTGGAGACAGACAGGTAACCAGTCTATCACAGGGAGACATGTAGAGACAGACAGGTAACCAGTCTATCACGGGGCCGACATTTAGAGACAGACAGGTAACCAGTCTATCACAGGGAGACATGTAGAGACAGACAGGTAACCAGTCTATCACAGGGCTGACATGTAGAGACAGACAGGTGACCAGTCTATCACAGGGCTGACATGTAGAGAGAGACAGGTGACCAGTCTATCACAGGGCTGACATGTAGAGACAGACAGGTAACCAGTCTATCACAGGGCTGACATGTAGAGACAGACAGGTGACCAGTCTATCACAGGGCTGACATGTAGAGACAGACAGGTGACCAGTCTATCACAGGGCTGACATGTAGAGACAGACAGGTAACCAGTCTATCACAGGGGGACATGTAGAGACAGACAGGTAACCAGTCTATCACAGGGAGACATGTAAAGACAGACAGGTAACCAGTCTATCACAGGGAGACATGTAGAGACAGACAGGTGACCAGTCTATCACAGGGAGACATGTAGAGACAGACAGGTAACCAGTCTATCACAGGGGGACATGAAGAGACAGACAGGTAACCAGTCTATCACAGGGAGACATGTAGAGACAGACAGGTAACCAGTCTATCACAGGGAGACATGTAGAGACCGACAGGTAACCAGTCTATCACAGGGGGACATGTAGAGACAGACAGGTAACCAGTCTATCACAGGGAGACATGTAGAGACAGACAGGTAACCAGTCTATCACAGGGAGACATGTAGAGACGGACAGGTAACCAGTCTATCACAGGGAGACATGTAGAGACAGACAGGTAACCAGTCTATCACAGGGGGACATGTAGAGACAGACAGGTAACCAGTCTATCACAGGGAGACATGTAGAGACAGACAGGTAACCAGTCTATCACAGGGAGACATGTAGAGACAGACAGGTAACCAGTCTATCACGGGGCCGACATGTAGAGACAGACAGGTAACCAGTCTATCACAGGGATACATGTAGAGACAGACAGGTAACCAGTCTATCACAGGGGGACATGTAGAGACAGACAGGTAACCAATCTATCACATGGAGACATGTGGAGACAGACAGGTAACCAGTCTATCACAGGGAGACATGTAGAGACAGACAGGTAACCAGTCTATCACGGGGCCGACATTTAGAGACAGACAGGTAACCAGTCTATCACAGGGAGACATGTAGAGACAGACAGGTAACCAGTCTATCACAGGGCTGACATGTAGAGACAGACAGGTGACCAGTCTATCACAGGGCTGACATGTAGAGAGAGACAGGTGACCAGTCTATCACAGGGCTGACATGTAGAGACAGACAGGTAACCAGTCTATCACAGGGCTGACATGTAGAGACAGACAGGTGACCAGTCTATCACAGGGCTGACATGTAGAGACAGACAGGTGACCAGTCTATCACAGGGCTGACATGTAGAGACAGACAGGTGACCAGTCTATCACAGGGAGACATGTAGAGACAGACAGGTAACCAGTCTATCACAAGGAGACATGTAGAGACAGACAGGTAACCAGTCTATCACAGGGGGACATGTAGAGACAGACAGGTAACCAGTCTATCACAGGGAGACATGTAGAGACAGACAGGTAACCAGTCTATCACAGGGAGACATATAGAGACAGACAGGTAACCAGTCTATCACAGGGAGACATGTAAAGACAGACAGGTAACCAGTCTATCACAGGGAGACATGTAGAGACAGACAGGTGACCAGTCTATCACAGGGAGACATGTAGAGACAGACAGGTAACCAGTCTATCACAGGGAGACATGTAGAGACAGACAGGTAACCAGTCTATCACAGGGCTGACATGTAGAGACAGACAGGTAACCAGTCTATCACAGGGAGACATGTAGAGGCAGACAGGTAACCCGTCTATCACAGGGAGACATGTAGAGACAGACAGGTGACCAGTCTATCACAGGGAGACATGTAGAGACAGACAGGTAACCATTCTATCACATGGAGACATGTGGAGACAGACAGGTAACCAGTCTATCACAGGGAGACATGTAGAGACAGACAGGTAACCAGTCTATCACAGGGAGACATGTAGAGACAGACAGGTAACCAGTCTATCACAGGGGGACATGTAGAGACAGACAGTTAACCAGTCTATCACAGGGAGACATGTAGAGACAGACAGGTAACCAGTCTATCACATGGAGACATGTAGAGACAGACAGGTAACCAGTCTATCACAGGGGGACATGTAGAGACAGACAGGTAACCAGTCTATCACAGGGAGACATGTAGAGACAGACAGGTAACCAGTCTATCACAGGGAGACATGGAGAGACAGACAGGTAACCAGTCTATCACAGGGAGACATGTAAAGACAGACAGGTAACCAGTCTATCACAGGGAGACATGTAGAGACAGACAGGTGACCAGTCTATCACAGGGAGACATGTAGAGACAGACAGGTAACCAGTCTATCACAGGGGGACATGTAGAGACAGACAGGTAACCAGTCTATCACAGGGAGACATGTAGAGACAGACAGGTAACCAGTCTATCACAGGGAGACATGTAGAGACCGACAGGTAACCAGTCTTTCACAGGGGGACATGTAGAGACAGACAGGTAACCAGTCTATCACAGGGAGACATGTAGAGACAGACAGGTAACCAGTCTATCACAGGGAGACATGTAGAGACAGACAGGTAACCAGTCTATCACAGGGCTGACATGTAGAGACAGACAGGCAACCAGTCTATCACAGGGCTGACATTTTGAGACAGACAGGTAACCAGTCTATCATGGGGCCGACATGTAGAGACAGACAGGTAACCAGTCTATCACAGGGAGACATGTAAAGACAGACAGGTAACCAGTCTATCACAGGGAGACATGTAGAGACAGACAGGTGACCAGTCTATCACAGGGAGACATGTAGAGACAGACAGGTAACCAGTCTATCACAGGGGGACATGTAGAGACAGACAGGTAACCAGTCTATCACAGGGAGACATGTAGAGACAGACAGGTAACCAGTCTATCACAGGGCTGACATGTAGAGACAGACAGGTAACCAGTCTATCACAGGGAGACATGTAGAGGCAGACAGGTAACCAGTCTATCACAGGGAGACATGTAGAGACAGACAGGTGACCAGTCTATCACAGGGAGACATGTAGAGACAGACAGGTAACCAGTCTATCACAGGGCTGACATGTAGAGACAGACAGGTAACCAATCTATCACATGGAGACATGTAGAGACAGACAGGTAACCAATCTATCACATGGAGACATGTGGAGACAGACAGGTAACCAGTCTATCACAGGGAGACATGTAGAGACAGACAGGTAACCAGTCTATCACAGGGAGACATGGAGAGACAGACAGGTAACCAGTCTATCACAGGGAGACATGTACAGACAGACAGGTAACCAGTCTATCACAGGGCTGACATGTAGAGACAGACAGGTAACCAGTCTATCACAGGGCTGACATGTAGAGACAGACAGGTAACCAGTCTATCATAGGGCTGACATGTAGAGACAGACAGGTAACCATTCTATCACATGGAGACATGTGGAGACAGACAGGTAACCAGTCTATCACAGGGAGACATGTAGAGACAGACAGGTAACCAGTCTATCACAGGGAGACATGTAGAGACAGACAGGTAACCAGTCTATCACAGGGGGACATGTAGAGACAGACAGTTAACCAGTCTATCACAGGGAGACATGTAGAGACAGACAGGTAACCAGTCTATCACATGGAGACATGTAGAGACAGACAGGTAACCAGTCTATCACAGGGGGACATGTAGAGACAGACAGGTAACCAGTCTATCACAGGGAGACATGTAGAGACAGACAGGTAACCAGTCTATCACAGGGAGACATGGAGAGACAGACAGGTAACCAGTCTATCACAGGGAGACATGTAAAGACAGACAGGTAACCAGTCTATCACAGGGAGACATGTAGAGACAGACAGGTGACCAGTCTATCACAGGGAGACATGTAGAGACAGACAGGTAACCAGTCTATCACAGGGGGACATGTAGAGACAGACAGGTAACCAGTCTATCACAGGGAGACATGTAGAGACAGACAGGTAACCAGTCTATCACAGGGAGACATGTAGAGACCGACAGGTAACCAGTCTTTCACAGGGGGACATGTAGAGACAGACAGGTAACCAGTCTATCACAGGGAGACATGTAGAGACAGACAGGTAACCAGTCTATCACAGGGAGACATGTAGAGACAGACAGGTAACCAGTCTATCACAGGGCTGACATGTAGAGACAGACAGGCAACCAGTCTATCACAGGGCTGACATGTAGAGACAGACAGGTAACCAGTCTATCATGGGGCCGACATGTAGAGACAGACAGGTAACCAGTCTATCACAGGGAGACATGTAAGGACAGACAGGTAACCAGTCTATCACAGGGGGACATGTAGAGACAGACAGGTAACCAGTCTATCACAGGGAGACATGTAGAGACAGACAGGTAACCAGTCTATCACGGGGCCGACATTTAGAGACAGACAGGTAACCAGTCTATCACAGGGAGACATGTAGAGACAGACAGGTAACCAGTCTATCACAGGGCTGACATGTAGAGACAGACAGGTGACCAGTCTATCACAGGGCTGACATGTAGAGAGAGACAGGTGACCAGTCTATCACAGGGCTGACATGTAGAGACAGACAGGTAACCAGTCTATCACAGGGCTGACATGTAGAGACAGACAAGTGACCAGTCTATCACAGGGCTGACATGTAGAGACAGACAGGTGACCAGTCTATCACAGGGCTGACATGTAGAGACAGACAGGTAACCAGTCTATCACAGGGAGACATGGAGAGACAGACAGGTAACCAGTCTATCACAGGGAGACATGTAAAGACAGACAGGTAACCAGTCTATCACAGGGAGACATGTAGAGACAGACAGGTAACCAGTCTATCACAGGGGGACATGTAGAGACAGACAGGTAACCAGTCTATCACAGGGAGACATGTAGAGACAGACAGGTAACCAGTCTATCACAGGGAGACATGTAGAGACAGACAGGTGACCAGTCTATCACAGGGAGACATGTAGAGACAGACAAGTAACCAGTCTATCACAGGGGGACATGTAGAGACAGACAGGTAACCAGTCTATCACAGGGAGACATGTAGAGACAGACAGGTAACCAGTCTATCACAGGGAGACATGTAGAGACAGACAGGTAACCAGTCTATCACGGGGCCGACATGTAGAGACAGACAGGTAACCAGTCTATCACAGGGAGACATGTAGAGACAGACAGGTAACCAGTCTATCACAGGGGGACATGTAGAGACAGACAGGTAACCAATCTATCACATGGAGACATGTGGAGACAGACAGGTAACCAGTCTATCACAGGGAGACATGTAGAGACAGACAGGTAACCAGTCTATCACAGGGCTGACATGTAGAGACAGACAGGTGACCAGTCTATCACAGGGCTGACATGTAGAGAGAGACAGGTGACCAGTCTATCACAGGGCTGACATGTAGAGACAGACAGGTAACCAGTCTATCACAGGGCTGACATGTAGAGACAGACAGGTGACCAGTCTATCACAGGGCTGACATGTAGAGACAGACAGGTGACCAGTCTATCACAGGGCTGACATGTAGAGACAGACAGGTAACCAGTCTATCACAGGGGGACATGTAGAGACAGACAGGTAACCAGTCTATCACAGGGAGACATGTAAAGACAGACAGGTAACCAGTCTATCACAGGGAGACATGTAGAGACAGACAGGTGACCAGTCTATCACAGGGAGACATGTAGAGACAGACAGGTAACCAGTCTATCACAGGGGGACATGTAGAGACAGACAGGTAACCAGTCTATCACAGGGAGACATGTAGAGACAGACAGGTAACCAGTCTATCACAGGGAGACATGTAGAGACCGACAGGTTACCAGTCTATCACAGGGGGACATGTAGAGACAGACAGGTAACCAGTCTATCACAGGGAGACATGTAGAGACAGACAGGTAACCACTCTATCACAGGGAGACATGTAGAGACGGACAGGTAACCAGTCTATCACGGGGCCGACATTTAGAGACAGACAGATAACCAGTCTATCACAGGGAGACATGTAGAGACAGACAGGTAACCAGTCTATCACAGGGAGACATGTAGAGACCGACAGGTAACCAG
This sequence comes from Eutrigla gurnardus, assembly GCF_963514095.1. Lineage (NCBI taxonomy): Eukaryota > Metazoa > Chordata > Actinopteri > Perciformes > Triglidae > Eutrigla > Eutrigla gurnardus. The sequence continues at coordinate 196,111 of NC_139925.1, forward strand.
TCTATCACAGGGGGACATGTAGAGACAGACAGGTAACCAGTCTATCACAGGGAGACATGTAGAGACAGACAGGTAACCAGTCTATCACAGGGAGACATGTAGAGACAGACAGGTAACCAGTCTATCACGGGGCAGACATTTAGAGACAGACAGGTAACCAGTCTATCACAGGGAGACATGTAGAGACAGACAGGTAACCAGTCTATCACAGGGCTGACATGTAGAGACAGACAGGTGACCAGTCTATCACAGGGCTGACATGTAGAGAGAGACAGGTGACCAGTCTATCACAGGGCTGACATGTAGAGACAGACAGGTAACCAGTCTATCACAGGGCTGACATGTAGAGACAGACAGGTAACCAGTCTATAACAGGGAGACATGTAGAGACAGACAGGTAACCAGTCTATCACAGGGCTGACATGTAGAAACAGACAGGCAACCAGTCTATCACAGGGCTGACATGTAGAGACAGACAGGTAACCAGTCTATAACAGGGCCGACATGTAGAGACAGACAGGTAACCAGTCTATCACAGGGAGACATGTAGAGACAGACAGGTAACCAGTCTATCACAGGGAGACATGTAGAGACAGACAGGTAACCAGTCTATCACAGGGAGACATGTAGAGACAGACAGGTAACCAGTCTATCACGGGGCCAACATGTAGAGACAGACAGGTAACCAGTCTATCACAGGGAGACATGTAGAGACAGACAGGTAACCAGTCTATCACAGGGGGACATGTAGAGACAGACAGGTAACCAATCTATCACATGGAGACATGTGGAGACAGACAGGTAACCAGTCTATCACAGGGAGACATGTAGAGACAGACAGGTAACCAGTCTATCACAGGGAGACATGTAGAGACCGACAGGTAACCAGTCCATCACAGGGGGACATGTAGAGACAGACAGGTAACCAGTCTATCACAGGGAGACATGTAGAGACAGACAGGTAACCAGTCTATCACGGGGCCGACATTTAGAGACAGACAGGTAACCAGTCTATCACAGGGAGACATGTAGAGACAGACAGGTAACCAGTCTATCACAGTGCTGACATGTAGAGACAGACAGGTGACCAGTCTATCACAGGGCTGACATGTAGAGAGAGACAGGTGACCAGTCTATCACAGGGCTGACATGTAAAGACAGACAGGTAACCAGTCTATCACAGGGAGACATGTAGAGACAGACAGGTGACCAGTCTATCACAGGGAGACATGTAGAGACAGACAGGTAACCAGTCTATCACAGGGGGACATGTAGAGACAGACAGGTAACCAGTCTATCACCGGGAGACATGTAGAGACAGACAGGTAACCAGTCTATCACAGGGAGACATGTAGAGACAGACAGGTGACCAGTCTATCACAGGGAGACATGTAGAGACAGACAGGTAACCAGTCTATCACAGGGGGACATGTAGAGACAGACAGGTAACCAGTCTATCACAGGGAGACATGTAGAGACAGACAGGTAACCAGTCTATCACAGGGAGACATGTAGAGACAGACAGGTAACCAGTCTATCACGGGGCCGACATGTAGAGACAGACAGGTAACCAGTCTATCACAGGGATACATGTAGAGACAGACAGGTAACCAGTCTATCACAGGGGGACATGTAGAGACAGACAGGTAACCAATCTATCACATGGAGACATGTGGAGACAGACAGGTAACCAGTCTATCACAGGGAGACCTGTAGAGACAGACAGGTAACCAGTCTATCACGGGGCCGACATTTAGAGACAGACAGGTAACCAGTCTATCACAGGGAGACATGTAGAGACAGACAGGTAACCAGTCTATCACAGGGCTGACATGTAGAGACAGACAGGTGACCAGTCTATCACAGGGCTGACATGTAGAGAGAGACAGGTGACCAGTCTATCACAGGGCTGACATGTAGAGACAGACAGGTAACCAGTCTATCACAGGGCTGACATGTAGAGACAGACAGGTGACCAGTCTATCACAGGGCTGACATGTAGAGACAGACAGGTGACCAGTCTATCACAGGGCTGACATGTAGAGACAGACAGGTGACCAGTCTATCACAGGGAGACATGTAGAGACAGACAGGTAACCAGTCTATCACAAGGAGACATGTAGAGACAGACAGGTAACCAGTCTATCACAGGGGGACATGTAGAGACAGACAGGTAACCAGTCTATCACAGGGAGACATGTAGAGACAGACAGGTAACCAGTCTATCACAGGGAGACATATAGAGACAGACAGGTAACCAGTCTATCACAGGGAGACATGTAAAGACAGACAGGTAACCAGTCTATCACAGGGAGACATGTAGAGACAGACAGGTGACCAGTCTATCACAGGGAGACATGTAGAGACAGACAGGTAACCAGTCTATCACAGGGAGACATGTAGAGACAGACAGGTAACCAGTCTATCACAGGGCTGACATGTAGAGACAGACAGGTAACCAGTCTATCACAGGGAGACATGTAGAGGCAGACAGGTAACCAGTCTATCACAGGGAGACATGTAGAGACAGACAGGTGACCAGTCTATCACAGGGAGACATGTAGAGACAGACAGGTAACCAGTCTATCACAGGGCTGACATGTAGAGACAGACAGGTAACCAATCTATCACATGGAGACATGTAGAGACAGACAGGTAACCAATCTATCACATGGAGACATGTGGAGACAGACAGGTAACCAGTCTATCACAGGGAGACATGTAGAGACAGACAGGTAACCAGTCTATCACAGGGAGACATGTACAGACAGACAGGTAACCAGTCTATCACAGGGCTGACATGTAGAGACAGACAGGTAACCAGTCTATCACAGGGCTGACATGTAGAGACAGACAGGTAACCAGTCTATCATAGGGCTGACTTGTAGAGACAGACAGGTAACCATTCTATCACATGGAGACATGTGGAGACAGACAGGTAACCAGTCTATCACAGGGAGACATGTAGAGACAGACAGGTAACCAGTCTATCACAGGGAGACATGTAGAGACAGACAGGTAACCAGTCTATCACAGGGGGACATGTAGAGACAGACAGTTAACCAGTCTATCACAGGGAGACATGTAGAGACAGACAGGTAACCAGTCTATCACATGGAGACATGTAGAGACAGACAGGTAACCAGTCTATCACAGGGGGACATGTAGAGACAGACAGGTAACCAGTCTATCACAGGGAGACATGTAGAGACAGACAGGTAACCAGTCTATCACAGGGAGACATGGAGAGACAGACAGGTAACCAGTCTATCACAGGGAGACATGTAAAGACAGACAGGTAACCAGTCTATCACAGGGAGACATGTAGAGACAGACAGGTGACCAGTCTATCACAGGGAGACATGTAGAGACAGACAGGTAACCAGTCTATCACAGGGGGACATGTAGAGACAGACAGGTAACCAGTCTATCACAGGGAGACATGTAGAGACAGACAGGTAACCAGTCTATCACAGGGAGACATGTAGAGACCGACAGGTAACCAGTCTTTTACAGGGGGACATGTAGAGACAGACAGGTAACCAGTCTATCACAGGGAGACATGTAGAGACAGACAGGTAACCAGTCTATCACAGGGAGACATGTAGAGACAGACAGGTAACCAGTCTATCACAGGGCTGACATGTAGAGACAGACAGGCAACCAGTCTATCACAGGGCTGACATGTAGAGACAGACAGGTAACCAGTCTATCATGGGGCCGACATGTAGAGACAGACAGGTAACCAGTCTATCACAGGGAGACATGTAAAGACAGACAGGTAACCAGTCTATCACAGGGAGACATGTAGAGACAGACAGGTGACCAGTCTATCACAGGGAGACATGTAGAGACAGACAGGTAACCAGTCTATCACAAGGAGACATGTAGAGACAGACAGGTAACCAGTCTATCACAGGGGGACATGTAGAGACAGACAGGTAACCAGTCTATCACAGGGAGACATGTAGAGACAGACAGGTAACCAGTCTATCACAGGGAGACATGTAGAGACAGACAGGTAACCAGTCTATCACAGGGCCGACATGTAGAGACAGACAGGTAACCAGTCTATCACAGGGATACATGTAGAGACAGACAGGTAACCAGTCTATCACAGGGGGACATGTAGAGACAGACAGGTAACCAATCTATCACATGGAGACATGTGGAGACAGACAGGTAACCAGTCTATCACAGGGAGACCTGTCGAGACAGACAGGTAACCAGTCTATCACGGGGCCGACATTTAGAGACAGACAGGTAACCAGTCTATCACAGGGAGACATGTAGAGACAGACAGGTAACCAGTCTATCACAGGGCTGACATGTAGAGACAGACAGGTGACCAGTCTATCACAGGGCTGACATGTAGAGAGAGACAGGTGACCAGTCTATCACAGGGCTGACATGTAGAGACAGACAGGTAACCAGTCTATCACAGGGCTGACATGTAGAGACAGACAGGTGACCAGTCTATCACAGGGCTGACATGTAGAGACAGACAGGTGACCAGTCTATCACAGGGCTGACATGTAGAGACAGACAGGTGACCAGTCTATCACAGGGAGACATGTAGAGACAGACAGGTAACCAGTCTATCACAAGGAGACATGTAGAGACAGACAGGTAACCAGTCTATCACAGGGGGACATGTAGAGACAGACAGGTAACCAGTCTATCACAGGGAGACATGTAGAGACAGACAGGTAACCAGTCTATCACAGGGAGACATATAGAGACAGACAGGTAACCAGTCTATCACAGGGAGACATGTAAAGACAGACAGGTAACCAGTCTATCACAGGGAGACATGTAGAGACAGACAGGTGACCAGTCTATCACAGGGAGACATGTAGAGACAGACAGGTAACCAGTCTATCACAGGGAGACATGTAGAGACAGACAGGTAACCAGTCTATCACAGGGCTGACATGTAGAGACAGACAGGTAACCAGTCTATCACAGGGAGACATGTAGAGGCAGACAGGTAACCAGTCTATCACAGGGAGACATGTAGAGACAGACAGGTGACCAGTCTATCACAGGGAGACATGTAGAGACAGACAGGTAACCAGTCTATCACAGGGCTGACATGTAGAGACAGACAGGTAACCAATCTATCACATGGAGACATGTAGAGACAGACAGGTAACCAATCTATCACATGGAGACATGTGGAGACAGACAGGTAACCAGTCTATCACAGGGAGACATGTAGAGACAGACAGGTAACCAGTCTATCACAGGGAGACATGTACAGACAGACAGGTAACCAGTCTATCACAGGGCTGACATGTAGAGACAGACAGGTAACCAGTCTATCACAGGGCTGACATGTAGAGACAGACAGGTAACCAGTCTATCATAGGGCTGACATGTAGAGACAGACAGGTAACCATTCTATCACATGGAGACATGTGGAGACAGACAGGTAACCAGTCTATCACAGGGAGACATGTAGAGACAGACAGGTAACCAGTCTATCACAGGGAGACATGTAGAGACAGACAGGTAACCAGTCTATCACAGGGGGACATGTAGAGACAGACAGTTAACCAGTCTATCACAGGGAGACATGTAGAGACAGACAGGTAACCAGTCTATCACATGGAGACATGTAGAGACAGACAGGTAACCAGTCTATCACAGGGGGACATGTAGAGACAGACAGGTAACCAGTCTATCACAGGGAGACATGTAGAGACAGACAGGTAACCAGTCTATCACAGGGAGACATGGAGAGACAGACAGGTAACCAGTCTATCACAGGGAGACATGTAAAGACAGACAGGTAACCAGTCTATCACAGGGAGACATGTAGAGACAGACAGGTGACCAGTCTATCACAGGGAGACATGTAGAGACAGACAGGTAACCAGTCTATCACAGGGGGACATGTAGAGACAGACAGGTAACCAGTCTATCACAGGGAGACATGTAGAGACAGACAGGTAACCAGTCTATCACAGGGCTGACATGTAGAGACAGACAGGTAACCAGTCTATCACAGGGGGACATGTAGAGACAGACAGGTAACCAGTCTATCACAGGGAGACATGTAGAGACAGACAGGTAACCAGTCTATCACAGGGAGACATGTAGAGACCGACAGGTAACCAGTCTATCACAGGGAGACATGTAGAGACAGACAGGTAACCAGTCTATCACAGGGAGACATATAGAGACAGACAGGTAACCAGTCTATCACAGGGAGACATGTAAAGACAGACAGGTAACCAGTCTATCACAGGGAGACATGTAGAGACAGACAGGTGACCAGTCTATCACAGGGAGACATGTAGAGACAGACAGGTAACCAGTCTATCACAGGGAGACATGTAGAGACAGACAGGTAACCAGTCTATCACAGGGAGACATGTAGAGACAGACAGGTAACCAGTCTATCACAGGGAGACATGTAGAGACAGACAGGTAACCAGTCTATCACAGGGAGACATGTAGAGACAGACAGGTAACCAGTCTATCACAGGGGGACATGTAGAGACAGACAGGTAACCAGTCTATCACAGGGAGACATGTAGAGACAGACAGGTAACCAGTCTATCACAGGGAGACATGTAGAGACAGACAGGTAACCAGTCTATCACGGGGCCGACATGTAGAGACAGACAGGTAACCAGTCTATCACAGGGAGACATGTAGAGACAGACAGGTAACCAGTCTATCACAGGGGGACATGTAGAGACAGACAGGTAACCAATCTATCACATGGAGACATGTGGAGACAGACAGGTAACCAGTCTATCACAGGGAGACATGTAGAGACAGACAGGTAACCAGTCTATCACGGGGCCGACATTTAGAGACAGACAGGTAACCAGTCTATCACAGGGAGACATGTAGAGACAGACAGGTAACCAGTCTATCACAGGGCTGACATGTAGAGACAGACAGGTGACCAGTCTATCACAGGGCTGACATGTAGAGAGAGACAGGTGACCAGTCTATCACAGGGCTGACATGTAGAGACAGACAGGTAACCAGTCTATCACAGGGCTGACATGTAGAGACAGACAGGTGACCAGTCTATCACAGGGCTGACATGTAGAGACAGACAGGTGACCAGTCTATCACAGGGCTGACATGTAGAGACAGACAGGTAACCAGTCTATCACAGGGGGACATGTAGAGACAGACAGGTAACCAGTCTATCACAGGGAGACATGTAAAGACAGACAGGTAACCAGTCTATCACAGGGAGACATGTAGAGACAGACAGGTGACCAGTCTATCACAGGGAGACATGTAGAGACAGACAGGTAACCAGTCTATCACAGGGGGACATGTAGAGACAGACAGGTAACCAGTCTATCACAGGGAGACATGTAGAGACAGACAGGTAACCAGTCTATCACAGGGAGACATGTAGAGACCGACAGGTAACCAGTCTATCACAGGGGGACATGTAGAGACAGACAGGTAACCAGTCTATCACAGGGAGACATGTAGAGACAGACAGGTAACCAGTCTATCACAGGGAGACATGTAGAGACGGACAGGTAACCAGTCTATCACAGGGAGACATGTAGAGACAGACAGGTAACCAGTCTATCACAGGGGGACATGTAGAGACAGACAGGTAACCAGTCTATCACAGGGAGACATGTAGAGACAGACAGGTAACCAGTCTATCACAGGGAGACATGGAGAGACAGACAGGTAACCAGTCTATCACAGGGAGACATGTAAAGACAGACAGGTAACCAGTCTATCACAGGGAGACATGTAGAGACAGACAGGTGACCAGTCTATCACAGGGAGACATGTAGAGACAGACAGGTAACCAGTCTATCACAGGGGGACATGTAGAGACAGACAGGTAACCAGTCTATCACAGGGAGACATGTAGAGACAGACAGGTAACCAGTCTATCACAGGGCTGACATGTAGAGACAGACAGGTAACCAGTCTATCACAGGGGGACATGTAGAGACAGACAGGTAACCAGTCTATCACAGGGAGACATGTAGAGACAGACAGGTAACCAGTCTATCACAGGGAGACATGTAGAGACCGACAGGTAACCAGTCTATCACAGGGAGACATGTAGAGACAGACAGGTAACCAGTCTATCACAGGGAGACATATAGAGACAGACAGGTAACCAGTCTATCACAGGGAGACATGTAAAGACAGACAGGTAACCAGTCTATCACAGGGAGACATGTAGAGACAGACAGGTGACCAGTCTATCACAGGGAGACATGTAGAGACAGACAGGTAACCAGTCTATCACAGGGAGACATGTAGAGACAGACAGGTAACCAGTCTATCACAGGGAGACATGTAGAGACAGACAGGTAACCAGTCTATCACAGGGAGACATGTAGAGACAGACAGGTAACCAGTCTATCACAGGGAGACATGTAGAGACAGACAGGTAACCAGTCTATCACAGGGGGACATGTAGAGACAGACAGGTAACCAGTCTATCACAGGGAGACATGTAGAGACAGACAGGTAACCAGTCTATCACAGGGAGACATGTAGAGACAGACAGGTAACCAGTCTATCACGGGGCCGACATGTAGAGACAGACAGGTAACCAGTCTATCACAGGGAGACATGTAGAGACAGACAGGTAACCAGTCTATCACAGGGGGACATGTAGAGACAGACAGGTAACCAATCTATCACATGGAGACATGTGGAGACAGACAGGTAACCAGTCTATCACAGGGAGACATGTAGAGACAGACAGGTAACCAGTCTATCACGGGGCCGACATTTAGAGACAGACAGGTAACCAGTCTATCACAGGGAGACATGTAGAGACAGACAGGTAACCAGTCTATCACAGGGCTGACATGTAGAGACAGACAGGTGACCAGTCTATCACAGGGCTGACATGTAGAGAGAGACAGGTGACCAGTCTATCACAGGGCTGACATGTAGAGACAGACAGGTAACCAGTCTATCACAGGGCTGACATGTAGAGACAGACAGGTGACCAGTCTATCACAGGGCTGACATGTAGAGACAGACAGGTGACCAGTCTATCACAGGGCTGACATGTAGAGACAGACAGGTAACCAGTCTATCACAGGGGGACATGTAGAGACAGACAGGTAACCAGTCTATCACAGGGAGACATGTAAAGACAGACAGGTAACCAGTCTATCACAGGGAGACATGTAGAGACAGACAGGTGACCAGTCTATCACAGGGAGACATGTAGAGACAGACAGGTAACCAGTCTATCACAGGGGGACATGTAGAGACAGACAGGTAACCAGTCTATCACAGGGAGACATGTAGAGACAGACAGGTAACCAGTCTATCACAGGGAGACATGTAGAGACCGACAGGTAACCAGTCTATCACAGGGGGACATGTAGAGACAGACAGGTAACCAGTCTATCACAGGGAGACATGTAGAGACAGACAGGTAACCAGTCTATCACAGGGAGACATGTAGAGACGGACAGGTAACCAGTCTATCACAGGGAGACATGTAGAGACAGACAGGTAACCAGTCTATCACAGGGGGACATGTAGAGACAGACAGGTAACCAGTCTATCACAGGGAGACATGTAGAGACAGACAGGTAACCAGTCTATCACAGGGAGACATGTAGAGACAGACAGGTAACCAGTCTATCACGGGGCCGACATGTAGAGACAGACAGGTAACCAGTCTATCACAGGGATACATGTAGAGACAGACAGGTAACCAGTCTATCACAGGGGGACATGTAGAGACAGACAGGTAACCAATCTATCACATGGAGACATGTGGAGACAGACAGGTAACCAGTCTATCACAGGGAGACATGTAGAGACAGACAGGTAACCAGTCTATCACGGGGCCGACATTTAGAGACAGACAGGTAACCAGTCTATCACAGGGAGACATGTAGAGACAGACAGGTAACCAGTCTATCACAGGGCTGACATGTAGAGACAGACAGGTGACCAGTCTATCACAGGGCTGACATGTAGAGAGAGACAGGTGACCAGTCTATCACAGGGCTGACATGTAGAGACAGACAGGTAACCAGTCTATCACAGGGCTGACATGTAGAGACAGACAGGTGACCAGTCTATCACAGGGCTGACATGTAGAGACAGACAGGTGACCAGTCTATCACAGGGCTGACATGTAGAGACAGACAGGTGACCAGTCTATCACAGGGAGACATGTAGAGACAGACAGGTAACCAGTCTATCACAAGGAGACATGTAGAGACAGACAGGTAACCAGTCTATCACAGGGGGACATGTAGAGACAGACAGGTAACCAGTCTATCACAGGGAGACATGTAGAGACAGACAGGTAACCAGTCTATCACAGGGAGACATATAGAGACAGACAGGTAACCAGTCTATCACAGGGAGACATGTAAAGACAGACAGGTAACCAGTCTATCACAGGGAGACATGTAGAGACAGACAGGTGACCAGTCTATCACAGGGAGACATGTAGAGACAGACAGGTAACCAGTCTATCACAGGGAGACATGTAGAGACAGACAGGTAACCAGTCTATCACAGGGCTGACATGTAGAGACAGACAGGTAACCAGTCTATCACAGGGAGACATGTAGAGGCAGACAGGTAACCAGTCTATCACAGGGAGACATGTAGAGACAGACAGGTGACCAGTCTATCACAGGGAGACATGTAGAGACAGACAGGTAACCAGTCTATCACAGGGCTGACATGTAGAGACAGACAGGTAACCAATCTATCACATGGAGACATGTAGAGACAGACAGGTAACCAATCTATCACATGGAGACATGTGGAGACAGACAGGTAACCAGTCTATCACAGGGAGACATGTAGAGACAGACAGGTAACCAGTCTATCACAGGGAGACATGTAGAGACAGACAGGTAACCAGTCTATCACAGGGAGACATGTACAGACAGACAGGTAACCAGTCTATCACAGGGCTGACATGTAGAGACAGACAGGTAACCAGTCTATCACAGGGGGACATGTAGAGACAGACAGGTAACCAATCTATCACATGGAGACATGTGGAGACAGACAGGTAACCAGTCTATCACAGGGAGACATGTAGAGACAGACAGGTAACCAGTCTATCACGGGGCCGACATTTAGAGACAGACAGGTAACCAGTCTATCACAGGGAGACATGTAGAGACAGACAGGTGACCAGTCTATCACAGGGAGACATGTAGAGACAGACAGGTAACCAGTCTATCACAGGGAGACATGTAGAGACAGACAGGTAACCAGTCTATCACAGGGCTGACATGTAGAGACAGACAGGTAACCAGTCTATCACAGGGAGACATGTAGAGGCAGACAGGTAACCAGTCTATCACAGGGAGACATGTAGAGACAGACAGGTGACCAGTCTATCACAGGGAGACATGTAGAGACAGACAGGTAACCAGTCTATCACAGGGCTGACATGTAGAGACAGACAGGTAACCAATCTATCACATGGAGACATGTAGAGACAGACAGGTAACCAATCTATCACATGGAGACATGTGGAGACAGACAGGTAACCAGTCTATCACAGGGAGACATGTAGAGACAGACAGGTAACCAGTCTATCACAGGGAGACATGTACAGACAGACAGGTAACCAGTCTATCACAGGGCTGACATGTAGAGACAGACAGGTAACCAGTCTATCACAGGGCTGACATGTAGAGACAGACAGGTAACCAGTCTATCATAGGGCTGACATGTAGAGACAGACAGGTAACCATTCTATCACATGGAGACATGTGGAGACAGACAGGTAACCAGTCTATCACAGGGAGACATGTAGAGACAGACAGGTAACCAGTCTATCACAGGGAGACATGTAGAGACAGACAGGTAACCAGTCTATCACAGGGGGACATGTAGAGACAGACAGTTAACCAGTCTATCACAGGGAGACATGTAGAGACAGACAGGTAACCAGTCTATCACATGGAGACATGTAGAGACAGACAGGTAACCAGTCTATCACAGGGGGACATGTAGAGACAGACAGGTAACCAGTCTATCACAGGGAGACATGTAGAGACAGACAGGTAACCAGTCTATCACAGGGAGACATGGAGAGACAGACAGGTAACCAGTCTATCACAGGGAGACATGTAAAGACAGACAGGTAACCAGTCTATCACAGGGAGACATGTAGAGACAGACAGGTGACCAGTCTATCACAGGGAGACATGTAGAGACAGACAGGTAACCAGTCTATCACAGGGGGACATGTAGAGACAGACAGGTAACCAGTCTATCACAGGGAGACATGTAGAGACAGACAGGTAACCAGTCTATCACAGGGAGACATGTAGAGACCGACAGGTAACCAGTCTTTTACAGGGGGACATGTAGAGACAGACAGGTAACCAGTCTATCACAGGGAGACATGTAGAGACAGACAGGTAACCAGTCTATCACAGGGAGACATGTAGAGACAGACAGGTAACCAGTCTATCACAGGGCTGACATGTAGAGACAGACAGGCAACCAGTCTATCACAGGGCTGACATGTAGAGACAGACAGGTAACCAGTCTATCACAGGGAGACATGTAGAGACAGACAGGTAACCAGTCTATCACAGGGAGACATGTAAAGACAGACAGGTAACCAGTCTATCACAGGGAGACATGTAGAGACAGACAGGTGACCAGTCTATCACAGGGAGACATGTAGAGACAGACAGGTAACCAGTCTATCACAGGGGGACATGTAGAGACAGACAGGTAACCAGTCTATCACAGGGAGACATGTAGAGACAGACAGGTAACCAGTCTATCACAGGGAGACATGTAGAGACAGACAGGTAACCAGTCTATCACAGGGAGACATGTAGAGACAGACAGGTAACCAGTCTATCACGGGGCCGACATTTAGAGACAGACAGGTAACCAGTCTATCACAGGGAGACATGTAGAGACAGACAGGTAACCAGTCTATCACAGGGAGACATGTAGAGACAGACAGGTAACCAGTCTATCACAGGGGGACATGTAGAGACAGACAGGTAACCAGTCTATCACAGGGAGACATGTAGAGACAGACAGGTAACCAGTCTATCACAGGGAGACATGTAGAGACAGACAGGTAACCAGTCTATCACGGGGCCGACATGTAGAGACAGACAGGTAACCAGTCTATCACAGGGAGACATGTAGAGACAGACAGGTAACCAGTCTATCACAGGGGGACATGTAGAGACAGACAGGTAACCAATCTATCACATGGAGACATGTGGAGACAGACAGGTAACCAGTCTATCACAGGGAGACATGTAGAGACAGACAGGTAACCAGTCTATCACGGGGCCGACATTTAGAGACAGACAGGTGACCAGTCTATCACAGGGCTGACATGTAGAGAGAGACAGGTGACCAGTCTATCACAGGGCTGACATGTAGAGACAGACAGGTAACCAGTCTATCACAGGGCTGACATGTAGAGACAGACAGGTGACCAGTCTATCACAGGGCTGACATGTAGAGACAGACAGGTGACCAGTCTATCACAGGGAGACATGTAGAGACAGACAGGTAACCAGTCTATCACAAGGAGACATGTAGAGACAGACAGGTAACCAGTCTATCACAGGGGGACATGTAGAGACAGACAGGTAACCAGTCTATCACAGGGAGACATGTAGAGACAGACAGGTAACCAGTCTATCACAGGGAGACATATAGAGACAGACAGGTAACCAGTCTATCACAGGGAGACATGTAAAGACAGACAGGTAACCAGTCTATCACAGGGAGACATGTAGAGACAGACAGGTGACCAGTCTATCACAGGGAGACATGTAGAGACAGACAGGTAACCAGTCTATCACAGGGAGACATGTAGAGACAGACAGGTAACCAGTCTATCACAGGGCTGACATGTAGAGACAGACAGGTAACCAGTCTATCACAGGGAGACATGTAGAGGCAGACAGGTAACCAGTCTATCACAGGGAGACATGTAGAGACAGACAGGTGACCAGTCTATCACAGGGAGACATGTAGAGACAGACAGGTAACCAGTCTATCACAGGGCTGACATGTAGAGACAGACAGGTAACCAATCTATCACATGGAGACATGTAGAGACAGACAGGTAACCAATCTATCACATGGAGACATGTGGAGACAGACAGGTAACCAGTCTATCACAGGGAGACATGTAGAGACAGACAGGTAACCAGTCTATCACAGGGAGACATGTACAGACAGACAGGTAACCAGTCTATCACAGGGCTGACATGTAGAGACAGACAGGTAACCAGTCTATCACAGGGCTGACATGTAGAGACAGACAGGTAACCAGTCTATCATAGAGCTGACATGTAGAGACAGACAGGTAACCATTCTATCACATGGAGACATGTGGAGACAGACAGGTAACCAGTCTATCACAGGGAGACATGTAGAGACAGACAGGTAACCAGTCTATCACAGGGAGACATGTAGAGACAGACAGGTAACCAGTCTATCACAGGGGGACATGTAGAGACAGACAGTTAACCAGTCTATCACAGGGAGACATGTAGAGACAGACAGGTAACCAGTCTATCACATGGAGACATGTAGAGACAGACAGGTAACCAGTCTATCACAGGGGGACATGTAGAGACAGACAGGTAACCAGTCTATCACAGGGAGACATGTAGAGACAGACAGGTAACCAGTCTATCACAGGGAGACATGGAGAGACAGACAGGTAACCAGTCTATCACAGGGAGACATGTAAAGACAGACAGGTAACCAGTCTATCACAGGGAGACATGTAGAGACAGACAGGTGACCAGTCTATCACAGGGAGACATGTAGAGACAGACAGGTAACCAGTCTATCACAGGGGGACATGTAGAGACAGACAGGTAACCAGTCTATCACAGGGAGACATGTAGAGACAGACAGGTAACCAGTCTATCACAGGGAGACATGTAGAGACCGACAGGTAACCAGTCTTTTACAGGGGGACATGTAGAGACAGACAGGTAACCAGTCTATCACAGGGAGACATGTAGAGACAGACAGGTAACCAGTCTATCACAGGGAGACATGTAGAGACAGACAGGTAACCAGTCTATCACAGGGCTGACATGTAGAGACAGACAGGCAACCAGTCTATCACAGGGCTGACATGTAGAGACAGACAGGTAACCAGTCTATCATGGGGCCGACATGTAGAGACAGACAGGTAACCAGTCTATCACAGGGATACATGTAGAGACAGACAGGTAACCAGTCTATCACAGGGGGACATGTAGAGACAGACAGGTAACCAATCTATCACATGGAGACATGTGGAGACAGACAGGTAACCAGTCTATCACAGGGAGACCTGTAGAGACAGACAGGTAACCAGTCTATCACGGGGCCGACATTTAGAGACAGACAGGTAACCAGTCTATCACAGGGAGACATGTAGAGACAGACAGGTAACCAGTCTATCACAGGGCTGACATGTAGAGACAGACAGGTGACCAGTCTATCACAGGGCTGACATGTAGAGAGAGACAGGTGACCAGTCTATCACAGGGCTGACATGTAGAGACAGACAGGTAACCAGTCTATCACAGGGCTGACATGTAGAGACAGACAGGTGACCAGTCTATCACAGGGCTGACATGTAGAGACAGACAGGTGACCAGTCTATCACAGGGCTGACATGTAGAGACAGACAGGTGACCAGTCTATCACAGGGAGACATGTAGAGACAGACAGGTAACCAGTCTATCACAAGGAGACATGTAGAGACAGACAGGTAACCAGTCTATCACAGGGGGACATGTAGAGACAGACAGGTAACCAGTCTATCACAGGGAGACATGTAGAGACAGACAGGTAACCAGTCTATCACAGGGAGACATATAGAGACAGACAGGTAACCAGTCTATCACAGGGAGACATGTAAAGACAGACAGGTAACCAGTCTATCACAGGGAGACATGTAGAGACAGACAGGTAACCAGTCTATCACAGGGCTGACATGTAGAGACAGACAGGTAACCAGTCTATCATAGGGCTGACATGTAGAGACAGACAGGTAACCATTCTATCACATGGAGACATGTGGAGACAGACAGGTAACCAGTCTATCACAGGGAGACATGTAGAGACAGACAGGTAACCAGTCTATCACAGGGAGACATGTAGAGACAGACAGGTAACCAGTCTATCACAGGGGGACATGTAGAGACAGACAGTTAACCAGTCTATCACAGGGAGACATGTAGAGACAGACAGGTAACCAGTCTATCACATGGAGACATGTAGAGACAGACAGGTAACCAGTCTATCACAGGGGGACATGTAGAGACAGACAGGTAACCAGTCTATCACAGGGAGACATGTAGAGACAGACAGGTAACCAGTCTATCACAGGGAGACATGGAGAGACAGACAGGTAACCAGTCTATCACAGGGAGACATGTAAAGACAGACAGGTAACCAGTCTATCACAGGGAGACATGTAGAGACAGACAGGTGACCAGTCTATCACAGGGAGACATGTAGAGACAGACAGGTAACCAGTCTATCACAGGGGGACATGTAGAGACAGACAGGTAACCAGTCTATCACAGGGAGACATGTAGAGACAGACAGGTAACCAGTCTATCACAGGGAGACATGTAGAGACCGACAGGTAACCAGTCTTTTACAGGGGGACATGTAGAGACAGACAGGTAACCAGTCTATCACAGGGAGACATGTAGAGACAGACAGGTAACCAGTCTATCACAGGGAGACATGTAGAGACAGACAGGTAACCAGTCTATCACAGGGCTGACATGTAGAGACAGACAGGCAACCAGTCTATCACAGGGCTGACATGTAGAGACAGACAGGTAACCAGTCTATCATGGGGCCGACATGTTGAGACAGACAGGTAACCAGTCTATCACAGGGATACATGTAGAGACAGACAGGTAACCAGTCTATCACAGGGGGACATGTAGAGACAGACAGGTAACCAATCTATCACATGGAGACATGTGGAGACAGACAGGTAACCAGTCTATCACAGGGAGACCTGTAGAGACAGACAGGTAACCAGTCTATCACGGGGCCGACATTTAGAGACAGACAGGTAACCAGTCTATCACAGGGAGACATGTAGAGACAGACAGGTAACCAGTCTATCACAGGGCTGACATGTAGAGACAGACAGGTGACCAGTCTATCACAGGGCTGACATGTAGAGAGAGACAGGTGACCAGTCTATCACAGGGCTGACATGTAGAGACAGACAGGTAACCAGTCTATCACAGGGCTGACATGTAGAGACAGACAGGTGACCAGTCTATCACAGGGCTGACATGTAGAGACAGACAGGTGACCAGTCTATCACAGGGCTGACATGTAGAGACAGACAGGTGACCAGTCTATCACAGGGAGACATGTAGAGACAGACAGGTAACCAGTCTATCACAAGGAGACATGTAGAGACAGACAGGTAACCAGTCTATCACAGGGGGACATGTAGAGACAGACAGGTAACCAGTCTATCACAGGGAGACATGTAGAGACAGACAGGTAACCAGTCTATCACAGGGAGACATATAGAGACAGACAGGTAACCAGTCTATCACAGGGAGACATGTAAAGACAGACAGGTAACCAGTCTATCACAGGGAGACATGTAGAGACAGACAGGTGACCAGTCTATCACAGGGAGACATGTAGAGACAGACAGGTAACCAGTCTATCACAGGGAGACATGTAGAGACAGACAGGTAACCAGTCTATCACAGGGCTGACATGTAGAGACAGACAGGTAACCAGTCTATCACAGGGAGACATGTAGAGGCAGACAGGTAACCAGTCTATCACAGGGAGACATGTAGAGACAGACAGGTGACCAGTCTATCACAGGGAGACATGTAGAGACAGACAGGTAACCAGTCTATCACAGGGCTGACATGTAGAGACAGACAGGTAACCAATCTATCACATGGAGACATGTAGAGACAGACAGGTAACCAATCTATCACATGGAGACATGTGGAGACAGACAGGTAACCAGTCTATCACAGGGAGACATGTAGAGACAGACAGGTAACCAGTCTATCACAGGGAGACATGTACAGACAGACAGGTAACCAGTCTATCACAGGGCTGACATGTAGAGACAGACAGGTAACCAGTCTATCACAGGGCTGACATGTAGAGACAGACAGGTAACCAGTCTATCATAGGGCTGACATGTAGAGACAGACAGGTAACCATTCTATCACATGGAGACATGTGGAGACAGACAGGTAACCAGTCTATCACAGGGAGACATGTAGAGACAGACAGGTAACCAGTCTATCACAGGGAGACATGTAGAGACAGACAGGTAACCAGTCTATCACAGGGGGACATGTAGAGACAGACAGTTAACCAGTCTATCACAGGGAGACATGTAGAGACAGACAGGTAACCAGTCTATCACATGGAGACATGTAGAGACAGACAGGTAACCAGTCTATCACAGGGGGACATGTAGAGACAGACAGGTAACCAGTCTATCACAGGGAGACATGTAGAGACAGACAGGTAACCAGTCTATCACAGGGAGACACGGAGAGACAGACAGGTAACCAGTCTATCACAGGGAGACATGTAAAGACAGACAGGTAACCAGTCTATCACAGGGAGACATGTAGAGACAGACAGGTGACCAGTCTATCACAGGGAGACATGTAGAGACAGACAGGTAACCAGTCTATCACAGGGGGACATGTAGAGACAGACAGGTAACCAGTCTATCACAGGGAGACATGTAGAGACAGACAGGTAACCAGTCTATCACAGGGAGACATGTAGAGACCGACAGGTAACCAGTCTTTTACAGGGGGACATGTAGAGACAGACAGGTAACCAGTCTATCACAGGGAGACATGTAGAGACAGACAGGTAACCAGTCTATCACAGGGAGACATGTAGAGACAGACAGGTAACCAGTCTATCACAGGGCTGACATGTAGAGACAGACAGGCAACCAGTCTATCACAGGGCTGACATGTAGAGACAGACAGGTAACCAGTCTATCATGGGGCCGACATGTAGAGACAGACAGGTAACCAGTCTATCACAGGGAGACATGTAAAGACAGACAGGTAACCAGTCTATCACAGGGAGACATGTAGAGACAGACAGGTGACCAGTCTATCACAGGGAGACATGTAGAGACAGACAGGTAACCAGTCTATCACAGGGGGACATGTAGAGACAGACAGGTAACCAGTCTATCACAGGGAGACATGTAGAGACAGACAGGTAACCAGTCTATCACAGGGAGACATGTAGAGACAGACAGGTAACCAGTCTATCACAGGGAGACATGTAGAGACAGACAGGTAACCAGTCTATCACGGGGCCGACATTTAGAGACAGACAGGTAACCAGTCTATCACAGGGAGACATGTAGAGACAGACAGGTAACCAGTCTATCACAGGGAGACATGTAGAGACAGACAGGTAACCAGTCTATCACAGGGGGACATGTAGAGACAGACAGGTAACCAGTCTATCACAGGGAGACATGTAGAGACAGACAGGTAACCAGTCTATCACAGGGAGACATGTAGAGACAGACAGGTAACCAGTCTATCACGGGGCCGACATGTAGAGACAGACAGGTAACCAGTCTATCACAGGGAGACATGTAGAGACAGACAGGTAACCAGTCTATCACAGGGGGACATGTAGAGACAGACAGGTAACCAATCTATCACATGGAGACATGTGGAGACAGACAGGTAACCAGTCTATCACAGGGAGACATGTAGAGACAGACAGGTAACCAGTCTATCACGGGGCCGACATTTAGAGACAGACAGGTAACCAGTCTATCACAGGGAGACATGTAGAGACAGACAGGTAACCAGTCTATCACAGGGCTGACATGTAGAGACAGACAGGTGACCAGTCTATCACAGGGCTGACATGTAGAGAGAGACAGGTGACCAGTCTATCACAGGGCTGACATGTAGAGACAGACAGGTAACCAGTCTATCACAGGGCTGACATGTAGAGACAGACAGGTGACCAGTCTATCACAGGGCTGACATGTAGAGACAGACAGGTGACCAGTCTATCACAGGGCTGACATGTAGAGACAGACAGGTAACCAGTCTATCACAGGGGGACATGTAGAGACAGACAGGTAACCAGTCTATCACAGGGAGACATGTAAAGACAGACAGGTAACCAGTCTATCACAGGGAGACATGTAGAGACAGACAGGTGACCAGTCTATCACAGGGAGACATGTAGAGACAGACAGGTAACCAGTCTATCACAGGGGGACATGTAGAGACAGACAGGTAACCAGTCTATCACAGGGAGAATGTAGAGACAGACAGGTAACCAGTCTATCACAGGGAGACATGTAGAGACCGACAGGTAACCAGTCTATCACAGGGGGACATGTAGAGACAGACAGGTAACCAGTCTATCACAGGGAGACATGTAGAGACAGACAGGTAACCAGTCTATCACAGGGAGACATGTAGAGACGGACAGGTAACCAGTCTATCACAGGGAGACATGTAGAGACAGACAGGTAACCAGTCTATCACAGGGGGACATGTAGAGACAGACAGGTAACCAGTCTATCACAGGGAGACATGTAGAGACAGACAGGTAACCAGTCTATCACAGGGAGACATGTAGAGACAGACAGGTAACCAGTCTATCACGGGGCCGACATGTAGAGACAGACAGGTAACCAGTCTATCACAGGGATACATGTAGAGACAGACAGGTAACCAGTCTATCACAGGGGGACATGTAGAGACAGACAGGTAACCAATCTATCACATGGAGACATGTGGAGACAGACAGGTAACCAGTCTATCACAGGGAGACATGTAGAGACAGACAGGTAACCAGTCTATCACGGGGCCGACATTTAGAGACAGACAGGTAACCAGTCTATCACAGGGAGACATGTAGAGACAGACAGGTAACCAGTCTATCACAGGGCTGACATGTAGAGACAGACAGGTAACCAGTCTATCACAGGGCTGACATGTAGAGACAGACAGGTGACCAGTCTATCACAGGGCTGACATGTAGAGACAGACAGGTGACCAGTCTATCACAGGGAGACATGTAGAGACAGACAGGTAACCAGTCTATCACAAGGAGACATGTAGAGACAGACAGGTAACCAGTCTATCACAGGGGGACATGTAGAGACAGACAGGTAACCAGTCTATCACAGGGAGACATGTAGAGACAGACAGGTAACCAGTCTATCACAGGGAGACATATAGAGACAGACAGGTAACCAGTCTATCACAGGGAGACATGTAAAGACAGACAGGTAACCAGTCTATCACAGGGAGACATGTAGAGACAGACAGGTGACCAGTCTATCACAGGGAGACATGTAGAGACAGACAGGTAACCAGTCTATCACAGGGAGACATGTAGAGACAGACAGGTAACCAGTCTATCACAGGGCTGACATGTAGAGACAGACAGGTAACCAGTCTATCACAGGGAGACATGTAGAGGCAGACAGGTAACCAGTCTATCACAGGGAGACATGTAGAGACAGACAGGTGACCAGTCTATCACAGGGAGACATGTAGAGACAGACAGGTAACCAGTCTATCACAGGGCTGACATGTAGAGACAGACAGGTAACCAATCTATCACATGGAGACATGTAGAGACAGACAGGTAACCAATCTATCACATGGAGACATGTGGAGACAGACAGGTAACCAGTCTATCACAGGGAGACATGTAGAGACAGACAGGTAACCAGTCTATCACAGGGAGACATGTAGAGACAGACAGGTAACCAGTCTATCACAGGGAGACATGTACAGACAGACAGGTAACCAGTCTATCACAGGGCTGACATGTAGAGACAGACAGGTAACCAGTCTATCACAGGGGGACATGTAGAGACAGACAGGTAACCAATCTATCACATGGAGACATGTGGAGACAGACAGGTAACCAGTCTATCACAGGGAGACATGTAGAGACAGACAGGTAACCAGTCTATCACGGGGCCGACATTTAGAGACAGACAGGTAACCAGTCTATCACAGGGAGACATGTAGAGACAGACAGGTGACCAGTCTATCACAGGGAGACATGTAGAGACAGACAGGTAACCAGTCTATCACAGGGAGACATGTAGAGACAGACAGGTAACCAGTCTATCACAGGGCTGACATGTAGAGACAGACAGGTAACCAGTCTATCACAGGGAGACATGTAGAGGCAGACAGGTAACCAGTCTATCACAGGGAGACATGTAGAGACAGACAGGTGACCAGTCTATCACAGGGAGACATGTAGAGACAGACAGGTAACCAGTCTATCACAGGGCTGACATGTAGAGACAGACAGGTAACCAATCTATCACATGGAGACATGTAGAGACAGACAGGTAACCAATCTATCACATGGAGACATGTGGAGACAGACAGGTAACCAGTCTATCACAGGGAGACATGTAGAGACAGACAGGCAACCAGTCTATCACAGGGAGACATGTACAGACAGACAGGTAACCAGTCTATCACAGGGCTGACATGTAGAGACAGACAGGTAACCAGTCTATCACAGGGCTGACATGTAGAGACAGACAGGTAACCAGTCTATCATAGGGCTGACATGTAGAGACAGACAGGTAACCATTCTATCACATGGAGACATGTGGAGACAGACAGGTAACCAGTCTATCACAGGGAGACATGTAGAGACAGACAGGTAACCAGTCTATCACAGGGAGACATGTAGAGACAGACAGGTAACCAGTCTATCACAGGGGGACATGTAGAGACAGACAGTTAACCAGTCTATCACAGGGAGACATGTAGAGACAGACAGGTAACCAGTCTATCACATGGAGACATGTAGAGACAGACAGGTAACCAGTCTATCACAGGGGGACATGTAGAGACAGACAGGTAACCAGTCTATCACAGGGAGACATGTAGAGACAGACAGGTAACCAGTCTATCACAGGGAGACATGGAGAGACAGACAGGTAACCAGTCTATCACAGGGAGACATGTAAAGACAGACAGGTAACCAGTCTATCACAGGGAGACATGTAGAGACAGACAGGTGACCAGTCTATCACAGGGAGACATGTAGAGACAGACAGGTAACCAGTCTATCACAGGGGGACATGTAGAGACAGACAGGTAACCAGTCTATCACAGGGAGACATGTAGAGACAGACAGGTAACCAGTCTATCACAGGGAGACATGTAGAGACCGACAGGTAACCAGTCTTTTACAGGGGGACATGTAGAGACAGACAGGTAACCAGTCTATCACAGGGAGACATGTAGAGACAGACAGGTAACCAGTCTATCACAGGGAGACATGTAGAGACAGACAGGTAACCAGTCTATCACAGGGCTGACATGTAGAGACAGACAGGCAACCAGTCTATCACAGGGCTGACATGTAGAGACAGACAGGTAACCAGTCTATCATGGGGCCGACATGTAGAGACAGACAGGTAACCAGTCTATCACAGGGAGACATGTAAAGACAGACAGGTAACCAGTCAATCACAGGGAGACATGTAGAGACAGACAGGTGACCAGTCTATCACAGGGAGACATGTAGAGACAGACAGGTAACCAGTCTATCACAGGGGGACATGTAGAGACAGACAGGTAACCAGTCTATCACAGGGAGACATGTAGAGACAGACAGGTAACCAGTCTATCACAGGGAGACATGTAGAGACAGACAGGTAACCAGTCTATCACAGGGAGACATGTAGAGACAGACAGGTAACCAGTCTATCACGGGGCCGACATTTAGAGACAGACAGGTAACCAGTCTATCACAGGGAGACATGTAGAGACAGACAGGTAACCAGTCTATCACAGGGAGACATGTAGAGACAGACAGGTAACCAGTCTATCACAGGGGGACATGTAGAGACAGACAGGTAACCAGTCTATCACAGGGAGACATGTAGAGACAGACAGGTAACCAGTCTATCACAGGGAGACATGTAGAGACAGACAGGTAACCAGTCTATCACGGGGCCGACATGTAGAGACAGACAGGTAACCAGTCTATCACAGGGAGACATGTAGAGACAGACAGGTAACTAGTCTATCACAGGGGGACATGTAGAGACAGACAGGTAACCAATCTATCACATGGAGACATGTGGAGACAGACAGGTAACCAGTCTATCACAGGGAGACATGTAGAGACAGACAGGTAACCAGTCTATCACGGGGCCGACATTTAGAGACAGACAGGTAACCAGTCTATCACAGGGAGACATGTAGAGACAGACAGGTAACCAGTCTATCACAGGGCTGACATGTAGAGACAGACAGGTGACCAGTCTATCACAGGGCTGACATGTAGAGAGAGACAGGTGACCAGTCTATCACAGGGCTGACATGTAGAGACAGACAGGTAACCAGTCTATCACAGGGCTGACATGTAGAGACAGACAGGTGACCAGTCTATCACAGGGCTGACATGTAGAGACAGACAGGTGACCAGTCTATCACAGGGCTGACATGTAGAGACAGACAGGTAACCAGTCTATCACAGGGGGACATGTAGAGACAGACAGGTAACCAGTCTATCACAGGGAGACATGTAAAGACAGACAGGTAACCAGTCTATCACAGGGAGACATGTAGAGACAGACAGGTGACCAGTCTATCACAGGGAGACATGTAGAGACAGACAGGTAACCAGTCTATCACAGGGGGACATGTAGAGACAGACAGGTAACCAGTCTATCACAGGGAGACATGTAGAGACAGACAGGTAACCAGTCTATCACAGGGAGACATGTAGAGACCGACAGGTAACCAGTCTATCACAGGGGGACATGTAGAGACAGACAGGTAACCAGTCTATCACAGGGAGACATGTAGAGACAGACAGGTAACCAGTCTATCACAGGGAGACATGTAGAGACGGACAGGTAACCAGTCTATCACAGGGAGACATGTAGAGACAGACAGGTAACCAGTCTATCACAGGGGGACATGTAGAGACAGACAGGTAACCAGTCTATCACAGGGAGACATGTAGAGACAGACAGGTAACCAGTCTATCACAGGGAGACATGTAGAGACAGACAGGTAACCAGTCTATCACGGGGCCGACATGTAGAGACAGACAGGTAACCAGTCTATCACAGGGATACATGTAGAGACAGACAGGTAACCAGTCTATCACAGGGGGACATGTAGAGACAGACAGGTAACCAATCTATCACATGGAGACATGTGGAGACAGACAGGTAACCAGTCTATCACAGGGAGACATGTAGAGACAGACAGGTAACCAGTCTATCACGGGGCCGACATTTAGAGACAGACAGGTAACCAGTCTATCACAGGGAGACATGTAGAGACAGACAGGTAACCAGTCTATCACAGGGCTGACATGTAGAGACAGACAGGTGACCAGTCTATCACAGGGCTGACATGTAGAGAGAGACAGGTGACCAGTCTATCACAGGGCTGACATGTAGAGACAGACAGGTAACCAGTCTATCACAGGGCAGACATGTAGAGACAGACAGGTGACCAGTCTATCACAGGGCTGACATGTAGAGACAGACAGGTGACCAGTCTATCACAGGGCTGACATGTAGAGACAGACAGGTGACCAGTCTATCACAGGGAGACATGTAGAGACAGACAGGTAACCAGTCTATCACAAGGAGACATGTAGAGACAGACAGGTAACCAGTCTATCACAGGGGGACATGTAGAGACAGACAGGTAACCAGTCTATCACAGGGAGACATGTAGAGACAGACAGGTAACCAGTCTATCACAGGGAGACATATAGAGACAGACAGGTGACCAGTCTATCACAGGGAGACATGTAAAGACAGACAGGTAACCAGTCTATCACAGGGAGACATGTAGAGACAGACAGGTGACCAGTCTATCACAGGGAGACATGTAGAGACAGACAGGTAACCAGTCTATCACAGGGAGACATGTAGAGACAGACAGGTAACCAGTCTATCACAGGGCTGACATGTAGAGACAGACAGGTAACCAGTCTATCACAGGGAGACATGTAGAGGCAGACAGGTAACCAGTCTATCACAGGGAGACATGTAGAGACAGACAGGTGACCAGTCTATCACAGGGAGACATGTAGAGACAGACAGGTAACCAGTCTATCACAGGGCTGACATGTAGAGACAGACAGGTAACCAATCTATCACATGGAGACATGTAGAGACAGACAGGTAACCAATCTATCACATGGAGACATGTGGAGACAGACAGGTAACCAGTCTATCACAGGGAGACATGTAGAGACAGACAGGTAACCAGTCTATCACAGGGAGACATGTAGAGACAGACAGGTAACCAGTCTATCACAGGGAGACATGTACAGACAGACAGGTAACCAGTCTATCACAGGGCTGACATGTAGAGACAGACAGGTAACCAGTCTATCACAGGGCTGACATGTAGAGACAGACAGGTAACCAGTCTATCATAGGGCTGACATGTAGAGACAGACAGGTAACCATTCTATCACATGGAGACATGTGGAGACAGACAGGTAACCAGTCTATCACAGGGAGACATGTAGAGACAGACAGGTAACCAGTCTATCACAGGGAGACATGTAGAGACAAACAGGTAACCAGTCTATCACAGGGGGACATGTAGAGACAGACAGTTAACCAGTCTATCACAGGGAGACATGTAGAGACAGACAGGTAACCAGTCTATCACATGGAGACATGTAGAGACAGACAGGTAACCAGTCTATCACAGGGGGACATGTAGAGACAGACAGGTAACCAGTCTATCACAGGGAGACATGTAGAGACAGACAGGTAACCAGTCTATCACAGGGAGACATGGAGAGACAGACAGGTAACCAGTCTATCACAGGGAGACATGTAAAGACAGACAGGTAACCAGTCTATCACAGGGAGACATGTAGAGACAGACAGGTGACCAGTCTATCACAGGGAGACATGTAGAGACAGACAGGTAACCAGTCTATCACAGGGGGACATGTAGAGACAGACAGGTAACCAGTCTATCACAGGGAGACATGTAGAGACAGACAGGTAACCAGTCTATCACAGGGAGACATGTAGAGACCGACAGGTAACCAGTCTTTCACAGGGGGACATGTAGAGACAGACAGGTAACCAGTCTATCACAGGGAGACATGTAGAGACAGACAGGTAACCAGTCTATCACAGGGAGACATGTAGAGACCGACAGGTAACCAGTCTATCACAGGGGGACATGTAGAGACAGACAGGTAACCAGTCTATCACAGGGAGACATGTAGAGACAGACAGGTAACCAGTCTATCACAGGGAGACATGTAGAGACGGACAGGTAACCAGTCTATCACAGGGAGACATGTAGAGACAGACAGGTAACCAGTCTATCACAGGGGGACATGTAGAGACAGACAGGTAACCAGTCTATCACAGGGAGACATGTAGAGACAGACAGGTAACCAGTCTATCACAGGGAGACATGTAGAGACAGACAGGTAACCAGTCTATCACGGGGCCGACATGTAGAGACAGACAGGTAACCAGTCTATCACAGGGATACATGTAGAGACAGACAGGTAACCAGTCTATCACAGGGGGACATGTAGAGACAGACAGGTAACCAATCTATCACATGGAGACATGTGGAGACAGACAGGTAACCAGTCTATCACAGGGAGACATGTAGAGACAGACAGGTAACCAGTCTATCACGGGGCCGACATTTAGAGACAGACAGGTAACCAGTCTATCACAGGGAGACATGTAGAGACAGACAGGTAACCAGTCTATCACAGGGCTGACATGTAGAGACAGACAGGTAACCAGTCTATCACAGGGCTGACATGTAGAGACAGACAGGTGACCAGTCTATCACAGGGCTGACATGTAGAGACAGACAGGTGACCAGTCTATCACAGGGAGACATGTAGAGACAGACAGGTAACCAGTCTATCACAAGGAGACATGTAGAGACAGACAGGTAACCAGTCTATCACAGGGGGACATGTAGAGACAGACAGGTAACCAGTCTATCACAGGGAGACATGTAGAGACAGACAGGTAACCAGTCTATCACAGGGAGACATATAGAGACAGACAGGTAACCAGTCTATCACAGGGAGACATGTAAAGACAGACAGGTAACCAGTCTATCACAGGGAGACATGTAGAGACAGACAGGTGACCAGTCTATCACAGGGAGACATGTAGAGACAGACAGGTAACCAGTCTATCACAGGGAGACATGTAGAGACAGACAGGTAACCAGTCTATCACAGGGCTGACATGTAGAGACAGACAGGTAACCAGTCTATCACAGGGAGACATGTAGAGGCAGACAGGTAACCAGTCTATCACAGGGAGACATGTAGAGACAGACAGGTGACCAGTCTATCACAGGGAGACATGTAGAGACAGACAGGTAACCAGTCTATCACAGGGCTGACATGTAGAGACAGACAGGTAACCAATCTATCACATGGAGACATGTAGAGACAGACAGGTAACCAATCTATCACATGGAGACATGTGGAGACAGACAGGTAACCAGTCTATCACAGGGAGACATGTAGAGACAGACAGGTAACCAGTCTATCACAGGGAGACATGTAGAGACAGACAGGTAACCAGTCTATCACAGGGAGACATGTACAGACAGACAGGTAACCAGTCTATCACAGGGCTGACATGTAGAGACAGACAGGTAACCAGTCTATCACAGGGGGACATGTAGAGACAGACAGGTAACCAATCTATCACATGGAGACATGTGGAGACAGACAGGTAACCAGTCTATCACAGGGAGACATGTAGAGACAGACAGGTAACCAGTCTATCACGGGGCCGACATTTAGAGACAGACAGGTAACCAGTCTATCACAGGGAGACATGTAGAGACAGACAGGTGACCAGTCTATCACAGGGAGACATGTAGAGACAGACAGGTAACCAGTCTATCACAGGGAGACATGTAGAGACAGACAGGTAACCAGTCTATCACAGGGCTGACATGTAGAGACAGACAGGTAACCAGTCTATCACAGGGAGACATGTAGAGGCAGACAGGTAACCAGTCTATCACAGGGAGACATGTAGAGACAGACAGGTGACCAGTCTATCACAGGGAGACATGTAGAGACAGACAGGTAACCAGTCTATCACAGGGCTGACATGTAGAGACAGACAGGTAACCAATCTATCACATGGAGACATGTAGAGACAGACAGGTAACCAATCTATCACATGGAGACATGTGGAGACAGACAGGTAACCAGTCTATCACAGGGAGACATGTAGAGACAGACAGGCAACCAGTCTATCACAGGGAGACATGTACAGACAGACAGGTAACCAGTCTATCACAGGGCTGACATGTAGAGACAGACAGGTAACCAGTCTATCACAGGGCTGACATGTAGAGACAGACAGGTAACCAGTCTATCATAGGGCTGACATGTAGAGACAGACAGGTAACCATTCTATCACATGGAGACATGTGGAGACAGACAGGTAACCAGTCTATCACAGGGAGACATGTAGAGACAGACAGGTAACCAGTCTATCACAGGGAGACATGTAGAGACAGACAGGTAACCAGTCTATCACAGGGGGACATGTAGAGACAGACAGTTAACCAGTCTATCACAGGGAGACATGTAGAGACAGACAGGTAACCAGTCTATCACATGGAGACATGTAGAGACAGACAGGTAACCAGTCTATCACAGGGGGACATGTAGAGACAGACAGGTAACCAGTCTATCACAGGGAGACATGTAGAGACAGACAGGTAACCAGTCTATCACAGGGAGACATGGAGAGACAGACAGGTAACCAGTCTATCACAGGGAGACATGTAAAGACAGACAGGTAACCAGTCTATCACAGGGAGACATGTAGAGACAGACAGGTGACCAGTCTATCACAGGGAGACATGTAGAGACAGACAGGTAACCAGTCTATCACAGGGGGACATGTAGAGACAGACAGGTAACCAGTCTATCACAGGGAGACATGTAGAGACAGACAGGTAACCAGTCTATCACAGGGAGACATGTAGAGACCGACAGGTAACCAGTCTTTTACAGGGGGACATGTAGAGACAGACAGGTAACCAGTCTATCACAGGGAGACATGTAGAGACAGACAGGTAACCAGTCTATCACAGGGAGACATGTAGAGACAGACAGGTAACCAGTCTATCACAGGGCTGACATGTAGAGACAGACAGGCAACCAGTCTATCACAGGGCTGACATGTAGAGACAGACAGGTAACCAGTCTATCATGGGGCCGACATGTAGAGACAGACAGGTAACCAGTCTATCACAGGGAGACATGTAAAGACAGACAGGTAACCAGTCAATCACAGGGAGACATGTAGAGACAGACAGGTGACCAGTCTATCACAGGGAGACATGTAGAGACAGACAGGTAACCAGTCTATCACAGGGGGACATGTAGAGACAGACAGGTAACCAGTCTATCACAGGGAGACATGTAGAGACAGACAGGTAACCAGTCTATCACAGGGAGACATGTAGAGACAGACAGGTAACCAGTCTATCACAGGGAGACATGTAGAGACAGACAGGTAACCAGTCTATCACGGGGCCGACATTTAGAGACAGACAGGTAACCAGTCTATCACAGGGAGACATGTAGAGACAGACAGGTAACCAGTCTATCACAGGGAGACATGTAGAGACAGACAGGTAACCAGTCTATCACAGGGGGACATGTAGAGACAGACAGGTAACCAGTCTATCACAGGGAGACATGTAGAGACAGACAGGTAACCAGTCTATCACAGGGAGACATGTAGAGACAGACAGGTAACCAGTCTATCACGGGGCCGACATGTAGAGACAGACAGGTAACCAGTCTATCACAGGGAGACATGTAGAGACAGACAGGTAACTAGTCTATCACAGGGGGACATGTAGAGACAGACAGGTAACCAATCTATCACATGGAGACATGTGGAGACAGACAGGTAACCAGTCTATCACAGGGAGACATGTAGAGACAGACAGGTAACCAGTCTATCACGGGGCCGACATTTAGAGACAGACAGGTAACCAGTCTATCACAGGGAGACATGTAGAGACAGACAGGTAACCAGTCTATCACAGGGCTGACATGTAGAGACAGACAGGTGACCAGTCTATCACAGGGCTGACATGTAGAGAGAGACAGGTGACCAGTCTATCACAGGGCTGACATGTAGAGACAGACAGGTAACCAGTCTATCACAGGGCTGACATGTAGAGACAGACAGGTGACCAGTCTATCACAGGGCTGACATGTAGAGACAGACAGGTGACCAGTCTATCACAGGGCTGACATGTAGAGACAGACAGGTAACCAGTCTATCACAGGGGGACATGTAGAGACAGACAGGTAACCAGTCTATCACAGGGAGACATGTAAAGACAGACAGGTAACCAGTCTATCACAGGGAGACATGTAGAGACAGACAGGTGACCAGTCTATCACAGGGAGACATGTAGAGACAGACAGGTAACCAGTCTATCACAGGGGGACATGTAGAGACAGACAGGTAACCAGTCTATCACAGGGAGACATGTAGAGACAGACAGGTAACCAGTCTATCACAGGGAGACATGTAGAGACCGACAGGTAACCAGTCTATCACAGGGGGACATGTAGAGACAGACAGGTAACCAGTCTATCACAGGGAGACATGTAGAGACAGACAGGTAACCAGTCTATCACAGGGAGACATGTAGAGACGGACAGGTAACCAGTCTATCACAGGGAGACATGTAGAGACAGACAGGTAACCAGTCTATCACAGGGGGACATGTAGAGACAGACAGGTAACCAGTCTATCACAGGGAGACATGTAGAGACAGACAGGTAACCAGTCTATCACAGGGAGACATGTAGAGACAGACAGGTAACCAGTCTATCACGGGGCCGACATGTAGAGACAGACAGGTAACCAGTCTATCACAGGGATACATGTAGAGACAGACAGGTAACCAGTCTATCACAGGGGGACATGTAGAGACAGACAGGTAACCAATCTATCACATGGAGACATGTGGAGACAGACAGGTAACCAGTCTATCACAGGGAGACATGTAGAGACAGACAGGTAACCAGTCTATCACGGGGCCGACATTTAGAGACAGACAGGTAACCAGTCTATCACAGGGAGACATGTAGAGACAGACAGGTAACCAGTCTATCACAGGGCTGACATGTAGAGACAGACAGGTGACCAGTCTATCACAGGGCTGACATGTAGAGAGAGACAGGTGACCAGTCTATCACAGGGCTGACATGTAGAGACAGACAGGTAACCAGTCTATCACAGGGCAGACATGTAGAGACAGACAGGTGACCAGTCTATCACAGGGCTGACATGTAGAGACAGACAGGTGACCAGTCTATCACAGGGCTGACATGTAGAGACAGACAGGTGACCAGTCTATCACAGGGAGACATGTAGAGACAGACAGGTAACCAGTCTATCACAAGGAGACATGTAGAGACAGACAGGTAACCAGTCTATCACAGGGGGACATGTAGAGACAGACAGGTAACCAGTCTATCACAGGGAGACATGTAGAGACAGACAGGTAACCAGTCTATCACAGGGAGACATATAGAGACAGACAGGTGACCAGTCTATCACAGGGAGACATGTAAAGACAGACAGGTAACCAGTCTATCACAGGGAGACATGTAGAGACAGACAGGTGACCAGTCTATCACAGGGAGACATGTAGAGACAGACAGGTAACCAGTCTATCACAGGGAGACATGTAGAGACAGACAGGTAACCAGTCTATCACAGGGCTGACATGTAGAGACAGACAGGTAACCAGTCTATCACAGGGAGACATGTAGAGGCAGACAGGTAACCAGTCTATCACAGGGAGACATGTAGAGACAGACAGGTGACCAGTCTATCACAGGGAGACATGTAGAGACAGACAGGTAACCAGTCTATCACAGGGCTGACATGTAGAGACAGACAGGTAACCAATCTATCACATGGAGACATGTAGAGACAGACAGGTAACCAATCTATCACATGGAGACATGTGGAGACAGACAGGTAACCAGTCTATCACAGGGAGACATGTAGAGACAGACAGGTAACCAGTCTATCACAGGGAGACATGTAGAGACAGACAGGTAACCAGTCTATCACAGGGAGACATGTACAGACAGACAGGTAACCAGTCTATCACAGGGCTGACATGTAGAGACAGACAGGTAACCAGTCTATCACAGGGCTGACATGTAGAGACAGACAGGTAACCAGTCTATCATAGGGCTGACATGTAGAGACAGACAGGTAACCATTCTATCACATGGAGACATGTGGAGACAGACAGGTAACCAGTCTATCACAGGGAGACATGTAGAGACAGACAGGTAACCAGTCTATCACAGGGAGACATGTAGAGACAAACAGGTAACCAGTCTATCACAGGGGGACATGTAGAGACAGACAGTTAACCAGTCTATCACAGGGAGACATGTAGAGACAGACAGGTAACCAGTCTATCACATGGAGACATGTAGAGACAGACAGGTAACCAGTCTATCACAGGGGGACATGTAGAGACAGACAGGTAACCAGTCTATCACAGGGAGACATGTAGAGACAGACAGGTAACCAGTCTATCACAGGGAGACATGGAGAGACAGACAGGTAACCAGTCTATCACAGGGAGACATGTAAAGACAGACAGGTAACCAGTCTATCACAGGGAGACATGTAGAGACAGACAGGTGACCAGTCTATCACAGGGAGACATGTAGAGACAGACAGGTAACCAGTCTATCACAGGGGGACATGTAGAGACAGACAGGTAACCAGTCTATCACAGGGAGACATGTAGAGACAGACAGGTAACCAGTCTATCACAGGGAGACATGTAGAGACCGACAGGTAACCAGTCTTTCACAGGGGGACATGTAGAGACAGACAGGTAACCAGTCTATCACAGGGAGACATGTAGAGACAGACAGGTAAAAAGTCTGTCACAGGGAGACATGTAGAGACAGACAGGTAACCAGTCTATCACAGGGCTGACATGTAGAGACAGACAGGCAACCAGTCTATCACAGGGCTGACATGTAGAGACAGACAGGTAACCAGTCTATCATGGGGCCGACATGTAGAGACAGACAGGTAACCAGTCTATCACAGGGAGACATGTAAAGACAGACAGGTAACCAGTCTATCACAGGGAGACATGTAGAGACAGACAGGTGACCAGTCTATCACAGGGAGACATGTAGAGACAGACAGGTAACCAGTCTATCACAGGGGGACATGTAGAGACAGACAGGTAACCAGTCTATCACAGGGAGACATGTAGAGACAGACAGGTAACCAGTCTATCACAGGGAGACATGTAGAGACAGACAGGTAACCAGTCTATCACGGGGCCGACATTTAGAGACAGACAGGTAACCAGTCTATCACAGGGAGACATGTAGAGACAGACAGGTAACCAGTCTATCACAGGGAGACATGTAGAGACAGACAGGTAACCAGTCTATCACAGGGGGACATGTAGAGACAGACAGGTAACCAGTCTATCACAGGGAGACATGTAGAGACAGACAGGTAACCAGTCTATCACAGGGAGACATATAGAGACAGACAGGTAACCAGTCTATCACGGGGCCGACATGTAGAGACAGACAGGTAACCAGTCTATCACAGGGAGACATGTAGAGACAGACAGGTAACCAGTCTATCACAGGGGGACATGTAGAGACAGACAGGTAACCAATCTATCACATGGAGACATGTGGAGACAGACAGGTAACCAGTCTATCACAGGGAGACATGTAGAGACAGACAGGTAACCAGTCTATCACGGGGCCGACATTTAGAGACAGACAGGTAACCAGTCTATCACAGGGAGACATGTAGAGACAGACAGGTAACCAGTCTATCACAGGGCTGACATGTAGAGACAGACAGGTGACCAGTCTATCACAGGGCTGACATGTAGAGAGAGACAGGTGACCAGTCTATCACAGGGCTGACATGTAGAGACAGACAGGTAACCAGTCTATCACAGGGCTGACATGTAGAGACAGACAGGTGACCAGTCTATCACAGGGCTGACATGTAGAGACAGACAGGTGACCAGTCTATCACAGGGCTGACATGTAGAGACAGACAGGTAACCAGTCTATCACAGGGGGACATGTAGAGACAGACAGGTAACCAGTCTATCACAGGGAGACATGTAAAGACAGACAGGTAACCAGTCTATCACAGGGAGACATGTAGAGACAGACAGGTGACCAGTCTATCACAGGGAGACATGTAGAGACAGACAGGTAACCAGTCTATCACAGGGGGACATGTAGAGACAGACAGGTAACCAGTCTATCACAGGGAGACATGTAGAGACAGACAGGTAACCAGTCTATCACAGGGGGACATGTAGAGACAGACAGGTAACCAGTCTATCACAGGGAGACATGTAGAGACAGACAGGTAACCAGTCTATCACAGGGAGACATGTAGAGACAGACAGGTGACCAGTCTATCACAGGGAGACATGTAGAGACAGACAGGTAACCAGTCTATCACAGGGGGACATGTAGAGACAGACAGGTAACCAGTCTATCACAGGGAGACATGTAGAGACAGACAGGTAACCAGTCTATCACAGGGAGACATGTAGAGACAGACAGGTAACCAGTCTATCACGGGGCCGACATGTAGAGACAGACAGGTAACCAGTCTATCACAGGGATACATCTAGAGACAGACAGGTAACCAGTCTATCACAGGGGGACATGTAGAGACAGACAGGTAACCAATCTATCACATGGAGACATGTGGAGACAGAC
Organism: Eutrigla gurnardus; assembly: GCF_963514095.1. Taxonomy (NCBI): domain Eukaryota; kingdom Metazoa; phylum Chordata; class Actinopteri; order Perciformes; family Triglidae; genus Eutrigla; species Eutrigla gurnardus. The sequence continues at coordinate 231,961 of NC_139925.1, forward strand.
AGGTAACCAGTCTATCACAGGGAGACATGTAGAGACAGACAGGTAACCAGTCTATCACGGGGCCGACATTTAGAGACAGACAGGTAACCAGTCTATCACAGGGAGACATGTAGAGACAGACAGGTAACCAGTCTATCACAGGGCTGACATGTAGAGACAGACAGGTGACCAGTCTATCACAGGGCTGACATGTAGAGAGAGACAGGTGACCAGTCTATCACAGGGCTGACATGTAGAGACAGACAGGTAACCAGTCTATCACAGGGCTGACATGTAGAGACAGACAGGTGACCAGTCTATCACAGGGCTGACATGTAGAGACAGACAGGTGACCAGTCTATCACAGGGCTGACATGTAGAGACAGACAGGTGACCAGTCTATCACAGGGAGACATGTAGAGACAGACAGGTAACCAGTCTATCACAAGGAGACATGTAGAGACAGACAGGTAACCAGTCTATCACAGGGGGACATGTAGAGACAGACAGGTAACCAGTCTATCACAGGGAGACATGTAGAGACAGACAGGTAACCAGTCTATCACAGGGAGACATATAGAGACAGACAGGTAACCAGTCTATCACAGGGAGACATGTAAAGACAGACAGGTAACCAGTCTATCACAGGGAGACATGTAGAGACAGACAGGTGACCAGTCTATCACAGGGAGACATGTAGAGACAGACAGGTAACCAGTCTATCACAGGGAGACATGTAGAGACAGACAGGTAACCAGTCTATCACAGGGCTGACATGTAGAGACAGACAGGTAACCAGTCTATCACAGGGAGACATGTAGAGGCAGACAGGTAACCAGTCTATCACAGCGAGACATGTAGAGACAGACAGGTGACCAGTCTATCACAGGGAGACATGTAGAGACAGACAGGTAACCAGTCTATCACAGGGCTGACATGTAGAGACAGACAGGTAACCAATCTATCACATGGAGACATGTAGAGACAGACAGGTAACCAATCTATCACATGGAGACATGTGGAGACAGACAGGTAACCAGTCTATCACAGGGAGACATGTAGAGACAGACAGGTAACCAGTCTATCACAGGGAGACATGTAGAGACAGACAGGTAACCAGTCTATCACAGGGAGACATGTACAGACAGACAGGTAACCAGTCTATCACAGGGCTGACATGTAGAGACAGACAGGTAACCAGTCTATCACAGGGCTGACATGTAGAGACAGACAGGTAACCAGTCTATCATAGGGCTGACATGTAGAGACAGACAGGTAACCATTCTATCACATGGAGACATGTGGAGACAGACAGGTAACCAGTCTATCACAGGGAGACATGTAGAGACAGACAGGTAACCAGTCTATCACAGGGAGACATGTAGAGACAGACAGGTAACCAGTCTATCACAGGGGGACATGTAGAGACAGACAGTTAACCAGTCTATCACAGGGAGACATGTAGAGACAGACAGGTAACCAGTCTATCACATGGAGACATGTAGAGACAGACAGGTAACCAGTCTATCACAGGGGGACATGTAGAGACAGACAGGTAACCAGTCTATCACAGGGAGACATGTAGAGACAGACAGGTAACCAGTCTATCACAGGGAGACATGGAGAGACAGACAGGTAACCAGTCTATCACAGGGAGACATGTAAAGACAGACAGGTAACCAGTCTATCACAGGGAGACATGTAGAGACAGACAGGTGACCAGTCTATCACAGGGAGACATGTAGAGACAGACAGGTAACCAGTCTATCACAGGGGGACATGTAGAGACAGACAGGTAACCAGTCTATCACAGGGAGACATGTAGAGACAGACAGGTAACCAGTCTATCACAGGGAGACATGTAGAGACAGACAGGTAACCAGTCTATCACAGGGCTGACATGTAGAGACAGACAGGCAACCAGTCTATCACAGGGCTGACATGTAGAGACAGACAGGTAACCAGTCTATCATGGGGCCGACATGTAGAGACAGACAGGTAACCAGTCTATCACAGGGAGACATGTAAAGACAGACAGGTAACCAGTCTATCACAGGGAGACATGTAGAGACAGACAGGTGACCAGTCTATCACAGGGAGACATGTAGAGACAGACAGGTAACCAGTCTATCACAGGGAGACATGTAGAGACAGACAGGTAACCAGTCTATCACAGGGAGACATGTAGAGACAGACAGGTAACCAGTCTATCACAGGGAGACATGTAGAGACAGACAGGTAACCAGTCTATCACGGGGCCGACATTTAGAGACAGACAGGTAACCAGTCTATCACAGGGAGACATGTAGAGACAGACAGGTAACCAGTCTATCACAGGGAGACATGTAGAGACAGACAGGTAACCAGTCTATCACAGGGGGACATGTAGAGACAGACAGGTAACCAGTCTATCACAGGGAGACATGTAGAGACAGACAGGTAACCAGTCTATCACAGGGAGACATGTAGAGACAGACAGGTAACCAGTCTATCACGGGGCCGACATGTAGAGACAGACAGGTAACCAGTCTATCACAGGGAGACATGTAGAGACAGACAGGTAACCAGTCTATCACAGGGGGACATGTAGAGACAGACAGGTAACCAATCTATCACATGGAGACATGTGGAGACAGACAGGTAACCAGTCTATCACAGGGAGACATGTAGAGACAGACAGGTAACCAGTCTATCACGGGGCCGACATTTAGAGACAGACAGGTAACCAGTCTATCACAGGGAGACATGTAGAGACAGACAGGTAACCAGTCTATCACAGGGCTGACATGTAGAGACAGACAGGTGACCAGTCTATCACAGGGCTGACATGTAGAGAGAGACAGGTGACCAGTCTATCACAGGGCTGACATGTAGAGACAGACAGGTAACCAGTCTATCACAGGGCTGACATGTAGAGACAGACAGGTGACCAGTCTATCACAGGGCTGACATGTAGAGACAGACAGGTGACCAGTCTATCACAGGGCTGACATGTAGAGACAGACAGGTAACCAGTCTATCACAGGGAGACATGTAGAGACAGACAGGTAACCAGTCTATCACAGGGAGACATGTAGAGACAGACAGGTAACCAGTCTATCACGGGGCCGACATGTAGAGACAGACAGGTAACCAGTCTATCACAGGGATACATGTAGAGACAGACAGGTAACCAGTCTATCACAGGGGGACATGTAGAGACAGACAGGTAACCAATCTATCACATGGAGACATGTGGAGACAGACAGGTAACCAGTCTATCACAGGGAGACATGTAGAGACAGACAGGTAACCAGTCTATCACGGGGCCGACATTTAGAGACAGACAGGTAACCAGTCTATCACAGGGAGACATGTAGAGACAGACAGGTAACCAGTCTATCACAGGGCTGACATGTAGAGACAGACAGGTGACCAGTCTATCACAGGGCTGACATGTAGAGAGAGACAGGTGACCAGTCTATCACTGGGCTGACATGTAGAGACAGACAGGTAACCAGTCTATCACAGGGCTGACATGTAGAGACAGACAGGTGACCAGTCTATCACAGGGCTGACATGTAGAGACAGACAGGTGACCAGTCTATCACAGGGCTGACATGTAGAGACAGACAGGTGACCAGTCTATCACAGGGAGACATGTAGAGACAGACAGGTAACCAGTCTATCACAAGGAGACATGTAGAGACAGACAGGTAACCAGTCTATCACAGGGGGACATGTAGAGACAGACAGGTAACCAGTCTATCACAGGGAGACATGTAGAGACAGACAGGTAACCAGTCTATCACAGGGAGACATATAGAGACAGACAGGTAACCAGTCTATCACAGGGAGACATGTAAAGACAGACAGGTAACCAGTCTATCACAGGGAGACATGTAGAGACAGACAGGTGACCAGTCTATCACAGGGAGACATGTAGAGACAGACAGGTAACCAGTCTATCACAGGGAGACATGTAGAGACAGACAGGTAACCAGTCTATCACAGGGCTGACATGTAGAGACAGACAGGTAACCAGTCTATCACAGGGAGACATGTAGAGGCAGACAGGTAACCAGTCTATCACAGGGAGACATGTAGAGACAGACAGGTGACCAGTCTATCACAGGGAGACATGTAGAGACAGACAGGTAACCAGTCTATCACAGGGCTGACATGTAGAGACAGACAGGTAACCAATCTATCACATGGAGACATGTAGAGACAGACAGGTAACCAATCTATCACATGGAGACATGTGGAGACAGACAGGTAACCAGTCTATCACAGGGAGACATGTAGAGACAGACAGGGAACCAGTCTATCACAGGGAGACATGTAGAGACAGACAGGTAACCAGTCTATCACAGGGAGACATGTACAGACAGACAGGTAACCAGTCTATCACAGGGCTGACATGTAGAGACAGACAGGTAACCAGTCTATCACAGGGCTGACATGTAGAGACAGACAGGTAACCAGTCTATCATAGGGCTGACATGTAGAGACAGACAGGTAACCATTCTATCACATGGAGACATGTGGAGACAGACAGGTAACCAGTCTATCACAGGGAGACATGTAGAGACAGACAGGTAACCAGTCTATCGAAGGGAGACATGTAGAGACAGACAGGTAACCAGTCTATCACAGGGGGACATGTAGAGACAGACAGTTAACCAGTCTATCACAGGGAGACATGTAGAGACAGACAGGTAACCAGTCTATCACATGGAGACATGTAGAGACAGACAGGTAACCAGTCTATCACAGGGGGACATGTAGAGACAGACAGGTAACCAGTCTATCACAGGGAGACATGTAGAGACAGACAGGTAACCAGTCTATCACAGGGAGACATGGAGAGACAGACAGGTAACCAGTCTATCACAGGGAGACATGTAAAGACAGACAGGTAACCAGTCTATCACAGGGAGACATGTAGAGACAGACAGGTGACCAGTCTATCACAGGGAGACATGTAGAGACAGACAGGTAACCAGTCTATCACAGGGGGACATGTAGAGACAGACAGGTAACCAGTCTATCACAGGGAGACATGTAGAGACAGACAGGTAACCAGTCTATCACAGGGAGACATGTAGAGACCGACAGGTAACCAGTCTTTCACAGGGGGACATGTAGAGACAGACAGGTAACCAGTCTATCACAGGGAGACATGTAGAGACAGACAGGTAACCAGTCTATCACAGGGAGACATGTAGAGACAGACAGGTAACCAGTCTATCACAGGGCTGACATGTAGAGACAGACAGGCAACCAGTCTATCACAGGGCTGACATGTAGAGACAGACAGGTAACCAGTCTATCATGGGGCCGACATGTAGAGACAGACAGGTAACCAGTCTATCACAGGGAGACATGTAAAGACAGACAGGTAACCAGTCTATCACAGGGAGACATGTAGAGACAGACAGGTGACCAGTCTATCACAGGGAGACATGTAGAGACAGACAGGTAACCAGTCTATCACGGGGCCGACATGTAGAGACAGACAGGTAACCAGTCTATCACAGGGATACATTTAGAGACAGACAGGTAACCAGTCTATCACAGGGGGACATGTAGAGACAGACAGGTAACCAATCTATCACATGGAGACATGTGGAGACAGACAGGTAACCAGTCTATCACAGGGAGACATGTAGAGACAGACAGGTAACCAGTCTATCACGGGGCCGACATTTAGAGACAGACAGGTAACCAGTCTATCACAGGGAGACATGTAGAGACAGACAGGTAACCAGTCTATCACAGGGCTGACATGTAGAGACAGACAGGTGACCAGTCTATCACAGGGCTGACATGTAGAGAGAGACAGGTGACCAGTCTATCACAGGGCTGACATGTAGAGACAGACAGGTAACCAGTCTATCACAGGGCTGACATGTAGAGACAGACAGGTGACCAGTCTATCACAGGGCTGACATGTAGAGACAGACAGGTGACCAGTCTATCACAGGGCTGACATGTAGAGACAGACAGGTGACCAGTCTATCACAGGGAGACATGTAGAGACAGACAGGTAACCAGTCTATCACAAGGAGACATGTAGAGACAGACAGGTAACCAGTCTATCACAGGGGGACATGTAGAGACAGACAGGTAACCAGTCTATCACAGGGAGACATGTAGAGACAGACAGGTAACCAGTCTATCACAGGGAGACATATAGAGACAGACAGGTAACCAGTCTATCACAGGGAGACATGTAAAGACAGACAGGTAACCAGTCTATCACAGGGAGACATGTAGAGACAGACAGGTGACCAGTCTATCACAGGGAGACATGTAGAGACAGACAGGTAACCAGTCTATCACAGGGAGACATGTAGAGACAGACAGGTAACCAGTCTATCACAGGGCTGACATGTAGAGACAGACAGGTAACCAGTCTATCACAGGGAGACATGTAGAGGCAGACAGGTAACCAGTCTATCACAGGGAGACATGTAGAGACAGACAGGTGACCAGTCTATCACAGGGAGACATGTAGAGACAGACAGGTAACCAGTCTATCACAGGGCTGACATGTAGAGACAGACAGGTAACCAATCTATCACATGGAGACATGTAGAGACAGACAGGTAACCAATCTATCACATGGAGACATGTGGAGACAGACAGGTAACCAGTCTATCACAGGGAGACATGTAGAGACAGACAGGTAACCAGTCTATCACAGGGAGACATGTAGAGACAGACAGGTAACCAGTCTATCACAGGGAGACATGTACAGACAGACAGGTAACCAGTCTATCACAGGGCTGACATGTAGAGACAGACAGGTAACCAGTCTATCACAGGGCTGACATGTAGAGACAGACAGGTAACCAGTCTATCATAGGGCTGACATGTAGAGACAGACAGGTAACCATTCTATCACATGGAGACATGTGGAGACAGACAGGTAACCAGTCTATCACAGGGAGACATGTAGAGACAGACAGGTAACCAGTCTATCACAGGGAGACATGTAGAGACAGACAGGTAACCAGTCTATCACAGGGGGACATGTAGAGACAGACAGTTAACCAGTCTATCACAGGGAGACATGTAGAGACAGACAGGTAACCAGTATATCACATGGAGACATGTAGAGACAGACAGGTAACCAGTCTATCACAGGGGGACATGTAGAGACAGACAGGTAACCAGTCTATCACAGGGAGACATGTAGAGACAGACAGGTAACCAGTCTATCACAGGGAGACATGGAGAGACAGACAGGTAACCAGTCTATCACAGGGAGACATGTAAAGACAGACAGGTAACCAGTCTATCACAGGGAGACATGTAGAGACAGACAGGTGACCAGTCTATCACAGGGAGACATGTAGAGACAGACAGGTAACCAGTCTATCACAGGGGGACATGTAGAGACAGACAGGTAACCAGTCTATCACAGGGAGACATGTAGAGACAGACAGGTAACCAGTCTATCACAGGGAGACATGTAGAGACCGACAGGTAACCAGTCTTTCACAGGGGGACATGTAGAGACAGACAGGTAACCAGTCTATCACAGGGAGACATGTAGAGACAGACAGGTAACCAGTCTATCACAGGGAGACATGTAGAGACAGACAGGTAACCAGTCTATCACAGGGCTGACATGTAGAGACAGACAGGCAACCAGTCTATCACAGGGCTGACATGTAGAGACAGACAGGTAACCAGTCTATCATGGGGCCGACATGTAGAGACAGACAGGTAACCAGTCTATCACAGGGAGACATGTAAAGACAGACAGGTAACCAGTCTATCACAGGGAGACATGTAGAGACAGACAGGTGACCAGTCTATCACAGGGAGACATGTAGAGACAGACAGGTAACCAGTCTATCACAGGGGGACATGTAGAGACAGACAGGTAACCAGTCTATCACAGGGCTGACATGTAGAGACAGACAAGTAACCAGTCTATCACAGGGAGACATGTAAAGACAGACAGGTAACCAGTCTATCACAGGGAGACATGTAGAGACAGACAGGTGACCAGTCTATCACAGGGAGACATGTAGAGACAGACAGGTAACCAGTCTATCACAGGGAGACATGTAGAGACAGACAGGTAACCAGTCTATCACAGGGCTGACATGTAGAGACAGACAGGTAACCAGTCTATCACAGGGAGACATGTAGAGGCAGACAGGTAACCAGTCTATCACAGGGAGACATGTAGAGACAGACAGGTGACCAGTCTATCACAGGGAGACATGTAGAGACAGACAGGTAACCAGTCTATCACAGGGCTGACATGTAGAGACAGACAGGTAACCAATCTATCACATGGAGACATGTAGAGACAGACAGGTAACCAATCTATCACATGGAGACATGTGGAGACAGACAGGTAACCAGTCTATCACAGGGAGACATGTAGAGACAGACAGGTAACCAGTCTATCACAGGGAGACATGTAGAGACAGACAGGTAACCAGTCTATCACAGGGAGACATGTACAGACAGACAGGTAACCAGTCTATCACAGGGCTGACATGTAGAGACAGACAGGTAACCAGTCTATCACAGGGCTGACATGTAGAGACAGACAGGTAACCAGTCTATCATAGGGCTGACATGTAGAGACAGACAGGTAACCATTCTATCACATGGAGACATGTGGAGACAGACAGGTAACCAGTCTATCACAGGGAGACATGTAGAGACAGACAGGTAACCAGTCTATCACAGGGAGACATGTAGAGACAAACAGGTAACCAGTCTATCACAGGGGGACATGTAGAGACAGACAGTTAACCAGTCTATCACAGGGAGACATGTAGAGACAGACAGGTAACCAGTCTATCACATGGAGACATGTAGAGACAGACAGGTAACCAGTCTATCACAGGGGGACATGTAGAGACAGACAGGTAACCAGTCTATCACAGGGAGACATGTAGAGACAGACAGGTAACCAGTCTATCACAGGGAGACATGGAGAGACAGACAGGTAACCAGTCTATCACAGGGAGACATGTAAAGACAGACAGGTAACCAGTCTATCACAGGGAGACATGTAGAGACAGACAGGTGACCAGTCTATCACAGGGAGACATGTAGAGACAGACAGGTAACCAGTCTATCACAGGGGGACATGTAGAGACAGACAGGTAACCAGTCTATCACAGGGAGACATGTAGAGACAGACAGGTAACCAGTCTATCACAGGGAGACATGTAGAGACCGACAGGTAACCAGTCTTTCACAGGGGGACATGTAGAGACAGACAGGTAACCAGTCTATCACAGGGAGACATGTAGAGACAGACAGGTAAAAAGTCTGTCACAGGGAGACATGTAGAGACAGACAGGTAACCAGTCTATCACAGGGCTGACATGTAGAGACAGACAGGCAACCAGTCTATCACAGGGCTGACATGTAGAGACAGACAGGTAACCAGTCTATCATGGGGCCGACATGTAGAGACAGACAGGTAACCAGTCTATCACAGGGAGACATGTAAAGACAGACAGGTAACCAGTCTATCACAGGGAGACATGTAGAGACAGACAGGTGACCAGTCTATCACAGGGAGACATGTAGAGACAGACAGGTAACCAGTCTATCACAGGGGGACATGTAGAGACAGACAGGTAACCAGTCTATCACAGGGAGACATGTAGAGACAGACAGGTAACCAGTCTATCACAGGGAGACATGTAGAGACAGACAGGTAACCAGTCTATCACGGGGCCGACATTTAGAGACAGACAGGTAACCAGTCTATCACAGGGAGACATGTAGAGACAGACAGGTAACCAGTCTATCACAGGGAGACATGTAGAGACAGACAGGTAACCAGTCTATCACAGGGGGACATGTAGAGACAGACAGGTAACCAGTCTATCACAGGGAGACATGTAGAGACAGACAGGTAACCAGTCTATCACAGGGAGACATATAGAGACAGACAGGTAACCAGTCTATCACGGGGCCGACATGTAGAGACAGACAGGTAACCAGTCTATCACAGGGAGACATGTAGAGACAGACAGGTAACCAGTCTATCACAGGGGGACATGTAGAGACAGACAGGTAACCAATCTATCACATGGAGACATGTGGAGACAGACAGGTAACCAGTCTATCACAGGGAGACATGTAGAGACAGACAGGTAACCAGTCTATCACGGGGCCGACATTTAGAGACAGACAGGTAACCAGTCTATCACAGGGAGACATGTAGAGACAGACAGGTAACCAGTCTATCACAGGGCTGACATGTAGAGACAGACAGGTGACCAGTCTATCACAGGGCTGACATGTAGAGAGAGACAGGTGACCAGTCTATCACAGGGCTGACATGTAGAGACAGACAGGTAACCAGTCTATCACAGGGCTGACATGTAGAGACAGACAGGTGACCAGTCTATCACAGGGCTGACATGTAGAGACAGACAGGTGACCAGTCTATCACAGGGCTGACATGTAGAGACAGACAGGTAACCAGTCTATCACAGGGGGACATGTAGAGACAGACAGGTAACCAGTCTATCACAGGGAGACATGTAAAGACAGACAGGTAACCAGTCTATCACAGGGAGACATGTAGAGACAGACAGGTGACCAGTCTATCACAGGGAGACATGTAGAGACAGACAGGTAACCAGTCTATCACAGGGGGACATGTAGAGACAGACAGGTAACCAGTCTATCACAGGGAGACATGTAGAGACAGACAGGTAACCAGTCTATCACAGGGGGACATGTAGAGACAGACAGGTAACCAGTCTATCACAGGGAGACATGTAGAGACAGACAGGTAACCAGTCTATCACAGGGAGACATGTAGAGACAGACAGGTGACCAGTCTATCACAGGGAGACATGTAGAGACAGACAGGTAACCAGTCTATCACAGGGGGACATGTAGAGACAGACAGGTAACCAGTCTATCACAGGGAGACATGTAGAGACAGACAGGTAACCAGTCTATCACAGGGAGACATGTAGAGACAGACAGGTAACCAGTCTATCACGGGGCCGACATGTAGAGACAGACAGGTAACCAGTCTATCACAGGGATACATCTAGAGACAGACAGGTAACCAGTCTATCACAGGGGGACATGTAGAGACAGACAGGTAACCAATCTATCACATGGAGACATGTGGAGACAGACAGGTAACCAGTCTATCACAGGGAGACATGTAGAGACAGACAGGTAACCAGTCTATCACGGGGCCGACATTTAGAGACAGACAGGTAACCAGTCTATCACAGGGAGACATGTAGAGACAGACAGGTAACCAGTCTATCACAGGGCTGACATGTAGAGACAGACAGGTGACCAGTCTATCACAGGGCTGACATGTAGAGAGAGACAGGTGACCAGTCTATCACAGGGCTGACATGTAGAGACAGACAGGTAACCAGTCTATCACAGGGCTGACATGTAGAGACAGACAGGTGACCAGTCTATCACAGGGCTGACATGTAGAGACAGACAGGTGACCAGTCTATCACAGGGCTGACATGTAGAGACAGACAGGTGACCAGTCTATCACAGGGAGACATGTAGAGACAGACAGGTAACCAGTCTATCACAAGGAGACATGTAGAGACAGACAGGTAACCAGTCTATCACAGGGGGACATGTAGAGACAGACAGGTAACCAGTCTATCACAGGGAGACATGTAGAGACAGACAGGTAACCAGTCTATCACAGGGAGACATATAGAGACAGACAGGTAACCAGTCTATCACAGGGAGACATGTAAAGACAGACAGGTAACCAGTCTATCACAGGGAGACATGTAGAGACAGACAGGTGACCAGTCTATCACAGGGAGACATGTAGAGACAGACAGGTAACCAGTCTATCACAGGGAGACATGTAGAGACAGACAGGTAACCAGTCTATCACAGGGCTGACATGTAGAGACAGACAGGTAACCAGTCTATCACAGGGAGACATGTAGAGGCAGACAGGTAACCAGTCTATCACAGGGAGACATGTAGAGACAGACAGGTGACCAGTCTATCACAGGGAGACATGTAGAGACAGACAGGTAACCAGTCTATCACAGGGCTGACATGTAGAGACAGACAGGTAACCAATCTATCACATGGAGACATGTAGAGACAGACAGGTAACCAATCTATCACATGGAGACATGTGGAGACAGACAGGTAACCAGTCTATCACAGGGAGACATGTAGAGACAGACAGGTAACCAGTCTATCACAGGGAGACATGTAGAGACAGACAGGTAACCAGTCTATCACAGGGAGACATGTACAGACAGACAGGTAACCAGTCTATCACAGGGCTGACATGTAGAGACAGACAGGTAACCAGTCTATCACAGGGCTGACATGTAGAGACAGACAGGTAACCAGTCTATCATAGGGCTGACATGTAGAGACAGACAGGTAACCATTCTATCACATGGAGACATGTGGAGACAGACAGGTAACCAGTCTATCACAGGGAGACATGTAGAGACAGACAGGTAACCAGTCTATCACAGGGAGACATGTAGAGACAGACAGGTAACCAGTCTATCACAGGGGGACATGTAGAGACAGACAGTTAACCAGTCTATCACAGGGAGACATGTAGAGACAGACAGGTAACCAGTCTATCACATGGAGACATGTAGAGACAGACAGGTAACCAGTCTATCACAGGGGGACATGTAGAGACAGACAGGTAACCAGTCTATCACAGGGAGACATGTAGAGACAGACAGGTAACCAGTCTATCACAGGGAGACATGGAGAGACAGACAGGTAACCAGTCTATCACAGGGAGACATGTAAAGACAGACAGGTAACCAGTCTATCACAGGGAGACATGTAGAGACAGACAGGTGACCAGTCTATCACAGGGAGACATGTAGAGACAGACAGGTAACCAGTCTATCACAGGGGGACATGTAGAGACAGACAGGTAACCAGTCTATCACAGGGAGACATGTAGAGACAGACAGGTAACCAGTCTATCACAGGGAGACATGTAGAGACAGACAGGTAACCAGTCTATCACAGGGCTGACATGTAGAGACAGACAGGCAACCAGTCTATCACAGGGCTGACATGTAGAGACAGACAGGTAACCAGTCTATCATGGGGCCGACATGTAGAGACAGACAGGTAACCAGTCTATCACAGGGAGACATGTAAAGACAGACAGGTAACCAGTCTATCACAGGGAGACATGTAGAGACAGACAGGTGACCAGTCTATCACAGGGAGACATGTAGAGACAGACAGGTAACCAGTCTATCACAGGGAGACATGTAGAGACAGACAGGTAACCAGTCTATCACAGGGAGACATGTAGAGACAGACAGGTAACCAGTCTATCACAGGGAGACATGTAGAGACAGACAGGTAACCAGTCTATCACGGGGCCGACATTTAGAGACAGACAGGTAACCAGTCTATCACAGGGAGACATGTAGAGACAGACAGGTAACCAGTCTATCACAGGGAGACATGTAGAGACAGACAGGTAACCAGTCTATCACAGGGGGACATGTAGAGACAGACAGGTAACCAGTCTATCACAGGGAGACATGTAGAGACAGACAGGTAACCAGTCTATCACAGGGAGACATGTAGAGACAGACAGGTAACCAGTCTATCACGGGGCCGACATGTAGAGACAGACAGGTAACCAGTCTATCACAGGGAGACATGTAGAGACAGACAGGTAACCAGTCTATCACAGGGGGACATGTAGAGACAGACAGGTAACCAATCTATCACATGGAGACATGTGGAGACAGACAGGTAACCAGTCTATCACAGGGAGACATGTAGAGACAGACAGGTAACCAGTCTATCACGGGGCCGACATTTAGAGACAGACAGGTAACCAGTCTATCACAGGGAGACATGTAGAGACAGACAGGTAACCAGTCTATCACAGGGCTGACATGTAGAGACAGACAGGTGACCAGTCTATCACAGGGCTGACATGTAGAGAGAGACAGGTGACCAGTCTATCACAGGGCTGACATGTAGAGACAGACAGGTAACCAGTCTATCACAGGGCTGACATGTAGAGACAGACAGGTGACCAGTCTATCACAGGGCTGACATGTAGAGACAGACAGGTGACCAGTCTATCACAGGGCTGACATGTAGAGACAGACAGGTAACCAGTCTATCACAGGGAGACATGTAGAGACAGACAGGTAACCAGTCTATCACAGGGAGACATGTAGAGACAGACAGGTAACCAGTCTATCACGGGGCCGACATGTAGAGACAGACAGGTAACCAGTCTATCACAGGGATACATGTAGAGACAGACAGGTAACCAGTCTATCACAGGGGGACATGTAGAGACAGACAGGTAACCAATCTATCACATGGAGACATGTGGAGACAGACAGGTAACCAGTCTATCACAGGGAGACATGTAGAGACAGACAGGTAACCAGTCTATCACGGGGCCGACATTTAGAGACAGACAGGTAACCAGTCTATCACAGGGAGACATGTAGAGACAGACAGGTAACCAGTCTATCACAGGGCTGACATGTAGAGACAGACAGGTGACCAGTCTATCACAGGGCTGACATGTAGAGAGAGACAGGTGACCAGTCTATCACTGGGCTGACATGTAGAGACAGACAGGTAACCAGTCTATCACAGGGCTGACATGTAGAGACAGACAGGTGACCAGTCTATCACAGGGCTGACATGTAGAGACAGACAGGTGACCAGTCTATCACAGGGCTGACATGTAGAGACAGACAGGTGACCAGTCTATCACAGGGAGACATGTAGAGACAGACAGGTAACCAGTCTATCACAAGGAGACATGTAGAGACAGACAGGTAACCAGTCTATCACAGGGGGACATGTAGAGACAGACAGGTAACCAGTCTATCACAGGGAGACATGTAGAGACAGACAGGTAACCAGTCTATCACAGGGAGACATATAGAGACAGACAGGTAACCAGTCTATCACAGGGAGACATGTAAAGACAGACAGGTAACCAGTCTATCACAGGGAGACATGTAGAGACAGACAGGTGACCAGTCTATCACAGGGAGACATGTAGAGACAGACAGGTAACCAGTCTATCACAGGGAGACATGTAGAGACAGACAGGTAACCAGTCTATCACAGGGCTGACATGTAGAGACAGACAGGTAACCAGTCTATCACAGGGAGACATGTAGAGGCAGACAGGTAACCAGTCTATCACAGGGAGACATGTAGAGACAGACAGGTGACCAGTCTATCACAGGGAGACATGTAGAGACAGACAGGTAACCAGTCTATCACAGGGCTGACATGTAGAGACAGACAGGTAACCAATCTATCACATGGAGACATGTAGAGACAGACAGGTAACCAATCTATCACATGGAGACATGTGGAGACAGACAGGTAACCAGTCTATCACAGGGAGACATGTAGAGACAGACAGGGAACCAGTCTATCACAGGGAGACATGTAGAGACAGACAGGTAACCAGTCTATCACAGGGAGACATGTACAGACAGACAGGTAACCAGTCTATCACAGGGCTGACATGTAGAGACAGACAGGTAACCAGTCTATCACAGGGCTGACATGTAGAGACAGACAGGTAACCAGTCTATCATAGGGCTGACATGTAGAGACAGACAGGTAACCATTCTATCACATGGAGACATGTGGAGACAGACAGGTAACCAGTCTATCACAGGGAGACATGTAGAGACAGACAGGTAACCAGTCTATCGAAGGGAGACATGTAGAGACAGACAGGTAACCAGTCTATCACAGGGGGACATGTAGAGACAGACAGTTAACCAGTCTATCACAGGGAGACATGTAGAGACAGACAGGTAACCAGTCTATCACATGGAGACATGTAGAGACAGACAGGTAACCAGTCTATCACAGGGGGACATGTAGAGACAGACAGGTAACCAGTCTATCACAGGGAGACATGTAGAGACAGACAGGTAACCAGTCTATCACAGGGAGACATGGAGAGACAGACAGGTAACCAGTCTATCACAGGGAGACATGTAAAGACAGACAGGTAACCAGTCTATCACAGGGAGACATGTAGAGACAGACAGGTGACCAGTCTATCACAGGGAGACATGTAGAGACAGACAGGTAACCAGTCTATCACAGGGGGACATGTAGAGACAGACAGGTAACCAGTCTATCACAGGGAGACATGTAGAGACAGACAGGTAACCAGTCTATCACAGGGAGACATGTAGAGACCGACAGGTAACCAGTCTTTCACAGGGGGACATGTAGAGACAGACAGGTAACCAGTCTATCACAGGGAGACATGTAGAGACAGACAGGTAACCAGTCTATCACAGGGAGACATGTAGAGACAGACAGGTAACCAGTCTATCACAGGGCTGACATGTAGAGACAGACAGGCAACCAGTCTATCACAGGGCTGACATGTAGAGACAGACAGGTAACCAGTCTATCATGGGGCCGACATGTAGAGACAGACAGGTAACCAGTCTATCACAGGGAGACATGTAAAGACAGACAGGTAACCAGTCTATCACAGGGAGACATGTAGAGACAGACAGGTGACCAGTCTATCACAGGGAGACATGTAGAGACAGACAGGTAACCAGTCTATCACGGGGCCGACATGTAGAGACAGACAGGTAACCAGTCTATCACAGGGATACATTTAGAGACAGACAGGTAACCAGTCTATCACAGGGGGACATGTAGAGACAGACAGGTAACCAATCTATCACATGGAGACATGTGGAGACAGACAGGTAACCAGTCTATCACAGGGAGACATGTAGAGACAGACAGGTAACCAGTCTATCACGGGGCCGACATTTAGAGACAGACAGGTAACCAGTCTATCACAGGGAGACATGTAGAGACAGACAGGTAACCAGTCTATCACAGGGCTGACATGTAGAGACAGACAGGTGACCAGTCTATCACAGGGCTGACATGTAGAGAGAGACAGGTGACCAGTCTATCACAGGGCTGACATGTAGAGACAGACAGGTAACCAGTCTATCACAGGGCTGACATGTAGAGACAGACAGGTGACCAGTCTATCACAGGGCTGACATGTAGAGACAGACAGGTGACCAGTCTATCACAGGGCTGACATGTAGAGACAGACAGGTGACCAGTCTATCACAGGGAGACATGTAGAGACAGACAGGTAACCAGTCTATCACAAGGAGACATGTAGAGACAGACAGGTAACCAGTCTATCACAGGGGGACATGTAGAGACAGACAGGTAACCAGTCTATCACAGGGAGACATGTAGAGACAGACAGGTAACCAGTCTATCACAGGGAGACATATAGAGACAGACAGGTAACCAGTCTATCACAGGGAGACATGTAAAGACAGACAGGTAACCAGTCTATCACAGGGAGACATGTAGAGACAGACAGGTGACCAGTCTATCACAGGGAGACATGTAGAGACAGACAGGTAACCAGTCTATCACAGGGAGACATGTAGAGACAGACAGGTAACCAGTCTATCACAGGGCTGACATGTAGAGACAGACAGGTAACCAGTCTATCACAGGGAGACATGTAGAGGCAGACAGGTAACCAGTCTATCACAGGGAGACATGTAGAGACAGACAGGTGACCAGTCTATCACAGGGAGACATGTAGAGACAGACAGGTAACCAGTCTATCACAGGGCTGACATGTAGAGACAGACAGGTAACCAATCTATCACATGGAGACATGTAGAGACAGACAGGTAACCAATCTATCACATGGAGACATGTGGAGACAGACAGGTAACCAGTCTATCACAGGGAGACATGTAGAGACAGACAGGTAACCAGTCTATCACAGGGAGACATGTAGAGACAGACAGGTAACCAGTCTATCACAGGGAGACATGTACAGACAGACAGGTAACCAGTCTATCACAGGGCTGACATGTAGAGACAGACAGGTAACCAGTCTATCACAGGGCTGACATGTAGAGACAGACAGGTAACCAGTCTATCATAGGGCTGACATGTAGAGACAGACAGGTAACCATTCTATCACATGGAGACATGTGGAGACAGACAGGTAACCAGTCTATCACAGGGAGACATGTAGAGACAGACAGGTAACCAGTCTATCACAGGGAGACATGTAGAGACAGACAGGTAACCAGTCTATCACAGGGGGACATGTAGAGACAGACAGTTAACCAGTCTATCACAGGGAGACATGTAGAGACAGACAGGTAACCAGTATATCACATGGAGACATGTAGAGACAGACAGGTAACCAGTCTATCACAGGGGGACATGTAGAGACAGACAGGTAACCAGTCTATCACAGGGAGACATGTAGAGACAGACAGGTAACCAGTCTATCACAGGGAGACATGGAGAGACAGACAGGTAACCAGTCTATCACAGGGAGACATGTAAAGACAGACAGGTAACCAGTCTATCACAGGGAGACATGTAGAGACAGACAGGTGACCAGTCTATCACAGGGAGACATGTAGAGACAGACAGGTAACCAGTCTATCACAGGGGGACATGTAGAGACAGACAGGTAACCAGTCTATCACAGGGAGACATGTAGAGACAGACAGGTAACCAGTCTATCACAGGGAGACATGTAGAGACCGACAGGTAACCAGTCTTTCACAGGGGGACATGTAGAGACAGACAGGTAACCAGTCTATCACAGGGAGACATGTAGAGACAGACAGGTAACCAGTCTATCACAGGGAGACATGTAGAGACAGACAGGTAACCAGTCTATCACAGGGCTGACATGTAGAGACAGACAGGCAACCAGTCTATCACAGGGCTGACATGTAGAGACAGACAGGTAACCAGTCTATCATGGGGCCGACATGTAGAGACAGACAGGTAACCAGTCTATCACAGGGAGACATGTAAAGACAGACAGGTAACCAGTCTATCACAGGGAGACATGTAGAGACAGACAGGTGACCAGTCTATCACAGGGAGACATGTAGAGACAGACAGGTAACCAGTCTATCACAGGGGGACATGTAGAGACAGACAGGTAACCAGTCTATCACAGGGCTGACATGTAGAGACAGACAAGTAACCAGTCTATCACAGGGAGACATGTAGAGACAGACAGGTAACCAGTCTATCACAGGGAGACATGTAGAGACAGACAGGTAACCAGTCTATAACAGGGAGACATGTAGAGACAGACAGGTAACCAGTCTATCACAGGGCTGACATGTAGAAACAGACAGGCAACCAGTCTATCACAGGGAGACATGTAGAGTCAGACAGGTAACCAGTCCATCACAGGGGGACATGTAGAGACAGACAGGTAACCAGTCTATCACAGGGAGACATGTAGAGACAGACAGGTAACCAGTCTATCACGGGGCCGACATTTAGAGACAGACAGGTAACCAGTCTATCACAGGGAGACATGTAGAGACAGACAGGTAACCAGTCTATCACAGGGCTGACATGTAGAGACAGACAGGTGACCAGTCTATCACAGGGCTGACATGTAGAGAGAGACAGGTGACCAGTCTATCACAGGGCTGACATGTAGAGACAGACAGGTAACCAGTCTATCACAGGGCTGACATGTAGAGACAGACAAGTGACCAGTCTATCACAGGGCTGACATGTAGAGACAGACAGGTGACCAGTCTATCACAGGGCTGACATGTAGAGACAGACAGGTAACCAGTCTATCACAGGGAGACATGGAGAGACAGACAGGTAACCAGTCTATCACAGGGAGACATGTAAAGACAGACAGGTAACCAGTCTATCACAGGGAGACATGTAGAGACAGACAGGTGACCAGTCTATCACAGGGAGACATGTAGAGACAGACAGGTAACCAGTCTATCACAGGGGGACATGTAGAGACAGACAGGTAACCAGTCTATCACAGGGAGACATGTAGAGACAGACAGGTAACCAGTCTATCACAGGGAGACATGTAGAGACAGACAGGTGACCAGTCTATCACAGGGAGACATGTAGAGACAGACAGGTAACCAGTCTATCACAGGGGGACATGTAGAGACAGACAGGTAACCAGTCTATCACAGGGAGACATGTAGAGACAGACAGGTAACCAGTCTATCACAGGGAGACATGTAGAGACAGACAGGTAACCAGTCTATCACGGGGCCGACATGTAGAGACAGACAGGTAACCAGTCTATCACAGGGAGACATGTAGAGACAGACAGGTAACCAGTCTATCACAGGGGGACATGTAGAGACAGACAGGTAACCAATCTATCACATGGAGACATGTGGAGACAGACAGGTAACCAGTCTATCACAGGGAGACATGTAGAGACAGACAGGTAACCAGTCTATCACGGGGCCGACATTTAGAGACAGACAGGTAACCAGTCTATCACAGGGAGACATGTAGAGACAGACAGGTAACCAGTCTATCACAGGGCTGACATGTAGAGACAGACAGGTGACCAGTCTATCACAGGGCTGACATGTAGAGAGAGACAGGTGACCAGTCTATCACAGGGCTGACATGTAGAGACAGACAGGTAACCAGTCTATCACAGGGCTGACATGTAGAGACAGACAGGTGACCAGTCTATCACAGGGCTGACATGTAGAGACAGACAGGTGACCAGTCTATCACAGGGCTGACATGTAGAGACAGACAGGTAACCAGTCTATCACAGGGGGACATGTAGAGACAGACAGGTAACCAGTCTATCACAGGGAGACATGTAAAGACAGACAGGTAACCAGTCTATCACAGGGAGACATGTAGAGACAGACAGGTGACCAGTCTATCACAGGGAGACATGTAGAGACAGACAGGTAACCAGTCTATCACAGGGGGACATGTAGAGACAGACAGGTAACCAGTCTATCACAGGGGGACATGTAGAGACAGACAGGTAACCAGTCTATCACAGGGAGACATGTAGAGACAGACAGGTAACCAGTCTATCACAGGGAGACATGTAGAGACAGACAGGTAACCAGTCTATCACAGGGAGACATGTAGAGACAGACAGGTAACCAGTCTATCACAGGGAGACATGTAGAGACAGACAGGTAACCAGTCTATCACGGGGCCGACATTTAGAGACAGACAGGTAACCAGTCTATCACAGGGAGACATGTAGAGACAGACAGGTAACCAGTCTATCACAGGGCTGACATGTAGAGACAGACAGGTGACCAGTCTATCACAGGGCTGACATGTAGAGAGAGACAGGTGACCAGTCTATCACAGGGCTGACATGTAGAGACAGACAGGTAACCAGTCTATCACAGGGCTGACATGTAGAGACAGACAAGTAACCAGTCTATCACAGGGAGACATGTAGAGACAGACAGGTAACCAGTCTATCACAGGGAGACATGTAGAGACAGACAGGTAACCAGTCTATAACAGGGAGACATGTAGAGACAGACAGGTAACCAGTCTATCACAGGGCTGACATGTAGAAACAGACAGGCAACCAGTCTATCACAGGGCTGACATGTAGAGACAGACAGGTAACCAGTCTATCACAGGGCCGACATGTAGAGACAGACAGGTAACCAGTCTATCACAGGGAGACATGTAGAGACAGACAGGTAACCAGTCTATCACAGGGAGACATGTAGAGACAGACAGGTAACCAGTCTATCACAGGGAGACATGTAGAGACAGACAGGTAACCAGTCTATCACGGGGCCGACATGTAGAGACAGACAGGTAACCAGTCTATCACAGGGAGACATGTAGAGACAGACAGGTAACCAGTCTATCACAGGGGGAAATGTAGAGACAGAAAGGTAACCAATCTATCACATGGAAACATGTGGAGACAGACAGGTAACCAGTCTATCACAGGGAGACATGTAGAGACAGACAGGTAACCAGTCTATCACAGGGAGACATGTAGAGACCGACAGGTAACCAGTCCATCACAGGGGGACATGTAGAGACAGACAGGTAACCAGTCTATCACAGGGAGACATGTAGAGACAGACAGGTAACCAGTCTATCACGGGGCCGACATTTAGAGACAGACAGGTAACCAGTCTATCACAGGGAGACATGTAGAGACAGACAGGTAACCAGTCTATCACAGTGCTGACATGTAGAGACAGACAGGTGACCAGTCTATCACAGGGCTGACATGTAGAGAGAGACAGGTGACCAGTCTATCACAGGGCTGACATGTAGAGACAGACAGGTAACCAGTCTATCACAGGGCTGACATGTAGAGACAGACAAGTGACCAGTCTATCACAGGGCTGACATGTAGAGACAGACAGGTGACCAGTCTATCACAGGGCTGACATGTAGAGACAGACAGGTAACCAGTCTATCACAGGGAGACATGGAGAGACAGACAGGTAACCAGTCTATCACAGGGAGACATGTAAAGACAGACAGGTAACCAGTCTATCACAGGGAGACATGTAGAGACAGACAGGTGACCAGTCTATCACAGGGAGACATGTAGAGACAGACAGGTAACCAGTCTATCACAGGGGGACATGTAGAGACAGACAGGTAACCAGTCTATCACAGGGAGACATGTAGAGACAGACAGGTAACCAGTCTATCACAGGGAGACATGTAGAGACAGACAGGTGACCAGTCTATCACAGGGAGACATGTAGAGACAGACAGGTAACCAGTCTATCACAGGGGGACATGTAGAGACAGACAGGTAACCAGTCTATCACAGGGAGACATGTAGAGACAGACAGGTAACCAGTCTATCACAGGGAGACATGTAGAGACAGACAGGTAACCAGTCTATCACGGGGCCGACATGTAGAGACAGACAGGTAACCAGTCTATCACGGGGCCGACATGTAGAGACAGACAGGTAACCAGTCTATCACAGGGATACATGTAGAGACAGACAGGTAACCAGTCTATCACAGGGGGACATGTAGAGACAGACAGGTAACCAATCTATCACATGGAGACATGTAGAGACAGACAGGTAACCAGTCTATCACGGGGCCGACATGTAGAGACAGACAGGTAACCAGTCTATCACAGGGAGACATGTAGAGACAGACAGGTAACCAGTCTATCACAGGGGGACATGTAGAGACAGACAGGTAACCAATCTATCACATGGAGACATGTGGAGACAGACAGGTAACCAGTCTATCACAGGGAGACATGTAGAGACAGACAGGTAACCAGTCTATCACGGGGCCGACATTTAGAGACAGACAGGTAACCAGTCTATCACAGGGAGACATGTAGAGACAGACAGGTAACCAGTCTATCACAGGGCTGACATGTAGAGACAGACAGGTGACCAGTCTATCACAGGGCTGACATGTAGAGAGAGACAGGTGACCAGTCTATCACAGGGCTGACATGTAGAGACAGACAGGTAACCACTCTATCACAGGGCTGACATGTAGAGACAGACAGGTGACCAGTCTATCACAGGGCTGACATGTAGAGACAGACAGGTAACCAGTCTATCACAGGGGGACATGTAGAGACAGACAGGTAACCAGTCTATCACAGGGAGACATGTAAAGACAGACAGGTAACCAGTCTATCACAGGGAGACATGTAGAGACAGACAGGTGACCAGTCTATCACAGGGAGACATGTAGAGACAGACAGGTAACCAGTCTATCACAGGGGGACATGTAGAGACAGACAGGTAACCAGTCTATCACAGGGGGACATGTAGAGACAGACAGGTAACCAGTCTATCACAGGGAGACATGTAGAGACAGACAGGTAACCAGTCTATCACAGGGAGACATGTAGAGACAGACAGGTAACCAGTCTATCACAGGGAGACATGTAGAGACAGACAGGTAACCAGTCTATCACAGGGAGACATGTAGAGACAGACAGGTAACCAGTCTATCACGGGGCCGACATTTAGAGACAGACAGGTAACCAGTCTATCACAGGGAGACATGTAGAGACAGACAGGTAACCAGTCTATCACAGGGCTGACATGTAGAGACAGACAGGTGACCAGTCTATCACAGGGCTGACATGTAGAGAGAGACAGGTGACCAGTCTATCACAGGGCTGACATGTAGAGACAGACAGGTAACCAGTCTATCACAGGGCTGACATGTAGAGACAGACAAGTAACCAGTCTATCACAGGGAGACATGTAGAGACAGACAGGTAACCAGTCTATCACAGGGAGACATGTAGAGACAGACAGGTAACCAGTCTATAACAGGGAGACATGTAGAGACAGACAGGTAACCAGTCTATCACAGGGCTGACATGTAGAAACAGACAGGCAACCAGTCTATCACAGGGCTGACATGTAGAGACAGACAGGTAACCAGTCTATCACAGGGCCGACATGTAGAGACAGACAGGTAACCAGTCTATCACAGGGAGACATGTAGAGACAGACAGGTAACCAGTCTATCACAGGGAGACATGTAGAGACAGACAGGTAACCAGTCTATCACAGGGAGACATGTAGAGACAGACAGGTAACCAGTCTATCACGGGGCCGACATGTAGAGACAGACAGGTAACCAGTCTATCACAGGGAGACATGTAGAGACAGACAGGTAACCAGTCTATCACAGGGGGAAATGTAGAGACAGACAGGTAACCAATCTATCACATGGAGACATGTGGAGACAGACAGGTAACCAGTCTATCACAGGGAGACATGTAGAGACAGACAGGTAACCAGTCTATCACAGGGAGACATGTAGAGACCGACAGGTAACCAGTCCATCACAGGGGGACATGTAGAGACAGACAGGTAACCAGTCTATCACAGGGAGACATGTAGAGACAGACAGGTAACCAGTCTATCACGGGGCCGACATTTAGAGACAGACAGGTAACCAGTCTATCACAGGGAGACATGTAGAGACAGACAGGTAACCAGTCTATCACAGTGCTGACATGTAGAGACAGACAGGTGACCAGTCTATCACAGGGCTGACATGTAGAGAGAGACAGGTGACCAGTCTATCACAGGGCTGACATGTAGAGACAGACAGGTAACCAGTCTATCACAGGGCTGACATGTAGAGACAGACAAGTGACCAGTCTATCACAGGGCTGACATGTAGAGACAGACAGGTGACCAGTCTATCACAGGGCTGACATGTAGAGACAGACAGGTAACCAGTCTATCACAGGGAGACATGGAGAGACAGACAGGTAACCAGTCTATCACAGGGAGACATGTAAAGACAGACAGGTAACCAGTCTATCACAGGGAGACATGTAGAGACAGACAGGTGACCAGTCTATCACAGGGAGACATGTAGAGACAGACAGGTAACCAGTCTATCACAGGGGGACATGTAGAGACAGACAGGTAACCAGTCTATCACAGGGAGACATGTAGAGACAGACAGGTAACCAGTCTATCACGGGGCCGACATGTAGAGACAGACAGGTAACCAGTCTATCACGGGGCCGACATGTAGAGACAGACAGGTAACCAGTCTATCACAGGGATACATGTAGAGACAGACAGGTAACCAGTCTATCACAGGGGGACATGTAGAGACAGACAGGTAACCAATCTATCACATGGAGACATGTAGAGACAGACAGGTAACCAGTCTATCACGGGGCCGACATGTAGAGACAGACAGGTAACCAGTCTATCACAGGGAGACATGTAGAGACAGACAGGTAACCAGTCTATCACAGGGGGACATGTAGAGACAGACAGGTAACCAATCTATCACATGGAGACATGTGGAGACAGACAGGTAACCAGTCTATCACAGGGAGACATGTAGAGACAGACAGGTAACCAGTCTATCACGGGGCCGACATTTAGAGACAGACAGGTAACCAGTCTATCACAGGGAGACATGTAGAGACAGACAGGTAACCAGTCTATCACAGGGCTGACATGTAGAGACAGACAGGTGACCAGTCTATCACAGGGCTGACATGTAGAGAGAGACAGGTGACCAGTCTATCACAGGGCTGACATGTAGAGACAGACAGGTAACCACTCTATCACAGGGCTGACATGTAGAGACAGACAGGTGACCAGTCTATCACAGGGCTGACATGTAGAGACAGACAGGTGACCAGTCTATCACAGGGCTGACATGTAGAGACAGACAGGTAACCAGTCTATCACAGGGGGACATGTAGAGACAGACAGGTAACCAGTCTATCACAGGGAGACATGTAAAGACAGACAGGTAACCAGTCTATCACAGGGAGACATGTAGAGACAGACAGGTGACCAGTCTATCACAGGGAGACATGTAGAGACAGACAGGTAACCAGTCTATCACAGGGGGACATGTAGAGACAGACAGGTAACCAGTCTATCACAGGGGGACATGTAGAGACAGACAGGTAACCAGTCTATCACAGGGAGACATGTAGAGACAGACAGGTAACCAGTCTATCACAGGGAGACATGTAGAGACAGACAGGTAACCAGTCTATCACAGGGAGACATGTAGAGACAGACAGGTAACCAGTCTATCACAGGGAGACATGTAGAGACAGACAGGTAACCAGTCTATCACGGGGCCGACATTTAGAGACAGACAGGTAACCAGTCTATCACAGGGAGACATGTAGAGACAGACAGGTAACCAGTCTATCACAGGGCTGACATGTAGAGACAGACAGGTGACCAGTCTATCACAGGGCTGACATGTAGAGAGAGACAGGTGACCAGTCTATCACAGGGCTGACATGTAGAGACAGACAGGTAACCAGTCTATCACAGGGCTGACATGTAGAGACAGACAAGTAACCAGTCTATCACAGGGAGACATGTAGAGACAGACAGGTAACCAGTCTATCACAGGGAGACATGTAGAGACAGACAGGTAACCAGTCTATAACAGGGAGACATGTAGAGACAGACAGGTAACCAGTCTATCACAGGGCTGACATGTAGAAACAGACAGGCAACCAGTCTATCACAGGGCTGACATGTAGAGACAGACAGGTAACCAGTCTATCACAGGGCCGACATGTAGAGACAGACAGGTAACCAGTCTATCACAGGGAGACATGTAGAGACAGACAGGTAACCAGTCTATCACAGGGAGACATGTAGAGACAGACAGGTAACCAGTCTATCACAGGGAGACATGTAGAGACAGACAGGTAACCAGTCTATCACGGGGCCGACATGTAGAGACAGACAGGTAACCAGTCTATCACAGGGAGACATGTAGAGACAGACAGGTAACCAGTCTATCACAGGGGGAAATGTAGAGACAGACAGGTAACCAATCTATCACATGGAGACATGTGGAGACAGACAGGTAACCAGTCTATCACAGGGAGACATGTAGAGACAGACAGGTAACCAGTCTATCACAGGGAGACATGTAGAGACCGACAGGTAACCAGTCCATCACAGGGGGACATGTAGAGACAGACAGGTAACCAGTCTATCACAGGGAGACATGTAGAGACAGACAGGTAACCAGTCTATCACGGGGCCGACATTTAGAGACAGACAGGTAACCAGTCTATCACAGGGAGACATGTAGAGACAGACAGGTAACCAGTCTATCACAGTGCTGACATGTAGAGACAGACAGGTGACCAGTCTATCACAGGGCTGACATGTAGAGAGAGACAGGTGACCAGTCTATCACAGGGCTGACATGTAGAGACAGACAGGTAACCAGTCTATCACAGGGCTGACATGTAGAGACAGACAAGTGACCAGTCTATCACAGGGCTGACATGTAGAGACAGACAGGTGACCAGTCTATCACAGGGCTGACATGTATAGACAGACAGGTAACCAGTCTATCACAGGGAGACATGGAGAGACAGACAGGTAACCAGTCTATCACAGGGAGACATGTAAAGACAGACAGGTAACCAGTCTATCACAGGGAGACATGTAGAGACAGACAGGTGACCAGTCTATCACAGGGAGACATGTAGAGACAGACAGGTAACCAGTCTATCACAGGGGGACATGTAGAGACAGACAGGTAACCAGTCTATCACAGGGAGACATGTAGAGACAGACAGGTAACCAGTCTATCACAGGGAGACATGTAGAGACAGACAGGTGACCAGTCTATCACAGGGAGACATGTAGAGACAGACAGGTAACCAGTCTATCACAGGGGGACATGTAGAGACAGACAGGTGACCAGTCTATCACAGGGCTGACATGTAGAGACAGACAGGTGACCAGTCTATCACAGGGCTGACATGTAGAGACAGACAGGTGACCAGTCTATCACAGGGCTGACATGTAGAGACAGACAGGTGACCAGTCTATCACAGGGCTGACATGTAGAGACAGACAGGTGACCAGTCTATCACAGGGAGACATGTAGAGACAGACAGGTAACCAGTCTATCACAAGGAGACATGTAGAGACAGACAGGTAACCAGTCTATCACAGGGGGACATGTAGAGACAGACAGGTAACTAGTCTATCACAGGGAGACATGTAGAGACAGACAGGTAACCAGTCTATCACAGGGAGACATATAGAGACAGACAGGTAACCAGTCTATCACAGGGAGACATGTAAAGACAGACAGGTAACCAGTCTATCACAGGGAGACATGTAGAGACAGACAGGTGACCAGTCTATCACAGGGAGACATGTAGAGACAGACAGGTAACCAGTCTATCACAGGGAGACATGTAGAGACAGACAGGTAACCAGTCTATCACGGGGCCGACATTTAGAGACAGACAGGTAACCAGTCTATCACAGGGAGACATGTAGAGACAGACAGGTAACCAGTCTATCACAGGGCTGACATGTAGAGACAGACAGGTGACCAGTCTATCACAGGGCTGACATGTAGAGAGAGACAGGTGACCAGTCTATCACAGGGCTGACATGTAGAGACAGACAGGTAACCAGTCTATCACAGGGCTGACATGTAGAGACAGACAAGTAACCAGTCTATCACAGGGAGACATGTAGAGACAGACAGGTAACCAGTCTATCACAGGGAGACATGTAGAGACAGACAGGTAACCAGTCTATAACAGGGAGACATGTAGAGACAGACAGGTAACCAGTCTATCACAGGGCTGACATGTAGAAACAGACAGGCAACCAGTCTATCACAGGGCTGACATGTAGAGACAGACAGGTAACCAGTCTATCACAGGGCCGACATGTAGAGACAGACAGGTAACCAGTCTATCACAGGGAGACATGTAGAGACAGACAGGTAACCAGTCTATCACAGGGAGACATGTAGAGACAGACAGGTAACCAGTCTATCACAGGGAGACATGTAGAGACAGACAGGTAACCAGTCTATCACGGGGCCGACATGTAGAGACAGACAGGTAACCAGTCTATCACAGGGAGACATGTAGAGACAGACAGGTAACCAGTCTATCACAGGGGGAAATGTAGAGACAGACAGGTAACCAATCTATCACATGGAGACATGTGGAGACAGACAGGTAACCAGTCTATCACAGGGAGACATGTAGAGACAGACAGGTAACCAGTCTATCACAGGGAGACATGTAGAGACCGACAGGTAACCAGTCCATCACAGGGGGACATGTAGAGACAGACAGGTAACCAGTCTATCACAGGGAGACATGTAGAGACAGACAGGTAACCAGTCTATCACGGGGCCGACATTTAGAGACAGACAGGTAACCAGTCTATCACAGGGAGACATGTAGAGACAGACAGGTAACCAGTCTATCACAGTGCTGACATGTAGAGACAGACAGGTGACCAGTCTATCACAGGGCTGACATGTAGAGAGAGACAGGTGACCAGTCTATCACAGGGCTGACATGTAGAGACAGACAGGTAACCAGTCTATCACAGGGCTGACATGTAGAGACAGACAAGTGACCAGTCTATCACAGGGCTGACATGTAGAGACAGACAGGTGACCAGTCTATCACAGGGCTGACATGTAGAGACAGACAGGTAACCAGTCTATCACAGGGAGACATGGAGAGACAGACAGGTAACCAGTCTATCACAGGGAGACATGTAAAGACAGACAGGTAACCAGTCTATCACAGGGAGACATGTAGAGACAGACAGGTGACCAGTCTATCACAGGGAGACATGTAGAGACAGACAGGTAACCAGTCTATCACAGGGGGACATGTAGAGACAGACAGGTAACCAGTCTATCACAGGGAGACATGTAGAGACAGACAGGTAACCAGTCTATCACAGGGAGACATGTAGAGACAGACAGGTGACCAGTCTATCACAGGGAGACATGTAGAGACAGACAGGTAACCAGTCTATCACAGGGGGACATGTAGAGACAGACAGGTAACCAGTCTATCACAGGGAGACATGTAGAGACAGACAGGTAACCAGTCTATCACAGGGAGACATGTAGAGACAGACAGGTAACCAGTCTATCACGGGGCCGACATGTAGAGACAGACAGGTAACCAGTCTATCACAGGGATACATGTAGAGACAGACAGGTAACCAGTCTATCACAGGGGGACATGTAGAGACAGACAGGTAACCAATCTATCACATGGAGACATGTGGAGACAGACAGGTAACCAGTCTATCACAGGGAGACATGTAGAGACAGACAGGTAACCAGTCTATCACGGGGCCGACATTTAGAGACAGACAGGTAACCAGTCTATCACAGGGAGACATGTAGAGACAGACAGGTAACCAGTCTATCACAGGGCTGACATGTAGAGACAGACAGGTGACCAGTCTATCACAGGGCTGACATGTAGAGAGAGACAGGTGACCAGTCTATCACAGGGCTGACATGTAGAGACAGACAGGTAACCAGTCTATCACAGGGCTGACATGTAGAGACAGACAGGTGACCAGTCTATCACAGGGCTGACATGTAGAGACAGACAGGTGACCAGTCTATCACAGGGCTGACATGTAGAGACAGACAGGTGACCAGTCTATCACAGGGAGACATGTAGAGACAGACAGGTAACCAGTCTATCACAAGGAGACATGTAGAGACAGACAGGTAACCAGTCTATCACAGGGGAACATGTAGAGACAGACAGGTAACCAGTCTATCACAGGGAGACATGTAGAGACAGACAGGTAACCAGTCTATCACAGGGAGACATATAGAGACAGACAGGTAACCAGTCTATCACAGGGAGACATGTAAAGACAGACAGGTAACCAGTCTATCACAGGGAGACATGTAGAGACAGACAGGTGACCAGTCTATCACAGGGAGACATGTAGAGACAGACAGGTAACCAGTCTATCACAGGGAGACATGTAGAGACAGACAGGTAACCAGTCTATCACAGGGCTGACATGTAGAGACAGACAGGTAACCAGTCTATCACAGGGAGACATGTAGAGGCAGACAGATAACCAGTCTATCACAGGGAGACATGTAGAGACAGACAGGTGACCAGTCTATCACAGGGAGACATGTAGAGACAGACAGGTAACCAGTCTATCACAGGGCTGACATGTAGAGACAGACAGGTAACCAATCTATCACATGGAGACATGTAGAGACAGACAGGTAACCAATCTATCACATGGAGACATGTGGAGACAGACAGGTAACCAGTCTATCACAGGGAGACATGTAGAGACAGACAGGTAACCAGTCTATCACAGGGAGACATGTAGAGACAGACAGGTAACCAGTCTATCACAGGGAGACATGTACAGACAGACAGGTAACCAGTCTATCACAGGGCTGACATGTAGAGACAGACAGGTAACCAGTCTATCACAGGGCTGACATGTAGAGACAGACAGGTAACCAGTCTATCATAGGGCTGACATGTAGAGACAGACAGGTAACCATTCTATCACATGGAGACATGTGGAGACAGACAGGTAACCAGTCTATCACAGGGAGACTTGTAGAGACAGACAGGTAACCAGTCTATCACAGGGAGACATGTAGAGACAGACAGGTAACCAGTCTATCACAGGGGGACATGTAGAGACAGACAGTTAACCAGTCTATCACAGGGAGACATGTAGAGACAGACAGGTAACCAGTATATCACATGGAGACATGTAGAGACAGACAGGTAACCAGTCTATCACAGGGGGACATGTAGAGACAGACAGGTAACCAGTCTATCACAGGGAGACATGTAGAGACAGACAGGTAACCAGTCTATCACAGGGAGACATGGAGAGACAGACAGGTAACCAGTCTATCACAGGGAGACATGTAAAGACAGACAGGTAACCAGTCTATCACAGGGAGACATGTAGAGACAGACAGGTAACCAGTCTATCACAGGGGGACATGTAGAGACAGACAGGTAACCAGTCTATCACAGGGAGACATGTAAAGACAGACAGGTAACCAGTCTATCACAGGGAGACATGTAGAGACAGACAGGTGACCAGTCTATCACGGGGCCGACATGTAGAGACAGACAGGTAACCAGTCTATCACGGGGCCGACATGTAGAGACAGACAGGTAACCAGTCTATCACAGGGATACATGTAGAGACAGACAGGTAACCAGTCTATCACAGGGGGACATGTAGAGACAGACAGGTAACCAATCTATCACATGGAGACATGTAGAGACAGACAGGTAACCAGTCTATCACGGGGCCGACATGTAGAGACAGACAGGTAACCAGTCTATCACAGGGAGACATGTAGAGACAGACAGGTAACCAGTCTATCACAGGGGGACATGTAGAGACAGACAGGTAACCAATCTATCACATGGAGACATGTGGAGACAGACAGGTAACCAGTCTATCACAGGGAGACATGTAGAGACAGACAGGTAACCAGTCTATCACGGGGCCGACATTTAGAGACAGACAGGTAACCAGTCTATCACAGGGAGACATGTAGAGACAGACAGGTAACCAGTCTATCACAGGGCTGACATGTAGAGACAGACAGGTGACCAGTCTATCACAGGGCTGACATGTAGAGAGAGACAGGTGACCAGTCTATCACAGGGCTGACATGTAGAGACAGACAGGTAACCACTCTATCACAGGGCTGACATGTAGAGACAGACAGGTGACCAGTCTATCACAGGGCTGACATGTAGAGACAGACAGGTGACCAGTCTATCACAGGGCTGACATGTAGAGACAGACAGGTAACCAGTCTATCACAGGGGGACATGTAGAGACAGACAGGTAACCAGTCTATCACAGGGAGACATGTAAAGACAGACAGGTAACCAGTCTATCACAGGGAGACATGTAGAGACAGACAGGTGACCAGTCTATCACAGGGAGACATGTAGAGACAGACAGGTAACCAGTCTATCACAGGGGGACATGTAGAGACAGACAGGTAACCAGTCTATCACAGGGGGACATGTAGAGACAGACAGGTAACCAGTCTATCACAGGGAGACATGTAGAGACAGACAGGTAACCAGTCTATCACAGGGAGACATGTAGAGACAGACAGGTAACCAGTCTATCACAGGGAGACATGTAGAGACAGACAGGTAACCAGTCTATCACAGGGAGACATGTAGAGACAGACAGGTAACCAGTCTATCACGGGGCCGACATTTAGAGACAGACAGGTAACCAGTCTATCACAGGGAGACATGTAGAGACAGACAGGTAACCAGTCTATCACAGGGCTGACATGTAGAGACAGACAGGTGACCAGTCTATCACAGGGCTGACATGTAGAGAGAGACAGGTGACCAGTCTATCACAGGGCTGACATGTAGAGACAGACAGGTAACCAGTCTATCACAGGGCTGACATGTAGAGACAGACAAGTAACCAGTCTATCACAGGGAGACATGTAGAGACAGACAGGTAACCAGTCTATCACAGGGAGACATGTAGAGACAGACAGGTAACCAGTCTATCACAGGGCTGACATGTAGAAACAGACAGGCAACCAGTCTATCACAGGGCTGACATGTAGAGACAGACAGGTAACCAGTCTATCACAGGGCCGACATGTAGAGACAGACAGGTAACCAGTCTATCACAGGGAGACATGTAGAGACAGACAGGTAACCAGTCTATCACAGGGAGACATGTAGAGACAGACAGGTAACCAGTCTATCACAGGGAGACATGTAGAGACAGACAGGTAACCAGTCTATCACGGGGCCGACATGTAGAGACAGACAGGTAACCAGTCTATCACAGGGAGACATGTAGAGACAGACAGGTAACCAGTCTATCACAGGGGGAAATGTAGAGACAGACAGGTAACCAATCTATCACATGGAGACATGTGGAGACAGACAGGTAACCAGTCTATCACAGGGAGACATGTAGAGACAGACAGGTAACCAGTCTATCACAGGGAGACATGTAGAGACCGACAGGTAACCAGTCCATCACAGGGGGACATGTAGAGACAGACAGGTAACCAGTCTATCACAGGGAGACATGTAGAGACAGACAGGTAACCAGTCTATCACGGGGCCGACATTTAGAGACAGACAGGTAACCAGTCTATCACAGGGAGACATGTAGAGACAGACAGGTAACCAGTCTATCACAGTGCTGACATGTAGAGACAGACAGGTGACCAGTCTATCACAGGGCTGACATGTAGAGAGAGACAGGTGACCAGTCTATCACAGGGCTGACATGTAGAGACAGACAGGTAACCAGTCTATCACAGGGCTGACATGTAGAGACAGACAAGTGACCAGTCTATCACAGGGCTGACATGTAGAGACAGACAGGTGACCAGTCTATCACAGGGCTGACATGTAGAGACAGACAGGTAACCAGTCTATCACAGGGAGACATGGAGAGACAGACAGGTAACCAGTCTATCACAGGGAGACATGTAAAGACAGACAGGTAACCAGTCTATCACAGGGAGACATGTAGAGACAGACAGGTGACCAGTCTATCACAGGGAGACATGTAGAGACAGACAGGTAACCAGTCTATCACAGGGGGACATGTAGAGACAGACAGGTAACCAGTCTATCACAGGGAGACATGTAGAGACAGACAGGTAACCAGTCTATCACAGGGAGACATGTAGAGACAGACAGGTGACCAGTCTATCACAGGGAGACATGTAGAGACAGACAGGTAACCAGTCTATCACAGGGGGACATGTAGAGACAGACAGGTAACCAGTCTATCACAGGGAGACATGTAGAGACAGACAGGTAACCAGTCTATCACAGGGAGACATGTAGAGACAGACAGGTAACCAGTCTATCACGGGGCCGACATGTAGAGACAGACAGGTAACCAGTCTATCACAGGGATACATGTAGAGACAGACAGGTAACCAGTCTATCACAGGGGGACATGTAGAGACAGACAGGTAACCAATTTATCACATGGAGACATGTGGAGACAGACAGGTAACCAGTCTATCACAGGGAGACATGTAGAGACAGACAGGTAACCAGTCTATCACGGGGCCGACATTTAGAGACAGACAGGTAACCAGTCTATCACAGGGAGACATGTAGAGACAGACAGGTAACCAGTCTATCACAGGGCTGACATGTAGAGACAGACAGGTGACCAGTCTATCACAGGGCTGACATGTAGAGAGAGACAGGTGACCAGTCTATCACAGGGCTGACATGTAGAGACAGACAGGTAACCAGTCTATCACAGGGCTGACATGTAGAGACAGACAGGTGACCAGTCTATCACAGGGCTGACATGTAGAGACAGACAGGTGACCAGTCTATCACAGGGCTGACATGTAGAGACAGACAGGTGACCAGTCTATCACAGGGAGACATGTAGAGACAGACAGGTAACCAGTCTATCACAAGGAGACATGTAGAGACAGACAGGTAACCAGTCTAT
Organism: Eutrigla gurnardus; assembly: GCF_963514095.1. NCBI lineage: Eukaryota > Metazoa > Chordata > Actinopteri > Perciformes > Triglidae > Eutrigla > Eutrigla gurnardus. The sequence goes on from NC_139925.1 coordinate 267,578, forward strand.
CACAGGGGGACATGTAGAGACAGACAGGTAACTAGTCTATCACAGGGAGACATGTAGAGACAGACAGGTAACCAGTCTATCACAGGGAGACATATAGAGACAGACAGGTAACCAGTCTATCACAGGGAGACATGTAAAGACAGACAGGTAACCAGTCTATCACAGGGAGACATGTAGAGACAGACAGGTGACCAGTCTATCACAGGGAGACATGTAGAGACAGACAGGTAACCAGTCTATCACAGGGAGACATGTAGAGACAGACAGGTAACCAGTCTATCACGGGGCCGACATTTAGAGACAGACAGGTAACCAGTCTATCACAGGGAGACATGTAGAGACAGACAGGTAACCAGTCTATCACAGGGCTGACATGTAGAGACAGACAGGTGACCAGTCTATCACAGGGCTGACATGTAGAGAGAGACAGGTGACCAGTCTATCACAGGGCTGACATGTAGAGACAGACAGGTAACCAGTCTATCACAGGGCTGACATGTAGAGACAGACAAGTAACCAGTCTATCACAGGGAGACATGTAGAGACAGACAGGTAACCAGTCTATCACAGGGAGACATGTAGAGACAGACAGGTAACCAGTCTATAACAGGGAGACATGTAGAGACAGACAGGTAACCAGTCTATCACAGGGCTGACATGTAGAAACAGACAGGCAACCAGTCTATCACAGGGCTGACATGTAGAGACAGACAGGTAACCAGTCTATCACAGGGCCGACATGTAGAGACAGACAGGTAACCAGTCTATCACAGGGAGACATGTAGAGACAGACAGGTAACCAGTCTATCACAGGGAGACATGTAGAGACAGACAGGTAACCAGTCTATCACAGGGAGACATGTAGAGACAGACAGGTAACCAGTCTATCACGGGGCCGACATGTAGAGACAGACAGGTAACCAGTCTATCACAGGGAGACATGTAGAGACAGACAGGTAACCAGTCTATCACAGGGGGAAATGTAGAGACAGACAGGTAACCAATCTATCACATGGAGACATGTGGAGACAGACAGGTAACCAGTCTATCACAGGGAGACATGTAGAGACAGACAGGTAACCAGTCTATCACAGGGAGACATGTAGAGACCGACAGGTAACCAGTCCATCACAGGGGGACATGTAGAGACAGACAGGTAACCAGTCTATCACAGGGAGACATGTAGAGACAGACAGGTAACCAGTCTATCACGGGGCCGACATTTAGAGACAGACAGGTAACCAGTCTATCACAGGGAGACATGTAGAGACAGACAGGTAACCAGTCTATCACAGTGCTGACATGTAGAGACAGACAGGTGACCAGTCTATCACAGGGCTGACATGTAGAGAGAGACAGGTGACCAGTCTATCACAGGGCTGACATGTAGAGACAGACAGGTAACCAGTCTATCACAGGGCTGACATGTAGAGACAGACAAGTGACCAGTCTATCACAGGGCTGACATGTAGAGACAGACAGGTGACCAGTCTATCACAGGGCTGACATGTAGAGACAGACAGGTAACCAGTCTATCACAGGGAGACATGGAGAGACAGACAGGTAACCAGTCTATCACAGGGAGACATGTAAAGACAGACAGGTAACCAGTCTATCACAGGGAGACATGTAGAGACAGACAGGTGACCAGTCTATCACAGGGAGACATGTAGAGACAGACAGGTAACCAGTCTATCACAGGGGGACATGTAGAGACAGACAGGTAACCAGTCTATCACAGGGAGACATGTAGAGACAGACAGGTAACCAGTCTATCACAGGGAGACATGTAGAGACAGACAGGTGACCAGTCTATCACAGGGAGACATGTAGAGACAGACAGGTAACCAGTCTATCACAGGGGGACATGTAGAGACAGACAGGTAACCAGTCTATCACAGGGAGACATGTAGAGACAGACAGGTAACCAGTCTATCACAGGGAGACATGTAGAGACAGACAGGTAACCAGTCTATCACGGGGCCGACATGTAGAGACAGACAGGTAACCAGTCTATCACAGGGATACATGTAGAGACAGACAGGTAACCAGTCTATCACAGGGGGACATGTAGAGACAGACAGGTAACCAATCTATCACATGGAGACATGTGGAGACAGACAGGTAACCAGTCTATCACAGGGAGACATGTAGAGACAGACAGGTAACCAGTCTATCACGGGGCCGACATTTAGAGACAGACAGGTAACCAGTCTATCACAGGGAGACATGTAGAGACAGACAGGTAACCAGTCTATCACAGGGCTGACATGTAGAGACAGACAGGTGACCAGTCTATCACAGGGCTGACATGTAGAGAGAGACAGGTGACCAGTCTATCACAGGGCTGACATGTAGAGACAGACAGGTAACCAGTCTATCACAGGGCTGACATGTAGAGACAGACAGGTGACCAGTCTATCACAGGGCTGACATGTAGAGACAGACAGGTGACCAGTCTATCACAGGGCTGACATGTAGAGACAGACAGGTGACCAGTCTATCACAGGGAGACATGTAGAGACAGACAGGTAACCAGTCTATCACAAGGAGACATGTAGAGACAGACAGGTAACCAGTCTATCACAGGGGAACATGTAGAGACAGACAGGTAACCAGTCTATCACAGGGAGACATGTAGAGACAGACAGGTAACCAGTCTATCACAGGGAGACATATAGAGACAGACAGGTAACCAGTCTATCACAGGGAGACATGTAAAGACAGACAGGTAACCAGTCTATCACAGGGAGACATGTAGAGACAGACAGGTGACCAGTCTATCACAGGGAGACATGTAGAGACAGACAGGTAACCAGTCTATCACAGGGAGACATGTAGAGACAGACAGGTAACCAGTCTATCACAGGGCTGACATGTAGAGACAGACAGGTAACCAGTCTATCACAGGGAGACATGTAGAGGCAGACAGATAACCAGTCTATCACAGGGAGACATGTAGAGACAGACAGGTGACCAGTCTATCACAGGGAGACATGTAGAGACAGACAGGTAACCAGTCTATCACAGGGCTGACATGTAGAGACAGACAGGTAACCAATCTATCACATGGAGACATGTAGAGACAGACAGGTAACCAATCTATCACATGGAGACATGTGGAGACAGACAGGTAACCAGTCTATCACAGGGAGACATGTAGAGACAGACAGGTAACCAGTCTATCACAGGGAGACATGTAGAGACAGACAGGTAACCAGTCTATCACAGGGAGACATGTACAGACAGACAGGTAACCAGTCTATCACAGGGCTGACATGTAGAGACAGACAGGTAACCAATCTATCACAGGGCTGACATGTAGAGACAGACAGGTAACCAGTCTATCATAGGGCTGACATGTAGAGACAGACAGGTAACCATTCTATCACATGGAGACATGTGGAGACAGACAGGTAACCAGTCTATCACAGGGAGACTTGTAGAGACAGACAGGTAACCAGTCTATCACAGGGAGACATGTAGAGACAGACAGGTAACCAGTCTATCACAGGGGGACATGTAGAGACAGACAGTTAACCAGTCTATCACAGGGAGACATGTAGAGACAGACAGGTAACCAGTATATCACATGGAGACATGTAGAGACAGACAGGTAACCAGTCTATCACAGGGGGACATGTAGAGACAGACAGGTAACCAGTCTATCACAGGGAGACATGTAGAGACAGACAGGTAACCAGTCTATCACAGGGAGACATGGAGAGACAGACAGGTAACCAGTCTATCACAGGGAGACATGTAAAGACAGACAGGTAACCAGTCTATCACAGGGAGACATGTAGAGACAGACAGGTGACCAGTCTATCACAGGGAGACATGTAGAGACAGACAGGTAACCAGTCTATCACAGGGGGACATGTAGAGACAGACAGGTAACCAGTCTATCACAGGGAGACATGTAGAGACAGACAGGTAACCAGTCTATCACAGGGAGACATGTAGAGACCGACAGGTAACCAGTCTTTCACAGGGGGACATGTAGAGACAGACAGGTAACCAGTCTATCACAGGGAGACATGTAGAGACAGACAGGTAACCAGTCTATCACAGGGAGACATGTAGAGACAGACAGGTAACCAGTCTATCACAGGGCTGACATGTAGAGACAGACAGGCAACCAGTCTATCACAGGGCTGACATGTAGAGACAGACAGGTAACCAGTCTATCATGGGGCCGACATGTAGAGACAGACAGGTAACCAGTCTATCACAGGGAGACATGTAAAGACAGACAGGTAACCAGTCTATCACAGGGAGACATGTAGAGACAGACAGGTGACCAGTCTATCACAGGGAGACATGTAGAGACAGACAGGTAACCAGTCTATCACAGGGGGACATGTAGAGACAGACAGGTAACCAGTCTATCACAGGGAGACATGTAGAGACAGACAGGTAACCAGTCTATCACAGGGAGACATGTAGAGACAGACAGGTAACCAGTCTATCACAGGGAGACATGTAGAGACAGACAGGTAACCAGTCTATCACAGGGGGACATGTAGAGACAGACAGGTAACCAATCTATCACATGGAGACATGTGGAGACAGACAGGTAACCAGTCTATCACAGGGAGACATGTAGAGACAGACAGGTAACCAGTCTATCACAGGGAGACATGTAGAGACAGACAGGTAACCAGTCTATCACAGGGGGACATGTAGAGACAGACAGGTAACCAGTCTATCACAGGGAGACATGTAGAGACAGACAGGTAACCAGTCTATCACAGGGAGACATGTAGAGACAGACAGGTAACCAGTCTATCACGGGGCCGACATGTAGAGACAGACAGGTAACCAGTCTATCACAGGGAGACATGTAGAGACAGACAGGTAACCAGTCTATCACAGGGGGACATGTAGAGACAGACAGGTAACCAATCTATCACATGGAGACATGTGGAGACAGACAGGTAACCAGTCTATCACAGGGAGACATGTAGAGACAGACAGGTAACCAGTCTATCACGGGGCCGACATTTAGAGACAGACAGGTAACCAGTCTATCACAGGGAGACATGTAGAGACAGACAGGTAACCAGTCTATCACAGGGCTGACATGTAGAGACAGACAGGTAACCAGTCTATCACAGGGCTGACATGTAGAGACAGACAGGTGACCAGTCTATCACAGGGCTGACATGTAGAGACAGACAGGTGACCAGTCTATCACAGGGCTGACATGTAGAGACAGACAGGTAACCAGTCTATCACAGGGGGACATGTAGAGACAGACAGGTAACCAGTCTATCACAGGGAGACATGTAAAGACAGACAGGTAACCAGTCTATCACAGGGAGACATGTAGAGACAGACAGGTGACCAGTCTATCACAGGGAGACATGTAGAGACAGACAGGTAACCAGTCTATCACAGGGGGACATGTAGAGACAGACAGGTAACCAGTCTATCACAGGGAGACATGTAGAGACAGACAGGTAACCAGTCTATCACAGGGAGACATGTAGAGACCGACAGGTAACCAGTCTATCACAGGGGGACATGTAGAGACAGACAGGTAACCAGTCTATCACAGGGAGACATGTAGAGACAGACAGGTAACCAGTCTATCACAGGGAGACATGTAGAGACGGACAGGTAACCAGTCTATCACGGGGCCGACATTTAGAGACAGACAGGTAACCAGTCTATCACAGGGAGACATGTAGAGACAGACAGGTAACCAGTCTATCACAGGGAGACATGTAGAGACCGACAGGTAACCAGTCTATCACAGGGGGACATGTAGAGACAGACAGGTAACCAGTCTATCACAGGGAGACATGTAGAGACAGACAGGTAACCAGTCTATCACAGGGAGACATGTAGAGACAGACAGGTAACCAGTCTATCACAGGGAGACATGTAGAGACAGACAGGTAACCAGTCTATCACAGGGAGACATGTAGAGACAGACAGGTAACCAGTCTATCACGGGGCCGACATTTAGAGACAGACAGGTAACCAGTCTATCACAGGGAGACATGTAGAGACAGACAGGTAACCAGTCTATCACAGGGCTGACATGTAGAGACAGACAGGTGACCAGTCTATCACAGGGCTGACATGTAGAGAGAGACAGGTGACCAGTCTATCACAGGGCTGACATGTAGAGACAGACAGGTAACCAGTCTATCACAGGGCTGACATGTAGAGACAGACAAGTAACCAGTCTATCACAGGGAGACATGTAGAGACAGACAGGTAACCAGTCTATCACAGGGAGACATGTAGAGACAGACAGGTAACCAGTCTATAACAGGGAGACATGTAGAGACAGACAGGTAACCAGTCTATCACAGGGCTGACATGTAGAAACAGACAGGCAACCAGTCTATCACAGGGAGACATGTAGAGACAGACAGGTAACCAGTCCATCACAGGGGGACATGTAGAGACAGACAGGTAACCAGTCTATCACAGGGAGACATGTAGAGACAGACAGGTAACCAGTCTATCACGGGGCCGACATTTAGAGACAGACAGGTAACCAGTCTATCACAGGGAGACATGTAGAGACAGACAGGTAACCAGTCTATCACAGGGCTGACATGTAGAGACAGACAGGTGACCAGTCTATCACAGGGCTGACATGTAGAGAGAGACAGGTGACCAGTCTATCACAGGGCTGACATGTAGAGACAGACAGGTAACCAGTCTATCACAGGGCTGACATGTAGAGACAGACAAGTGACCAGTCTATCACAGGGCTGACATGTAGAGACAGACAGGTGACCAGTCTATCACAGGGCTGACATGTAGAGACAGACAGGTAACCAGTCTATCACAGGGAGACATGGAGAGACAGACAGGTAACCAGTCTATCACAGGGAGACATGTAAAGACAGACAGGTAACCAGTCTATCACAGGGAGACATGTAGAGACAGACAGGTGACCAGTCTATCACAGGGAGACATGTAGAGACAGACAGGTAACCAGTCTATCACAGGGGGACATGTAGAGACAGACAGGTAACCAGTCTATCACAGGGAGACATGTAGAGACAGACAGGTAACCAGTCTATCACAGGGAGACATGTAGAGACAGACAGGTGACCAGTCTATCACAGGGAGACATGTAGAGACAGACAGGTAACCAGTCTATCACAGGGGGACATGTAGAGACAGACAGGTAACCAGTCTATCACAGGGAGACATGTAGAGACAGACAGGTAACCAGTCTATCACAGGGAGACATGTAGAGACAGACAGGTAACCAGTCTATCACGGGGCCGACATGTAGAGACAGACAGGTAACCAGTCTATCACAGGGAGACATGTAGAGACAGACAGGTAACCAGTCTATCACAGGGAGACATGTAGAGACAGACAGGTAACCAGTCTATCACGGGGCCGACATGTAGAGACAGACAGGTAACCAGTCTATCACGGGGCCGACATGTAGAGACAGACAGGTAACCAGTCTATCACAGGGATACATGTAGAGACAGACAGGTAACCAGTCTATCACAGGGGGACATGTAGAGACAGACAGGTAACCAATCTATCACATGGAGACATGTAGAGACAGACAGGTAACCAGTCTATCACGGGGCCGACATGTAGAGACAGACAGGTAACCAGTCTATCACAGGGAGACATGTAGAGACAGACAGGTAACCAGTCTATCACAGGGGGACATGTAGAGACAGACAGGTAACCAATCTATCACATGGAGACATGTGGAGACAGACAGGTAACCAGTCTATCACAGGGAGACATGTAGAGACAGACAGGTAACCAGTCTATCACGGGGCCGACATTTAGAGACAGACAGGTAACCAGTCTATCACAGGGAGACATGTAGAGACAGACAGGTAACCAGTCTATCACAGGGCTGACATGTAGAGACAGACAGGTGACCAGTCTATCACAGGGCTGACATGTAGAGAGAGACAGGTGACCAGTCTATCACAGGGCTGACATGTAGAGACAGACAGGTAACCAGTCTATCACAGGGCTGACATGTAGAGACAGACAGGTGACCAGTCTATCACAGGGCTGACATGTAGAGACAGACAGGTGACCAGTCTATCACAGGGCTGACATGTAGAGACAGACAGGTAACCAGTCTATCACAGGGGGACATGTAGAGACAGACAGGTAACCAGTCTATCACAGGGAGACATGTAAAGACAGACAGGTAACCAGTCTATCACAGGGAGACATGTAGAGACAGACAGGTGACCAGTCTATCACAGGGAGACATGTAGAGACAGACAGGTAACCAGTCTATCACAGGGGGACATGTAGAGACAGACAGGTAACCAGTCTATCACAGGGGGACATGTAGAGACAGACAGGTAACCAGTCTATCACAGGGAGACATGTAGAGACAGACAGGTAACCAGTCTATCACAGGGAGACATGTAGAGACAGACAGGTAACCAGTCTATCACAGGGAGACATGTAGAGACAGACAGGTAACCAGTCTATCACAGGGAGACATGTAGAGACAGACAGGTAACCAGTCTATCACGGGGCCGACATTTAGAGACAGACAGGTAACCAGTCTATCACAGGGAGACATGTAGAGACAGACAGGTAACCAGTCTATCACAGGGCTGACATGTAGAGACAGACAGGTGACCAGTCTATCACAGGGCTGACATGTAGAGAGAGACAGGTGACCAGTCTATCACAGGGCTGACATGTAGAGACAGACAGGTAACCAGTCTATCACAGGGCTGACATGTAGAGACAGACAAGTAACCAGTCTATCACAGGGAGACATGTAGAGACAGACAGGTAACCAGTCTATCACAGGGAGACATGTAGAGACAGACAGGTAACCAGTCTATAACAGGGAGACATGTAGAGACAGACAGGTAACCAGTCTATCACAGGGCTGACATGTAGAAACAGACAGGCAACCAGTCTATCACAGGGCTGACATGTAGAGACAGACAGGTAACCAGTCTATCACAGGGCCGACATGTAGAGACAGACAGGTAACCAGTCTATCACAGGGAGACATGTAGAGACAGACAGGTAACCAGTCTATCACAGGGAGACATGTAGAGACAGACAGGTAACCAGTCTATCACAGGGAGACATGTAGAGACAGACAGGTAACCAGTCTATCACGGGGCCGACATGTAGAGACAGACAGGTAACCAGTCTATCACAGGGAGACATGTAGAGACAGACAGGTAACCAGTCTATCACAGGGGGAAATGTAGAGACAGACAGGTAACCAATCTATCACATGGAGACATGTGGAGACAGACAGGTAACCAGTCTATCACAGGGAGACATGTAGAGACAGACAGGTAACCAGTCTATCACAGGGAGACATGTAGAGACCGACAGGTAACCAGTCCATCACAGGGGGACATGTAGAGACAGACAGGTAACCAGTCTATCACAGGGAGACATGTAGAGACAGACAGGTAACCAGTCTATCACGGGGCCGACATTTAGAGACAGACAGGTAACCAGTCTATCACAGGGAGACATGTAGAGACAGACAGGTAACCAGTCTATCACAGTGCTGACATGTAGAGACAGACAGGTGACCAGTCTATCACAGGGCTGACATGTAGAGAGAGACAGGTGACCAGTCTATCACAGGGCTGACATGTAGAGACAGACAGGTAACCAGTCTATCACAGGGCTGACATGTAGAGACAGACAAGTGACCAGTCTATCACAGGGCTGACATGTAGAGACAGACAGGTGACCAGTCTATCACAGGGCTGACATGTAGAGACAGACAGGTAACCAGTCTATCACAGGGAGACATGGAGAGACAGACAGGTAACCAGTCTATCACAGGGAGACATGTAAAGACAGACAGGTAACCAGTCTATCACAGGGAGACATGTAGAGACAGACAGGTGACCAGTCTATCACAGGGAGACATGTAGAGACAGACAGGTAACCAGTCTATCACAGGGGGACATGTAGAGACAGACAGGTAACCAGTCTATCACAGGGAGACATGTAGAGACAGACAGGTAACCAGTCTATCACAGGGAGACATGTAGAGACAGACAGGTGACCAGTCTATCACAGGGAGACATGTAGAGACAGACAGGTAACCAGTCTATCACAGGGGGACATGTAGAGACAGACAGGTAACCAGTCTATCACAGGGAGACATGTAGAGACAGACAGGTAACCAGTCTATCACAGGGAGACATGTAGAGACAGACAGGTAACCAGTCTATCACGGGGCCGACATGTAGAGACAGACAGGTAACCAGTCTATCACAGGGATACATGTAGAGACAGACAGGTAACCAGTCTATCACAGGGGGACATGTAGAGACAGACAGGTAACCAATTTATCACATGGAGACATGTGGAGACAGACAGGTAACCAGTCTATCACAGGGAGACATGTAGAGACAGACAGGTAACCAGTCTATCACGGGGCCGACATTTAGAGACAGACAGGTAACCAGTCTATCACAGGGAGACATGTAGAGACAGACAGGTAACCAGTCTATCACAGGGCTGACATGTAGAGACAGACAGGTGACCAGTCTATCACAGGGAGACATGTAGAGACAGACAGGTAACCAGTCTATCACAGGGGGACATGTAGAGACAGACAGGTAACCAGTCTATCACAGGGGGACATGTAGAGACAGACAGGTAACCAGTCTATCACAGGGAGACATGTAGAGACAGACAGGTAACCAGTCTATCACAGGGAGACATGTAGAGACAGACAGGTAACCAGTCTATCACAGGGAGACATGTAGAGACAGACAGGTAACCAGTCTATCACAGGGAGACATGTAGAGACAGACAGGTAACCAGTCTATCACGGGGCCGACATTTAGAGACAGACAGGTAACCAGTCTATCACAGGGAGACATGTAGAGACAGACAGGTAACCAGTCTATCACAGGGCTGACATGTAGAGACAGACAGGTGACCAGTCTATCACAGGGCTGACATGTAGAGAGAGACAGGTGACCAGTCTATCACAGGGCTGACATGTAGAGACAGACAGGTAACCAGTCTATCACAGGGCTGACATGTAGAGACAGACAAGTAACCAGTCTATCACAGGGAGACATGTAGAGACAGACAGGTAACCAGTCTATCACAGGGAGACATGTAGAGACAGACAGGTAACCAGTCTATAACAGGGAGACATGTAGAGACAGACAGGTAACCAGTCTATCACAGGGCTGACATGTAGAAACAGACAGGCAACCAGTCTATCACAGGGCTGACATGTAGAGACAGACAGGTAACCAGTCTATCACAGGGCCGACATGTAGAGACAGACAGGTAACCAGTCTATCACAGGGAGACATGTAGAGACAGACAGGTAACCAGTCTATCACAGGGAGACATGTAGAGACAGACAGGTAACCAGTCTATCACAGGGAGACATGTAGAGACAGACAGGTAACCAGTCTATCACGGGGCCGACATGTAGAGACAGACAGGTAACCAGTCTATCACAGGGAGACATGTAGAGACAGACAGGTAACCAGTCTATCACAGGGGGAAATGTAGAGACAGACAGGTAACCAATCTATCACATGGAGACATGTGGAGACAGACAGGTAACCAGTCTATCACAGGGAGACATGTAGAGACAGACAGGTAACCAGTCTATCACAGGGAGACATGTAGAGACCGACAGGTAACCAGTCCATCACAGGGGGACATGTAGAGACAGACAGGTAACCAGTCTATCACAGGGAGACATGTAGAGACAGACAGGTAACCAGTCTATCACGGGGCCGACATTTAGAGACAGACAGGTAACCAGTCTATCACAGGGAGACATGTAGAGACAGACAGGTAACCAGTCTATCACAGTGCTGACATGTAGAGACAGACAGGTGACCAGTCTATCACAGGGCTGACATGTAGAGAGAGACAGGTGACCAGTCTATCACAGGGCTGACATGTAGAGACAGACAGGTAACCAGTCTATCACAGGGCTGACATGTAGAGACAGACAAGTGACCAGTCTATCACAGGGCTGACATGTAGAGACAGACAGGTGACCAGTCTATCACAGGGCTGACATGTAGAGACAGACAGGTAACCAGTCTATCACAGGGAGACATGGAGAGACAGACAGGTAACCAGTCTATCACAGGGAGACATGTAAAGACAGACAGGTAACCAGTCTATCACAGGGAGACATGTAGAGACAGACAGGTGACCAGTCTATCACAGGGAGACATGTAGAGACAGACAGGTAACCAGTCTATCACAGGGGGACATGTAGAGACAGACAGGTAACCAGTCTATCACAGGGAGACATGTAGAGACAGACAGGTAACCAGTCTATCACAGGGAGACATGTAGAGACAGACAGGTGACCAGTCTATCACAGGGAGACATGTAGAGACAGACAGGTAACCAGTCTATCACAGGGGGACATGTAGAGACAGACAGGTAACCAGTCTATCACAGGGAGACATGTAGAGACAGACAGGTAACCAGTCTATCACAGGGAGACATGTAGAGACAGACAGGTAACCAGTCTATCACGGGGCCGACATGTAGAGACAGACAGGTAACCAGTCTATCACAGGGATACATGTAGAGACAGACAGGTAACCAGTCTATCACAGGGGGACATGTAGAGACAGACAGGTAACCAATTTATCACATGGAGACATGTGGAGACAGACAGGTAACCAGTCTATCACAGGGAGACATGTAGAGACAGACAGGTAACCAGTCTATCACGGGGCCGACATTTAGAGACAGACAGGTAACCAGTCTATCACAGGGAGACATGTAGAGACAGACAGGTAACCAGTCTATCACAGGGCTGACATGTAGAGACAGACAGGTGACCAGTCTATCACAGGGCTGACATGTAGAGAGAGACAGGTGACCAGTCTATCACAGGGCTGACATGTAGAGACAGACAGGTAACCAGTCTATCACAGGGCTGACATGTAGAGACAGACAGGTGACCAGTCTATCACAGGGCTGACATGTAGAGACAGACAGGTGACCAGTCTATCACAGGGCTGACATGTAGAGACAGACAGGTGACCAGTCTATCACAGGGAGACATGTAGAGACAGACAGGTAACCAGTCTATCACAAGGAGACATGTAGAGACAGACAGGTAACCAGTCTATCACAGGGGGACATGTAGAGACAGACAGGTAACCAGTCTATCACAGGGAGACATGTAGAGACAGACAGGTAACCAGTCTATCACAGGGAGACATATAGAGACAGACAGGTAACCAGTCTATCACAGGGAGACATGTAAAGACAGACAGGTAACCAGTCTATCACAGGGAGACATGTAGAGACAGACAGGTGACCAGTCTATCACAGGGAGACATGTAGAGACAGACAGGTAACCAGTCTATCACAGGGAGACATGTAGAGACAGACAGGTAACCAGTCTATCACGGGGCCGACATTTAGAGACAGACAGGTAACCAGTCTATCACAGGGAGACATGTAGAGACAGACAGGTAACCAGTCTATCACAGGGCTGACATGTAGAGACAGACAGGTGACCAGTCTATCACAGGGCTGACATGTAGAGAGAGACAGGTGACCAGTCTATCACAGGGCTGACATGTAGAGACAGACAGGTAACCAGTCTATCACAGGGCTGACATGTAGAGACAGACAAGTAACCAGTCTATCACAGGGAGACATGTAGAGACAGACAGGTAACCAGTCTATCACAGGGAGACATGTAGAGACAGACAGGTAACCAGTCTATAACAGGGAGACATGTAGAGACAGACAGGTAACCAGTCTATCACAGGGCTGACATGTAGAAACAGACAGGCAACCAGTCTATCACAGGGCTGACATGTAGAGACAGACAGGTAACCAGTCTATCACAGGGCCGACATGTAGAGACAGACAGGTAACCAGTCTATCACAGGGAGACATGTAGAGACAGACAGGTAACCAGTCTATCACAGGGAGACATGTAGAGACAGACAGGTAACCAGTCTATCACAGGGAGACATGTAGAGACAGACAGGTAACCAGTCTATCACGGGGCCGACATGTAGAGACAGACAGGTAACCAGTCTATCACAGGGAGACATGTAGAGACAGACAGGTAACCAGTCTATCACAGGGGGAAATGTAGAGACAGACAGGTAACCAATCTATCACATGGAGACATGTGGAGACAGACAGGTAACCAGTCTATCACAGGGAGACATGTAGAGACAGACAGGTAACCAGTCTATCACAGGGAGACATGTAGAGACCGACAGGTAACCAGTCCATCACAGGGGGACATGTAGAGACAGACAGGTAACCAGTCTATCACAGGGAGACATGTAGAGACAGACAGGTAACCAGTCTATCACGGGTCCGACATTTAGAGACAGACAGGTAACCAGTCTATCACAGGGAGACATGTAGAGACAGACAGGTAACCAGTCTATCACAGTGCTGACATGTAGAGACAGACAGGTGACCAGTCTATCACAGGGCTGACATGTAGAGAGAGACAGGTGACCAGTCTATCACAGGGCTGACATGTAGAGACAGACAGGTAACCAGTCTATCACAGGGCTGACATGTAGAGACAGACAAGTGACCAGTCTATCACAGGGCTGACATGTAGAGACAGACAGGTGACCAGTCTATCACAGGGCTGACATGTAGAGACAGACAGGTAACCAGTCTATCACAGGGAGACATGGAGAGACAGACAGGTAACCAGTCTATCACAGGGAGACATGTAAAGACAGACAGGTAACCAGTCTATCACAGGGAGACATGTAGAGACAGACAGGTGACCAGTCTATCACAGGGAGACATGTAGAGACAGACAGGTAACCAGTCTATCACAGGGGGACATGTAGAGACAGACAGGTAACCAGTCTATCACAGGGAGACATGTAGAGACAGACAGGTAACCAGTCTATCACAGGGAGACATGTAGAGACAGACAGGTGACCAGTCTATCACAGGGAGACATGTAGAGACAGACAGGTAACCAGTCTATCACAGGGGGACATGTAGAGACAGACAGGTAACCAGTCTATCACAGGGAGACATGTAGAGACAGACAGGTAACCAGTCTATCACAGGGAGACATGTAGAGACAGACAGGTAACCAGTCTATCACGGGGCCGACATGTAGAGACAGACAGGTAACCAGTCTATCACAGGGATACATGTAGAGACAGACAGGTAACCAGTCTATCACAGGGGGACATGTAGAGACAGACAGGTAACCAATCTATCACATGGAGACATGTGGAGACAGACAGGTAACCAGTCTATCACAGGGAGACATGTAGAGACAGACAGGTAACCAGTCTATCACGGGGCCGACATGTAGAGACAGACAGGTAACCAGTCTATCACAGGGAGACATGTAGAGACAGACAGGTAACCAGTCTATGACAGGGGGACATGTAGAGACAGACAGGTAACCAATCTATCACATGGAGACATGTGGAGACAGACAGGTAACCAGTCTATCACAGGGAGACATGTAGAGACAGACAGGTAACCAGTCTATCACGGGGCCGACATTTAGAGACAGACAGGTAACCAGTCTATCACAGGGAGACATGTAGAGACAGACAGGTAACCAGTCTATCACAGGGCTGACATGTAGAGACAGACAGGTGACCAGTCTATCACAGGGCTGACATGTAGAGAGAGACAGGTGACCAGTCTATCACAGGGCTGACATGTAGAGACAGACAGGTAACCAGTCTATCACAGGGCTGACATGTAGAGACAGACAGGTGACCAGTCTATCACAGGGCTGACATGTAGAGACAGACAGGTGACCAGTCTATCACAGGGCTGACATGTAGAGACAGACAGGTAACCAGTCTATCACAGGGGGACATGTAGAGACAGACAGGTAACCAGTCTATCACAGGGAGACATGTAAAGACAGACAGGTAACCAGTCTATCACAGGGAGACATGTAGAGACAGACAGGTGACCAGTCTATCACAGGGAGACATGTAGAGACAGACAGGTAACCAGTCTATCACAGGGGGACATGTAGAGACAGACAGGTAACCAGTCTATCACAGGGGGACATGTAGAGACAGACAGGTAACCAGTCTATCACAGGGAGACATGTAGAGACAGACAGGTAACCAGTCTATCACAGGGAGACATGTAGAGACAGACAGGTAACCAGTCTATCACAGGGAGACATGTAGAGACAGACAGGTAACCAGTCTATCACAGGGAGACATGTAGAGACAGACAGGTAACCAGTCTATCACGGGGCCGACATTTAGAGACAGACAGGTAACCAGTCTATCACAGGGAGACATGTAGAGACAGACAGGTAACCAGTCTATCACAGGGCTGACATGTAGAGACAGACAGGTGACCAGTCTATCACAGGGCTGACATGTAGAGAGAGACAGGTGACCAGTCTATCACAGGGCTGACATGTAGAGACAGACAGGTAACCAGTCTATCACAGGGCTGACATGTAGAGACAGACAAGTAACCAGTCTATCACAGGGAGACATGTAGAGACAGACAGGTAACCAGTCTATCACAGGGAGACATGTAGAGACAGACAGGTAACCAGTCTATAACAGGGAGACATGTAGAGACAGACAGGTAACCAGTCTATCACAGGGCTGACATGTAGAAACAGACAGGCAACCAGTCTATCACAGGGCTGACATGTAGAGACAGACAGGTAACCAGTCTATCACAGGGCCGACATGTAGAGACAGACAGGTAACCAGTCTATCACAGGGAGACATGTAGAGACAGACAGGTAACCAGTCTATCACAGGGAGACATGTAGAGACAGACAGGTAACCAGTCTATCACAGGGAGACATGTAGAGACAGACAGGTAACCAGTCTATCACGGGGCCGACATGTAGAGACAGACAGGTAACCAGTCTATCACAGGGAGACATGTAGAGACAGACAGGTAACCAGTCTATCACAGGGGGAAATGTAGAGACAGACAGGTAACCAATCTATCACATGGAGACATGTGGAGACAGACAGGTAACCAGTCTATCACAGGGAGACATGTAGAGACAGACAGGTAACCAGTCTATCACAGGGAGACATGTAGAGACCGACAGGTAACCAGTCCATCACAGGGGGACATGTAGAGACAGACAGGTAACCAGTCTATCACAGGGAGACATGTAGAGACAGACAGGTAACCAGTCTATCACGGGGCCGACATTTAGAGACAGACAGGTAACCAGTCTATCACAGGGAGACATGTAGAGACAGACAGGTAACCAGTCTATCACAGTGCTGACATGTAGAGACAGACAGGTGACCAGTCTATCACAGGGCTGACATGTAGAGAGAGACAGGTGACCAGTCTATCACAGGGCTGACATGTAGAGACAGACAGGTAACCAGTCTATCACAGGGCTGACATGTAGAGACAGACAAGTGACCAGTCTATCACAGGGCTGACATGTAGAGACAGACAGGTGACCAGTCTATCACAGGGCTGACATGTAGAGACAGACAGGTAACCAGTCTATCACAGGGAGACATGGAGAGACAGACAGGTAACCAGTCTATCACAGGGAGACATGTAAAGACAGACAGGTAACCAGTCTATCACAGGGAGACATGTAGAGACAGACAGGTGACCAGTCTATCACAGGGAGACATGTAGAGACAGACAGGTAACCAGTCTATCACAGGGGGACATGTAGAGACAGACAGGTAACCAGTCTATCACAGGGAGACATGTAGAGACAGACAGGTAACCAGTCTATCACAGGGAGACATGTAGAGACAGACAGGTGACCAGTCTATCACAGGGAGACATGTAGAGACAGACAGGTAACCAGTCTATCACAGGGGGACATGTAGAGACAGACAGGTAACCAGTCTATCACAGGGAGACATGTAGAGACAGACAGGTAACCAGTCTATCACAGGGAGACATGTAGAGACAGACAGGTAACCAGTCTATCACGGGGCCGACATGTAGAGACAGACAGGTAACCAGTCTATCACAGGGATACATGTAGAGACAGACAGGTAACCAGTCTATCACAGGGGGACATGTAGAGACAGACAGGTAACCAATTTATCACATGGAGACATGTGGAGACAGACAGGTAACCAGTCTATCACAGGGAGACATGTAGAGACAGACAGGTAACCAGTCTATCACGGGGCCGACATTTAGAGACAGACAGGTAACCAGTCTATCACAGGGAGACATGTAGAGACAGACAGGTAACCAGTCTATCACAGGGCTGACATGTAGAGACAGACAGGTGACCAGTCTATCACAGGGCTGACATGTAGAGAGAGACAGGTGACCAGTCTATCACAGGGCTGACATGTAGAGACAGACAGGTAACCAGTCTATCACAGGGCTGACATGTAGAGACAGACAGGTGACCAGTCTATCACAGGGCTGACATGTAGAGACAGACAGGTGACCAGTCTATCACAGGGCTGACATGTAGAGACAGACAGGTGACCAGTCTATCACAGGGAGACATGTAGAGACAGACAGGTAACCAGTCTATCACAAGGAGACATGTAGAGACAGACAGGTAACCAGTCTATCACAGGGGGACATGTAGAGACAGACAGGTAACCAGTCTATCACAGGGAGACATGTAGAGACAGACAGGTAACCAGTCTATCACAGGGAGACATATAGAGACAGACAGGTAACCAGTCTATCACAGGGAGACATGTAAAGACAGACAGGTAACCAGTCTATCACAGGGAGACATGTAGAGACAGACAGGTGACCAGTCTATCACAGGGAGACATGTAGAGACAGACAGGTAACCAGTCTATCACAGGGAGACATGTAGAGACAGACAGGTAACCAGTCTATCACGGGGCCGACATTTAGAGACAGACAGGTAACCAGTCTATCACAGGGAGACATGTAGAGACAGACAGGTAAGCAGTCTATCACAGGGCTGACATGTAGAGACAGACAGGTGACCAGTCTATCACAGGGCTGACATGTAGAGAGAGACAGGTGACCAGTCTATCACAGGGCTGACATGTAGAGACAGACAGGTAACCAGTCTATCACAGGGCTGACATGTAGAGACAGACAAGTAACCAGTCTATCACAGGGAGACATGTAGAGACAGACAGGTAACCAGTCTATCACAGGGAGACATGTAGAGACAGACAGGTAACCAGTCTATAACAGGGAGACATGTAGAGACAGACAGGTAACCAGTCTATCACAGGGCTGACATGTAGAAACAGACAGGCAACCAGTCTATCACAGGGCTGACATGTAGAGACAGACAGGTAACCAGTCTATCACAGGGCCGACATGTAGAGACAGACAGGTAACCAGTCTATCACAGGGAGACATGTAGAGACAGACAGGTAACCAGTCTATCACAGGGAGACATGTAGAGACAGACAGGTAACCAGTCTATCACAGGGAGACATGTAGAGACAGACAGGTAACCAGTCTATCACGGGGCCGACATGTAGAGACAGACAGGTAACCAGTCTATCACAGGGAGACATGTAGAGACAGACAGGTAACCAGTCTATCACAGGGGGAAATGTAGAGACAGACAGGTAACCAATCTATCACATGGAGACATGTGGAGACAGACAGGTAACCAGTCTATCACAGGGAGACATGTAGAGACAGACAGGTAACCAGTCTATCACAGGGAGACATGTAGAGACCGACAGGTAACCAGTCCATCACAGGGGGACATGTAGAGACAGACAGGTAACCAGTCTATCACAGGGAGACATGTAGAGACAGACAGGTAACCAGTCTATCACGGGGCCGACATTTAGAGACAGACAGGTAACCAGTCTATCACAGGGAGACATGTAGAGACAGACAGGTAACCAGTCTATCACAGTGCTGACATGTAGAGACAGACAGGTGACCAGTCTATCACAGGGCTGACATGTAGAGAGAGACAGGTGACCAGTCTATCACAGGGCTGACATGTAGAGACAGACAGGTAACCAGTCTATCACAGGGCTGACATGTAGAGACAGACAAGTGACCAGTCTATCACAGGGCTGACATGTAGAGACAGACAGGTGACCAGTCTATCACAGGGCTGACATGTAGAGACAGACAGGTAACCAGTCTATCACAGGGAGACATGGAGAGACAGACAGGTAACCAGTCTATCACAGGGAGACATGTAAAGACAGACAGGTAACCAGTCTATCACAGGGAGACATGTAGAGACAGACAGGTGACC
Source organism: Eutrigla gurnardus (assembly GCF_963514095.1). NCBI lineage: Eukaryota > Metazoa > Chordata > Actinopteri > Perciformes > Triglidae > Eutrigla > Eutrigla gurnardus. Next base: position 287,742 of record NC_139925.1, read on the forward strand.
AGTCTATCACAGGGAGACATGTAGAGACAGACAGGTAACCAGTCTATCACAGGGGGACATGTAGAGACAGACAGGTAACCAGTCTATCACAGGGAGACATGTAGAGACAGACAGGTAACCAGTCTATCACAGGGAGACATGTAGAGACAGACAGGTGACCAGTCTATCACAGGGAGACATGTAGAGACAGACAGGTAACCAGTCTATCACAGGGGGACATGTAGAGACAGACAGGTAACCAGTCTATCACAGGGAGACATGTAGAGACAGACAGGTAACCAGTCTATCACAGGGAGACATGTAGAGACAGACAGGTAACCAGTCTATCACGGGGCCGACATGTAGAGACAGACAGGTAACCAGTCTATCACAGGGATACATGTAGAGACAGACAGGTAACCAGTCTATCACAGGGGGACATGTAGAGACAGACAGGTAACCAATCTATCACATGGAGACATGTGGAGACAGACAGGTAACCAGTCTATCACAGGGAGACATGTAGAGACAGACAGGTAACCAGTCTATCACGGGGCCGACATTTAGAGACAGACAGGTAACCAGTCTATCACAGGGAGACATGTAGAGACAGACAGGTAACCAGTCTATCACAGGGCTGACATGTAGAGACAGACAGGTGACCAGTCTATCACAGGGCTGACATGTAGAGAGAGACAGGTGACCAGTCTATCACAGGGCTGACATGTAGAGACAGACAGGTAACCAGTCTATCACAGGGCTGACATGTAGAGACAGACAGGTGACCAGTCTATCACAGGGCTGACATGTAGAGACAGACAGGTGACCAGTCTATCACAGGGCTGACATGTAGAGACAGACAGGTGACCAGTCTATCACAGGGAGACATGTAGAGACAGACAGGTAACCAGTCTATCACAAGGAGACATGTAGAGACAGACAGGTAACCAGTCTATCACAGGGGAACATGTAGAGACAGACAGGTAACCAGTCTATCACAGGGAGACATGTAGAGACAGACAGGTAACCAGTCTATCACAGGGAGACATATAGAGACAGACAGGTAACCAGTCTATCACAGGGAGACATGTAAAGACAGACAGGTAACCAGTCTATCACAGGGAGACATGTAGAGACAGACAGGTGACCAGTCTATCACAGGGAGACATGTAGAGACAGACAGGTAACCAGTCTATCACAGGGAGACATGTAGAGACAGACAGGTAACCAGTCTATCACAGGGCTGACATGTAGAGACAGACAGGTAACCAGTCTATCACAGGGAGACATGTAGAGGCAGACAGATAACCAGTCTATCACAGGGAGACATGTAGAGACAGACAGGTGACCAGTCTATCACAGGGAGACATGTAGAGACAGACAGGTAACCAGTCTATCACAGGGCTGACATGTAGAGACAGACAGGTAACCAATCTATCACATGGAGACATGTAGAGACAGACAGGTAACCAATCTATCACATGGAGACATGTGGAGACAGACAGGTAACCAGTCTATCACAGGGAGACATGTAGAGACAGACAGGTAACCAGTCTATCACAGGGAGACATGTAGAGACAGACAGGTAACCAGTCTATCACAGGGAGACATGTACAGACAGACAGGTAACCAGTCTATCACAGGGCTGACATGTAGAGACAGACAGGTAACCAGTCTATCACAGGGCTGACATGTAGAGACAGACAGGTAACCAGTCTATCATAGGGCTGACATGTAGAGACAGACAGGTAACCATTCTATCACATGGAGACATGTGGAGACAGACAGGTAACCAGTCTATCACAGGGAGACTTGTAGAGACAGACAGGTAACCAGTCTATCACAGGGAGACATGTAGAGACAGACAGGTAACCAGTCTATCACAGGGGGACATGTAGAGACAGACAGTTAACCAGTCTATCACAGGGAGACATGTAGAGACAGACAGGTAACCAGTATATCACATGGAGACATGTAGAGACAGACAGGTAACCAGTCTATCACAGGGGGACATGTAGAGACAGACAGGTAACCAGTCTATCACAGGGAGACATGTAGAGACAGACAGGTAACCAGTCTATCACAGGGAGACATGGAGAGACAGACAGGTAACCAGTCTATCACAGGGAGACATGTAAAGACAGACAGGTAACCAGTCTATCACAGGGAGACATGTAGAGACAGACAGGTGACCAGTCTATCACAGGGAGACATGTAGAGACAGACAGGTAACCAGTCTATCACAGGGGGACATGTAGAGACAGACAGGTAACCAGTCTATCACAGGGAGACATGTAGAGACAGACAGGTAACCAGTCTATCACAGGGAGACATGTAGAGACCGACAGGTAACCAGTCTTTCACAGGGGGACATGTAGAGACAGACAGGTAACCAGTCTATCACAGGGAGACATGTAGAGACAGACAGGTAACCAGTCTATCACAGGGAGACATGTAGAGACAGACAGGTAACCAGTCTATCACAGGGCTGACATGTAGAGACAGACAGGCAACCAGTCTATCACAGGGCTGACATGTAGAGACAGACAGGTAACCAGTCTATCATGGGGCCGACATGTAGAGACAGACAGGTAACCAGTCTATCACAGGGAGACATGTAAAGACAGACAGGTAACCAGTCTATCACAGGGAGACATGTAGAGACAGACAGGTGACCAGTCTATCACAGGGAGACATGTAGAGACAGACAGGTAACCAGTCTATCACAGGGGGACATGTAGAGACAGACAGGTAACCAGTCTATCACAGGGAGACATGTAGAGACAGACAGGTAACCAGTCTATCACAGGGAGACATGTAGAGACAGACAGGTAACCAGTCTATCACAGGGAGACATGTAGAGACAGACAGGTAACCAGTCTATCACAGGGGGACATGTAGAGACAGACAGGTAACCAATCTATCACATATAGACATGTGGAGACAGACAGGTAACCAGTCTATCACAGGGAGACATGTAGAGACAGACAGGTAACCAGTCTATCACAGGGAGACATGTAGAGACAGACAGGTAACCAGTCTATCACAGGGGGACATGTAGAGACAGACAGGTAACCAGTCTATCACAGGGAGACATGTAGAGACAGACAGGTAACCAGTCTATCACAGGGAGACATGTAGAGACAGACAGGTAACCAGTCTATCACGGGGCCGACATGTAGAGACAGACAGGTAACCAGTCTATCACAGGGAGACATGTAGAGACAGACAGGTAACCAGTCTATCACAGGGGGACATGTAGAGACAGACAGGTAACCAATCTATCACATGGAGACATGTGGAGACAGACAGGTAACCAGTCTATCACAGGGAGACATGTAGAGACAGACAGGTAACCAGTCTATCACGGGGCCGACATTTAGAGACAGACAGGTAACCAGTCTATCACAGGGAGACATGTAGAGACAGACAGGTAACCAGTCTATCACAGGGCTGACATGTAGAGACAGACAGGTGACCAGTCTATCACAGGGCTGACATGTAGAGAGAGACAGGTGACCAGTCTATCACAGGGCTGACATGTAGAGACAGACAGGTAACCAGTCTATCACAGGGCTGACATGTAGAGACAGACAGGTGACCAGTCTATCACAGGGCTGACATGTAGAGACAGACAGGTGACCAGTCTATCACAGGGCTGACATGTAGAGACAGACAGGTAACCAGTCTATCACAGGGGGACATGTAGAGACAGACAGGTAACCAGTCTATCACAGGGAGACATGTAAAGACAGACAGGTAACCAGTCTATCACAGGGAGACATGTAGAGACAGACAGGTGACCAGTCTATCACAGGGAGACATGTAGAGACAGACAGGTAACCAGTCTATCACAGGGGGACATGTAGAGACAGACAGGTAACCAGTCTATCACAGGGAGACATGTAGAGACAGACAGGTAACCAGTCTATCACAGGGAGACATGTAGAGACCGACAGGTAACCAGTCTATCACAGGGGGACAAGTAGAGACAGACAGGTAACCAGTCTATCACAGGGAGACATGTAGAGACAGACAGGTAACCAGTCTATCACAGGGAGACATGTAGAGACGGACAGGTAACCAGTCTATCACGGGGCCGACATTTAGAGACAGACAGGTAACCAGTCTATCACAGGGAGACATGTAGAGACAGACAGGTAACCAGTCTATCACAGGGAGACATGTAGAGACCGACAGGTAACCAGTCTATCACAGGGGGACATGTAGAGACAGACAGGTAACCAGTCTATCACAGGGAGACATGTAGAGACAGACAGGTAACCAGTCTATCACAGGGAGACATGTAGAGACAGACAGGTAACCAGTCTATCACAGGGAGACATGTAGAGACAGACAGGTAACCAGTCTATCACAGGGAGACATGTAGAGACAGACAGGTAACCAGTCTATCACGGGGCCGACATTTAGAGACAGACAGGTAACCAGTCTATCACAGGGAGACATGTAGAGACAGACAGGTAACCAGTCTATCACAGGGCTGACATGTAGAGACAGACAGGTGACCAGTCTATCACAGGGCTGACATGTAGAGAGAGACAGGTGACCAGTCTATCACAGGGCTGACATGTAGAGACAGACAGGTAACCAGTCTATCACAGGGCTGACATGTAGAGACAGACAAGTAACCAGTCTATCACAGGGAGACATGTAGAGACAGACAGGTAACCAGTCTATCACAGGGAGACATGTAGAGACAGACAGGTAACCAGTCTATAACAGGGAGACATGTAGAGACAGACAGGTAACCAGTCTATCACAGGGCTGACATGTAGAAACAGACAGGCAACCAGTCTATCACAGGGAGACATGTAGAGACAGACAGGTAACCAGTCCATCACAGGGGGACATGTAGAGACAGACAGGTAACCAGTCTATCACAGGGAGACATGTAGAGACAGACAGGTAACCAGTCTATCACGGGGCCGACATTTAGAGACAGACAGGTAACCAGTCTATCACAGGGAGACATGTAGAGACAGACAGGTAACCAGTCTATCACAGGGCTGACATGTAGAGACAGACAGGTGACCAGTCTATCACAGGGCTGACATGTAGAGAGAGACAGGTGACCAGTCTATCACAGGGCTGACATGTAGAGACAGACAGGTAACCAGTCTATCACAGGGCTGACATGTAGAGACAGACAAGTGACCAGTCTATCACAGGGCTGACATGTAGAGACAGACAGGTGACCAGTCTATCACAGGGCTGACATGTAGAGACAGACAGGTAACCAGTCTATCACAGGGAGACATGGAGAGACAGACAGGTAACCAGTCTATCACAGGGAGACATGTAAAGACAGACAGGTAACCAGTCTATCACAGGGAGACATGTAGAGACAGACAGGTGACCAGTCTATCACAGGGAGACATGTAGAGACAGACAGGTAACCAGTCTATCACAGGGGGACATGTAGAGACAGACAGGTAACCAGTCTATCACAGGGAGACATGTAGAGACAGACAGGTAACCAGTCTATCACAGGGAGACATGTAGAGACAGACAGGTGACCAGTCTATCACAGGGAGACATGTAGAGACAGACAGGTAACCAGTCTATCACAGGGGGACATGTAGAGACAGACAGGTAACCAGTCTATCACAGGGAGACATGTAGAGACAGACAGGTAACCAGTCTATCACAGGGAGACATGTAGAGACAGACAGGTAACCAGTCTATCACGGGGCCGACATGTAGAGACAGACAGGTAACCAGTCTATCACAGGGAGACATGTAGAGACAGACAGGTAACCAGTCTATCACAGGGGGACATGTAGAGACAGACAGGTAACCAATCTATCACATGGAGACATGTGGAGACAGACAGGTAACCAGTCTATCACAGGGAGACATGTAGAGACAGACAGGTAACCAGTCTATCACGGGGCCGACATTTAGAGACAGACAGGTAACCAGTCTATCACAGGGAGACATGTAGAGACAGACAGGTAACCAGTCTATCACAGGGCTGACATGTAGAGAGAGACAGGTGACCAGTCTATCACAGGGCTGACATGTAGAGACAGACAGGTAACCAGTCTATCACAGGGCTGACATGTAGAGACAGACAGGTGACCAGTCTATCACAGGGCTGACATGTAGAGACAGACAGGTGACCAGTCTATCACAGGGCTGACATGTAGAGACAGACAGGTAACCAGTCTATCACAGGGGGACATGTAGAGACAGACAGGTAACCAGTCTATCACAGGGAGACATGTAAAAACAGACAGGTAACCAGTCTATCACAGGGAGACATGTAGAGACAGACAGGTGACCAGTCTATCACAGGGAGACATGTAGAGACAGACAGGTAACCAGTCTATCACAGGGGGACATGTAGAGACAGACAGGTAACCAGTCTATCACAGGGGGACATGTAGAGACAGACAGGTAACCAGTCTATCACAGGGAGACATGTAGAGACAGACAGGTAACCAGTCTATCACAGGGAGACATGTAGAGACAGACAGGTAACCAGTCTATCACAGGGAGACATGTAGAGACAGACAGGTAACCAGTCTATCACAGGGAGACATGTAGAGACAGACAGGTAACCAGTCTATCACGGGGCCGACATTTAGAGACAGACAGGTAACCAGTCTATCACAGGGAGACATGTAGAGACAGACAGGTAACCAGTCTATCACAGGGCTGACATGTAGAGACAGACAGGTGACCAGTCTATCACAGGGCTGACATGTAGAGAGAGACAGGTGACCAGTCTATCACAGGGCTGACATGTAGAGACAGACAGGTAACCAGTCTATCACAGGGCTGACATGTAGAGACAGACAAGTAACCAGTCTATCACAGGGAGACATGTAGAGACAGACAGGTAACCAGTCTATCACAGGGAGACATGTAGAGACAGACAGGTAACCAGTCTATAACAGGGAGACATGTAGAGACAGACAGGTAACCAGTCTATCACAGGGCTGACATGTAGAAACAGACAGGCAACCAGTCTATCACAGGGCTGACATGTAGAGACAGACAGGTAACCAGTCTATCACAGGGCCGACATGTAGAGACAGACAGGTAACCAGTCTATCACAGGGAGACATGTAGAGACAGACAGGTAACCAGTCTATCACAGGGAGACATGTAGAGACAGACAGGTAACCAGTCTATCACGGGGCCGACATGTAGAGACAGACAGGTAACCAGTCTATCACAGGGAGACATGTAGAGACAGACAGGTAACCAGTCTATCACAGGGGGAAATGTAGAGACAGACAGGTAACCAATCTATCACATGGAAACATGTGGAGACAGACAGGTAACCAGTCTATCACAGGGAGACATGTAGAGACAGACAGGTAACCAGTCTATCACAGGGAGACATGTAGAGACCGACAGGTAACCAGTCCATCACAGGGGGACATGTAGAGACAGACAGGTAACCAGTCTATCACAGGGAGACATGTAGAGACAGACAGGTAACCAGTCTATCACGGGGCCGACATTTAGAGACAGACAGGTAACCAGTCTATCACAGGGCTGACATGTAGAGACAGACAGGTGACCAGTCTATCACAGGGCTGACATGTAGAGACAGACAGGTAACCAGTCTATCACAGGGAGACATGGAGAGACAGACAGGTAACCAGTCTATCACAGGGAGACATGTAAAGACAGACAGGTAACCAGTCTATCACAGGGAGACATGTAGAGACAGACAGGTGACCAGTCTATCACAGGGAGACATGTAGAGACAGACAGGTAACCAGTCTATCACAGGGGGACATGTAGAGACAGACAGGTAACCAGTCTATCACAGGGAGACATGTAGAGACAGACAGGTAACCAGTCTATCACAGGGAGACATGTAGAGACAGACAGGTGACCAGTCTATCACAGGGAGACATGTAGAGACAGACAGGTAACCAGTCTATCACAGGGGGACATGTAGAGACAGACAGGTAACCAGTCTATCACAGGGAGACATGTAGAGACAGACAGGTAACCAGTCTATCACAGGGAGACATGTAGAGACAGACAGGTAACCAGTCTATCACGGGGCCGACATGTAGAGACAGACAGGTAACCAGTCTATCACGGGGCCGACATGTAGAGACAGACAGGTAACCAGTCTATCACAGGGATACATGTAGAGACAGACAGGTAACCAGTCTATCACAGGGGGACATGTAGAGACAGACAGGTAACCAATCTATCACATGGAGACATGTAGAGACAGACAGGTAACCAGTCTATCACGGGGCCGACATGTAGAGACAGACAGGTAACCAGTCTATCACAGGGAGACATGTAGAGACAGACAGGTAACCAGTCTATCACAGGGGGACATGTAGAGACAGACAGGTAACCAATCTATCACATGGAGACATGTGGAGACAGACAGGTAACCAGTCTATCACAGGGAGACATGTAGAGACAGACAGGTAACCAGTCTATCACGGGGCCGACATTTAGAGACAGACAGGTAACCAGTCTATCACAGGGAGACATGTAGAGACAGACAGGTAACCAGTCTATCACAGGGCTGACATGTAGAGACAGACAGGTGACCAGTCTATCACAGGGCTGACATGTAGAGAGAGACAGGTGACCAGTCTATCACAGGGCTGACATGTAGAGACAGACAGGTAACCAGTCTATCACAGGGAGACATGTAGAGACAGACAGGTAACCAGTCTATCACAGGGGGACATGTAGAGACAGACAGGTAACCAATCTATCACATGGAGACATGTGGAGACAGACAGGTAACCAGTCTATCACAGGGAGACATGTAGAGACAGACAGGTAACCAGTCTATCACGGGGCCGACATTTAGAGACAGACAGGTAACCAGTCTATCACAGGGAGACATGTAGAGACAGACAGGTAACCAGTCTATCACAGGGCTGACATGTAGAGACAGACAGGTGACCAGTCTATCACAGGGCTGACATGTAGAGAGAGACAGGTGACCAGTCTATCACAGGGCTGACATGTAGAGACAGACAGGTAACCAGTCTATCACAGGGCTGACATGTAGAGACAGACAGGTGACCAGTCTATCACAGGGCTGACATGTAGAGACAGACAGGTGACCAGTCTATCACAGGGCTGACATGTAGAGACAGACAGGTAACCAGTCTATCACAGGGGGACATGTAGAGACAGACAGGTAACCAGTCTATCACAGGGAGACATGTAAAGACAGACAGGTAACCAGTCTATCACAGGGAGACATGTAGAGACAGACAGGTGACCAGTCTATCACAGGGAGACATGTAGAGACAGACAGGTAACCAGTCTATCACAGGGGGACATGTAGAGACAGACAGGTAACCAGTCTATCACAGGGGGACATGTAGAGACAGACAGGTAACCAGTCTATCACAGGGAGACATGTAGAGACAGACAGGTAACCAGTCTATCACAGGGAGACATGTAGAGACAGACAGGTAACCAGTCTATCACAGGGAGACATGTAGAGACAGACAGGTAACCAGTCTATCACAGGGAGACATGTAGAGACAGACAGGTAACCAGTCTATCACGGGGCCGACATTTAGAGACAGACAGGTAACCAGTCTATCACAGGGAGACATGTAGAGACAGACAGGTAACCAGTCTATCACAGGGCTGACATGTAGAGACAGACAGGTGACCAGTCTATCACAGGGCTGACATGTAGAGAGAGACAGGTGACCAGTCTATCACAGGGCTGACATGTAGAGACAGACAGGTAACCAGTCTATCACAGGGCTGACATGTAGAGACAGACAAGTAACCAGTCTATCACAGGGAGACATGTAGAGACAGACAGGTAACCAGTCTATCACAGGGAGACATGTAGAGACAGACAGGTAACCAGTCTATAACAGGGAGACATGTAGAGACAGACAGGTAACCAGTCTATCACAGGGCTGACATGTAGAAACAGACAGGCAACCAGTCTATCACAGGGCTGACATGTAGAGACAGACAGGTAACCAGTCTATCACAGGGCCGACATGTAGAGACAGACAGGTAACCAGTCTATCACAGGGAGACATGTAGAGACAGACAGGTAACCAGTCTATCACAGGGAGACATGTAGAGACAGACAGGTAACCAGTCTATCACAGGGAGACATGTAGAGACAGACAGGTAACCAGTCTATCACGGGGCCGACATGTAGAGACAGACAGGTAACCAGTCTATCACAGGGAGACATGTAGAGACAGACAGGTAACCAGTCTATCACAGGGGGAAATGTAGAGACAGACAGGTAACCAATCTATCACATGGAGACATGTGGAGACAGACAGGTAACCAGTCTATCACAGGGAGACATGTAGAGACAGACAGGTAACCAGTCTATCACAGGGGGACATGTAGAGACAGACAGGTAACCAGTCTATCACAGGGAGACATGTAGAGACAGACAGGTAACCAGTCTATCACAGGGAGACATGTAGAGACAGACAGGTAACCAGTCTATCACGGGGCCGACATGTAGAGACAGACAGGTAACCAGTCTATCACAGGGAGACATGTAGAGACAGACAGGTAACCAGTCTATCACAGGGGGACATGTAGAGACAGACAGGTAACCAATCTATCACATGGAGACATGTGGAGACAGACTGGTAACCAGTCTATCACAGGGAGACATGTAGAGACAGACAGGTAACCAGTCTATCACGGGGCCGACATTTAGAGACAGACAGGTAACCAGTCTATCACAGGGAGACATGTAGAGACAGACAGGTAACCAGTCTATCACAGGGCTGACATGTAGAGAGAGACAGGTGACCAGTCTATCACAGGGCTGACATGTAGAGACAGACAGGTAACCAGTCTATCACAGGGCTGACATGTAGAGACAGACAGGTGACCAGTCTATCACAGGGCTGACATGTAGAGACAGACAGGTGACCAGTCTATCACAGGGCTGACATGTAGAGACAGACAGGTAACCAGTCTATCACAGGGGGACATGTAGAGACAGACAGGTAACCAGTCTATCACAGGGAGACATGTAAAGACAGACAGGTAACCAGTCTATCACAGGGAGACATGTAGAGACAGACAGGTGACCAGTCTATCACAGGGAGACATGTAGAGACAGACAGGTAACCAGTCTATCACAGGGGGACATGTAGAGACAGACAGGTAACCAGTCTATCACAGGGGGACATGTAGAGACAGACAGGTAACCAGTCTATCACAGGGAGACATGTAGAGACAGACAGGTAACCAGTCTATCACAGGGAGACATGTAGAGACAGACAGGTAACCAGTCTATCACAGGGAGACATGTAGAGACAGACAGGTAACCAGTCTATCACAGGGAGACATGTAGAGACAGACAGGTAACCAGTCTATCACGGGGCCGACATTTAGAGACAGACAGGTAACCAGTCTATCACAGGGAGACATGTAGAGACAGACAGGTAACCAGTCTATCACAGGGCTGACATGTAGAGACAGACAGGTGACCAGTCTATCACAGGGCTGACATGTAGAGAGAGACAGGTGACCAGTCTATCACAGGGCTGACATGTAGAGACAGACAGGTAACCAGTCTATCACAGGGCTGACATGTAGAGACAGACAAGTAACCAGTCTATCACAGGAAGACATGTAGAGACAGACAGGTAACCAGTCTATCACAGGGAGACATGTAGAGACAGACAGGTAACCAGTCTATAACAGGGAGACATGTAGAGACAGACAGGTAACCAGTCTATCACAGGGCTGACATGTAGAAACAGACAGGCAACCAGTCTATCACAGGGCTGACATGTAGAGACAGACAGGTAACCAGTCTATCACAGGGCCGACATGTAGAGACAGACAGGTAACCAGTCTATCACAGGGAGACATGTAGAGACAGACAGGTAACCAGTCTATCACAGGGAGACATGTAGAGACAGACAGGTAACCAGTCTATCACAGGGAGACATGTAGAGACAGACAGGTAACCAGTCTATCACGGGGCCGACATGTAGAGACAGACAGGTAACCAGTCTATCACAGGGAGACATGTAGAGACAGACAGGTAACCAGTCTATCACAGGGGGAAATGTAGAGACAGACAGGTAACCAATCTATCACATGGAAACATGTGGAGACAGACAGGTAACCAGTCTATCACAGGGAGACATGTAGAGACAGACAGGTAACCAGTCTATCACAGGGAGACATGTAGAGACCGACAGGTAACCAGTCCATCACAGGGGGACATGTAGAGACAGACAGGTAACCAGTCTATCACAGGGAGACATGTAGAGACAGACAGGTAACCAGTCTATCACGGGGCCGACATTTAGAGACAGACAGGTAACCAGTCTATCACAGGGAGACATGTAGAGACAGACAGGTAACCAGTCTATCACAGTGCTGACATGTAGAGACAGACAGGTGACCAGTCTATCACAGGGCTGACATGTAGAGAGAGACAGGTGACCAGTCTATCACAGGGCTGACATGTAGAGACAGACAGGTAACCAGTCTATCACAGGGCTGACATGTAGAGACAGACAAGTGACCAGTCTATCACAGGGCTGACATGTAGAGACAGACAGGTGACCAGTCTATCACAGGGCTGACATGTAGAGACAGACAGGTAACCAGTCTATCACAGGGAGACATGGAGAGACAGACAGGTAACCAGTCTATCACAGGGAGACATGTAAAGACAGACAGGTAACCAGTCTATCACAGGGAGACATGTAGAGACAGACAGGTGACCAGTCTATCACAGGGAGACATGTAGAGACAGACAGGTAACCAGTCTATCACAGGGGGACATGTAGAGACAGACAGGTAACCAGTCTATCACAGGGAGACATGTAGAGACAGACAGGTAACCAGTCTATCACAGGGAGACATGTAGAGACAGACAGGTGACCAGTCTATCACAGGGAGACATGTAGAGACAGACAGGTAACCAGTCTATCACAGGGGGACATGTAGAGACAGACAGGTAACCAGTCTATCACAGGGAGACATGTAGAGACAGACAGGTAACCAGTCTATCACAGGGAGACATGTAGAGACAGACAGGTAACCAGTCTATCACGGGGCCGACATGTAGAGACAGACAGGTAACCAGTCTATCACGGGGCCGACATGTAGAGACAGACAGGTAACCAGTCTATCACAGGGATACATGTAGAGACAGACAGGTAACCAGTCTATCACAGGGGGACATGTAGAGACAGACAGGTAACCAATCTATCACATGGAGACATTTAGAGACAGACAGGTAACCAGTCTATCACGGGGCCGACATGTAGAGACAGACAGGTAACCAGTCTATCACAGGGAGACATGTAGAGACAGACAGGTAACCAGTCTATCACAGGGGGACATGTAGAGACAGACAGGTAACCAATCTATCACATGGAGACATGTGGAGACAGACAGGTAACCAGTCTATCACAGGGAGACATGTAGAGACAGACAGGTAACCAGTCTATCACGGGGCCGACATTTAGAGACAGACAGGTAACCAGTCTATCACAGGGAGACATGTAGAGACAGACAGGTAACCAGTCTATCACAGGGCTGACATGTAGAGACAGACAGGTGACCAGTCTATCACAGGGCTGACATGTAGAGAGAGACAGGTGACCAGTCTATCACAGGGCTGACATGTAGAGACAGACAGGTAACCAGTCTATCACAGGGCTGACATGTAGAGACAGACAGGTGACCAGTCTATCACAGGGCTGACATGTAGAGACAGACAGGTGACCAGTCTATCACAGGGCTGACATGTAGAGACAGACAGGTAACCAGTCTATCACAGGGGGACATGTAGAGACAGACAGGTAACCAGTCTATCACAGGGAGACATGTAAAGACAGACAGGTAACCAGTCTATCACAGGGAGACATGTAGAGACAGACAGGTGACCAGTCTATCACAGGGAGACATGTAGAGACAGACAGGTAACCAGTCTATCACAGGGGGACATGTAGAGACAGACAGGTAACCAGTCTATCACAGGGAGACATGTAGAGACAGACAGGTAACCAGTCTATCACAGGGAGACATGTAGAGACAGACAGGTAACCAGTCTATCACGGGGCCGACATGTAGAGACAGACAGGTAACCAGTCTATCACGGGGCCGACATGTAGAGACAGACAGGTAACCAGTCTATCACAGGGATACATGTAGAGACAGACAGGTAACCAGTCTATCACAGGGGGACATGTAGAGACAGACAGGTAACCAATCTATCACATGGAGACATGTAGAGACAGACAGGTAACCAGTCTATCACGGGGCCGACATGTAGAGACAGACAGGTAACCAGTCTATCACAGGGAGACATGTAGAGACAGACAGGTAACCAATCTATCACATGGAGACATGTGGAGACAGACAGGTAACCAGTCTATCACAGGGAGACATGTAGAGACAGACAGGTAACCAGTCTATCACGGGGCCGACATTTAGAGACAGACAGGTAACCAGTCTATCACAGGGAGACATGTAGAGACAGACAGGTAACCAGTCTATCACAGGGCTGACATGTAGAGACAGACAGGTGACCAGTCTATCACAGGGCTGACATGTAGAGAGAGACAGGTGACCAGTCTATCACAGGGCTGACATGTAGAGACAGACAGGTAACCAGTCTATCACAGGGCTGACATGTAGAGACAGACAGGTGACCAGTCTATCACAGGGCTGACATGTAGAGACAGACAGGTGACCAGTCTATCACAGGGCTGACATGTAGAGACAGACAGGTAACCAGTCTATCACAGGGGGACATGTAGAGACAGACAGGTAACCAGTCTATCACAGGGAGACATGTAAAGACAGACAGGTAACCAGTCTATCACAGGGAGACATGTAGAGACAGACAGGTGACCAGTCTATCACAGGGAGACATGTAGAGACAGACAGGTAACCAGTCTATCACAGGGGGACATGTAGAGACAGACAGGTAACCAGTCTATCACAGGGGGACATGTAGAGACAGACAGGTAACCAGTCTATCACAGGGAGACATGTAGAGACAGACAGGTAACCAGTCTATCACAGGGAGACATGTAGAGACAGACAGGTAACCAGTCTATCACAGGGAGACATGTAGAGACAGACAGGTAACCAGTCTATCACAGGGAGACATGTAGAGACAGACAGGTAACCAGTCTATCACGGGGCCGACATTTAGAGACAGACAGGTAACCAGTCTATCACAGGGAGACATGTAGAGACAGACAGGTAACCAGTCTATCACAGGGCTGACATGTAGAGACAGACAGGTGACCAGTCTATCACAGGGCTGACATGTAGAGAGAGACAGGTGACCAGTCTATCACAGGGCTGACATGTAGAGACAGACAGGTAACCAGTCTATCACAGGGCTGACATGTAGAGACAGACAAGTAACCAGTCTATCACAGGGAGACATGTAGAGACAGACAGGTAACCAGTCTATCACAGGGAGACATGTAGAGACAGACAGGTAACCAGTCTATAACAGGGAGACATGTAGAGACAGACAGGTAACCAGTCTATCACAGGGCTGACATGTAGAAACAGACAGGCAACCAGTCTATCACAGGGCTGACATGTAGAGACAGACAGGTAACCAGTCTATCACAGGGCCGACATGTAGAGACAGACAGGTAACCAGTCTATCACAGGGAGACATGTAGAGACAGACAGGTAACCAGTCTATCACAGGGAGACATGTAGAGACAGACAGGTAACCAGTCTATCACAGGGAGACATGTAGAGACAGACAGGTAACCAGTCTATCACGGGGCCGACATGTAGAGACAGACAGGTAACCAGTCTATCACAGGGAGACATGTAGAGACAGACAGGTAACCAGTCTATCACAGGGGGAAATGTAGAGACAGACAGGTAACCAATCTATCACATGGAGACATGTGGAGACAGACAGGTAACCAGTCTATCACAGGGAGACATGTAGAGACAGACAGGTAACCAGTCTATCACAGGGAGACATGTAGAGACCGACAGGTAACCAGTCCATCACAGGGGGACATGTAGAGACAGACAGGTAACCAGTCTATCACAGGGAGACATGTAGAGACAGACAGGTAACCAGTCTATCACGGGGCCGACATTTAGAGACAGACAGGTAACCAGTCTATCACAGGGAGACATGTAGAGACAGACAGGTAACCAGTCTATCACAGTGCTGACATGTAGAGACAGACAGGTGACCAGTCTATCACAGGGCTGACATGTAGAGAGAGACAGGTGACCAGTCTATCACAGGGCTGACATGTAGAGACAGACAGGTAACCAGTCTATCACAGGGCTGACATGTAGAGACAGACAAGTGACCAGTCTATCACAGGGCTGACATGTAGAGACAGACAGGTGACCAGTCTATCACAGGGCTGACATGTAGAGACAGACAGGTAACCAGTCTATCACAGGGAGACATGGAGAGACAGACAGGTAACCAGTCTATCACAGGGAGACATGTAAAGACAGACAGGTAACCAGTCTATCACAGGGAGACATGTAGAGACAGACAGGTGACCAGTCTATCACAGGGAGACATGTAGAGACAGACAGGTAACCAGTCTATCACAGGGGGACATGTAGAGACAGACAGGTAACCAGTCTATCACAGGGAGACATGTAGAGACAGACAGGTAACCAGTCTATCACAGGGAGACATGTAGAGACAGACAGGTGACCAGTCTATCACAGGGAGACATGTAGAGACAGACAGGTAACCAGTCTATCACAGGGGGACATGTAGAGACAGACAGGTAACCAGTCTATCACAGGGAGACATGTAGAGACAGACAGGTAACCAGTCTATCACAGGGAGACATGTAGAGACAGACAGGTAACCAGTCTATCACGGGGCCGACATGTAGAGACAGACAGGTAACCAGTCTATCACAGGGATACATGTAGAGACAGACAGGTAACCAGTCTATCACAGGGGGACATGTAGAGACAGACAGGTAACCAGTCTATCACGGGGCCGACATGTAGAGACAGACAGGTAACCAGTCTATCACAGGGAGACATGTAGAGACAGACAGGTAACCAGTCTATCACAGGGGGACATGTAGAGACAGACAGGTAACCAATCTATCACATGGAGACATGTGGAGACAGACAGGTAACCAGTCTATCACAGGGAGACATGTAGAGACAGACAGGTAACCAGTCTATCACAGGGAGACATGTAGAGACCGACAGGTAACCAGTCCATCACAGGGGGACATGTAGAGACAGACAGGTAACCAGTCTATCACAGGGAGACATGTAGAGACAGACAGGTAACCAGTCTATCACGGGGCCGACATTTAGAGACAGACAGGTAACCAGTCTATCACAGGGAGACATGTAGAGACAGACAGGTAACCAGTCTATCACAGGGAGACATGTAGAGACCGACAGGTAACCAGTCTATCACAGGGGGACATGTAGAGACAGACAGGTAACCAGTCTATCACAGGGAGACATGTAGAGACAGACAGGTAACCAGTCTATCACAGGGAGACATGTAGAGACAGACAGGTAACCAGTCTATCACAGGGAGACATGTAGAGACAGACAGGTAACCAGTCTATCACAGGGAGACATGTAGAGACAGACAGGTAACCAGTCTATCATGGGGCCGACATTTAGAGACAGACAGGTAACCAGTCTATCACAGGGAGACATGTAGAGACAGACAGGTAACCAGTCTATCACAGGGCTGACATGTAGAGACAGACAGGTGACCAGTCTATCACAGGGCTGACATGTAGAGAGAGACAGGTGACCAGTCTATCACAGGGCTGACATGTAGAGACAGACAGGTAACCAGTCTATCACAGGGCTGACATGTAGAGACAGACAAGTAACCAGTCTATCACAGGGAGACATGTAGAGACAGACAGGTAACCAGTCTATCACAGGGAGACATGTAGAGACAGACAGGTAACCAGTCTATAACAGGGAGACATGTAGAGACAGACAGGTAACCAGTCTATCACAGGGCTGACATGTAGAAACAGACAGGCAACCAGTCTATCACAGGGCTGACATGTAGAGACAGACAGGTAACCAGTCTATCACAGGGAGAAATGTAGAGACAGACAGGTAACCAGTCTATCACAGGGAGACATGTAGAGACAGACAGGTAACCAGTCTATCACGGGGCCGACATGTAGAGACAGACAGGTAACCAGTCTATCACAGGGAGACATGTAGAGACAGACAGGTAACCAGTCTATCACAGGGGGACATGTAGAGACAGACAGGTAACCAATCTATCACATGGAGACATGTGGAGACAGACAGGTAACCAGTCTATCACAGGGAGACATGTAGAGACAGACAGGTAACCAGTCTATCACAGGGAGACATGTAGAGACCGACAGGTAACCAGTCCATCACAGGGGGACATGTAGAGACAGACAGGTAACCAGTCTATCACAGGGAGACATGTAGAGACAGACAGGTAACCAGTCTATCACGGGGCCGACATTTAGAGACAGACAGGTAACCAGTCTATCACAGGGAGACATGTAGAGACAGACAGGTAACCAGTCTATCACAGTGCTGACATGTAGAGACAGACAGGTGACCAGTCTATCACAGGGCTGACATGTAGAGAGAGACAGGTGACCAGTCTATCACAGGGCTGACATGTAGAGACAGACAGGTAACCAGTCTATCACAGGGCTGACATGTAGAGACAGACAAGTGACCAGTCTATCACAGGGCTGACATGTAGAGACAGACAGGTGACCAGTCTATCACAGGGCTGACATGTAGAGACAGACAGGTAACCAGTCTATCACAGGGAGACATGGAGAGACAGACAGGTAACCAGTCTATCACAGGGAGACATGTAAAGACAGACAGGTAACCAGTCTATCACAGGGAGACATGTAAAGACAGACAGGTAACCAGTCTATCACAGGGAGACATGTAGAGACAGACAGGTGACCAGTCTATCACAGGGAGACATGTAGAGACAGACAGGTAACCAGTCTATCACAGGGGGACATGTAGAGACAGACAGGTAACCAGTCTATCACAGGGAGACATGTAGAGACAGACAGGTAACCAGTCTATCACAGGGAGACATGTAGAGACAGACAGGTGACCAGTCTATCACAGGGAGACATGTAGAGACAGACAGGTAACCAGTCTATCACAGGGGGACATGTAGAGACAGACAGGTAACCAGTCTATCACAGGGAGACATATAGAGACAGACAGGTAACCAGTCTATCACAGGGAGACATGTAGAGACAGACAGGTAACCAGTCTATCACGGGGCCGACATGTAGAGACAGACAGGTAACCAGTCTATCACAGGGATACATGTAGAGACAGACAGGTAACCATTCTATCACAGGGGGACATGTAGAGACAGACAGGTAACCAATCTATCACATGGAGACATGTGGAGACAGACAGGTAACCAGTCTATCACAGGGAGACATGTAGAGACAGACAGGTAACCAGTCTATCACGGGGCCGACATTTAGAGACAGACAGGTAACCAGTCTATCACAGGGGGACATGTAGAGACAGACAGGTAACCAGTCTATCACAGGGAGACATGTAGAGACAGACAGGTAACCAGTCTATCACGGGGCCGACATTTAGAGACAGACAGGTAACCAGTCTATCACAGGGAGACATGTAGAGACAGACAGGTAACCAGTCTATCACAGGGAGACATGTAGAGACCGACAGGTAACCAGTCTATCACAGGGGGACATGTAGAGACAGACAGGTAACCAGTCTATCACAGGGAGACATGTAGAGACAGACAGGTAACCAGTCTATCACAGGGAGACATGTAGAGACCGACAGGTAACCAGTCCATCACAGGGGGACATGTAGAGACAGACAGGTAACCAGTCTATCACAGGGAGACATGTAGAGACAGACAGGTAACCAGTCTATCACGGGGCCGACATTTAGAGACAGACAGGTAACCAGTCTATCACAGGGAGACATGTAGAGACAGACAGGTAACCAGTCTATCACAGGGAGACATGTAGAGACCGACAGGTAACCAGTCTATCACAGGGGGACATGTAGAGACAGACAGGTAACCAGTCTATCACAGGGAGACATGTAGAGACAGACAGGTAACCAGTCTATCACAGGGAGACATGTAGAGACAGACAGGTAACCAGTCTATCACAGGGAGACATGTAGAGACAGACAGGTAACCAGTCTATCACAGGGAGACATGTAGAGACAGACAGGTAACCAGTCTATCATGGGGCCGACATTTAGAGACAGACAGGTAACCAGTCTATCACAGGGAGACATGTAGAGACAGACAGGTAACCAGTCTATCACAGGGCTGACATGTAGAGACAGACAGGTGACCAGTCTATCACAGGGCTGACATGTAGAGAGAGACAGGTGACCAGTCTATCACAGGGCTGACATGTAGAGACAGACAGGTAACCAGTCTATCACAGGGCTGACATGTAGAGACAGACAAGTAACCAGTCTATCACAGGGAGACATGTAGAGACAGACAGGTAACCAGTCTATCACAGGGAGACATGTAGAGACAGACAGGTAACCAGTCTATAACAGGGAGACATGTAGAGACAGACAGGTAACCAGTCTATCACAGGGCTGACATGTAGAAACAGACAGGCAACCAGTCTATCACAGGGCTGACATGTAGAGACAGACAGGTAACCAGTCTATCACAGGGCCGACATGTAGAGACAGACAGGTAACCAGTCTATCACAGGGAGACATGTAGAGACAGACAGGTAACCAGTCTATCACAGGGAGACATGTAGAGACAGACAGGTAACCAGTCTATCACAGGGAGACATGTAGAGACAGACAGGTAACCAGTCTATCACGGGGCCGACATGTAGAGACAGACAGGTAACCAGTCTATCACAGGGAGACATGTAGAGACAGACAGGTAACCAGTCTATCACAGGGGGACATGTAGAGACAGACAGGTAACCAATCTATCACATGGAGACATGTGGAGACAGACAGGTAACCAGTCTATCACAGGGAGACATGTAGAGACAGACAGGTAACCAGTCTATCACAGGGAGACATGTAGAGACCGACAGGTAACCAGTCCATCACAGGGGGACATGTAGAGACAGACAGGTAACCAGTCTATCACAGGGAGACATGTAGAGACAGACAGGTAACCAGTCTATCACGGGGCCGACATTTAGAGACAGACAGGTAACCAGTCTATCACAGGGAGACATGTAGAGACAGACAGGTAACCAGTCTATCACAGTGCTGACATGTAGAGACAGACAGGTGACCAGTCTATCACAGGGCTGACATGTAGAGAGAGACAGGTGACCAGTCTATCACAGGGCTGACATGTAGAGACAGACAGGTAACCAGTCTATCACAGGGCTGACATGTAGAGACAGACAAGTGACCAGTCTATCACAGGGCTGACATGTAGAGACAGACAGGTGACCAGTCTATCACAGGGCTGACATGTAGAGACAGACAGGTAACCAGTCTATCACAGGGAGACATGGAGAGACAGACAGGTAACCAGTCTATCACAGGGAGACATGTAAAGACAGACAGGTAACCAGTCTATCACAGGGAGACATGTAAAGACAGACAGGTAACCAGTCTATCACAGGGAGACATGTAGAGACAGACAGGTGACCAGTCTATCACAGGGAGACATGTAGAGACAGACAGGTAACCAGTCTATCACAGGGGGACATGTAGAGACAGACAGGTAACCAGTCTATCACAGGGAGACATGTAGAGACAGACAGGTAACCAGTCTATCACAGGGAGACATGTAGAGACAGACAGGTGACCAGTCTATCACAGGGAGACATGTAGAGACAGACAGGTAACCAGTCTATCACAGGGGGACATGTAGAGACAGACAGGTAACCAGTCTATCACAGGGAGACATGTAGAGACAGACAGGTAACCAGTCTATCACAGGGAGACATGTAGAGACAGACAGGTAACCAGTCTATCACGGGGCCGACATGTAGAGACAGACAGGTAACCAGTCTATCACAGGGATACATGTAGAGACAGACAGGTAACCATTCTATCACAGGGGGACATGTAGAGACAGACAGGTAACCAATCTATCACATGGAGACATGTGGAGACAGACAGGTAACCAGTCTATCACAGGGAGACATGTAGAGACAGACAGGTAACCAGTCTATCACGGGGCCGACATTTAGAGACAGACAGGTAACCAGTCTATCACAGGGAGACATGTAGAGACAGACAGGTAACCAGTCTATCACAGGGCTGACATGTAGAGACAGACAGGTGACCAGTCTATCACAGGGCTGACATGTAGAGAGAGACAGGTGACCAGTCTATCACAGGGCTGACATGTAGAGACAGACAGGTAACCAGTCTATCACAGGGCTGACATGTAGAGACAGACAGGTGACCAGTCTATCACAGGGCTGACATGTAGAGACAGACAGGTAACCAGTCTATCACAGGGATACATGTAGAGACAGACAGGTAACCAGTCTATCACAGGGGGACATGTAGAGACAGACAGGTAACCAATCTATCACATGGAGACATGTAGAGACAGACAGGTAACCAGTCTATCACGGGGCCGACATGTAGAGACAGACAGGTAACCAGTCTATCACAGGGAGACATGTAGAGACAGACAGGTAACCAGTCTATCACAGGGGGACATGTAGAGACAGACAGGTAACCAATCTATCACATGGAGACATGTGGAGACAGACAGGTAACCAGTCTATCACAGGGAGACATGTAGAGACAGACAGGTAACCAGTCTATCACGGGGCCGACATTTAGAGACAGACAGGTAACCAGTCTATCACAGGGAGACATGTAGAGACAGACAGGTAACCAGTCTATCACAGGGCTGACATGTAGAGACAGACAGGTGACCAGTCTATCACAGGGCTGACATGTAGAGAGAGACAGGTGACCAGTCTATCACAGGGCTGACATGTAGAGACAGACAGGTAACCAGTCTATCACAGGGCTGACATGTAGAGACAGACAGGTGACCAGTCTATCACAGGGCTGACATGTAGAGACAGACAGGTGACCAGTCTATCACAGGGCTGACATGTAGAGACAGACAGGTAACCAGTCTATCACAGGGGGACATGTAGAGACAGACAGGTAACCAGTCTATCACAGGGAGACATGTAAAGACAGACAGGTAACCAGTCTATCACAGGGAGACATGTAGAGACAGACAGGTGACCAGTCTATCACAGGGAGACATGTAGAGACAGACAGGTAACCAGTCTATCACAGGGGGACATGTAGAGACAGACAGGTAACCAGTCTATCACAGGGGGACATGTAGAGACAGACAGGTAACCAGTCTATCACAGGGAGACATGTAGAGACAGACAGGTAACCAGTCTATCACAGGGAGACATGTAGAGACAGACAGGTAACCAGTCTATCACAGGGAGACATGTAGAGACAGACAGGTAACCAGTCTATCACAGGGAGACATGTAGAGACAGACAGGTAACCAGTCTATCACGGGGCCGACATTTAGAGACAGACAGGTAACCAGTCTATCACAGGGAGACATGTAGAGACAGACAGGTAACCAGTCTATCACAGGGCTGACATGTAGAGACAGACAGGTGACCAGTCTATCACAGGGCTGACATGTAGAGAGAGACAGGTGACCAGTCTATCACAGGGCTGACATGTAGAGACAGACAGGTAACCAGTCTATCACAGGGCTGACATGTAGAGACAGACAAGTAACCAGTCTATCACAGGGAGACATGTAGAGACAGACAGGTAACCAGTCTATCACAGGGAGACATGTAGAGACAGACAGGTAACCAGTCTATAACAGGGAGACATGTAGAGACAGACAGGTAACCAGTCTATCACAGGGCTGACATGTAGAAACAGACAGGCAACCAGTCTATCACAGGGCTGACATGTAGAGACAGACAGGTAACCAGTCTATCACAGGGCCGACATGTAGAGACAGACAGGTAACCAGTCTATCACAGGGAGACATGTAGAGACAGACAGGTAACCAGTCTATCACAGGGAGACATGTAGAGACAGACAGGTAACCAGTCTATCACAGGGAGACATGTAGAGACAGACAGGTAACCAGTCTATCACGGGGCCGACATGTAGAGACAGACAGGTAACCAGTCTATCACAGGGAGACATGTAGAGACAGACAGGTAACCAGTCTATCACAGGGGGAAATGTAGAGACAGACAGGTAACCAATCTATCACATGGAGACATGTGGAGACAGACAGGTAACCAGTCTATCACAGGGAGACATGTAGAGACAGACAGGTAACCAGTCTATCACAGGGAGACATGTAGAGACCGACAGGTAACCAGTCCATCACAGGGGGACATGTAGAGACAGACAGGTAACCAGTCTATCACAGGGAGACATGTAGAGACAGACAGGTAACCAGTCTATCACGGGGCCGACATTTAGAGACAGACAGGTAACCAGTCTATCACAGGGAGACATGTAGAGACAGACAGGTAACCAGTCTATCACAGTGCTGACATGTAGAGACAGACAGGTGACCAGTCTATCACAGGGCTGACATGTAGAGAGAGACAGGTGACCAGTCTATCACAGGGCTGACATGTAGAGACAGACAGGTAACCAGTCTATCACAGGGCTGACATGTAGAGACAGACAAGTGACCAGTCTATCACAGGGCTGACATGTAGAGACAGACAGGTGACCAGTCTATCACAGGGCTGACATGTAGAGACAGACAGGTAACCAGTCTATCACAGGGAGACATGGAGAGACAGACAGGTAACCAGTCTATCACAGGGAGACATGTAAAGACAGACAGGTAACCAGTCTATCACAGGGAGACATGTAGAGACAGACAGGTGACCAGTCTATCACAGGGAGACATGTAGAGACAGACAGGTAACCAGTCTATCACAGGGGGACATGTAGAGACAGACAGGTAACCAGTCTATCACAGGGAGACATGTAGAGACAGACAGGTAACCAGTCTATCACAGGGAGACATGTAGAGACAGACAGGTGACCAGTCTATCACAGGGAGACATGTAGAGACAGACAGGTAACCAGTCTATCACAGGGGGACATGTAGAGACAGACAGGTAACCAGTCTATCACAGGGAGACATGTAGAGACAGACAGGTAACCAGTCTATCACAGGGAGACATGTAGAGACAGACAGGTAACCAGTCTATCACGGGGCCGACATGTAGAGACAGACAGGTAACCAGTCTATCACAGGGATACATGTAGAGACAGACAGGTAACCAGTCTATCACAGGGGGACATGTAGAGACAGACAGGTAACCAATCTATCACATGGAGACATGTGGAGACAGACAGGTAACCAGTCTATCACAGGGAGACATGTAGAGACAGACAGGTAACCAGTCTATCACGGGGCCGACATTTAGAGACAGACAGGTAACCAGTCTATCACAGGGAGACATGTAGAGACAGACAGGTAACCAGTCTATCACAGGGCTGACATGTAGAGACAGACAGGTGACCAGTCTATCACAGGGCTGACATGTAGAGAGAGACAGGTGACCAGTCTATCACAGGGCTGACATGTAGAGACAGACAGGTAACCAGTCTATCACAGGGCTGACATGTAGAGACAGACAGGTGACCAGTCTATCACAGGGCTGACATGTAGAGACAGACAGGTGACCAGTCTATCACAGGGCTGACATGTAGAGACAGACAGGTGACCAGTCTATCACAGGGAGACATGTAGAGACAGACAGGTAACCAGTCTATCACAAGGAGACATGTAGAGACAGACAGGTAACCAGTCTATCACAGGGGGACATGTAGAGACAGACAGGTAACCAGTCTATCACAGGGAGACATGTAGAGACAGACAGGTAACCAGTCTATCACAGGGAGACATATAGAGACAGACAGGTAACCAGTCTATCACAGGGAGACATGTAAAGACAGACAGGTAACCAGTCTATCATAGGGAGACATGTAGAGACAGACAGGTGACCAGTCTATCACAGGGAGACATGTAGAGACAGACAGGTAACCAGTCTATCACAGGGAGACATGTAGAGACAGACAGGTAACCAGTCTATCACAGGGCTGACATGTAGAGACAGACAGGTAACCAGTCTATCATGGGGCCGACATGTAGAGACAGACAGGTAACCAGTCTATCACAGGGAGACATGTAAAGACAGACAGGTAACCAGTCTATCACAGGGAGACATGTAGAGACAGACAGGTGACCAGTCTATCACAGGGAGACATGTAGAGACGGACAGGTAACCAGTCTATCACGGGGCCGACATTTAGAGACAGACAGGTAACCAGTCTATCACAGGGAGACATGTAGAGACAGACAGGTAACCAGTCTATCACAGGGAGACATGTAGAGACCGACAGGTAACCAGTCTATCACAGGGGGACATGTAGAGACAGACAGGTAACCAGTCTATCACAGGGAGACATGTAGAGACAGACAGGTAACCAGTCTATCACAGGGAGACATGTAGAGACAGACAGGTAACCAGTCTATCACAGGGAGACATGTAGAGACAGACAGGTAACCAGTCTATCACAGGGAGACATGTAGAGACAGACAGGTAACCAGTCTATCACGGGGCCGACATTTAGAGACAGACAGGTAACCAGTCTATCACAGGGAGACATGTAGAGACAGACAGGTAACCAGTCTATCACAGGGCTGACATGTAGAGACAGACAGGTGACCAGTCTATCACAGGGCTGACATGTAGAGAGAGACAGGTGACCAGTCTATCACAGGGCTGACATGTAGAGACAGACAGGTAACCAGTCTATCACAGGGCTGACATGTAGAGACAGACAAGTAACCAGTCTATCACAGGGAGACATGTAGAGACAGACAGGTAACCAGTCTATCACAGGGAGACATGTAGAGACAGACAGGTAACCAGTCTATAACAGGGAGACATGTAGAGACAGACAGGTAACCAGTCTATCACAGGGCTGACATGTAGAAACAGACAGGCAACCAGTCTATCACAGGGCTGACATGTAGAGACAGACAGGTAACCAGTCTATCACAGGGCCGACATGTAGAGACAGACAGGTAACCAGTCTATCACAGGGAGACATGTAGAGACAGACAGGTAACCAGTCTATCACAGGGAGACATGTAGAGACAGACAGGTAACCAGTCTATCACAGGGAGACATGTAGAGACAGACAGGTAACCAGTCTATCACGGGGCCGACATGTAGAGACAGACAGGTAACCAGTCTATCACAGGGAGACATGTAGAGACAGACAGGTAACCAGTCTATCACAGGGGGACATGTAGAGACAGACAGGTAACCAATCTATCACATGGAGACATGTGGAGACAGACAGGTAACCAGTCTATCACAGGGAGACATGTAGAGACAGACAGGTAACCAGTCTATCACAGGGAGACATGTAGAGACCGACAGGTAACCAGTCCATCACAGGGGGACATGTAGAGACAGACAGGTAACCAGTCTATCACAGGGAGACATGTAGAGACAGACAGGTAACCAGTCTATCACGGGGCCGACATTTAGAGACAGACAGGTAACCAGTCTATCACAGGGAGACATGTAGAGACAGACAGGTAACCAGTCTATCACAGGGAGACATGTAGAGACCGACAGGTAACCAGTCTATCACAGGGGGACATGTAGAGACAGACAGGTAACCAGTCTATCACAGGGAGACATGTAGAGACAGACAGGTAACCAGTCTATCACAGGGGGACATGTAGAGACAGACAGGTAACCAGTCTATCACAGGGCTGACATGTAGAGACAGACAGGTAACCAGTCTATCACAGGGAGACATGTAGAGACAGACAGGTAACCAGTCTATCACAGGGCTGACATGTAGAGACAGACAGGTGACCAGTCTATCACAGGGCTGACATGTAGAGAGAGACAGGTGACCAGTCTATCACAGGGCTGACATGTAGAGACAGACAGGTAACCAGTCTATCACAGGGCTGACATGTAGAGACAGACAAGTAACCAGTCTATCACAGGGAGACATGTAGAGACAGACAGGTAACCAGTCTATCACAGGGAGACATGTAGAGACAGACAGGTAACCAGTCTATAACAGGGAGACATGTAGAGACAGACAGGTAACCAGTCTATCACAGGGCTGACATGTAGAAACAGACAGGCAACCAGTCTATCACAGGGCTGACATGTAGAGACAGACAGGTAACCAGTCTATCACAGGGCCGACATGTAGAGACAGACAGGTAACCAGTCTATCACAGGGAGACATGTAGAGACAGACAGGTAACCAGTCTATCACAGGGAGACATGTAGAGACAGACAGGTAACCAGTCTATCACAGGGAGACATGTAGAGACAGACAGGTAACCAGTCTATCACGGGGCCGACATGTAGAGACAGACAGGTAACCAGTCTATCACAGGGAGACATGTAGAGACAGACAGGTAACCAGTCTATCACAGGGGGACATGTAGAGACAGACAGGTAACCAATCTATCACATGGAGACATGTGGAGACAGACAGGTAACCAGTCTATCACAGGGAGACATGTAGAGACAGACAGGTAACCAGTCTATCACAGGGAGACATGTAGAGACCGACAGGTAACCAGTCCATCACAGGGGGACATGTAGAGACAGACAGGTAACCAGTCTATCACAGGGAGACATGTAGAGACAGACAGGTAACCAGTCTATCACGGGGCCGACATTTAGAGACAGACAGGTAACCAGTCTATCACAGGGAGACATGTAGAGACAGACAGGTAACCAGTCTATCACAGTGCTGACATGTAGAGACAGACAGGTGACCAGTCTATCACAGGGCTGACATGTAGAGAGAGACAGGTGACCAGTCTATCACAGGGCTGACATGTAGAGACAGACAGGTAACCAGTCTATCACAGGGCTGACATGTAGAGACAGACAAGTGACCAGTCTATCACAGGGCTGACATGTAGAGACAGACAGGTGACCAGTCTATCACAGGGCTGACATGTAGAGACAGACAGGTAACCAGTCTATCACAGGGAGACATGGAGAGACAGACAGGTAACCAGTCTATCACAGGGAGACATGTAAAGACAGACAGGTAACCAGTCTATCACAGGGAGACATGTAAAGACAGACAGGTAACCAGTCTATCACAGGGAGACATGTAGAGACAGACAGGTGACCAGTCTATCACAGGGAGACATGTAGAGACAGACAGGTAACCAGTCTATCACAGGGGGACATGTAGAGACAGACAGGTAACCAGTCTATCACAGGGAGACATGTAGAGACAGACAGGTAACCAGTCTATCACAGGGAGACATGTAGAGACAGACAGGTGACCAGTCTATCACAGGGAGACATGTAGAGACAGACAGGTAACCAGTCTATCACAGGGGGACATGTAGAGACAGACAGGTAACCAGTCTATCACAGGGAGACATGTAGAGACAGACAGGTAACCAGTCTATCACAGGGAGACATGTAGAGACAGACAGGTAACCAGTCTATCACGGGGCCGACATGTAGAGACAGACAGGTAACCAGTCTATCACAGGGATACATGTAGAGACAGACAGGTAACCATTCTATCACAGGGGGACATGTAGAGACAGACAGGTAACCAATCTATCACATGGAGACATGTGGAGACAGACAGGTAACCAGTCTATCACAGGGAGACATGTAGAGACAGACAGGTAACCAGTCTATCACGGGGCCGACATTTAGAGACAGACAGGTAACCAGTCTATCACAGGGAGACATGTAGAGACAGACAGGTAACCAGTCTATCACAGGGCTGACATGTAGAGACAGACAGGTGACCAGTCTATCACAGGGCTGACATGTAGAGAGAGACAGGTGACCAGTCTATCACAGGGCTGACATGTAGAGACAGACAGGTAACCAGTCTATCACAGGGCTGACATGTAGAGACAGACAGGTGACCAGTCTATCACAGGGCTGACATGTAGAGACAGACAGGTGACCAGTCTATCACAGGGCTGACATGTAGAGACAGACAAGTGACCAGTCTATCACAGGGAGACATGTAGAGACAGACAGGTAACCAGTCTATCACAAGGAGACATGTAGAGACAGACAGGTAACCAGTCTATCACAGGGGGACATGTAGAGACAGACAGGTAACCAGTCTATCACAGGGAGACATGTAGAGACAGACAGGTAACCAGTCTATCACAGGGAGACATATAGAGACAGACAGGTAACCAGTCTATCACAGGGAGACATGTAAAGACAGACAGGTAACCAGTCTATCACAGGGAGACATGTAGAGACAGACAGGTGACCAGTCTATCACAGGGACACATGTAGAGACAGACAGGTAACCAGTCTATCACAGGGAGACATGTAGAGACAGACAGGTAACCAGTCTATCACAGGGCTGACATGTAGAGACAGACAGGTAACCAGTCTATCACAGGGAGACATGTAGAGGCAGACAGGTAACCAGTCTATCACAGGGAGACATGTAGAGACAGACAGGTGACCAGTCTATCACAGGGAGACATGTAGAGACAGACAGGTAACCAGTCTATCACAGGGCTGACATGTAGAGACAGACAGGTAACCAATCTATCACATGGAGACATGTAGAGACAGACAGGTAACCAATCTATCACATGGAGACAGGTGGAGACAGACAGGTAACCAGTCTATCACAGGGAGACATGTAGAGACAGACAGGTAACCAGTCTATCACAGGGAGACATGTACAGACAGACAGGTAACCAGTCTATCACAGGGAGACATGTACAGACAGACAGGTAACCAGTCTATCACAGGGCTGACATGTAGAGACAGACAGGTAACCAGTCTATCACAGGGCTGACATGTAGAGACAGACAGGTAACCAGTCTATCATAGGGCTGACATGTAGAGACAGACAGGTAACCATTCTATCACATGGAGACATGTGGAGACAGACAGGTAACCAGTCTATCACAGGGAGACATGTAGAGACAGACAGGTAACCAGTCTATCACAGGGAGACATGTAGAGACAGACAGGTAACCAGTCTATCACAGGGGGACATGTAGAGACAGACAGTTAACCAGTCTATCACAGGGAGACATGTAGAGACAGACAGGTAACCAGTCTATCACATGGAGACATGTAGAGACAGACAGGTAACCAGTCTATCACAGGGGGACATGTAGAGACAGACAGGTAACCAGTCTATCACAGGGAGACATGTAGAGACAGACAGGTAACCAGTCTATCACAGGGAGACATGGAGAGACAGACAGGTAACCAGTCTATCACAGGGAGACATGTAAAGACAGACAGGTAACCAGTCTATCACAGGGAGACATGTAGAGACAGACAGGTGACCAGTCTATCACAGGGAGACATGTAGAGACAGACAGGTAACCAGTCTATCACGGGGCCGACATTTAGAGACAGACAGGTAACCAGTCTATCACAGGGAGACATGTAGAGACAGACAGGTAACCAGTCTATCACAGGGCTGACATGTAGAGACAGACAGGTGACCAGTCTATCACAGGGCTGACATGTAGAGAGAGACAGGTGACCAGTCTATCACAGGGCTGACATGTAGAGACAGACAGGTAACCAGTCTATCACAGGGAGACATGTAGAGACAGACAGGTAACCAGTCTATCACAGGGAGACATGTAGAGACAGACAGGTAACCAGTCTATCACAGGGCTGACATGTAGAGACAGACAGGCAACCAGTCTATCACAGGGCTGACATGTAGAGACAGACAGGTAACCAGTCTATCATGGGGCCGACATGTAGAGACAGACAGGTAACCAGTCTATCACAGGGAGACATGTAGAGACAGACAGGTAACCAGTCTATCACAGGGGGACATGTAGAGACAGACAGGTAACCAGTCTATCACAGGGAGACATGTAGAGACAGACAGGTAACCAGTCTATCACAGGGAGACATGTAGAGACAGACAGGTAACCAGTCTATCACAGGGGGACATGTAGAGACAGACAGGTAACCAGTCTATCACAGGGAGACATGTAGAGACAGACAGGTAACCAGTCTATCACAGGGAGACATGTAGAGACAGACAGGTAACCAGTCTATCACAGGGAGACATGTAAAGACAGACAGGTAACCAGTCTATCACAGGGAGACATGTAGAGACAGACAGGTGACCAGTCTATCACAGGGAGACATGTAGAGACAGACAGGTAACCAGTCTATCACAGGGAGACATGTAGAGACAGACAGGTAACCAGTCTATCACAGGGCTGACATGTAGAGACAGACAGGTAACCAGTCTATCACAGGGAGACATGTAGAGACAGACAGGTAACCAGTCTATCACAGGGAGACATGTACAGACAGACAGGTAACCAGTCTATCACAGGGCTGACATGTAGAGACAGACAGGTAACCAGTCTATCACAGGGCTGACATGTAGAGACAGACAGGTAACCAGTCTATCACAGGGATACATGTAGAGACAGACAGGTAACCAGTCTATCACAGGGGGACATGTAGAGACAGACAGGTAACCAATCTATCACATGGAGACATGTGGAGACAGACAGGTAACCAGTCTATCACAGGGAGACATGTAGAGACAGACAGGTAACCAGTCTATCACGGGGCCGACATTTAGAGACAGACAGGTAACCAGTCTATCACAGGGAGACATGTAGAGACAGACAGGTAACCAGTCTATCACAGGGCTGACATGTAGAGACAGACAGGTGACCAGTCTATCACAGGGCTGACATGTAGAGAGAGACAGGTGACCAGTCTATCACAGGGCTGACATGTAGAGACAGACAGGTAACCAGTCTATCACAGGGCTGACATGTAGAGACAGACAGGTGACCAGTCTATCACAGGGCTGACATGTAGAGACAGACAGGTGACCAGTCTATCACAGGGCTGACATGTAGAGACAGACAGGTGACCAGTCTATCACAGGGAGACATGTAGAGACAGACAGGTAACCAGTCTATCACAAGGAGACATGTAGAGACAGACAGGTAACCAGTCTATCACAGGGGGACATGTAGAGACAGACAGGTAACCAGTCTATCACAGGGAGACATGTAGAGACAGACAGGTAACCAGTCTATCACAGGGAGACATATAGAGACAGACAGGTAACCAGTCTATCACAGGGAGACATGTAAAGACAGACAGGTAACCAGTCTATCACAGGGAGACATGTAGAGACAGACAGGTAACCAGTCTATCACAGGGGGACATGTAGAGACAGACAGGTAACCAGTCTATCACAGGGAGACATGTAGAGACAGACAGGTAACCAGTCTATCACAGGGAGACATGTAGAGACAGACAGGTAACCAGTCTATCACAGGGAGACATGTAGAGACAGACAGGTAACCAGTCTATCACAGGGCTGACATGTAGAGACAGACAGGCAACCAGTCTATCACAGGGCTGACATGTAGAGACAGACAGGTAACCAGTCTATCATGGGGCCGACATGTAGAGACAGACAGGTAACCAGTCTATCACAGGGAGACATGTAGAGACAGACAGGTAACCAGTCTATCACAGGGGGACATGTAGAGACAGACAGGTAACCAGTCTATCACAGGGAGACATGTAGAGACAGACAGGTAACCAGTCTATCACAGGGAGACATGTAGAGACAGACAGGTAACCAGTCTATCACAGGGGGACATGTAGAGACAGACAGTTAACCAGTCTATCACAGGGAGACATGTAGAGACAGACAGGTAACCAGTCTATCACAGGGAGACATGTAGAGACAGACAGGTAACCAGTCTATCACAGGGAGACATGTAAAGACAGACAGGTAACCAGTCTATCACAGGGAGACATGTAGAGACAGACAGGTGACCAGTCTATCACAGGGAGACATGTAGAGACAGACAGGTAACCAGTCTATCACAGGGAGACATGTAGAGACAGACAGGTAACCAGTCTATCACAGGGCTGACATGTAGAGACAGACAGGTAACCAGTCTATCACAGGGAGACATGTAGAGACAGACAGGTAACCAGTCTATCACAGGGAGACATGTACAGACAGACAGGTAACCAGTCTATCACAGGGCTGACATGTAGAGACAGACAGGTAACCAGTCTATCACAGGGCTGACATGTAGAGACAGACAGGTAACCAGTCTATCATAGGGCTGACATGTAGAGACAGACAGGTAACCAGTCTATCACAGGGAGACATGTAGAGACAGACAGGTAACCAGTCTATCACGGGGCCGACATGTAGAGACAGACAGGTAACCAGTCTATCACAGGGAGACATGTAGAGACAGACAGGTAACCAGTCTATCACAGGGAGACATGTAGAGACAGACAGGTAACCAGTCTATCACAGGGCTGACATGTAGAGACAGACAGGTAACCAGTCTATCACAGGGAGACATGTAGAGACAGACAGGTAACCAGTCTATCATAGGGCTGACATGTAGAGACAGACAGGTAACCAGTCTATCACATGGAGACATGTGGAGACAGACAGGTAACCAGTCTATCACAGGGAGACATGTAGAGACAGACAGGTAACCAGTCTATCACAGGGAGAAATGTAGAGACCGACAGGTAACCAGTCTATCACAGGGGGACATGTAGAGACAGACAGGTAACCAGTCTATCACAGGGAGACATGGAGAGACAGACAGGTAACCAGTCTATCACAGGGAGACATGTAAAGACAGACAGGTAACCAGTCTATCACAGGGAGACATGTAGAGACAGACAGGTAACCAGTCTATCACAGGGAGACATGTAGAGACAGACAGGTAACCAGTCTATCACAGGGCTGACATGTAGAGACAGACAGGCAACCAGTCTATCACAGGGCTGACATGTAGAGACAGACAGGTAACCAGTCTATCACAGGGCCGACATGTAGAGACAGACAGGTAACCAGTCTATCACAGGGAGACATGTAGAGACAGACAGGTAACCAGTCTATCACAGGGAGACATGTAGAGACAGACAGGTAACCAGTCTATCATGGGGCCGACATGTAGAGACAGACAGGTAACCAGTCTATCACAGGGAGACATGTAGAGACAGACAGGTAACCAGTCTATCACAGGGGGACATGTAGAGACAGACAGGTAACCAGTCTATCACAGGGGGACATGTAGAGACAGACAGGTAACCAGTCTATCACAGGGAGACATGTAGAGACAGACAGGTAACCAGTCTATCACAGGGAGACATGTAGAGACAGACAGGTAACCAGTCTATCACAGGGGGACATGTAGAGACAGACAGGTAACCAGTCTATCACAGGGAGACATGTAGAGACAGACAGGTAACCAGTCTATCACAGGGAGACATGGAGAGACAGACAGGTAACCAGTCTATCACAGGGAGACATGTAAAGACAGACAGGTAACCAGTCTATCACAGGGAGACATGTAGAGACAGACAGGTGACCAGTCTATCACAGGGAGACATGTAGAGACAGACAGGTAACCAGTCTATCACAGGGGGACATGTAGAGACAGACAGGTAACCAGTCTATCACAGGGAGACATGTAGAGACAGACAGGTAACCAGTCTATCACAGGGAGACATGTAGAGACCGACAGGTAACCAGTCTTTCACAGGGGGACATGTAGAGACAGACAGGTAACCAGTCTATCACAGGGAGACATGTAGAGACAGACAGGTAACCAGTCTATCACGGGGCCGACATTTAGAGACAGACAGGTAACCAGTCTATCACAGGGAGACATGTAGAGACAGACAGGTAACCAGTCTATCACAGGGCTGACATGTAGAGACAGACAGGTGACCAGTCTATCACAGGGAGACATGTAGAGACAGACAGGTAACCAGTCTATCACAGGGGGACATGTAGAGACAGACAGGTAACCAGTCTATCACAGGGAGACATGTACAGACAGACAGGTAACCAGTCTATCACAGGGCTGACATGTAGAGACAGACAGGTAACCAGTCTATCATGGGGCCGACATGTAGAGACAGACAGGTAACCAGTCTATCACAGGGAGACATGTAGAGACAGACAGGTAACCAGTCTATCACAGGGGGACATGTAGAGACAGACAGGTAACCAGTCTATCACAGGGAGACATGTAGAGACAGACAGGTAACCAGTCTATCACAGGGAGACATGTAGAGACAGACAGGTAACCAGTCTATCACAGGGGGACATGTAGAGACAGACAGGTAACCAGTCTATCACAGGGAGACATGTAGAGACAGACAGGTAACCAGTCTATCACAGGGAGACATGTAGAGACAGACAGGTAACCAGTCTATCACAGGGAGACATGTAAAGACAGACAGGTAACCAGTCTATCACAGGGAGACATGTAGAGACAGACAGGTGACCAGTCTATCACAGGGAGACATGTAGAGACAGACAGGTAACCAGTCTATCACAGGGAGACATGTAGAGACAGACAGGTAACCAGTCTATCACAGGGAGACATGTAGAGACAGACAGGTAACCAGTCTATCACAGGGAGACATGTAGAGACAGACAGGTAACCAGTCTATCACGGGGCCGACATGTAGAGACAGACAGGTAACCAGTCTATCACGGGGCCGACATGTAGAGACAGACAGGTAACCAGTCTATCACGGGGCCGACATGTAGAGACAGACAGGTAACCAGTCTATCACAGGGAGACATGTAGAGACAGACAGGTAACCAGTCTATCACAGGGGGACATGTAGAGACAGACAGGTAACCAATCTATCACATGGAGACATGTGGAGACAGACAGGTAACCAGTCTATCACAGGGAGACATGTAGAGACAGACAGGTAACCAGTCTATCACAGGGAGACATGTAGAGACCGACAGGTAACCAGTCCATCACAGGGGGACATGTAGAGACAGACAGGTAACCAGTCTATCACAGGGAGACATGTAGAGACAGACAGGTAACCAGTCTATCACGGGGCCGACATTTAGAGACAGACAGGTAACCAGTCTATCACAGGGAGACATGTAGAGACAGACAGGTAACCAGTCTATCACAGTGCTGACATGTAGAGACAGACAGGTGACCAGTCTATCACAGGGCTGACATGTAGAGAGAGACAGGTGACCAGTCTATCACAGGGCTGACATGTAGAGACAGACAGGTAACCAGTCTATCACAGGGCTGACATGTAGAGACAGACAAGTGACCAGTCTATCACAGGGCTGACATGTAGAGACAGACAGGTGACCAGTCTATCACAGGGCTGACATGTAGAGACAGACAGGTAACCAGTCTATCACAGGGAGACATGGAGAGACAGACAGGTAACCAGTCTATCACAGGGAGACATGTAAAGACAGACAGGTAACCAGTCTATCACAGGGAGACATGTAGAGACAGACAGGTGACCAGTCTATCACAGGGAGACATGTAGAGACAGACAGGTAACCAGTCTATCACAGGGGGACATGTAGAGACAGACAGGTAACCAGTCTATCACAGGGAGACATGTAGAGACAGACAGGTAACCAGTCTATCACAGGGAGACATGTAGAGACAGACAGGTGACCAGTCTATCACAGGGAGACATGTAGAGACAGACAGGTAACCAGTCTATCACAGGGGGACATGTAGAGACAGACAGGTAACCAGTCTATCACAGGGAGACATGTAGAGACAGACAGGTAACCAGTCTATCACAGGGAGACATGTAGAGACCGACAGGTAACCAGTCTTTCACAGGGGGACATGTAGAGACAGACAGGTAAACAGTCTATCACAGGGAGACATGTAGAGACAGACAGGTAACCAGTCTATCACGGGGCCGACATTTAGAGACAGACAGGTAACCAGTCTATCACAGGGAGACATGTAGAGACAGACAGGTAACCAGTCTATCACAAGGCTGACATGTAGAGACAGACAGGTGACCAGTCTATCACAGGGAGACATGTAGAGACAGACAGGTAACCAGTCTATCACAGGGGGACATGTAGAGACAGACAGGTAACCAGTCTATCACAGGGAGACATGTACAGACAGACAGGTAACCAGTCTATCACAGGGCTGACATGTAGAGACAGACAGGTAACCAGTCTATCATGGGGCCGACATGTAGAGACAGACAGGTAACCAGTCTATCACAGGGAGACATGTAGAGACAGACAGGTAACCAGTCTATCACAGGGGGACATGTAGAGACAGACAGGTAACCAGTCTATCACAGGGAGACATGTAGAGACAGACAGGTAACCAGTCTATCACAGGGAGACATGTAGAGACAGACAGGTAACCAGTCTATCACAGGGGGACATGTAGAGACAGACAGGTAACCAGTCTATCACAGGGAGACATGTAGAGACAGACAGGTAACCAGTCTATCACAGGGAGACATGTAGAGACAGACAGGTAACCAGTCTATCACAGGGAGACATGTAAAGACAGACAGGTAACCAGTCAATCACAGGGAGACATGTAGAGACAGACAGGTGACCAGTCTATCACAGGGAGACATGTAGAGACAGACAGGTAACCAGTCTATCACAGGGAGACATGTAGAGACAGACAGGTAACCAGTCTATCACAGGGAGACATGTAGAGACAGACAGGTAACCAGTCTATCACAGGGAGACATGTAGAGACAGACAGGTAACCAGTCTATCACGGGGCCGACATGTAGAGACAGACAGGTAACCAGTCTATCACGGGGCCGACATGTAGAGACAGACAGGTAACCAGTCTATCACGGGGCCGACATGTAGAGACAGACAGGTAACCAGTCTATCACAGGGAGACATGTAGAGACAGACAGGTAACCAGTCTATCACAGGGGGACATGTAGAGACAGACAGGTAACCAATCTATCACATGGAGACATGTGGAGACAGACAGGTAACCAGTCTATCACAGGGAGACATGTAGAGACAGACAGGTAACCAGTCTATCACAGGGAGACATGTAGAGACCGACAGGTAACCAGTCCATCACAGGGGGACATGTAGAGACAGACAGGTAACCAGTCTATCACAGGGAGACATGTAGAGACAGACAGGTAACCAGTCTATCACGGGGCCGACATTTAGAGACAGACAGGTAACCAGTCTATCACAGGGAGACATGTAGAGACAGACAGGTAACCAGTCTATCACAGTGCTGACATGTAGAGACAGACAGGTGACCAGTCTATCACAGGGCTGACATGTAGAGAGAGACAGGTGACCAGTCTATCACAGGGCTGACATGTAGAGACAGACAGGTAACCAGTCTATCACAGGGCTGACATGTAGAGACAGACAAGTGACCAGTCTATCACAGGGCTGACATGTAGAGACAGACAGGTGACCAGTCTATCACAGGGCTGACATGTAGAGACAGACAGGTAACCAGTCTATCACAGGGAGACATGGAGAGACAGACAGGTAACCAGTCTATCACAGGGAGACATGTAAAGACAGACAGGTAACCAGTCTATCACAGGGAGACATGTAGAGACAGACAGGTGACCAGTCTATCACAGGGAGACATGTAGAGACAGACAGGTAACCAGTCTATCACAGGGGGACATGTAGAGACAGACAGGTAACCAGTCTATCACAGGGAGACATGTAGAGACAGACAGGTAACCAGTCTATCACAGGGAGACATGTAGAGACAGACAGGTGACCAGTCTATCACAGGGAGACATGTAGAGACAGACAGGTAACCAGTCTATCACAGGGGGACATGTAGAGACAGACAGGTAACCAGTCTATCACAGGGAGACATGTAGAGACAGACAGGTAACCAGTCTATCACAGGGAGACATGTAGAGACAGACAGGTAACCAGTCTATCACGGGGCCGACATGTAGAGACAGACAGGTAACCAGTCTATCACAGGGATACATGTAGAGACAGACAGGTAACCAGTCTATCACAGGGGGACATGTAGAGACAGACAGGTAACCAATCTATCACATGGAGACATGTGGAGACAGACAGGTAACCAGTCTATCACAGGGGGACATGTAGAGACAGACAGGTAACCAGTCTATCACAGGGAGACATGTAGAGACAGACAGGTAACCAGTCTATCACAGGGAGACATATAGAGACAGACAGGTAACCAGTCTATCACAGGGAGACATGTAAAGACAGACAGGTAACCAGTCTATCACAGGGAGACATGTAGAGACAGACAGGTGACCAGTCTATCACAGGGAGACATGTAGAGACAGACAGGTAACCAGTCTATCACAGGGAGACATGTAGAGACAGACAGGTAACCAGTCTATCACAGGGCTGACATGTAGAGACAGACAGGTAACCAGTCTATCACAGGGAGACATGTAGAGGCAGACAGGTAACCAGTCTATCACAGGGAGACATGTAGAGACAGACAGGTGACCAGTCTATCACAGGGAGACATGTAGAGACAGACAGGTAACCAGTCTATCACAGGGCTGACATGTAGAGACAGACAGGTAACCAATCTATCACATGGAGACATGTAGAGACAGACAGGTAACCAATCTATCACATGGAGACATGTGGAGACAGACAGGTAACCAGTCTATCACAGGGAGACATGTAGAGACAGACAGGTAACCAGTCTATCACAGGGCTGACATGTAGAGACAGACAAGTGACCAGTCTATCACAGGGCTGACATGTAGAGACAGACAGGTGACCAGTCTATCACAGGGCTGACATGTAGAGACAGACAGGTAACCAGTCTATCACAGGGAGACATGTAGAGACAGACAGGTAACCAGTCTATCACAGGGGGACATGTAGAGACAGACAGGTAACCAGTCTATCACAGGGAGACATGTAGAGACAGACAGGTAACCAGTCTATCACAGGGAGACATGTAGAGACAGACAGGTAACCAGTCTATCACAGGGAGACATGTAAAGACAGACAGGTAACCAGTCTATCACAGGGAGACATGTAGAGACAGACAGGTGACCAGTCTATCACAGGGAGACATGTAGAGACAGACAGGTAACCAGTCTATCACAGGGAGACATGTAGAGACAGACAGGTAACCAGTCTATCACAGGGAGACATGTAGAGACAGACAGGTAACCAGTCTATCACAGGGAGACATGTACAGACAGACAGGTAACCAGTCTATCACAGGGCTGACATGGAGAGACAGACAGGTAACCAGTCTATCACAGGGCTGACATGTAGAGACAGACAGGTAACCAGTCTATCATAGGGCTGACATGTAGAGACAGACAGGTAACCATTCTATCACATGGAGACATGTGGAGACAGACAGGTAACCAGTCTATCACATGGAGACATGTAGAGACAGACAGGTAACCAGTCTATCACAGGGGGACATGTAGAGACAGACAGGTAACCAGTCTATCACAGGGAGACATGTAGAGACAGACAGGTAACCAGTCTATCACAGGGAGACATGGAGAGACAGACAGGTAACCAGTCTATCACAGGGAGACATGTAAAGACAGACAGGTAACCAGTCTATCACAGGGAGACATGTAGAGACAGACAGGTGACCAGTCTATCACAGGGATACATGTAGAGACAGACAGGTAACCAGTCTATCACAGGGGGACATGTAGAGACAGACAGGTAACCAGTCTATCACAGGGAGACATGTAGAGACAGACAGGTAACCAGTCTATCACAGGGAGACATGTAGAGACCGACAGGTAACCAGTCTTTCACAGGGGGACATGTAGAGACAGACAGGTAACCAGTCTATCACAGGGAGACATGTAGAGACAGACAGGTAACCAGTCTATCACAGGGAGACATGTAGAGACAGACAGGTAACCAGTCTATCACAGGGAGACATGTAGAGACAGACAGGTAACCAGTCTATCACAGGGAGA
Source organism: Eutrigla gurnardus (assembly GCF_963514095.1). Classification (NCBI taxonomy): domain Eukaryota; kingdom Metazoa; phylum Chordata; class Actinopteri; order Perciformes; family Triglidae; genus Eutrigla; species Eutrigla gurnardus. Next base: position 329,525 of record NC_139925.1, read on the forward strand.
CATGTAGAGACAGACAGGTAACCAGTCTATCACAGGGCTGACATGTAGAGACAGACAGGTGACCAGTCTATCACAGGGCTGACATGTAGAGAGAGACAGGTGACCAGTCTATCACAGGGCTGACATGTAGAGACAGACAGGTAACCAGTCTATCACAGGGAGACATGTAGAGACAGACAGGTAACCAGTCTATCACAGGGAGACATGTAGAGACAGACAGGTAACCAGTCTATCACAGGGCTGACATGTAGAGACAGACAGGCAACCAGTCTATCACAGGGCTGACATGTAGAGACAGACAGGTAACCAGTCTATCATGGGGCCGACATGTAGAGACAGACAGGTAACCAGTCTATCACAGGGAGACATGTAGAGACAGACAGGTAACCAGTCTATCACAGGGGGACATGTAGAGACAGACAGGTAACCAGTCTATCACAGGGAGACATGTAGAGACAGACAGGTAACCAGTCTATCACAGGGAGACATGTAGAGACAGACAGGTAACCAGTCTATCACAGGGGGACATGTAGAGACAGACAGGTAACCAGTCTATCACAGGGAGACATGTAGAGACAGACAGGTAACCAGTCTATCACAGGGAGACATGTAGAGACAGACAGGTAACCAGTCTATCACAGGGAGACATGTAAAGACAGACAGGTAACCAGTCTATCACAGGGAGACATGTAGAGACAGACAGGTGACCAGTCTATCACAGGGAGACATGTAGAGACAGACAGGTAACCAGTCTATCACAGGGAGACATGTAGAGACAGACAGGTAACCAGTCTATCACAGGGCTGACATGTAGAGACAGACAGGTAACCAGTCTATCACAGGGAGACATGTAGAGACAGACAGGTAACCAGTCTATCACAGGGAGACATGTACAGACAGACAGGTAACCAGTCTATCACAGGGCTGACATGTAGAGACAGACAGGTAACCAGTCTATCACAGGGCTGACATGTAGAGACAGACAGGTAACCAGTCTATCATAGGGCTGACATGTAGAGACAGACAGGTAACCAGTCTATCACAGGGAGACATGTAGAGACAGACAGGTAACCAGTCTATCACGGGGCCGACATGTAGAGACAGACAGGTAACCAGTCTATCACAGGGATACATGTAGAGACAGACAGGTAACCAGTCTATCACAGGGGGACATGTAGAGACAGACAGGTAACCAATCTATCACATGGAGACATGTGGAGACAGACAGGTAACCAGTCTATCACAGGGAGACATGTAGAGACAGACAGGTAACCAGTCTATCACGGGGCCGACATTTAGAGACAGACAGGTAACCAGTCTATCACAGGGAGACATGTAGAGACAGACAGGTAACCAGTCTATCACAGGGCTGACATGTAGAGACAGACAGGTGACCAGTCTATCACAGGGCTGACATGTAGAGAGAAACAGGTGACCAGTCTATCACAGGGCTGACATGTAGAGACAGACAGGTAACCAGTCTATCACAGGGCTGACATGTAGAGACAGACAGGTGACCAGTCTATCACAGGGCTGACATGTAGAGACAGACAGGTGACCAGTCTATCACAGGGCTGACATGTAGAGACAGACAGGTGACCAGTCTATCACAGGGAGACATGTAGAGACAGACAGGTAACCAGTCTATCACAAGGAGACATGTAGAGACAGACAGGTAACCAGTCTATCACAGGGGGACATGTAGAGACAGACAGGTAACCAGTCTATCACAGGGAGACATGTAGAGACAGACAGGTAACCAGTCTATCACAGGGAGACATATAGAGACAGACAGGTAACCAGTCTATCACAGGGAGACATGTAAAGACAGACAGGTAACCAGTCTATCACAGGGAGACATGTAGAGACAGACAGGTGACCAGTCTATCACAGGGAGACATGTAGAGACAGACAGGTAACCAGTCTATCACAGGGAGACATGTAGAGACAGACAGGTAACCAGTCTATCACAGGGCTGACATGTAGAGACAGACAGGTAACCAGTCTATCACAGGGAGACATGTAGAGGCAGACAGGTAACCAGTCTATCACAGGGAGACATGTAGAGACAGACAGGTGACCAGTCTATCACAGGGAGACATGTAGAGACAGACAGGTAACCAGTCTATCACAGGGCTGACATGTAGAGACAGACAGGTAACCAATATATCACATGGAGACATGTAGAGACAGACAGGTAACCAATCTATCACATGGAGACATGTGGAGAAAGACAGGTAACCAGTCTATCACAGGGAGACATGTAGAGACAGACAGGTAACCAGTCTATCACAGGGCTGACATGTAGAGACAGACAAGTGACCAGTCTATCACAGGGCTGACATGTAGAGACAGACAGGTGACCAGTCTATCACAGGGCTGACATGTAGAGACAGACAGGTAACCAGTCTATCACAAGGAGACATGTAGAGACAGACAGGTAACCAGTCTATCACAGGGGGACATGTAGAGACAGACAGGTAACCAGTCTATCACAGGGAGACATGTAGAGACAGACAGGTAACCAGTCTATCACAGGGAGACATATAGAGACAGACAGGTAACCAGTCTATCACAGGGAGACATGTAAAGACAGACAGGTAACCAGTCTATCACAGGGAGACATGTAGAGACAGACAGGTGACCAGTCTATCACAGGGAGACATGTAGAGACAGACAGGTAACCAGTCTATCACAGGGAGACATGTAGAGACAGACAGGTAACCAGTCTATCACAGGGCTGACATGTAGAGACAGACAGGTAACCAGTCTATCACAGGGAGACATGTAGAGGCAGACAGGTAACCAGTCTATCACAGGGAGACATGTAGAGACAGACAGGTGACCAGTCTATCACAGGGAGACATGTAGAGACAGACAGGTAACCAGTCTATCACAGGGCTGACATGTAGAGACAGACAGGTAACCAATATATCACATGGAGACATGTAGAGACAGACAGGTAACCAATCTATCACATGGAGACATGTGGAGAAAGACAGGTAACCAGTCTATCACAGGGAGACATGTAGAGACAGACAGGTAACCAGTCTATCACAGGGCTGACATGTAGAGACAGACAAGTGACCAGTCTATCACAGGGCTGACATGTAGAGACAGACAGGTGACCAGTCTATCACAGGGCTGACATGTAGAGACAGACAGGTAACCAGTCTATCACAGGGAGACATGTAGAGACAGACAGGTAACCAGTCTATCACAGGGGGACATGTAGAGACAGACAGGTAACCAGTCTATCACAGGGAGACATGTAGAGACAGACAGGTAACCAGTCTATCACAGGGCTGACATGTAGAGACAGACAGGTGACCAGTCTATCACAGGGCTGACATGTAGAGAGAGACAGGTGACCAGTCTATCACAGGGCTGACATGTAGAGACAGACAGGTAACCAGTCTATCACAGGGCTGACATGTAGAGACAGACAGGTGACCAGTCTATCACAGGGCTGACATGTATAGACAGACAGGTGACCAGTCTATCACAGGGCTGACATGTAGAGACAGACAGGTGACCAGTCTATCACAGGGAGACATGTAGAGACAGACAGGTAACCAGTCTATCACAAGGAGACATGTAGAGACAGACAGGTAACCAGTCTATCACAGGGGGACATGTAGAGACAGACAGGTAACCAGTCTATCACAGGGAGACATGTAGAGACAGACAGGTAACCAGTCTATCACAGGGAGACATATAGAGACAGACAGGTAACCAGTCTATCACAGGGAGACATGTAAAGACAGACAGGTAACCAGTCTATCACAGGGGGACATGTAGAGACAGACAGGTAACCAGTCTATCACAGGGAGACATGTAGAGACAGACAGGTAACCAGTCTATCACAGGGAGACATGTAGAGACAGACAGGTAACCAGTCTATCACAGGGAGACATGTAAAGACAGACAGGTAACCAGTCTATCACAGGGAGACATGTAGAGACAGACAGGTGACCAGTCTATCACAGGGAGACATGTAGAGACAGACAGGTAACCAGTCTATCACAGGGAGACATGTAGAGACAGACAGGTAACCAGTCTATCACAGGGAGACATGTAGAGACAGACAGGTAACCAGTCTATCACAGGGAGACATGTACAGACAGACAGGTAACCAGTCTATCACAGGGCTGACATGTAGAGACAGACAGGTAACCAGTCTATCACAGGGCTGACATGTAGAGACAGACAGGTAACCAGTCTATCATAGGGCTGACATGTAGAGACAGACAGGTAACCATTCTATCACATGGAGACATGTGGAGACAGACAGGTAACCAGTCTATCACATGGAGACATGTAGAGACAGACAGGTAACCAGTCTATCACAGGGGGACATGTAGAGACAGACAGGTAACCAGTCTATCACAGGGAGACATGTAGAGACAGACAGGTAACCAGTCTATCACAGGGAGACATGGAGAGACAGACAGGTAACCAGTCTATCACAGGGAGACATGTAAAGACAGACAGGTAACCAGTCTATCACAGGGAGACATGTAGAGACAGACAGGTGACCAGTCTATCACAGGGAGACATGTAGAGACAGACAGGTAACCAGTCTATCACAGGGGGACATGTAGAGACAGACAGGTAACCAGTCTATCACAGGGAGACATGTAGAGACAGACAGGTAACCAGTCTATCACAGGGAGACATGTAGAGACCGACAGGTAACCAGTCTTTCACAGGGGGACATGTAGAGACAGACAGGTAACCAGTCTATCACAGGGAGACATGTAGAGACAGACAGGTAACCAGTCTATCACAGGGAGACATGTAGAGACCGACAGGTAACCAGTCTTTCACAGGGGGACATGTAGAGACAGACAGGTAACCAGTCTATCACAGGGAGACATGTAGAGACAGACAGGTAACCAGTCTATCACGGGACCGACATTTAGAGACAGACAGGTAACCAGTCTATCACAGGGAGACATGTAGAGACAGACAGGTAACCAGTCTATCACAGGGCTGACATGTAGAGACAGACAGGTGACCAGTCTATCACAGGGCTGACATGTAGAGAGAGACAGGTGACCAGTCTATCACAGGGCTGACATGTAGAGACAGACAGGTAACCAGTCTATCACAGGGAGACATGTAGAGACAGACAGGTAACCAGTCTATCACAGGGAGACATGTAGAGACAGACAGGTAACCAGTCTATCACAGGGCTGACATGTAGAGACAGACAGGCAACCAGTCTATCACAGGGCTGACATGTAGAGACAGACAGGTAACCAGTCTATCATGGGGCCGACATGTAGAGACAGACAGGTAACCAGTCTATCACAGGGAGACATGTAGAGACAGACAGGTAACCAGTCTATCACAGGGGGACATGTAGAGACAGACAGGTAACCAGTCTATCACAGGGAGACATGTAGAGACAGACAGGTAACCAGTCTATCACAGGGAGACATGTAGAGACAGACAGGTAACCAGTCTATCACAGGGGGACATGTAGAGACAGACAGGTAACCAGTCTATCACAGGGAGACATGTAGAGACAGACAGGTAACCAGTCTATCACAGGGAGACATGTAGAGACAGACAGGTAACCAGTCTATCACAGGGAGACATGTAAAGACAGACAGGTAACCAGTCTATCACAGGGAGACATGTAGAGACAGACAGGTGACCAGTCTATCACAGGGAGACATGTAGAGACAGACAGGTAACCAGTCTATCACAAGGAGACATGTAGAGACAGACAGGTAACCAGTCTATCACAGGGGGACATGTAGAGACAGACAGGTAACCAGTCTATCACAGGGAGACATGTAGAGACAGACAGGTAACCAGTCTATCACAGGGAGACATATAGAGACAGACAGGTAACCAGTCTATCACAGGGAGACATGTAAAGACAGACAGGTAACCAGTCTATCACAGGGGGACATGTAGAGACAGACAGGTAACCAGTCTATCACAGGGAGACATGTAGAGACAGACAGGTAACCAGTCTATCACAGGGAGACATGTAGAGACAGACAGGTAACCAGTCTATCACAGGGAGACATGTAAAGACAGACAGGTAACCAGTCTATCACAGGGAGACATGTAGAGACAGACAGGTGACCAGTCTATCACAGGGAGACATGTAGAGACAGACAGGTAACCAGTCTATCACAGGGAGACATGTAGAGACAGACAGGTAACCAGTCTATCACAGGGAGACATGTAGAGACAGACAGGTAACCAGTCTATCACAGGGAGACATGTACAGACAGACAGGTAACCAGTCTATCACAGGGCTGACATGTAGAGACAGACAGGTAACCAGTCTATCACAGGGCTGACATGTAGAGACAGACAGGTAACCAGTCTATCATAGGGCTGACATGTAGAGACAGACAGGTAACCATTCTATCACATGGAGACATGTGGAGACAGACAGGTAACCAGTCTATCACATGGAGACATGTAGAGACAGACAGGTAACCAGTCTATCACAGGGGGACATGTAGAGACAGACAGGTAACCAGTCTATCACAGGGAGACATGTAGAGACAGACAGGTAACCAGTCTATCACAGGGAGACATGGAGAGACAGACAGGTAACCAGTCTATCACAGGGAGACATGTAAAGACAGACAGGTAACCAGTCTATCACAGGGAGACATGTAGAGACAGACAGGTGACCAGTCTATCACAGGGAGACATGTAGAGACAGACAGGTAACCAGTCTATCACAGGGGGACATGTAGAGACAGACAGGTAACCAGTCTATCACAGGGAGACATGTAGAGACAGACAGGTAACCAGTCTATCACAGGGAGACATGTAGAGACCGACAGGTAACCAGTCTTTCACAGGGGGACATGTAGAGACAGACAGGTAACCAGTCTATCACAGGGAGACATGTAGAGACAGACAGGTAACCAGTCTATCACAGGGAGACATGTAGAGACCGACAGGTAACCAGTCTTTCACAGGGGGACATGTAGAGACAGACAGGTAACCAGTCTATCACAGGGAGACATGTAGAGACAGACAGGTAACCAGTCTATCACGGGACCGACATTTAGAGACAGACAGGTAACCAGTCTATCACAGGGAGACATGTAGAGACAGACAGGTAACCAGTCTATCACAGGGCTGACATGTAGAGACAGACAGGTGACCAGTCTATCACAGGGCTGACATGTAGAGAGAGACAGGTGACCAGTCTATCACAGGGCTGACATGTAGAGACAGACAGGTAACCAGTCTATCACAGGGAGACATGTAGAGACAGACAGGTAACCAGTCTATCACAGGGAGACATGTAGAGACAGACAGGTAACCAGTCTATCACAGGGCTGACATGTAGAGACAGACAGGCAACCAGTCTATCACAGGGCTGACATGTAGAGACAGACAGGTAACCAGTCTATCATGGGGCCGACATGTAGAGACAGACAGGTAACCAGTCTATCACAGGGAGACATGTAGAGACAGACAGGTAACCAGTCTATCACAGGGGGACATGTAGAGACAGACAGGTAACCAGTCTATCACAGGGAGACATGTAGAGACAGACAGGTAACCAGTCTATCACAGGGAGACATGTAGAGACAGACAGGTAACCAGTCTATCACAGGGGGACATGTAGAGACAGACAGGTAACCAGTCTATCACAGGGAGACATGTAGAGACAGACAGGTAACCAGTCTATCACAGGGAGACATGTAGAGACAGACAGGTAACCAGTCTATCACAGGGAGACATGTAAAGACAGACAGGTAACCAGTCTATCACAGGGAGACATGTAGAGACAGACAGGTGACCAGTCTATCACAGGGAGACATGTAGAGACAGACAGGTAACCAGTCTATCACAGGGAGACATGTAGAGACAGACAGGTAACCAGTCTATCACAGGGCTGACATGTAGAGACAGACAGGTAACCAGTCTATCACAGGGAGACATGTAGAGACAGACAGGTAACCAGTCTATCACAGGGAGACATGTACAGACAGACAGGTAACCAGTCTATCACAGGGCTGACATGTAGAGACAGACAGGTAATCAGTCTATCACAGGGCTGACATGTAGAGACAGACAGGTAACCAGTCTATCATAGGGCTGACATGTAGAGACAGACAGGTAACCAGTCTATCACAGGGAGACATGTAGAGACAGACAGGTAACCAGTCTATCACGGGGCCGACATGTAGAGACAGACAGGTAACCAGTCTATCACAGGGATACATGTAGAGACAGACAGGTAACCAGTCTATCACAGGGGGACATGTAGAGACAGACAGGTAACCAATCTATCACATGGAGACATGTGGAGACAGACAGGTAACCAGTCTATCACAGGGAGACATGTAGAGACAGACAGGTAACCAGTCTATCACGGGGCCGACATTTAGAGACAGACAGGTAACCAGTCTATCACAGGGAGACATGTAGAGACAGACAGGTAACCAGTCTATCACAGGGCTGACATGTAGAGACAGACAGGTGACCAGTCTATCACAGGGCTGACATGTAGAGAGAGACAGGTGACCAGTCTATCACAGGGCTGACATGTAGAGACAGACAGGTAACCAGTCTATCACAGGGCTGACATGTAGAGACAGACAGGTGACCAGTCTATCACAGGGCTGACATGTAGAGACAGACAGGTGACCAGTCTATCACAGGGCTGACATGTAGAGACAGACAGGTGACCAGTCTATCACAGGGAGACATGTAGAGACAGACAGGTAACCAGTCTATCACAAGGAGACATGTAGAGACAGACAGGTAACCAGTCTATCACAGGGGGACATGTAGAGACAGACAGGTAACCAGTCTATCACAGGGAGACATGTAGAGACAGACAGGTAACCAGTCTATCACAGGGAGACATATAGAGACAGACAGGTAACCAGTCTATCACAGGGAGACATGTAAAGACAGACAGGTAACCAGTCTATCACAGGGGGACATGTAGAGACAGACAGGTGACCAGTCTATCACAGGGAGACATGTAGAGACAGACAGGTAACCAGTCTATCACAGGGAGACATGTAGAGACAGACAGGTAACCAGTCTATCACAGGGCTGACATGTAGAGACAGACAGGTAACCAGTCTATCACAGGGAGACATGTAGAGGCAGACAGGTAACCAGTCTATCACAGGGAGACATGTAGAGACAGACAGGTGACCAGTCTATCACAGGGAGACATGTAGAGACAGACAGGTAACCAGTCTATCACAGGGCTGACATGTAGAGACAGACAGGTAACCAATATATCACATGGAGACATGTAGAGACAGACAGGTAACCAATCTATCACATGGAGACATGTGGAGAAAGACAGGTAACCAGTCTATCACAGGGAGACATGTAGAGACAGACAGGTAACCAGTCTATCACAGGGCTGACATGTAGAGACAGACAAGTGACCAGTCTATCACAGGGCTGACATGTAGAGACAGACAGGTGACCAGTCTATCACAGGGCTGACATGTAGAGACAGACAGGTAACCAGTCTATCACAGGGAGACATGTAGATACAGACAGGTAACCAGTCTATCACAGGGGGACATGTAGAGACAGACAGGTAACCAGTCTATCACAGGGAGACATGTAGAGACAGACAGGTAACCAGTCTATCACAGGGCTGACATGTAGAGACAGACAGGTGACCAGTCTATCACAGGGCTGACATGTAGAGAGAGACAGGTGACCAGTCTATCACAGGGCTGACATGTAGAGACAGACAGGTAACCAGTCTATCACAGGGCTGACATGTAGAGACAGACAGGTGACCAGTCTATCACAGGGCTGACATGTAGAGACAGACAGGTGACCAGTCTATCACAGGGCTGACATGTAGAGACAGACAGGTGACCAGTCTATCACAGGGAGACATGTAGAGACAGACAGGTAACCAGTCTATCACAAGGAGACATGTAGAGACAGACAGGTAACCAGTCTATCACAGGGGGACATGTAGAGACAGACAGGTAACCAGTCTATCACAGGGAGACATGTAGAGACAGACAGGTAACCAGTCTATCACAGGGAGACATATAGAGACAGACAGGTAACCAGTCTATCACAGGGAGACATGTAAAGACAGACAGGTAACCAGTCTATCACAGGGAGACATGTAGAGACAGACAGGTGACCAGTCTATCACAGGGAGACATGTAGAGACAGACAGGTAACCAGTCTATCACAGGGAGACATGTAGAGACAGACAGGTAACCAGTCTATCACAGGGCTGACATGTAGAGACAGACAGGTAACCAGTCTATCACAGGGAGACATGTAGAGGCAGACAGGTAACCAGTCTATCACAGGGAGACATGTAGAGACAGACAGGTGACCAGTCTATCACAGGGAGACATGTAGAGACAGACAGGTAACCAGTCTATCACAGGGCTGACATGTAGAGACAGACAGGTAACCAATATATCACATGGAGACATGTAGAGACAGACAGGTAACCAATCTATCACATGGAGACATGTGGAGTAAGACAGGTAACCAGTCTATCACAGGGAGACATGTAGAGACAGACAGGTAACCAGTCTATCACAGGGCTGACATGTAGAGACAGACAAGTGACCAGTCTATCACAGGGCTGACATGTAGAGACAGACAGGTGACCAGTCTATCACAGGGCTGACATGTAGAGACAGACAGGTAACCAGTCTATCACAGGGAGACATGTAGAGACAGACAGGTAACCAGTCTATCACAGGGGGACATGTAGAGACAGACAGGTAACCAGTCTATCACAGGGAGACATGTAGAGACAGACAGGTAACCAGTCTATCACAGGGAGACATGTAGAGACAGACAGGTAACCAGTCTATCACAGGGAGACATGTAAAGACAGACAGGTAACCAGTCTATCACAGGGAGACATGTAGAGACAGACAGGTGACCAGTCTATCACAGGGAGACATGTAGAGACAGACAGGTAACCAGTCTATCACAGGGAGACATGTAGAGACAGACAGGTAACCAGTCTATCACAGGGAGACATGTAGAGACAGACAGGTAACCAGTCTATCACAGGGAGACCTGTACAGACAGACAGGTAACCAGTCTATCACAGGGCTGACATGTAGAGACAGACAGGTAACCAGTCTATCACAGGGCTGACATGTAGAGACAGACAGGTAACCAGTCTATCATAGGGCTGACATGTAGAGACAGACAGGTAACCATTCTATCACATGGAGACATGTGGAGACAGACAGGTAACCAGTCTATCACAGGGGGACATGTAGAGACAGACAGGTAACCAGTCTATCACAGGGAGACATGTAGAGACAGACAGGTAACCAGTCTATCACAGGGAGACATGTAGAGACCGACAGGTAACCAGTCTTTCACAGGGGGACATGTAGAGACAGACAGGTAACCAGTCTATCACAGGGAGACATGTAGAGACAGACAGGTAACCAGTCTATCACGGGGCCGACATTTAGAGACAGACAGGTAACCAGTCTATCACAGGGAGACATGTAGAGACAGACAGGTAACCAGTCTATCACAGGGCTGACATGTAGAGACAGACAGGTGACCAGTCTATCACAGGGCTGACATGTAGAGAGAGACAGGTGACCAGTCTATCACAGGGCTGACATGTAGAGACAGACAGGTAACCAGTCTATCACAGGGAGACATGTAGAGACAGACAGGTGACCAGTCTATCACAGGGAGACATGTAGAGACAGACAGGTAACCAGTCTATCACAAGGAGACATGTAGAGACAGACAGGTAACCAGTCTATCACAGGGGGACATGTAGAGACAGACAGGTAACCAGTCTATCACAGGGAGACATGTAGAGACAGACAGGTAACCAGTCTATCACAGGGAGACATATAGAGACAGACAGGTAACCAGTCTATCACAGGGAGACATGTAAAGACAGACAGGTAACCAGTCTATCACAGGGAGACATGTAGAGACAGACAGGTGACCAGTCTATCACAGGGAGACATGTAGAGACAGACAGGTAACCAGTCTATCACAGGGAGACATGTAGAGACAGACAGGTAACCAGTCTATCACAGGGCTGACATGTAGAGACAGACAGGTAACCAGTCTATCACAGGGAGACATGTAGAGGCAGACAGGTAACCAGTCTATCACAGGGAGACATGTAGAGACAGACAGGTGACCAGTCTATCACAGGGAGACATGTAGAGACAGACAGGTAACCAGTCTATCACAGGGCTGACATGTAGAGACAGACAGGTAACCAATATATCACATGGAGACATGTAGAGACAGACAGGTAACCAATCTATCACATGGAGACATGTGGAGAAAGACAGGTAACCAGTCTATCACAGGGAGACATGTAGAGACAGACAGGTAACCAGTCTATCACAGGGCTGACATGTAGAGACAGACAAGTGACCAGTCTATCACAGGGCTGACATGTAGAGACAGACAGGTGACCAGTCTATCACAGGGCTGACATGTAGAGACAGACAGGTAACCAGTCTATCACAGGGAGACATGTAGAGACAGACAGGTAACCAGTCTATCACAGGGGGACATGTAGAGACAGACAGGTAACCAGTCTATCACAGGGAGACATGTAGAGACAGACAGGTAACCAGTCAATCACAGGGAGACATGTAGAGACAGACAGGTAACCAGTCTATCACAGGGAGACATGTAAAGACAGACAGGTAACCAGTCTATCACAGGGAGACATGTAGAGACAGACAGGTGACCAGTCTATCACAGGGAGACATGTAGAGACAGACAGGTAACCAGTCTATCACAGGGAGACATGTAGAGACAGACAGGTAACCAGTCTATCACAGGGAGACATGTAGAGACAGACAGGTAACCAGTCTATCACAGGGAGACCTGTACAGACAGACAGGTAACCAGTCTATCACAGGGCTGACATGTAGAGACAGACAGGTAACCAGTCTATCACAGGGCTGACATGTAGAGACAGACAGGTAACCAGTCTATCATAGGGCTGACATGTAGAGACAGACAGGTAACCATTCTATCACATGGAGACATGTGGAGACAGACAGGTAACCAGTCTATCACAGGGGGACATGTAGAGACAGACAGGTAACCAGTCTATCACAGGGAGACATGTAGAGACAGACAGGTAACCAGTCTATCACAGGGAGACATGTAGAGACCGACAGGTAACCAGTCTTTCACAGGGGGACATGTAGAGACAGACAGGTAACCAGTCTATCACAGGGAGACATGTAGAGACAGACAGGTAACCAGTCTATCACGGGGCCGACATTTAGAGACAGACAGGTAACCAGTCTATCACAGGGAGACATGTAGAGACAGACAGGTAACCAGTCTATCACAGGGCTGACATGTAGAGACAGACAGGTGACCAGTCTATCACAGGGCTGACATGTAGAGAGAGACAGGTGACCAGTCTATCACAGGGCTGACATGTAGAGACAGACAGGTAACCAGTCTATCACAGGGAGACATGTAGAGACAGACAGGTAACCAGTCTATCACAGGGAGACATGTAGAGACAGACAGGTAACCAGTCTATCACAGGGCTGACATGTAGAGACAGACAGGCAACCAGTCTATCACAGGGCTGACATGTAGAGACAGACAGGTAACCAGTCTATCACAGGGCCGACATGTAGAGACAGACAGGTAACCAGTCTATCACAGGGAGACATGTAGAGACAGACAGGTAACCAGTCTATCACAGGGAGACATGTAGAGACAGACAGGTAACCAGTCTATCATGGGGCCGACATGTAGAGACAGACAGGTAACCAGTCTATCACAGGGAGACATGTAGAGACAGACAGGTAACCAGTCTATCACAGGGGGACATTTAGAGACAGACAGGTAACCAGTCTATCACAGGGAGACATGTAGAGACAGACAGGTAACCAGTCTATCACAGGGAGACATGTAGAGACAGACAGGTAACCAGTCTATCACAGGGGGACATGTAGAGACAGACAGGTAACCAGTCTATCACAGGGGGACATGTAGAGACAGACAGGTAACCAGTCTATCACAGGGAGACATGGAGAGACAGACAGGTAACCAGTCTATCACAGGGAGACATGTAAAGACAGACAGGTAACCAGTCTATCACAGGGAGACATGTAGAGACAGACAGGTAACCAGTCTATCACAGGGAGACATGTAGAGACAGACAGGTAACCAGTCTATCACAGGGCTGACATGTAGAGACAGACAGGCAACCAGTCTATCACAGGGCTGACATGTAGAGACAGACAGGTAACCAGTCTATCACAGGGCCGACATGTAGAGACAGACAGGTAACCAGTCTATCACAGGGAGACATGTAGAGACAGACAGGTAACCAGTCTATCACAGGGAGACATGTAGAGACAGACAGGTAACCAGTCTATCATGGGGCCGACATGTAGAGACAGACAGGTAACCAGTCTATCACAGGGCTGACATGTAGAGACAGACAGGTAACCAGTCTATCACAGGGAGACATGTAGAGGCAGACAGGTAACCAGTCTATCACAGGGAGACATGTAGAGACAGACAGGTGACCAGTCTATCACAGGGAGACATGTAGAGACAGACAGGTAACCAGTCTATCACAGGGCTGACATGTAGAGACAGACAGGTAACCAATATATCACATGGAGACATGTAGAGACAGACAGGTAACCAATCTATCACATGGAGACATGTGGAGAAAGACAGGTAACCAGTCTATCACAGGGAGACATGTAGAGACAGACAGGTAACCAGTCTATCACAGGGCTGACATGTAGAGACAGACAAGTGACCAGTCTATCACAGGGCTGACATGTAGAGACAGACAGGTGACCAGTCTATCACAGGGCTGACATGTAGAGACAGACAGGTAACCAGTCTATCACAGGGAGACATGTAGAGACAGACAGGTAACCAGTCTATCACAGGGGGACATGTAGAGACAGACAGGTAACCAGTCTATCACAGGGAGACATGTAGAGACAGACAGGTAACCAGTCTATCACAGGGCTGACATGTAGAGACAGACAGGTGACCAGTCTATCACAGGGCTGACATGTAGAGAGAGACAGGTGACCAGTCTATCACAGGGCTGACATGTAGAGACAGACAGGTAACCAGTCTATCACAGGGCTGACATGTAGAGACAGACAGGTGACCAGTCTATCACAGGGCTGACATGTAGAGACAGACAGGTGACCAGTCTATCACAGGGCTGACATGTAGAGACAGACAGGTGACCAGTCTATCACAGGGAGACATGTAGAGACAGACAGGTAACCAGTCTATCACAAGGAGACATGTAGAGACAGACAGGTAACCAGTCTATCACAGGGGGACATGTAGAGACAGACAGGTAACCAGTCTATCACAGGGAGACATGTAGAGACAGACAGGTAACCAGTCTATCACAGGGAGACATATAGAGACAGACAGGTAACCAGTCTATCACAGGGAGACATGTAAAGACAGACAGGTAACCAGTCTATCACAGGGAGACATGTAGAGACAGACAGGTGACCAGTCTATCACAGGGAGACATGTAGAGACAGACAGGTAACCAGTCTATCACAGGGAGACATGTAGAGACAGACAGGTAACCAGTCTATCACAGGGCTGACATGTAGAGACAGACAGGTAACCAGTCTATCACAGGGAGACATGTAGAGGCAGACAGGTAACCAGTCTATCACAGGGAGACATGTAGAGACAGACAGGTGACCAGTCTATCACAGGGAGACATGTAGAGACAGACAGGTAACCAGTCTATCACAGGGCTGACATGTAGAGACAGACAGGTAACCAATATATCACATGGAGACATGTAGAGACAGACAGGTAACCAATCTATCACATGGAGACATGTGGAGAAAGACAGGTAACCAGTCTATCACAGGGAGACATGTAGAGACAGACAGGTAACCAGTCTATCACAGGGCTGACATGTAGAGACAGACAAGTGACCAGTCTATCACAGGGCTGACATGTAGAGACAGACAGGTGACCAGTCTATCACAGGGCTGACATGTAGAGACAGACAGGTAACCAGTCTATCACAGGGAGACATGTAGAGACAGACAGGTAACCAGTCTATCACAGGGGGACATGTAGAGACAGACAGGTAACCAGTCTATCACAGGGAGACATGTAGAGACAGACAGGTAACCAGTCTATCACAGGGAGACATGTAGAGACAGACAGGTAACCAGTCTATCACAGGGAGACATGTAAAGACAGACAGGTAACCAGTCTATCACAGGGAGACATGTAGAGACAGACAGGTGACCAGTCTATCACAGGGAGACATGTAGAGACAGACAGGTAACCAGTCTATCACAGGGAGACATGTAGAGACAGACAGGTAACCAGTCTATCACAGGGAGACATGTAGAGACAGACAGGTAACCAGTCTATCACAGGGAGACCTGTACAGACAGACAGGTAACCAGTCTATCACAGGGCTGACATGTAGAGACAGACAGGTAACCAGTCTATCACAGGGCTGACATGTAGAGACAGACAGGTAACCAGTCTATCATAGGGCTGACATGTAGAGACAGACAGGTAACCATTCTATCACATGGAGACATGTGGAGACAGACAGGTAACCAGTCTATCACAGGGGGACATGTAGAGACAGACAGGTAACCAGTCTATCACAGGGAGACATGTAGAGACAGACAGGTAACCAGTCTATCATGGGGCCGACATGTAGAGACAGACAGGTAACCAGTCTATCACAGGGCTGACATGTAGAGACAGACAGGTGACCAGTCTATCACAGGGAGACATGTAGAGGCAGACAGGTAACCAGTCTATCACAGGGAGACATGTAGAGACAGACAGGTGACCAGTCTATCACAGGGAGACATGTAGAGACAGACAGGTAACCAGTCTATCACAGGGCTGACATGTAGAGACAGACAGGTAACCAATATATCACATGGAGACATGTAGAGACAGACAGGTAACCAATCTATCACATGGAGACATGTGGAGAAAGACAGGTAACCAGTCTATCACAGGGAGACATGTAGAGACAGACAGGTAACCAGTCTATCACAGGGCTGACATGTAGAGACAGACAAGTGACCAGTCTATCACAGGGCTGACATGTAGAGACAGACAGGTGACCAGTCTATCACAGGGCTGACATGTAGAGACAGACAGGTAACCAGTCTATCACAGGGAGACATGTAGAGACAGACAGGTAACCAGTCTATCACAGGGGGACATGTAGAGACAGACAGGTAACCAGTCTATCACAGGGAGACATGTAGAGACAGACAGGTAACCAGTCTATCACAGGGCTGACATGTAGAGACAGACAGGTGACCAGTCTATCACAGGGCTGACATGTAGAGAGAGACAGGTGACCAGTCTATCACAGGGCTGACATGTAGAGACAGACAGGTAACCAGTCTATCACAGGGCTGACATGTAGAGACAGACAGGTGACCAGTCTATCACAGGGCTGACATGTAGAGACAGACAGGTGACCAGTCTATCACAGGGCTGACATGTAGAGACAGACAGGTGACCAGTCTATCACAGGGAGACATGTAGAGACAGACAGGTAACCAGTCTATCACAAGGAGACATGTAGAGACAGACAGGTAACCAGTCTATCACAGGGGGACATGTAGAGACAGACAGGTAACCAGTCTATCACAGGGAGACATGTAGAGACAGACAGGTAACCAGTCTATCACAGGGAGACATATAGAGACAGACAGGTAACCAGTCTATCACAGGGAGACATGTAAAGACAGACAGGTAACCAGTCTATCACAGGGAGACATGTAGAGACAGACAGGTGACCAGTCTATCACAGGGAGACATGTAGAGACAGACAGGTAACCAGTCTATCACAGGGAGACATGTAGAGACAGACAGGTAACCAGTCTATCACAGGGCTGACATGTAGAGACAGACAGGTAACCAGTCTATCACAGGGAGACATGTAGAGGCAGACAGGTAACCAGTCTATCACAGGGAGACATGTAGAGACAGACAGGTGACCAGTCTATCACAGGGAGACATGTAGAGACAGACAGGTAACCAGTCTATCACAGAGCTGACATGTAGAGACAGACAGGTAACCAATATATCACATGGAGACATGTAGAGACAGACAGGTAACCAATCTATCACATGGAGACATGTGGAGAAAGACAGGTAACCAGTCTATCACAGGGAGACATGTAGAGACAGACAGGTAACCAGTCTATCACAGGGCTGACATGTAGAGACAGACAAGTGACCAGTCTATCACAGGGCTGACATGTAGAGACAGACAGGTGACCAGTCTATCACAGGGCTGACATGTAGAGACAGACAGGTAACCAGTCTATCACAGGGAGACATGTAGAGACAGACAGGTAACCAGTCTATCACAGGGGGACATGTAGAGACAGACAGGTAACCAGTCTATCACAGGGAGACATGTAGAGACAGACAGGTAACCAGTCTATCACAGGGAGACATGTAGAGACAGACAGGTAACCAGTCTATCACAGGGAGACATGTAAAGACAGACAGGTAACCAGTCTATCACAGGGAGACATGTAGAGACAGACAGGTAACCAGTCTATCACAGGGCTGACATGTAGAGACAGACAGGCAACCAGTCTATCACAGGGCTGACATGTAGAGACAGACAGGTAACCAGTCTATCACAGGGCCGACATGTAGAGACAGACAGGTAACCAGTCTATCACAGGGAGACATGTAGAGACAGACAGGTAACCAGTCTATCACAGGGAGACATGTAGAGACAGACAGGTAACCAGTCTATCATGGGGCCGACATGTAGAGACAGACAGGTGACCAGTCTATCACAGGGAGACATGTAGAGACAGACAGGTAACCAGTCTATCACAGGGAGACATGTAGAGACAGACAGGTAACCAGTCTATCACAGGGAGACATGTAGAGACAGACAGGTAACCAGTCTATCACAGGGAGACCTGTACAGACAGACAGGTAACCAGTCTATCACAGGGCTGACATGTAGAGACAGACAGGTAACCAGTCTATCACAGGGCTGACATGTAGAGACAGACAGGTAACCAGTCTATCATAGGGCTGACATGTAGAGACAGACAGGTAACCATTCTATCACATGGAGACATGTGGAGACAGACAGGTAACCAGTCTATCACAGGGGGACATGTAGAGACAGACAGGTAACCAGTCTATCACAGGGAGACATGTAGAGACAGACAGGTAACCAGTCTATCATGGGGCCGACATGTAGAGACAGACAGGTAACCAGTCTATCACAGGGCTGACATGTAGAGACAGACAGGTGACCAGTCTATCACAGGGAGACATGTAGAGGCAGACAGGTAACCAGTCTATCACAGGGAGACATGTAGAGACAGACAGGTGACCAGTCTATCACAGGGAGACATGTAGAGACAGACAGGTAACCAGTCTATCACAGGGCTGACATGTAGAGACAGACAGGTAACCAATATATCACATGGAGACATGTAGAGACAGACAGGTAACCAATCTATCACATGGAGACATGTGGAGAAAGACAGGTAACCAGTCTATCACAGGGAGACATGTAGAGACAGACAGGTAACCAGTCTATCACAGGGCTGACATGTAGAGACAGACAAGTGACCAGTCTATCACAGGGCTGACATGTAGAGACAGACAGGTGACCAGTCTATCACAGGGCTGACATGTAGAGACAGACAGGTAACCAGTCTATCACAGGGAGACATGTAGAGACAGACAGGTAACCAGTCTATCACAGGGGGACATGTAGAGACAGACAGGTAACCAGTCTATCACAGGGAGACATGTAGAGACAGACAGGTAACCAGTCTATCACAGGGCTGACATGTAGAGACAGACAGGTGACCAGTCTATCACAGGGAGACATGTAAAGACAGACAGGTAACCAGTCTATCACAGGGAGACATGTAGAGACAGACAGGTGACCAGTCTATCACAGGGAGACATGTAGAGACAGACAGGTAACCAGTCTATCACAGGGAGACATGTAGAGACAGACAGGTAACCAGTCTATCACAGGGAGACATGTAGAGACAGACAGGTAACCAGTCTATCACAGGGAGACATGTAGAGACAGACAGGTAACCAGTCTATCACGGGGCCGACATGTAGAGACAGACAGGTAACCAGTCTATCACAGGGAGACATGTAGAGACAGACAGGTAACCAGTCTATCACAGGGGGACATGTAGAGACAGACAGGTAACCAATCTATCACATGGAGACATGTGGAGACAGACAGGTAACCAGTCTATCACAGGGAGACATGTAGAGACAGACAGGTAACCAGTCTATCACAGGGAGACATGTAGAGACCGACAGGTAACCAGTCTATCACAGGGGGACATGTAGAGACAGACAGGTAACCAGTCTATCACATGGAGACATGTGGAGACAGACATGTAACCAGTCTATCACAGGGAGACATGTAGAGACCGACAGGTAACCACTCTATCACAGGGAGACATGTAGAGACAGACAGGTAACCAGTCTATCACAGGGCTGACATGTAGAGACAGACAGGTAACCAGTCTATCACAGGGCTGACATGTAGAGACAGACAGGTAACCAGTCTATCATAGGGCTGACATGTAGAGACAGACAGGTAACCAGTCTATCACAGGGAGACATGTAGAGACAGACAGGTAACCAGTCTATCACAGGGAGACATGTACAGACAGACAGGTAACCAGTCTATCACAGGGCTGACATGTAGAGACAGACAGGTAACCAGTCTATCACAGGGAGACATGTACAGACAGACAGGTAACCAGTCTATCACAGGGCTGACATGTAGAGACAGACAGGTAACCAGTCTATCACAGGGCTGACATGTAGAGACAGACAGGTAACCAGTCTATCATAGGGCTGACATGTAGAGACAGACAGGTAACCAGTCTATCACATGGAGACATGTGGAGACAGACAGGTAACCAGTCTATCACAGGGAGACATGTAGAGACAGACAGGTAACCAGTCTATCACAGGGAGACATGTAGACACCGACAGGTAACCAGTCTATCACAGGGGGACATGTAGAGACAGACAGGTAACCAGTCTATCACAGGGCTGACATGTAGAGACAGACAGGTAACCAGTCTATCACAGGGAGACATGTAGAGACAGACAGGTAACCAGTCTATCACAGGGAGACATGTAGAGACAGACAGGTAACCAGTCTATCACAGGGCTGACATGTAGAGACAGACAGGCAACCAGTCTATCACAGGGCTGACATGTAGAGACAGACAGGTAACCAGTCTATCACAGGGCGGACATGTAGAGACAGACAGGTAACCAGTCTATCACAGGGAGACATGTAGAGACAGACAGGTAACCAGTCTATCACAGGGAGACATGTAGAGACAGACAGGTAACCAGTCTATCATGGGGCCGACATGTAGAGACAGACAGGTAACCAGTCTATCACAGGGAGACATGTAGAGACAGACAGGTAACCAGTCTATCACAGGGGGACATGTAGAGACAGACAGGTAACCAGTCTATCACAGGGAGACATGTAGAGACAGACAGGTAACCAGTCTATCACAGGGAGACATGTAGAGACAGACAGGTAACCAGTCTATCACAGGGGGACATGTAGAGACAGACAGGTAACCAGTCTATCACAGGGAGACATGTAGAGACAGACAGGTAACCAGTCTATCACAGGGAGACATGTAGAGACAGACAGGTAACCAGTCTATCACAGGGAGACATGTAAAGACAGACAGGTAACCAGTCTATCACAGGGAGACATGTAGAGACAGACAGGTGACCAGTCTATCACAGGGAGACATGTAGAGACAGACAGGTAACCAGTCTATCACAGGGAGACATGTAGAGACAGACAGGTAACCAGTCTATCACAGGGCTGACATGTAGAGACAGACAGGTAACCAGTCTATCACAGGGAGACATGTAGAGACAGACAGGTAACCAGTCTATCACGGGGCCGACATGTAGAGACAGACAGGTAACCAGTCTATCACTGGGAGACATGTAGAGACAGACAGGTAACCAGTCTATCACAGGGGGACATGTAGAGACAGACAGGTAACCAATCTATCACATGGAGACATGTAGAGACAGACAGGTAACCAGTCTATCACAGGGAGACATGTAGAGACAGACAGGTAACCAGTCTATCATGGGGCCGACATGTAGAGACAGACAGGTAACCAGTCTATCATGGGGCCGACATGTAGAGACAGACAGGTGACCAGTCTATCACAGGGAGACATGTAGAGACAGACAGGTAACCAGTCTATCACAGGAAGACATGTAGAGACAGACAGGTAACCAGTCTATCACAGGGAGACATGTACAGACAGACAGGTAACCAGTCTATCACAGGGCTGACATGTAGAGACAGACAGGTAACCAGTCTATCACAGGGCTGACATGTAGAGACAGACAGGTAACCAGTCTATCATAGGGCTGACATGTAGAGACAGACAGGTAACCAGTCTATCACATGGAGACATGTGGAGACAGACAGGTAACCAGTCTATCACAGGGCTGACATGTAGAGACAGACAGGCAACCAGTCTATCACAGGGCTGACATGTAGAGACAGACAGGTAACCAGTCTATCACAGGGCCGACATGTAGAGACAGACAGGTAACCAGTCTATCACAGGGAGACATGTAGAGACAGACAGGTAACCAGTCTATCACAGGGAGACATGTAGAGACAGACAGGTAACCAGTCTATCACAGGGGGACATGTAGAGACAGACAGGTAACCAGTCTATCACAGGGAGACATGTAGAGACAGACAGGTAACCAGTCTATCACAGGGAGACATGTAGAGACAGACAGGTAACCAGTCTATCACAGGGAGACATGTAAAGACAGACAGGTAACCAGTCTATCACAGGGAGACATGTAGAGACAGACAGGTGACCAGTCTATCACAGGGAGACATGTAGAGACAGACAGGTAACCAGTCTATCACAGGGAGACATGTAGAGACAGACAGGTAACCAGTCTATCACAGGGCTGACATGTAGAGACAGACAGGTAACCAGTCTATCACAGGGAGACATGTAGAGACAGACAGGTAACCAGTCTATCACAGGGAGACATGTACAGACAGACAGGTAACCAGTCTATAACAGGGAGACATGTAGAGACCGACAGGTAACCAGTCTATCACAGGGGGACATGTACAGACAGACAGGTAACCAGTCTATCACAGGGCTGACATGTGGAGACAGACAGGTAACCAGTCTATCATAGGGCTGACATGTAGAGACAGACAGGTGACCAGTCTATCACAGGGCTGACATGTAGAGACAGACAGGTAACCAGTCTATCACAGGGAGACATGTAGAGACAGACAGGTGACCAGTCTATCACAGGGAGACATGTAGAGACAGACAGGTAACCAGTCTATCACAGGGAGACATGTAGAGACAGACAGGTAACCAGTCTATCACAGGGAGACATGTACAGACAGACAGGTAACCAGTCTATCACAGGGCTGACATGTAGAGACAGACAGGTAACCAGTCTATCACAGGGCTGACATGTAGAGACAGACAGGTAACCAGTCTATCATAGGGCTGACATGTAGAGACAGACAGATAACCAGTCTATCACATGGAGACATGTGGAGACAGACAGGTAACCAGTCTATCACAGGGAGACATGTAGAGACAGACAGGTAACCAGTCTATCACAGGGAGACATGTAGAGACCGACAGGTAACCAGTCTATCACAGGGGGACATGTAGAGACAGACAGGTAACCAGTCTATCATAGGGCTGACATGTAGAGACAGACAGGTGACCAGTCTATCACAGGGCTGACATGTAGAGACAGACAGGTAACCAGTCTATCACAGGGAGACATGTAGAGACAGACAGGTAACCAGTCTATCACAGGGAGACATGTAGAGACAGACAGGTAACCAGTCTATCACAGGGCTGACATGTAGAGACAGACAGGCAACCAGTCTATCACAGGGCCGACATGTAGAGACAGACAGGTAACCAGTCTATCACAGGGCCGACATGTAGAGACAGACAGGTAACCAGTCTATCACAGGGAGACATGTAGAGACAGACAGGTAACCAGTCTATCACAGGGAGACATGTAGAGACAGACAGGTAACCAGTCTATCATGGGGCCGACATGTAGAGACAGACAGGTAACCAGTCTATCACAGGGGGACATGTAGAGACAGACAGGTAACCAGTCTTTCACAGGGAGACATGTAGAGACAGACAGGTAACCAGTCTATCACAGGGAGACATGTAGAGACAGACAGGTAACCAGTCTATCACAGGGGGACATGTAGAGACAGACAGGTAACTAGTCTATCACAGGGAGACATGTAGAGACAGACAGGTAACCAGTCTATCACAGGGAGACATGTAGAGACAGACAGGTAACCAGTCTATCACAGGGAGACATGTAAAGACAGACAGGTAACCAGTCTATCACAGGGAGACATGTAGAGACAGACAGGTGACCAGTCTATCACAGGGAGACATGTAGAGACAGACAGGTAACCAGTCTATCACAGGGAGACATGTAGAGACAGACAGGTAACCAGTCTATCACAGGGCTGACATGTAGAGACAGACAGGTAACCAGTCTATCACAGGGAGACATGTAGAGACAGACAGGCAACCAGTCTATCACAGGGCTGACATGTAGAGACAGACTGGTAACCAGTCTATCACAGGGCCGACATGTAGAGACAGACAGGTAACCAGTCTATCACAGGGAGACATGTAGAGACAGACAGGTAACCAGTCTATCACAGGGAGACATGTAGAGACAGACAGGTAACCAGTCTATCACGGGGCCGACATGTAGAGACAGACAGGTAACCAGTCTATCACAGGGAGACATGTAGAGACAGACAGGTAACCAGTCTATCACAGGGGGACATGTAGAGACAGACAGGTAACCAGTCTATCACAGGGAGACATGTAGAGACAGACAGGTAACCAGTCTATCACAGGGGGACATGTAGAGACAGACAGGTAACCAGTCTATCACAGGGAGACATGTAGAGACAGACAGGTAACCAGTCTATCACATGGAGACATGTAGAGACAGACAGGTAACCAGTCTATCACAGGGGGACATGTAGAGACAGACAGGTAACCAGTCTATCACAGGGAGACATGTAGAGACAGACAGGTAACCAGTCTATCACAGGGAGACATGGAGAGACAGACAGGTAACCAGTCTATCACAGGGAGACATGTAAAGACAGACAGGTAACCAGTCTATCACAGGGAGACATGTAGAGACAGACAGGTGACCAGTCTATCACAGGGAGACATGTAGAGACAGACAGGTAACCAGTCTATCACAGGGGGACATGTAGAGACAGACAGGTAACCAGTCTATCACAGGGAGACATGTAGAGACAGACAGGTAACCAGTCTATCACGGGGCCGACATGTAGAGACAGACAGGTAACCAGTCTATCACAGGGAGACATGTAGAGACAGACAGGTAACCAGTCTATCACAGGGGGACATGTAGAGACAGACAGGTAACCAATCTATCACATGGAGACATGTAGAGACAGACAGGTAACCAGTCTATCACAGGGAGACATGAAGAGACAGACAGGTAACCAGTCTATCATGGGGCCGACATGTAGAGACAGACAGGTAACCAGTCTATCATGGGGCCGACATGTAGAGACAGACAGGTGACCAGTCTATCACAGGGAGACATGTAGAGACAGACAGGTAACCAGTCTATCACAGGGAGACATGTAGAGACAGACAGGTAACCAGTCTATCACAGGGAGACATGTAGAGACAGACAGGTAACCAGTCTATCACAGGGAGACATGTAGAGACAGACAGGTAACCAGTCTATCACGGGGCCGACATGTAGAGACAGACAGGTAACCAGTCTATCACAGGGAGACATGTAGAGACAGACAGGTAACCAGTCTATCACAGGGGGACATGTAGAGACAGACAGGTAACCAATCTATCACATGGAGACATGTGGAGACAGACAGGTAACCAGTCTATCACAGGGAGACATGTAGAGACAGACAGGTAACCAGTCTATCACAGGGAGACATGTAGAGACCGACAGGTAACCAGTCTATCACAGGGGGACATGTAGAGACAGACAGGTAACCAGTCTATCACATGGAGACATGTGGAGACAGACATGTAACCAGTCTATCACAGGGAGACATGTAGAGACCGACAGGTAACCACTCTATCACAGGGAGACATGTAGAGACAGACAGGTAACCAGTCTATCACAGGGCTGACATGTAGAGACAGACAGGTAACCAGTCTATCACAGGGCTGACATGTAGAGACAGACAGGTAACCAGTCTATCATAGGGCTGACATGTAGAGACAGACAGGTAACCAGTCTATCACAGGGAGACATGTAGAGACAGACAGGTAACCAGTCTATCACAGGGAGACATGTACAGACAGACAGGTAACCAGTCTATCACAGGGCTGACATGTAGAGACAGACAGGTAACCAGTCTATCACAGGGAGACATGTACAGACAGACAGGTAACCAGTCTATCACAGGGCTGACATGTAGAGACAGACAGGTAACCAGTCTATCACAGGGCTGACATGTAGAGACAGACAGGTAACCAGTCTATCATAGGGCTGACATGTAGAGACAGACAGGTAACCAGTCTATCACATGGAGACATGTGGAGACAGACAGGTAACCAGTCTATCACAGGGAGACATGTAGAGACAGACAGGTAACCAGTCTATCACAGGGAGACATGTAGACACCGACAGGTAACCAGTCTATCACAGGGGGACATGTAGAGACAGACAGGTAACCAGTCTATCACAGGGCTGACATGTAGAGACAGACAGGTAACCAGTCTATCACAGGGAGACATGTAGAGACAGACAGGTAACCAGTCTATCACAGGGAGACATGTAGAGACAGACAGGTAACCAGTCTATCACAGGGCTGACATGTAGAGACAGACAGGCAACCAGTCTATCACAGGGCTGACATGTAGAGACAGACAGGTAACCAGTCTATCACAGGGCGGACATGTAGAGACAGACAGGTAACCAGTCTATCACAGGGAGACATGTAGAGACAGACAGGTAACCAGTCTATCACAGGGAGACATGTAGAGACAGACAGGTAACCAGTCTATCATGGGGCCGACATGTAGAGACAGACAGGTAACCAGTCTATCACAGGGAGACATGTAGAGACAGACAGGTAACCAGTCTATCACAGGGGGACATGTAGAGACAGACAGGTAACCAGTCTATCACAGGGAGACATGTAGAGACAGACAGGTAACCAGTCTATCACAGGGAGACATGTAGAGACAGACAGGTAACCAGTCTATCACAGGGGGACATGTAGAGACAGACAGGTAACCAGTCTATCACAGGGAGACATGTAGAGACAGACAGGTAACCAGTCTATCACAGGGAGACATGTAGAGACAGACAGGTAACCAGTCTATCACAGGGAGACATGTAAAGACAGACAGGTAACCAGTCTATCACAGGGAGACATGTAGAGACAGACAGGTGACCAGTCTATCACAGGGAGACATGTAGAGACAGACAGGTAACCAGTCTATCACAGGGAGACATGTAGAGACAGACAGGTAACCAGTCTATCACAGGGCTGACATGTAGAGACAGACAGGTAACCAGTCTATCACAGGGAGACATGTAGAGACAGACAGGTAACCAGTCTATCACGGGGCCGACATGTAGAGACAGACAGGTAACCAGTCTATCACTGGGAGACATGTAGAGACAGACAGGTAACCAGTCTATCACAGGGGGACATGTAGAGACAGACAGGTAACCAATCTATCACATGGAGACATGTAGAGACAGACAGGTAACCAGTCTATCACAGGGAGACATGTAGAGACAGACAGGTAACCAGTCTATCATGGGGCCGACATGTAGAGACAGACAGGTAACCAGTCTATCATGGGGCCGACATGTAGAGACAGACAGGTGACCAGTCTATCACAGGGAGACATGTAGAGACAGACAGGTAACCAGTCTATCACAGGAAGACATGTAGAGACAGACAGGTAACCAGTCTATCACAGGGAGACATGTACAGACAGACAGGTAACCAGTCTATCACAGGGCTGACATGTAGAGACAGACAGGTAACCAGTCTATCACAGGGCTGACATGTAGAGACAGACAGGTAACCAGTCTATCATAGGGCTGACATGTAGAGACAGACAGGTAACCAGTCTATCACATGGAGACATGTGGAGACAGACAGGTAACCAGTCTATCACAGGGCTGACATGTAGAGACAGACAGGCAACCAGTCTATCACAGGGCTGACATGTAGAGACAGACAGGTAACCAGTCTATCACAGGGCCGACATGTAGAGACAGACAGGTAACCAGTCTATCACAGGGAGACATGTAGAGACAGACAGGTAACCAGTCTATCACAGGGAGACATGTAGAGACAGACAGGTAACCAGTCTATCACAGGGGGACATGTAGAGACAGACAGGTAACCAGTCTATCACAGGGAGACATGTAGAGACAGACAGGTAACCAGTCTATCACAGGGAGACATGTAGAGACAGACAGGTAACCAGTCTATCACAGGGAGACATGTAAAGACAGACAGGTAACCAGTCTATCACAGGGAGACATGTAGAGACAGACAGGTGACCAGTCTATCACAGGGAGACATGTAGAGACAGACAGGTAACCAGTCTATCACAGGGAGACATGTAGAGACAGACAGGTAACCAGTCTATCACAGGGCTGACATGTAGAGACAGACAGGTAACCAGTCTATCACAGGGAGACATGTAGAGACAGACAGGTAACCAGTCTATCACAGGGAGACATGTACAGACAGACAGGTAACCAGTCTATAACAGGGAGACATGTAGAGACCGACAGGTAACCAGTCTATCACAGGGGGACATGTACAGACAGACAGGTAACCAGTCTATCACAGGGCTGACATGTGGAGACAGACAGGTAACCAGTCTATCATAGGGCTGACATGTAGAGACAGACAGGTGACCAGTCTATCACAGGGCTGACATGTAGAGACAGACAGGTAACCAGTCTATCACAGGGAGACATGTAGAGACAGACAG
Organism: Eutrigla gurnardus; assembly: GCF_963514095.1. Classification (NCBI taxonomy): domain Eukaryota; kingdom Metazoa; phylum Chordata; class Actinopteri; order Perciformes; family Triglidae; genus Eutrigla; species Eutrigla gurnardus. Next base: position 358,651 of record NC_139925.1, read on the forward strand.
GTGACCAGTCTATCACAGGGAGACATGTAGAGACAGACAGGTAACCAGTCTATCACAGGGAGACATGTAGAGACAGACAGGTAACCAGTCTATCACAGGGAGACATGTACAGACAGACAGGTAACCAGTCTATCACAGGGCTGACATGTAGAGACAGACAGGTAACCAGTCTATCACAGGGCTGACATGTAGAGACAGACAGGTAACCAGTCTATCATAGGGCTGACATGTAGAGACAGACAGATAACCAGTCTATCACATGGAGACATGTGGAGACAGACAGGTAACCAGTCTATCACAGGGAGACATGTAGAGACAGACAGGTAACCAGTCTATCACAGGGAGACATGTAGAGACCGACAGGTAACCAGTCTATCACAGGGGGACATGTAGAGACAGACAGGTAACCAGTCTATCATAGGGCTGACATGTAGAGACAGACAGGTGACCAGTCTATCACAGGGCTGACATGTAGAGACAGACAGGTAACCAGTCTATCACAGGGAGACATGTAGAGACAGACAGGTAACCAGTCTATCACAGGGAGACATGTAGAGACAGACAGGTAACCAGTCTATCACAGGGCTGACATGTAGAGACAGACAGGCAACCAGTCTATCACAGGGCCGACATGTAGAGACAGACAGGTAACCAGTCTATCACAGGGCCGACATGTAGAGACAGACAGGTAACCAGTCTATCACAGGGAGACATGTAGAGACAGACAGGTAACCAGTCTATCACAGGGAGACATGTAGAGACAGACAGGTAACCAGTCTATCATGGGGCCGACATGTAGAGACAGACAGGTAACCAGTCTATCACAGGGGGACATGTAGAGACAGACAGGTAACCAGTCTTTCACAGGGAGACATGTAGAGACAGACAGGTAACCAGTCTATCACAGGGAGACATGTAGAGACAGACAGGTAACCAGTCTATCACAGGGGGACATGTAGAGACAGACAGGTAACTAGTCTATCACAGGGAGACATGTAGAGACAGACAGGTAACCAGTCTATCACAGGGAGACATGTAGAGACAGACAGGTAACCAGTCTATCACAGGGAGACATGTAAAGACAGACAGGTAACCAGTCTATCACAGGGAGACATGTAGAGACAGACAGGTGACCAGTCTATCACAGGGAGACATGTAGAGACAGACAGGTAACCAGTCTATCACAGGGAGACATGTAGAGACAGACAGGTAACCAGTCTATCACAGGGCTGACATGTAGAGACAGACAGGTAACCAGTCTATCACAGGGAGACATGTAGAGACAGACAGGCAACCAGTCTATCACAGGGCTGACATGTAGAGACAGACTGGTAACCAGTCTATCACAGGGCCGACATGTAGAGACAGACAGGTAACCAGTCTATCACAGGGAGACATGTAGAGACAGACAGGTAACCAGTCTATCACAGGGAGACATGTAGAGACAGACAGGTAACCAGTCTATCACGGGGCCGACATGTAGAGACAGACAGGTAACCAGTCTATCACAGGGAGACATGTAGAGACAGACAGGTAACCAGTCTATCACAGGGGGACATGTAGAGACAGACAGGTAACCAGTCTATCACAGGGAGACATGTAGAGACAGACAGGTAACCAGTCTATCACAGGGGGACATGTAGAGACAGACAGGTAACCAGTCTATCACAGGGAGACATGTAGAGACAGACAGGTAACCAGTCTATCACATGGAGACATGTAGAGACAGACAGGTAACCAGTCTATCACAGGGGGACATGTAGAGACAGACAGGTAACCAGTCTATCACAGGGAGACATGTAGAGACAGACAGGTAACCAGTCTATCACAGGGAGACATGGAGAGACAGACAGGTAACCAGTCTATCACAGGGAGACATGTAAAGACAGACAGGTAACCAGTCTATCACAGGGAGACATGTAGAGACAGACAGGTGACCAGTCTATCACAGGGAGACATGTAGAGACAGACAGGTAACCAGTCTATCACAGGGGGACATGTAGAGACAGACAGGTAACCAGTCTATCACAGGGAGACATGTAGAGACAGACAGGTAACCAGTCTATCACAGGGAGACATGTAGAGACAGACAGGTAACCAGTCTATCACGGGGCCGACATGTAGAGACAGACAGGTAACCAGTCTATCACAGGGAGACATGTAGAGACAGACAGGTAACCAGTCTATCACAGGGGGACATGTAGAGACAGACAGGTAACCAATCTATCACATGGAGACATGTAGAGACAGACAGGTAACCAGTCTATCACAGGGAGACATGAAGAGACAGACAGGTAACCAGTCTATCATGGGGCCGACATGTAGAGACAGACAGGTAACCAGTCTATCATGGGGCCGACATGTAGAGACAGACAGGTGACCAGTCTATCACAGGGAGACATGTAGAGACAGACAGGTAACCAGTCTATCACAGGGAGACATGTAGAGACAGACAGGTAACCAGTCTATCACAGGGAGACATGTACAGACAGACAGGTAACCAGTCTATCACAGGGCTGACATGTAGAGACAGACAGGTAACCAGTCTATCACAGGGCTGACATGTAGAGACAGACAGGTAACCAGTCTATCATAGGGCTGACATGTAGAGACAGACAGGTAACCAGTCTATCACATGGAGACATGTGGAGACAGACAGGTAACCAGTCTATCACAGGGAGACATGTAGAGACAGACAGGTAACCAGTCTATCACAGGGAGACATGTAGAGACCGACAGGTAACCAGTCTATCACAGGGGGACATGTAGAGACAGACAGGTAACCAGTCTATCATAGGGCTGACATGTAGAGACAGACAGGTGACCAGTCTATCACAGGGCTGACATGTAGAGACAGACAGGTAACCAGTCTATCACAGGGAGACATGTAGAGACAGACAGGTAACCAGTCTATCACAGGGGGACATGTAGAGACAGACAGGTAACTAGTCTATCACAGGGAGACATGTAGAGACAGACAGGTAACCAGTCTATCACAGGGAGACATGTAGAGACAGACAGGTAACCAGTCTATCACAGGGAGACATGTAAAGACAGACAGGTAACCAGTCTATCACAGGGAGACATGTAGAGACAGACAGGTGACCAGTCTATCACAGGGAGACATGTAGAGACAGACAGGTAACCAGTCTATCACAGGGAGACATGTAGAGACAGACAGGTAACCAGTCTATCACAGGGCTGACATGTAGAGACAGACAGGTAACCAGTCTATCACAGGGAGACATGTAGAGACAGACAGGCAACCAGTCTATCACAGGGCTGACATGTAGAGACAGACTGGTAACCAGTCTATCACAGGGCCGACATGTAGAGACAGACAGGTAACCAGTCTATCACAGGGAGACATGTAGAGACAGACAGGTAACCAGTCTATCACAGGGAGACATGTAGAGACAGACAGGTAACCAGTCTATCATGGGGCCGACATGTAGAGACAGACAGGTAACCAGTCTATCACAGGGGGACATGTAGAGACAGACAGGTAACCAGTCTATCACAGGGAGACATGTAGAGACAGACAGGTAACCAGTCTATCACAGGGGGACATGTAGAGACAGACAGGTAACCAGTCTATCACAGGGAGACATGTAGAGACAGACAGGTAACCAGTCTATCACATGGAGACATGTAGAGACAGACAGGTAACCAGTCTATCACAGGGGGACATGTAGAGACAGACAGGTAACCAGTCTATCACAGGGAGACATGTAGAGACAGACAGGTAACCAGTCTATCACAGGGAGACATGGAGAGACAGACAGGTAACCAGTCTATCACAGGGAGACATGTAAAGACAGACAGGTAACCAGTCTATCACAGGGAGACATGTAGAGACAGACAGGTGACCAGTCTATCACAGGGAGACATGTAGAGACAGACAGGTAACCAGTCTATCACAGGGGGACATGTAGAGACAGACAGGTAACCAGTCTATCACAGGGAGACATGTAGAGACAGACAGGTAACCAGTCTATCACAGGGAGACATGTAGAGACAGACAGGTAACCAGTCTATCACGGGGCCGACATGTAGAGACAGACAGGTAACCAGTCTATCACAGGGAGACATGTAGAGACAGACAGGTAACTAGTCTATCACAGGGGGACATGTAGAGACAGACAGGTAACCAATCTATCACATGGAGACATGTAGAGACAGACAGGTAACCAGTCTATCACAGGGAGACATGAAGAGACAGACAGGTAACCAGTCTATCATGGGGCCGACATGTAGAGACAGACAGGTAACCAGTCTATCATGGGGCCGACATGTAGAGACAGACAGGTGACCAGTCTATCACAGGGAGACATGTAGAGACAGACAGGTAACCAGTCTATCACAGGGAGACATGTAGAGACAGACAGGTAACCAGTCTATCACAGGGAGACATGTACAGACAGACAGGTAACCAGTCTATCACAGGGCTGACATGTAGAGACAGACAGGTAACCAGTCTATCACAGGGCTGACATGTAGAGACAGACAGGTAACCAGTCTATCATAGGGCTGACATGTAGAGACAGACAGGTAACCAGTCTATCACATGGAGACATGTGGAGACAGACAGGTAACCAGTCTATCACAGGGAGACATGTAGAGACAGACAGGTAACCAGTCTATCACAGGGAGACATGTAGAGACCGACAGGTAACCAGTCTATCACAGGGGGACATGTAGAGACAGACAGGTAACCAGTCTATCATAGGGCTGACATGTAGAGACAGACAGGTGACCAGTCTATCACAGGGCTGACATGTAGAGACAGACAGGTAACCAGTCTATCACAGGGAGACATGTAGAGACAGACAGGTAACCAGTCTATCACAGGGAGACATGTAGAGACCGACAGGTAACCAGTCTATCACAGGGGGACATGTAGAGACAGACAGGTAACCAGTCTATCACAGGGAGACATGTAGAGACCGACAGGTAACCAGTCTATCACAGGGGGACATGTAGAGACAGACAGGTAACCAGTCTATCATAGGGCTGACATGTAGAGACAGACAGGTGACCAGTCTATCACAGGGCTGACATGTAGAGACAGACAGGTAACCAGTCTATCACAGGGAGACATGTAGAGACAGACAGGTAACCAGTCTATCACAGGGAGACATGTAGAGACCGACAGGTAACCAGTCTATCACAGGGGGACATGTAGAGACAGACAGGTAACCAGTCTATCATAGGGCTGACATGTAGAGACAGACAGGTGACCAGTCTATCACAGGGCTGACATGTAGAGACAGACAGGTAACCAGTCTATCACAGGGAGACATGTAGAGACAGACAGGTAACCAGTCTATCACAGGGAGACATGTAGAGACAGACAGGTAACCAGTCTATCACAGGGCTGACATGTAGAGACAGACAGGCAACCAGTCTATCACAGGGCTGACATGTAGAGACAGACAGGTAACCAGTCTATCACAGGGCCGACATGTAGAGACAGACAGGTAACCAGTCTATCACAGGGAGACATGTAGAGACAGACAGGTAACCAGTCTATCACAGGGAGACATGTAGAGACAGACAGGTAACCAGTCTATCACGGGGCCGACATGTAGAGACAGACAGGTAACCAGTCTATCACAGGGAGACATGTAGAGACAGACAGGTAACCAGTCTATCACAGGGGGACATGTAGAGACAGACAGGTAACCAGTCTTTCACAGGGAGACATGTAGAGACAGACAGGTAACCAGTCTATCACAGGGAGACATGTAGAGACAGACAGGCAACCAGTCTATCACAGGGCTGACATGTAGAGACAGACTGGTAACCAGTCTATCACAGGGCCGACATGTAGAGACAGACAGGTAACCAGTCTATCACAGGGAGACATGTAGAGACAGACAGGTAACCAGTCTATCACAGGGAGACATGTAGAGACAGACAGGTAACCAGTCTATCATGGGGCCGACATGTAGAGACAGACAGGTAACCAGTCTATCACAGGGAGACATGTAGAGACAGACAGGTAACCAGTCTATCACAGGGGGACATGTAGATACAGACAGGTAACCAGTCTATCACAGGGAGACATGTAGAGACAGACAGGTAACCAGTCTATCACAGGGAGACATGTAGAGACAGACAGGTAACCAGTCTATCACAGGGAGACATGTAAAGACAGACAGGTAACCAGTCTATCACAGGGAGACATGTAGAGACAGACAGGTGACCAGTCTATCACAGGGAGACATGTAGAGACAGACAGGTAACCAGTCTATCACAGGGAGACATGTAGAGACAGACAGGTAACCAGTCTATCACAGGGCTGACATGTAGAGACAGACAGGTAACCAGTCTATCACAGGGAGACATGTAGAGACAGACAGGTAACCAGTCTATCACAGGGCTGACATGTAGAGACAGACAGGTAACCAGTCTATCACAGGGCTGACATGTAGAGACAGACAGGTAACCAGTCTATCATAGGGCTGACATGTAGAGACAGACAGGTAACCAGTCTATCACATGGAGACATGTGGAGACAGACACGTAACCAGTCTATCACAGGGAGACATGTAGAGACAGACAGGTAACCAGTCTATCACAGGGAGACATGTAGAGACCGACAGGTAACCAGTCTATCACAGGGGGACATGTAGAGACAGACAGGTAACCAGTCTATCACATGGAGACATGTGGAGACAGACAGGTAACCAGTCTATCACAGGGAGACATGTAGAGACCGACAGGTAACCAGTCTATCACAGGGAGACATGTAGAGACAGACAGGTAACCAGTCTATCACAGGGAGACATGTAGAGACAGACAGGTAACCAGTCTATCACGGGGCCGACATGTAGAGACAGACAGGTAACCAGTCTATCACAGGGAGACATGTAGAGACAGACAGGTAACCAGTCTATCACAGGGGGACATGTAGAGACAGACAGGTAACCAGTCTATCACAGGGAGACATGTAGAGACAGACAGGTAACCAGTCTATCACAGGGAGACATGTAGAGACAGACAGGTAACCAGTCTATCACAGGGGGACATGTAGAGACAGACAGGTAACCAGTCTATCACAGGGAGACATGTAGAGACAGACAGGTAACCAGTCTATCACAGGGAGACATGTAGAGACAGACAGGTAACCAGTCTATCACAGGGAGACATGTAAAGACAGACAGGTAACCAGTCTATCACAGGGAGACATGTAGAGACAGACAGGTGACCAGTCTATCACAGGGAGACATGTAGAGACAGACAGGTAACCAGTCTATCACAGGGAGACATGTAGAGACAGACAGGTAACCAGTCTATCACAGGGCTGACATGTAGAGACAGACAGGTAACCAGTCTATCACAGGGAGACATGTAGAGACAGACAGGTAACCAGTCTATCACGGGGCCGACATGTAGAGACAGACAGGTAACCAGTCTATCACTGGGAGACATGTAGAGACAGACAGGTAACCAGTCTATCACAGGGGGACATGTAGAGACAGACAGGTAACCAATCTATCACATGGAGACATGTAGAGACAGACAGGTAACCAGTCTATCACAGGGAGACATGTAGAGACAGACAGGTAACCAGTCTATCATGGGGCCGACATGTAGAGACAGACAGGTAACCAGTCTATCATGGGGCCGACATGTAGAGACAGACAGGTGACCAGTCTATCACAGGGAGACATGTAGAGACAGACAGGTAACCAGTCTATCACAGGAAGACATGTAGAGACAGACAGGTAACCAGTCTATCACAGGGAGACATGTACAGACAGACAGGTAACCAGTCTATCACAGGGCTGACATGTAGAGACAGACAGGTAACCAGTCTATCACAGGGCTGACATGTAGAGACAGACAGGTAACCAGTCTATCATAGGGCTGACATGTAGAGACAGACAGGTAACCAGTCTATCACATGGAGACATGTGGAGACAGACAGGTAACCAGTCTATCACAGGGCTGACATGTAGAGACAGACAGGCAACCAGTCTATCACAGGGCTGACATGTAGAGACAGACAGGTAACCAGTCTATCACAGGGCCGACATGTAGAGACAGACAGGTAACCAGTCTATCACAGGGAGACATGTAGAGACAGACAGGTAACCAGTCTATCACAGGGAGACATGTAGAGACAGACAGGTAACCAGTCTATCACAGGGGGACATGTAGAGACAGACAGGTAACCAGTCTATCACAGGGAGACATGTAGAGACAGACAGGTAACCAGTCTATCACAGGGAGACATGTAGAGACAGACAGGTAACCAGTCTATCACAGGGAGACATGTAAAGACAGACAGGTAACCAGTCTATCACAGGGAGACATGTAGAGACAGACAGGTGACCAGTCTATCACAGGGAGACATGTAGAGACAGACAGGTAACCAGTCTATCACAGGGAGACATGTAGAGACAGACAGGTAACCAGTCTATCACAGGGCTGACATGTAGAGACAGACAGGTAACCAGTCTATCACAGGGAGACATGTAGAGACAGACAGGTAACCAGTCTATCACAGGGAGACATGTACAGACAGACAGGTAACCAGTCTATAACAGGGAGACATGTAGAGACCGACAGGTAACCAGTCTATCACAGGGGGACATGTACAGACAGACAGGTAACCAGTCTATCACAGGGCTGACATGTGGAGACAGACAGGTAACCAGTCTATCATAGGGCTGACATGTAGAGACAGACAGGTGACCAGTCTATCACAGGGCTGACATGTAGAGACAGACAGGTAACCAGTCTATCACAGGGAGACATGTAGAGACAGACAGGTGACCAGTCTATCACAGGGAGACATGTAGAGACAGACAGGTAACCAGTCTATCACAGGGAGACATGTAGAGACAGACAGGTAACCAGTCTATCACAGGGGGACATGTAGAGACAGACAGGTAACCAGTCTATCACAGGGAGACATGTAGAGACAGACAGGTAACCAGTCTATCACAGGGAGACATGTAGAGACAGACAGGTAACCAGTCTATCACAGGGGGACATGTAGAGACAGACAGGTAACCAGTCTATCACAGGGAGACATGTAGAGACAGACAGGTAACCAGTCTATCACAGGGAGACATGTAGAGACAGACAGGTAACCAGTCTATCACAGGGAGACATGTAAAGACAGACAGGTAACCAGTCTATCACAGGGAGACATGTAGAGACAGACAGGTGACCAGTCTATCACAGGGAGACATGTAGAGACAGACAGGTAACCAGTCTATCACAGGGAGACATGTAGAGACAGACAGGTAACCAGTCTATCACAGGGCTGACATGTAGAGACAGACAGGTAACCAGTCTATCACAGGGAGACATGTAGAGACAGACAGGTAACCAGTCTATCACGGGGCCGACATGTAGAGACAGACAGGTAACCAGTCTATCACTGGGAGACATGTAGAGACAGACAGGTAACCAGTCTATCACAGGGGGACATGTAGAGACAGACAGGTAACCAATCTATCACATGGAGACATGTAGAGACAGACAGGTAACCAGTCTATCACAGGGAGACATGTAGAGACAGACAGGTAACCAGTCTATCATGGGGCCGACATGTAGAGACAGACAGGTAACCAGTCTATCATGGGGCCGACATGTAGAGACAGACAGGTGACCAGTCTATCACAGGGAGACATGTAGAGACAGACAGGTAACCAGTCTATCACAGGAAGACATGTAGAGACAGACAGGTAACCAGTCTATCACAGGGAGACATGTACAGACAGACAGGTAACCAGTCTATCACAGGGCTGACATGTAGAGACAGACAGGTAACCAGTCTATCACAGGGCTGACATGTAGAGACAGACAGGTAACCAGTCTATCATAGGGCTGACATGTAGAGACAGACAGGTAACCAGTCTATCACATGGAGACATGTGGAGACAGACAGGTAACCAGTCTATCACAGGGCTGACATGTAGAGACAGACAGGCAACCAGTCTATCACAGGGCTGACATGTAGAGACAGACAGGTAACCAGTCTATCACAGGGCCGACATGTAGAGACAGACAGGTAACCAGTCTATCACAGGGAGACATGTAGAGACAGACAGGTAACCAGTCTATCACAGGGAGACATGTAGAGACAGACAGGTAACCAGTCTATCACAGGGGGACATGTAGAGACAGACAGGTAACCAGTCTATCACAGGGAGACATGTAGAGACAGACAGGTAACCAGTCTATCACAGGGAGACATGTAGAGACAGACAGGTAACCAGTCTATCACAGGGAGACATGTAAAGACAGACAGGTAACCAGTCTATCACAGGGAGACATGTAGAGACAGACAGGTGACCAGTCTATCACAGGGAGACATGTAGAGACAGACAGGTAACCAGTCTATCACAGGGAGACATGTAGAGACAGACAGGTAACCAGTCTATCACAGGGCTGACATGTAGAGACAGACAGGTAACCAGTCTATCACAGGGAGACATGTAGAGACAGACAGGTAACCAGTCTATCACAGGGAGACATGTACAGACAGACAGGTAACCAGTCTATAACAGGGAGACATGTAGAGACCGACAGGTAACCAGTCTATCACAGGGGGACATGTACAGACAGACAGGTAACCAGTCTATCACAGGGCTGACATGTGGAGACAGACAGGTAACCAGTCTATCATAGGGCTGACATGTAGAGACAGACAGGTGACCAGTCTATCACAGGGCTGACATGTAGAGACAGACAGGTAACCAGTCTATCACAGGGAGACATGTAGAGACAGACAGGTGACCAGTCTATCACAGGGAGACATGTAGAGACAGACAGGTAACCAGTCTATCACAGGGAGACATGTAGAGACAGACAGGTAACCAGTCTATCACAGGGAGACATGTACAGACAGACAGGTAACCAGTCTATCACAGGGCTGACATGTAGAGACAGACAGGTAACCAGTCTATCACAGGGCTGACATGTAGAGACAGACAGGTAACCAGTCTATCATAGGGCTGACATGTAGAGACAGACAGATAACCAGTCTATCACATGGAGACATGTGGAGACAGACAGGTAACCAGTCTATCACAGGGAGACATGTAGAGACAGACAGGTAACCAGTCTATCACAGGGAGACATGTAGAGACCGACAGGTAACCAGTCTATCACAGGGGGACATGTAGAGACAGACAGGTAACCAGTCTATCATAGGGCTGACATGTAGAGACAGACAGGTGACCAGTCTATCACAGGGCTGACATGTAGAGACAGACAGGTAACCAGTCTATCACAGGGAGACATGTAGAGACAGACAGGTAACCAGTCTATCACAGGGAGACATGTAGAGACAGACAGGTAACCAGTCTATCACAGGGCTGACATGTAGAGACAGACAGGCAACCAGTCTATCACAGGGCCGACATGTAGAGACAGACAGGTAACCAGTCTATCACAGGGCCGACATGTAGAGACAGACAGGTAACCAGTCTATCACAGGGAGACATGTAGAGACAGACAGGTAACCAGTCTATCACAGGGAGACATGTAGAGACAGACAGGTAACCAGTCTATCATGGGGCCGACATGTAGAGACAGACAGGTAACCAGTCTATCACAGGGGGACATGTAGAGACAGACAGGTAACCAGTCTTTCACAGGGAGACATGTAGAGACAGACAGGTAACCAGTCTATCACAGGGAGACATGTAGAGACAGACAGGTAACCAGTCTATCACAGGGGGACATGTAGAGACAGACAGGTAACTAGTCTATCACAGGGAGACATGTAGAGACAGACAGGTAACCAGTCTATCACAGGGAGACATGTAGAGACAGACAGGTAACCAGTCTATCACAGGGAGACATGTAAAGACAGACAGGTAACCAGTCTATCACAGGGAGACATGTAGAGACAGACAGGTGACCAGTCTATCACAGGGAGACATGTAGAGACAGACAGGTAACCAGTCTATCACAGGGAGACATGTAGAGACAGACAGGTAACCAGTCTATCACAGGGCTGACATGTAGAGACAGACAGGTAACCAGTCTATCACAGGGAGACATGTAGAGACAGACAGGCAACCAGTCTATCACAGGGCTGACATGTAGAGACAGACTGGTAACCAGTCTATCACAGGGCCGACATGTAGAGACAGACAGGTAACCAGTCTATCACAGGGAGACATGTAGAGACAGACAGGTAACCAGTCTATCACAGGGAGACATGTAGAGACAGACAGGTAACCAGTCTATCACGGGGCCGACATGTAGAGACAGACAGGTAACCAGTCTATCACAGGGAGACATGTAGAGACAGACAGGTAACCAGTCTATCACAGGGGGACATGTAGAGACAGACAGGTAACCAGTCTATCACAGGGAGACATGTAGAGACAGACAGGTAACCAGTCTATCACAGGGGGACATGTAGAGACAGACAGGTAACCAGTCTATCACAGGGAGACATGTAGAGACAGACAGGTAACCAGTCTATCACATGGAGACATGTAGAGACAGACAGGTAACCAGTCTATCACAGGGGGACATGTAGAGACAGACAGGTAACCAGTCTATCACAGGGAGACATGTAGAGACAGACAGGTAACCAGTCTATCACAGGGAGACATGGAGAGACAGACAGGTAACCAGTCTATCACAGGGAGACATGTAAAGACAGACAGGTAACCAGTCTATCACAGGGAGACATGTAGAGACAGACAGGTGACCAGTCTATCACAGGGAGACATGTAGAGACAGACAGGTAACCAGTCTATCACAGGGGGACATGTAGAGACAGACAGGTAACCAGTCTATCACAGGGAGACATGTAGAGACAGACAGGTAACCAGTCTATCACAGGGAGACATGTAGAGACAGACAGGTAACCAGTCTATCACGGGGCCGACATGTAGAGACAGACAGGTAACCAGTCTATCACAGGGAGACATGTAGAGACAGACAGGTAACCAGTCTATCACAGGGGGACATGTAGAGACAGACAGGTAACCAATCTATCACATGGAGACATGTAGAGACAGACAGGTAACCAGTCTATCACAGGGAGACATGAAGAGACAGACAGGTAACCAGTCTATCATGGGGCCGACATGTAGAGACAGACAGGTAACCAGTCTATCATGGGGCCGACATGTAGAGACAGACAGGTGACCAGTCTATCACAGGGAGACATGTAGAGACAGACAGGTAACCAGTCTATCACAGGGAGACATGTAGAGACAGACAGGTAACCAGTCTATCACAGGGAGACATGTACAGACAGACAGGTAACCAGTCTATCACAGGGCTGACATGTAGAGACAGACAGGTAACCAGTCTATCACAGGGCTGACATGTAGAGACAGACAGGTAACCAGTCTATCATAGGGCTGACATGTAGAGACAGACAGGTAACCAGTCTATCACATGGAGACATGTGGAGACAGACAGGTAACCAGTCTATCACAGGGAGACATGTAGAGACAGACAGGTAACCAGTCTATCACAGGGAGACATGTAGAGACCGACAGGTAACCAGTCTATCACAGGGGGACATGTAGAGACAGACAGGTAACCAGTCTATCATAGGGCTGACATGTAGAGACAGACAGGTGACCAGTCTATCACAGGGCTGACATGTAGAGACAGACAGGTAACCAGTCTATCACAGGGAGACATGTAGAGACAGACAGGTAACCAGTCTATCACAGGGGGACATGTAGAGACAGACAGGTAACTAGTCTATCACAGGGAGACATGTAGAGACAGACAGGTAACCAGTCTATCACAGGGAGACATGTAGAGACAGACAGGTAACCAGTCTATCACAGGGAGACATGTAAAGACAGACAGGTAACCAGTCTATCACAGGGAGACATGTAGAGACAGACAGGTGACCAGTCTATCACAGGGAGACATGTAGAGACAGACAGGTAACCAGTCTATCACAGGGAGACATGTAGAGACAGACAGGTAACCAGTCTATCACAGGGCTGACATGTAGAGACAGACAGGTAACCAGTCTATCACAGGGAGACATGTAGAGACAGACAGGCAACCAGTCTATCACAGGGCTGACATGTAGAGACAGACTGGTAACCAGTCTATCACAGGGCCGACATGTAGAGACAGACAGGTAACCAGTCTATCACAGGGAGACATGTAGAGACAGACAGGTAACCAGTCTATCACAGGGAGACATGTAGAGACAGACAGGTAACCAGTCTATCATGGGGCCGACATGTAGAGACAGACAGGTAACCAGTCTATCACAGGGGGACATGTAGAGACAGACAGGTAACCAGTCTATCACAGGGAGACATGTAGAGACAGACAGGTAACCAGTCTATCACAGGGGGACATGTAGAGACAGACAGGTAACCAGTCTATCACAGGGAGACATGTAGAGACAGACAGGTAACCAGTCTATCACATGGAGACATGTAGAGACAGACAGGTAACCAGTCTATCACAGGGGGACATGTAGAGACAGACAGGTAACCAGTCTATCACAGGGAGACATGTAGAGACAGACAGGTAACCAGTCTATCACAGGGAGACATGGAGAGACAGACAGGTAACCAGTCTATCACAGGGAGACATGTAAAGACAGACAGGTAACCAGTCTATCACAGGGAGACATGTAGAGACAGACAGGTGACCAGTCTATCACAGGGAGACATGTAGAGACAGACAGGTAACCAGTCTATCACAGGGGGACATGTAGAGACAGACAGGTAACCAGTCTATCACAGGGAGACATGTAGAGACAGACAGGTAACCAGTCTATCACAGGGAGACATGTAGAGACAGACAGGTAACCAGTCTATCACGGGGCCGACATGTAGAGACAGACAGGTAACCAGTCTATCACAGGGAGACATGTAGAGACAGACAGGTAACCAGTCTATCACAGGGGGACATGTAGAGACAGACAGGTAACCAATCTATCACATGGAGACATGTAGAGACAGACAGGTAACCAGTCTATCACAGGGAGACATGAAGAGACAGACAGGTAACCAGTCTATCATGGGGCCGACATGTAGAGACAGACAGGTAACCAGTCTATCATGGGGCCGACATGTAGAGACAGACAGGTGACCAGTCTATCACAGGGAGACATGTAGAGACAGACAGGTAACCAGTCTATCACAGGGAGACATGTAGAGACAGACAGGTAACCAGTCTATCACAGGGAGACATGTACAGACAGACAGGTAACCAGTCTATCACAGGGCTGACATGTAGAGACAGACAGGTAACCAGTCTATCACAGGGCTGACATGTAGAGACAGACAGGTAACCAGTCTATCATAGGGCTGACATGTAGAGACAGACAGGTAACCAGTCTATCACATGGAGACATGTGGAGACAGACAGGTAACCAGTCTATCACAGGGAGACATGTAGAGACAGACAGGTAACCAGTCTATCACAGGGAGACATGTAGAGACAGACAGGTAACCAGTCTATCACAGGGAGACATGTAGAGACAGACAGGCAACCAGTCTATCACAGGGCTGACATGTAGAGACAGACTGGTAACCAGTCTATCACAGGGCCGACATGTAGAGACAGACAGGTAACCAGTCTATCACAGGGAGACATGTAGAGACAGACAGGTAACCAGTCTATCACAGGGAGACATGTAGAGACAGACAGGTAACCAGTCTATCATGGGGCCGACATGTAGAGACAGACAGGTAACCAGTCTATCACAGGGGGACATGTAGAGACAGACAGGTAACCAGTCTATCACAGGGAGACATGTAGAGACAGACAGGTAACCAGTCTATCACATGGAGACATGTAGAGACAGACAGGTAACCAGTCTATCACAGGGGGACATGTAGAGACAGACAGGTAACCAGTCTATCACAGGGAGACATGTAGAGACAGACAGGTAACCAGTCTATCACAGGGAGACATGTACAGACAGACAGGTAACCAGTCTATCACAGGGCTGACATGTAGAGACAGACAGGTAACCAGTCTATCACAGGGCTGACATGTAGAGACAGACAGGTAACCAGTCTATCATAGGGCTGACATGTAGAGACAGACAGGTAACCAGTCTATCACATGGAGACATGTGGAGACAGACAGGTAACCAGTCTATCACAGGGAGACATGTAGAGACAGACAGGTAACCAGTCTATCACAGGGAGACATGTAGAGACAGACAGGTAACCAGTCTATCACAGGGAGACATGTAGAGACAGACAGGCAACCAGTCTATCACAGGGCTGACATGTAGAGACAGACTGGTAACCAGTCTATCACAGGGCCGACATGTAGAGACAGACAGGTAACCAGTCTATCACAGGGAGACATGTAGAGACAGACAGGTAACCAGTCTATCACAGGGAGACATGTAGAGACAGACAGGTAACCAGTCTATCATGGGGCCGACATGTAGAGACAGACAGGTAACCAGTCTATCACAGGGGGACATGTAGAGACAGACAGGTAACCAGTCTATCACAGGGAGACATGTAGAGACAGACAGGTAACCAGTCTATCACAGGGGGACATGTAGAGACAGACAGGTAACCAGTCTATCACAGGGAGACATGTAGAGACAGACAGGTAACCAGTCTATCACATGGAGACATGTAGAGACAGACAGGTAACCAGTCTATCACAGGGGGACATGTAGAGACAGACAGGTAACCAGTCTATCACAGGGAGACATGTAGAGACAGACAGGTAACCAGTCTATCACAGGGAGACATGGAGAGACAGACAGGTAACCAGTCTATCACAGGGAGACATGTAAAGACAGACAGGTAACCAGTCTATCACAGGGAGACATGTAGAGACAGACAGGTGACCAGTCTATCACAGGGAGACATGTAGAGACAGACAGGTAACCAGTCTATCACAGGGGGACATGTAGAGACAGACAGGTAACCAGTCTATCACAGGGAGACATGTAGAGACAGACAGGTAACCAGTCTATCACAGGGAGACATGTAGAGACAGACAGGTAACCAGTCTATCACGGGGCCGACATGTAGAGACAGACAGGTAACCAGTCTATCACAGGGAGACATGTAGAGACAGACAGGTAACCAGTCTATCACAGGGGGACATGTAGAGACAGACAGGTAACCAATCTATCACATGGAGACATGTAGAGACAGACAGGTAACCAGTCTATCACAGGGAGACATGAAGAGACAGACAGGTAACCAGTCTATCATGGGGCCGACATGTAGAGACAGACAGGTAACCAGTCTATCATGGGGCCGACATGTAGAGACAGACAGGTGACCAGTCTATCACAGGGAGACATGTAGAGACAGACAGGTAACCAGTCTATCACAGGGAGACATGTAGAGACAGACAGGTAACCAGTCTATCACAGGGAGACATGTACAGACAGACAGGTAACCAGTCTATCACAGGGCTGACATGTAGAGACAGACAGGTAACCAGTCTATCACAGGGCTGACATGTAGAGACAGACAGGTAACCAGTCTATCATAGGGCTGACATGTAGAGACAGACAGGTAACCAGTCTATCACATGGAGACATGTGGAGACAGACAGGTAACCAGTCTATCACAGGGAGACATGTAGAGACAGACAGGTAACCAGTCTATCACAGGGAGACATGTAGAGACCGACAGGTAACCAGTCTATCACAGGGGGACATGTAGAGACAGACAGGTAACCAGTCTATCATAGGGCTGACATGTAGAGACAGACAGGTGACCAGTCTATCACAGGGCTGACATGTAGAGACAGACAGGTAACCAGTCTATCACAGGGAGACATGTAGAGACAGACAGGTAACCAGTCTATCACAGGGAGACATGTAGAGACCGACAGGTAACCAGTCTATCACAGGGGGACATGTAGAGACAGACAGGTAACCAGTCTATCACAGGGAGACATGTAGAGACCGACAGGTAACCAGTCTATCACAGGGGGACATGTAGAGACAGACAGGTAACCAGTCTATCATAGGGCTGACATGTAGAGACAGACAGGTGACCAGTCTATCACAGGGCTGACATGTAGAGACAGACAGGTAACCAGTCTATCACAGGGAGACATGTAGAGACAGACAGGTAACCAGTCTATCACAGGGAGACATGTAGAGACCGACAGGTAACCAGTCTATCACAGGGGGACATGTAGAGACAGACAGGTAACCAGTCTATCATAGGGCTGACATGTAGAGACAGACAGGTGACCAGTCTATCACAGGGCTGACATGTAGAGACAGACAGGTAACCAGTCTATCACAGGGAGACATGTAGAGACAGACAGGTAACCAGTCTATCACAGGGAGACATGTAGAGACAGACAGGTAACCAGTCTATCACAGGGCTGACATGTAGAGACAGACAGGCAACCAGTCTATCACAGGGCTGACATGTAGAGACAGACAGGTAACCAGTCTATCACAGGGCCGACATGTAGAGACAGACAGGTAACCAGTCTATCACAGGGAGACATGTAGAGACAGACAGGTAACCAGTCTATCACAGGGAGACATGTAGAGACAGACAGGTAACCAGTCTATCACGGGGCCGACATGTAGAGACAGACAGGTAACCAGTCTATCACAGGGAGACATGTAGAGACAGACAGGTAACCAGTCTATCACAGGGGGACATGTAGAGACAGACAGGTAACCAGTCTTTCACAGGGAGACATGTAGAGACAGACAGGTAACCAGTCTATCACAGGGAGACATGTAGAGACAGACAGGCAACCAGTCTATCACAGGGCTGACATGTAGAGACAGACTGGTAACCAGTCTATCACAGGGCCGACATGTAGAGACAGACAGGTAACCAGTCTATCACAGGGAGACATGTAGAGACAGACAGGTAACCAGTCTATCACAGGGAGACATGTAGAGACAGACAGGTAACCAGTCTATCACAGGGGGACATGTAGATACAGACAGGTAACCAGTCTATCACAGGGAGACATGTAGAGACAGACAGGTAACCAGTCTATCACAGGGAGACATGTAGAGACAGACAGGTAACCAGTCTATCACAGGGAGACATGTAAAGACAGACAGGTAACCAGTCTATCACAGGGAGACATGTAGAGACAGACAGGTGACCAGTCTATCACAGGGAGACATGTAGAGACAGACAGGTAACCAGTCTATCACAGGGAGACATGTAGAGACAGACAGGTAACCAGTCTATCACAGGGCTGACATGTAGAGACAGACAGGTAACCAGTCTATCACAGGGAGACATGTAGAGACAGACAGGTAACCAGTCTATCACAGGGCTGACATGTAGAGACAGACAGGTAACCAGTCTATCACAGGGCTGACATGTAGAGACAGACAGGTAACCAGTCTATCATAGGGCTGACATGTAGAGACAGACAGGTAACCAGTCTATCACATGGAGACATGTGGAGACAGACACGTAACCAGTCTATCACAGGGAGACATGTAGAGACAGACAGGTAACCAGTCTATCACAGGGAGACATGTAGAGACCGACAGGTAACCAGTCTATCACAGGGGGACATGTAGAGACAGACAGGTAACCAGTCTATCACATGGAGACATGTGGAGACAGACAGGTAACCAGTCTATCACAGGGAGACATGTAGAGACCGACAGGTAACCAGTCTATCACAGGGAGACATGTAGAGACAGACAGGTAACCAGTCTATCACAGGGAGACATGTAGAGACAGACAGGTAACCAGTCTATCACGGGGCCGACATGGAGAGACAGACAGGTAACCAGTCTATCACAGGGAGACATGTAGAGACAGACAGGTAACCAGTCTATCACAGGGGGACATGTAGAGACAGACAGGTAACCAGTCTATCACAGGGAGACATGTAGAGACAGACAGGTAACCAGTCTATCACATGGAGACATGTAGAGACAGACAGGTAACCAGTCTATCACAGGGGGACATGTAGAGACAGACAGGTAACCAGTCTATCACAGGGAGACATGTAGAGACAGACAGGTAACCAGTCTATCACAGGGAGACATGGAGAGACAGACAGGTAACCAGTCTATCACAGGGAGACATGTAAAGACAGACAGGTAACCAGTCTATCACAGGGAGACATGTAGAGACAGACAGGTGACCAGTCTATCACAGGGAGACATGTAGAGACAGACAGGTAACCAGTCTATCACAGGGGGACATGTAGAGACAGACAGGTAACCAGTCTATCACAGGGAGACATGTAGAGACAGATAGGTAACCAGTCTATCACAGGGAGACATGTAGAGACAGACAGGTAACCAGTCTATCACGGGGCCGACATGTAGAGACAGACAGGTAACCAGTCTATCACAGGGAGACATGTAGAGACAGACAGGTAACCAGTCTATCATGGGGCCGACATGTAGAGACAGTCTATCACAGGGAGACATGTAGAGACAGACAGGTAACCAGTCTATCACAGGGGGACATGTAGAGACAGACAGGTAACCAGTCTATCACAGGGAGACATGTAGAGACAGACAGGTAACCAGTCTATCACAGGGCTGACATGTAGAGACAGACAGGTAACCAGTCTATCACAGGGAGACATGTAGAGACAGACAGGTAACCAGTCTATCACAGGGGGACATGTAGAGACAGACAGGTAACCAGTCTATCACAGGGAGACATGTAGAGACAGACAGGTAACCAGTCTATCACATGGAGACATGTAGAGACAGACAGGTAACCAGTCTATCACAGGGGGACATGTAGAGACAGACAGGTAACCAGTCTATCACAGGGAGACATGTAGAGACAGACAGGTAACCAGTCTATCACAGGGAGACATGGAGAGACAGACAGGTAACCAGTCTATCACAGGGAGACATGTAAAGACAGACAGGTAACCAGTCTATCACAGGGAGACATGTAGAGACAGACAGGTGACCAGTCTATCACAGGGAGACATGTAGAGACAGACAGGTAACCAGTCTATCACAGGGGGACATGTAGAGACAGACAGGTAACCAGTCTATCACAGGGAGACATGTAGAGACAGACAGGTAACCAGTCTATCACAGGGAGACATGTAGAGACAGACAGGTAACCAGTCTATCACGGGGCCGACATGTAGAGACAGACAGGTAACCAGTCTATCACAGGGAGACATGTAGAGACAGACAGGTAACCAGTCTATCACAGGGGGACATGTAGAGACAGACAGGTAACCAATCTATCACATGGAGACATGTAGAGACAGACAGGTAACCAGTCTATCACAGGGAGACATGAAGAGACAGACAGGTAACCAGTCTATCATGGGGCCGACATGTAGAGACAGACAGGTAACCAGTCTATCATGGGGCCGACATGTAGAGACAGACAGGTGACCAGTCTATCACAGGGAGACATGTAGAGACAGACAGGTAACCAGTCTATCACAGGGAGACATGTAGAGACAGACAGGTAACCAGTCTATCACAGGGAGACATGTACAGACAGACAGGTAACCAGTCTATCACAGGGCTGACATGTAGAGACAGACAGGTAACCAGTCTATCACAGGGCTGACATGTAGAGACAGACAGGTAACCAGTCTATCATAGGGCTGACATGTAGAGACAGACAGGTAACCAGTCTATCACATGGAGACATGTGGAGACAGACAGGTAACCAGTCTATCACAGGGAGACATGTAGAGACAGACAGGTAACCAGTCTATCACAGGGAGACATGTAGAGACCGACAGGTAACCAGTCTATCACAGGGGGACATGTAGAGACAGACAGGTAACCAGTCTATCATAGGGCTGACATGTAGAGACAGACAGGTGACCAGTCTATCACAGGGCTGACATGTAGAGACAGACAGGTAACCAGTTTATCACAGGGAGACATGTAGAGACAGACAGGTAACCAGTCTATCACAGGGAGACATGTAGAGACCGACAGGTAACCAGTCTATCACAGGGGGACATGTAGAGACAGACAGGTAACCAGTCTATCACAGGGAGACATGTAGAGACCGACAGGTAACCAGTCTATCACAGGGGGACATGTAGAGACAGACAGGTAACCAGTCTATCATAGGGCTGACATGTAGAGACAGACAGGTGACCAGTCTATCACAGGGCTGACATGTAGAGACAGACAGGTAACCAGTCTATCACAGGGAGACATGTAGAGACAGACAGGTAACCAGTCTATCACAGGGAGACATGTAGAGACCGACAGGTAACCAGTCTATCACAGGGGGACATGTAGAGACAGACAGGTAACCAGTCTATCATAGGGCTGACATGTAGAGACAGACAGGTGACCAGTCTATCACAGGGCTGACATGTAGAGACAGACAGGTAACCAGTCTATCACAGGGAGACATGTAGAGACAGACAGGTAACCAGTCTATCACAGGGAGACATGTAGAGACAGACAGGTAACCAGTCTATCACAGGGCTGACATGTAGAGACAGACAGGCAACCAGTCTATCACAGGGCTGACATGTAGAGACAGACAGGTAACCAGTCTATCACAGGGCCGACATGTAGAGACAGACAGGTAACCAGTCTATCACAGGGAGACATGTAGAGACAGACAGGTAACCAGTCTATCACAGGGAGACATGTAGAGACAGACAGGTAACCAGTCTATCACGGGGCCGACATGTAGAGACAGACAGGTAACCAGTCTATCACAGGGAGACATGTAGAGACAGACAGGTAACCAGTCTATCACAGGGGGACATGTAGAGACAGACAGGTAACCAGTCTTTCACAGGGAGACATGTAGAGACAGACAGGTAACCAGTCTATCACAGGGAGACATGTAGAGACAGACAGGCAACCAGTCTATCACAGGGCTGACATGTAGAGACAGACTGGTAACCAGTCTATCACAGGGCCGACATGTAGAGACAGACAGGTAACCAGTCTATCACAGGGAGACATGTAGAGACAGACAGGTAACCAGTCTATCACAGGGAGACATGTAGAGACAGACAGGTAACCAGTCTATCATGGGGCCGACATGTAGAGACAGACAGGTAACCAGTCTATCACAGGGAGACATGTAGAGACAGACAGGTAACCAGTCTATCACGGGGCCGACATGTAGAGACAGACAGGTAACCAGTCTATCACTGGGAGACATGTAGAGACAGACAGGTAACCAGTCTATCACAGGGGGACATGTAGAGACAGACAGGTAACCAATCTATCACATGGAGACATGTAGAGACAGACAGGTAACCAGTCTATCACAGGGAGACATGTAGAGACAGACAGGTAACCAGTCTATCATGGGGCCGACATGTAGAGACAGACAGGTAACCAGTCTATCATGGGGCCGACATGTAGAGACAGACAGGTGACCAGTCTATCACAGGGAGACATGTAGAGACAGACAGGTAACCAGTCTATCACAGGAAGACATGTAGAGACAGACAGGTAACCAGTCTATCACAGGGAGACATGTACAGACAGACAGGTAACCAGTCTATCACAGGGCTGACATGTAGAGACAGACAGGTAACCAGTCTATCACAGGGCTGACATGTAGAGACAGACAGGTAACCAGTCTATCATAGGGCTGACATGTAGAGACAGACAGGTAACCAGTCTATCACATGGAGACATGTGGAGACAGACAGGTAACCAGTCTATCACAGGGCTGACATGTAGAGACAGACAGGCAACCAGTCTATCACAGGGCTGACATGTAGAGACAGACAGGTAACCAGTCTATCACAGGGCCGACATGTAGAGACAGACAGGTAACCAGTCTATCACAGGGAGACATGTAGAGACAGACAGGTAACCAGTCTATCACAGGGAGACATGTAGAGACAGACAGGTAACCAGTCTATCACAGGGGGACATGTAGAGACAGACAGGTAACCAGTCTATCACAGGGAGACATGTAGAGACAGACAGGTAACCAGTCTATCACAGGGAGACATGTAGAGACAGACAGGTAACCAGTCTATCACAGGGAGACATGTAAAGACAGACAGGTAACCAGTCTATCACAGGGAGACATGTAGAGACAGACAGGTGACCAGTCTATCACAGGGAGACATGTAGAGACAGACAGGTAACCAGTCTATCACAGGGAGACATGTAGAGACAGACAGGTAACCAGTCTATCACAGGGCTGACATGTAGAGACAGACAGGTAACCAGTCTATCACAGGGAGACATGTAGAGACAGACAGGTAACCAGTCTATCACAGGGAGACATGTACAGACAGACAGGTAACCAGTCTATAACAGGGAGACATGTAGAGACCGACAGGTAACCAGTCTATCACAGGGGGACATGTACAGACAGACAGGTAACCAGTCTATCACAGGGCTGACATGTGGAGACAGACAGGTAACCAGTCTATCATAGGGCTGACATGTAGAGACAGACAGGTGACCAGTCTATCACAGGGCTGACATGTAGAGACAGACAGGTAACCAGTCTATCACAGGGAGACATGTAGAGACAGACAGGTGACCAGTCTATCACAGGGAGACATGTAGAGACAGACAGGTAACCAGTCTATCACAGGGAGACATGTAGAGACAGACAGGTAACCAGTCTATCACAGGGAGACATGTACAGACAGACAGGTAACCAGTCTATCACAGGGCTGACATGTAGAGACAGACAGGTAACCAGTCTATCACAGGGCTGACATGTAGAGACAGACAGGTAACCAGTCTATCATAGGGCTGACATGTAGAGACAGACAGATAACCAGTCTATCACATGGAGACATGTGGAGACAGACAGGTAACCAGTCTATCACAGGGAGACATGTAGAGACAGACAGGTAACCAGTCTATCACAGGGAGACATGTAGAGACCGACAGGTAACCAGTCTATCACAGGGGGACATGTAGAGACAGACAGGTAACCAGTCTATCATAGGGCTGACATGTAGAGACAGACAGGTGACCAGTCTATCACAGGGCTGACATGTAGAGACAGACAGGTAACCAGTCTATCACAGGGAGACATGTAGAGACAGACAGGTAACCAGTCTATCACAGGGAGACATGTAGAGACAGACAGGTAACCAGTCTATCACAGGGCTGACATGTAGAGACAGACAGGCAACCAGTCTATCACAGGGCCGACATGTAGAGACAGACAGGTAACCAGTCTATCACAGGGCCGACATGTAGAGACAGACAGGTAACCAGTCTATCACAGGGAGACATGTAGAGACAGACAGGTAACCAGTCTATCACAGGGAGACATGTAGAGACAGACAGGTAACCAGTCTATCATGGGGCCGACATGTAGAGACAGACAGGTAACCAGTCTATCACAGGGGGACATGTAGAGACAGACAGGTAACCAGTCTTTCACAGGGAGACATGTAGAGACAGACAGGTAACCAGTCTATCACAGGGAGACATGTAGAGACAGACAGGTAACCAGTCTATCACAGGGGGACATGTAGAGACAGACAGGTAACTAGTCTATCACAGGGAGACATGTAGAGACAGACAGGTAACCAGTCTATCACAGGGAGACATGTAGAGACAGACAGGTAACCAGTCTATCACAGGGAGACATGTAAAGACAGACAGGTAACCAGTCTATCACAGGGAGACATGTAGAGACAGACAGGTGACCAGTCTATCACAGGGAGACATGTAGAGACAGACAGGTAACCAGTCTATCACAGGGAGACATGTAGAGACAGACAGGTAACCAGTCTATCACAGGGCTGACATGTAGAGACAGACAGGTAACCAGTCTATCACAGGGAGACATGTAGAGACAGACAGGCAACCAGTCTATCACAGGGCTGACATGTAGAGACAGACTGGTAACCAGTCTATCACAGGGCCGACATGTAGAGACAGACAGGTAACCAGTCTATCACAGGGAGACATGTAGAGACAGACAGGTAACCAGTCTATCACAGGGAGACATGTAGAGACAGACAGGTAACCAGTCTATCACGGGGCCGACATGTAGAGACAGACAGGTAACCAGTCTATCACAGGGAGACATGTAGAGACAGACAGGTAACCAGTCTATCACAGGGGGACATGTAGAGACAGACAGGTAACCAGTCTATCACAGGGAGACATGTAGAGACAGACAGGTAACCAGTCTATCACAGGGGGACATGTAGAGACAGACAGGTAACCAGTCTATCACAGGGAGACATGTAGAGACAGACAGGTAACCAGTCTATCACATGGAGACATGTAGAGACAGACAGGTAACCAGTCTATCACAGGGGGACATGTAGAGACAGACAGGTAACCAGTCTATCACAGGGAGACATGTAGAGACAGACAGGTAACCAGTCTATCACAGGGAGACATGGAGAGACAGACAGGTAACCAGTCTATCACAGGGAGACATGTAAAGACAGACAGGTAACCAGTCTATCACAGGGAGACATGTAGAGACAGACAGGTGACCAGTCTATCACAGGGAGACATGTAGAGACAGACAGGTAACCAGTCTATCACAGGGGGACATGTAGAGACAGACAGGTAACCAGTCTATCACAGGGAGACATGTAGAGACAGACAGGTAACCAGTCTATCACAGGGAGACATGTAGAGACAGACAGGTAACCAGTCTATCACGGGGCCGACATGTAGAGACAGACAGGTAACCAGTCTATCACAGGGAGACATGTAGAGACAGACAGGTAACCAGTCTATCACAGGGGGACATGTAGAGACAGACAGGTAACCAATCTATCACATGGAGACATGTAGAGACAGACAGGTAACCAGTCTATCACAGGGAGACATGAAGAGACAGACAGGTAACCAGTCTATCATGGGGCCGACATGTAGAGACAGACAGGTAACCAGTCTATCATGGGGCCGACATGTAGAGACAGACAGGTGACCAGTCTATCACAGGGAGACATGTAGAGACAGACAGGTAACCAGTCTATCACAGGGAGACATGTAGAGACAGACAGGTAACCAGTCTATCACAGGGAGACATGTACAGACAGACAGGTAACCAGTCTATCACAGGGCTGACATGTAGAGACAGACAGGTAACCAGTCTATCACAGGGCTGACATGTAGAGACAGACAGGTAACCAGTCTATCATAGGGCTGACATGTAGAGACAGACAGGTAACCAGTCTATCACATGGAGACATGTGGAGACAGACAGGTAACCAGTCTATCACAGGGAGACATGTAGAGACAGACAGGTAACCAGTCTATCACAGGGAGACATGTAGAGACCGACAGGTAACCAGTCTATCACAGGGGGACATGTAGAGACAGACAGGTAACCAGTCTATCATAGGGCTGACATGTAGAGACAGACAGGTGACCAGTCTATCACAGGGCTGACATGTAGAGACAGACAGGTAACCAGTCTATCACAGGGAGACATGTAGAGACAGACAGGTAACCAGTCTATCACAGGGGGACATGTAGAGACAGACAGGTAACTAGTCTATCACAGGGAGACATGTAGAGACAGACAGGTAACCAGTCTATCACAGGGAGACATGTAGAGACAGACAGGTAACCAGTCTATCACAGGGAGACATGTAAAGACAGACAGGTAACCAGTCTATCACAGGGAGACATGTAGAGACAGACAGGTGACCAGTCTATCACAGGGAGACATGTAGAGACAGACAGGTAACCAGTCTATCACAGGGAGACATGTAGAGACAGACAGGTAACCAGTCTATCACAGGGCTGACATGTAGAGACAGACAGGTAACCAGTCTATCACAGGGAGACATGTAGAGACAGACAGGCAACCAGTCTATCACAGGGCTGACATGTAGAGACAGACTGGTAACCAGTCTATCACAGGGCCGACATGTAGAGACAGACAGGTAACCAGTCTATCACAGGGAGACATGTAGAGACAGACAGGTAACCAGTCTATCACAGGGAGACATGTAGAGACAGACAGGTAACCAGTCTATCATGGGGCCGACATGTAGAGACAGACAGGTAACCAGTCTATCACAGGGGGACATGTAGAGACAGACAGGTAACCAGTCTATCACAGGGAGACATGTAGAGACAGACAGGTAACCAGTCTATCACAGGGGGACATGTAGAGACAGACAGGTAACCAGTCTATCACAGGGAGACATGTAGAGACAGACAGGTAACCAGTCTATCACATGGAGACATGTAGAGACAGACAGGTAACCAGTCTATCACAGGGGGACATGTAGAGACAGACAGGTAACCAGTCTATCACAGGGAGACATGTAGAGACAGACAGGTAACCAGTCTATCACAGGGAGACATGGAGAGACAGACAGGTAACCAGTCTATCACAGGGAGACATGTAAAGACAGACAGGTAACCAGTCTATCACAGGGAGACATGTAGAGACAGACAGGTGACCAGTCTATCACAGGGAGACATGTAGAGACAGACAGGTAACCAGTCTATCACAGGGGGACATGTAGAGACAGACAGGTAACCAGTCTATCACAGGGAGACATGTAGAGACAGACAGGTAACCAGTCTATCACAGGGAGACATGTAGAGACAGACAGGTAACCAGTCTATCACGGGGCCGACATGTAGAGACAGACAGGTAACCAGTCTATCACAGGGAGACATGTAGAGACAGACAGGTAACCAGTCTATCACAGGGGGACATGTAGAGACAGACAGGTAACCAATCTATCACATGGAGACATGTAGAGACAGACAGGTAACCAGTCTATCACAGGGAGACATGAAGAGACAGACAGGTAACCAGTCTATCATGGGGCCGACATGTAGAGACAGACAGGTAACCAGTCTATCATGGGGCCGACATGTAGAGACAGACAGGTGACCAGTCTATCACAGGGAGACATGTAGAGACAGACAGGTAACCAGTCTATCACAGGGAGACATGTAGAGACAGACAGGTAACCAGTCTATCACAGGGAGACATGTACAGACAGACAGGTAACCAGTCTATCACAGGGCTGACATGTAGAGACAGACAGGTAACCAGTCTATCACAGGGCTGACATGTAGAGACAGACAGGTAACCAGTCTATCATAGGGCTGACATGTAGAGACAGACAGGTAACCAGTCTATCACATGGAGACATGTGGAGACAGACAGGTAACCAGTCTATCACAGGGAGACATGTAGAGACAGACAGGTAACCAGTCTATCACAGGGAGACATGTAGAGACCGACAGGTAACCAGTCTATCACAGGGGGACATGTAGAGACAGACAGGTAACCAGTCTATCATAGGGCTGACATGTAGAGACAGACAGGTGACCAGTCTATCACAGGGCTGACATGTAGAGACAGACAGGTAACCAGTCTATCACAGGGAGACATGTAGAGACAGACAGGTAACCAGTCTATCACAGGGAGACATGTAGAGACCGACAGGTAACCAGTCTATCACAGGGGGACATGTAGAGACAGACAGGTAACCAGTCTATCACAGGGAGACATGTAGAGACCGACAGGTAACCAGTCTATCACAGGGGGACATGTAGAGACAGACAGGTAACCAGTCTATCATAGGGCTGACATGTAGAGACAGACAGGTGACCAGTCTATCACAGGGCTGACATGTAGAGACAGACAGGTAACCAGTCTATCACAGGGAGACATGTAGAGACAGACAGGTAACCAGTCTATCACAGGGAGACATGTAGAGACCGACAGGTAACCAGTCTATCACAGGGGGACATGTAGAGACAGACAGGTAACCAGTCTATCATAGGGCTGACATGTAGAGACAGACAGGTGACCAGTCTATCACAGGGCTGACATGTAGAGACAGACAGGTAACCAGTCTATCACAGGGAGACATGTAGAGACAGACAGGTAACCAGTCTATCACAGGGAGACATGTAGAGACAGACAGGTAACCAGTCTATCACAGGGCTGACATGTAGAGACAGACAGGCAACCAGTCTATCACAGGGCTGACATGTAGAGACAGACAGGTAACCAGTCTATCACAGGGCCGACATGTAGAGACAGACAGGTAACCAGTCTATCACAGGGA
Organism: Eutrigla gurnardus; assembly: GCF_963514095.1. NCBI lineage: Eukaryota > Metazoa > Chordata > Actinopteri > Perciformes > Triglidae > Eutrigla > Eutrigla gurnardus. Next base: position 388,555 of record NC_139925.1, read on the forward strand.
GACATGTAGAGACAGACAGGTAACCAGTCTATCACAGGGAGACATGTAGAGACAGACAGGTAACCAGTCTATCACGGGGCCGACATGTAGAGACAGACAGGTAACCAGTCTATCACAGGGAGACATGTAGAGACAGACAGGTAACCAGTCTATCACAGGGGGACATGTAGAGACAGACAGGTAACCAGTCTTTCACAGGGAGACATGTAGAGACAGACAGGTAACCAGTCTATCACAGGGAGACATGTAGAGACAGACAGGCAACCAGTCTATCACAGGGCTGACATGTAGAGACAGACTGGTAACCAGTCTATCACAGGGCCGACATGTAGAGACAGACAGGTAACCAGTCTATCACAGGGAGACATGTAGAGACAGACAGGTAACCAGTCTATCACAGGGAGACATGTAGAGACAGACAGGTAACCAGTCTATCATGGGGCCGACATGTAGAGACAGACAGGTAACCAGTCTATCACAGGGAGACATGTAGAGACAGACAGGTAACCAGTCTATCACAGGGGGACATGTAGATACAGACAGGTAACCAGTCTATCACAGGGAGACATGTAGAGACAGACAGGTAACCAGTCTATCACAGGGAGACATGTAGAGACAGACAGGTAACCAGTCTATCACAGGGAGACATGTAAAGACAGACAGGTAACCAGTCTATCACAGGGAGACATGTAGAGACAGACAGGTGACCAGTCTATCACAGGGAGACATGTAGAGACAGACAGGTAACCAGTCTATCACAGGGAGACATGTAGAGACAGACAGGTAACCAGTCTATCACAGGGCTGACATGTAGAGACAGACAGGTAACCAGTCTATCACAGGGAGACATGTAGAGACAGACAGGTAACCAGTCTATCACAGGGCTGACATGTAGAGACAGACAGGTAACCAGTCTATCACAGGGCTGACATGTAGAGACAGACAGGTAACCAGTCTATCATAGGGCTGACATGTAGAGACAGACAGGTAACCAGTCTATCACATGGAGACATGTGGAGACAGACACGTAACCAGTCTATCACAGGGAGACATGTAGAGACAGACAGGTAACCAGTCTATCACAGGGAGACATGTAGAGACCGACAGGTAACCAGTCTATCACAGGGGGACATGTAGAGACAGACAGGTAACCAGTCTATCACATGGAGACATGTGGAGACAGACAGGTAACCAGTCTATCACAGGGAGACATGTAGAGACCGACAGGTAACCAGTCTATCACAGGGAGACATGTAGAGACAGACAGGTAACCAGTCTATCACAGGGAGACATGTAGAGACAGACAGGTAACCAGTCTATCACGGGGCCGACATGTAGAGACAGACAGGTAACCAGTCTATCACAGGGAGACATGTAGAGACAGACAGGTAACCAGTCTATCACAGGGGGACATGTAGAGACAGACAGGTAACCAGTCTATCACAGGGAGACATGTAGAGACAGACAGGTAACCAGTCTATCACAGGGAGACATGTAGAGACAGACAGGTAACCAGTCTATCACAGGGGGACATGTAGAGACAGACAGGTAACCAGTCTATCACAGGGAGACATGTAGAGACAGACAGGTAACCAGTCTATCACAGGGAGACATGTAGAGACAGACAGGTAACCAGTCTATCACAGGGAGACATGTAAAGACAGACAGGTAACCAGTCTATCACAGGGAGACATGTAGAGACAGACAGGTGACCAGTCTATCACAGGGAGACATGTAGAGACAGACAGGTAACCAGTCTATCACAGGGAGACATGTAGAGACAGACAGGTAACCAGTCTATCACAGGGCTGACATGTAGAGACAGACAGGTAACCAGTCTATCACAGGGAGACATGTAGAGACAGACAGGTAACCAGTCTATCACGGGGCCGACATGTAGAGACAGACAGGTAACCAGTCTATCACTGGGAGACATGTAGAGACAGACAGGTAACCAGTCTATCACAGGGGGACATGTAGAGACAGACAGGTAACCAATCTATCACATGGAGACATGTAGAGACAGACAGGTAACCAGTCTATCACAGGGAGACATGTAGAGACAGACAGGTAACCAGTCTATCATGGGGCCGACATGTAGAGACAGACAGGTAACCAGTCTATCATGGGGCCGACATGTAGAGACAGACAGGTGACCAGTCTATCACAGGGAGACATGTAGAGACAGACAGGTAACCAGTCTATCACAGGAAGACATGTAGAGACAGACAGGTAACCAGTCTATCACAGGGAGACATGTACAGACAGACAGGTAACCAGTCTATCACAGGGCTGACATGTAGAGACAGACAGGTAACCAGTCTATCACAGGGCTGACATGTAGAGACAGACAGGTAACCAGTCTATCATAGGGCTGACATGTAGAGACAGACAGGTAACCAGTCTATCACATGGAGACATGTGGAGACAGACAGGTAACCAGTCTATCACAGGGCTGACATGTAGAGACAGACAGGCAACCAGTCTATCACAGGGCTGACATGTAGAGACAGACAGGTAACCAGTCTATCACAGGGCCGACATGTAGAGACAGACAGGTAACCAGTCTATCACAGGGAGACATGTAGAGACAGACAGGTAACCAGTCTATCACAGGGAGACATGTAGAGACAGACAGGTAACCAGTCTATCACAGGGGGACATGTAGAGACAGACAGGTAACCAGTCTATCACAGGGAGACATGTAGAGACAGACAGGTAACCAGTCTATCACAGGGAGACATGTAGAGACAGACAGGTAACCAGTCTATCACAGGGAGACATGTAAAGACAGACAGGTAACCAGTCTATCACAGGGAGACATGTAGAGACAGACAGGTGACCAGTCTATCACAGGGAGACATGTAGAGACAGACAGGTAACCAGTCTATCACAGGGAGACATGTAGAGACAGACAGGTAACCAGTCTATCACAGGGCTGACATGTAGAGACAGACAGGTAACCAGTCTATCACAGGGAGACATGTAGAGACAGACAGGTAACCAGTCTATCACAGGGAGACATGTACAGACAGACAGGTAACCAGTCTATAACAGGGAGACATGTAGAGACCGACAGGTAACCAGTCTATCACAGGGGGACATGTACAGACAGACAGGTAACCAGTCTATCACAGGGCTGACATGTGGAGACAGACAGGTAACCAGTCTATCATAGGGCTGACATGTAGAGACAGACAGGTGACCAGTCTATCACAGGGCTGACATGTAGAGACAGACAGGTAACCAGTCTATCACAGGGAGACATGTAGAGACAGACAGGTGACCAGTCTATCACAGGGAGACATGTAGAGACAGACAGGTAACCAGTCTATCACAGGGAGACATGTAGAGACAGACAGGTAACCAGTCTATCACAGGGAGACATGTACAGACAGACAGGTAACCAGTCTATCACAGGGCTGACATGTAGAGACAGACAGGTAACCAGTCTATCACAGGGCTGACATGTAGAGACAGACAGGTAACCAGTCTATCATAGGGCTGACATGTAGAGACAGACAGATAACCAGTCTATCACATGGAGACATGTGGAGACAGACAGGTAACCAGTCTATCACAGGGAGACATGTAGAGACAGACAGGTAACCAGTCTATCACAGGGAGACATGTAGAGACCGACAGGTAACCAGTCTATCACAGGGGGACATGTAGAGACAGACAGGTAACCAGTCTATCATAGGGCTGACATGTAGAGACAGACAGGTGACCAGTCTATCACAGGGCTGACATGTAGAGACAGACAGGTAACCAGTCTATCACAGGGAGACATGTAGAGACAGACAGGTAACCAGTCTATCACAGGGAGACATGTAGAGACAGACAGGTAACCAGTCTATCACAGGGCTGACATGTAGAGACAGACAGGCAACCAGTCTATCACAGGGCCGACATGTAGAGACAGACAGGTAACCAGTCTATCACAGGGCCGACATGTAGAGACAGACAGGTAACCAGTCTATCACAGGGAGACATGTAGAGACAGACAGGTAACCAGTCTATCACAGGGAGACATGTAGAGACAGACAGGTAACCAGTCTATCATGGGGCCGACATGTAGAGACAGACAGGTAACCAGTCTATCACAGGGGGACATGTAGAGACAGACAGGTAACCAGTCTTTCACAGGGAGACATGTAGAGACAGACAGGTAACCAGTCTATCACAGGGAGACATGTAGAGACAGACAGGTAACCAGTCTATCACAGGGGGACATGTAGAGACAGACAGGTAACTAGTCTATCACAGGGAGACATGTAGAGACAGACAGGTAACCAGTCTATCACAGGGAGACATGTAGAGACAGACAGGTAACCAGTCTATCACAGGGAGACATGTAAAGACAGACAGGTAACCAGTCTATCACAGGGAGACATGTAGAGACAGACAGGTGACCAGTCTATCACAGGGAGACATGTAGAGACAGACAGGTAACCAGTCTATCACAGGGAGACATGTAGAGACAGACAGGTAACCAGTCTATCACAGGGCTGACATGTAGAGACAGACAGGTAACCAGTCTATCACAGGGAGACATGTAGAGACAGACAGGCAACCAGTCTATCACAGGGCTGACATGTAGAGACAGACTGGTAACCAGTCTATCACAGGGCCGACATGTAGAGACAGACAGGTAACCAGTCTATCACAGGGAGACATGTAGAGACAGACAGGTAACCAGTCTATCACAGGGAGACATGTAGAGACAGACAGGTAACCAGTCTATCACGGGGCCGACATGTAGAGACAGACAGGTAACCAGTCTATCACAGGGAGACATGTAGAGACAGACAGGTAACCAGTCTATCACAGGGGGACATGTAGAGACAGACAGGTAACCAGTCTATCACAGGGAGACATGTAGAGACAGACAGGTAACCAGTCTATCACAGGGGGACATGTAGAGACAGACAGGTAACCAGTCTATCACAGGGAGACATGTAGAGACAGACAGGTAACCAGTCTATCACATGGAGACATGTAGAGACAGACAGGTAACCAGTCTATCACAGGGGGACATGTAGAGACAGACAGGTAACCAGTCTATCACAGGGAGACATGTAGAGACAGACAGGTAACCAGTCTATCACAGGGAGACATGGAGAGACAGACAGGTAACCAGTCTATCACAGGGAGACATGTAAAGACAGACAGGTAACCAGTCTATCACAGGGAGACATGTAGAGACAGACAGGTGACCAGTCTATCACAGGGAGACATGTAGAGACAGACAGGTAACCAGTCTATCACAGGGGGACATGTAGAGACAGACAGGTAACCAGTCTATCACAGGGAGACATGTAGAGACAGACAGGTAACCAGTCTATCACAGGGAGACATGTAGAGACAGACAGGTAACCAGTCTATCACGGGGCCGACATGTAGAGACAGACAGGTAACCAGTCTATCACAGGGAGACATGTAGAGACAGACAGGTAACCAGTCTATCACAGGGGGACATGTAGAGACAGACAGGTAACCAATCTATCACATGGAGACATGTAGAGACAGACAGGTAACCAGTCTATCACAGGGAGACATGAAGAGACAGACAGGTAACCAGTCTATCATGGGGCCGACATGTAGAGACAGACAGGTAACCAGTCTATCATGGGGCCGACATGTAGAGACAGACAGGTGACCAGTCTATCACAGGGAGACATGTAGAGACAGACAGGTAACCAGTCTATCACAGGGAGACATGTAGAGACAGACAGGTAACCAGTCTATCACAGGGAGACATGTACAGACAGACAGGTAACCAGTCTATCACAGGGCTGACATGTAGAGACAGACAGGTAACCAGTCTATCACAGGGCTGACATGTAGAGACAGACAGGTAACCAGTCTATCATAGGGCTGACATGTAGAGACAGACAGGTAACCAGTCTATCACATGGAGACATGTGGAGACAGACAGGTAACCAGTCTATCACAGGGAGACATGTAGAGACAGACAGGTAACCAGTCTATCACAGGGAGACATGTAGAGACCGACAGGTAACCAGTCTATCACAGGGGGACATGTAGAGACAGACAGGTAACCAGTCTATCATAGGGCTGACATGTAGAGACAGACAGGTGACCAGTCTATCACAGGGCTGACATGTAGAGACAGACAGGTAACCAGTCTATCACAGGGAGAAATGTAGAGACAGACAGGTAACCAGTCTATCACAGGGGGACATGTAGAGACAGACAGGTAACTAGTCTATCACAGGGAGACATGTAGAGACAGACAGGTAACCAGTCTATCACAGGGAGACATGTAGAGACAGACAGGTAACCAGTCTATCACAGGGAGACATGTAAAGACAGACAGGTAACCAGTCTATCACAGGGAGACATGTAGAGACAGACAGGTGACCAGTCTATCACAGGGAGACATGTAGAGACAGACAGGTAACCAGTCTATCACAGGGAGACATGTAGAGACAGACAGGTAACCAGTCTATCACAGGGCTGACATGTAGAGACAGACAGGTAACCAGTCTATCACAGGGAGACATGTAGAGACAGACAGGCAACCAGTCTATCACAGGGCTGACATGTAGAGACAGACTGGTAACCAGTCTATCACAGGGCCGACATGTAGAGACAGACAGGTAACCAGTCTATCACAGGGAGACATGTAGAGACAGACAGGTAACCAGTCTATCACAGGGAGACATGTAGAGACAGACAGGTAACCAGTCTATCATGGGGCCGACATGTAGAGACAGACAGGTAACCAGTCTATCACAGGGGGACATGTAGAGACAGACAGGTAACCAGTCTATCACAGGGAGACATGTAGAGACAGACAGGTAACCAGTCTATCACAGGGGGACATGTAGAGACAGACAGGTAACCAGTCTATCACAGGGAGACATGTAGAGACAGACAGGTAACCAGTCTATCACATGGAGACATGTAGAGACAGACAGGTAACCAGTCTATCACAGGGGGACATGTAGAGACAGACAGGTAACCAGTCTATCACAGGGAGACATGTAGAGACAGACAGGTAACCAGTCTATCACAGGGAGACATGGAGAGACAGACAGGTAACCAGTCTATCACAGGGAGACATGTAAAGACAGACAGGTAACCAGTCTATCACAGGGAGACATGTAGAGACAGACAGGTGACCAGTCTATCACAGGGAGACATGTAGAGACAGACAGGTAACCAGTCTATCACAGGGGGACATGTAGAGACAGACAGGTAACCAGTCTATCACAGGGAGACATGTAGAGACAGACAGGTAACCAGTCTATCACAGGGAGACATGTAGAGACAGACAGGTAACCAGTCTATCACGGGGCCGACATGTAGAGACAGACAGGTAACCAGTCTATCACAGGGAGACATGTAGAGACAGACAGGTAACCAGTCTATCACAGGGGGACATGTAGAGACAGACAGGTAACCAATCTATCACATGGAGACATGTAGAGACAGACAGGTAACCAGTCTATCACAGGGAGACATGAAGAGACAGACAGGTAACCAGTCTATCATGGGGCCGACATGTAGAGACAGACAGGTAACCAGTCTATCATGGGGCCGACATGTAGAGACAGACAGGTGACCAGTCTATCACAGGGAGACATGTAGAGACAGACAGGTAACCAGTCTATCACAGGGAGACATGTAGAGACAGACAGGTAACCAGTCTATCACAGGGAGACATGTACAGACAGACAGGTAACCAGTCTATCACAGGGCTGACATGTAGAGACAGACAGGTAACCAGTCTATCACAGGGCTGACATGTAGAGACAGACAGGTAACCAGTCTATCATAGGGCTGACATGTAGAGACAGACAGGTAACCAGTCTATCACATGGAGACATGTGGAGACAGACAGGTAACCAGTCTATCACAGGGAGACATGTAGAGACAGACAGGTAACCAGTCTATCACAGGGAGACATGTAGAGACAGACAGGTAACCAGTCTATCACAGGGAGACATGTAGAGACAGACAGGCAACCAGTCTATCACAGGGCTGACATGTAGAGACAGACTGGTAACCAGTCTATCACAGGGCCGACATGTAGAGACAGACAGGTAACCAGTCTATCACAGGGAGACATGTAGAGACAGACAGGTAACCAGTCTATCACAGGGAGACATGTAGAGACAGACAGGTAACCAGTCTATCATGGGGCCGACATGTAGAGACAGACAGGTAACCAGTCTATCACAGGGGGACATGTAGAGACAGACAGGTAACCAGTCTATCACAGGGAGACATGTAGAGACAGACAGGTAACCAGTCTATCACATGGAGACATGTAGAGACAGACAGGTAACCAGTCTATCACAGGGGGACATGTAGAGACAGACAGGTAACCAGTCTATCACAGGGAGACATGTAGAGACAGACAGGTAACCAGTCTATCACAGGGAGACATGTACAGACAGACAGGTAACCAGTCTATCACAGGGCTGACATGTAGAGACAGACAGGTAACCAGTCTATCACAGGGCTGACATGTAGAGACAGACAGGTAACCAGTCTATCATAGGGCTGACATGTAGAGACAGACAGGTAACCAGTCTATCACATGGAGACATGTGGAGACAGACAGGTAACCAGTCTATCACAGGGAGACATGTAGAGACAGACAGGTAACCAGTCTATCACAGGGAGACATGTAGAGACAGACAGGTAACCAGTCTATCACAGGGAGACATGTAGAGACAGACAGGCAACCAGTCTATCACAGGGCTGACATGTAGAGACAGACTGGTAACCAGTCTATCACAGGGCCGACATGTAGAGACAGACAGGTAACCAGTCTATCACAGGGAGACATGTAGAGACAGACAGGTAACCAGTCTATCACAGGGAGACATGTAGAGACAGACAGGTAACCAGTCTATCATGGGGCCGACATGTAGAGACAGACAGGTAACCAGTCTATCACAGGGGGACATGTAGAGACAGACAGGTAACCAGTCTATCACAGGGAGACATGTAGAGACAGACAGGTAACCAGTCTATCACAGGGGGACATGTAGAGACAGACAGGTAACCAGTCTATCACAGGGAGACATGTAGAGACAGACAGGTAACCAGTCTATCACATGGAGACATGTAGAGACAGACAGGTAACCAGTCTATCACAGGGGGACATGTAGAGACAGACAGGTAACCAGTCTATCACAGGGAGACATGTAGAGACAGACAGGTAACCAGTCTATCACAGGGAGACATGGAGAGACAGACAGGTAACCAGTCTATCACAGGGAGACATGTAAAGACAGACAGGTAACCAGTCTATCACAGGGAGACATGTAGAGACAGACAGGTGACCAGTCTATCACAGGGAGACATGTAGAGACAGACAGGTAACCAGTCTATCACAGGGGGACATGTAGAGACAGACAGGTAACCAGTCTATCACAGGGAGACATGTAGAGACAGACAGGTAACCAGTCTATCACAGGGAGACATGTAGAGACAGACAGGTAACCAGTCTATCACGGGGCCGACATGTAGAGACAGACAGGTAACCAGTCTATCACAGGGAGACATGTAGAGACAGACAGGTAACCAGTCTATCACAGGGGGACATGTAGAGACAGACAGGTAACCAATCTATCACATGGAGACATGTAGAGACAGACAGGTAACCAGTCTATCACAGGGAGACATGAAGAGACAGACAGGTAACCAGTCTATCATGGGGCCGACATGTAGAGACAGACAGGTAACCAGTCTATCATGGGGCCGACATGTAGAGACAGACAGGTGACCAGTCTATCACAGGGAGACATGTAGAGACAGACAGGTAACCAGTCTATCACAGGGAGACATGTAGAGACAGACAGGTAACCAGTCTATCACAGGGAGACATGTACAGACAGACAGGTAACCAGTCTATCACAGGGCTGACATGTAGAGACAGACAGGTAACCAGTCTATCACAGGGCTGACATGTAGAGACAGACAGGTAACCAGTCTATCATAGGGCTGACATGTAGAGACAGACAGGTAACCAGTCTATCACATGGAGACATGTGGAGACAGACAGGTAACCAGTCTATCACAGGGAGACATGTAGAGACAGACAGGTAACCAGTCTATCACAGGGAGACATGTAGAGACCGACAGGTAACCAGTCTATCACAGGGGGACATGTAGAGACAGACAGGTAACCAGTCTATCATAGGGCTGACATGTAGAGACAGACAGGTGACCAGTCTATCACAGGGCTGACATGTAGAGACAGACAGGTAACCAGTCTATCACAGGGAGACATGTAGAGACAGACAGGTAACCAGTCTATCACAGGGAGACATGTAGAGACCGACAGGTAACCAGTCTATCACAGGGGGACATGTAGAGACAGACAGGTAACCAGTCTATCACAGGGAGACATGTAGAGACCGACAGGTAACCAGTCTATCACAGGGGGACATGTAGAGACAGACAGGTAACCAGTCTATCATAGGGCTGACATGTAGAGACAGACAGGTGACCAGTCTATCACAGGGCTGACATGTAGAGACAGACAGGTAACCAGTCTATCACAGGGAGACATGTAGAGACAGACAGGTAACCAGTCTATCACAGGGAGACATGTAGAGACCGACAGGTAACCAGTCTATCACAGGGGGACATGTAGAGACAGACAGGTAACCAGTCTATCATAGGGCTGACATGTAGAGACAGACAGGTGACCAGTCTATCACAGGGCTGACATGTAGAGACAGACAGGTAACCAGTCTATCACAGGGAGACATGTAGAGACAGACAGGTAACCAGTCTATCACAGGGAGACATGTAGAGACAGACAGGTAACCAGTCTATCACAGGGCTGACATGTAGAGACAGACAGGCAACCAGTCTATCACAGGGCTGACATGTAGAGACAGACAGGTAACCAGTCTATCACAGGGCCGACATGTAGAGACAGACAGGTAACCAGTCTATCACAGGGAGACATGTAGAGACAGACAGGTAACCAGTCTATCACAGGGAGACATGTAGAGACAGACAGGTAACCAGTCTATCACGGGGCCGACATGTAGAGACAGACAGGTAACCAGTCTATCACAGGGAGACATGTAGAGACAGACAGGTAACCAGTCTATCACAGGGGGACATGTAGAGACAGACAGGTAACCAGTCTTTCACAGGGAGACATGTAGAGACAGACAGGTAACCAGTCTATCACAGGGAGACATGTAGAGACAGACAGGCAACCAGTCTATCACAGGGCTGACATGTAGAGACAGACTGGTAACCAGTCTATCACAGGGCCGACATGTAGAGACAGACAGGTAACCAGTCTATCACAGGGAGACATGTAGAGACAGACAGGTAACCAGTCTATCACAGGGAGACATGTAGAGACAGACAGGTAACCAGTCTATCACAGGGGGACATGTAGATACAGACAGGTAACCAGTCTATCACAGGGAGACATGTAGAGACAGACAGGTAACCAGTCTATCACAGGGAGACATGTAGAGACAGACAGGTAACCAGTCTATCACAGGGAGACATGTAAAGACAGACAGGTAACCAGTCTATCACAGGGAGACATGTAGAGACAGACAGGTGACCAGTCTATCACAGGGAGACATGTAGAGACAGACAGGTAACCAGTCTATCACAGGGAGACATGTAGAGACAGACAGGTAACCAGTCTATCACAGGGCTGACATGTAGAGACAGACAGGTAACCAGTCTATCACAGGGAGACATGTAGAGACAGACAGGTAACCAGTCTATCACAGGGCTGACATGTAGAGACAGACAGGTAACCAGTCTATCACAGGGCTGACATGTAGAGACAGACAGGTAACCAGTCTATCATAGGGCTGACATGTAGAGACAGACAGGTAACCAGTCTATCACATGGAGACATGTGGAGACAGACACGTAACCAGTCTATCACAGGGAGACATGTAGAGACAGACAGGTAACCAGTCTATCACAGGGAGACATGTAGAGACCGACAGGTAACCAGTCTATCACAGGGGGACATGTAGAGACAGACAGGTAACCAGTCTATCACATGGAGACATGTGGAGACAGACAGGTAACCAGTCTATCACAGGGAGACATGTAGAGACCGACAGGTAACCAGTCTATCACAGGGAGACATGTAGAGACAGACAGGTAACCAGTCTATCACAGGGAGACATGTAGAGACAGACAGGTAACCAGTCTATCACGGGGCCGACATGGAGAGACAGACAGGTAACCAGTCTATCACAGGGAGACATGTAGAGACAGACAGGTAACCAGTCTATCACAGGGGGACATGTAGAGACAGACAGGTAACCAGTCTATCACAGGGAGACATGTAGAGACAGACAGGTAACCAGTCTATCACATGGAGACATGTAGAGACAGACAGGTAACCAGTCTATCACAGGGGGACATGTAGAGACAGACAGGTAACCAGTCTATCACAGGGAGACATGTAGAGACAGACAGGTAACCAGTCTATCACAGGGAGACATTGAGAGACAGACAGGTAACCAGTCTATCACAGGGAGACATGTAAAGACAGACAGGTAACCAGTCTATCACAGGGAGACATGTAGAGACAGACAGGTGACCAGTCTATCACAGGGAGACATGTAGAGACAGACAGGTAACCAGTCTATCACAGGGGGACATGTAGAGACAGACAGGTAACCAGTCTATCACAGGGAGACATGTAGAGACAGATAGGTAACCAGTCTATCACAGGGAGACATGTAGAGACAGACAGGTAACCAGTCTATCACGGGGCCGACATGTAGAGACAGACAGGTAACCAGTCTATCACAGGGAGACATGTAGAGACAGACAGGTAACCAGTCTATCATGGGGCCGACATGTAGAGACAGTCTATCACAGGGAGACATGTAGAGACAGACAGGTAACCAGTCTATCACAGGGGGACATGTAGAGACAGACAGGTAACCAGTCTATCACAGGGAGACATGTAGAGACAGACAGGTAACCAGTCTATCACAGGGCTGACATGTAGAGACAGACAGGTAACCAGTCTATCACAGGGAGACATGTAGAGACAGACAGGTAACCAGTCTATCACAGGGGGACATGTAGAGACAGACAGGTAACCAGTCTATCACAGGGAGACATGTAGAGACAGACAGGTAACCAGTCTATCACATGGAGACATGTAGAGACAGACAGGTAACCAGTCTATCACAGGGGGACATGTAGAGACAGACAGGTAACCAGTCTATCACAGGGAGACATGTAGAGACAGACAGGTAACCAGTCTATCACAGGGAGACATGGAGAGACAGACAGGTAACCAGTCTATCACAGGGAGACATGTAAAGACAGACAGGTAACCAGTCTATCACAGGGAGACATGTAGAGACAGACAGGTGACCAGTCTATCACAGGGAGACATGTAGAGACAGACAGGTAACCAGTCTATCACAGGGGGACATGTAGAGACAGACAGGTAACCAGTCTATCACAGGGAGACATGTAGAGACAGACAGGTAACCAGTCTATCACAGGGAGACATGTAGAGACAGACAGGTAACCAGTCTATCACGGGGCCGACATGTAGAGACAGACAGGTAACCAGTCTATCACAGGGAGACATGTAGAGACAGACAGGTAACCAGTCTATCACAGGGGGACATGTAGAGACAGACAGGTAACCAATCTATCACATGGAGACATGTAGAGACAGACAGGTAACCAGTCTATCACAGGGAGACATGAAGAGACAGACAGGTAACCAGTCTATCATGGGGCCGACATGTAGAGACAGACAGGTAACCAGTCTATCATGGGGCCGACATGTAGAGACAGACAGGTGACCAGTCTATCACAGGGAGACATGTAGAGACAGACAGGTAACCAGTCTATCACAGGGAGACATGTAGAGACAGACAGGTAACCAGTCTATCACAGGGAGACATGTACAGACAGACAGGTAACCAGTCTATCACAGGGCTGACATGTAGAGACAGACAGGTAACCAGTCTATCACAGGGCTGACATGTAGAGACAGACAGGTAACCAGTCTATCATAGGGCTGACATGTAGAGACAGACAGGTAACCAGTCTATCACATGGAGACATGTGGAGACAGACAGGTAACCAGTCTATCACAGGGAGACATGTAGAGACAGACAGGTAACCAGTCTATCACAGGGAGACATGTAGAGACCGACAGGTAACCAGTCTATCACAGGGGGACATGTAGAGACAGACAGGTAACCAGTCTATCATAGGGCTGACATGTAGAGACAGACAGGTGACCAGTCTATCACAGGGCTGACATGTAGAGACAGACAGGTAACCAGTCTATCACAGGGAGACATGTAGAGACAGACAGGTAACCAGTCTATCACAGGGAGACATGTAGAGACCGACAGGTAACCAGTCTATCACAGGGGGACATGTAGAGACAGACAGGTAACCAGTCTATCACAGGGAGACATGTAGAGACCGACAGGTAACCAGTCTATCACAGGGGGACATGTAGAGACAGACAGGTAACCAGTCTATCATAGGGCTGACATGTAGAGACAGACAGGTGACCAGTCTATCACAGGGCTGACATGTAGAGACAGACAGGTAACCAGTCTATCACAGGGAGACATGTAGAGACAGACAGGTAACCAGTCTATCACAGGGAGACATGTAGAGACCGACAGGTAACCAGTCTATCACAGGGGGACATGTAGAGACAGACAGGTAACCAGTCTATCATAGGGCTGACATGTAGAGACAGACAGGTGACCAGTCTATCACAGGGCTGACATGTAGAGACAGACAGGTAACCAGTCTATCACAGGGAGACATGTAGAGACAGACAGGTAACCAGTCTATCACAGGGAGACATGTAGAGACAGACAGGTAACCAGTCTATCACAGGGCTGACATGTAGAGACAGACAGGCAACCAGTCTATCACAGGGCTGACATGTAGAGACAGACAGGTAACCAGTCTATCACAGGGCCGACATGTAGAGACAGACAGGTAACCAGTCTATCACAGGGAGACATGTAGAGACAGACAGGTAACCAGTCTATCACAGGGAGACATGTAGAGACAGACAGGTAACCAGTCTATCACGGGGCCGACATGTAGAGACAGACAGGTAACCAGTCTATCACAGGGAGACATGTAGAGACAGACAGGTAACCAGTCTATCACAGGGGGACATGTAGAGACAGACAGGTAACCAGTCTTTCACAGGGAGACATGTAGAGACAGACAGGTAACCAGTCTATCACAGGGAGACATGTAGAGACAGACAGGCAACCAGTCTATCACAGGGCTGACATGTAGAGACAGACTGGTAACCAGTCTATCACAGGGCCGACATGTAGAGACAGACAGGTAACCAGTCTATCACAGGGAGACATGTAGAGACAGACAGGTAACCAGTCTATCACAGGGAGACATGTAGAGACAGACAGGTAACCAGTCTATCATGGGGCCGACATGTAGAGACAGACAGGTAACCAGTCTATCACAGGGAGACATGTAGAGACAGACAGGTAACCAGTCTATCACAGGGGGACATGTAGATACAGACAGGTAACCAGTCTATCACAGGGAGACATGTAGAGACAGACAGGTAACCAGTCTATCACAGGGAGACATGTAGAGACAGACAGGTAACCAGTCTATCACAGGGAGACATGTAAAGACAGACAGGTAACCAGTCTATCACAGGGAGACATGTAGAGACAGACAGGTGACCAGTCTATCACAGGGAGACATGTAGAGACAGACAGGTAACCAGTCTATCACAGGGAGACATGTAGAGACAGACAGGTAACCAGTCTATCACAGGGCTGACATGTAGAGACAGACAGGTAACCAGTCTATCACAGGGAGACATGTAGAGACAGACAGGTAACCAGTCTATCACAGGGCTGACATGTAGAGACAGACAGGTAACCAGTCTATCACAGGGCTGACATGTAGAGACAGACAGGTAACCAGTCTATCATAGGGCTGACATGTAGAGACAGACAGGTAACCAGTCTATCACATGGAGACATGTGGAGACAGACACGTAACCAGTCTATCACAGGGAGACATGTAGAGACAGACAGGTAACCAGTCTATCACAGGGAGACATGTAGAGACCGACAGGTAACCAGTCTATCACAGGGGGACATGTAGAGACAGACAGGTAACCAGTCTATCACATGGAGACATGTGGAGACAGACAGGTAACCAGTCTATCACAGGGAGACATGTAGAGACCGACAGGTAACCAGTCTATCACAGGGAGACATGTAGAGACAGACAGGTAACCAGTCTATCACAGGGAGACATGTAGAGACAGACAGGTAACCAGTCTATCACGGGGCCGACATGGAGAGACAGACAGGTAACCAGTCTATCACAGGGAGACATGTAGAGACAGACAGGTAACCAGTCTATCACAGGGGGACATGTAGAGACAGACAGGTAACCAGTCTATCACAGGGAGACATGTAGAGACAGACAGGTAACCAGTCTATCACATGGAGACATGTAGAGACAGACAGGTAACCAGTCTATCACAGGGGGACATGTAGAGACAGACAGGTAACCAGTCTATCACAGGGAGACATGTAGAGACAGACAGGTAACCAGTCTATCACAGGGAGACATGGAGAGACAGACAGGTAACCAGTCTATCACAGGGAGACATGTAAAGACAGACAGGTAACCAGTCTATCACAGGGAGACATGTAGAGACAGACAGGTGACCAGTCTATCACAGGGAGACATGTAGAGACAGACAGGTAACCAGTCTATCACAGGGGGACATGTAGAGACAGACAGGTAACCAGTCTATCACAGGGAGACATGTAGAGACAGATAGGTAACCAGTCTATCACAGGGAGACATGTAGAGACAGACAGGTAACCAGTCTATCACGGGGCCGACATGTAGAGACAGACAGGTAACCAGTCTATCACAGGGAGACATGTAGAGACAGACAGGTAACCAGTCTATCATGGGGCCGACATGTAGAGACAGTCTATCACAGGGAGACATGTAGAGACAGACAGGTAACCAGTCTATCACAGGGGGACATGTAGAGACAGACAGGTAACCAGTCTATCACAGGGAGACATGTAGAGACAGACAGGTAACCAGTCTATCACAGGGCTGACATGTAGAGACAGACAGGTAACCAGTCTATCACAGGGAGACATGTAGAGACAGACAGGTAACCAGTCTATCATGGGGCCGACATGTAGAGACAGTCTATCACAGGGAGACATGTAGAGACAGACAGGTAACCAGTCTATCACAGGGGGACATGTAGAGACAGACAGGTAACCAGTCTATCACAGGGAGACATGTAGAGACAGACAGGTAACCAGTCTATCACAGGGAGACATGTAGAGACAGACAGGTAACCAGTCTATCACAGGGAGACATGTAAAGACAGACAGGTAACCAGTCTATCACAGGGAGACATGTAGAGACAGACAGGTGACCAGTCTATCACAGGGAGACATGTAGAGACAGACAGGTAACCAGTCTATCACAGGGAGACATGTAGAGAAAGACAGGTAACCAGTCTATCACAGGGCTGACATGTAGAGACAGACAGGTAACCAGTCTATCACAGGGAGACATGTAGAGACAGACAGGTAACCAGTCTATCACAGGGAGACATGTACAGACAGACAGGTAACCAGTCTATCACAGGGCTGACATGTAGAGACAGACAGGTAACCAGTCTATCACAGGGCTGACATGTAGAGACAGACATGGAGACATGTGGAGACAGACACGTAACCAGTCTATCACATGGAGACATGTAGAGACAGACAGGTAACCAGTCTATCACAGGGAGACATGTAGAGACCGACAGGTAACCAGTCTATCACAGGGGGACATGTAGAGACAGACAGGTAACCAGTCCATCACATGGAGACATGTGGAGACAGACAGGTAACCAGTCTATCACGGGGCCGACATGTAGAGACAGACAGGTAACCAGTCTATCACAGGGAGACATGTAGAGACAGACAGGTAACCAGTCTATCACAGGGGGACATGTAGAGACAGACAGGTAACCAATCTATCACATGGAGACATGTGGAGACAGACAGGTAACCAGTCTATCACAGGGAGACATGTAGAGACAGACAGGTAACCAGTCTATCACAGGGAGACATGTAGAGACAGACAGGTAACCAGTCTATCACAGGGAGACATGTAGAGACAGACAGGTAACCAGTCTATCACAGGGCCGACATTTAGAGACAGACAGGTAACCAGTCTATCACAGGGAGACATGTAGAGACAGACAGGTAACCAGTCTATCACAGGGCTGACATGTAGAGACAGACAGGTGACCAGTCTATCACAGGGCTGACATGTAGAGAGAGACAGGTGACCAGTCTATCACAGGGCTGACATGTAGAGACAGACAGGTAACCAGTCTATCACAGGCTGACATGTAGAGACAGACAGGTGACCAGTCTATCACAGGGCTGACATGTAGAGACAGACAGGTAACCAGTCTATCACAGGGAGACATGTAGAGACAGACAGGTAACCAGTCTATCACAGGGAGACATGTAGAGACAGACAGGTAACCAGTCTATCACAGGGAGACATGTAGAGACAGACAGGTAACCAGTCTATCACAGGGCTGACATGTAGAGACAGACAGGCAACCAGTCTATCACAGGGCTGACATGTAGAGACAGACAGGTAACCAGTCTATCACAGGGCCGACATGTAGAGACAGACAGGTAACCAGTCTATCACAGGGAGACATGTAGAGACAGACAGGTAACCAGTCTATCACAGGGAGACATGTAAAGACAGACAGGTAACCAGTCTATCACAGGGAGACATGTAGAGACAGACAGGTGACCAGTCTATCACAGGGAGACATGTAGAGACAGACAGGTAACCAGTCTATCACAGGGAGACATGTAGAGACAGACAGGTAACCAGTCTATCACAGGGCTGACATGTAGAGACAGACAGGTAACCAGTCTATCACAGGGAGACATGTAGAGACAGACAGGCAACCAGTCTATCACAGGGCTGACATGTAGAGACAGACTGGTAACCAGTCTATCACAGGGCCGACATGTAGAGACAGACAGGTAACCAGTCTATCACAGGGAGACATGTAGAGACAGACAGGTAACCAGTCTATCACAGGGAGACATGTAGAGACAGACAGGTAACCAGTCTATCATGGGGCCGACATGTAGAGACAGACAGGTAACCAGTCTATCACAGGGAGACATGTTGAGACAGACAGGTAACCAGTCTATCACAGGGGGACATGTAGAGACAGACAGGTAACCAGTCTATCACATGGAGACATGTGGAGACAGACAGGTAACCAGTCTATCACAGGGAGACATGTAGAGACAGACAGGTAACCAGTCTATCACAGGGAGACATGTAGAGACCGACAGGTAACCAGTCTATCACAGGGGGACATGTAGAGACAGACAGGTAACCAGTCTATCATAGGGCTGACATGTAGAGACAGACAGGTGACCAGTCTATCACAGGGCTGACATGTAGAGACAGACAGGTAACCAGTCTATCACAGGGAGACATGTAGAGACAGACAGGTAACCAGTCTATCACAGGGAGACATGTAGAGACAGACAGGTAATCAGTCTATCACAGGGCTGACATGTAGAGACAGACAGGCAACCAGTCTATCACAGGGCTGACATGTAGAGACAGACAGGGAACCAGTCTATCACAGGGCCGACATGTAGAGACAGACAGGTAACCAGTCTATCACAGGGAGACATGTAGAGACAGACAGGTAACCAGTCTATCACAGGGAGACATGTAGAGACAGACAGGTAACCAGTCTATCATGGGGCCGACATGTAGAGACAGACAGGTAACCAGTCTATCACAGGGAGACATGTAGAGACAGACAGGTAACCAGTCTATCACAGGGGGACATGTAGAGACAGACAGGTAACCAGTCTTTCACAGGGAGACATGTAGAGACAGACAGGTAACCAGTCTATCACAGGGAGACATGTAGAGACAGACAGGTAACCAGTCTATCACAGGGGGACATGTAGAGACAGACAGGTAACCAGTCTATCACAGGGAGACATGTAGAGACAGACAGGTAACCAGTCTATCACAGGGAGACATGTAGAGACAGACAGGTAACCAGTCTATCACAGGGAGACATGTAAAGACAGACAGGTAACCAGTCTATCACAGGGAGACATGTAGAGACAGACAGGTGACCAGTCTATCACAGGGAGACATGTAGAGACAGACAGGTAACCAGTCTATCACAGGGAGACATGTAGAGACAGACAGGTAACCAGTCTATCACAGGGCTGACATGTAGAGACAGACAGGTAACCAGTCTATCACAGGGAGACATGTAGAGACAGACAGGCAACCAGTCTATCACAGGGCTGACATGTAGAGACAGACAGGTAACCAGTCTATCACAGGGCCGACATGTAGAGACAGACAGGTAACCAGTCTATCACAGGGAGACATGTAGAGACAGACAGGTAACCAGTCTATCACAGGGACACATGTAGAGACAGACAGGTAACCAGTCTATCATGGGGCCGACATGTAGAGACAGACAGGTAACCAGTCTATCACAGGGAGACATGTAGAGACAGACAGGTAACCAGTCTATCACAGGGGGACATGTAGAGACAGACAGGTAACCAGTCTATCACAGGGAGACATGTAGAGACAGACAGGTAACCAGTCTATCACAGGGGGACATGTAGAGACAGACAGGTAACCAGTCTATCACAGGGAGACATGTAGAGACAGACAGGTAACCAGTCTATCACAGGGCTGACATGTAGAGACAGACAGGTAACCAGTCTATCACAGGGAGACATGTAGAGACAGACAGGTAACCAGTCTATCATGGGGCCGACATGTAGAGACAGTCTATCACAGGGAGACATGTAGAGACAGACAGGTAACCAGTCTATCACAGGGGGACATGTAGAGACAGACAGGTAACCAGTCTATCACAGGGAGACATGTAGAGACAGACAGGTAACCAGTCTATCACAGGGAGACATGTAGAGACAGACAGGTAACCAGTCTATCACAGGGAGACATGTAAAGACAGACAGGTAACCAGTCTATCACAGGGAGACATGTAGAGACAGACAGGTGACCAGTCTATCACAGGGAGACATGTAGAGACAGACAGGTAACCAGTCTATCACAGGGAGACATGTAGAGAAAGACAGGTAACCAGTCTATCACAGGGCTGACATGTAGAGACAGACAGGTAACCAGTCTATCACAGGGAGACATGTAGAGACAGACAGGTAACCAGTCTATCACAGGGAGACATGTACAGACAGACAGGTAACCAGTCTATCACAGGGCTGACATGTAGAGACAGACAGGTAACCAGTCTATCACAGGGCTGACATGTAGAGACAGACATGGAGACATGTGGAGACAGACACGTAACCAGTCTATCACATGGAGACATGTAGAGACAGACAGGTAACCAGTCTATCACAGGGAGACATGTAGAGACCGACAGGTAACCAGTCTATCACAGGGGGACATGTAGAGACAGACAGGTAACCAGTCCATCACATGGAGACATGTGGAGACAGACAGGTAACCAGTCTATCACAGGGAGACATGTAGAGACAGACAGGTAACCAGTCTATCACAGGGAGACATGTACAGACAGACAGGTAACCAGTCTATCACAGGGAGACATGTAGAGACCGACAGGTAACCAGTCTATCACAGGGGGACATGTACAGACAGACAGGTAACCAGTCTATCACAGGGAGACATGTATAGACAGACAGGTAACCAGTCTATCATGGGGCCGACATGTAGAGACAGACAGGTAACCAGTCTATCACAGGGAGACATGTAGAGACAGACAGGTAACCAGTCTATCACAGGGGGACATGTAGAGACAGACAGGTAACCAGTCTATCACAGGGAGACATGTAGAGACAGACAGGTAACCAGTCTATCACAGGGAGACATGTAGAGACAGACAGGTAACCAGTCTATCACAGGGGGACATGTAGAGACAGACAGGTAACCAGTCTATCACAGGGAGACATGTAGAGACAGACAGGTAACCAGTCTATCACAGGGAGACATGTAGAGACAGACAGGTAACCAGTCTATCACAGGGAGACATGTAAAGACAGACAGGTAACCAGTCTATCACAGGGAGACATGTAGAGACAGACAGGTGACCAGTCTATCACAGGGAGACATGTAGAGACAGACAGGTAACCAGTCTATCACAGGGAGACATGTAGAGACAGACAGGTAACCAGTCTATCACAGGGCTGACATGTAGAGACAGACAGGTAACCAGTCTATCACAGGGAGACATGTAGAGACAGACAGGTAACCAGTCTATCACAGGGAGACATGTACAGACAGACAGGTAACCAGTCTATCACAGGGCTGACATGTAGAGACAGACAGGTAACCAGTCTATCACAGGGCTGACATGTAGAGACAGACAGGTAACCAGTTAATCATAGGGCTGACATGTAGAGACAGACAGGTAACCAGTCTATCACATGGAGACATGTGGAGACAGACACGTAACCAGTCTATCACATGGAGACATGTAGAGACAGACAGGTAACCAGTCTATCACAGGGAGACATGTAGAGACAGACAGGTAACCAGTCTATCACAGGGCCGACATGTAGAGACAGACAGGTAACCAGTCTATCACAGGGAGACATGTAGAGACAGACAGGTAACCAGTCTATCACAGGGAGACATGTAGAGACAGACAGGTAACCAGTCTATCATGGGGCCGACATGTAGAGACAGTCTATCACAGGGAGACATGTAGAGACAGACAGGTAACCAGTCTATCACAGGGGGACATGTAGAGACAGACAGGTAACCAGTCTATCACAGGGAGACATGTAGAGACAGACAGGTAACCAGTCTATCACAGGGCTGACATGTAGAGACAGACAGGTAACCAGTCTATCACAGGGAGACATGTAGAGACAGACAGGTAACCAGTCTATCATGGGGCCGACATGTAGAGACAGTCTATCACAGGGAGACATGTAGAGACAGACAGGTAACCAGTCTATCACAGGGGGACATGTAGAGACAGACAGGTAACCAGTCTATCACAGGGAGACATGTAGAGACAGACAGGTAACCAGTCTATCACAGGGAGACATGTAGAGACAGACAGGTAACCAGTCTATCACAGGGAGACATGTAAAGACAGACAGGTAACCAGTCTATCACAGGGAGACATGTAGAGACAGACAGGTGACCAGTCTATCACAGGGAGACATGTAGAGACAGACAGGTAACCAGTCTATCACAGGGAGACATGTAGAGAAAGACAGGTAACCAGTCTATCACAGGGCTGACATGTAGAGACAGACAGGTAACCAGTCTATCACAGGGAGACATGTAGAGACAGACAGGTAACCAGTCTATCACAGGGAGACATGTACAGACAGACAGGTAACCAGTCTATCACAGGGCTGACATGTAGAGACAGACAGGTAACCAGTCTATCACAGGGCTGACATGTAGAGACAGACATGGAGACATGTGGAGACAGACACGTAACCAGTCTATCACATGGAGACATGTAGAGACAGACAGGTAACCAGTCTATCACAGGGAGACATGTAGAGACCGACAGGTAACCAGTCTATCACAGGGGGACATGTAGAGACAGACAGGTAACCAGTCCATCACATGGAGACATGTGGAGACAGACAGGTAACCAGTCTATCACGGGGCCGACATGTAGAGACAGACAGGTAACCAGTCTATCACAGGGAGACATGTAGAGACAGACAGGTAACCAGTCTATCACAGGGGGACATGTAGAGACAGACAGGTAACCAATCTATCACATGGAGACATGTGGAGACAGACAGGTAACCAGTCTATCACAGGGAGACATGTAGAGACAGACAGGTAACCAGTCTATCACAGGGAGACATGTAGAGACAGACAGGTAACCAGTCTATCACAGGGAGACATGTAGAGACAGACAGGTAACCAGTCTATCACAGGGCCGACATTTAGAGACAGACAGGTAACCAGTCTATCACAGGGAGACATGTAGAGACAGACAGGTAACCAGTCTATCACAGGGCTGACATGTAGAGACAGACAGGTGACCAGTCTATCACAGGGCTGACATGTAGAGAGAGACAGGTGACCAGTCTATCACAGGGCTGACATGTAGAGACAGACAGGTAACCAGTCTATCACAGGCTGACATGTAGAGACAGACAGGTGACCAGTCTATCACAGGGCTGACATGTAGAGACAGACAGGTAACCAGTCTATCACAGGGAGACATGTAGAGACAGACAGGTAACCAGTCTATCACAGGGAGACATGTAGAGACAGACAGGTAACCAGTCTATCACAGGGAGACATGTAGAGACAGACAGGTAACCAGTCTATCACAGGGCTGACATGTAGAGACAGACAGGCAACCAGTCTATCACAGGGCTGACATGTAGAGACAGACAGGTAACCAGTCTATCACAGGGCCGACATGTAGAGACAGACAGGTAACCAGTCTATCACAGGGAGACATGTAGAGACAGACAGGTAACCAGTCTATCACAGGGAGACATGTAAAGACAGACAGGTAACCAGTCTATCACAGGGAGACATGTAGAGACAGACAGGTGACCAGTCTATCACAGGGAGACATGTAGAGACAGACAGGTAACCAGTCTATCACAGGGAGACATGTAGAGACAGACAGGTAACCAGTCTATCACAGGGCTGACATGTAGAGACAGACAGGTAACCAGTCTATCACAGGGAGACATGTAGAGACAGACAGGCAACCAGTCTATCACAGGGCTGACATGTAGAGACAGACTGGTAACCAGTCTATCACAGGGCCGACATGTAGAGACAGACAGGTAACCAGTCTATCACAGGGAGACATGTAGAGACAGACAGGTAACCAGTCTATCACAGGGAGACATGTAGAGACAGACAGGTAACCAGTCTATCATGGGGCCAACATGTAGAGACAGACAGGTAACCAGTCTATCACAGGGAGACATGTTGAGACAGACAGGTAACCAGTCTATCACAGGGGGACATGTAGAGACAGACAGGTAACCAGTCTATCACATGGAGACATGTGGAGACAGACAGGTAACCAGTCTATCACAGGGAGACATGTAGAGACAGACAGGTAACCAGTCTATCACAGGGAGACATGTAGAGACCGACAGGTAACCAGTCTATCACAGGGGGACATGTACAGACAGACAGGTAACCAGTCTATCACAGGGAGACATGTATAGACAGACAGGTAACCAGTCTATCATGGGGCCGACATGTAGAGACAGACAGGTAACCAGTCTATCACAGGGAGACATGTAGAGACAGACAGGTAACCAGTCTATCACAGGGGGACATGTAGAGACAGACAGGTAACCAGTCTATCACAGGGAGACATGTAGAGACAGACAGGTAACCAGTCTATCACAGGGAGACATGTAGAGACAGACAGGTAACCAGTCTATCACAGGGGGACATGTAGAGACAGACAGGTAACCAGTCTATCACAGGGAGACATGTAGAGACAGACAGGTAACCAGTCTATCACAGGGAGACATGTAGAGACAGACAGGTAACCAGTCTATCACAGGGAGACATGTAAAGACAGACAGGTAACCAGTCTATCACAGGGAGACATGTAGAGACAGACAGGTGACCAGTCTATCACAGGGAGACATGTAGAGACAGACAGGTAACCAGTCTATCACAGGGAGACATGTAGAGACAGACAGGTAACCAGTCTATCACAGGGCTGACATGTAGAGACAGACAGGTAACCAGTCTATCACAGGGAGACATGTAGAGACAGACAGGTAACCAGTCTATCACAGGGAGACATGTACAGACAGACAGGTAACCAGTCTATCACAGGGCTGACATGTAGAGACAGACAGGTAACCAGTCTATCACAGGGCTGACATGTAGAGACAGACAGGTAACCAGTTAATCATAGGGCTGACATGTAGAGACAGACAGGTAACCAGTCTATCACATGGAGACATGTGGAGACAGACACGTAACCAGTCTATCACATGGAGACATGTAGAGACAGACAGGTAACCAGTCTATCACAGGGAGACATGTAGAGACAGACAGGTAACCAGTCTATCACAGGGCCGACATGTAGAGACAGACAGGTAACCAGTCTATCACAGGGAGACATGTAGAGACAGACAGGTAACCAGTCTATCACAGGGAGACATGTAGAGACAGACAGGTAACCAGTCTATCATGGGGCCGACATGTAGAGACAGTCTATCACAGGGAGACATGTAGAGACAGACAGGTAACCAGTCTATCACAGGGGGACATGTAGAGACAGACAGGTAACCAGTCTATCACAGGGAGACATGTAGAGACAGACAGGTAACCAGTCTATCACAGGGCTGACATGTAGAGACAGACAGGTAACCAGTCTATCACAGGGAGACATGTAGAGACAGACAGGTAACCAGTCTATCATGGGGCCGACATGTAGAGACAGTCTATCACAGGGAGACATGTAGAGACAGACAGGTAACCAGTCTATCACAGGGGGACATGTAGAGACAGACAGGTAACCAGTCTATCACAGGGAGACATGTAGAGACAGACAGGTAACCAGTCTATCACAGGGAGACATGTAGAGACAGACAGGTAACCAGTCTATCACAGGGAGACATGTAAAGACAGACAGGTAACCAGTCTATCACAGGGAGACATGTAGAGACAGACAGGTGACCAGTCTATCACAGGGAGACATGTAGAGACAGACAGGTAACCAGTCTATCACAGGGAGACATGTAGAGAAAGACAGGTAACCAGTCTATCACAGGGCTGACATGTAGAGACAGACAGGTAACCAGTCTATCACAGGGAGACATGTAGAGACAGACAGGTAACCAGTCTATCACAGGGAGACATGTACAGACAGACAGGTAACCAGTCTATCACAGGGCTGACATGTAGAGACAGACAGGTAACCAGTCTATCACAGGGCTGACATGTAGAGACAGACATGGAGACATGTGGAGACAGACACGTAACCAGTCTATCACATGGAGACATGTAGAGACAGACAGGTAACCAGTCTATCACAGGGAGACATGTAGAGACCGACAGGTAACCAGTCTATCACAGGGGGACATGTAGAGACAGACAGGTAACCAGTCCATCACATGGAGACATGTGGAGACAGACAGGTAACCAGTCTATCACGGGGCCGACATGTAGAGACAGACAGGTAACCAGTCTATCACAGGGAGACATGTAGAGACAGACAGGTAACCAGTCTATCACAGGGGGACATGTAGAGACAGACAGGTAACCAATCTATCACATGGAGACATGTGGAGACAGACAGGTAACCAGTCTATCACAGGGAGACATGTAGAGACAGACAGGTAACCAGTCTATCACAGGGAGACATGTAGAGACAGACAGGTAACCAGTCTATCACAGGGAGACATGTAGAGACAGACAGGTAACCAGTCTATCACAGGGCCGACATTTAGAGACAGACAGGTAACCAGTCTATCACAGGGAGACATGTAGAGACAGACAGGTAACCAGTCTATCACAGGGCTGACATGTAGAGACAGACAGGTGACCAGTCTATCACAGGGCTGACATGTAGAGAGAGACAGGTGACCAGTCTATCACAGGGCTGACATGTAGAGACAGACAGGTAACCAGTCTATCACAGGCTGACATGTAGAGACAGACAGGTGACCAGTCTATCACAGGGCTGACATGTAGAGACAGACAGGTAACCAGTCTATCACAGGGAGACATGTAGAGACAGACAGGTAACCAGTCTATCACAGGGAGACATGTAGAGACAGACAGGTAACCAGTCTATCACAGGGAGACATGTAGAGACAGACAGGTAACCAGTCTATCACAGGGCTGACATGTAGAGACAGACAGGCAACCAGTCTATCACAGGGCTGACATGTAGAGACAGACAGGTAACCAGTCTATCACAGGGCCGACATGTAGAGACAGACAGGTAACCAGTCTATCACAGGGAGACATGTAGAGACAGACAGGTAACCAGTCTATCACAGGGAGACATGTAAAGACAGACAGGTAACCAGTCTATCACAGGGAGACATGTAGAGACAGACAGGTGACCAGTCTATCACAGGGAGACATGTAGAGACAGACAGGTAACCAGTCTATCACAGGGAGACATGTAGAGACAGACAGGTAACCAGTCTATCACAGGGCTGACATGTAGAGACAGACAGGTAACCAGTCTATCACAGGGAGACATGTAGAGACAGACAGGCAACCAGTCTATCACAGGGCTGACATGTAGAGACAGACTGGTAACCAGTCTATCACAGGGCCGACATGTAGAGACAGACAGGTAACCAGTCTATCACAGGGAGACATGTAGAGACAGACAGGTAACCAGTCTATCACAGGGAGACATGTAGAGACAGACAGGTAACCAGTCTATCATGGGGCCAACATGTAGAGACAGACAGGTAACCAGTCTATCACAGGGAGACATGTTGAGACAGACAGGTAACCAGTCTATCACAGGGGGACATGTAGAGACAGACAGGTAACCAGTCTATCACATGGAGACATGTGGAGACAGACAGGTAACCAGTCTATCACAGGGAGACATGTAGAGACAGACAGGTAACCAGTCTATCACAGGGAGACATGTAGAGACCGACAGGTAACCAGTCTATCACAGGGGGACATGTAGAGACAGACAGGTAACCAGTCTATCATAGGGCTGACATGTAGAGACAGACAGGTGACCAGTCTATATCAGGGCTGACATGTAGAGACAGACAGGTAACCAGTCTATCACAGGGAGACATGTAGAGACAGACAGGTAACCAGTCTATCACAGGGAGACATGTAGAGACAGACAGGTAATCAGTCTATCACAGGGCTGACATGTAGAGACAGACAGGCAACCAGTCTATCACAGGGCTGACATGTAGAGACAGACAGGTAACCAGTCTATCACAGGGCCGACATGTAGAGACAGACAGGTAACCAGTCTATCACAGGGAGACATGTAGAGACAGACAGGTAACCAGTCTATCACAGGGAGACATGTAGAGACAGACAGGTAACCAGTCTATCATGGGGCCGACATGTAGAGACAGACAGGTAACCAGTCTATCACAGGGAGACATGTAGAGACAGACAGGTAACCAGTCTATCACAGGGGGACATGTAGAGACAGACAGGTAACCAGTCTTTCACAGGGAGACATGTAGAGACAGACAGGTAACCAGTCTATCACAGGGAGACATGTAGAGACAGACAGGTAACCAGTCTATCACAGGGGGACATGTAGAGACAGACAGGTAACCAGTCTATCACAGGGAGACATGTAGAGACAGACAGGTAACCAGTCTATCACAGGGAGACATGTAGAGACAGACAGGTAACCAGTCTATCACAGGGAGACATGTAAAGACAGACAGGTAACCAGTCTATCACAGGGAGACATGTAGAGACAGACAGGTGACCAGTCTATCACAGGGAGACATGTAGAGACAGACAGGTAACCAGTCTATCACAGGGAGACATGTAGAGACAGACAGGTAACCAGTCTATCACAGGGCTGACATGTAGAGACAGACAGGTAACCAGTCTATCACAGGGAGACATGTAGAGACAGACAGGCAACCAGTCTATCACAGGGCTGACATGTAGAGACAGACAGGTAACCAGTCTATCACAGGGCCGACATGTAGAGACAGACAGGTAACCAGTCTATCACAGGGAGACATGTAGAGACAGACAGGTAACCAGTCTATCACAGGGACACATGTAGAGACAGACAGGTAACCAGTCTATCATGGGGCCGACATGTAGAGACAGACAGGTAACCAGTCTATCACAGGGAGACATGTAGAGACAGACAGGTAACCAGTCTATCACAGGGGGACATGTAGAGACAGACAGGTAACCAGTCTATCACAGGGAGACATGTAGAGACAGACAGGTAACCAGTCTATCACAGGGAGACATGTAGAGACAGACAGGTAACCAGTCTATCACAGGGAGACATGTAAAGACAGACAGGTAACCAGTCTATCACAGGGAGACATGTAGAGACAGACAGGTGACCAGTCTATCACAGGGAGACATGTAGAGACAGACAGGTAACCAGTCTATCACAGGGAGACATGTAGAGACAGACAGGTAACCAGTCTATCACAGGGCTGACATGTAGAGACAGACAGGTAACCAGTCTATCACAGGGCCGACATGTAGAGACAGACAGGTAACCAGTCTATCACAGGGAGACATGTAGAGACAGACAGGTAACCAGTCTATCACAGGGAGACATGTAGAGACAGACAGGTAACCAGTCTATCACAGGGGGACATGTAGAGACAGACAGGTAACCAGTCTATCACAGGGAGACATGTAGAGACAGACAGGTAACCAGTCTATCACAGGGAGACATGTAGAGACAGACAGGTAACCAGTCTATCACAGGGAGACATGTAAAGACAGACAGGTAAGCAGTCTATCACAGGGAGACATGTAGAGACAGACAGGTGACCAGTCTATCACAGGGAGACATGTAGAGACAGACAGGTAACCAGTCTATCACAGGGAGACATGTAGAGACAGACAGGTAACCAGTCTATCACAGGGCTGACATGTAGAGACAGACAGGTAACCAGTCTATCACAGGGAGACATGTAGAGACAGACAGGTAACCAGTCTATCACAGGGAGACATGTACAGACAGACAGGTAACCAGTCTATCACAGGGAGACATGTAGAGACCGACAGGTAACCAGTCTATCACAGGGGGACATGTACAGACAGACAGGTAACCAGTCTATCACAGGGCTGACATGTAGAGACAGACAGGTAACCAGTCTATCATAGGGCTGACATGTAGAGACAGACAGGTGACCAGTCTATCACAGGGCTGACATGTAGAGACAGACAGGTAACCAGTCTATCACAGGGGGACATGTAGAGACAGACAGGTAACCAGTCTATCACAGGGAGACATGTAGAGACAGACAGGTAACCAGTCTATCACAGGGAGACATGTAGAGACAGACAGGTAACCAGTCTATCACAGGGAGACATGTAAAGACAGACAGGTAACCAGTCTATCACAGGGAGACATGTAGAGACAGACAGGTGACCAGTCTATCACAGGGAGACATGTAGAGACAGACAGGTAACCAGTCTATCACAGGGAGACATGTAGAGACAGACAGGTAACCAGTCTATCACAGGGAGACATGTACAGACAGACAGGTAACCAGTCTATCACAGGGCTGACATGTAGAGACAGACAGGTAACCAGTCTATCACAGGGCTGACATGTAGAGACAGACAGGTAACCAGTCTATCATAGGGCTGACATGTAGAGACAGACAGGTAACCAGTCTATCACATGGAGACATGTGGAGACAGACAGGTAACCAGTCTATCACAGGGAGACATGTAGAGACAGACAGGTAACCAGTCTATCACAGGGAGACATGTAGAGACCGACAGGTAACCAGTCTATCACAGGGGGACATGTAGAGACAGACAGGTAACCAGTCTATCATAGGGCTGACATGTAGAGACAGACAGGTGACCAGTCTATCACAGGGCTGACATGTAGAGACAGACAGGTAACCAGTCTATCACAGGGAGACATGTAGAGACAGACAGGTAACCAGTCTATCACAGGGAGACATGTAGAGACAGACAGGTAATCAGTCTATCACAGGGCTGACATGTAGAGACAGACAGGCAACCAGTCTATCACAGGGCTGACATGTAGAGACAGACAGGTAACCAGTCTATCACAGGGCCGACATGTAGAGACAGACAGGTAACCAGTCTATCACAGGGAGACATGTAGAGACAGACAGGTAACCAGTCTATCACAGGGAGACATGTAGAGACAGACAGGTAACCAGTCTATCATGGGGCCGACATGTAGAGACAGACAGGTAACCAGTCTATCACAGGGAGACATGTAGAGACAGACAGGTAACCAGTCTATCACAGGGGGACATGTAGAGACAGACAGGTAACCAGTCTTTCACAGGGAGACATGTAGAGACAGACAGGTAACCAGTCTATCACAGGGAGACATGTAGAGACAGACAGGTAACCAGTCTATCACAGGGGGACATGTAGAGACAGACAGGTAACCAGTCTATCACAGGGAGACATGTAGAGACAGACAGGTAACCAGTCTATCACAGGGAGACATGTAGAGACAGACAGGTAACCAGTCTTTCACAGGGAGACATGTAAAGACAGACAGGTAACCAGTCTATCACAGGGAGACATGTAGAGACAGACAGGTGACCAGTCTATCACAGGGAGACATGTAGAGACAGACAGGTAACCAGTCTATCACAGGGAGACATGTAGAGACAGACAGGTAACCAGTCTATCACAGGGAGACATGTAGAGACAGACAGGTAACCAGTCTATCACAGGGAGACATGTAGAGACAGACAGGTAACCAGTCTATCACAGGGAGACATGTAAAGACAGACAGGTAACCAGTCTATCACAGGGAGACATGTAGAGACAGACAGGTGACCAGTCTATCACAGGGAGACATGTAGAGACAGACAGGTAACCAGTCTATCACAGGGAGACATGTAGAGACAGACAGGTAACCAGTCTATCACAGGGAGACATGTACAGACAGACAGGTAACCAGTCTATCACAGGGCTGACATGTAGAGACAGACAGGTAACCAGTCTATCACAGGGCTGACATGTAGAGACAGACAGGTAACCAGTCTATCATAGGGCTGACATGTAGAGACAGACAGGTAACCAGTCTATCACATGGAGACATGTGGAGACAGACAGGTAACCAGTCTATCACAGGGAGACATGTAGAGACAGACAGGTAACCAGTCTATCACAGGGAGACATGTAGAGACCGACAGGTAACCAGTCTATCACAGGGGGACATGTAGAGACAGACAGGTAACCAGTCTATCATAGGGCTGACATGTAGAGACAGACAGGTGACCAGTCTATCACAGGGCTGACATGTAGAGACAGACAGGTAACCAGTCTATCACAGGGAGACATGTAGAGACAGACAGGTAACCAGTCTATCACAGGGAGACATGTAGAGACAGACAGGTAATCAGTCTATCACAGGGCTGACATGTAGAGACAGACAGGCAACCAGTCTATCACAGGGCTGACATGTAGAGACAGACAGGTAACCAGTCTATCACAGGGCCGACATGTAGAGACAGACAGGTAACCAGTCTATCACAGGGAGACATGTAGAGACAGACAGGTAACCAGTCTATCACAGGGAGACATGTAGAGACAGACAGGTAACCAGTCTATCATGGGGCCGACATGTAGAGACAGACAGGTAACCAGTCTATCACAGGGAGACATGTAGAGACAGACAGGTAACCAGTCTATCACAGGGGGACATGTAGAGACAGACAGGTAACCAGTCTTTCACAGGGAGACATGTAGAGACAGACAGGTAACCAGTCTATCACAGGGAGACATGTAGAGACAGACAGGTAACCAGTCTATCACAGGGGGACATGTAGAGACAGACAGGTAACCAGTCTATCACAGGGAGACATGTAGAGACAGACAGGTAACCAGTCTATCACAGGGAGACATGTAGAGACAGACAGGTAACCAGTCTATCACAGGGAGACATGTAGAGACAGACAGGTAACCAGTCTATCACAGGTCCGACATGTAGAGACAGACAGGTAACCAGTCTATCACAGGGAGACATGTAGAGACAGACAGGTAACCAGTCTATCACAGGGACACATGTAGAGACAGACTGGTAACCAGTCTATCATGGGGCCGACATGTAGAGACAGACAGGTAACCAGTCTATCACAGGGAGACATGTAGAGACAGACAGGTAACCAGTCTATCACAGGGGGACATGTAGAGACAGACAGGTAACCAATCTATCACATGGAGACATGTGGAGACAGACAGGTAACCAGTCTATCACAGGGAGACATGTAGAGACAGACAGGTAACCAGTCTATCACAGGGAGACATGTAGAGACAGACAGGTAACCAGTCTATCACAGGGAGACATGTAGAGACAGACAGGTAACCAGTCTATCACAGGGCTGACATGTAGAGACAGACAGGTGACCAGTCTATCACAGGGCTGACATGTAGAGAGAGACAGGTGACCAGTCTATCACAGGGCTGACATGTAGAGACAGACAGGTAACCAGTCTATCACAGGCTGACATGTAGAGACAGACAGGTGACCAGTCTATCACAGGGCTGACATGTAGAGACAGACAGGTAACCAGTCTATCACAGGGAGACATGTAGAGACAGACAGGTAACCAGTCTATCACAGGGAGACATGTAGAGACAGACAGGTAACCAGTCTATCACAGGGAGACATGTAGAGACAGACAGGTAACCAGTCTATCACAGGGCTGACATGTAGAGACAGACAGGCAACCAGTCTATCACAGGGCTGACATGTAGAGACAGACAGGTAACCAGTCTATCACAGGGCCGACATGTAGAGACAGACAGGTAACCAGTCTATCACAGGGAGACATGTAGAGACAGACAGGTAACCAGTCTATCACAGGGAGACATGTAAAGACAGACAGGTAACCAGTCTATCACAGGGAGACATGTAGAGACAGACAGGTGACCAGTCTATCACAGGGAGACATGTAGAGACAGACAGGTAACCAGTCTATCACAGGGAGACATGTAGAGACAGACAGGTAACCAGTCTATCACAGGGCTGACATGTAGAGACAGACAGGTAACCAGTCTATCACAGGGAGACATGTAGAGACAGACAGGCAACCAGTCTATCACAGGGCTGACATGTAGAGACAGACTGGTAACCAGTCTATCACAGGGCCGACATGTAGAGACAGACAGGTAACCAGTCTATCACAGGGAGACATGTAGAGACAGACAGGTAACCAGTCTATCACAGGGAGACATGTAGAGACAGACAGGTAACCAGTCTATCATGGGGCCAACATGTAGAGACAGACAGGTAACCAGTCTATCACAGGGAGACATGTTGAGACAGACAGGTAACCAGTCTATCACAGGGGGACATGTAGAGACAGACAGGTAACCAGTCTATCACATGGAGACATGTGGAGACAGACAGGTAACCAGTCTATCACAGGGAGACATGTAGAGACAGACAGGTAACCAGTCTATCACAGGGAGACATGTAGAGACCGACAGGTAACCAGTCTATCACAGGGGGACATGTAGAGACAGACAGGTAACCAGTCTATCATAGGGCTGACATGTAGAGACAGACAGGTGACCAGTCTATCACAGGGCTGACATGTAGAGACAGACAGGTAACCAGTCTATCACAGGGAGACATGTAGAGACAGACAGGTAACCAGTCTATCACAGGGAGACATGTAGAGACAGACAGGTAATCAGTCTATCACAGGGCTGACATGTAGAGACAGACAGGCAACCAGTCTATCACAGGGCTGACATGTAGAGACAGACAGGTAACCAGTCTATCACAGGGCCGACATGTAGAGACAGACAGGTAACCAGTCTATCACAGGGAGACATGTAGAGACAGACAGGTAACCAGTCTATCACAGGGAGACATGTAGAGACAGACAGGTAACCAGTCTATCATGGGGCCGACATGTAGAGACAGACAGGTAACCAGTCTATCACAGGGAGACATGTAGAGACAGACAGGTAACCAGTCTATCACAGGGGGACATGTAGAGACAGACAGGTAACCAGTCTTTCACAGGGAGACATGTAGAGACAGACAGGTAACCAGTCTATCACAGGGAGACATGTAGAGACAGACAGGTAACCAGTCTATCACAGGGGGACATGTAGAGACAGACAGGTAACCAGTCTATCACAGGGAGACATGTAGAGACAGACAGGTAACCAGTCTATCACAGGGAGACATGTAGAGACAGACAGGTAACCAGTCTATCACAGGGAGACATGTAAAGACAGACAGGTAACCAGTCTATCACAGGGAGACATGTAGAGACAGACAGGTGACCAGTCTATCACAGGGAGACATGTAGAGACAGACAGGTAACCAGTCTATCACAGGGAGACATGTAGAGACAGACAGGTAACCAGTCTATCACAGGGCTGACATGTAGAGACAGACAGGTAACCAGTCTATCACAGGGAGACATGTAGAGACAGACAGGCAACCAGTCTATCACAGGGCTGACATGTAGAGACAGACAGGTAACCAGTCTATCACAGGGCCGACATGTAGAGACAGACAGGTAACCAGTCTATCACAGGGAGACATGTAGAGACAGACAGGTAACCAGTCTATCACAGGGACACATGTAGAGACAGACAGGTAACCAGTCTATCATGGGGCCGACATGTAGAGACAGACAGGTAACCAGTCTATCACAGGGAGACATGTAGAGACAGACAGGTAACCAGTCTATCACAGGGGGACATGTAGAGACAGACAGGTAACCAGTCTATCACAGGGAGACATGTAGAGACAGACAGGTAACCAGTCTATCACAGGGAGACATGTAGAGACAGACAGGTAACCAGTCTATCACAGGGAGACATGTAAAGACAGACAGGTAACCAGTCTATCACAGGGAGACATGTAGAGACAGACAGGTGACCAGTCTATCACAGGGAGACATGTAGAGACAGACAGGTAACCAGTCTATCACAGGGAGACATGTAGAGACAGACAGGTAACCAGTCTATCACAGGGCTGACATGTAGAGACAGACAGGTAACCAGTCTATCACAGGGCCGACATGTAGAGACAGACAGGTAACCAGTCTATCACAGGGAGACATGTAGAGACAGACAGGTAACCAGTCTATCACAGGGAGACATGTAGAGACAGACAGGTAACCAGTCTATCACAGGGGGACATGTAGAGACAGACAGGTAACCAGTCTATCACAGGGAGACATGTAGAGACAGACAGGTAACCAGTCTATCACAGGGAGACATGTAGAGACAGACAGGTAACCAGTCTATCACAGGGAGACATGTAAAGACAGACAGGTAAGCAGTCTATCACAGGGAGACATGTAGAGACAGACAGGTGACCAGTCTATCACAGGGAGACATGTAGAGACAGACAGGTAACCAGTCTATCACAGGGAGACATGTAGAGACAGACAGGTAACCAGTCTATCACAGGGCTGACATGTAGAGACAGACAGGTAACCAGTCTATCACAGGGAGACATGTAGAGACAGACAGGTAACCAGTCTATCACAGGGAGACATGTACAGACAGACAGGTAACCAGTCTATCACAGGGAGACATGTAGAGACCGACAGGTAACCAGTCTATCACAGGGGGACATGTACAGACAGACAGGTAACCAGTCTATCACAGGGCTGACATGTAGAGACAGACAGGTAACCAGTCTATCATAGGGCTGACATGTAGAGACAGACAGGTGACCAGTCTATCACAGGGCTGACATGTAGAGACAGACAGGTAACCAGTCTATCACAGGGGGACATGTAGAGACAGACAGGTAACCAGTCTATCACAGGGAGACATGTAGAGACAGACAGGTAACCAGTCTATCACAGGGAGACATGTAGAGACAGACAGGTAACCAGTCTATCACAGGGAGACATGTAAAGACAGACAGGTAACCAGTCTATCACAGGGAGACATGTAGAGACAGACAGGTGACCAGTCTATCACAGGGAGACATGTAGAGACAGACAGGTAACCAGTCTATCACAGGGAGACATGTAGAGACAGACAGGTAACCAGTCTATCACAGGGAGACATGTACAGAGAGACAGGTAACCAGTCTATCACAGGGCTGACATGTAGAGACAGACAGGTAACCAGTCTATCACAGGGGGACATGTAGAGACAGACAGGTAACCAGTCTATCATAGGGCTGACATGTAGAGACAGACAGGTGACCAGTCTATCACAGGGCTGACATGTAGAGACAGACAGGTAACCAGTCTATCACAGGGAGACATGTAGAGACAGACAGGTAACCAGTCTATCACAGGGAGACATGTAGAGACAGACAGGTAATCAGTCTATCACAGGGCTGACATGTAGAGACAGACAGGCAACCAGTCTATCACAGGGCTGACATGTAGAGACAGACAGGTAACCAGTCTATCACAGGGCCGACATGTAGAGACAGACAGGTAACCAGTCTATCACAGGGAGACATGTAGAGACAGACAGGTAACCAGTCTATCACAGGGAGACATGTAGAGACAGACAGGTAACCAGTCTATCATGGGGCCGACATGTAGAGACAGACAGGTAACCAGTCTATCACAGGGAGACATGTAGAGACAGACAGGTAACCAGTCTATCACAGGGGGACATGTAGAGACAGACAGGTAACCAGTCTTTCACAGGGAGACATGTAGAGACAGACAGGTAACCAGTCTATCACAGGGAGACATGTAGAGACAGACAGGTAACCAGTCTATCACAGGGGGACATGTAGAGACAGACAGGTAACCAGTCTATCACAGGGAGACATGTAGAGACAGACAGGTAACCAGTCTATCACAGGGAGACATGTAGAGACAGACAGGTAACCAGTCTTTCACAGGGAGACATGTAAAGACAGACAGGTAACCAGTCTATCACAGGGAGACATGTAGAGACAGACAGGTGACCAGTCTATCACAGGGAGACATGTAGAGACAGACAGGTAACCAGTCTATCACAGGGAGACATGTAGAGACAGACAGGTAACCAGTCTATCACAGGGAGACATGTAGAGACAGACAGGTAACCAGTCTATCACAGGGAGACATGTAGAGACAGACAGGTAACCAGTCTATCACAGGGAGACATGTAAAGACAGACAGGTAACCAGTCTATCACAGGGAGACATGTAGAGACAGACAGGTGACCAGTCTATCACAGGGAGACATGTAGAGACAGACAGGTAACCAGTCTATCACAGGGAGACATGTAGAGACAGACAGGTAACCAGTCTATCATAGGGCTGACATGTAGAGACAGACAGGTAACCAGTCTATCACATGGAGACATGTGGAGACAGACAGGTAACCAGTCTATCACAGGGAGACATGTAGAGACAGACAGGTAACCAGTCTATCACAGGGAGACATGTAGAGACCGACAGGTAACCAGTCTATCACAGGGGGACATGTAGAGACAGACAGGTAACCAGTCTATCATAGGGCTGACATGTAGAGACAGACAGGTGACCAGTCTATCACAGGGCTGACATGTAGAGACAGACAGGTAACCAGTCTATCACAGGGAGACATGTAGAGACAGACAGGTAACCAGTCTATCACAGGGAGACATGTAGAGACAGACAGGTAATCAGTCTATCACAGGGCTGACATGTAGAGACAGACAGGCAACCAGTCTATCACAGGGCTGACATGTAGAGACAGACAGGTAACCAGTCTATCACAGGGCCGACATGTAGAGACAGACAGGTAACCAGTCTATCACAGGGAGACATGTAGAGACAGACAGGTAACCAGTCTATCACAGGGAGACATGTAGAGACAGACAGGTAACCAGTCTATCATGGGGCCGACATGTAGAGACAGACAGGTAACCAGTCTATCACAGGGAGACATGTAGAGACAGACAGGTAACCAGTCTATCACAGGGGGACATGTAGAGACAGACAGGTAACCAGTCTTTCACAGGGAGACATGTAGAGACAGACAGGTAACCAGTCTATCACAGGGAGACATGTAGAGACAGACAGGTAACCAGTCTATCACAGGGGGACATGTAGAGACAGACAGGTAACCAGTCTATCACAGGGAGACATGTAGAGACAGACAGGTAACCAGTCTATCACAGGGAGACATGTAGAGACAGACAGGTAACCAGTCTATCACAGGGAGACATGTAGAGACAGACAGGTAACCAGTCTATCACAGGTCCGACATGTAGAGACAGACAGGTAACCAGTCTATCACAGGGAGACATGTAGAGACAGACAGGTAACCAGTCTATCACAGGGACACATGTAGAGACAGACTGGTAACCAGTCTATCATGGGGCCGACATGTAGAGACAGACAGGTAACCAGTCTATCACAGGGAGACATGTAGAGACAGACAGGTAACCAGTCTATCACAGGGGGACATGTAGAGACAGACAGGTAACCAGTCTATCACAGGGAGACATGTAGAGACAGACAGGTAACCAGTCTATCACAGGGAGACATGTAGAGACAGACAGGTAACCAGTCTATCACAGGGAGACATGTAAAGACAGACAGGTAACCAGTCTATCACAGGGAGACATGTAGAGACAGACAGGTGACCAGTCTATCACAGGGAGACATGTAGAGACAGACAGGTAACCAGTCTATCACAGGGAGACATGTAGAGACAGACAGGTAACCAGTCTATCACAGGGCTGACATGTAGAGACAGACAGGTAACCAGTCTATCACAGGGAGACATGTAGAGACAGACAGGTAACCAGTCTATCACAGGGAGACATGTACAGACAGACAGGTAACCAGTCTATCACAGGGCTGACATGTAGAGACAGACAGGTAACCAGTCTATCACAGGGCTGACATGTAGAGACAGACAGGTAACCAGTCTATCATAGGGCTGACATGTAGAGACAGACAGGTAACCAGTCTATCACATGGAGACATGTGGAGACAGACACGTAACCAGTCTATCACAGGGAGACATGTAGAGACAGACAGGTAACCAGTCTATCACAGGGAGACATGTAGAGACCGACAGGTAACCAGTCTATCACAGGGGGACATGTAGAGACAGACAGGTAACCAGTCTATCACATGGAGACATGTGGAGACAGACAGGTAACCAGTCTATCACAGGGAGACATGTAGAGACCGACAGGTAACCAGTCTATCACAGGGAGACATGTAGAGACAGACAGGTAACCAGTCTATCACAGGGAGACATGTAGAGACAGACAGGTAACCAGTCTATCACGGGGCCGACATGGAGAGACAGACAGGTAACCAGTCTATCACAGGGAGACATGTAGAGACAGACAGGTAACCAGTCTATCACAGGGGGACATGTAGAGACAGACAGGTAACCAGTCTATCACAGGGAGACATGTAGAGACAGACAGGTAACCAGTCTATCACATGGAGACATGTAGAGACAGACAGGTAACCAGTCTATCACAGGGGGACATGTAGAGACAGACAGGTAACCAGTCTATCACAGGGAGACATGTAGAGACAGACAGGTAACCAGTCTATCACAGGGAGACATGGAGAGACAGACAGGTAACCAGTCTATCACAGGGAGACATGTAAAGACAGACAGGTAACCAGTCTATCACAGGGAGACATGTAGAGACAGACAGGTGACCAGTCTATCACAGGGAGACATGTAGAGACAGACAGGTAACCAGTCTATCACAGGGGGACATGTAGAGACAGACAGGTAACCAGTCTATCACAGGGAGACATGTAGAGACAGATAGGTAACCAGTCTATCACAGGGAGACATGTAGAGACAGACAGGTAACCAGTCTATCACGGGGCCGACATGTAGAGACAGACAGGTAACCAGTCTATCACAGGGAGACATGTAGAGACAGACAGGTAACCAGTCTATCACAGGGGGACATGTAGAGACAGACAGGTAACCAATCTATCACATGGAGACATGTAGAGACAGACAGGTAACCAGTCTATCACAGGGAGACATGTAGAGACAGACAGGTAACCAGTCTATCATGGGGCCGACATGTAGAGACAGACAGGTAACCAGTCTATCACAGGGAGACATGTAGAGACAGACAGGTAACCAGTCTATCACAGGGGGACATGTAGAGACAGACAGGTAACCAGTCTATCACAGGGAGACATGTAGAGACAGACAGGTAACCAGTGTATCACAGGGAGACATGTAGAGACAGACAGGTAACCAGTCTATCACAGGGGGACATGTAGAGACAGACAGGTAACCAGTCTATCACAGGGAGACATGTAGAGACAGACAGGTAACCAGTCTATCACAGGGAGACATGTAGAGACAGACAGGTAACCAGTCTATCACAGGGAGACATGTAAAGACAGACAGGTAACCAGTCTATCACAGGGAGACATGTAGAGACAGACAGGTGACCAGTCTATCACAGGGAGACATGTAGAGACAGACAGGTAACCAGTCTATCACAGGGAGACATGTAGAGACAGACAGGTAACCAGTCTATCACAGGGCTGACATGTAGAGACAGACAGGTAACCAGTCTATCACAGGGAGACATGTAGAGACAGACAGGTAACCAGTCTATCACAGGGAGACATGTACAGACAGACAGGTAACCAGTCTATCACAGGGAGACATGTAAAGACAGACAGGTAACCAGTCTATCACAGGGAGACATGTAGAGACAGACAGGTGACCAGTCTATCACAGGGAGACATGTAGAGACAGACAGGTAACCAGTCTATCACAGGGAGACATGTAGAGACAGACAGGTAACCAGTCTATCACAGGGAGACATGTACAGACAGACAGGTAACCAGTCTATCACAGGGCTGACATGTAGAGACAGACAGGTAACCAGTCTATCACAGGGCTGACATGTAGAGACAGACAGGTAACCAGTCTATCATAGGGCTGACATGTAGAGACAGACAGGTAACCAGTCTATCACATGGAGACATGTGGAGACAGACAGGTAACCAGTCTATCACAGGGAGACATGTAGAGACAGACAGGTAACCAGTCTATCACAGGGAGACATGTAGAGACCGACAGGTAACCAGTCTATCACAGGGGGACATGTAGAGACAGACAGGTAACCAGTCTATCATAGGGCTGACATGTAGAGACAGACAGGTGACCAGTCTATCACAGGGCTGACATGTAGAGACAGACAGGTAACCAGTCTATCACAGGGAGACATGTAGAGACAGACAGGTAACCAGTCTATCACAGGGAGACATGTAGAGACAGACAGGTAATCAGTCTATCACAGGGCTGACATGTAGAGACAGACAGGCAACCAGTCTATCACAGGGCTGACATGTAGAGACAGACAGGTAACCAGTCTATCACAGGGCCGACATGTAGAGACAGACAGGTAACCAGTCTATCACAGGGAGACATGTAGAGACAGACAGGTAACCAGTCTATCACAGGGAGACATGTAGAGACAGACAGGTAACCAGTCTATCATGGGGCCGACATGTAGAGACAGACAGGTAACCAGTCTATCACAGGGAGACATGTAGAGACAGACAGGTAACCAGTCTATCACAGGGGGACATGTAGAGACAGACAGGTAACCAGTCTTTCACAGGGAGACATGTAGAGACAGACAGGTAACCAGTCTATCACAGGGAGACATGTAGAGACAGACAGGTAACCAGTCTATCACAGGGGGACATGTAGAGACAGACAGGTAACCAGTCTATCACAGGGAGACATGTAGAGACAGACAGGTAACCAGTCTATCACAGGGAGACATGTAGAGACAGACAGGTAACCAGTCTTTCACAGGGAGACATGTAAAGACAGACAGGTAACCAGTCTATCACAGGGAGACATGTAGAGACAGACAGGTGACCAGTCTATCACAGGGAGACATGTAGAGACAGACAGGTAACCAGTCTATCACAGGGAGACATGTAGAGACAGACAGGTAACCAGTCTATCACAGGGCTGACATGTAGAGACAGACAGGTAACCAGTCTATCACAGGGAGACATGTAGAGACAGACAGGCAACCAGTCTATCACAGGGCTGACATGTAGAGACAGACAGGTAACCAGTCTATCACAGGTCCGACATGTAGAGACAGACAGGTAACCAGTCTATCACAGGGAGACATGTAGAGACAGACAGGTAACCAGTCTATCACAGGGACACATGTAGAGACAGACTGGTAACCAGTCTATCATGGGGCCGACATGTAGAGACAGACAGGTAACCAGTCTATCACAGGGAGACATGTAGAGACAGACAGGTAACCAGTCTATCACAGGGGGACATGTAGAGACAGACAGGTAACCAGTCTATCACAGGGAGACATGTAGAGACAGACAGGTAACCAGTCTATCACAGGGAGACATGTAGAGACAGACAGGTAACCAGTCTATCACAGGGAGACATGTAAAGACAGACAGGTAACCAGTCTATCACAGGGAGACATGTAGAGACAGACAGGTGACCAGTCTATCACAGGGAGACATGTAGAGACAGACAGGTAACCAGTCTATCACAGGGAGACATGTAGAGACAGACAGGTAACCAGTCTATCACAGGGCTGACATGTAGAGACAGACAGGTAACCAGTCTATCACAGGGAGACATGTAGAGACAGACAGGTAACCAGTCTATCACAGGGAGACATGTACAGACAGACAGGTAACCAGTCTATCACAGGGCTGACATGTAGAGACAGACAGGTAACCAGTC
Source organism: Eutrigla gurnardus (assembly GCF_963514095.1). Taxonomy (NCBI): domain Eukaryota; kingdom Metazoa; phylum Chordata; class Actinopteri; order Perciformes; family Triglidae; genus Eutrigla; species Eutrigla gurnardus. Next base: position 432,996 of record NC_139925.1, read on the forward strand.
TATCACAGGGCTGACATGTAGAGACAGACAGGTAACCAGTCTATCATAGGGCTGACATGTAGAGACAGACAGGTAACCAGTCTATCACATGGAGACATGTGGAGACAGACACGTAACCAGTCTATCACAGGGAGACATGTAGAGACAGACAGGTAACCAGTCTATCACAGGGAGACATGTAGAGACCGACAGGTAACCAGTCTATCACAGGGGGACATGTAGAGACAGACAGGTAACCAGTCTATCACATGGAGACATGTGGAGACAGACAGGTAACCAGTCTATCACAGGGAGACATGTAGAGACCGACAGGTAACCAGTCTATCACAGGGAGACATGTAGAGACAGACAGGTAACCAGTCTATCACAGGGAGACATGTAGAGACAGACAGGTAACCAGTCTATCACGGGGCCGACATGGAGAGACAGACAGGTAACCAGTCTATCACAGGGAGACATGTAGAGACAGACAGGTAACCAGTCTATCACAGGGGGACATGTAGAGACAGACAGGTAACCAGTCTATCACAGGGAGACATGTAGAGACAGACAGGTAACCAGTCTATCACATGGAGACATGTAGAGACAGACAGGTAACCAGTCTATCACAGGGGGACATGTAGAGACAGACAGGTAACCAGTCTATCACAGGGAGACATGTAGAGACAGACAGGTAACCAGTCTATCACAGGGAGACATGGAGAGACAGACAGGTAACCAGTCTATCACAGGGAGACATGTAAAGACAGACAGGTAACCAGTCTATCACAGGGAGACATGTAGAGACAGACAGGTGACCAGTCTATCACAGGGAGACATGTAGAGACAGACAGGTAACCAGTCTATCACAGGGGGACATGTAGAGACAGACAGGTAACCAGTCTATCACAGGGAGACATGTAGAGACAGATAGGTAACCAGTCTATCACAGGGAGACATGTAGAGACAGACAGGTAACCAGTCTATCACGGGGCCGACATGTAGAGACAGACAGGTAACCAGTCTATCACAGGGAGACATGTAGAGACAGACAGGTAACCAGTCTATCACAGGGGGACATGTAGAGACAGACAGGTAACCAATCTATCACATGGAGACATGTAGAGACAGACAGGTAACCAGTCTATCACAGGGAGACATGTAGAGACAGACAGGTAACCAGTCTATCACAGGGAGACATGTAGAGACAGACAGGTAACCAGTCTATCACAGGGGGACATGTAGAGACAGACAGGTAACCAGTCTATCACAGGGAGACATGTAGAGACAGACAGGTAACCAGTGTATAACAGGGAGACATGTAGAGACAGACAGGTAACCAGTCTATCACAGGGGGACATGTAGAGACAGACAGGTAACCAGTCTATCACAGGGAGACATGTAGAGACAGACAGGTAACCAGTCTATCACAGGGAGACATGTAGAGACAGACAGGTAACCAGTCTATCACAGGGAGACATGTAAAGACAGACAGGTAACCAGTCTATCACAGGGAGACATGTAGAGACAGACAGGTGACCAGTCTATCACAGGGAGACATGTAGAGACAGACAGGTAACCAGTCTATCACAGGGAGACATTTAGAGACAGACAGGTAACCAGTCTATCACAGGGCTGACATGTAGAGACAGACAGGTAACCAGTCTATCACAGGGAGACATGTAGAGACAGACAGGTAACCAGTCTATCACAGGGAGACATGTACAGACAGACAGGTAACCAGTCTATCACAGGGAGACATGTAGAGACCGACAGGTAACCAGTCTATCACAGGGGGACATGTACAGACAGACAGGTAACCAGTCTATCACAGGGCTGACATGTAGAAACAGACAGGTAACCAGTCTATCATAGGGCTGACATGTAGAGACAGACAGGTGACCAGTCTATCACACGGCTGACATGTAGAGACAGACAGGTAACCAGTCTATCACAGGGGGACATGTAGAGACAGACAGGTAACCAGTCTATCACAGGGAGACATGTAGAGACAGACAGGTAACCAGTCTATCACAGGGAGACATGTAGAGACAGACAGGTAACCAGTCTATCACAGGGAGACATGTAAAGACAGACAGGTAACCAGTCTATCACAGGGAGACATGTAGAGACAGACAGGTGACCAGTCTATCACAGGGAGACATGTAGAGACAGACAGGTAACCAGTCTATCACAGGGAGACATGTAGAGACAGACAGGTAACCAGTCTATCACAGGGAGACATGTACAGACAGACAGGTAACCAGTCTATCACAGGGCTGACATGTAGAGACAGACAGGTAACCAGTCTATCACAGGGCTGACATGTAGAGACAGACAGGTAACCAGTCTATCATAGGGCTGACATGTAGAGACAGACAGGTAACCAGTCTATCACATGGAGACATGTGGAGACAGACAGGTAACCAGTCTATCACAGGGAGACATGTAGAGACAGACAGGTAACCAGTCTATCACATGGAGACATGTAGAGACCGACAGGTAACCAGTCTATCACAGGGGGACATGTAGAGACAGACAGGTAACCAGTCTATCATAGGGCTGACATGTAGAGACAGACAGGTGACCAGTCTATCACAGGGAGACATGTAGAGACAGACAGGTAACCAGTCTATCACAGGGAGACATGTAGAGACAGACAGGTAACCAGTCTATCACAGGGAGACATGTAGAGACAGACAGGTAACCAGTCTATCACAGGGAGACATGTAGAGACAGACAGGTAACCAGTCTATCACAGGGAGACATGTACAGACAGACAGGTAACCAGTCTATCACAGGGCTGACATGTAGAGACAGACAGGTAACCAGTCTATCACAGGGCTGACATGTAGAGACAGACAGGTAACCAGTCTATCATAGGGCTGACATGTAGAGACAGACAGGTAACCAGTCTATCACATGGAGACATGTGGAGACAGACAGGTAACCAGTCTATCACAGGGAGACATGTAGAGACAGACAGGTAACCAGTCTATCACAGGGAGACATGTAGAGACCGACAGGTAACCAGTCTATCACAGGGGGACATGTAGAGACAGACAGGTAACCAGTCTATCATAGGGCTGACATGTAGAGACAGACAGGTGACCAGTCTATCACAGGGCTGACATGTAGAGACAGACAGGTAACCAGTCTATCACAGGGAGACATGTAGAGACAGACAGGTAACCAGTCTATCACAGGGAGACATGTAGAGACAGACAGGTAATCAGTCTATCACAGGGCTGACATGTAGAGACAGACAGGCAACCAGTCTATCACAGGGCTGACATGTAGAGACAGACAGGTAACCAGTATATCACAGGGCCGACATGTAGAGACAGACAGGTAACCAGTCTATCACAGGGAGACATGTAGAGACAGACAGGTAACCAGTCTATCACAGGGAGACATGTAGAGACAGACAGGTAACCAGTCTATCATGGGGCCGACATGTAGAGACAGACAGGTAACCAGTCTATCACAGGGAGACATGTAGAGACAGACAGGTAACCAGTCTATCACAGGGGGACATGTAGAGACAGACAGGTAACCAGTCTTTCACAGGGAGACATGTAGAGACAGACAGGTAACCAGTCTATCACAGGGAGACATGTAGAGACAGACAGGTAACCAGTCTATCACAGGGGGACATGTAGAGACAGACAGGTAACCAGTCTATCACAGGGAGACATGTAGAGACAGACAGGTAACCAGTCTATCACAGGGAGACATGTAGAGACAGACAGGTAACCAGTCTTTCACAGGGAGACATGTAAAGACAGACAGGTAACCAGTCTATCACAGGGAGACATGTAGAGACAGACAGGTGACCAGTCTATCACAGGGAGACATGTAGAGACAGACAGGTAACCAGTCTATCACAGGGAGACATGTAGAGACAGACAGGTAACCAGTCTATCACAGGGCTGACATGTAGAGACAGACAGGTAACCAGTCTATCACAGGGAGACATGTAGAGACAGACAGGCAACCAGTCTATCACAGGGCTGACATGTAGAGACAGACAGGTAACCAGTCTATCACAGGTCCGACATGTAGAGACAGACAGGTAACCAGTCTATCACAGGGAGACATGTAGAGACCGACAGGTAACCAGTCTATCACAGGGGGACATGTAGAGACAGACAGGTAACCAGTCTATCATGGGGCCGACATGTAGAGACAGACAGGTAACCAGTCTATCACAGGGAGACATGTAGAGACAGACAGGTAACCAGTCTATCACAGGGGGACATGTAGAGACAGACAGGTAACCAGTCTTTCACAGGGAGACATGTAGAGACAGACAGGTAACCAGTCTATCACAGGGAGACATGTAGAGACAGACAGGTAACCAGTCTATCACAGGGGGACATGTAGAGACAGACAGGTAACCAGTCTATCACAGGGAGACATTTAGAGACAGACAGGTAACCAGTCTATCACAGGGAGACATGTAGAGACAGACAGGTAACCAGTCTTTCACAGGGAGACATGTAAAGACAGACAGGTAACCAGTCTATCACAGGGAGACATGTAGAGACAGACAGGTGACCAGTCTATCACAGGGAGACATGTAGAGACAGACAGGTAACCAGTCTATCACAGGGAGACATGTAGAGACAGACAGGTAACCAGTCTATCACAGGGCTGACATGTAGAGACAGACAGGTAACCAGTCTATCACAGGGAGACATGTAGAGACAGACAGGCAACCAGTCTATCACAGGGCTGACATGTAGAGACAGACAGGTAACCAGTCTATCACAGGTCCGACATGTAGAGACAGACAGGTAACCAGTCTATCACAGGGAGACATGTAGAGACAGACAGGTAACCAGTCTATCACAGGGACACATGTAGAGACAGACTGGTAACCAGTCTATCATGGGGCCGACATGTAGAGACAGACAGGTAACCAGTCTATCACAGGGAGACATGTAGAGACAGACAGGTAACCAGTCTATCACAGGGGGACATGTAGAGACAGACAGGTAACCAGTCTATCACAGGGAGACATGTAGAGACAGACAGGTAACCAGTCTATCACAGGGAGACATGTAGAGACAGACAGGTAACCAGTCTATCACAGGGAGACATGTAAAGACAGACAGGTAACCAGTCTATCACAGGGAGACATGTAGAGACAGACAGGTGACCAGTCTATCACAGGGAGACATGTAGAGACAGACAGGTAACCAGTCTATCACAGGGAGACATGTAGAGACAGACAGGTAACCAGTCTATCACAGGGCTGACATGTAGAGACAGACAGGTAACCAGTCTATCACAGGGAGACATGTAGAGACAGACAGGTAACCAGTCTATCACAGGGAGACATGTACAGACAGACAGGTAACCAGTCTATCACAGGGCTGACATGTAGAGACAGACAGGTAACCAGTCTATCACAGGGCTGACATGTAGAGACAGACAGGTAACCAGTCTATCATAGGGCTGACATGTAGAGACAGACAGGTAACCAGTCTATCACATGGAGACATGTGGAGACAGACACGTAACCAGTCTATCACAGGGAGACATGTAGAGACAGACATGTAACCAGTCTATCACAGGGAGACATGTAGAGACCGACAGGTAACCAGTCTATCACAGGGGGACATGTAGAGACAGACAGGTAACCAGTCTATCACATGGAGACATGTGGAGACAGACAGGTAACCAGTCTATCACAGGGAGACATGTAGAGACCGACAGGTAACCAGTCTATCACAGGGAGACATGTAGAGACAGACAGGTAACCAGTCTATCACAGGGAGACATGTAGAGACAGACAGGTAACCAGTCTATCACGGGGCCGACATGGAGAGACAGACAGGTAACCAGTCTATCACAGGGAGACATGTAGAGACAGACAGGTAACCAGTCTATCACAGGGGGACATGTAGAGACAGACAGGTAACCAGTCTATCACAGGGAGACATGTAGAGACAGACAGGTAACCAGTCTATCACATGGAGACATGTAGAGACAGACAGGTAACCAGTCTATCACAGGGGGACATGTAGAGACAGACAGGTAACCAGTCTATCACAGGGAGACATGTAGAGACAGACAGGTAACCAGTCTATCACAGGGAGACATGGAGAGACAGACAGGTAACCAGTCTATCACAGGGAGACATGTAAAGACAGAGAGGTAACCAGTCTATCACAGGGAGACATGTAGAGACAGACAGGTGACCAGTCTATCACAGGGAGACATGTAGAGACAGACAGGTAACCAGTCTATCACAGGGGGACATGTAGAGACAGACAGGTAACCAGTCTATCACAGGGAGACATGTAGAGACAGATAGGTAACCAGTCTATCACAGGGAGACATGTAGAGACAGACAGGTAACCAGTCTATCACGGGGCCGACATGTAGAGACAGACAGGTAACCAGTCTATCACAGGGAGACATGTAGAGACAGACAGGTAACCAGTCTATCACAGGGGGACATGTAGAGACAGACAGGTAACCGGTCTATCACAGGGAGACATGTAGAGACAGACAGGTAACCAGTCTATCATGGGGCCGACATGTAGAGACAGACAGGTAACCAGTCTATCACAGGGAGACATGTAGAGACAGACAGGTAACCAGTCTATCACAGGGGGACATGTAGAGACAGACAGGTAACCAGTCTATCACAGGGAGACATGTAGAGACAGACAGGTAACCAGTGTATCACAGGGAGACATGTAGAGACAGACAGGTAACCAGTCTATCACAGGGGGACATGTAGAGACAGACAGGTAACCAGTCTATCACAGGGAGACATGTAGAGACAGACAGGTAACCAGTCTATCACAGGGAGACATGTAGAGACAGACAGGTAACCAGTCTATCACAGGGAGACATGTAAAGACAGACAGGTAACCAGTCTATCACAGGGAGACATGTAGAGACAGACAGGTGACCAGTCTATCACAGGGAGACATGTAGAGACAGACAGGTAACCAGTCTATCACAGGGAGACATGTAGAGACAGACAGGTAACCAGTCTATCACAGGGCTGACATGTAGAGACAGACAGGTAACCAGTCTATCACAGGGAGACATGTAGAGACAGACAGGTAACCAATCTATCACATGGAGACATGTGGAGACAGACAGGTAACCAGTCTATCACAGGTCCGACATGTAGAGACAGACAGGTAACCAGTCTATCACAGGGAGACATGTAGAGACAGACAGGTAACCAGTCTATCACAGGGAGACATGTACAGACAGACAGGTAACCAGTCTATCACAGGGCTGACATGTAGAGACAGACAGGTAACCAGTCTATCACAGGGCTGACATGTAGAGACAGACAGGTAACCAGTCTATCATAGGGCTGACATGTAGAGACAGACAGGTAACCAGTCTATCACAGGGAGACATGTAGAGACAGACAGGTAACCAGTCTATCACAGGGAGACATGTGGAGACAGACACGTAACCAGTCTATCACAGGGAGACATGTAGAGACAGACAGGTAACCAGTCTATCACAGGGAGACATGTAGAGACCGACAGGTAACCAGTCTATCACAGGGGGACATGTAGAGACAGACAGGTAACCAGTCTATCACATGGAGACATGTGGAGACAGACAGGTAACCAGTCTATCACAGGGAGACATGTAGAGACCGACAGGTAACCAGTCTATCACAGGGAGACATGTAGAGACAGACAGGTAACCAGTCTATCACAGGGAGACATGTAGAGACAGACAGGTAACCAGTCTATCACGGGGCCGACATGGAGAGACAGACAGGTAACCAGTCTATCACAGGGAGACATGTAGAGACAGACAGGTAACCAGTCTATCACAGGGGGACATGTAGAGACAGACAGGTAACCAGTCTATCACAGGGAGACATGTAGAGACAGACAGGTAACCAGTCTATCACATGGAGACATGTAGAGACAGACAGGTAACCAGTCTATCACAGGGGGACATGTAGAGACAGACAGGTAACCAGTCTATCACAGGGAGACATGTAGAGACAGACAGGTAACCAGTCTATCACAGGGAGACATGGAGAGACAGACAGGTAACCAGTCTATCACAGGGAGACATGTAAAGACAGACAGGTAACCAGTCTATCACAGGGAGACATGTAGAGACAGACAGGTGACCAGTCTATCACAGGGAGACATGTAGAGACAGACAGTTAACCAGTCTATCACAGGGGGACATGTAGAGACAGACAGGTAACCAGTCTATCACAGGGAGACATGTAGAGACAGATAGGTAACCAGTCTATCACAGGGAGACATGTAGAGACAGACAGGTAACCAGTCTATCACGGGGCCGACATGTAGAGACAGACAGGTAACCAGTCTATCACAGGGAGACATGTAGAGACAGACAGGTAACCAGTCTATCACAGGGGGACATGTAGAGACAGACAGGTAACCAATCTATCACATGGAGACATAAAGAGACAGACAGGTAACCAGTCTATCACAGGGAGACATGTAGAGACAGACAGGTAACCAGTCTATCATGGGGCCGACATGTAGAGACAGACAGGTAACCAGTCTATCACAGGGAGACATGTAGAGACAGACAGGTAACCAGTCTATCACAGGGGGACATGTAGAGACAGACAGGTAACCAGTCTATCACAGGGAGACATGTAGAGACAGACAGGTAACCAGTGTATCACAGGGAGACATGTAGAGACAGACAGGTAACCAGTCTATCACAGGGGGACATGTAGAGACAGACAGGTAACCAGTCTATCACAGGGAGACATGTAGAGACAGACAGGTAACCAGTCTATCACAGGGAGACATGTAGAGACAGACAGGTAACCAGTCTATCACAGGGAGACATGTAAAGACAGACAGGTAACCAGTCTATCACAGGGAGACATGTAGAGACAGACAGGTGACCAGTCTATCACAGGGAGACATGTAGAGACAGACAGGTAACCAGTCTATCACAGGGAGACATGTAGAGACAGACAGGTAACCAGTCTATCACAGGGCTGACATGTAGAGACAGACAGGTAACCAGTCTATCACAGGGAGACATGTAGAGACAGACAGGTAACCAGTCTATCACAGGGAGACATGTACAGACAGACAGGTAACCAGTCTATCACAGGGAGACATGTAGAGACCGACAGGTAACCAGTCTATCACAGGGGGACATGTACAGACAGACAGGTAACCAGTCTATCACAGGGCTGACATGTAGAAACAGACAGGTAACCAGTCTATCATAGGGCTGACATGTAGAGACAGACAGGTGACCAGTCTATCACAGGGCTGACATGTAGAGACAGACAGGTAACCAGTCTATCACAGGGGGACATGTAGAGACAGACAGGTAACCAGTCTATCACAGGGAGACATGTAGAGACAGACAGGTAACCAGTCTATCACAGGGAGACATGTAGAGACAGACAGGTAACCAGTCTATCACAGGGAGACATGTAAAGACAGACAGGTAACCAGTCTATCACAGGGAGACATGTAGAGACAGACAGGTGACCAGTCTATCACAGGGAGACATGTAGAGACAGACAGGTAACCAGTCTATCACAGGGAGACATGTAGAGACAGACAGGTAACCAGTCTATCACAGGGAGACATGTACAGACAGACAGGTAACCAGTCTATCACAGGGCTGACATGTAGAGACAGACAGGTAACCAGTCTATCACAGGGCTGACATGTAGAGACAGACAGGTAACCAGTCTATCATAGGGCTGACATGTAGAGACAGACAGGTAACCAGTCTATCACATGGAGACATGTGGAGACAGACAGGTAACCAGTCTATCACAGGGAGACATGTAGAGACAGACAGGTAACCAGTCTATCACATGGAGACATGTAGAGACCGACAGGTAACCAGTCTATCACAGGGGGACATGTAGAGACAGACAGGTAACCAGTCTATCATAGGGCTGACATGTAGAGACAGACAGGTGACCAGTCTATCACAGGGAGACATGTAGAGACAGACAGGTAACCAGTCTATCACAGGGAGACATGTAGAGACAGACAGGTAACCAGTCTATCACAGGGCTGACATGTAGAGACAGACAGGCAACCAGTCTATCACAGGGCTGACATGTAGAGACAGACAGGTAACCAGTCTATCACAGGGCCGACATGTAGAGACAGACAGGTAACCAGTCTATCACAGGGAGACATGTAGAGACAGACAGGTAACCAGTCTATCACAGGGAGACATGTAGAGACAGACAGGTAACCAGTCTATCATGGGGCCGACATGTAGAGACAGACAGGTAACCAGTCTATCACAGGGAGACATGTAGAGACAGACAGGTAACCAGTCTATCACAGGGGGACATGTAGAGACAGACAGGTAACCAGTCTTTCACAGGGAGACATGTAGAGACAGACAGGTAACCAGTCTATCACAGGGAGACATGTAGAGACAGACAGGTAACCAGTCTATCACAGGGGGACATGTAGAGACAGACAGGTAACCAGTCTATCACAGGGGGACATGTAGAGACAGACAGGTAACCAGTCTATCACAGGGAGACATGTAGAGACAGACAGGTAACCAGTCTATCACAGGGAGACATGTAGAGACAGACAGGTAACCAGTCTATCACAGGGGGACATGTAGAGACAGACAGGTAACCAGTCTATCACAGGGGGACATGTAGAGACAGACAGGTAACCAGTCTATCACAGGGAGACATGTAGAGACAGACAGGTAACCAGTCTATCACAGGGAGACATGTAGAGACAGACAGGTAACCAGTCTATCACAGGGAGACATGTAAAGACAGACAGGTAACCAGTCTATCACAGGGAGACATGTAGAGACAGACAGGTGACCAGTCTATCACAGGGAGACATGTAGAGACAGACAGGTAACCAGTCTATCACAGGGAGACATGTAGAGACAGACAGGTAACCAGTCTATCACAGGGAGACATGTACAGACAGACAGGTAACCAGTCTATCACAGGGCTGACATGTAGAGACAGACAGGTAACCAGTCTATCACAGGGCTGACATGTAGAGACAGACAGGTAACCAGTCTATCATAGGGCAGACATGTAGAGACAGACAGGTAACCAGTCTATCACATGGAGACATGTGGAGACAGACAGGTAACCAGTCTATCACAGGGAGACATGTAGAGACAGACAGGTAACCAGTCTATCACATGGAGACATGTAGAGACCGACAGGTAACCAGTCTATCACAGGGGGACATGTAGAGACAGACAGGTAACCAGTCTATCATAGGGCTGACATGTAGAGACAGACAGGTGACCAGTCTATCACAGGGAGACATGTAGAGACAGACAGGTAACCAGTCTATCACAGGGAGACATGTAGAGACAGACAGGTAACCAGTCTATCACAGGGCTGACATGTAGAGACAGACAGGCAACCAGTCTATCACAGGGCTGACATGTAGAGACAGACAGGTAACCAGTCTATCACAGGGCCGACATGTAGAGACAGACAGGTAACCAGTCTATCACAGGGAGACATGTAGAGACAGACAGGTAACCAGTCTATCACAGGGAGACATGTAGAGACAGACAGGTAACCAGTCTATCATGGGGCCGACATGTAGAGACAGACAGGTAACCAGTCTATCACAGGGAGACATGTAGAGACAGACAGGTAACCAGTCTATCACAGGGGGACATGTAGAGACAGACAGGTAACCAGTCTTTCACAGGGAGACATGTAGAGACAGACAGGTAACCAGTCTATCACAGGGAGACATGTAGAGACAGACAGGTAACCAGTCTATCACAGGGGGACATGTAGAGACAGACAGGTAACCAGTCTATCACAGGGAGACATGTAGAGACAGACAGGTAACCAGTCTATCACAGGGAGACATGTAGAGACAGACAGGTAACCAGTCTATCACAGGGAGACATGTAAAGACAGACAGGTAACCAGTCTATCACAGGGAGACATGTAGAGACAGACAGGTGACCAGTCTATCACAGGGAGACATGTAGAGACAGACAGGTAACCAGTCTATCACAGGGAGACATGTAGAGACAGACAGGTAACCAGTCTATCACAGGGCTGACATGTAGAGACAGACAGGTAACCAGTCTATCACAGGGAGACATGTAGAGACAGACAGGTAACCAGTCTATCACAGGGAGACATGTACAGACAGACAGGTAACCAGTCTATCACAGGGCTGACATTTAGAGACAGACAGGTAACCAGTCTATCACAGGGCTGACATGTAGAGACAGACAGGTAACCAGTCTATCATAGGGCTGACATGTAGAGACAGACAGGTAACCAGTCTATCACATGGAGACATGTGGAGACAGACACGTAACCAGTCTATCACAGGGAGACATGTAGAGACAGACAGGTAACCAGTCTATCACAGGGAGACATGTAGAGACCGACAGGTAACCAGTCTATCACAGGGGGACATGTAGAGACAGACAGGTAACCAGTCTATCACATGGAGACATGTGGAGACAGACATGTAACCAGTCTATCACAGGGAGACATGTAGAGACCGACAGGTAACCACTCTATCACAGGGAGACATGTAGAGACAGACAGGTAACCAGTCTATCACAGGGCTGACATGTAGAGACAGACAGGTAACCAGTCTATCACAGGGCTGACATGTAGAGACAGACAGGTAACCAGTCTATCATAGGGCTGACATGTAGAGACAGACAGGTAACCAGTCTATCACAGGGAGACATGTACAGACAGACAGGTAACCAGTCTATCACAGGGCTGACATGTAGAGACAGACAGGTAACCAGTCTATCACAGGGAGACATGTACAGACAGACAGGTAACCAGTCTATCACAGGGCTGACATGTAGAGACAGACAGGTAACCAGTCTATCACAGGGCTGACATGTAGAGATAGACAGGTAACCAGTCTATCATAGGGCTGACATGTAGAGACAGACAGGTAACCAGTCTATCACATGGAGACATGTGGAGACAGACAGGTAACCAGTCTATCACAGGGAGACATGTAGAGACAGACAGGTAACCAGTCTATCACAGGGAGACATGTAGAGACCGACAGGTAACCAGTCTATCACAGGGGGACATGTAGAGACAGACAGGTAACCAGTCTATCACAGGGCTGACATGTAGAGACAGACAGGTAACCAGTCTATCACATGGAGACATGTGGAGACAGACATGTAACCAGTCTATCACAGGGAGACATGTAGAGACCGACAGGTAACCACTCTATCACAGGGAGACATGTAGAGACAGACAGGTAACCAGTCTATCACAGGGCTGACATGTAGAGACAGACAGGTAACCAGTCTATCACAGGGCTGACATGTAGAGACAGACAGGTAACCAGTCTATCATAGGGCTGACATGTAGAGACAGACAGGTAACCAGTCTATCACAGGGAGACATGTACAGACAGACAGGTAACCAGTCTATCACAGGGCTGACATGTAGAGACAGACAGGTAACCAGTCTATCACAGGGAGACATGTACAGACAGACAGGTAACCAGTCTATCACAGGGCTGACATGTAGAGACAGACAGGTAACCAGTCTATCACAGGGCTGACATGTAGAGATAGACAGGTAACCAGTCTATCATAGGGCTGACATGTAGAGACAGACAGGTAACCAGTCTATCACATGGAGACATGTGGAGACAGACAGGTAACCAGTCTATCACAGGGAGACATGTAGAGACAGACAGGTAACCAGTCTATCACAGGGAGACATGTAGAGACCGACAGGTAACCAGTCTATCACAGGGGGACATGTAGAGACAGACAGGTAACCAGTCTATCACAGGGCTGACATGTAGAGACAGACAGGTAACCAGTCTATCACAGGGAGACATGTAGAGACAGACAGGTAACCAGTCTATCACAGGGAGACATGTAGAGACAGACAGGTAACCAGTCTATCACAGGGCTGACATGTAGAGACAGACAGGCAACCAGTCTATCACAGGGCTGACATGTAGAGACAGACAGGTAACCAGTCTATCACAGGGCCGACATGTAGAGACAGACAGGTAACCAGTCTATCACAGGGAGACATGTAGAGACAGACAGGTAACCAGTCTATCACAGGGAGACATGTAGAGACAGACAGGTAACCAGTCTATCATGGGGCCGACATGTAGAGACAGACAGGTAACCAGTCTATCACAGGGAGACATGTAGAGACAGACAGGTAACCAGTCTATCACAGGGGGACATGTAGAGACAAACAGGTAACCAGTCTATCACAGGGAGACATGTAGAGACAGACAGGTAACCAGTCTATCACAGGGAGACATGTAGAGACAGACAGGTAACCAGTCTATCACAGGGGGACATGTAGAGACAGACAGGTAACCAGTCTATCACAGGGAGACATGTAGAGACAGACAGGTAACCAGTCTATCACAGGGAGACATGTAGAGACAGACAGGTAACCAGTCTATCACAGGGAGACATGTAAAGACAGACAGGTAACCAGTCTATCACAGGGAGACATGTAGAGACAGACAGGTGACCAGTCTATCACAGGGAGACATGTAGAGACAGACAGGTAACCAGTCTATCACAGGGAGACATGTAGAGACAGACAGGTAACCAGTCTATCATGGGGCCGACATGTAGAGACAGACAGGTAACCAGTCTATCACAGGGAGACATGTAGAGACAGACAGGTAACCAGTCTATCACAGGGGGACATGTAGAGACAGACAGGTAACCAGTCTTTCACAGGGAGACATGTAGAGACAGACAGGTAACCAGTCTATCACAGGGAGACATGTAGAGACAGACAGGTAACCAGTCTATCACAGGGGGACATGTAGAGACAGACAGGTAACCAGTCTATCACAGGGAGACATGTAGAGACAGACAGGTAACCAGTCTATCACAGGGAGACATGTAGAGACAGACAGGTAACCAGTCTATCACAGGGAGACATGTAAAGACAGACAGGTAACCAGTCTATCACAGGGAGACATGTAGAGACAGACAGGTGACCAGTCTATCACAGGGAGACATGTAGAGACAGACAGGTAACCAGTCTATCACAGGGAGACATGTAGAGACAGACAGGTAACCAGTCTATCACAGGGCTGACATGTAGAGACAGACAGGTAACCAGTCTATCACAGGGAGACATGTAGAGACAGACAGGTAACCAGTCTATCACAGGGAGACATGTACAGACAGACAGGTAACCAGTCTATCATAGGGCTGACATGTAGAGACAGGGGACATGTAGAGACAGACAGGTAACCAGTCTATCACATGGAGACATGTGGAGACAGACAGGTAACCAGTCTATCACAGGGAGACATGTAGAGACCGACAGGTAACCAGTCTATCACAGGGAGACATGTAGAGACAGACAGGTAACCAGTCTATCACGGGGCCGACATGGAGAGACAGACAGGTAACCAGTCTATCACAGGGAGACATGTAGAGACAGACAGGTAACCAGTCTATCACAGGGGGACATGTAGAGACAGACAGGTAACCAGTCTATCACAGGGAGACATGTAGAGACAGACAGGTAACCAGTCTATCACATGGAGACATGTAGAGACAGACAGGTAACCAGTCTATCACAGGGGGACATGTAGAGACAGACAGGTAACCAGTCTATCACAGGGAGACATGTAGAGACAGACAGGTAACCAGTCTATCACAGGGAGACATGGAGAGACAGACAGGTAACCAGTCTATCACAGGGAGACATGTAAAGACAGACAGGTAACCAGTCTATCACAGGGAGACATGTAGAGACAGACAGGTAACCAGTCTATCACAGGGGGACATGTAGAGACAGACAGGTAACCAGTCTATCACAGGGAGATATGTAGAGACAGACAGGTAACCAGTCTATCACAGGGAGACATGGAGAGACAGACAGGTAACCAGTCTATCACAGGGAGACATGTAAAGACAGACAGGTGACCAGTCTATCACAGGGAGACATGTAGAGACAGACAGGTAACCAGTCTATCACAGGGGGACATGTAGAGACAGACAGGTAACCAGTCTATCACAGGGAGACATGTAGAGACAGATAGGTAACCAGTCTATCACAGGGAGACATGTAGAGACAGACAGGTAACCAGTCTATCACGGGGCCGACATGTAGAGACAGACAGGTAACCAGTCTATCACAGGGAGACATGTAGAGACAGACAGGTAACCAGTCTAACACAGGGCTGACATGTCGAGACAGACAGGTAACCAGTCTATCATAGGGCTGACATGTAGAGACAGACAGGTAACCAGTCTATCACATGGAGACATGTGGAGACAGACACGTAACCAGTCTATCACATGGAGACATGTAGAGACAGACAGGTAACCAGTCTATCACAGGGAGACATGTAGAGACCGACAGGTAACCAGTCTATCACAGGGGGACATGTAGAGACAGACAGGTAACCAGTCTATCACATGGAGACATGTGGAGACAGACAGGTAACCAGTCTATCACGGGGCCGACATGTAGAGACAGACAGGTAACCAGTCTATCACAGGGAGACATGTAGAGACAGACAGGTAACCAGTCTATCACAGGGGGACATGTAGAGACAGACAGGTAACCAATCTATCACATGGAGACATGTGGAGACAGACAGGTAACCAGTCTATCACAGGGAGACATGTAGAGACAGACAGGTAACCAGTCTATCACAGGGAGACATGTAGAGACAGACAGGTAACCAGTCTATCACAGGGAGACATGTAGAGACAGACAGGTAACCAGTCTATCACAGGGCCGACATTTAGAGACAGACAGGTAACCAGTCTATCACAGGGAGACATGTAGAGACAGACAGGTAACCAGTCTATCACAGGGCTGACATGTAGAGACAGACAGGTGACCAGTCTATCACAGGGCTGACATGTAGAGAGAGACAGGTGACCAGTCTATCACAGGGCTGACATGTAGAGACAGACAGGTAACCAGTCTATCACAGGCTGACATGTAGAGACAGACAGGTGACCAGTCTATCACAGGGCTGACATGTAGAGACAGACAGGTAACCAGTCTATCACAGGGAGACATGTAGAGACAGACAGGTAACCAGTCTATCACAGGGAGACATGGAGAGACAGACAGGTAACCAGTCTATCACAGGGAGACATGTAAAGACAGACAGGTAACCAGTCTATCACAGGGAGACATGTAGAGACAGACAGGTGACCAGTCTATCACAGGGAGACATGTAGAGACAGACAGGTAACCAGTCTATCGCAGGGGGACATGTAGAGACAGACAGGTAACCAGTCTATCACAGGGAGACATGTAGAGACAGATAGGTAACCAGTCTATCACAGGGAGACATGTAGAGACAGACAGGTAACCAGTCTATCACGGGGCCGACATGTAGAGACAGACAGGTAACCAGTCTATCACAGGGAGACATGTAGAGACAGACAGGTAACCAGTCTATCACAGGGCTGACATGTCGAGACAGACAGGTAACCAGTCTATCATAGGGCTGACATGTAGAGACAGACAGGTAACCAGTCTATCACATGGAGACATGTGGAGACAGACACGTAACCAGTCTATCACATGGAGACATGTAGAGACAGACAGGTAACCAGTCTATCACAGGGAGACATGTAGAGACCGACAGGTAACCAGTCTATCACAGGGGGACATGTAGAGACAGACAGGTAACCAGTCTATCACATGGAGACATGTGGAGACAGACAGGTAACCAGTCTATCACGGGGCCGACATGTAGAGACAGACAGGTAACCAGTCTATCACAGGGAGACATGTAGAGACAGACAGGTAACCAGTCTATCACAGGGGGACATGTAGAGACAGACAGGTAACCAATCTATCACATGGAGACATGTGGAGACAGACAGGTAACCAGTCTATCACAGGGAGACATGTAGAGACAGACAGGTAACCAGTCTATCACAGGGAGACATGTAGAGACAGACAGGTAACCAGTCTATCACAGGGAGACATGTAGAGACAGACAGGTAACCAGTCTATCACAGGGCCGACATTTAGAGACAGACAGGTAACCAGTCTATCACAGGGAGACATGTAGAGACAGACAGGTAACCAGTCTATCACAGGGCTGACATGTAGAGACAGACAGGTGACCAGTCTATCACAGGGCTGACATGTAGAGAGAGACAGGTGACCAGTCTATCACAGGGCTGACATGTAGAGACAGACAGGTAACCAGTCTATCACAGGCTGACATGTAGAGACAGACAGGTGACCAGTCTATCACAGGGCTGACATGTAGAGACAGACAGGTAACCAGTCTATCACAGGGAGACATGTAGAGACAGACAGGTAACCAGTCTATCACAGGGAGACATGTAGAGACAGACAGGTAACCAGTCTATCACAGGGAGACATGTAGAGACAGACAGGTAACCAGTCTATCACAGGGCTGACATGTAGAGACAGACAGGCAACCAGTCTATCACAGGGCTGACATGTAGAGACAGACAGGTAACCAGTCTATCACAGGGCCGACATGTAGAGACAGACAGGTAACCAGTCTATCACAGGGAGACATGTAGAGACAGACAGGTAACCAGTCTATCACAGGGGGACATGTAGAGACAGACAGGTAACCAGTCTATCACAGGGAGACATGTAGAGACAGACAGGTAACCAGTCTATCACAGGGAGACATGTAGAGACAGACAGGTAACCAGTCTATCACAGGGAGACATGTAAAGACAGACAGGTAACCAGTCTATCACAGGGAGACATGTAGAGACAGACAGGTGACCAGTCTATCACAGGGAGACATGTAGAGACAGACAGGTAACCAGTCTATCACAGGGAGACATGTAGAGACAGACAGGTAACCAGTCTATCATGGGGCCGACATGTAGAGACAGACAGGTAACCAGTCTATCACAGGGAGACATGTAGAGACAGACAGGTAACCAGTCTATCACAGGGGGACATGTAGAGACAGACAGGTAACCAGTCTTTCACAGGGAGACATGTAGAGACAGACAGGTAACCAGTCTATCACAGGGAGACATGTAGAGACAGACAGGTAACCAGTCTATCACAGGGGGACATGTAGAGACAGACAGGTAACCAGTCTATCACAGGGAGACATGTAGAGACAGACAGGTAACCAGTCTATCACAGGGAGACATGTAGAGACAGACAGGTAACCAGTCTATCACAGGGAGACATGTAAAGACAGACAGGTAACCAGTCTATCACAGGGAGACATGTAGAGACAGACAGGTGACCAGTCTATCACAGGGAGACATGTAGAGACAGACAGGTAACCAGTCTATCACAGGGAGACATGTAGAGACAGACAGGTAACCAGTCTATCACAGGGCTGACATGTAGAGACAGACAGGTAACCAGTCTATCACAGGGAGACATGTAGAGACAGACAGGTAACCAGTCTATCACAGGGAGACATGTACAGACAGACAGGTAACCAGTCTATCATAGGGCTGACATGTAGAGACAGGGGACATGTAGAGACAGACAGGTAACCAGTCTATCACATGGAGACATGTGGAGACAGACAGGTAACCAGTCTATCACAGGGAGACATGTAGAGACCGACAGGTAACCAGTCTATCACAGGGAGACATGTAGAGACAGACAGGTAACCAGTCTATCACAGGGAGACATGTAGAGACAGACAGGTAACCAGTCTATCACGGGGCCGACATGTAGAGACAGACAGGTAACCAGTCTATCACAGGGAGACATGTAGAGACAGACAGGTAACCAGTCTATCACAGGGCTGACATGTCGAGACAGACAGGTAACCAGTCTATCATAGGGCTGACATGTAGAGACAGACAGGTAACCAGTCTATCACATGGAGACATGTGGAGACAGACACGTAACCAGTCTATCACATGGAGACATGTAGAGACAGACAGGTAACCAGTCTATCACAGGGAGACATGTAGAGACCGACAGGTAACCAGTCTATCACAGGGGGACATGTAGAGACAGACAGGTAACCAGTCTATCACATGGAGACATGTGGAGACAGACAGGTAACCAGTCTATCACGGGGCCGACATGTAGAGACAGACAGGTAACCAGTCTATCACAGGGAGAGATGTAGAGACAGACAGGTAACCAGTCTATCACAGGGGGACATGTAGAGACAGACAGGTAACCAATCTATCACATGGAGACATGTGGAGACAGACAGGTAACCAGTCTATCACAGGGAGACATGTAGAGACAGACAGGTAACCAGTCTATCACAGGGAGACATGTAGAGACAGACAGGTAACCAGTCTATCACAGGGAGACATGTAGAGACAGACAGGTAACCAGTCTATCACAGGGCCGACATTTAGAGACAGACAGGTAACCAGTCTATCACAGGGAGACATGTAGAGACAGACAGGTAACCAGTCTATCACAGGGCTGACATGTAGAGACAGACAGGTGACCAGTCTATCACAGGGCTGACATGTAGAGAGAGACAGGTGACCAGTCTATCACAGGGCTGACATGTAGAGACAGACAGGTAACCAGTCTATCACAGGCTGACATGTAGAGACAGACAGGTGACCAGTCTATCACAGGGCTGACATGTAGAGACAGACAGGTAACCAGTCTATCACAGGGAGACATGTAGAGACAGACAGGTAACCAGTCTATCACAGGGAGACATGGAGAGACAGACAGGTAACCAGTCTATCACAGGGAGACATGTAAAGACAGACAGGTAACCAGTCTATCACAGGGAGACATGTAGAGACAGACAGGTGACCAGTCTATCACAGGGAGACATGTAGAGACAGACAGGTAACCAGTCTATCACAGGGGGACATGTAGAGACAGACAGGTAACCAGTCTATCACAGGGAGACATGTAGAGACAGATAGGTAACCAGTCTATCACAGGGAGACATGTAGAGACAGACAGGTAACCAGTCTATCACGGGGCCGACATGTAGAGACAGACAGGTAACCAGTCTATCACAGGGAGACATGTAGAGACAGACAGGTAACCAGTCTATCACAGGGCTGACATGTCGAGACAGACAGGTAACCAGTCTATCATAGGGCTGACATGTAGAGACAGACAGGTAACCAGTCTATCACATGGAGACATGTGGAGACAGACACGTAACCAGTCTATCACATGGAGACATGTAGAGACAGACAGGTAACCAGTCTATCACAGGGAGACATGTAGAGACCGACAGGTAACCAGTCTATCACAGGGGGACATGTAGAGACAGACAGGTAACCAGTCTATCACATGGAGACATGTGGAGACAGACAGGTAACCAGTCTATCACGGGGCCGACATGTAGAGACAGACAGGTAACCAGTCTATCACAGGGAGACATGTAGAGACAGACAGGTAACCAGTCTATCACAGGGGGACATGTAGAGACAGACAGGTAACCAATCTATCACATGGAGACATGTGGAGACAGACAGGTAACCAGTCTATCACAGGGAGACATGTAGAGACAGACAGGTAACCAGTCTATCACAGGGAGACATGTAGAGACAGACAGGTAACCAGTCTATCACAGGGAGACATGTAGAGACAGACAGGTAACCAGTCTATCACAGGGCCGACATTTAGAGACAGACAGGTAACCAGTCTATCACAGGGAGACATGTAGAGACAGACAGGTAACCAGTCTATCACAGGGCTGACATGTAGAGACAGACAGGTGACCAGTCTATCACAGGGCTGACATGTAGAGAGAGACAGGTGACCAGTCTATCACAGGGCTGACATGTAGAGACAGACAGGTAACCAGTCTATCACAGGCTGACATGTAGAGACAGACAGGTGACCAGTCTATCACAGGGCTGACATGTAGAGACAGACAGGTAACCAGTCTATCACAGGGAGACGTGTAGAGACAGACAGGTAACCAGTCTATCACAGGGAGACATGTAGAGACAGACAGGTAACCAGTCTATCACAGGGAGACATGTAGAGACAGACAGGTAACCAGTCTATCACAGGGCTGACATGTAGAGACAGACAGGCAACCAGTCTATCACAGGGCTGACATGTAGAGACAGACAGGTAACCAGTCTATCACAGGGCCGACATGTAGAGACAGACAGGTAACCAGTCTATCACAGGGAGACATGTAGAGACAGACAGGTAACCAGTCTATCACAGGGAGACATGTAGAGACAGACAGGTAACCAGTCTATCACAGGGGGACATGTAGAGACAGACAGGTAACCAGTCTATCACAGGGAGACATGTAGAGACAGACAGGTAACCAGTCTATCACAGGGAGACATGTAGAGACAGACAGGTAACCAGTCTATCACAGGGAGACATGTAAAGACAGACAGGTAACCAGTCTATCACAGGGAGACATGTAGAGACAGACAGGTGACCAGTCTATCACAGGGAGACATGTAGAGACAGACAGGTAACCAGTCTATCACAGGGAGACATGTAGAGACAGACAGGTAACCAGTCTATCACAGGGCTGACATGTAGAGACAGACAGGTAACCAGTCTATCACAGGGAGACATGTAGAGACAGACAGGTAACCAGTCTATCACAGGGAGACATGTACAGACAGACAGGTAACCAGTCTATCACAGGGAGACATGTAGAGACCGACAGGTAACCAGTCTATCACAGGGGGACATGTACAGACAGACAGGTAACCAGTCTATCACAGGGCTGACATGTAGAGACAGACAGGTAACCAGTCTATCATAGGGCTGACATGTAGAGACAGACAGGTGACCAGTCTATCACAGGGCTGACATGTAGAGACAGACAGGTAACCAGTCTATCACAGGGGGACATGTAGAGACAGACAGGTAACCAGTCTATCACAGGGAGACATGTAGAGACAGACAGGTAACCAGTCTATCACAGGGAGACATGTAGAGACAGACAGGTAACCAGTCTATCACAGGGAGACATGTAAAGACAGACAGGTAACCAGTCTATCACAGGGAGACATGTAGAGACAGACAGGTGACCAGTCTATCACAGGGAGACATGTAGAGACAGACAGGTAACCAGTCTATCACAGGGAGACATGTAGAGACAGACAGGTAACCAGTCTATCACAGGGAGACATGTACAGACAGACAGGTAACCAGTCTATCACAGGGCTGACATGTAGAGACAGACAGGTAACCAGTCTATCACAGGGCTGACATGTAGAGACAGACAGGTAACCAGTCTATCATAGGGCTGACATGTAGAGACAGACAGGTAACCAGTCTATCACATGGAGACATGTGGAGACAGACAGGTAACCAGTCTATCACAGGGAGACATGTAGAGACAGACAGGTAACCAGTCTATCACAGGGAGACATGTAGAGACCGACAGGTAACCAGTCTATCACAGGGGGACATGTAGAGACAGACAGGTAACCAGTCTATCATAGGGCTGACATGTAGAGACAGACAGGTGACCAGTCTATCACAGGGCTGACATGTAGAGACAGACAGGTAACCAGTCTATCACAGGGAGACATGTAGAGACAGACAGGTAACCAGTCTATCACAGGGAGACATGTAGAGACAGACAGGTAATCAGTCTATCACAGGGCTGACATGTAGAGACAGACAGGCAACCAGTCTATCACAGGGCTGACATGTAGAGACAGACAGGTAACCAGTCTATCACAGGGCTGACATGTAGAGACAGACAGGTAACCAGTCTATCACAGGGAGACATGTAGAGACAGACAGGTAACCAGTCTTTCACAGGGAGACATGTAGAGACAGACAGGTAACCAGTCTATCACAGGGAGACATGTAGAGACAGACAGGTAACCAGTCTATCACAGGGGGACATGTAGAGACAGACAGGTAACCAGTCTATCACAGGGAGACATGTAGAGACAGACAGGTAACCAGTCTATCACAGGGAGACATGTAGAGACAGACAGGTAACCAGTCTTTCACAGGGAGACATGTAAAGACAGACAGGTAACCAGTCTATCACAGGGAGACATGTAGAGACAGACAGGTGACCAGTCTATCACAGGGAGACATGTAGAGACAGACAGGTAACCAGTCTATCACAGGGAGACATGTAGAGACAGACAGGTAACCAGTCTATCACAGGGCTGACATGTAGAGACAGACAGGTAACCAGTCTATCACAGGGAGACATGTAGAGACAGACAGGAAACCAGTCTATCACAGGGCTGACATGTAGAGACAGACAGGTAACCAGTCTATCACAGGTCCGACATGTAGAGACAGACAGGTAACCAGTCTATCACAGGGAGACATGTAGAGACAGACAGGTAACCAGTCTATCACAGGGACACATGTAGAGACAGACTGGTAACCAGTCTATCATGGGGCCGACATGTAGAGACAGACAGGTAACCAGTCTATCACAGGGCTGACATGTAGAGACAGACAGGCAACCAGTCTATCACATGGAGACATGTGGAGACAGACAGGTAACCAGTCTATCACAGGGAGACATGTAGAGACAGACAGGTAACCAGTCTATCACATGGAGACATGTAGAGACAGACAGGTAACCAGTCTATCACAGGGCTGACATGTAGAGACAGACAGGTAACCAGTCTATCATAGGGCTGACATGTAGAGACAGACAGGTGACCAGTCTATCACAGGGAGACATGTAGAGACAGACAGGTAACCAGTCTATCACAGGGAGACATGTAGAGACAGACAGGTAACCAGTCTATCACAGGGCTGACATGTAGAGACAGACAGGCAACCAGTCTATCACAGGGCTGACATGTAGAGACAGACAGGTAACCAGTCTATCACAGGGCCGACATGTAGAGACAGACAGGTAACCAGTCTATCACAGGGAGACATGTAGAGACAGACAGGTAACCAGTCTATCACAGGGAGACATGTAGAGACAGACAGGTAACCAGTCTATCATGGGGCCGACATGTAGAGACAGACAGGTAACCAGTCTATCACAGGGAGACATGTAGAGACAGACAGGTAACCAGTCTATCACAGGGGGACATGTAGAGACAGACAGGTAACCAGTCTTTCACAGGGAGACATGTAGAGACAGACAGGTAACCAGTCTATCACAGGGAGACATGTAGAGACAGACAGGTAACCAGTCTATCACAGGGGGACATGTAGAGACAGACAGGTAACCAGTCTATCACAGGGAGACATGTAGAGACAGACAGGTAACCAGTCTATCACAGGGAGACATGTAGAGACAGACAGGTAACCAGTCTATCACAGGGAGACATGTAAAGACAGACAGGTAACCAGTCTATCACAGGGAGACATGTAGAGACAGACAGGTGACCAGTCTATCACAGGGAGACATGTAGAGACAGACAGGTAACCAGTCTATCACAGGGAGACATGTAGAGACAGACAGGTAACCAGTCTATCACAGGGCTGACATGTAGAGACAGACAGGTAACCAGTCTATCACAGGGAGACATGTAGAGACAGACAGGTAACCAGTCTATCACAGGGAGACATGTACAGACAGACAGGTAACCAGTCTATCACAGGGCTGACATGTAGAGACAGACAGGTAACCAGTCTATCACAGGGCTGACATGTAGAGACAGACAGGTAACCAGTCTATCATAGGGCTGACATGTAGAGACAGACAGGTAACCAGTCTATCACATGGAGACATGTGGAGACAGACACGTAACCAGTCTATCACAGGGAGACATGTAGAGACAGACAGGTAACCAGTCTATCACAGGGAGACATGTAGAGACCGACAGGTAACCAGTCTATCACAGGGGGACATGTAGAGACAGACAGGTAACCAGTCTATCACATGGAGACATGTGGAGACAGACAGGTAACCAGTCTATCACAGGGAGACATGGAGAGACAGACAGGTAACCAGTCTATCACAGGGAGACATGTAGAGACAGACAGGTAACCAGTCTATCACAGGGAGACATGTAAAGACAGACAGGTAACCAGTCTATCACAGGGAGACATGTAGAGACAGACAGGTGACCAGTCTATCACAGGGAGACATGTAGAGACAGACAGGTAACCAGTCTATCACAGGGAGACATGTAGAGACAGACAGGTAACCAGTCTATCACAGGGCTGACATGTAGAGACAGACAGGTAACCAGTCTATCACAGGGAGACATGTAGAGACAGACAGGTAACCAGTCTATCACAGGGAGACATGTACAGACAGACAGGTAACCAGTCTATCACAGGGAGACATGTAGAGACCGACAGGTAACCAGTCTATCACAGGGGGACATGTACAGACAGACAGGTAACCAGTCTATCACAGGGCTGACATGTAGAGACAGACAGGTAACCAGTCTATCACAGGGAGACATGTAGAGACAGACAGGTAACCAGTCTATCACAGGGAGACATGTAGAGACAGACAGGTGACCAGTCTATCACAGGGAGACATGTAGAGACAGACAGGTAACCAGTCTATCACAGGGAGACATGTAGAGACAGACAGGTAACCAGTCTATCACAGGGCTGACATGTAGAGACAGACAGGTAACCAGTCTATCACAGGGAGACATGTAGAGACAGACAGGTAACCAGTCTATCACAGGGAGACATGTACAGACAGACAGGTAACCAGTCTATCACAGGGAGACATGTAGAGACCGACAGGTAACCAGTCTATCACAGGGGGACATGTACAGACAGACAGGTAACCAGTCTATCACAGGGCTGACATGTAGAGACAGACAGGTAACCAGTCTATCATAGGGCTGACATGTAGAGACAGACAGGTGACCAGTCTATCACAGGGCTGACATGTAGAGACAGACAGGTAACCAGTCTATCACAGGGGGACATGTAGAGACAGACAGGTAACCAGTCTATCACAGGGAGACATGTAGAGACAGACAGGTAACCAGTCTATCACAGGGAGACATGTAGAGACAGACAGGTAACCAGTCTATCACAGGGAGACATGTAAAGACAGACAGGTAACCAGTCTATCACAGGGAGACATGTAGAGACAGACAGGTGACCAGTCTATCACAGGGAGACATGTAGAGACAGACAGGTAACCAGTCTATCACAGGGAGACATGTAGAGACAGACAGGTAACCAGTCTATCACAGGGAGACATGTACAGACAGACAGGTAACCAGTCTATCACAGGGGGACATGTAGAGACAGACAGGTAACCAGTCTATCACATGGAGACATGTGGAGACAGACAGGTAACCAGTCTATCACGGGGCCGACATGTAGAGACAGACAGGTAACCAGTCTATCACAGGGAGACATGTAGAGACAGACAGGTAACCAGTCTATCACAGGGGGACATGTAGAGACAGACAGGTAACCAATCTATCACATGGAGACATGTGGAGACAGACAGGTAACCAGTCTATCACAGGGAGACATGTAGAGACAGACAGGTAACCAGTCTATCACAGGGAGACATGTAGAGACAGACAGGTAACCAGTCTATCACAGGGAGACATGTAGAGACAGACAGGTAACCAGTCTATCACAGGGCCGACATTTAGAGACAGACAGGTAACCAGTCTATCACAGGGAGACATGTAGAGACAGACAGGTAACCAGTCTATCACAGGGCTGACATGTAGAGACAGACAGGTGACCAGTCTATCACAGGGCTGACATGTAGAGAGAGACAGGTGACCAGTCTATCACAGGGCTGACATGTAGAGACAGACAGGTAACCAGTCTATCACAGGCTGACATGTAGAGACAGACAGGTGACCAGTCTATCACAGGGCTGACATGTAGAGACAGACAGGTAACCAGTCTATCACAGGGAGACGTGTAGAGACAGACAGGTAACCAGTCTATCACAGGGAGACATGTAGAGACAGACAGGTAACCAGTCTATCACAGGGAGACATGTAGAGACAGACAGGTAACCAGTCTATCACAGGGCTGACATGTAGAGACAGACAGGCAACCAGTCTATCACAGGGCTGACATGTAGAGACAGACAGGTAACCAGTCTATCACAGGGCCGACATGTAGAGACAGACAGGTAACCAGTCTATCACAGGGAGACATGTAGAGACAGACAGGTAACCAGTCTATCACAGGGAGACATGTAGAGACAGACAGGTAACCAGTCTATCACAGGGGGACATGTAGAGACAGACAGGTAACCAGTCTATCACAGGGAGACATGTAGAGACAGACAGGTAACCAATCTATCACAGGGAGACATGTAGAGACAGACAGGTAACCAGTCTATCACAGGGAGACATGTAAAGACAGACAGGTAACCAGTCTATCACAGGGAGACATGTAGAGACAGACAGGTGACCAGTCTATCACAGGGAGACATGTAGAGACAGACAGGTAACCAGTCTATCACAGGGAGACATGTAGAGACAGACAGGTAACCAGTCTATCACAGGGCTGACATGTAGAGACAGACAGGTAACCAGTCTATCACAGGGAGACATGTAGAGACAGACAGGTAACCAGTCTATCACAGGGAGACATGTACAGACAGACAGGTAACCAGTCTATCACAGGGAGACATGTAGAGACCGACAGGTAACCAGTCTATCACAGGGGGACATGTACAGACAGACAGGTAACCAGTCTATCACAGGGCTGACATGTAGAGACAGACAGGTAACCAGTCTATCATAGGGCTGACATGTAGAGACAGACAGGTGACCAGTCTATCACAGGGCTGACATGTAGAGACAGACAGGTAACCAGTCTATCACAGGGGGACATGTAGAGACAGACAGGTAACCAGTCTATCACAGGGAGACATGTAGAGACAGACAGGTAACCAGTCTATCACAGGGAGACATGTAGAGACAGACAGGTAACCAGTCTATCACAGGGAGACATGTAAAGACAGACAGGTAACCAGTCTATCACAGGGAGACATGTAGAGACAGACAGGTGACCAGTCTATCACAGGGAGACATGTAGAGACAGACAGGTAACCAGTCTATCACAGGGAGACATGTAGAGACAGACAGGTAACCAGTCTATCACAGGGAGACATGTACAGACAGACAGGTAACCAGTCTATCACAGGGCTGACATGTAGAGACAGACAGGTAACCAGTCTATCACAGGGCTGACATGTAGAGACAGACAGGTAACCAGTCTATCATAGGGCTGACATGTAGAGACAGACAGGTAACCAGTCTATCACATGGAGACATGTGGAGACAGACAGGTAACCAGTCTATCACAGGGAGACATGTAGAGACAGACAGGTAACCAGTCTATCACAGGGAGACATGTAGAGACCGACAGGTAACCAGTCTATCACAGGGGGACATGTAGAGACAGACAGGTAACCAGTCTATCATAGGGCTGACATGTAGAGACAGACAGGTGACCAGTCTATCACAGGGCTGACATGTAGAGACAGACAGGTAACCAGTCTATCACAGGGAGACATGTAGAGACAGACAGGTGACCAGTCTATCACAGGGAGACATGTAGAGACAGACAGGTAACCAGTCTATCACAGGGAGACATGTAGAGACAGACAGGTAACCAGTCTATCACAGGGAGACATGTAGAGACAGACAGGTAACCAGTCTATCACAGGGACACATGTAGAGACAGACTGGTAACCAGTCTATCATGGGGCCGACATGTAGAGACAGACAGGTAACCAGTCTATCACAGGGCTGACATGTAGAGACAGACAGGCAACCAGTCTATCACATGGAGACATGTGGAGACAGACAGGTAACCAGTCTATCACAGGGAGACATGTAGAGACAGACAGGTAACCAGTCTATCACATGGAGACATGTAGAGACAGACAGGTAACCAGTCTATCACAGGGCTGACATGTAGAGACAGACAGGTAACCAGTCTATCATAGGGCTGACATGTAGAGACAGACAGGTGACCAGTCTATCACAGGGAGACATGTAGAGACAGACAGGTAACCAGTCTATCACAGGGAGACATGTAGAGACAGACAGGTAACCAGTCTATCACAGGGCTGACATGTAGAGACAGACAGGCAACCAGTCTATCACAGGGCTGACATGTAGAGACAGACAGGTAACCAGTCTATCACAGGGCCGACATGTAGAGACAGACAGGTAACCAGTCTATCACAGGGAGACATGTAGAGACAGACAGGTAACCAGTCTATCACAGGGAGACATGTAGAGACAGACAGGTAACCAGTCTATCATGGGGCCGACATGTAGAGACAGACAGGTAACCAGTCTATCACAGGGAGACATGTAGAGACAGACAGGTAACCAGTCTATCACAGGGGGACATGTAGAGACAGACAGGTAACCAGTCTTTCACAGGGAGACATGTAGAGACAGACAGGTAACCAGTCTATCACAGGGAGACATGTAGAGACAGACAGGTAACCAGTCTATCACAGGGGGACATGTAGAGACAGACAGGTAACCAGTCTATCACAGGGAGACATGTAGAGACAGACAGGTAACCAGTCTATCACAGGGAGACATGTAGAGACAGACAGGTAACCAGTCTATCACAGGGAGACATGTAAAGACAGACAGGTAACCAGTCTATCACAGGGAGACATGTAGAGACAGACAGGTGACCAGTCTATCACAGGGAGACATGTAGAGACAGACAGGTAACCAGTCTATCACAGGGAGACATGTAGAGACAGACAGGTAACCAGTCTATCACAGGGCTGACATGTAGAGACAGACAGGTAACCAGTCTATCACAGGGAGACATGTAGAGACAGACAGGTAACCAGTCTATCACAGGGAGACATGTACAGACAGACAGGTAACCAGTCTATCACAGGGCTGACATGTAGAGACAGACAGGTAACCAGTCTATCACAGGGCTGACATGTAGAGACAGACAGGTAACCAGTCTATCATAGGGCTGACATGTAGAGACAGACAGGTAACCAGTCTATCACATGGAGACATGTGGAGACAGACACGTAACCAGTCTATCACAGGGAGACATGTAGAGACAGACAGGTAACCAGTCTATCACAGGGAGACATGTAGAGACCGACAGGTAACCAGTCTATCACAGGGGGACATGTAGAGACAGACAGGTAACCAGTCTATCACATGGAGACATGTGGAGACAGACAGGTAACCAGTCTATCACAGGGAGACATGTAGAGACAGACAGGTAACCAGTCTATCACAGGGAGACATGTAGAGACAGACAGGTAACCAGTCTATCACAGGGAGACATGTAAAGACAGACAGGTAACCAGTCTATCACAGGGAGACATGTAGAGACAGACAGGTGACCAGTCTATCACAGGGAGACATGTAGAGACAGACAGGTAACCAGTCTATCACAGGGAGACATGTAGAGACAGACAGGTAACCAGTCTATCACAGGGCTGACATGTAGAGACAGACAGGTAACCAGTCTATCACAGGGAGACATGTAGAGACAGACAGGTAACCAGTCTATCACAGGGAGACATGTACAGACAGACAGGTAACCAGTCTATCACAGGGAGACATGTAGAGACCGACAGGTAACCAGTCTATCACAGGGGGACATGTACAGACAGACAGGTAACCAGTCTATCACAGGGCTGACATGTAGAGACAGACAGGTAACCAGTCTATCACAGGGAGACATGTAGAGACAGACAGGTAACCAGTCTATCACAGGGAGACATGTAGAGACAGACAGGTGACCAGTCTATCACAGGGAGACATGTAGAGACAGACAGGTAACCAGTCTATCACAGGGAGACATGTAGAGACAGACAGGTAACCAGTCTATCACAGGGCTGACATGTAGAGACAGACAGGTAACCAGTCTATCACAGGGAGACATGTAGAGACAGACAGGTAACCAGTCTATCACAGGGAGACATGTACAGACAGACAGGTAACCAGTCTATCACAGGGAGACATGTAGAGACCGACAGGTAACCAGTCTATCACAGGGGGACATGTACAGACAGACAGGTAACCAGTCTATCACAGGGCTGACATGTAGAGACAGACAGGTAACCAGTCTATCATAGGGCTGACATGTAGAGACAGACAGGTGACCAGTCTATCACAGGGCTGACATGTAGAGACAGACAGGTAACCAGTCTATCACAGGGGGACATGTAGAGACAGACAGGTAACCAGTCTATCACAGGGAGACATGTAGAGACAGACAGGTAACCAGTCTATCACAGGGAGACATGTAGAGACAGACAGGTAACCAGTCTATCACAGGGAGACATGTAAAGACAGACAGGTAACCAGTCTATCACAGGGAGACATGTAGAGACAGACAGGTGACCAGTCTATCACAGGGAGACATGTAGAGACAGACAGGTAACCAGTCTATCACAGGGAGACATGTAGAGACAGACAGGTAACCAGTCTATCACAGGGAGACATGTTCAGACAGACAGGTAACCAGTCTATCACAGGGCTGACATGTAGAGACAGACAGGTAACCAGTCTATCACAGGGCTGACATGTAGAGACAGACAGGTAACCAGTCTATCATAGGGCTGACATGTAGAGACAGACAGGTAACCAGTCTATCACATGGAGACATGTGGAGACAGACAGGTAACCAGTCTATCACAGGGAGACATGTAGAGACAGACAGGTAACCAGTCTATCACAGGGAGACATGTAGAGACCGACAGGTAACCAGTCTATCACAGGGGGACATGTAGAGACAGACAGGTAACCAGTCTATCATAGGGCTGACATGTAGAGACAGACAGGTGACCAGTCTATCACAGGGCTGACATGTAGAGACAGACAGGTAACCAGTCTATCACAGGGAGACATGTAGAGACAGACAGGTAACCAGTCTATCACAGGGAGACATGTAGAGACAGACAGGTAATCAGTCTATCACAGGGCTGACATGTAGAGACAGACAGGCAACCAGTCTATCACAGGGCTGACATGTAGAGACAGACAGGTAACCAGTCTATCACAGGGCCGACATGTAGAGACAGACAGGTAACCAGTCTATCACAGGGAGACATGTAGAGACAGACAGGTAACCAGTCTATCACAGGGAGACATGTAGAGACAGACAGGTAACCAGTCTATCACAGGGGGACATGTAGAGACAGACAGGTAACCAGTCTATCACAGGGAGACATGTAGAGACAGACAGGTAACCAGTCTATCACAGGGAGACATGTAGAGACAGACAGGTAACCAGTCTATCACAGGGAGACATGTAAAGACAGACAGGTAACCAGTCTATCACAGGGAGACATGTAGAGACAGACAGGTGACCAGTCTATCACAGGGAGACATGTAGAGACAGACAGGTAACCAGTCTATCACAGGGAGACATGTAGAGACAGACAGGTAACCAGTCTATCACAGGGCTGACATGTAGAGACAGACAGGTAACCAGTCTATCACAGGGAGACATGTAGAGACAGACAGGTAACCAGTCTATCACAGGGAGACATGTACAGACAGACAGGTAACCAGTCTATCACAGGGCTGACATGTAGAGACAGACAGGTAACCAGTCTATCACAGGGCTGACATGTAGAGACAGACAGGTAACCAGTCTATCATAGGGCTGACATGTAGAGACAGACAGGTAACCAGTCTATCACATGGAGACATGTGGAGACAGACACGTAACCAGTCTATCACAGGGAGACATGTAGAGACAGACAGGTAACCAGTCTATCACAGGGAGACATGTAGAGACCGACAGGTAACCAGTCTATCACAGGGGGACATGTAGAGACATACAGGTAACCAGTCTATCACATGGAGACATGTGGAGACAGACAGGTAACCAGTCTATCACAGGGAGACATGTAGAGACAGACAGGTAACCAGTCTATCACAGGGAGACATGTAGAGACAGACAGATAACCAGTCTATCACAGGGAGACATGTAAAGACAGACAGGTAACCAGTCTATCACAGGGAGACATGTAGAGACAGACAGGTGACCAGTCTATCACAGGGAGACATGTAGAGACAGACAGGTAACCAGTCTATCACAGGGAGACATGTAGAGACAGACAGGTAACCAGTCTATCACAGGGCTGACATGTAGAGACAGACAGGTAACCAGTCTATCACAGGGAGACATGTAGAGACAGACAGGTAACCAGTCTATCACAGGGAGACATGTACAGACAGACAGGTAACCAGTCTATCACAGGGAGACATGTAGAGACCGACAGGTAACCAGTCTATCACAGGGGGACATGTACAGACAGACAGGTAACCAGTCTATCACAGGGCTGACATGTAGAGACAGACAGGTAACCAGTCTATCACAGGGAGACATGTAGAGACAGACAGGTAACCAGTCTATCACAGGGAGACATGTAGAGACAGACAGGTGACCAGTCTATCACAGGGAGACATGTAGAGACAGACAGGTAACCAGTCTATCACAGGGAGACATGTAGAGACAGACAGGTAACCAGTCTATCACAGGGCTGACATGTAGAGACAGACAGGTAACCAGTCTATCACAGGGAGACATGTAGAGACAGACAGGTAACCAGTCTATCACAGGGAGACATGTACAGACAGACAGGTAACCAGTCTATCACAGGGAGACATGTAGAGACCGACAGGTAACCAGTCTATCACAGGGGGACATGTACAGACAGACAGGTAACCAGTCTATCACAGGGCTGACATGTAGAGACAGACAGGTAACCAGTCTATCATAGGGCTGACATGTAGAGACAGACAGGTGACCAGTCTATCACAGGGCTGACATGTAGAGACAGACAGGTAACCAGTCTATCACAGGGGGACATGTAGAGACAGACAGGTAACCAGTCTATCACAGGGAGACATGTAGAGACAGACAGGTAACCAGTCTATCACAGGGAGACATGTAGAGACAGACAGGTAACCAGTCTATCACAGGGAGACATGTAAAGACAGACAGGTAACCAGTCTATCACAGGGAGACATGTAGAGACAGACAGGTGACCAGTCTATCACAGGGAGACATGTAGAGACAGACAGGTAACCAGTCTATCACAGGGAGACATGTAGAGACAGACAGGTAACCAGTCTATCACAGGGAGACATGTACAGACAGACAGGTAACCAGTCTATCACAGGGCTGACATGTAGAGACAGACAGGTAACCAGTCTATCACAGGGCTGACATGTAGAGACAGACAGGTAACCAGTCTATCATAGGGCTGACATGTAGAGACAGACAGGTAACCAGTCTATCACATGGAGACATGTGGAGACAGACAGGTAACCAGTCTATCACAGGGAGACATGTAGAGACAGACAGGTAACCAGTCTATCACAGGGAGACATGTAGAGACCGACAGGTAACCAGTCTATCACAGGGGGACATGTAGAGACAGACAGGTAACCAGTCTATCATAGGGCTGACATGTAGAGACAGACAGGTGACCAGTCTATCACAGGGCTGACATGTAGAGACAGACAGGTAACCAGTCTATCACAGGGAGACATGTAGAGACAGACAGGTAACCAGTCTATCACAGGGAGACATGTAGAGACAGACAGGTAATCAGTCTATCACAGGGCTGACATGTAGAGACAGACAGGCAACCAGTCTATCACAGGGCTGACATGTAGAGACAGACAGGTAACCAGTCTATCACAGGGCCGACATGTAGAGACAGACAGGTAACCAGTCTATCACAGGGAGACATGTAGAGACAGACAGGTAACCAGTCTATCACAGGGAGACATGTAGAGACAGACAGGTAACCAGTCTATCATGGGGCCGACATGTAGAGACAGACAGGTAACCAGTCTATCACAGGGAGACATGTAGAGACAGACAGGTAACCAGTCTATCACAGGGGGACATGTAGAGACAGACAGGTAACCAGTCTTTCACAGGGAGACATGTAGAGACAGACAGGTAACCAGTCTATCACAGGGAGACATGTAGAGACAGACAGGTAACCAGTCTATCACAGGGGGACATGTAGAGACAGACAGGTAACCAGTCTATCACAGGGAGACATGTAGAGACAGACAGGTAACCAGTCTATCACAGGGAGACATGTAGAGACAGACAGGTAACCAGTCTTTCACAGGGAGACATGTAAAGACAGACAGGTAACCAGTCTATCACAGGGAGACATGTAGAGACAGACAGGTGACCAGTCTATCACAGGGAGACATGTAGAGACAGACAGGTAACCAGTCTATCACAGGGAGACATGTAGAGACAGACAGGTAACCAGTCTATCACAGGGCTGACATGTAGAGACAGACAGGTAACCAGTCTATCACAGGGAGACATGTAGAGACAGACAGGAAACCAGTCTATCACAGGGCTGACATGTAGAGACAGACAGGTAACCAGTCTATCACAGGTCCGACATGTAGAGACAGACAGGTAACCAGTCTATCACAGGGAGACATGTAGAGACAGACAGGTAACCAGTCTATCACAGGGACACATGTAGAGACAGACTGGTAACCAGTCTATCATGGGGCCGACATGTAGAGACAGACAGGTAACCAGTCTATCACAGGGCTGACATGTAGAGACAGACAGGCAACCAGTCTATCACATGGAGACATGTGGAGACAGACAGGTAACCAGTCTATCACAGGGAGACATGTAGAGACAGACAGGTAACCAGTCTATCACATGGAGACATGTAGAGACAGACAGGTAACCAGTCTATCACAGGGCTGACATGTAGAGACAGACAGGTAACCAGTCTATCATAGGGCTGACATGTAGAGACAGACAGGTGACCAGTCTATCACAGGGAGACATGTAGAGACAGACAGGTAACCAGTCTATCACAGGGAGACATGTAGAGACAGACAGGTAACCAGTCTATCACAGGGCTGACATGTAGAGACAGACAGGCAACCAGTCTATCACAGGGCTGACATGTAGAGACAGACAGGTAACCAGTCTATCACAGGGCCGACATGTAGAGACAGACAGGTAACCAGTCTATCACAGGGAGACATGTAGAGACAGACAGGTAACCAGTCTATCACAGGGAGACATGTAGAGACAGACAGGTAACCAGTCTATCATGGGGCCGACATGTAGAGACAGACAGGTAACCAGTCTATCACAGGGAGACATGTAGAGACAGACAGGTAACCAGTCTATCACAGGGGGACATGTAGAGACAGACAGGTAACCAGTCTTTCACAGGGAGACATGTAGAGACAGACAGGTAACCAGTCTATCACAGGGAGACATGTAGAGACAGACAGGTAACCAGTCTATCACAGGGGGACATGTAGAGACAGACAGGTAACCAGTCTATCACAGGGAGACATGTAGAGACAGACAGGTAACCAGTCTATCACAGGGAGACATGTAGAGACAGACAGGTAACCAGTCTATCACAGGGAGACATGTAAAGACAGACAGGTAACCAGTCTATCACAGGGAGACATGTAGAGACAGACAGGTGACCAGTCTATCACAGGGAGACATGTAGAGACAGACAGGTAACCAGTCTATCACAGGGAGACATGTAGAGACAGACAGGTAACCAGTCTATCACAGGGCTGACATGTAGAGACAGACAGGTAACCAGTCTATCACAGGGAGACATGTAGAGACAGACAGGTAACCAGTCTATCACAGGGAGACATGTACAGACAGACAGGTAACCAGTCTATCACAGGGCTGACATGTAGAGACAGACAGGTAACCAGTCTATCACAGGGCTGACATGTAGAGACAGACAGGTAACCAGTCTATCATA
Source organism: Eutrigla gurnardus (assembly GCF_963514095.1). Taxonomy (NCBI): domain Eukaryota; kingdom Metazoa; phylum Chordata; class Actinopteri; order Perciformes; family Triglidae; genus Eutrigla; species Eutrigla gurnardus. Next base: position 470,564 of record NC_139925.1, read on the forward strand.
GGGCTGACATGTAGAGACAGACAGGTAACCAGTCTATCACATGGAGACATGTGGAGACAGACACGTAACCAGTCTATCACAGGGAGACATGTAGAGACAGACAGGTAACCAGTCTATCACAGGGAGACATGTAGAGACCGACAGGTAACCAGTCTATCACAGGGGGACATGTAGAGACAGACAGGTAACCAGTCTATCACATGGAGACATGTGGAGACAGACAGGTAACCAGTCTATCACAGGGAGACATGTAGAGACAGACAGGTAACCAGTCTATCACAGGGAGACATGTAGAGACAGACAGGTAACCAGTCTATCACAGGGAGACATGTAAAGACAGACAGGTAACCAGTCTATCACAGGGAGACATGTAGAGACAGACAGGTGACCAGTCTATCACTGGGAGACATGTAGAGACAGACAGGTAACCAGTCTATCACAGGGAGACATGTAGAGACAGACAGGTAACCAGTCTATCACAGGGCTGACATGTAGAGACAGACAGGTAACCAGTCTATCACAGGGAGACATGTAGAGACAGACAGGTAACCAGTCTATCACAGGGAGACATGTACAGACAGACAGGTAACCAGTCTATCACAGGGAGACATGTAGAGACCGACAGGTAACCAGTCTATCACAGGGGGACATGTACAGACAGACAGGTAACCAGTCTATCACAGGGCTGACATGTAGAGACAGACAGGTAACCAGTCTATCATAGGGCTGACATGTAGAGACAGACAGGTGACCAGTCTATCACAGGGCTGACATGTAGAGACAGACAGGTAACCAGTCTATCACAGGGGGACATGTAGAGACAGACAGGTAACCAGTCTATCACAGGGAGACATGTAGAGACAGACAGGTAACCAGTCTATCACAGGGAGACATGTAGAGACAGACAGGTAACCAGTCTATCACAGGGAGACATGTAAAGACAGACAGGTAACCAGTCTATCACAGGGAGACATGTAGAGACAGACAGGTGACCAGTCTATAACAGGGAGACATGTAGAGACAGACAGGTAACCAGTCTATCACAGGGAGACATGTAGAGACAGACAGGTAACCAGTCTATCACAGGGAGACATGTACAGACAGACAGGTAACCAGTCTATCACAGGGCTGACATGTAGAGACAGACAGGTAACCAGTCTATCACAGGGCTGACATGTAGAGACAGACAGGTAACCAGTCTATCATAGGGCTGACATGTAGAGACAGACAGGTAACCAGTCTATCACATGGAGACATGTGGAGACAGACAGGTAACCAGTCTATCACAGGGAGACATGTAGAGACAGACAGGTAACCAGTCTATCACAGGGAGACATGTAGAGACCGACAGGTAACCAGTCTATCACAGGGGGACATGTAGAGACAGACAGGTAACCAGTCTATCATAGGGCTGACATGTAGAGACAGACAGGTGACCAGTCTATCACAGGGCTGACATGTAGAGACAGACAGGTAACCAGTCTATCACAGGGAGACATGTAGAGACAGACAGGTAACCAGTCTATCACAGGGAGACATGTAGAGACAGACAGGTAATCAGTCTATCACAGGGCTGACATGTAGAGACAGACAGGCAACCAGTCTATCACAGGGCTGACATGTAGAGACAGACAGGTAACCAGTCTATCACAGGGCCGACATGTAGAGACAGACAGGTAACCAGTCTATCACAGGGAGACATGTAGAGACAGACAGGTAACCAGTCTATCACAGGGAGACATGTAGAGACAGACAGGTAACCAGTCTATCATGGGGCCGACATGTAGAGACAGACAGGTAACCAGTCTATCACAGGGAGACATGTAGAGACAGACAGGTAACCAGTCTATCACAGGGGGACATGTAGAGACAGACAGGTAACCAGTCTTTCACAGGGAGACATGTAGAGACAGACAGGTAACCAGTCTATCACAGGGAGACATGTAGAGACAGACAGGTAACCAGTCTATCACAGGGGGACATGTAGAGACAGACAGGTAACCAGTCTATCACAGGGAGACATGTAGAGACAGACAGGTAACCAGTCTATCACAGGGAGACATGTAGAGACAGACAGGTAACCAGTCTTTCACAGGGAGACATGTAAAGACAGACAGGTAACCAGTCTATCACAGGGAGACATGTAGAGACAGACAGGTGACCAGTCTATCACAGGGAGACATGTAGAGACAGACAGGTAACCAGTCTATCACAGGGAGACATGTAGAGACAGACAGGTAACCAGTCTATCACAGGGCTGACATGTAGAGACAGACAGGTAACCAGTCTATCACAGGGAGACATGTAGAGACAGACAGGAAACCAGTCTATCACAGGGCTGACATGTAGAGACAGACAGGTAACCAGTCTATCACAGGTCCGACATGTAGAGACAGACAGGTAACCAGTCTATCACAGGGAGACATGTAGAGACAGACAGGTAACCAGTCTATCACAGGGACACATGTAGAGACAGACTGGTAACCAGTCTATCATGGGGCCGACATGTAGAGACAGACAGGTAACCAGTCTATCACAGGGCTGACATGTAGAGACAGACAGGCAACCAGTCTATCACATGGAGACATGTGGAGACAGACAGGTAACCAGTCTATCACAGGGAGACATGTAGAGACAGACAGGTAACCAGTCTATCACATGGAGACATGTAGAGACAGACAGGTAACCAGTCTATCACAGGGCTGACATGTAGAGACAGACAGGTAACCAGTCTATCATAGGGCTGACATGTAGAGACAGACAGGTGACCAGTCTATCACAGGGAGACATGTAGAGACAGACAGGTAACCAGTCTATCACAGGGAGACATGTAGAGACAGACAGGTAACCAGTCTATCACAGGGCTGACATGTAGAGACAGACAGGCAACCAGTCTATCACAGGGCTGACATGTAGAGACAGACAGGTAACCAGTCTATCACAGGGCCGACATGTAGAGACAGACAGGTAACCAGTCTATCACAGGGAGACATGTAGAGACAGACAGGTAACCAGTCTATCACAGGGAGACATGTAGAGACAGACAGGTAACCAGTCTATCATGGGGCCGACATGTAGAGACAGACAGGTAACCAGTCTATCACAGGGAGACATGTAGAGACAGACAGGTAACCAGTCTATCACAGGGGGACATGTAGAGACAGACAGGTAACCAGTCTTTCACAGGGAGACATGTAGAGACAGACAGGTAACCAGTCTATCACAGGGAGACATGTAGAGACAGACAGGTAACCAGTCTATCACAGGGGGACATGTAGAGACAGACAGGTAACCAGTCTATCACAGGGAGACATGTAGAGACAGACAGGTAACCAGTCTATCACAGGGAGACATGTAGAGACAGACAGGTAACCAGTCTATCACAGGGAGACATGTAAAGACAGACAGGTAACCAGTCTATCACAGGGAGACATGTAGAGACAGACAGGTGACCAGTCTATCACAGGGAGACATGTAGAGACAGACAGGTAACCAGTCTATCACAGGGAGACATGTAGAGACAGACAGGTAACCAGTCTATCACAGGGCTGACATGTAGAGACAGACAGGTAACCAGTCTATCACAGGGAGACATGTAGAGACAGACAGGTAACCAGTCTATCACAGGGAGACATGTACAGACAGACAGGTAACCAGTCTATCACAGGGCTGACATGTAGAGACAGACAGGTAACCAGTCTATCACAGGGCTGACATGTAGAGACAGACAGGTAACCAGTCTATCATAGGGCTGACATGTAGAGACAGACAGGTAACCAGTCTATCACATGGAGACATGTGGAGACAGACACGTAACCAGTCTATCACAGGGAGACATGTAGAGACAGACAGGTAACCAGTCTATCACAGGGAGACATGTAGAGACCGACAGGTAAACAGTCTATCACAGGGGGACATGTAGAGACAGACAGGTAACCAGTCTATCACATGGAGACATGTGGAGACAGACATGTAACCAGTCTATCACAGGGAGACATGTAGAGACCGACAGGTAACCACTCTATCACAGGGAGACATGTAGAGACAGACAGGTAACCAGTCTATCACAGGGCTGACATGTAGAGACAGACAGGTAACCAGTCTATCACAGGGCTGACATGTAGAGACAGACAGGTAACCAGTCTATCATAAGGCTGACATGTAGAGACAGACAGGTAACCAGTCTATCACAGGGAGACATGTAGAGACAGACAGGTAACCAGTCTATCACAGGGAGACATGTACAGACAGACAGGTAACCAGTCTATCACAGGGCTGACATGTAGAGACAGACAGGTAACCAGTCTATCACAGGGAGACATGTACAGACAGACAGGTAACCAGTCTATCACAGGGCTGACATGTAGAGACAGACAGGTAACCAGTCTATCACAGGGCTGACATGTAGAGACAGACAGGTAACCAGTCTATCATAGGGCTGACATGTAGAGACAGACAGGTAACCAGTCTATCACATGGAGACATGTGGAGACAGACAGGTAACCAGTCTATCACAGGGAGACATGTAGAGACAGACAGGTAACCAGTCTATCACAGGGAGACATGTAGAGACCGACAGGTAACCAGTCTATCACAGGGGGACATGTAGAGACAGACAGGTAACCAGTCTATCACAGGGCTGACATGTAGAGACAGACAGGTAACCAGTCTATCACAGGGAGACATGTAGAGACAGACAGGTAACCAGTCTATCACAGGGAGACATGTAGAGACAGACAGGTAACCAGTCTATCATGGGGCCGACATGTAGAGACAGACAGGTAACCAGTCTATCACAGGGAGACATGTAGAGACAGACAGGTAACCAGTCTATCACAGGGGGACATGTAGAGACAAACAGGTAACCAGTCTATCACAGGGAGACATGTAGAGACAGACAGGTAACCAGTCTATCACAGGGAGACATGTAGAGACAGACAGGTAACCAGTCTATCACAGGGGGACATGTAGAGACAGACAGGTAACCAGTCTATCACAGGGAGACATGTAGAGACAGACAGGTAACCAGTCTATCACAGGGAGACATGTAGAGACAGACAGGTAACCAGTCTATCACAGGGAGACATGTAAAGACAGACAGGTAACCAGTCTATCACAGGGAGACATGTAGAGACAGACAGGTGACCAGTCTATCACAGGGAGACATGTAGAGACAGACAGGTAACCAGTCTATCACTGGGAGACATGTAGAGACAGACAGGTAACCAGTCTATCATGGGGCCGACATGTAGAGACAGACAGGTAACCAGTCTATCACAGGGAGACATGTAGAGACAGACAGGTAACCAGTCTATCACAGGGGGACATGTAGAGACAGACAGGTAACCAGTCTTTCACAGGGAGACATGTAGAGACAGACAGGTAACCAGTCTATCACAGGGAGACATGTAGAGACAGACAGGTAACCAGTCTATCACAGGGGGACATGTAGAGACAGACAGGTAACCAGTCTATCACAGGGAGACATGTAGAGACAGACAGGTAACCAGTCTATCACAGGGAGACATGTAGAGACAGACAGGTAACCAGTCTATCACAGGGAGACATGTAAAGACAGACAGGTAACCAGTCTATCACAGGGAGACATGTAGAGACAGACAGGTGACCAGTCTATCACAGGGAGACATGTAGAGACAGACAGGTAACCAGTCTATCACAGGGAGACATGTAGAGACAGACAGGTAACCAGTCTATCACAGGGCTGACATGTAGAGACAGACAGGTAACCAGTCTATCACAGGGAGACATGTAGAGACAGACAGGTAACCAGTCTATCACAGGGAGACATGTACAGACAGACAGGTAACCAGTCTATCATAGGGCTGACATGTAGAGACAGGGGACATGTAGAGACAGACAGGTAACCAGTCTATCACATGGAGACATGTGGAGACAGACAGGTAACCAGTCTATCACAGGGAGACATGTAGAGACCGACAGGTAACCAGTCTATCACAGGGAGACATGTAGAGACAGACAGGTAACCAGTCTATCACAGGGAGACATGTAGAGACAGACAGGTAACCAGTCTATCACGGGGCCGACATGGAGAGACAGACAGGTAACCAGTCTATCACAGGGAGACATGTAGAGACAGACAGGTAACCAGTCTATCACAGGGGGACATGTAGAGACAGACAGGTAACCAGTCTATCACAGGGAGACATGTAGAGACAGACAGGTAACCAGTCTATCACATGGAGACATGTAGAGACAGACAGGTAACCAGTCTATCACAGGGGGACATTTAGAGACAGACAGGTAACCAGTCTATCACAGGGAGACATGTAGAGACAGACAGGTAACCAGTCTATCACAGGGAGACATGGAGAGACAGACAGGTAACCAGTCTATCACAGGGAGACATGTAAAGACAGACAGGTAACCAGTCTATCACAGGGAGACATGTAGAGACAGACAGGTAACCAGTCTATCACAGGGGGACATGTAGAGACAGACAGGTAACCAGTCTATCACAGGGAGACATGTAGAGACAGACAGGTAACCAGTCTATCACAGGGAGACATGGAGAGACAGACAGGTAACCAGTCTATCACAGGGAGACATGTAAAGACAGACAGGTGACCAGTCTATCACAGGGAGACATGTAGAGACAGACAGGTAACCAGTCTATCACAGGGGGACATGTAGAGACAGACAGGTAACCAGTCTATCACAGGGAGACATGTAGAGACAGATAGGTAACCAGTCTATCACAGGGAGACATGTAGAGACAGACAGGTAACCAGTCTATCACGGGGCCGACATGTAGAGACAGACAGGTAACCAGTCTATCACAGGGAGACATGTAGAGACAGACAGGTAACCAGTCTATCACAGGGCTGACATGTCGAGACAGACAGGTAACCAGTCTATCATAGGGCTGACATGTAGAGACAGACAGGTAACCAGTCTATCACATGGAGACATGTGGAGACAGACACGTAACCAGTCTATCACATGGAGACATGTAGAGACAGACAGGTAACCAGTCTATCACAGGGAGACATGTAGAGACCGACAGGTAACCAGTCTATCACAGGGGGACATGTAGAGACAGACAGGTAACCAGTCTATCACATGGAGACATGTGGAGACAGACAGGTAACCAGTCTATCACGGGGCCGACATGTAGAGACAGACAGGTAACCAGTCTATCACAGGGAGACATGTAGAGACAGACAGGTAACCAGTCTATCACAGGGGGACATGTAGAGACAGACAGGTAACCAATCTATCACATGGAGACATGTGGAGACAGACAGGTAACCAGTCTATCACAGGGAGACATGTAGAGACAGACAGGTAACCAGTCTATCACAGGGAGACATGTAGAGACAGACAGGTAACCAGTCTATCACAGGGAGACATGTAGAGACAGACAGGTAACCAGTCTATCACAGGGCCGACATTTAGAGACAGACAGGTAACCAGTCTATCACAGGGAGACATGTAGAGACAGACAGGTAACCAGTCTATCACAGGGCTGACATGTAGAGACAGACAGGTGACCAGTCTATCACAGGGCTGACATGTAGAGAGAGACAGGTGACCAGTCTATCACAGGGCTGACATGTAGAGACAGACAGGTAACCAGTCTATCACAGGCTGACATGTAGAGACAGACAGGTGACCAGTCTATCACAGGGCTGACATGTAGAGACAGACAGGTAACCAGTCTATCACAGGGAGACATGTAGAGACAGACAGGTAACCAGTCTATCACAGGGAGACATGGAGAGACAGACAGGTAACCAGTCTATCACAGGGAGACATGTAAAGACAGACAGGTAACCAGTCTATCACAGGGAGACATGTAGAGACAGACAGGTGACCAGTCTATCACAGGGAGACATGTAGAGACAGACAGGTAACCAGTCTATCACAGGGGGACATGTAGAGACAGACAGGTAACCAGTCTATCACAGGGAGACATGTAGAGACAGATAGGTAACCAGTCTATCACAGGGAGACATGTAGAGACAGACAGGTAACCAGTCTATCACGGGGCCGACATGTAGAGACAGACAGGTAACCAGTCTATCACAGGGAGACATGTAGAGACAGACAGGTAACCAGTCTATCACAGGGCTGACATGTCGAGACAGACAGGTAACCAGTCTATCATAGGGCTGACATGTAGAGACAGACAGGTAACCAGTCTATCACATGGAGACATGTGGAGACAGACACGTAACCAGTCTATCACATGGAGACATGTAGAGACAGACAGGTAACCAGTCTATCACAGGGAGACATGTAGAGACAGACAGGTAACCAGTCTATCACATGGAGACATGTGGAGACAGACAGGTAACCAGTCTATCACGGGGCCGACATGTAGAGACAGACAGGTAACCAGTCTATCACAGGGAGACATGTAGAGACAGACAGGTAACCAGTCTATCACAGGGGGACATGTAGAGACAGACAGGTAACCAATCTATCACATGGAGACATGTGGAGACAGACAGGTAACCAGTCTATCACAGGGAGACATGTAGAGACAGACAGGTAACCAGTCTATCACAGGGAGACATGTAGAGACAGACAGGTAACCAGTCTATCACAGGGAGACATGTAGAGACAGACAGGTAACCAGTCTATCACAGGGCCGACATTTAGAGACAGACAGGTAACCAGTCTATCACAGGGAGACATGTAGAGACAGACAGGTAACCAGTCTATCACAGGGCTGACATGTAGAGACAGACAGGTGACCAGTCTATCACAGGGCTGACATGTAGAGAGAGACAGGTGACCAGTCTATCACAGGGCTGACATGTAGAGACAGACAGGTAACCAGTCTATCACAGGCTGACATGTAGAGACAGACAGGTGACCAGTCTATCACAGGGCTGACATGTAGAGACAGACAGGTAACCAGTCTATCACAGGGAGACATGTAGAGACAGACAGGTAACCAGTCTATCACAGGGAGACATGTAGAGACAGACAGGTAACCAGTCTATCACAGGGAGACATGTAGAGACAGACAGGTAACCAGTCTATCACAGGGCTGACATGTAGAGACAGACAGGCAACCAGTCTATCACAGGGCTGACATGTAGAGACAGACAGGTAACCAGTCTATCACAGGGCCGACATGTAGAGACAGACAGGTAACCAGTCTATCACAGGGAGACATGTAGAGACAGACAGGTAACCAGTCTATCACAGGGGGACATGTAGAGACAGACAGGTAACCAGTCTATCACAGGGAGACATGTAGAGACAGACAGGTAACCAGTCTATCACAGGGAGACATGTAGAGACAGACAGGTAACCAGTCTATCACAGGGAGACATGTAAAGACAGACAGGTAACCAGTCTATCACAGGGAGACATGTAGAGACAGACAGGTGACCAGTCTATCACAGGGAGACATGTAGAGACAGACAGGTAACCAGTCTATCACAGGGAGACATGTAGAGACAGACAGGTAACCAGTCTATCATGGGGCCGACATGTAGAGACAGACAGGTAACCAGTCTATCACAGGGAGACATGTAGAGACAGACAGGTAACCAGTCTATCACAGGGGGACATGTAGAGACAGACAGGTAACCAGTCTTTCACAGGGAGACATGTAGAGACAGACAGGTAACCAGTCTATCACAGGGAGACATGTAGAGACAGACAGGTAACCAGTCTATCACAGGGGGACATGTAGAGACAGACAGGTAACCAGTCTATCACAGGGAGACATGTAGAGACAGACAGGTAACCAGTCTATCACAGGGAGACATGTAGAGACAGACAGGTAACCAGTCTATCACAGGGAGACATGTAAAGACAGACAGGTAACCAGTCTATCACAGGGAGACATGTAGAGACAGACAGGTGACCAGTCTATCACAGGGAGACATGTAGAGACAGACAGGTAACCAGTCTATCACAGGGAGACATGTAGAGACAGACAGGTAACCAGTCTATCACAGGGCTGACATGTAGAGACAGACAGGTAACCAGTCTATCACAGGGAGACATGTAGAGACAGACAGGTAACCAGTCTATCACAGGGAGACATGTACAGACAGACAGGTAACCAGTCTATCATAGGGCTGACATGTAGAGACAGGGGACATGTAGAGACAGACAGGTAACCAGTCTATCACATGGAGACATGTGGAGACAGACAGGTAACCAGTCTATCACAGGGAGACATGTAGAGACCGACAGGTAACCAGTCTATCACAGGGAGACATGTAGAGACAGACAGGTAACCAGTCTATCACAGGGCTGACATGTAGAGACAGACAGGTAACCAGTCTATCACGGGGCCGACATGGAGAGACAGACAGGTAACCAGTCTATCACAGGGAGACATGTAGAGACAGACAGGTAACCAGTCTATCACAGGGGGACATGTAGAGACAGACAGGTAACCAGTCTATCACAGGGAGACATGTAGAGACAGACAGGTAACCAGTCTATCACATGGAGACATGTAGAGACAGACAGGTAACCAGTCTATCACAGGGGGACATGTAGAGACAGACAGGTAACCAGTCTATCACAGGGAGACATGTAGAGACAGACAGGTAACCAGTCTATCACAGGGAGACATGGAGAGACAGACAGGTAACCAGTCTATCACAGGGAGACATGTAGAGACCGACAGGTAAACAGTCTATCACAGGGGGACATGTAGAGACAGACAGGTAACCAGTCTATCACATGGAGACATGTGGAGACAGACATGTAACCAGTCTATCACAGGGAGACATGTAGAGACCGACAGGTAACCACTCTATCACAGGGAGACATGTAGAGACAGACAGGTAACCAGTCTATCACAGGGCTGACATGTAGAGACAGACAGGTAACCAGTCTATCACAGGGCTGACATGTAGAGACAGACAGGTAACCAGTCTATCATAGGGCTGACATGTAGAGACAGACAGGTAACCAGTCTATCACAGGGAGACATGTAGAGACAGACAGGTAACCAGTCTATCACAGGGAGACATGTACAGACAGACAGGTAACCAGTCTATCACAGGGCTGACATGTAGAGACAGACAGGTAACCAGTCTATCACAGGGAGACATGTACAGACAGACAGGTAACCAGTCTATCACAGGGCTGACATGTAGAGACAGACAGGTAACCAGTCTATCACAGGGCTGACATGTAGAGACAGACAGGTAACCAGTCTATCATAGGGCTGACATGTAGAGACAGACAGGTAACCAGTCTATCACATGGAGACATGTGGAGACAGACAGGTAACCAGTCTATCACAGGGAGACATGTAGAGACAGACAGGTAACCAGTCTATCACAGGGAGACATGTAGAGACCGACAGGTAACCAGTCTATCACAGGGGGACATGTAGAGACAGACAGGTAACCAGTCTATCACAGGGCTGACATGTAGAGATAGACAGGTAACCAGTCTATCACAGGGAGACATGTAGAGACAGACAGGTAACCAGTCTATCACAGGGAGACATGTAGAGACAGACAGGTAACCAGTCTATCATGGGGCCGACATGTAGAGACAGACAGGTAACCAGTCTATCACAGGGAGACATGTAGAGACAGACAGGTAACCAGTCTATCACAGGGGGACATGTAGAGACAAACAGGTAACCAGTCTATCACAGGGAGACATGTAGAGACAGACAGGTAACCAGTCTATCACAGGGAGACATGTAGAGACAGACAGGTAACCAGTCTATCACAGGGGGACATGTAGAGACAGACAGGTAACCAGTCTATCACAGGGAGACATGTAGAGACAGACAGGTAACCAGTCTATCACAGGGAGACATGTAGAGACAGACAGGTAACCAGTCTATCACAGGGAGACATGTAAAGACAGACAGGTAACCAGTCTATCACAGGGAGACATGTAGAGACAGACAGGTGACCAGTCTATCACAGGGAGACATGTAGAGACAGACAGGTAACCAGTCTATCACAGGGAGACATGTAGAGACAGACAGGTAACCAGTCTATCATGGGGCCGACATGTAGAGACAGACAGGTAACCAGTCTATCACAGGGAGACATGTAGAGACAGACAGGTAACCAGTCTATCACAGGGGGACATGTAGAGACAGACAGGTAACCAGTCTTTCACAGGGAGACATGTAGAGACAGACAGGTAACCAGTCTATCACAGGGAGACATGTAGAGACAGACAGGTAACCAGTCTATCACAGGGGGACATGTAGAGACAGACAGGTAACCAGTCTATCACAGGGAGACATGTAGAGACAGACAGGTAACCAGTCTATCACAGGGAGACATGTAGAGACAGACAGGTAACCAGTCTATCACAGGGAGACATGTAAAGACAGACAGGTAACCAGTCTATCACAGGGAGACATGTAGAGACAGACAGGTGACCAGTCTATCACAGGGAGACATGTAGAGACAGACAGGTAACCAGTCTATCACAGGGAGACATGTAGAGACAGACAGGTAACCAGTCTATCACAGGGCTGACATGTAGAGTCAGACAGGTAACCAGTCTATCACAGGGAGACATGTAGAGACAGACAGGTAACCAGTCTATCACAGGGAGACATGTACAGACAGACAGGTAACCAGTCTATCATAGGGCTGACATGTAGAGACAGGGGACATGTAGAGACAGACAGGTAACCAGTCTATCACATGGAGACATGTGGAGACAGACAGGTAACCAGTCTATCACAGGGAGACATGTAGAGACCGACAGGTAACCAGTCTATCACAGGGAGACATGTAGAGACAGACAGGTAACCAGTCTATCACAGGGAGACATGTAGAGACAGACAGGTAACCAGTCTATCACAGGGAGACATGTAGAGACAGACAGGTAACCAGTCTATCACAGGGAGACATGTAAAGACAGACAGGTAACCAGTCTATCACAGGGAGACATGTAGAGACAGACAGGTGACCAGTCTATCACAGGGAGACATGTAGAGACAGACAGGTAACCAGTCTATCACAGGGAGACATGTAGAGACAGACAGGTAACCAGTCTATCATGGGGCCGACATGTAGAGACAGACAGGTAACCAGTCTATCACAGGGAGACATGTAGAGACAGACAGGTAACCAGTCTATCACAGGGGGACATGTAGAGACAGACAGGTAACCAGTCTTTCACAGGGAGACATGTAGAGACAGACAGGTAACCAGTCTATCACAGGGAGACATGTAGAGACAGACAGGTAACCAGTCTATCACAGGGGGACATGTAGAGACAGACAGGTAACCAGTCTATCACAGGGAGACATGTAGAGACAGACAGGTAACCAGTCTATCACAGGGAGACATGTAGAGACAGACAGGTAACCAGTCTATCACAGGGAGACATGTAAAGACAGACAGGTAACCAGTCTATCACAGGGAGACATGTAGAGACAGACAGGTGACCAGTCTATCACAGGGAGACATGTAGAGACAGACAGGTAACCAGTCTATCACAGGGAGACATGTAGAGACAGACAGGTAACCAGTCTATCACAGGGCTGACATGTAGAGTCAGACAGGTAACCAGTCTATCACAGGGAGACATGTAGAGACAGACAGGTAACCAGTCTATCACAGGGAGACATGTACAGACAGACAGGTAACCAGTCTATCATAGGGCTGACATGTAGAGACAGGGGACATGTAGAGACAGACAGGTAACCAGTCTATCACATGGAGACATGTGGAGACAGACAGGTAACCAGTCTATCACAGGGAGACATGTAGAGACCGACAGGTAACCAGTCTATCACAGGGAGACATGTAGAGACAGACAGGTAACCAGTCTATCACAGGGAGACATGTAGAGACAGACAGGTAACCAGTCTATCACGGGGCCGACATGGAGAGACAGACAGGTAACCAGTCTATCACAGGGAGACATGTAGAGACAGACAGGTAACCAGTCTATCACAGGGGGACATGTAGAGACAGACAGGTAACCAGTCTATCACAGGGAGACATGTAGAGACAGTCAGGTAACCAGTCTATCACATGGAGACATGTAGAGACAGACAGGTAACCAGTCTATCACAGGGGGACATGTAGAGACAGACAGGTAACCAGTCTATCACAGGGAGACATGTAGAGACAGACAGGTAACCAGTCTATCACAGGGAGACATGGAGAGACAGACAGGTAACCAGTCTATCACAGGGAGACATGTAAAGACAGACAGGTAACCAGTCTATCACAGGGAGACATGTAGAGACAGACAGGTAACCAGTCTATCACAGGGGGACATGTAGAGACAGACAGGTAACCAGTCTATCACAGGGAGACATGTAGAGACAGACAGGTAACCAGTCTATCACAGGGAGACATGGAGAGACAGACAGGTAACCAGTCTATCACAGGGAGACATGTAAAGACAGACAGGTGACCAGTCTATCACAGGGAGACATGTAGAGACAGACAGGTAACCAGTCTATCACAGGGGGACATGTAGAGACAGACAGGTAACCAGTCTATCACAGGGAGACATGTCGAGACAGATAGGTAACCAGTCTATCACAGGGAGACATGTAGAGACAGACAGGTAACCAGTCTATCACGGGGCCGACATGTAGAGACAGACAGGTAACCAGTCTATCACAGGGAGACATGTAGAGACAGACAGGTAACCAGTCTATCACAGGGCTGACATGTCGAGACAGACAGGTAACCAGTCTATCATAGGGCTGACATGTAGAGACAGACAGGTAACCAGTCTATCACATGGAGACATGTGGAGACAGACACGTAACCAGTCTATCACATGGAGACATGTAGAGACAGACAGGTAACCAGTCTATCACAGGGAGACATGTAGAGACCGACAGGTAACCAGTCTATCACAGGGGGACATGTAGAGACAGACAGGTAACCAGTCTATCACATGGAGACATGTGGAGACAGACAGGTAACCAGTCTATCACGGGGCCGACATGTAGAGACAGACAGGTAACCAGTCTATCACAGGGAGACATGTAGAGACAGACAGTAACCAGTCTATCACAGGGGGACATGTAGAGACAGACAGGTAACCAATCTATCACATGGAGACATGTGGAGACAGACAGGTAACCAGTCTATCACAGGGAGACATGTAGAGACAGACAGGTAACCAGTCTATCACAGGGAGACATGTAGAGACAGACAGGTAACCAGTCTATCACAGGGAGACATGTAGAGACAGACAGGTAACCAGTCTATCACAGGGCCGACATTTAGAGACAGACAGGTAACCAGTCTATCACAGGGAGACATGTAGAGACAGACAGGTAACCAGTCTATCACAGGGCTGAAATGTAGAGACAGACAGGTGACCAGTCTATCACAGGGCTGACATGTAGAGAGAGACAGGTGACCAGTCTATCACAGGGCTGACATGTAGAGACAGACAGGTAACCAGTCTATCACAGGCTGACATGTAGAGACAGACAGGTGACCAGTCTATCACAGGGCTGACATGTAGAGACAGACAGGTAACCAGTCTATCACAGGGAGACATGTAGAGACAGACAGGTAACCAGTCTATCACAGGGAGACATGGAGAGACAGACAGGTAACCAGTCTATCACAGGGAGACATGTAAAGACAGACAGGTAACCAGTCTATCACAGGGAGACATGTAGAGACAGACAGGTGACCAGTCTATCACAGGGAGACATGTAGAGACAGACAGGTAACCAGTCTATCACAGGGGGACATGTAGAGACAGACAGGTAACCAGTCTATCACAGGGAGACATGTAGAGACAGATAGGTAACCAGTCTATCACAGGGAGACATGTAGAGACAGACAGGTAACCAGTCTATCACGGGGCCGACATGTAGAGACAGACAGGTAACCAGTCTATCACAGGGAGACATGTAGAGACAGACAGGTAACCAGTCTATCACAGGGCTGACATGTCGAGACAGACAGGTAACCAGTCTATCATAGGGCTGACATGTAGAGACAGACAGGTAACCAGTCTATCACATGGAGACATGTGGAGACAGACACGTAACCAGTCTATCACATGGAGACATGTAGAGACAGACAGGTAACCAGTCTATCACAGGGAGACATGTAGAGACCGACAGGTAACCAGTCTATCACAGGGGGACATGTAGAGACAGACAGGTAACCAGTCTATCACATGGAGACATGTGGAGACAGACAGGTAACCAGTCTATCACGGGGCCGACATGTAGAGACAGACAGGTAACCAGTCTATCACAGGGAGACATGTAGAGACAGACAGGTAACCAGTCTATCACAGGGGGACATGTAGAGACAGACAGGTAACCAATCTATCACATGGAGACATGTGGAGACAGACAGGTAACCAGTCTATCACAGGGAGACATGTAGAGACAGACAGGTAACCAGTCTATCACAGGGAGACATGTAGAGACAGACAGGTAACCAGTCTATCACAGGGAGACATGTAGAGACAGACAGGTAACCAGTCTATCACAGGGCCGACATTTAGAGACAGACAGGTAACCAGTCTATCACAGGGATACATGTAGAGACAGACAGGTAACCAGTCTATCACAGGGCTGACATGTAGAGACAGACAGGCAACCAGTCTATCACAGGGCTGACATGTAGAGACAGACAGGTAACCAGTCTATCACAGGGCCGACATGTAGAGACAGACAGGTAACCAGTCTATCACAGGGAGACATGTAGAGACAGACAGGTAACCAGTCTATCACAGGGGGACATGTAGAGACAGACAGGTAACCAGTCTATCACAGGGAGACATGTAGAGACAGACAGGTAACCAGTCTATCACAGGGAGACATGTAGAGACAGACAGGTAACCAGTCTATCACAGGGAGACATGTAAAGACAGACAGGTAACCAGTCTATCACAGGGAGACATGTAGAGACAGACAGGTGACCAGTCTATCACAGGGAGACATGTAGAGACAGACAGGTAACCAGTCTATCACAGGGAGACATGTAGAGACAGACAGGTAACCAGTCTATCATGGGGCCGACATGTAGAGACAGACAGGTAACCAGTCTATCACAGGGAGACATGTAGAGACAGACAGGTAACCAGTCTATCACAGGGGGACATGTAGAGACAGACAGGTAACCAGTCTTTCACAGGGAGACATGTAGAGACAGACAGGTAACCAGTCTATCACAGGGAGACATGTAGAGACAGACAGGTAACCAGTCTATCACAGGGGGACATGTAGAGACAGACAGGTAACCAGTCTATCACAGGGAGACATGTAGAGACAGACAGGTAACCAGTCTATCACAGGGAGACATGTAGAGACAGACAGGTAACCAGTCTATCACAGGGAGACATGTAAAGACAGACAGGTAACCAGTCTATCACAGGGAGACATGTAGAGACAGACAGGTGACCAGTCTATCACAGGGAGACATGTAGAGACAGACAGGTAACCAGTCTATCACAGGGAGACATGTAGAGACAGACAGGTAACCAGTCTATCACAGGGCTGACATGTAGAGACAGACAGGTAACCAGTCTATCACAGGGAGACATGTAGAGACAGACAGGTAACCAGTCTATCACAGGGAGACATGTACAGACAGACAGGTAACCAGTCTATCATAGGGCTGACATGTAGAGACAGGGGACATGTAGAGACAGACAGGTAACCAGTCTATCACATGGAGACATGTGGAGACAGACAGGTAACCAGTCTATCACAGGGAGACATGTAGAGACCGACAGGTAACCAGTCTATCACAGGGAGACATGTAGAGACAGACAGGTAACCAGTCTATCACAGGGCTGACATGTAGAGACAGACAGGTAACCAGTCTATCACGGGGCCGACATGGAGAGACAGACAGGTAACCAGTCTATCACAGGGAGACATGTAGAGACAGACAGGTAACCAGTCTATCACAGGGGGACATGTAGAGACAGACAGGTAACCAGTCTATCACAGGGAGACATGTAGAGACAGACAGGTAACCAGTCTATCACATGGAGACATGTAGAGACAGACAGGTAACCAGTCTATCACAGGGGGACATGTAGAGACAGACAGGTAACCAGTCTATCACAGGGAGACATGTAGAGACAGACAGGTAACCAGTCTATCACAGGGAGACATGGAGAGACAGACAGGTAACCAGTCTATCACAGGGAGACATGTAGAGACCGACAGGTAAACAGTCTATCACAGGGGGACATGTAGAGACAGACAGGTAACCAGTCTATCACATGGAGACATGTGGAGACAGACATGTAACCAGTCTATCACAGGGAGACATGTAGAGACCGACAGGTAACCACTCTATCACAGGGAGACATGTAGAGACAGACAGGTAACCAGTCTATCACAGGGCTGACATGTAGAGACAGACAGGTAACCAGTCTATCACAGGGCTGACATGTAGAGACAGACAGGTAACCAGTCTATCATAGGGCTGACATGTAGAGACAGACAGGTAACCAGTCTATCACAGGGAGACATGTAGAGACAGACAGGTAACCAGTCTATCACAGGGAGACATGTACAGACAGACAGGTAACCAGTCTATCACAGGGCTGACATGTAGAGACAGACAGGTAACCAGTCTATCACAGGGAGACATGTACAGACAGACAGGTAACCAGTCTATCACAGGGCTGACATGTAGAGACAGACAGGTAACCAGTCTATCACAGGGCTGACATGTAGAGACAGACAGGTAACCAGTCTATCATAGGGCTGACATGTAGAGACAGACAGGTAACCAGTCTATCACATGGAGACATGTGGAGACAGACAGGTAACCAGTCTATCACAGGGAGACATGTAGAGACAGACAGGTAACCAGTCTATCACAGGGAGACATGTAGAGACCGACAGGTAACCAGTCTATCACAGGGGGACATGTAGAGACAGACAGGTAACCAGTCTATCACAGGGCTGACATGTAGAGATAGACAGGTAACCAGTCTATCACAGGGAGACATGTAGAGACAGACAGGTAACCAGTCTATCACAGGGAGACATGTAGAGACAGACAGGTAACCAGTCTATCATGGGGCCGACATGTAGAGACAGACAGGTAACCAGTCTATCACAGGGAGACATGTAGAGACAGACAGGTAACCAGTCTATCACAGGGGGACATGTAGAGACAAACAGGTAACCAGTCTATCACAGGGAGACATGTAGAGACAGACAGGTAACCAGTCTATCACAGGGAGACATGTAGAGACAGACAGGTAACCAGTCTATCACAGGGGGACATGTAGAGACAGACAGGTAACCAGTCTATCACAGGGAGACATGTAGAGACAGACAGGTAACCAGTCTATCACAGGGAGACATGTAGAGACAGACAGGTAACCAGTCTATCACAGGGAGACATGTAAAGACAGACAGGTAACCAGTCTATCACAGGGAGACATGTAGAGACAGACAGGTGACCAGTCTATCACAGGGAGACATGTAGAGACAGACAGGTAACCAGTCTATCACAGGGAGACATGTAGAGACAGACAGGTAACCAGTCTATCATGGGGCCGACATGTAGAGACAGACAGGTAACCAGTCTATCACAGGGAGACATGTAGAGACAGACAGGTAACCAGTCTATCACAGGGGGACATGTAGAGACAGACAGGTAACCAGTCTTTCACAGGGAGACATGTAGAGACAGACAGGTAACCAGTCTATCACAGGGAGACATGTAGAGACAGACAGGTAACCAGTCTATCACAGGGGGACATGTAGAGACAGACAGGTAACCAGTCTATCACAGGGAGACATGTAGAGACAGACAGGTAACCAGTCTATCACAGGGAGACATGTAGAGACAGACAGGTAACCAGTCTATCACAGGGAGACATGTAAAGACAGACAGGTAACCAGTCTATCACAGGGAGACATGTAGAGACAGACAGGTGACCAGTCTATCACAGGGAGACATGTAGAGACAGACAGGTAACCAGTCTATCACAGGGAGACATGTAGAGACAGACAGGTAACCAGTCTATCACAGGGCTGACATGTAGAGTCAGACAGGTAACCAGTCTATCACAGGGAGACATGTAGAGACAGACAGGTAACCAGTCTATCACAGGGAGACATGTACAGACAGACAGGTAACCAGTCTATCATAGGGCTGACATGTAGAGACAGGGGACATGTAGAGACAGACAGGTAACCAGTCTATCACATGGAGACATGTGGAGACAGACAGGTAACCAGTCTATCACAGGGAGACATGTAGAGACCGACAGGTAACCAGTCTATCACAGGGAGACATGTAGAGACAGACAGGTAACCAGTCTATCACAGGGAGACATGTAGAGACAGACAGGTAACCAGTCTATCACAGGGAGACATGTAGAGACAGACAGGTAACCAGTCTATCACAGGGAGACATGTAAAGACAGACAGGTAACCAGTCTATCACAGGGAGACATGTAGAGACAGACAGGTGACCAGTCTATCACAGGGAGACATGTAGAGACAGACAGGTAACCAGTCTATCACAGGGAGACATGTAGAGACAGACAGGTAACCAGTCTATCATGGGGCCGACATGTAGAGACAGACAGGTAACCAGTCTATCACAGGGAGACATGTAGAGACAGACAGGTAACCAGTCTATCACAGGGGGACATGTAGAGACAGACAGGTAACCAGTCTTTCACAGGGAGACATGTAGAGACAGACAGGTAACCAGTCTATCACAGGGAGACATGTAGAGACAGACAGGTAACCAGTCTATCACAGGGGGACATGTAGAGACAGACAGGTAACCAGTCTATCACAGGGAGACATGTAGAGACAGACAGGTAACCAGTCTATCACAGGGAGACATGTAGAGACAGACAGGTAACCAGTCTATCACAGGGAGACATGTAAAGACAGACAGGTAACCAGTCTATCACAGGGAGACATGTAGAGACAGACAGGTGACCAGTCTATCACAGGGAGACATGTAGAGACAGACAGGTAACCAGTCTATCACAGGGAGACATGTAGAGACAGACAGGTAACCAGTCTATCACAGGGCTGACATGTAGAGTCAGACAGGTAACCAGTCTATCACAGGGAGACATGTAGAGACAGACAGGTAACCAGTCTATCACAGGGAGACATGTACAGACAGACAGGTAACCAGTCTATCATAGGGCTGACATGTAGAGACAGGGGACATGTAGAGACAGACAGGTAACCAGTCTATCACATGGAGACATGTGGAGACAGACAGGTAACCAGTCTATCACAGGGAGACATGTAGAGACCGACAGGTAACCAGTCTATCACAGGGAGACATGTAGAGACAGACAGGTAACCAGTCTATCACAGGGAGACATGTAGAGACAGACAGGTAACCAGTCTATCACGGGGCCGACATGGAGAGACAGACAGGTAACCAGTCTATCACAGGGAGACATGTAGAGACAGACAGGTAACCAGTCTATCACAGGGGGACATGTAGAGACAGACAGGTAACCAGTCTATCACAGGGAGACATGTAGAGACAGACAGGTAACCAGTCTATCACATGGAGACATGTAGAGACAGACAGGTAACCAGTCTATCACAGGGGGACATGTAGAGACAGACAGGTAACCAGTCTATCACAGGGAGACATGTAGAGACAGACAGGTAACCAGTCTATCACAGGGAGACATGGAGAGACAGACAGGTAACCAGTCTATCACAGGGAGACATGTAAAGACAGACAGGTAACCAGTCTATCACAGGGAGACATGTAGAGACAGACAGGTAACCAGTCTATCACAGGGGGACATGTAGAGACAGACAGGTAACCAGTCTATCACAGGGAGACATGTAGAGACAGACAGGTAACCAGTCTATCACAGGGAGACATGGAGAGACAGACAGGTAACCAGTCTATCACAGGGAGACATGTAAAGACAGACAGGTGACCAGTCTATCACAGGGAGACATGTAGAGACAGACAGGTAACCAGTCTATCACAGGGGGACATGTAGAGACAGACAGGTAACCAGTCTATCACAGGGAGACATGTCGAGACAGATAGGTAACCAGTCTATCACAGGGAGACATGTAGAGACAGACAGGTAACCAGTCTATCACGGGGCCGACATGTAGAGACAGACAGGTAACCAGTCTATCACAGGGAGACATGTAGAGACAGACAGGTAACCAGTCTATCACAGGGCTGACATGTCGAGACAGACAGGTAACCAGTCTATCATAGGGCTGACATGTAGAGACAGACAGGTAACCAGTCTATCACATGGAGACATGTGGAGACAGACACGTAACCAGTCTATCACATGGAGACATGTAGAGACAGACAGGTAACCAGTCTATCACAGGGAGACATGTAGAGACCGACAGGTAACCAGTCTATCACAGGGGGACATGTAGAGACAGACAGGTAACCAGTCTATCACATGGAGACATGTGGAGACAGACAGGTAACCAGTCTATCACGGGGCCGACATGTAGAGACAGACAGGTAACCAGTCTATCACAGGGAGACATGTAGAGACAGACAGTAACCAGTCTATCACAGGGGGACATGTAGAGACAGACAGGTAACCAATCTATCACATGGAGACATGTGGAGACAGACAGGTAACCAGTCTATCACAGGGAGACATGTAGAGACAGACAGGTAACCAGTCTATCACAGGGAGACATGTAGAGACAGACAGGTAACCAGTCTATCACAGGGAGACATGTAGAGACAGACAGGTAACCAGTCTATCACAGGGCCGACATTTAGAGACAGACAGGTAACCAGTCTATCACAGGGAGACATGTAGAGACAGACAGGTAACCAGTCTATCACAGGGCTGAAATGTAGAGACAGACAGGTGACCAGTCTATCACAGGGCTGACATGTAGAGAGAGACAGGTGACCAGTCTATCACAGGGCTGACATGTAGAGACAGACAGGTAACCAGTCTATCACAGGCTGACATGTAGAGACAGACAGGTGACCAGTCTATCACAGGGCTGACATGTAGAGACAGACAGGTAACCAGTCTATCACAGGGAGACATGTAGAGACAGACAGGTAACCAGTCTATCACAGGGAGACATGGAGAGACAGACAGGTAACCAGTCTATCACAGGGAGACATGTAAAGACAGACAGGTAACCAGTCTATCACAGGGAGACATGTAGAGACAGACAGGTGACCAGTCTATCACAGGGAGACATGTAGAGACAGACAGGTAACCAGTCTATCACAGGGGGACATGTAGAGACAGACAGGTAACCAGTCTATCACAGGGAGACATGTAGAGACAGATAGGTAACCAGTCTATCACAGGGAGACATGTAGAGACAGACAGGTAACCAGTCTATCACGGGGCCGACATGTAGAGACAGACAGGTAACCAGTCTATCACAGGGAGACATGTAGAGACAGACAGGTAACCAGTCTATCACAGGGCTGACATGTCGAGACAGACAGGTAACCAGTCTATCATAGGGCTGACATGTAGAGACAGACAGGTAACCAGTCTATCACATGGAGACATGTGGAGACAGACACGTAACCAGTCTATCACATGGAGACATGTAGAGACAGACAGGTAACCAGTCTATCACAGGGAGACATGTAGAGACCGACAGGTAACCAGTCTATCACAGGGGGACATGTAGAGACAGACAGGTAACCAGTCTATCACATGGAGACATGTGGAGACAGACAGGTAACCAGTCTATCACGGGGCCGACATGTAGAGACAGACAGGTAACCAGTCTATCACAGGGAGACATGTAGAGACAGACAGGTAACCAGTCTATCACAGGGGGACATGTAGAGACAGACAGGTAACCAATCTATCACATGGAGACATGTGGAGACAGACAGGTAACCAGTCTATCACAGGGAGACATGTAGAGACAGACAGGTAACCAGTCTATCACAGGGAGACATGTAGAGACAGACAGGTAACCAGTCTATCACAGGGAGACATGTAGAGACAGACAGGTAACCAGTCTATCACAGGGCCGACATTTAGAGACAGACAGGTAACCAGTCTATCACAGGGATACATGTAGAGACAGACAGGTAACCAGTCTATCACAGGGCTGACATGTAGAGACAGACAGGTGACCAGTCTATCACAGGGCTGACATGTAGAGAGAGACAGGTGACCAGTCTATCACAGGGCTGACATGTAGAGACAGACAGGTAACCAGTCTATCACAGGCTGACATGTAGAGACAGACAGGTGACCAGTCTATCACAGGGCTGACATGTAGAGACAGACAGGTAACCAGTCTATCACAGGGAGACATGTAGAGACAGACAGGTAACCAGTCTATCACAGGGAGACATGTAGAGACAGACAGGTAACCAGTCTATCACAGGGAGACATGTAGAGACAGACAGGTAACCAGTCTATCACAGGGCTGACATGTAGAGACAGACAGGCAACCAGTCTATCACAGGGCTGACATGTAGAGACAGACAGGTAACCAGTCTATCACAGGGCCGACATGTAGAGACAGACAGGTAACCAGTCTATCACAGGGAGACATGTAGAGACAGACAGGTAACCAGTCTATCACAGGGGGACATGTAGAGACAGACAGGTAACCAGTCTATCACAGGGAGACATGTAGAGACAGACAGGTAACCAGTCTATCACAGGGAGACATGTAGAGACAGACAGGTAACCAGTCTATCACAGGGAGACATGTAAAGACAGACAGGTAACCAGTCTATCACAGGGAGACATGTAGAGACAGACAGGTGACCAGTCTATCACAGGGAGACATGTAGAGACAGACAGGTAACCAGTTTATCACAGGGAGACATGTAGAGACAGACAGGTAACCAGTCTATCATGGGGCCGACATGTAGAGACAGACAGGTAACCAGTCTATCACAGGGAGACATGTAGAGACAGACAGGTAACCAGTCTATCACAGGGGGACATGTAGAGACAGACAGGTAACCAGTCTTTCACAGGGAGACATGTAGAGACAGACAGGTAACCAGTCTATCACAGGGAGACATGTAGAGACAGACAGGTAACCAGTCTATCACAGGGGGACATGTAGAGACAGACAGGTAACCAGTCTATCACAGGGAGACATGTAGAGACAGACAGGTAACCAGTCTATCACAGGGAGACATGTAGAGACAGACAGGTAACCAGTCTATCACAGGGAGACATGTAAAGACAGACAGGTAACCAGTCTATCACAGGGAGACATGTAGAGACAGACAGGTGACCAGTCTATCACAGGGAGACATGTAGAGACAGACAGGTAACCAGTCTATCACAGGGAGACATGTAGAGACAGACAGGTAACCAGTCTATCACAGGGCTGACATGTAGAGACAGACAGGTAACCAGTCTATCACAGGGAGACATGTAGAGACAGACAGGTAACCAGTCTATCACAGGGAGACATGTACAGACAGACAGGTAACCAGTCTATCATAGGGCTGACATGTAGAGACAGGGGACATGTAGAGACAGACAGGTAACCAGTCTATCACATGGAGACATGTGGAGACAGACAGGTAACCAGTCTATCACAGGGAGACATGTAGAGACCGACAGGTAACCAGTCTATCACAGGGAGACATGTAGAGACAGACAGGTAACCAGTCTATCACAGGGCTGACATGTAGAGACAGACAGGTAACCAGTCTATCACGGGGCCGACATGGAGAGACAGACAGGTAACCAGTCTATCACAGGGAGACATGTAGAGACAGACAGGTAACCAGTCTATCACAGGGGGACATGTAGAGACAGACAGGTAACCAGTCTATCACAGGGAGACATGTAGAGACAGACAGGTAACCAGTCTATCACATGGAGACATGTAGAGACAGACAGGTAACCAGTCTATCACAGGGGGACATGTAGAGACAGACAGGTAACCAGTCTATCACAGGGAGACATGTAGAGACAGACAGGTAACCAGTCTATCACAGGGAGACATGGAGAGACAGACAGGTAACCAGTCTATCACAGGGAGACATGTAAAGACAGACAGGTAACCAGTCTATCACAGGGAGACATGTAGAGACAGACAGGTAACCAGTCTATCACAGGGGGACATGTAGAGACAGACAGGTAACCAGTCTATCACAGGGAGACATGTAGAGACAGACAGGTAACCAGTCTATCACAGGGAGACATGGAGAGACAGACAGGTAACCAGTCTATCACAGGGAGACATGTAAAGACAGACAGGTGACCAGTCTATCACAGGGAGACATGTAGAGACAGACAGGTAACCAGTCTATCACAGGGGGACATGTAGAGACAGACAGGTAACCAGTCTATCACAGGGAGACATGTAGAGACAGATAGGTAACCAGTCTATCACAGGGAGACATGTAGAGACAGACAGGTAACCAGTCTATCACGGGGCCGACATGTAGAGACAGACAGGTAACCAGTCTATCACAGGGAGACATGTAGAGACAGACAGGTAACCAGTCTATCACAGGGCTGACATGTCGAGACAGACAGGTAACCAGTCTATCATAGGGCTGACATGTAGAGACAGACAGGTAACCAGTCTATCACATGGAGACATGTGGAGACAGACACGTAACCAGTCTATCACATGGAGACATGTAGAGACAGACAGGTAACCAGTCTATCACAGGGAGACATGTAGAGACCGACAGGTAACCAGTCTATCACAGGGGGACATGTAGAGACAGACAGGTAACCAGTCTATCACATGGAGACATGTGGAGACAGACAGGTAACCAGTCTATCACGGGGCCGACATGTAGAGACAGACAGGTAACCAGTCTATCACAGGGAGACATGTAGAGACAGACAGGTAACCAGTCTATCACAGGGGGACATGTAGAGACAGACAGGTAACCAGTCTATCACAGGGAGACATGTAGAGACAGACAGGTAACCAGTCTATCACAGGGAGACATGTAGAGACAGACAGGTAACCAGTCTATCACAGGGCCGACATTTAGAGACAGACAGGTAACCAGTCTATCACAGGGAGACATGTAGAGACAGACAGGTAACCAGTCTATCACAGGGCTGACATGTAGAGACAGACAGGTGACCAGTGTATCACAGGGCTGACATGTAGAGAGAGACAGGTGACCAGTCTATCACAGGGCTGACATGTAGAGACAGACAGGTAACCAGTCTATCACAGGCTGACATGTAGAGACAGACAGGTGACCAGTCTATCACAGGGCTGACATGTAGAGACAGACAGGTAACCAGTCTATCACAGGGAGACATGTAGAGACAGACAGGTAACCAGTCTATCACAGGGAGACATGGAGAGACAGACAGGTAACCAGTCTATCACAGGGAGACATGTAAAGACAGACAGGTAACCAGTCTATCACAGGGAGACATGTAGAGACAGACAGGTGACCAGTCTATCACAGGGAGACATGTAGAGACAGACAGGTAACCAGTCTATCACAGGGGGACATGTAGAGACAGACAGGTAACCAGTCTATCACAGGGAGACATGTAGAGACAGATAGGTAACCAGTCTATCACAGGGAGACATGTAGAGACAGACAGGTAACCAGTCTATCACGGGGCCGACATGTAGAGACAGACAGGTAACCAGTCTATCACAGGGAGACATGTAGAGACAGACAGGTAACCAGTCTATCACAGGGCTGACATGTCGAGACAGACAGGTAACCAGTCTATCACATGGAGACATGTGGAGACAGACACGTAACCAGTCTATCACATGGAGACATGTAGAGACAGACAGGTAACCAGTCTATCACAGGGAGACATGTAGAGACCGACAGGTAACCAGTCTATCACAGGGGGACATGTAGAGACAGACAGGTAACCAGTCTATCACATGGAGACATGTGGAGACAGACAGGTAACCAGTCTATCACGGGGCCGACATGTAGAGACAGACAGGTAACCAGTCTATCACAGGGAGACATGTAGAGACAGACAGGTAACCAGTCTATCACAGGGGGACATGTAGAGACAGACAGGTAACCAATCTATCACATGGAGACATGTGGAGACAGACAGGTAACCAGTCTATCACAGGGAGACATGTAGAGACAGACAGGTAACCAGTCTATCACAGGGAGACATGTAGAGACAGACAGGTAACCAGTCTATCACAGGGAGACATGTAGAGACAGACAGGTAACCAGTCTATCACAGGGCCGACATTTAGAGACAGACAGGTAACCAGTCTATCACAGGGAGACATGTAGAGACAGACAGGTAACCAGTCTATCACAGGGCTGACATGTAGAGACAGACAGGTGACCAGTCTATCACAGGGCTGACATGTAGAGAGAGACAGGTGACCAGTCTATCACAGGGCTGACATGTAGAGACAGACAGGTAACCAGTCTATCACAGGGAGACATGTAGAGACAGACAGGTAACCAGTTTATCACAGGGAGACATGTAGAGACAGACAGGTAACCAGTCTATCACAGGGAGACATGTAGAGACAGACAGGTAACCAGTCTATCACAGGGCTGACATGTAGAGACAGACAGGCAACCAGTCTATCACAGGGCTGACATGTAGAGACAGACAGGTAACCAGTCTATCACAGGGCCGACATGTAGAGACAGACAGGTAACCAGTCTATCACAGGGAGACATGTAGAGACAGACAGGTAACCAGTCTATCACAGGGAGACATGTAGAGACAGACAGGTAACCAGTCTATCACAGGGGGACATGTAGAGACAGACAGGTAACCAGTCTATCACAGGGAGACATGTAGAGACAGACAGGTAACCAGTCTATCACAGGGAGACATGTAGAGACAGACAGGTAACCAGTCTATCACAGGGAGACATGTAAAGACAGACAGGTAACCAGTCTATCACAGGGAGACATGTAGAGACAGACAGGTGACCAGTCTATC
This sequence comes from Eutrigla gurnardus, assembly GCF_963514095.1. NCBI lineage: Eukaryota > Metazoa > Chordata > Actinopteri > Perciformes > Triglidae > Eutrigla > Eutrigla gurnardus. The sequence goes on from NC_139925.1 coordinate 499,382, forward strand.
ACAGGGAGACATGTAGAGACAGACAGGTAACCAGTCTATCACAGGGAGACATGTAGAGACAGACAGGTAACCAGTCTATCACAGGGCTGACATGTAGAGACAGACAGGTAACCAGTCTATCACAGGGAGACATGTAGAGACAGACAGGTAACCAGTCTATCACAGGGAGACATGTACAGACAGACAGGTAACCAGTCTATCACAGGGAGACATGTAGAGACCGACAGGTAACCAGTCTATCACAGGGGGACATGTACAGACAGACAGGTAACCAGTCTATCACAGGGCTGACATGTAGAGACAGACAGGTAACCAGTCTATCATAGGGCTGACATGTAGAGACAGACAGGTGACCAGTCTATCACAGGGCTGACATGTAGAGACAGACAGGTAACCAGTCTATCACAGGGGGACATGTAGAGACAGACAGGTAACCAGTCTATCACAGGGAGACATGTAGAGACAGACAGGTAACCAGTCTATCACAGGGCTGACATGTAGAGACAGACAGGTAACCAGTCTATCATAGGGCTGACATGTAGAGACAGACAGGTAACCAGTCTATCACATGGAGACATGTGGAGACAGACAGGTAACCAGTCTATCACAGGGAGACATGTAGAGACAGACAGGTAACCAGTCTATCACAGGGAGACATGTAGAGACCGACAGGTAACCAGTCTATCACAGGGGGACATGTAGAGACAGACAGGTAACCAGTCTATCATAGGGCTGACATGTAGAGACAGACAGGTGACCAGTCTATCACAGGGCTGACATGTAGAGACAGACAGGTAACCAGTCTATCACAGGGAGACATGTAGAGACAGACAGGTAACCAGTCTATCACAGGGAGACATGTAGAGACAGACAGGTAATCAGTCTATCACAGGGCTGACATGTAGAGACAGACAGGCAACCAGTCTATCACAGGGCTGACATGTAGAGACAGACAGGTAACCAGTCTATCACAGGGCCGACATGTAGAGACAGACAGGTAACCAGTCTATCACAGGGAGACATGTAGAGACAGACAGGTAACCAGTCTATCACAGGGAGACATGTAGAGACAGACAGGTAACCAGTCTATCATGGGGCCGACATTTAGAGACAGACAGGTAACCAGTCTATCACAGGGAGACATGTAGAGACAGACAGGTAACCAGTCTATCACAGGGGGACATGTAGAGACAGACAGGTAACCAGTCTTTCACAGGGAGACATGTAGAGACAGACAGGTAACCAGTCTATCACAGGGAGACATGTAGAGACAGACAGGTAACCAGTCTATCACAGGGGGACATGTAGAGACAGACAGGTAACCAGTCTATCACAGGGAGACATGTAGAGACAGACAGGTAACCAGTCTATCACAGGGAGACATGTAGAGACAGACAGGTAACCAGTCTTTCACAGGGAGACATGTAAAGACAGACAGGTAACCAGTCTATCACAGGGAGACATGTAGAGACAGACAGGTGACCAGTCTATCACAGGGAGACATGTAGAGACAGACAGGTAACCAGTCTATCACAGGGAGACATGTAGAGACAGACAGGTAACCAGTCTATCACAGGGCTGACATGTAGAGACAGACAGGTAACCAGTCTATCACAGGGAGACATGTAGAGACAGACAGGAAACCAGTCTATCACAGGGCTGACATGTAGAGACAGACAGGTAACCAGTCTATCACAGGTCCGACATGTAGAGACAGACAGGTAACCAGTCTATCACAGGGAGACATGTAGAGACAGACAGGTAACCAGTCTATCACAGGGACACATGTAGAGACAGACTGGTAACCAGTCTATCATGGGGCCGACATGTAGAGACAGACAGGTAACCAGTCTATCACAGGGAGACATGTAGAGACAGACAGGTAACCAGTCTATCACAGGGGGACATGTAGAGACAGACAGGTAACCAGTCTATCACAGGGAGACATGTAGAGACAGACAGGTAACCAGTCTATCACAGGGAGACATGTAGAGACAGACAGGTAACCAGTCTATCACAGGGAGACATGTAAAGACAGACAGGTGACCAGTCTATCACAGGGAGACATGTAGAGACAGACAGGTAACCAGTCTATCACAGGGCTGACATGTAGAGACAGACAGGTAACCAGTCTATCACAGGGAGACATGTAGAGACAGACAGGTAACCAGTCTATCACAGGGAGACATGTACAGACAGACAGGTAACCAGTCTATCACAGGGCTGACATGTAGAGACAGACAGGTAACCAGTCTATCACAGGGCTGACATGTAGAGACAGACAGGTAACCAGTCTATCATAGGGCTGACATGTAGAGACAGACAGGTAACCAGTCTATCACATGGAGACATGTGGAGACAGACACGTAACCAGTCTATCACAGGGAGACATGTAGAGACAGACAGGTAACCAGTCTATCACAGGGAGACATGTAGAGACCGACAGGTAACCAGTCTATCACAGGGGGACATGTAGAGACAGACAGGTAACCAGTCTATCACATGGAGACATGTGGAGACAGACAGGTAACCAGTCTATCACAGGGAGACATGTAGAGACCGACAGGTAACCAGTCTATCACAGGGAGACATGTAGAGACAGACAGGTAACCAGTCTATCACGGGGCCGACATGGAGAGACAGACAGGTAACCAGTCTATCACAGGGAGACATGTAGAGACAGACAGGTAACCAGTCTATCACAGGGGGACATGTAGAGACAGACAGGTAACCAGTCTATCACAGGGAGACATGTAGAGACAGACAGGTAACCAGTCTATCACATGGAGACATGTAGAGACAGAGAGGTAACCAGTCTATCACAGGGGGACATGTAGAGACAGACATTTAACCAGTCTATCACAGGGAGACATGTAGAGACAGACAGGTAACCAGTCTATCACAGGGAGACATGGAGAGACAGACAGGTAACCAGTCTATCACAGGGAGACATGTAAAGACAGACAGGTAACCAGTCTATCACAGGGAGACATGTAGAGACAGACAGGTGACCAGTCTATCACAGGGAGACATGTAGAGACAGACAGGTAACCAGTCTATCACAGGGGGACATGTAGAGACAGACAGGTAACCAGTCTATCACAGGGAGACATGTAGAGACAGATAGGTAACCAGTCTATCACAGGGAGACATGAAGAGACAGACAGGTAACCAGTCTATCACGGGGCCGACATGTAGAGACAGACAGGTAACCAGTCTATCACAGGGAGACATGTAGAGACAGACAGGTAACCAGTCTATCACAGGGGGACATGTAGAGACAGACAGGTAACCAATCTATCACATGGAGACATGTAGAGACAGACAGGTAACCAGTCTATCACAGGGAGACATGTAGAGACAGACAGGTAACCAGTCTATCATGGGGCCGACATGTAGAGACAGACAGGTAACCAGTCTATCACAGGGAGACATGTAGAGACAGACAGGTAACCAGTCTATCACAGGGGGACATGTAGAGACAGACAGGTAACCAGTCTATCACAGGGAGACATGTAGAGACAGACAGGTAACCAGTGTATCACAGGGAGACATGTAGAGACAGACAGGTAACCAGTCTATCACAGGGGGACATGTAGAGACAGACAGGTAACCAGTCTATCACAGGGAGACATGTAGAGACAGACAGGTAACCAGTCTATCACAGGGAGACATGTAGAGACAGACAGGTAACCAGTCTATCACAGGGAGACATGTAAAGACAGACAGGTAACCAGTCTATCACAGGGAGACATGTAGAGACAGACAGGTGACCAGTCTATCACAGGGAGACATGTAGAGACAGACAGGTAACCAGTCTATCACAGGGAGACATGTAGAGACAGACAGGTAACCAGTCTATCACAGGGCTGACATGTAGAGACAGACAGGTAACCAGTCTATCACAGGGAGACATGTAGAGACAGACAGGTAACCAGTCTATCACAGGGAGACATGTACAGACAGACAGGTAACCAGTCTATCACAGGGAGACATGTAGAGACCGACAGGTAACCAGTCTATCACAGGGGGACATGTACAGACAGACAGGTAACCAGTCTATCACAGGGCTGACATGTAGAAACAGACAGGTAACCAGTCTATCATAGGGCTGACATGTAGAGACAGACAGGTGACCAGTCTATCACAGGGCTGACATGTAGAGACAGACAGGTAACCAGTCTATCACAGGGGGACATGTAGAGACAGACAGGTAACCAGTCTATCACAGGGAGACATGTAGAGACAGACAGGTAACCAGTCTATCACAGGGAGACATGTAGAGACAGACAGGTAACCAGTCTATCACAGGGAGACATGTAAAGACAGACAGGTAACCAGTCTATCACAGGGAGACATGTAGAGACAGACAGGTGACCAGTCTATCACAGGGAGACATGTAGAGACAGACAGGTAACCAGTCTATCACAGGGAGACATGTAGAGACAGACAGGTAACCAGTCTATCACAGGGAGACATGTACAGACAGACAGGTAACCAGTCTATCACAGGGCTGACATGTAGAGACAGACAGGTAACCAGTCTATCACAGGGCTGACATGTAGAGACAGACAGGTAACCAGTCTATCATAGGGCTGACATGTAGAGACAGACAGGTAACCAGTCTATCACATGGAGACATGTGGAGACAGACAGGTAACCAGTCTATCACAGGGAGACATGTAGAGACAGACAGGTAACCAGTCTATCACATGGAGACATGTAGAGACCGACAGGTAACCAGTCTATCACAGGGGGACATGTAGAGACAGACAGGTAACCAGTCTATCATAGGGCTGACATGTAGAGACAGACAGGTGACCAGTCTATCACAGGGAGACATGTAGAGACAGACAGGTAACCAGTCTATCACAGGGAGACATGTAGAGACAGACAGGTAACCAGTCTATCACAGGGCTGACATGTAGAGACAGACAGGCAACCAGTCTATCACAGGGCTGACATGTAGAGACAGACAGGTAACCAGTCTATCACAGGGCCGACATGTAGAGACAGACAGGTAACCAGTCTATCACAGGGAGACATGTAGAGACAGACAGGTAACCAGTCTATCACAGGGAGACATGTAGAGACAGACAGGTAACCAGTCTATCATGGGGCCGACATGTAGAGACAGACAGGTAACCAGTCTATCACAGGGAGACATGTAGAGACAGACAGGTAACCAGTCTATCACAGGGGGACATGTAGAGACAGACAGGTAACCAGTCTTTCACAGGGAGACATGTAGAGACAGACAGGTAACCAGTCTATCACAGGGAGACATGTAGAGACAGAGAGGTAACCAGTCTATCACAGGGAGACATGTAGAGACAGACAGGTAACCAGTCTATCACAGGGAGACATGTAAAGACAGACAGGTAACCAGTCTATCACAGGGAGACATGTAGAGACAGACAGGTGACCAGTCTATCACAGGGAGACATGTAGAGACAGACAGGTAACCAGTCTATCACAGGGAGACATGTAGAGACAGACAGGTAACCAGTCTATCACAGGGCTGACATGTAGAGACAGACAGGTAACCAGTCTATCACAGGGAGACATGTAGAGACAGACAGGTAACCAGTCTATCACAGGGAGACATGTACAGACAGACAGGTAACCAGTCTATCACAGGGCTGACATGTAGAGACAGACAGGTAACCAGTCTATCACAGGGCTGACATGTAGAGACAGACAGGTAACCAGTCTATCATAGGGCTGACATGTAGAGACAGACAGGTAACCAGTCTATCACATGGAGACATGTGGAGACAGACACGTAACCAGTCTATCACAGGGAGACATGTAGAGACAGACAGGTAACCAGTCTATCACAGGGAGACATGTAGAGACCGACAGGTAACCAGTCTATCACAGGGGGACATGTAGAGACAGACAGGTAACCAGTCTATCACATGGAGACATGTGGAGACAGACATGTAACCAGTCTATCACAGGGAGACATGTAGAGACCGACAGGTAACCACTCTATCACAGGGAGACATGTAGAGACAGACAGGTAACCAGTCTATCACAGGGCTGACATGTAGAGACAGACAGGTAACCAGTCTATCACAGGGCTGACATGTAGAGACAGACAGGTAACCAGTCTATCATAGGGCTGACATGTAGAGACAGACAGGTAACCAGTCTATCACAGGGAGACATGTAGAGACAGACAGGTAACCAGTCTATCACAGGGAGACATGTACAGACAGACAGGTAACCAGTCTATCACAGGGAGACATGTAGAGACCGACAGGTAACCAGTCTATCACAGGGGGACATGTACAGACAGACAGGTAACCAGTCTATCACAGGGCTGACATGTAGAAACAGACAGGTAACCAGTCTATCATAGGGCTGACATGTAGAGACAGACAGGTGACCAGTCTATCACAGGGCTGACATGTAGAGACAGACAGGTAACCAGTCTATCACAGGGGGACATGTAGAGACAGACAGGTAACCAGTCTATCACAGGGAGACATGTAGAGACAGACAGGTAACCAGTCTATCACAGGGAGACATGTAGAGACAGACAGGTAACCAGTCTATCACAGGGAGACATGTAAAGACAGACAGGTAACCAGTCTATCACAGGGAGACATGTAGAGACAGACAGGTGACCAGTCTATCACAGGGAGACATGTAGAGACAGACAGGTAACCAGTCTATCACAGGGAGACATGTAGAGACAGACAGGTAACCAGTCTATCACAGGGAGACATGTACAGACAGACAGGTAACCAGTCTATCACAGGGCTGACATGTAGAGACAGACAGGTAACCAGTCTATCACAGGGCTGACATGTAGAGACAGACAGGTAACCAGTCTATCATAGGGCTGACATGTAGAGACAGACAGGTAACCAGTCTATCACATGGAGACATGTGGAGACAGACAGGTAACCAGTCTATCACAGGGAGACATGTAGAGACAGACAGGTAACCAGTCTATCACATGGAGACATGTAGAGACCGACAGGTAACCAGTCTATCACAGGGGGACATGTAGAGACAGACAGGTAACCAGTCTATCATAGGGCTGACATGTAGAGACAGACAGGTGACCAGTCTATCACAGGGAGACATGTAGAGACAGACAGGTAACCAGTCTATCACAGGGAGACATGTAGAGACAGACAGGTAACCAGTCTATCACAGGGCTGACATGTAGAGACAGACAGGCAACCAGTCTATCACAGGGCTGACATGTAGAGACAGACAGGTAACCAGTCTATCACAGGGCCGACATGTAGAGACAGACAGGTAACCAGTCTATCACAGGGAGACATGTAGAGACAGACAGGTAACCAGTCTATCACAGGGAGACATGTAGAGACAGACAGGTAACCAGTCTATCATGGGGCCGACATGTAGAGACAGACAGGTAACCAGTCTATCACAGGGAGACATGTAGAGACAGACAGGTAACCAGTCTATCACAGGGGGACATGTAGAGACAGACAGGTAACCAGTCTTTCACAGGGAGACATGTAGAGACAGACAGGTAACCAGTCTATCACAGGGAGACATGTAGAGACAGACAGGTAACCAGTCTATCACAGGGAGACATGTAGAGACAGACAGGTAACCAGTCTATCACAGGGAGACATGTAAAGACAGACAGGTAACCAGTCTATCACAGGGAGACATGTAGAGACAGACAGGTGACCAGTCTATCACAGGGAGACATGTAGAGACAGACAGGTAACCAGTCTATCACAGGGAGACATGTAGAGACAGACAGGTAACCAGTCTATCACAGGGCTGACATGTAGAGACAGACAGGTAACCAGTCTATCACAGGGAGACATGTAGAGACAGACAGGTAACCAGTCTATCACAGGGAGACATGTACAGACAGACAGGTAACCAGTCTATCACAGGGCTGACATGTAGAGACAGACAGGTAACCAGTCTATCACAGGGCTGACATGTAGAGACAGACAGGTAACCAGTCTATCATAGGGCTGACATGTAGAGACAGACAGGTAACCAGTCTATCACATGGAGACATGTGGAGACAGACACGTAACCAGTCTATCACAGGGAGACATGTAGAGACAGACAGGTAACCAGTCTATCACAGGGAGACATGTAGAGACCGACAGGTAACCAGTCTATCACAGGGGGACATGTAGAGACAGACAGGTAACCAGTCTATCACATGGAGACATGTGGAGACAGACATGTAACCAGTCTATCACAGGGAGACATGTAGAGACCGACAGGTAACCACTCTATCACAGGGAGACATGTAGAGACAGACAGGTAACCAGTCTATCACAGGGCTGACATGTAGAGACAGACAGGTAACCAGTCTATCACAGGGCTGACATGTAGAGACAGACAGGTAACCAGTCTATCATAGGGCTGACATGTAGAGACAGACAGGTAACCAGTCTATCACAGGGAGACATGTAGAGACAGACAGGTAACCAGTCTATCACAGGGAGACATGTACAGACAGACAGGTAACCAGTCTATCACAGGGCTGACATGTAGAGACAGACAGGTAACCAGTCTATCACAGGGAGACATGTACAGACAGACAGGTAACCAGTCTATCACAGGGCTGACATGTAGAGACAGACAGGTAACCAGTCTATCACAGGGCTGACATGTAGAGACAGACAGGTAACCAGTCTATCATAGGGCTGACATGTAGAGACAGACAGGTAACCAGTCTATCACATGGAGACATGTGGAGACAGACAGGTAACCAGTCTATCACAGGGAGACATGTAGAGACAGACAGGTAACCAGTCTATCACAGGGAGACATGTAGAGACCGACAGGTAACCAGTCTATCACAGGGGGACATGTAGAGACAGACAGGTAACCAGTCTATCACAGGGCTGACATGTAGAGACAGACAGGTAACCAGTCTATCACAGGGAGACATGTAGAGACAGACAGGTAACCAGTCTATCACAGGGAGACATGTAGAGACAGACAGGTAACCAGTCTATCACAGGGCTGACATGTAGAGACAGACAGGCAACCAGTCTATCACAGGGCTGACATGTAGAGACAGACAGGTAACCAGTCTATCACAGGGCCGACATGTAGAGACAGACAGGTAACCAGTCTATCACAGGGAGACATGTAGAGACAGACAGGTAACCAGTCTATCACAGGGAGACATGTAGAGACAGACAGGTAACCAGTCTATCACAGGGAGACATGTAGAGACAGACAGGTAACCAGTCTATCACAGGGAGACATGTAAAGACAGACAGGTAACCAGTCTATCACAGGGAGACATGTAGAGACAGACAGGTGACCAGTCTATCACAGGGAGACATGTAGAGACAGACAGGTAACCAGTCTATCACAGGGAGACATGTAGAGACAGACAGGTAACCAGTCTATCACAGGGCTGACATGTAGAGACAGACAGGTAACCAGTCTATCACAGGGATACATGTAGAGACAGACAGGTAACCAGTCTATCACAGGGAGACATGTACAGACAGACAGGTAACCAGTCTATCACAGGGCTGACATGTAGAGACAGACAGGTAACCAGTCTATCACAGGGCTGACATGTAGAGACAGACAGGTAACCAGTCTATCATAGGGCTGACATGTAGAGACAGACAGGTAACCAGTCTATCACATGGAGACATGTGGAGACAGACACGTAACCAGTCTATCACAGGGAGACATGTACAGACAGACAGGTAACCAGTCTATCACAGGGCTGACATGTAGAGACAGACAGGTAACCAGTCTATCACAGGGCTGACATGTAGAGACAGACAGGTAACCAGTCTATCATAGGGCTGACATGTAGAGACAGACAGGTAACCAGTCTATCACATGGAGACATGTGGAGACAGACACGTAACCAGTCTATCACAGGGAGACATGTAGAGACAGACAGGTAACCAGTCTATCACAGGGAGACATGTAGAGACCGACAGGTAACCAGTCTATCACAGGGGGACATGTAGAGACAGACAGGTAACCAGTCTATCACATGGAGACATGTGGAGACAGACATGTAACCAGTCTATCACAGGGAGACATGTAGAGACCGACAGGTAACCACTCTATCACAGGGAGACATGTAGAGACAGACAGGTAACCAGTCTATCACAGGGCTGACATGTAGAGACAGACAGGTAACCAGTCTATCACAGGGCTGACATGTAGAGACAGACAGGTAACCAGTCTATCATAGGGCTGACATGTAGAGACAGACAGGTAACCAGTCTATCACAGGGAAACATGTAGAGACAGACAGGTAACCAGTCTATCACAGGGAGACATGTACAGACAGACAGGTAACCAGTCTATCACAGGGCTGACATGTAGAGACAGACAGGTAACCAGTCTATCACAGGGAGACATGTACAGACAGACAGGTAACCAGTCTATCACAGGGCTGACATGTAGAGACAGACAGGTAACCAGTCTATCACAGGGCTGACATGTAGAGACAGACAGGTAACCAGTCTATCATAGGGCTGACATGTAGAGACAGACAGGTAACCAGTCTATCACATGGAGACATGTGGAGACAGACAGGTAACCAGTCTATCACAGGGAGACATGTAGAGACAGACAGGTAACCAGTCTATCACAGGGAGACATGTAGAGACCGACAGGTAACCAGTCTATCACAGGGGGACATGTAGAGACAGACAGGTAACCAGTCTATCACAGGGCTGACATGTAGAGACAGACAGGTAACCAGTCTATCAAAGGGAGACATGTAGAGACAGACAGGTAACCAGTCTATCACAGGGAGACATGTAGAGACAGACAGGTAACCAGTCTATCACAGGGCTGACATGTAGAGACAGACAGGCAACCAGTCTATCACAGGGCTGACATGTAGAGACAGACAGGTAACCAGTCTATCACAGGGCCGACATGTAGAGACAGACAGGTAACCAGTCTATCACAGGGAGACATGTAGAGACAGACAGGTAACCAGTCTATCATGGGGCCGACATGTAGAGACAGACAGGTAACCAGTCTATCATGGGGCCGACATGTAGAGACAGACAGGTAACCAGTCTATCATGGGGCCGACATGTAGAGACAGACAGGTGACCAGTCTATCACAGGGAGACATGTAGAGACAGACAGGTAACCAGTCTATCACAGGGAGACATGTAGAGACAGACAGGTAACCAGTCTATCACAGGGAGACATGTACAGACAGACAGGTAACCAGTCTATCACAGGGCTGACATGTAGAGACAGACAGGTAACCAGTCTATCACAGGGCTGACATGTAGAGACAGACAGGTAACCAGTCTATCATAGGGCTGACATGTAGAGACAGACAGGTAACCAGTCTATCACATGGAGACATGTGGAGACAGACAGGTAACCAGTCTATCACAGGGAGACATGTAGAGACAGACAGGTAACCAGTCTATCACAGGGAGACATGTAGAGACCGACAGGTAACCAGTCTATCACAGGGGGACATGTAGAGACAGACAGGTAACCAGTCTATCATAGGGCTGACATGTAGAGACAGACAGGTGACCAGTCTATCACAGGGCTGACATGTAGAGACAGACAGGTAACCAGTCTATCACAGGGAGACATGTAGAGACAGACAGGTAACCAGTCTATCACAGGGAGACATGTAGAGACAGACAGGTAACCAGTCTATCACAGGGCTGACATGTAGAGACAGACAGGCAACCAGTCTATCACAGGGCTGACATGTAGAGACAGACAGGTAACCAGTCTATCACAGGGCCGACATGTAGAGACAGACAGGTAACCAGTCTATCACAGGGAGACATGTAGAGACAGACAGGTAACCAGTCTATCACAGGGAGACATGTAGAGACAGACAGGTAACCAGTCTATCATGGGGCCGACATGTAGAGACAGACAGGTAACCAGTCTATCACAGGGAGACATGTAGAGACAGACAGGTAACCAGTCTATCACAGGGGGACATGTAGAGACAGACAGGTAACCAGTCTTTCACAGGGAGACATGTAGAGACAGACAGGTAACCAGTCTATCACAGGGAGACATGTAGAGACAGACAGGTAACCAGTCTATCACAGGGGGACATGTAGAGACAGACAGGTAACCAGTCTATCACAGGGAGACATGTAGAGACAGACAGGTAACCAGTCTATCACAGGGAGACATGTAGAGACAGACAGGTAACCAGTCTATCACAGGGCTGACATGTAGAGACAGACAGGTAACCAGTCTATCATAGGGCTGACATGTAGAGACAGACAGGTAACCAGTCTATCACATGGAGACATGTGGAGACAGACACGTAACCAGTCTATCACAGGGAGACATGTAGAGACAGACAGGTAACCAGTCTATCACAGGGAGACATGTAGAGACCGACAGGTAACCAGTCTATCACAGGGGGACATGTAGAGACAGACAGGTAACCAGTCTATCACATGGAGACATGTGGAGACAGACATGTAACCAGTCTATCACAGGGAGACATGTAGAGACCGACAGGTAACCACTCTATCACAGGGAGACATGTAGAGACAGACAGGTAACCAGTCTATCACAGGGCTGACATGTAGAGACAGACAGGTAACCAGTCTATCACAGGGCTGACATGTAGAGACAGACAGGTAACCAGTCTATCATAGGGCTGACATGTAGAGACAGACAGGTAACCAGTCTATCACAGGGAGACATGTAGAGACAGACAGGTAACCAGTCTATCACAGGGAGACATGTACAGACAGACAGGTAACCAGTCTATCACAGGGCTGACATGTAGAGACAGACAGGTAACCAGTCTATCACAGGGAGACATGTACAGACAGACAGGTAACCAGTCTATCACAGGGCTGACATGTAGAGACAGACAGGTAACCAGTCTATCACAGGGCTGACATGTAGAGACAGACAGGTAACCAGTCTATCATAGGGCTGACATGTAGAGACAGACAGGTAACCAGTCTATCACATGGAGACATGTGGAGAAAGACAGGTAACCAGTCTATCACAGGGAGACATGTAGAGACAGACAGGTAACCAGTCTATCACAGGGAGACATGTAGAGACCGACAGGTAACCAGTCTATCACAGGGGGACATGTAGAGACAGACAGGTAACCAGTCTATCACAGGGCTGACATGTAGAGACAGACAGGTAACCAGTCTATCACAGGGAGACATGTAGAGACAGACAGGTAACCAGTCTATCACAGGGAGACATGTAGAGACAGACAGGTAACCAGTCTATCACAGGGCTGACATGTAGAGACAGACAGGCAACCAGTCTATCACAGGGCTGACATGTAGAGACAGACAGGTAACCAGTCTATCACAGGGCCGACATGTAGAGACAGACAGGTAACCAGTCTATCACAGGGAGACATGTAGAGACAGACAGGTAACCAGTCTATCACAGGGAGACATGTAGAGACAGACAGGTAACCAGTCTATCATGGGGCCGACATGTAGAGACAGACAGGTAACCAGTCTATCACAGGGAGACATGTAGAGACAGACAGGTAACCAGTCTATCACAGGGGGACATGTAGAGACAGACAGGTAACCAGTCTATCACAGGGAGACATGTAGAGACAGACAGGTAACCAGTCTATCACAGGGAGACATGTAGAGACAGACAGGTAACCAGTCTATCACAGGGGGACATGTAGAGACAGACAGGTAACCAGTCTATCACAGGGAGACATGAAGAGACAGACAGGTAACCAGTCTATCACAGGGAGACATGTAGAGACAGACAGGTAACCAGTCTATCACAGGGAGACATGTAAAGACAGACAGGTAACCAGTCTATCACAGGGAGACATGTAGAGACAGACAGGTGACCAGTCTATCACAGGGAGACATGTAGAGACAGACAGGTAACCAGTCTATCACAGGGGGACATGTAGAGACAGACAGGTAACCAATCTATCACATGGAGACATGTGGAGACAGACAGGTAACCAGTCTATCACAGGGAGACATGTAGAGACAGACAGGTAACCTGTCTATCACAGGGAGACATGTAGAGACAGACAGGTAACCAGTCTATCACAGGGAGACATGTAGAGACAGACAGGTAACCAGTCTATCACAGGGCCGACATTTAGAGACAGACAGGTAACCAGTCTATCACAGGGAGACATGTAGAGACAGACAGGTAACCAGTCTATCACAGGGCTGACATGTAGAGACAGACAGGTGACCAGTCTATCACAGGGCTGACATGTAGAGACAGACAGGTAACCAGTCTATCACAGGGCCGACATTTAGAGACAGACAGGTAACCAGTCTATCACAGGGAGACATGTAGAGACAGACAGGTAACCAGTCTATCACAGGGCTGACATGTAGAGACAGACAGGTGACCAGTCTATCACAGGGCTGACATGTAGAGAGAGACAGGTGACCAGTCTATCACAGGGCTGACATGTAGAGACAGACAGGTAACCAGTCTATCACAGGCTGACATGTAGAGACAGACAGGTGACCAGTCTATCACAGGGCTGACATGTAGAGACAGACAGGTAACCAGTCTATCACAGGGAGACATGTAGAGACAGACAGGTAACCAGTCTATCACAGGGAGACATGTAGAGACAGACAGGTAACCAGTCTATCACAGGGAGACATGTAGAGACAGACAGGTAACCAGTCTATCACAGGGCTGACATGTAGAGACAGACAGGCAACCAGTCTATCACAGGGCTGACATGTAGAGACAGACAGGTAACCAGTCTATCACAGGGCCGACATGTAGAGACAGACAGGTAACCAGTCTATCACAGGGAGACATGTAGAGACAGACAGGTAACCAGTCTATCACAGGGAGACATGTAGAGACAGACAGGTAACCAGTCTATCACAGGGCTGACATGTAGAGACAGACAGGCAACCAGTCTATCACAGGGCTGACATGTAGAGACAGACAGGTAACCAGTCTATCACAGGGCCGACATGTAGAGACAGACAGGTAACCAGTCTATCACAGGGAGACATGTAGAGACAGACAGGTAACCAGTCTATCATGGGGCCGACATGTAGAGACAGACAGGTAACCAGTCTATCATGGGGCCGACATGTAGAGACAGACAGGTAACCAGTCTATCATGGGGCCGACATGTAGAGACAGACAGGTGACCAGTCTATCACAGGGAGACATGTAGAGACAGACAGGTAACCAGTCTATCACAGGGAGACATGTAGAGACAGACAGGTAACCAGTCTATCACAGGGAGACATGTACAGACAGACAGGTAACCAGTCTATCACAGGGCTGACATGTAGAGACAGACAGGTAACCAGTCTATCACAGGGCTGACATGTAGAGACAGACAGGTAACCAGTCTATCATAGGGCTGACATGTAGAGACAGACAGGTAACCAGTCTATCACATGGAGACATGTGGAGACAGACAGGTAACCAGTCTATCACAGGGAGACATGTAGAGACAGACAGGTAACCAGTCTATCACAGGGAGACATGTAGAGACCGACAGGTAACCAGTCTATCACAGGGGGACATGTAGAGACAGACAGGTAACCAGTCTATCATAGGGCTGACATGTAGAGACAGACAGGTGACCAGTCTATCACAGGGCTGACATGTAGAGACAGACAGGTAACCAGTCTATCACAGGGAGACATGTAGAGACAGACAGGTAACCAGTCTATCACAGGGAGACATGTAGAGACAGACAGGTAACCAGTCTATCACAGGGCTGACATGTAGAGACAGACAGGCAACCAGTCTATCACAGGGCTGACATGTAGAGACAGACAGGTAACCAGTCTATCACAGGGCCGACATGTAGAGACAGACAGGTAACCAGTCTATCACAGGGAGACATGTAGAGACAGACAGGTAACCAGTCTATCACAGGGAGACATGTAGAGACAGACAGGTAACCAGTCTATCATGGGGCCGACATGTAGAGACAGACAGGTAACCAGTCTATCACAGGGAGACATGTAGAGACAGACAGGTAACCAGTCTATCACAGGGGGACATGTAGAGACAGACAGGTAACCAGTCTTTCACAGGGAGACATGTAGAGACAGACAGGTAACCAGTCTATCACAGGGAGACATGTAGAGACAGACAGGTAACCAGTCTATCACAGGGGGACATGTAGAGACAGACAGGTAACCAGTCTATCACAGGGAGACATGTAGAGACAGACAGGTAACCAGTCTATCACAGGGAGACATGTAGAGACAGACAGGTAACCAGTCTATCACAGGGAGACATGTAAAGACAGACAGGTAACCAGTCTATCACAGGGAGACATGTAGAGACAGACAGGTGACCAGTCTATCACAGGGAGACATGTAGAGACAGACAGGTAACCAGTCTATCACAGGGAGACATGTAGAGACAGACAGGTAACCAGTCTATCACAGGGAGACATGTAGAGACAGACAGGTAACCAGTCTATCACAGGGCTGACATGTAGAGACAGACAGGTAACCAGTCTATCACAGGGAGACATGTAGAGACAGACAGGTAACCAGTCTATCACAGGGCTGACATGTAGAGACAGACAGGTAACCAGTCTATCACAGGGCTGACATGTAGAGACAGACAGGTAACCAGTCTATCATAGGGCTGACATGTAGAGACAGACAGGTAACCAGTCTATCACATGGAGACATGTGGAGACAGACACGTAACCAGTCTATCACAGGGAGACATGTAGAGACAGACAGGTAACCAGTCTATCACAGGGAGACATGTAGAGACCGACAGGTAACCAGTCTATCACAGGGGGACATGTAGAGACAGACAGGTAACCAGTCTATCACATGGAGACATGTGGAGACAGACATGTAACCAGTCTATCACAGGGAGACATGTAGAGACCGACAGGTAACCACTCTATCACAGGGAGACATGTAGAGACAGACAGGTAACCAGTCTATCACAGGGCTGACATGTAGAGACAGACAGGTAACCAGTCTATCACAGGGCTGACATGTAGAGACAGACAGGTAACCAGTCTATCATAGGGCTGACATGTAGAGACAGACAGGTAACCAGTCTATCACAGGGAGACATGTAGAGACAGACAGGTAACCAGTCTATCACAGGGAGACATGTACAGACAGACAGGTAACCAGTCTATCACAGGGCTGACATGTAGAGACAGACAGGTAACCAGTCTATCACAGGGAGACATGTACAGACAGACAGGTAACCAGTCTATCACAGGGCTGACATGTAGAGACAGACAGGTAACCAGTCTATCACAGGGCTGACATGTAGAGACAGACAGGTAACCAGTCTATCATAGGGCTGACATGTAGAGACAGACAGGTAACCAGTCTATCACATGGAGACATGTGGAGACAGACAGGTAACCAGTCTATCACAGGGCTGACATGTAGAGACAGACAGGTAACCAGTCTATCACAGGGCCGACATGTAGAGACAGACAGGTAACCAGTCTATCACAGGGAGACATGTAGAGACAGACAGGTAACCAGTCTATCATGGGGCCGACATGTAGAGACAGACAGGTAACCAGTCTATCATGGGGCCGACATGTAGAGACAGACAGGTAACCAGTCTATCATGGGGCCGACATGTAGAGACAGACAGGTGACCAGTCTATCACAGGGAGACATGTAGAGACAGACAGGTAACCAGTCTATCACAGGGAGACATGTAGAGACAGACAGGTAACCAGTCTATCACAGGGAGACATGTACAGACAGACAGGTAACCAGTCTATCACAGGGCTGACATGTAGAGACAGACAGGTAACCAGTCTATCACAGGGCTGACATGTAGAGACAGACAGGTAACCAGTCTATCATAGGGCTGACATGTAGAGACAGACAGGTAACCAGTCTATCACATGGAGACATGTGGAGAGAGACAGGTAACCAGTCTATCACAGGGAGACATGTAGAGACAGACAGGTAACCAGTCTATCACAGGGAGACATGTAGAGACCGACAGGTAACCAGTCTATCACAGGGGGACATGTAGAGACAGACAGGTAACCAGTCTATCATAGGGCTGACATGTAGAGACAGACAGGTGACCAGTCTATCACAGGGCTGACATGTAGAGACAGACAGGTAACCAGTCTATCACAGGGAGACATGTAGAGACAGACAGGTAACCAGTCTATCACAGGGAGACATGTAGAGACAGACAGGTAACCAGTCTATCACAGGGCTGACATGTAGAGACAGACAGGCAACCAGTCTATCACAGGGCTGACATGTAGAGACAGACAGGTAACCAGTCTATCACAGGGCCGACATGTAGAGACAGACAGGTAACCAGTCTATCACAGGGAGACATGTAGAGACAGACAGGTAACCAGTCTATCACAGGGAGACATGTAGAGACAGACAGGTAACCAGTCTATCATGGGGCCGACATGTAGAGACAGACAGGTAACCAGTCTATCACAGGGAGACATGTAGAGACAGACAGGTAACCAGTCTATCACAGGGGGACATGTAGAGACAGACAGGTAACCAGTCTTTCACAGGGAGACATGTAGAGACAGACAGGTAACCAGTCTATCACAGGGAGACATGTAGAGACAGACAGGTAACCAGTCTATCACAGGGGGACATGTAGAGACAGACAGGTAACCAGTCTATCACAGGGAGACATGTAGAGACAGACAGGTAACCAGTCTATCACAGGGAGACATGTAGAGACAGACAGGTAACCAGTCTATCACAGGGAGACATGTAAAGACAGACAGGTAACCAGTCTATCACAGGGAGACATGTAGAGACAGACAGGTGACCAGTCTATCACAGGGAGACATGTAGAGACAGACAGGTAACCAGTCTATCACAGGGAGACATGTAGAGACAGACAGGTAACCAGTCTATCACAGGGAGACATGTAGAGACAGACAGGTAACCAGTCTATCACAGGGCTGACATGTAGAGACAGACAGGTAACCAGTCTATCACAGGGAGACATGTAGAGACAGACAGGTAACCAGTCTATCACAGGGCTGACATGTAGAGACAGACAGGTAACCAGTCTATCACAGGGCTGACATGTAGAGACAGACAGGTAACCAGTCTATCATAGGGCTGACATGTAGAGACAGACAGGTAACCAGTCTATCACATGGAGACATGTGGAGACAGACACGTAACCAGTCTATCACAGGGAGACATGTAGAGACAGACAGGTAACCAGTCTATCACAGGGAGACATGTAGAGACCGACAGGTAACCAGTCTATCACAGGGGGACATGTAGAGACAGACAGGTAACCAGTCTATCACATGGAGACATGTGGAGACAGACATGTAACCAGTCTATCACAGGGAGACATGTAGAGACCGACAGGTAACCACTCTATCACAGGGAGACATGTAGAGACAGACAGGTAACCAGTCTATCACAGGGCTGACATGTAGAGACAGACAGGTAACCAGTCTATCACAGGGCTGACATGTAGAGACAGACAGGTAACCAGTCTATCATAGGGCTGACATGTAGAGACAGACAGGTAACCAGTCTATCACAGGGAGACATGTAGAGACAGACAGGTAACCAGTCTATCACAGGGAGACATGTACAGACAGACAGGTAACCAGTCTATCACAGGGCTGACATGTAGAGACAGACAGGTAACCAGTCTATCACAGGGAGACATGTACAGACAGACAGGTAACCAGTCTATCACAGGGCTGACATGTAGAGACAGACAGGTAACCAGTCTATCACAGGGCTGACATGTAGAGACAGACAGGTAACCAGTCTATCATAGGGCTGACATGTAGAGACAGACAGGTAACCAGTCTATCACATGGAGACATGTGGAGACAGACAGGTAACCAGTCTATCACAGGGAGACATGTAGAGACAGACAGGTAACCAGTCTATCACAGGGAGACATGTAGAGACCGACAGGTAACCAGTCTATCACAGGGGGACATGTAGAGACAGACAGGTAACCAGTCTATCACAGGGCTGACATGTAGAGACAGACAGGTAACCAGTCTATCACAGGGAGACATGTAGAGACAGACAGGTAACCAGTCTATCACAGGGAGACATGTAGAGACAGACAGGTAACCAGTCTATCACAGGGCTGACATGTAGAGACAGACAGGCAACCAGTCTATCACAGGGCTGACATGTAGAGACAGACAGGTAACCAGTCTATCACAGGGCCGACATGTAGAGACAGACAGGTAACCAGTCTATCACAGGGAGACATGTAGAGACAGACAGGTAACCAGTCTATCACAGGGAGACATGTAGAGACAGACAGGTAACCAGTCTATCATGGGGCCGACATGTAGAGACAGACAGGTAACCAGTCTATCACAGGGAGACATGTAGAGACAGACAGGTAACCAGTCTATCACAGGGGGACATGTAGAGACAGACAGGTAACCAGTCTATCACAGGGAGACATGTAGAGACAGACAGGTAACCAGTCTATCACAGGGAGACATGTAGAGACAGACAGGTAACCAGTCTATCACAGGGGGACATGTAGAGACAGACAGGTAACCAGTCTATCACAGGGAGACATGTAGAGACAGACAGGTAACCAGTCTATCACAGGGAGACATGTAGAGACAGACAGGTAACCAGTCTATCACAGGGAGACATGTAAAGACAGACAGGTAACCAGTCTATCACAGGGAGACATGTAGAGACAGACAGGTGACCAGTCTATCACAGGGAGACATGTAGAGACAGACAGGTAACCAGTCTATCACAGGGGGACATTTAGAGACAGACAGGTAACCAGTCTATCACAGGGAGACATGTAGAGACAGACAGGTAACCAGTCTATCACAGGGCTGACATGTAGAGACAGACAGGTGACCAGTCTATCACAGGGCTGACATGTAGAGACAGACAGGTAACCAGTCTATCACAGGGCCGACATTTAGAGACAGACAGGTAACCAGTCTATCACAGGGAGACATGTAGAGACAGACAGGTAACCAGTCTATCACAGGGCTGACATGTAGAGACAGACAGGTGACCAGTCTATCACAGGGCTGACATGTAGAGAGAGACAGGTGACCAGTCTATCACAGGGCTGACATGTAGAGACAGACAGGTAACCAGTCTATCACAGGCTGACATGTAGAGACAGACAGGTGACCAGTCTATCACAGGGCTGACATGTAGAGACAGACAGGTAACCAGTCTATCACAGGGAGACATGTAGAGACAGACAGGTAACCAGTCTATCACAGGGAGACATGTAGAGACAGACAGGTAACCAGTCTATCACAGGGAGACATGTAGAGACAGACAGGTAACCAGTCTATCACAGGGCTGACATGTAGAGACAGACAGGCAACCAGTCTATCACAGGGCTGACATGTAGAGACAGACAGGTAACCAGTCTATCACAGGGCCGACATGTAGAGACAGACAGGTAACCAGTCTATCACAGGGAGACATGTAGAGACAGACAGGTAACCAGTCTATCACAGGGAGACATGTAGAGACAGACAGGTAACCAGTCTATCACAGGGGGACATGTAGAGACAGACAGGTAACCAGTCTATCACAGGGAGACATGTAGAGACAGACAGGTAACCAGTCTATCACAGGGAGACATGTAGAGACAGACAGGTAACCAGTCTATCACAGGGAGACATGTAAAGACAGACAGGTAACCAGTCTATCACAGGGAGACATGTAGAGACAGACAGGTGACCAGTCTATCACAGGGAGACATGTAGAGACAGACAGGTAACCAGTCTATCACAGGGAGACATGTAGAGACAGACAGGTAACCAGTCTATCACAGGGCTGACATGTAGAGACAGACAGGTAACCAGTCTATCACAGGGAGACATGTAGAGACAGACAGGTAACCAGTCTATCACAGGGAGACATGTACAGACAGACAGGTAACCAGTCTATCACAGGGAGACATGTAGAGACCGACAGGTAACCAGTCTATCACAGGGGGACATGTACAGACAGACAGGTAACCAGTCTATCACAGGGCTGACATGTAGAGACAGACAGGTAACCAGTCTATCATAGGGCTGACATGTAGAGACAGACAGGTGACCAGTCTATCACAGGGCTGACATGTAGAGACAGACAGGTAACCAGTCTATCACAGGGAGAAATATAGAGACAGACAGGTGACCAGTCTATCACAGGGAGACATGTAGAGACAGACAGGTAACCAGTCTATCACAGGGAGACATGTAGAGACAGACAGGTAACCAGTCTATCACATGGAGACATGTGGAGACAGACAGGTAACCAGTCTATCACAGGGAGACATGTAGAGACAGACAGGTAACCAGTCTATCACAGGGAGACATGTAGAGACCGACAGGTAACCAGTCTATCACAGGGGGACATGTAGAGACAGACAGGTAACCAGTCTATCATAGGGCTGACATGTAGAGACAGACAGGTGACCAGTCTATCACAGGGCTGACATGTAGAGACAGACAGGTAACCAGTCTATCACAGGGAGACATGTAGAGACAGACAGGTAACCAGTCTATCACAGGGAGACATGTAGAGACAGACAGGTAACCAGTCTATCACAGGGCTGACATGTAGAGACAGACAGGCAACCAGTCTATCACAGGGCTGACATGTAGAGACAGACAGGTAACCAGTCTATCACAGGGCCGACATGTAGAGACAGACAGGTAACCAGTCTATCACAGGGAGACATGTAGAGACAGACAGGTAACCAGTCTATCACAGGGAGACATGTAGAGACAGACAGGTAACCAGTCTATCATGGGGCCGACATGTAGAGACAGACAGGTAACCAGTCTATCACAGGGAGACATGTAGAGACAGACAGGTAACCAGTCTATCACAGGGGGACATGTAGAGACAGACAGGTAACCAGTCTTTCACAGGGAGACATGTAGAGACAGACAGGTAACCAGTCTATCACAGGGAGACATGTAGAGACAGACAGGTAACCAGTCTATCACAGGGGGACATGTAGAGACAGACAGGTAACCAGTCTATCACAGGGAGACATGTAGAGACAGACAGGTAACCAGTCTATCACAGGGAGACATGTAGAGACAGACAGGTAACCAGTCTATCACAGGGAGACATGTAAAGACAGACAGGTAACCAGTCTATCACAGGGAGACATGTAGAGACAGACAGGTGACCAGTCTATCACAGGGAGACATGTAGAGACAGACAGGTAACCAGTCTATCACAGGGAGACATGTAGAGACAGACAGGTAACCAGTCTATCACAGGGCTGACATGTAGAGACAGACAGGTAACCAGTCTATCACAGGGAGACATGTAGAGACAGACAGGCAACCAGTCTATCACAGGGCTGACATGTAGAGACAGACTGGTAACCAGTCTATCACAGGGCCGACATGTAGAGACAGACAGGTAACCAGTCTATCACAGGGAGACATGTAGAGACAGACAGGTAACCAGTCTATCACAGGGAGACATGTAGAGACAGACAGGTAACCAGTCTATCATGGGGCCGACATGTAGAGACAGACAGGTAACCAGTCTATCACAGGGAGACATGTAGAGACAGACAGGTAACCAGTCTATCACAGGGGGACATGTAGAGACAGACAGGTAACCAGTCTATCACAGGGAGACATGTAGAGACAGACAGGTAACCAGTCTATCACAGGGGGACATGTAGAGACAGACAGGTAACCAGTCTATCACAGGGAGACATGTAGAGACAGACAGGTAACCAGTCTATCACATGGAGACATGTAGAGACAGACAGGTAACCAGTCTATCACAGGGGGACATGTAGAGACAGACAGGTAACCAGTCTATCACAGGGAGACATGTAGAGACAGACAGGTAACCAGTCTATCACAGGGAGACATGGAGAGACAGACAGGTAACCAGTCTATCACAGGGAGACATGTAAAGACAGACAGGTAACCAGTCTATCACAGGGAGACATGTAGAGACAGACAGGTGACCAGTCTATCACAGGGAGACATGTAGAGACAGACAGGTAACCAGTCTATCACAGGGGGACATGTAGAGACAGACAGGTAACCAGTCTATCACAGGGAGACATGTAGAGACAGATAGGTAACCAGTCTATCACAGGGAGACATGTAGAGACAGACAGGTAACCAGTCTATCACGGGGCCGACATGTAGAGACAGACAGGTAACCAGTCTATCACAGGGAGACATGTAGAGACAGACAGGTAACCAGTCTATCACAGGGGGACATGTAGAGACAGACAGGTAACCAATCTATCACATGGAGACATGTAGAGACAGACAGGTAACCAGTCTATCACAGGGAGACATGTAGAGACAGACAGGTAACCAGTCTATCATGGGGCCGACATGTAGAGACAGACAGGTAACCAGTCTATCATGGGGCCGACATGTAGAGACAGACAGGTGACCAGTCTATCACAGGGAGACATGTAGAGACAGACAGGTAACCAGTCTATCACAGGGAGACATGTAGAGACAGACAGGTAACCAGTCTATCACAGGGAGACATGTACAGACAGACAGGTAACCAGTCTATCACAGGGCTGACATGTAGAGACAGACAGGTAACCAGTCTATCACAGGGCTGACATGTAGAGACAGACAGGTAACCAGTCTATCATAGGGCTGACATGTAGAGACAGACAGGTAACCAGTCTATCACATGGAGACATGTGGAGACAGACAGGTAACCAGTCTATCACAGGGAGACATGTAGAGACAGACAGGTAACCAGTCTATCACAGGGAGACATGTAGAGACCGACAGGTAACCAGTCTATCACAGGGGGACATGTAGAGACAGACAGGTAACCAGTCTATCATAGGGCTGACATGTAGAGACAGACAGGTGACCAGTCTATCACAGGGCTGACATGTAGAGACAGACAGGTAACCAGTCTATCACAGGGAGACATGTAGAGACAGACAGGTAACCAGTCTATCACAGGGAGACATGTAGAGACAGACAGGTAACCAGTCTATCACAGGGAGACATGTAGAGACAGACAGGTAACCAGTCTATCACAGGGAGACATGTAAAGACAGACAGGTAACCAGTCTATCACAGGGAGACATGTAGAGACAGACAGGTGACCAGTCTATCACAGGGAGACATGTAGAGACAGACAGGTAACCAGTCTATCACAGGGAGACATGTAGAGACAGACAGGTAACCAGTCCATCACAGGGCTGACATGTAGAGACAGACAGGTAACCAGTCTATCACAGGGAGACATGTAGAGACAGACAGGCAACCAGTCTATCACAGGGCTGACATGTAGAGACAGACTGGTAACCAGTCTATCACAGGGCCGACATGTAGAGACAGACAGGTAACCAGTCTATCACAGGGAGACATGTAGAGACAGACAGGTAACCAGTCTATCACAGGGAGACATGTAGAGACAGACAGGTAACCAGTCTATCATGGGGCCGACATGTAGAGACAGACAGGTAACCAGTCTATCACAGGGGGACATGTAGAGACAGACAGGTAACCAGTCTATCACAGGGAGACATGTAGAGACAGATAGGTAACCAGTCTATCACAGGGAGACATGTAGAGACAGACAGGTAACCAGTCTATCACGGGGCCGACATGTAGAGACAGACAGGTAACCAGTCTATCACAGGGAGACATGTAGAGACAGACAGGTAACCAGTCTATCACAGGGGGACATGTAGAGACAGACAGGTAACCAATCTATCACATGGAGACATGTAGAGACAGACAGATAACCAGTCTATCACAGGGAGACATGTAGAGACAGACAGGTAACCAGTCTATCATGGGGCCGACATGTAGAGACAGACAGGTAACCAGTCTATCATGGGGCCGACATGTAGAGACAGACAGGTGACCAGTCTATCACAGGGAGACATGTAGAGACAGACAGGTAACCAGTCTATCACAGGGAGACATGTAGAGACAGACAGGTAACCAGTCTATCACAGGGAGACATGTACAGACAGACAGGTAACCAGTCTATCACAGGGCTGACATGTAGAGACAGACAGGTAACCAGTCTATCACAGGGCTGACATGTAGAGACAGACAGGTAACCAGTCTATCATAGGGCTGACATGTAGAGACAGACAGGTAACCAGTCTATCACATGGAGACATGTGGAGACAGACAGGTAACCAGTCTATCACAGGGAGACATGTAGAGACAGACAGGTAACCAGTCTATCACAGGGAGACATGTAGAGACCGACAGGTAACCAGTCTATCACAGGGGGACATGTAGAGACAGACAGGTAACCAGTCTATCATAGGGCTGACATGTAGAGACAGACAGGTGACCAGTCTATCACAGGGCTGACATGTAGAGACAGACAGGTAACCAGTCTATCACAGGGAGACATGTAGAGACAGACAGGTAACCAGTCTATCACAGGGAGACATGTAGAGACAGACAGGTAACCAGTCTATCACAGGGCTGACATGTAGAGACAGACAGGCAACCAGTCTATCACAGGGCTGACATGTAGAGACAGACAGGTAACCAGTCTATCACAGGGCCGACATGTAGAGACAGACAGGTAACCAGTCTATCACAGGGAGACATGTAGAGACAGACAGGTAACCAGTCTATCACAGGGAGACATGTAGAGACAGACAGGTAACCAGTCTATCATGGGGCCGACATGTAGAGACAGACAGGTAACCAGTCTATCACAGGGAGACATGTAGAGACAGACAGGTAACCAGTCTATCACAGGGGGACATGTAGAGACAGACAGGTAACCAGTCTTTCACAGGGAGACATGTAGAGACAGACAGGTAACCAGTCTATCACAGGGAGACATGTAGAGACAGACAGGTAACCAGTCTATCACAGGGGGACATGTAGAGACAGACAGGTAACTAGTCTATCACAGGGAGACATGTAGAGACAGACAGGTAACCAGTCTATCACAGGGAGACATGTAGAGACAGACAGGTAACCAGTCTATCACAGGGAGACATGTAAAGACAGACAGGTAACCAGTCTATCACAGGGAGACATGTAGAGACAGACAGGTGACCAGTCTATCACAGGGAGACATGTAGAGACAGACAGGTAACCAGTCTATCACAGGGAGACATGTAGAGACAGACAGGTAACCAGTCTATCACAGGGCTGACATGTAGAGACAGACAGGTAACCAGTCTATCACAGGGAGACATGTAGAGACAGACAGGCAACCAGTCTATCACAGGGCTGACATGTAGAGACAGACTGGTAACCAGTCTATCACAGGGCCGACATGTAGAGACAGACAGGTAACCAGTCTATCACAGGGAGACATGTAGAGACAGACAGGTAACCAGTCTATCACAGGGAGACATGTAGAGACAGACAGGTAACCAGTCTATCATGGGGCCGACATGTAGAGACAGACAGGTAACCAGTCTATCACAGGGAGACATGTAGAGACAGACAGGTAACCAGTCTATCACAGGGGGACATGTAGAGACAGACAGGTAACCAGTCTATCACAGGGAGACATGTAGAGACAGACAGGTAACCAGTCTATCACAGGGAGACATGTAGAGACAGACAGGTAACCAGTCTATCACAGGGAGACATGTAAAGACAGACAGGTAACCAGTCTATCACAGGGAGACATGTAGAGACAGACAGGTGACCAGTCTAT
This sequence comes from Eutrigla gurnardus, assembly GCF_963514095.1. Taxonomy (NCBI): domain Eukaryota; kingdom Metazoa; phylum Chordata; class Actinopteri; order Perciformes; family Triglidae; genus Eutrigla; species Eutrigla gurnardus. The sequence goes on from NC_139925.1 coordinate 526,972, forward strand.
CACAGGGAGACATGTAGAGACAGACAGGTAACCAGTCTATCACAGGGAGACATGTAGAGACAGACAGGTAACCAGTCTATCACAGGGCTGACATGTAGAGACAGACAGGTAACCAGTCTATCACAGGGAGACATGTAGAGACAGACAGGTAACCAGTCTATCACAGGGAGACATGTAGAGACCGACAGGTAACCAGTCTATCACAGGGGGACATGTAGAGACAGACAGGTAACCAGTCTATCACATGGAGACATGTGGAGACAGACAGGTAACCAGTCTATCACAGGGAGACATGTAGAGACCGACAGGTAACCAGTCTATCACAGGGAGACATGTAGAGACAGACAGGTAACCAGTCTATCACAGGGAGACATGTAGAGACAGACAGGTAACCAGTCTATCACGGGGCCGACATGGAGAGACAGACAGGTAACCAGTCTATCACAGGGAGACATGTAGAGACAGACAGGTAACCAGTCTATCACAGGGGGACATGTAGAGACAGACAGGTAACCAGTCTATCACAGGGAGACATGTAGAGACAGACAGGTAACCAGTCTATCACATGGAGACATGTAGAGACAGACAGGTAACCAGTCTATCACAGGGGGACATGTAGAGACAGACAGGTAACCAGTCTATCACAGGGAGACATGTAGAGACAGACAGGTAACCAGTCTATCACAGGGAGACATGTAGAGACCGACAGGTAACCAGTCTATCACAGGGGGACATGTAGAGACAGACAGGTAACCAGTCTATCACATGGAGACATGTGGAGACAGACAGGTAACCAGTCTATCACAGGGAGACATGTAGAGACCGACAGGTAACCAGTCTATCACAGGGAGACATGTAGAGACAGACAGGTAACCAGTCTATCACAGGGAGACATGTAGAGACAGACAGGTAACCAGTCTATCACGGGGCCGACATGGAGAGACAGACAGGTAACCAGTCTATCACAGGGAGACATGTAGAGACAGACAGGTAACCAGTCTATCACAGGGGGACATGTAGAGACAGACAGGTAACCAGTCTATCACAGGGAGACATGTAGAGACAGACAGGTAACCAGTCTATCACATGGAGACATGTAGAGACAGACAGGTAACCAGTCTATCACAGGGGGACATGTAGAGACAGACAGGTAACCAGTCTATCACAGGGAGACATGTAGAGACAGACAGGTAACCAGTCTATCACAGGGAGACATGGAGAGACAGACAGGTAACCAGTCTATCACAGGGAGACATGTAAAGACAGACAGGTAACCAGTCTATCACAGGGAGACATGTAGAGACAGACAGGTGACCAGTCTATCACAGGGAGACATGTAGAGACAGACAGGTAACCAGTCTATCACAGGGGGACATGTAGAGACAGACAGGTAACCAGTCTATCACAGGGAGACATGTAGAGACAGATAGGTAACCAGTCTATCACAGGGAGACATGTAGAGACAGACAGGTAACCAGTCTATCACGGGGCCGACATGTAGAGACAGACAGGTAACCAGTCTATCACAGGGAGACATGTAGAGACAGACAGGTAACCAGTCTATCACAGGGGGACATGTAGAGACAGACAGGTAACCAATCTATCACATGGAGACATGTAGAGACAGACAGGTAACCAGTCTATCACAGGGAGACATGTAGAGACAGACAGGTAACCAGTCTATCATGGGGCCGACATGTAGAGACAGACAGGTAACCAGTCTATCACAGGGCTGACATGTAGAGACAGACAGGTAACCAGTCTATCACAGGGAGACATGTAGAGACAGACAGGTAACCAGTCTATCACAGGGAGACATGTAGAGACAGACAGGTAACCAGTCTATCACAGGGCTGACATGTAGAGACAGACAGGCAACCAGTCTATCACAGGGCTGACATGTAGAGACAGACAGGTAACCAGTCTATCACAGGGCCGACATGTAGAGACAGACAGGTAACCAGTCTATCACAGGGAGACATGTAGAGACAGACAGGTAACCAGTCTATCACAGGGAGACATGTAGAGACAGACAGGTAACCAGTCTATCATGGGGCCGACATGTAGAGACAGACAGGTAACCAGTCTATCACAGGGAGACATGTAGAGACAGACAGGTAACCAGTCTATCACAGGGGGACATGTAGAGACAGACAGGTAACCAGTCTTTCACAGGGAGACATGTAGAGACAGACAGGTAACCAGTCTATCACAGGGAGACATGTAGAGACAGACAGGTAACCAGTCTATCACAGGGGGACATGTAGAGACAGACAGGTAACCAGTCTATCACAGGGAGACATGTAGAGACAGACAGGTAACCAGTCTATCACAGGGAGACATGTATAGACAGACATGTAACCAGTCTATCATGGGGCCGACATGTAGAGACAGACAGGTAACCAGTCTATCACAGGGAGACATGTAGAGACAGACAGGTAACCAGTCTATCACAGGGGGACATGTAGAGACAGACAGGTAACCAGTCTATCACAGGGAGACATGTAGAGACAGACAGGTAACCAGTCTATCACAGGGAGACATGTAGAGACAGACAGGTAACCAGTCTATCACAGGGGGACATGTAGAGACAGACAGGTAACCAGTCTATCACAGGGAGACATGTAGAGACAGACAGGTAACCAGTCTATCACAGGGAGACATGTAGAGACAGACAGGTAACCAGTCTATCACAGGGAGACATGTAAAGACAGACAGGTAACCAGTCTATCACAGGGAGACATGTAGAGACAGACAGGTGACCAGTCTATCACAGGGAGACATGTAGAGACAGACAGGTGACCAGTCTATCACAGGGAGACATGTAGAGACAGACAGGTAACCAGTCTATCACAGGGCTGACATGTAGAGACAGACAGGTAACAAGTCTATCACAGGGGGACATGTAGAGACAGACAGGTAACCAGTCTATCACATGGAGACATGTGGAGACAGACAGGTAACCAGTCTATCACAGGGAGACATGTAGAGACCGACAGGTAACCAGTCTATCACAGGGAGACATGTAGAGACAGACAGGTAACCAGTCTATCACAGGGAGACATGTAGAGACAGACAGGTAACCAGTCTATCACGGGGCCGACATGGAGAGACAGACAGGTAACCAGTCTATCACAGGGAGACATGTAGAGACAGACAGGTAACCAGTCTATCACAGGGGGACATGTAGAGACAGACAGGTAACCAGTCTATCACAGGGAGACATGTAGAGACAGACAGGTAACCAGTCTATCACATGGAGACATGTAGAGACAGACAGGTAACCAGTCTATCACAGGGGGACATGTAGAGACAGACAGGTAACCAGTCTATCACAGGGAGACATGTAGAGACAGACAGGTAACCAGTCTATCACAGGGAGACATGGAGAGACAGACAGGTAACCAGTCTATCACAGGGAGACATGTAAAGACAGACAGGTAACCAGTCTATCACAGGGAGACATGTAGAGACAGACAGGTGACCAGTCTATCACAGGGAGACATGTAGAGACAGACAGGTAACCAGTCTATCACAGGGGGACATGTAGAGACAGACAGGTAACCAGTCTATCACAGGGAGACATGTAGAGACAGATAGGTAACCAGTCTATCACAGGGAGACATGTAGAGACAGACAGGTAACCAGTCTATCACGGGGCCGACATGTAGAGACAGACAGGTAACCAGTCTATCACAGGGAGACATGTAGAGACAGACAGGTAACCAGTCTATCACAGGGGGACATGTAGAGACAGACAGGTAACCAATCTATCACATGGAGACATGTAGAGACAGACAGGTAACCAGTCTATCACAGGGAGACATGTAGAGACAGACAGGTAACCAGTCTATCATGGGGCCGACATGTAGAGACAGACAGGTAACCAGTCTATCACAGGGCTGACATGTAGAGACAGACAGGTAACCAGTCTATCACAGGGAGACATGTAGAGACAGACAGGTAACCAGTCTATCACAGGGAGACATGTAGAGACAGACAGGTAACCAGTCTATCACAGGGCTGACATGTAGAGACAGACAGGCAACCAGTCTATCACAGGGCTGACATGTAGAGACAGACAGGTAACCAGTCTATCACAGGGCCGACATGTAGAGACAGACAGGTAACCAGTCTATCACAGGGAGACATGTAGAGACAGACAGGTAACCAGTCTATCACAGGGAGACATGTAGAGACAGACAGGTAACCAGTCTATCATGGGGCCGACATGTAGAGACAGACAGGTAACCAGTCTATCACAGGGAGACATGTAGAGACAGACAGGTAACCAGTCTATCACAGGGGGACATGTAGAGACAGACAGGTAACCAGTCTTTCACAGGGAGACATGTAGAGACAGACAGGTAACCAGTCTATCACAGGGAGACATGTAGAGACAGACAGGTAACCAGTCTATCACAGGGGGACATGTAGAGACAGACAGGTAACCAGTCTATCACAGGGAGACATGTAGAGACAGACAGGTAACCAGTCTATCACAGGGAGACATGTATAGACAGACAGGTAACCAGTCTATCATGGGGCCGACATGTAGAGACAGACAGGTAACCAGTCTATCACAGGGAGACATGTAGAGACAGACAGGTAACCAGTCTATCACAGGGGGACATGTAGAGACAGACAGGTAACCAGTCTATCACAGGGAGACATGTAGAGACAGACAGGTAACCAGTCTATCACAGGGAGACATGTAGAGACAGACAGGTAACCAGTCTATCACAGGGGGACATGTAGAGACAGACAGGTAACCAGTCTATCACAGGGAGACATGTAGAGACAGACAGGTAACCAGTCTATCACAGGGAGACATGGAGAGACAGACAGGTAACCAGTCTATCACAGGGAGACATGTAAAGACAGACAGGTAACCAGTCTATCACAGGGAGACATGTAGAGACAGACAGGTGACCAGTCTATCACAGGGAGACATGTAGAGACAGACAGGTAACCAGTCTATCACAGGGGGACATGTAGAGACAGACAGGTAACCAGTTTATCACAGGGAGACATGTAGAGACAGATAGGTAACCAGTCTATCACAGGGAGACATGTAGAGACAGACAGGTAACCAGTCTATCACGGGGCCGACATGTAGAGACAGACAGGTAACCAGTCTATCACAGGGAGACATGTAGAGACAGACAGGTAACCAGTCTATCACAGGGGGACATGTAGAGACAGACAGGTAACCAATCTATCACATGGAGACATGTAGAGACAGACAGGTAACCAGTCTATCACAGGGAGACATGTAGAGACAGACAGGTAACCAGTCTATCATGGGGCCGACATGTAGAGACAGACAGGTAACCAGTCTATCACAGGGCTGACATGTAGAGACAGACAGGTAACCAGTCTATCACAGGGAGACATGTAGAGACAGACAGGTAACCAGTCTATCACAGGGAGACATGTAGAGACAGACAGGTAACCAGTCTATCACAGGGCTGACATGTAGAGACAGACAGGCAACCAGTCTATCACAGGGCTGACATGTAGAGACAGACAGGTAACCAGTCTATCACAGGGCCGACATGTAGAGACAGACAGGTAACCAGTCTATCACAGGGAGACATGTAGAGACAGACAGGTAACCAGTCTATCACAGGGAGACATGTAGAGACAGACAGGTAACCAGTCTATCATGGGGCCGACATGTAGAGACAGACAGGTAACCAGTCTATCACAGGGAGACATGTAGAGACAGACAGGTAACCAGTCTATCACAGGGGGACATGTAGAGACAGACAGGTAACCAGTCTTTCACAGGGAGACATGTAGAGACAGACAGGTAACCAGTCTATCACAGGGAGACATGTAGAGACAGACAGGTAACCAGTCTATCACAGGGGGACATGTAGAGACAGACAGGTAACCAGTCTATCACAGGGAGACATGTAGAGACAGACAGGTAACCAGTCTATCACAGGGAGACATGTATAGACAGACAGGTAACCAGTCTATCATGGGGCCGACATGTAGAGACAGACAGGTAACCAGTCTATCACAGGGAGACATGTAGAGACAGACAGGTAACCAGTCTATCACAGGGGGACATGTAGAGACAGACAGGTAACCAGTCTATCACAGGGAGACATGTAGAGACAGACAGGTAACCAGTCTATCACAGGGAGACATGTAGAGACAGACAGGTAACCAGTCTATCACAGGGGGACATGTAGAGACAGACAGGTAACCAGTCTATCACAGGGAGACATGTAGAGACAGACAGGTAACCAGTCTATCATAGGGAGACATGTAGAGACAGACAGGTAACCAGTCTATCACAGGGAGACAAGTAAAGACAGACAGGTAACCAGTCTATCACAGGGAGACATGTAGAGACAGACAGGTGACCAGTCTATCACAGGGAGACATGTAGAGACAGACAGGTGACCAGTCTATCACAGGGAGACATGTAGAGACAGACAGGTAACCAGTCTATCACAGGGCTGACATGTAGAGACAGACAGGTAACCAGTCTATCACAGGGAGACATGTAGAGACAGACAGGTAACCAGTCTATCACAGGGAGACATGTAGAGACAGACAGGTAACCAGTCTATCACAGGGAGACATGTACAGACAGACAGGTAACCAGTCTATCACAGGGCTGACATGTAGAGACAGACAGGTAACCAGTCTATCACAGGGCTGACATGTAGAGACAGACAGGTAACCAGTTAATCATAGGGCTGACATGTAGAGACAGACAGGTAACCAGTCTATCACATGGAGACATGTGGAGACAGACACGTAACCAGTCTATCACATGGAGACATGTAGAGACAGACAGGTAACCAGTCTATCACAGGGAGACATGTAGAGACAGACAGGTAACCAGTCTATCACAGGGCCGACATGTAGAGACAGACAGGTAACCAGTCTATCACAGGGAGACATGTAGAGACAGACAGGTAACCAGTCTATCACAGGGAGACATGTAGAGACAGACAGGTAACCAGTCTATCATGGGGCCGACATGTAGAGACAGACAGGTAACCAGTCTATCACAGGGAGACATGTAGAGACAGACAGGTAACCAGTCTATCACAGGGGGACATGTAGAGACAGACAGGTAACCAGTCTATCACAGGGAGACATGTAGAGACAGACAGGTAACCAGTCTATCACAGGGAGACATGTAGAGACAGACAGGTAACCAGTCTATCACAGGGAGACATGTAGAGACAGACAGGTAACCAGTCTATCACAGGGCTGACATGTAGAGACAGACAGGCAACCAGTCTATCACAGGGCTGACATGTAGAGACAGACAGGTAACCAGTCTATCACAGGGCCGACATGTAGAGACAGACAGGTAACCAGTCTATCACAGGGAGACATGTAGAGACAGACAGGTAACCAGTCTATCACAGGGAGACATGTAGAGACAGACAGGTAACCAGTCTATCACGGGGCCGACATGGAGAGACAGACAGGTAACCAGTCTATCACAGGGAGACATGTAGAGACAGACAGGTAACCAGTCTATCACAGGGGGACATGTAGAGACAGACAGGTAACCAGTCTATCACAGGGAGACATGTAGAGACAGACAGGTAACCAGTCTATCACATGGAGACATGTAGAGACAGACAGGTGACCAGTCTATCACAGGGAGACATGTAGAGACAGACAGGTAACCAGTCTATCACAGGGTGACATGTAGAGACAGACAGGTAACCAGTCTATCACAGGGCTGACATGTAGAGACAGACAGGCAACCAGTCTATCACAGGGCTGACATGTAGAGACAGACAGGTAACCAGTCTATCACAGGGAGACATGTAGAGACAGACAGGTAACCAGTCTATCACAGGGAGACATGTAGAGACAGACAGGTAACCAGTCTATCATGGGGCCGACATGTAGAGACAGACAGGTAACCAGTCTATCACAGGGAGAAATGTAGAGACAGACAGGTAACCAGTCTATCACAGGGAGACATGTACAGACAGACAGGTAACCAGTCTATCACAGGGCTGACATGTAGAGACAGACAGGTAACCAGTCTATCACAGGGCTGACATGTAGAGACAGACAGGTAACCAGTCTATCATAGGGCTGACATGTAGAGACAGACAGGTAACCAGTCTATCACATGGAGACATGTGGAGACAGACACGTAACCAGTCTATCACATGGAGACATGTAGAGACAGACAGGTAACCAGTCTATCACAGGGAGACATGTAGAGACCGACAGGTAACCAGTCTATCACAGGGGGACATGTAGAGACAGACAGGTAACCAGTCTATCACATGGAGACATGTGGAGACAGACAGGTAACCAGTCTATCACGGGGCCGACATGTAGAGACAGACAGGTAACCAGTCTATCACAGGGAGACATGTAGAGACAGACAGGTAACCAGTCTATCACAGGGGGACATGTAGAGACAGACAGGTAACCAATCTATCACATGGAGACATGTGGAGACAGACAGGTAACCAGTCTATCACAGGGAGACATGTAGAGACAGACAGGTAACCAGTCTATCACAGGGAGACATGTAGAGACAGACAGGTAACCAGTCTATCACAGGGAGACATGTAGAGACAGACAGGTAACCAGTCTATCACAGGGAGACATGTAGAGACAGACAGGTAACCAGTCTATCACAGGGAGACATGTAAAGACAGACAGGTAACCAGTCTATCACAGGGAGACATGTAGAGACAGACAGGTGACCAGTCTATCACAGGGAGACATGTAGAGACAGACAGGTAACCAGTCTATCACAGGGAGACATGTAGAGACAGACAGGTAACCAGTCTATCACAGGGCTGACATGTAGAGACAGACAGGTAACCAGTCTATCACAGGGCTGACATGTAGAGACAGACAGGTAACCAGTCTATCATAGGGCTGACATGTAGAGACAGACAGGTAACCAGTCTATCACATGGAGACATGTGGAGACAGACACGTAACCAGTCTATCACAGGGAGACATGTAGAGACAGACAGGTAACCAGTCTATCACAGGGAGACATGTAGAGACCGACAGGTAACCAGTCTGTCACAGGGGGACATGTAGAGACAGACAGGTAACCAGTCTATCACATGGAGACATGTGGAGACAGACAGGTAACCAGTCTATCACAGGGAGACATGTAGAGACCGACAGGTAACCAGTCTATCACAGGGAGACATGTAGAGACAGACAGGTAACCAGTCTATCACAGGGAGACATGTAGAGACAGACAGGTAACCAGTCTATCACGGGGCCGACATGGAGAGACAGACAGGTAACCAGTCTATCACAGGGAGACATGTAGAGACAGACAGGTAACCAGTCTATCACAGGGGGACATGTAGAGACAGACAGGTAACCAGTCTATCACAGGGAGACATGTAGAGACAGACAGGTAACCAGTCTATCACATGGAGACATGTAGAGACAGACAGGTAACCAGTCTATCACAGGGGGACATGTAGAGACAGACAGGTAACCAGTCTATCACAGGGAGACATGTAGAGACAGACAGGTAACCAGTCTATCACAGGGAGACATGGAGAGACAGACAGGTAACCAGTCCATCACAGGGAGACATGTAAAGACAGACAGGTAACCAGTCTATCACAGGGAGACATGTAGAGACAGACAGGTGACCAGTCTATCACAGGGAGACATGTAGAGACAGACAGGTAACCAGTCTATCACAGGGGGACATGTAGAGACAGACAGGTAACCAGTCTATCACAGGGAGACATGTAGAGACAGATAGGTAACCAGTCTATCACAGGGAGACATGTAGAGACAGACAGGTAACCAGTCTATCACGGGGCCGACATGTAGAGACAGACAGGTAACCAGTCTATCACAGGGAGACATGTAGAGACAGACAGGTAACCAGTCTATCACAGGGGGACATGTAGAGACAGACAGGTAACCAATCTATCACATGGAGACATGTAGAGACAGACAGGTAACCAGTCTATCACAGGGAGACATGTAGAGACAGACAGGTAACCAGTCTATCACAGGGCTGACATGTAGAGACAGACAGGTAACCAGTCTATCACAGGGAGACATGTAGAGACAGACAGGTAACCAGTCTATCACAGGGTGACATGTAGAGACAGACAGGTAACCAGTCTATCACAGGGCTGACATGTAGAGACAGACAGGCAACCAGTCTATCACAGGGCTGACATGTAGAGACAGACAGGTAACCAGTCTATCACAGGGAGACATGTAGAGACAGACAGGTAACCAGTCTATCACAGGGAGACATGTAGAGACAGACAGGTAACCAGTCTATCATGGGGCCGACATGTAGAGACAGACAGGTAACCAGTCTATCACAGGGAGACATGTAGAGACAGACAGGTAACCAGTCTATCACAGGGAGACATGTACAGACAGACAGGTAACCAGTCTATCACAGGGCTGACATGTAGAGACAGACAGGTAACCAGTCTATCACAGGGCTGACATGTAGAGACAGACAGGTAACCAGTCTATCATAGGGCTGACATGTAGAGACAGACAGGTAACCAGTCTATCACATGGAGACATGTGGAGACAGACACGTAACCAGTCTATCACATGGAGACATGTAGAGACAGACAGGTAACCAGTCTATCACAGGGAGACATGTAGAGACCGACAGGTAACCAGTCTATCACAGGGGGACATGTAGAGACAGACAGGTAACCAGTCTATCACATGGAGACATGTGGAGACAGACAGGTAACCAGTCTATCACGGGGCCGACATGTAGAGACAGACAGGTAACCAGTCTATCACAGGGAGACATGTAGAGACAGACAGGTAACCAGTCTATCACAGGGGGACATGTAGAGACAGACAGGTAACCAATCTATCACATGGAGACATGTGGAGACAGACAGGTAACCAGTCTATCACAGGGAGACATGTAGAGACAGACAGGTAACCAGTCTATCACAGGGAGACATGTAGAGACAGACAGGTAACCAGTCTATCACAGGGAGACATGTAGAGACAGACAGGTAACCAGTCTATCACAGGGAGACATGTAGAGACAGACAGGTAACCAGTCTATCACAGGGAGACATGTAAAGACAGACAGGTAACCAGTCTATCACAGGGAGACATGTAGAGACAGACAGGTGACCAGTCTATCACAGGGAGACATGTAGAGACAGACAGGTAACCAGTCTATCACAGGGAGACATGTAGAGACAGACAGGTAACCAGTCTATCACAGGGCTGACATGTAGAGACAGACAGGTAACCAGTCTATCACAGGGCTGACATGTAGAGACAGACAGGTAACCAGTCTATCATAGGGCTGACATGTAGAGACAGACAGGTAACCAGTCTATCACATGGAGACATGTGGAGACAGACACGTAACCAGTCTATCACAGGGAGACATGTAGAGACAGACAGGTAACCAGTCTATCACAGGGAGACATGTAGAGACCGACAGGTAACCAGTCTATCACAGGGGGACATGTAGAGACAGACAGGTAACCAGTCTATCACATGGAGACATGTGGAGACAGACACGTAACCAGTCTATCACAGGGAGACATGTAGAGACAGACAGGTAACCAGTCTATCACAGGGAGACATGTAGAGACCGACAGGTAACCAGTCTGTCACAGGGGGACATGTAGAGACAGACAGGTAACCAGTCTATCACATGGAGACATGTGGAGACAGACAGGTAACCAGTCTATCACAGGGAGACATGTAGAGACCGACAGGTAACCAGTCTATCACAGGGAGACATGTAGAGACAGACAGGTAACCAGTCTATCACAGGGAGACATGTAGAGACAGACAGGTAACCAGTCTATCACGGGGCCGACATGGAGAGACAGACAGGTAACCAGTCTATCACAGGGAGACATGTAGAGACAGACAGGTAACCAGTCTATCACAGGGGGACATGTAGAGACAGACAGGTAACCAGTCTATCACAGGGAGACATGTAGAGACAGACAGGTAACCAGTCTATCACATGGAGACATGTAGAGACAGACAGGTAACCAGTCTATCACAGGGGGACATGTAGAGACAGACAGGTAACCAGTCTATCACAGGGAGACATGTAGAGACAGACAGGTAACCAGTCTATCACAGGGAGACATGGAGAGACAGACAGGTAACCAGTCCATCACAGGGAGACATGTAAAGACAGACAGGTAACCAGTCTATCACAGGGAGACATGTAGAGACAGACAGGTGACCAGTCTATCACAGGGAGACATGTAGAGACAGACAGGTAACCAGTCTATCACAGGGGGACATGTAGAGACAGACAGGTAACCAGTCTATCACAGGGAGACATGTAGAGACAGATAGGTAACCAGTCTATCACAGGGAGACATGTAGAGACAGACAGGTAACCAGTCTATCACGGGGCCGACATGTAGAGACAGACAGGTAACCAGTCTATCACAGGGAGACATGTAGAGACAGACAGGTAACCAGTCTATCACAGGGGGACATGTAGAGACAGACAGGTAACCAATCTATCACATGGAGACATGTAGAGACAGACAGGTAACCAGTCTATCACAGGGAGACATGTAGAGACAGACAGGTAACCAGTCTATCACAGGGCTGACATGTAGAGACAGACAGGTAACCAGTCTATCACAGGGAGACATGTAGAGACAGACAGGTAACCAGTCTATCACAGGGTGACATGTAGAGACAGACAGGTAACCAGTCTATCACAGGGCTGACATGTAGAGACAGACAGGCAACCAGTCTATCACAGGGCTGACATGTAGAGACAGACAGGTAACCAGTCTATCACAGGGAGACATGTAGAGACAGACAGGTAACCAGTCTATCACAGGGAGACATGTAGAGACAGACAGGTAACCAGTCTATCATGGGGCCGACATGTAGAGACAGACAGGTAACCAGTCTATCACAGGGAGACATGTAGAGACAGACAGGTAACCAGTCTATCACAGGGAGACATGTACAGACAGACAGGTAACCAGTCTATCACAGGGCTGACATGTAGAGACAGACAGGTAACCAGTCTATCACAGGGCTGACATGTAGAGACAGACAGGTAACCAGTCTATCATAGGGCTGACATGTAGAGACAGACAGGTAACCAGTCTATCACATGGAGACATGTGGAGACAGACACGTAACCAGTCTATCACATGGAGACATGTAGAGACAGACAGGTAACCAGTCTATCACAGGGAGACATGTAGAGACCGACAGGTAACCAGTCTATCACAGGGGGACATGTAGAGACAGACAGGTAACCAGTCTATCACATGGAGACATGTGGAGACAGACAGGTAACCAGTCTATCACGGGGCCGACATGTAGAGACAGACAGGTAACCAGTCTATCACAGGGAGACATGTAGAGACAGACAGGTAACCAGTCTATCACAGGGGGACATGTAGAGACAGACAGGTAACCAATCTATCACATGGAGACATGTGGAGACAGACAGGTAACCAGTCTATCACAGGGAGACATGTAGAGACAGACAGGTAACCAGTCTATCACAGGGAGACATGTAGAGACAGACAGGTAACCAGTCTATCACAGGGAGACATGTAGAGACAGACAGGTAACCAGTCTATCACAGGGAGACATGTAGAGACAGACAGGTAACCAGTCTATCACAGGGAGACATGTAAAGACAGACAGGTAACCAGTCTATCACAGGGAGACATGTAGAGACAGACAGGTGACCAGTCTATCACAGGGAGACATGTAGAGACAGACAGGTAACCAGTCTATCACAGGGAGACATGTAGAGACAGACAGGTAACCAGTCTATCACAGGGCTGACATGTAGAGACAGACAGGTAACCAGTCTATCACAGGGCTGACATGTAGAGACAGACAGGTAACCAGTCTATCATAGGGCTGACATGTAGAGACAGACAGGTAACCAGTCTATCACATGGAGACATGTGGAGACAGACACGTAACCAGTCTATCACAGGGAGACATGTAGAGACAGACAGGTAACCAGTCTATCACAGGGAGACATGTAGAGACCGACAGGTAACCAGTCTATCACAGGGGGACATGTAGAGACAGACAGGTAACCAGTCTATCACATGGAGACATGTGGAGACAGACAGGTAACCAGTCTATCACAGGGAGACATGTAGAGACCGACAGGTAACCAGTCTATCACAGGGAGACATGTAGAGACAGACAGGTAACCAGTCTATCACAGGGAGACATGTAGAGACAGACAGGTAACCAGTCTATCACGGGGCCGACATGGAGAGACAGACAGGTAACCAGTCTATCACAGGGAGACATGTAGAGACAGACAGGTAACCAGTCTATCACAGGGGGACATGTAGAGACAGACAGGTAACCAGTCTATCACAGGGAGACATGTAGAGACAGACAGGTAACCAGTCTATCACATGGAGACATGTAGAGACAGACAGGTAACCAGTCTATCACAGGGGGACATGTAGAGACAGACAGGTAACCAGTCTATCACAGGGAGACATGTAGAGACAGACAGGTAACCAGTCTATCACAGGGAGACATGGAGAGACAGACAGGTAACCAGTCCATCACAGGGAGACATGTAAAGACAGACAGGTAACCAGTCTATCACAGGGAGACATGTAGAGACAGACAGGTGACCAGTCTATCACAGGGAGACATGTAGAGACAGACAGGTAACCAGTCTATCACAGGGGGACATGTAGAGACAGACAGGTAACCAGTCTATCACAGGGAGACATGTAGAGACAGATAGGTAACCAGTCTATCACAGGGAGACATGTAGAGACAGACAGGTAACCAGTCTATCACGGGGCCGACATGTAGAGACAGACAGGTAACCAGTCTATCACAGGGAGACATGTAGAGACAGACAGGTAACCAGTCTATCACAGGGGGACATGTAGAGACAGACAGGTAACCAATCTATCACATGGAGACATGTAGAGACAGACAGGTAACCAGTCTATCACAGGGAGACATGTAGAGACAGACAGGTAACCAGTCTATCACAGGGCTGACATGTAGAGACAGACAGGTAACCAGTCTATCACAGGGAGACATGTAGAGACAGACAGGTAACCAGTCTATCACAGGGAGACATGTAGAGACAGACAGGTAACCAGTCTATCACAGGGCTGACATGTAGAGACAGACAGGCAACCAGTCTATCACAGGGCTGACATGTAGAGACAGACAGGTAACCAGTCTATCACAGGGAGACATGTAGAGACAGACAGGTAACCAGTCTATCACAGGGAGACATGTAGAGACAGACAGGTAACCAGTCTATCATGGGGCCGACATGTAGAGACAGACAGGTAACCAGTCTATCACAGGGAGACATGTAGAGACAGACAGGTAACCAGTCTATCACAGGGAGACATGTACAGACAGACAGGTAACCAGTCTATCACAGGGCTGACATGTAGAGACAGACAGGTAACCAGTCTATCACAGGGCTGACATGTAGAGACAGACAGGTAACCAGTCTATCATAGGGCTGACATGTAGAGACAGACAGGTAACCAGTCTATCACATGGAGACATGTGGAGACAGACACGTAACCAGTCTATCACATGGAGACATGTAGAGACAGACAGGTAACCAGTCTATCACAGGGAGACATGTAGAGACCGACAGGTAACCAGTCTATCACAGGGGGACATGTAGAGACAGACAGGTAACCAGTCTATCACATGGAGACATGTGGAGACAGACAGGTAACCAGTCTATCACGGGGCCGACATGTAGAGACAGACAGGTAACCAGTCTATCACAGGGAGACATGTAGAGACAGACAGGTAACCAGTCTATCACAGGGGGACATGTAGAGACAGACAGGTAACCAATCTATCACATGGAGACATGTGGAGACAGACAGGTAACCAGTCTATCTCAGGGAGACATGTAGAGACAGACAGGTAACCAGTCTATCACAGGGAGACATGTAGAGACAGACAGGTAACCAGTCTATCACAGGGAGACATGTAGAGACAGACAGGTAACCAGTCTATCACAGGGCCGACATTTAGAGACAGACAGGTAACCAGTCTATCACAGGGAGACATGTAGAGACAGACAGGTAACCAGTCTATCACAGGGCTGACATGTAGAGACAGACAGGTGACCAGTCTATCACAGGGCTGACATGTAGAGAGAGACAGGTGACCAGTCTATCACAGGGCTGACATGTAGAGACAGACAGGTAACCAGTCTATCACAGGCTGACATGTAGAGACAGACAGGTGACCAGTCTATCACAGGGCTGACATGTAGAGACAGACAGGTAACCAGTCTATCACAGGGAGACATGTAGAGACAGACAGGTAACCAGTCTATCACAGGGAGACATGTAGAGACAGACAGGTAACCAGTCTATCACAGGGAGACATGTAGAGACAGACAGGTAACCAGTCTATCACAGGGCTGACATGTAGAGACAGACAGGCAACCAGTCTATCACAGGGCTGACATGTAGAGACAGACAGGTAACCAGTCTATCACAGGGCCGACATGTAGAGACAGACAGGTAACCAGTCTATCACAGGGAGACATGTAGAGACAGACAGGTAACCAGTCTATCACAGGGAGACATGTAAAGACAGACAGGTAACCAGTCTATCACAGGGAGACATGTAGAGACAGACAGTTGACCAGTCTATCACAGGGAGACATGTAGAGACAGACAGGTAACCAGTCTATCACAGGGAGACATGTAGAGACAGACAGGTAACCAGTCTATCACAGGGCTGACATGTAGAGACAGACAGGTAACCAGTCTATCACAGGGAGACATGTAGAGACAGACAGGCAACCAGTCTATCACAGGGCTGACATGTAGAGACAGACTGGTAACCAGTCTATCACAGGGCCGACATGTAGAGACAGACAGGTAACCAGTCTATCACAGGGAGACATGTAGAGACAGACAGGTAACCAGTCTATCACAGGGAGACATGTAGAGACAGACAGGTAACCAGTCTATCACAGGGCTGACATGTAGAGACAGACAGGCAACCAGTCTATCACAGGGCTGACATGTAGAGACAGACAGGTAACCAGTCTATCACAGGGAGACATGTAGAGACAGACAGGTAACCAGTCTATCACAGGGAGACATGTAGAGACAGACAGGTAACCAGTCTATCATGGGGCCGACATGTAGAGACAGACAGGTAACCAGTCTATCACAGGGAGACATGTAGAGACAGACAGGTAACCAGTCTATCACAGGGGGACATGTAGAGACAGACAGGTAACCAGTCTTTCACAGGGAGACATGTAGAGACAGACAGGTAACCAGTCTATCACAGGGAGACATGTAGAGACAGACAGGTAACCAGTCTATCACAGGGGGACATGTAGAGACAGACAGGTAACCAGTCTATCACAGGGAGACATGTAGAGACAGACAGGTAACCAGTCTATCACAGGGAGACATGTATAGACAGACAGGTAACCAGTCTATCATGGGGCCGACATGTAGAGACAGACAGGTAACCAGTCTATCACAGGGAGACATGTAGAGACAGACAGGTAACCAGTCTATCACAGGGGGACATGTAGAGACAGACAGGTAACCAGTCTTTCACAGGGAGACATGTAGAGACAGACAGGTAACCAGTCTATCACAGGGAGACATGTAGAGACAGACAGGTAACCAGTCTATCACAGGGGGACATGTAGAGACAGACAGGTAACCAGTCTATCACAGGGAGACATGTAGAGACAGACAGGTAACCAGTCTATCACAGGGAGACATGTATAGACAGACAGGTAACCAGTCTATCATGGGGCCGACATGTAGAGACAGACAGGTAACCAGTCTATCACAGGGAGACATGTAGAGACAGACAGGTAACCAGTCTATCACAGGGGGACATGTAGAGACAGACAGGTAACCAGTCTATCACAGGGAGACATGTAGAGACAGACAGGTAACAAGTCTATCACAGGGAGACATGTAGAGACAGACAGGTAACCAGTCTATCACAGGGGGACATGTAGAGACAGACAGGTAACCAGTCTATCACAGGGAGACATGTAGAGACAGACAGGTAACCAGTCTATCACAGGGAGACATGTAGAGACAGACAGGTAACCAGTCTATCACAGGGAGACATGTAAAGACAGACAGGTAACCAGTCTATCACAGGGAGACATGAAGAGACAGACAGGTGACCAGTCTATCACAGGGAGACATGTAGAGACAGACAGGTAACCAGTCTATCACAGGGAGACATGTAGAGACAGACAGGTAACCAGTCTATCACAGGGCTGACATGTAGAGACAGACAGGTAACCAGTCTATCACAGGGAGACATGTAGAGACAGACAGGTAACCAGTCTATCACAGGGAGACATGTACAGACAGACAGGTAACCAGTCTATCACAGGGCTGACATGTAGAGACAGACAGGTAACCAGTCTATCACAGGGCTGACATGTAGAGACAGACAGGTAACCAGTTAATCATAGGGCTGACATGTAGAGACAGACAGGTAACCAGTCTATCACATGGAGACATGTGGAGACAGACACGTAACCAGTCTATCACATGGAGACATGTAGAGACAGACAGGTAACCAGTCTATCACAGGGAGACATGTAGAGACAGACAGGTAACCAGTCTATCACAGGGCCGACATGTAGAGACAGACAGGTAACCAGTCTATCACAGGGAGACATGTAGAGACAGACAGGTAACCAGTCTATCATGGGGCCGACATGTAGAGACAGACAGGTAACCAGTCTATCATGGGGCCGACATGTAGAGACAGACAGGTAACCAGTCTATCACAGGGAGACATGTAGAGACAGACAGGTAACCAGTCTATCACAGGGGGACATGTAGAAACAGACAGGTAACCAGTCTATCACAGGGAGACATGTAGAGACAGACAGGTAACCAGTCTATCACAGGGAGACATGTAGAGACAGACAGGTAACCAGTCTATCACAGGGGGACATGTAGAGACAGACAGGTAACCAGTCTATCACAGGGAGACATGTAGAGACAGACAGGTAACCAGTCTATCACAGGGAGACATGTAGAGACAGACAGGTAACCAGTCTATCACAGGGAGACATGTAAAGACAGACAGGTAACCAGTCTATCACAGGGAGACATGTAGAGACAGACAGGTGACCAGTCTATCACAGGGAGACATGTAGAGACAGACAGGTAACCAGTCTATCACAGGGAGACATGTAGAGACAGACAGGTAACCAGTCTATCACAGGGCTGACATGTAGAGACAGACAGGTAACCAGTCTATCACAGGGAGACATGTAGAGACAGACAGGTAACCAGTCTATCACAGGGAGACATGTACAGACAGACAGGTAACCAGTCTATCACAGGGCTGACATGTAGAGACAGACAGGTAACCAGTCTATCACAGGGCTGACATGTAGAGACAGACAGGTAACCAGTCTATCATAGGGCTGACATGTAGAGACAGACAGGTAACCAGTCTATCACATGGAGACATGTGGAGACAGACACGTAACCAGTCTATCACAGGGAGACATGTAGAGACAGAAAGGTAACCAGTCTATCACAGGGAGACATGTAGAGACAGACAGGTAACCAGTCTATCACAGGGCCGACATTTAGAGACAGACAGGTAACCAGTCTATCACAGGGAGACATGTAGAGACAGACAGGTAACCAGTCTATCACAGGGCTGACATGTAGAGACAGACAGGTGACCAGTCTATCACAGGGCTGACATGTAGAGAGAGACAGGTGACCAGTCTATCACAGGGCTGACATGTAGAGACAGACAGGTAACCAGTCTATCACAGGCTGACATGTAGAGACAGACAGGTGACCAGTCTATCACAGGGCTGACATGTAGAGACAGACAGGTAACCAGTCTATCACAGGGAGACATGTAGAGACAGACAGGTAACCAGTCTATCACAGGGAGACATGTAGAGACAGACAGGTAACCAGTCTATCACAGGGAGACATGTAGAGACAGACAGGTAACCAGTCTATCACAGGGCTGACATGTAGAGACAGACAGGCAACCAGTCTATCACAGGGCTGACATGTAGAGACAGACAGGTAACCAGTCTATCACAGGGCCGACATGTAGAGACAGACAGGTAACCAGTCTATCACAGAGAGACATGTAGAGACAGACAGGTAACCAGTCTATCACAGGGAGACATGTAGAGACAGACAGGTAACCAGTCTATCACAGGGGGACATGTAGAGACAGACAGGTAACCAGTCTATCACAGGGAGACATGTAGAGACAGACAGGTAACCAGTCTATCACAGGGAGACATGTAGAGACAGACAGGTAACCAGTCTATCATGGGGCCGACATGTAGAGACAGACAGGTAACCAGTCTATCACAGGGGGACATGTAGAGACAGACAGGTAACCAGTCTATCACAGGGGGACATGTAGAGACAGACAGGTAACCAGTCTATCACAGGGAGACATGTAGAGACAGACAGGTAACCAGTCTATCACAGGGAGACATGTAGAGACAGACAGGTAACCAGTCTATCACAGGGAGACATGTAGAGACAGACAGGTGACCAGTCTATCACAGGGAGACATGTAGAGACAGACAGGTAACCAGTCTATCACAGGGAGACATGTAGAGACAGACAGGTAACCAGTCTATCACAGGGCTGACATGTAGAGACAGACAGGTAACCAGTCTATCACAGGGAGACATGTAGAGACAGACAGGCAACCAGTCTATCACAGGGCTGACATGTAGAGACAGACTGGTAACCAGTCTATCACAGGGCCGACATGTAGAGACAGACAGGTAACCAGTCTATCACAGGGAGACATGTAGAGACAGACAGGTAACCAGTCTATCACAGGGAGACATGTAGAGACAGACAGGTAACCAGTCTATCATGGGGCCGACATGTAGAGACAGACAGGTAACCAGTCTATCACAGGGAGACATGTAGAGACAGACAGGTAACCAGTCTATCACAGGGGGACATGTAGAGACAGACAGGTAACCAGTCTATCACAGGGAGACATGTAGAGACAGACAGGAAACCAGTCTATCACAGGGAGACATGTAGAGACAGACAGGTAACCAGTCTATCACAGGGAGACATGTAAAGACAGACAGGTAACCAGTCTATCACAGGGAGACATGTAGAGACAGACAGGTGACCAGTCTATCACAGGGAGACATGTAGAGACAGACAGGTAACCAGTCTATCACAGGGAGACATGTAGAGACAGACAGGTAACCAGTCTATCACAGGGCTGACATGTAGAGACAGACAGGTAACCAGTCTATCACAGGGAGACATGTAGAGACAGACAGGTAACCAGTCTATCACAGGGAGACATGTACAGACAGTCAGGTAACCAGTCTATCACAGGGCTGACATGTAGAGACAGACAGGTAACCAGTCTATCACAGGGCTGACATGTAGAGACAGACAAGTAACCAGTCTATCATAGGGCTGACATGTAGAGACAGACAGGTAACCAGTCTATCACATGGAGACATGTGGAGACAGACACGTAACCAGTCTATCACAGGGAGACATGTAGAGACAGACAGGTAACCAGTCTATCACAGGGAGACATGTAGAGACCGACAGGTAACCAGTCTATCACAGGGGGACATGTAGAGACAGACAGGTAACCAGTCTATCACATAGAGACATGTGGAGACAGACAGGTAACCAGTCTATCACAGGGAGACATGTAGAGACCGACAGGTAACCAGTCTATCACAGGGAGACATGTAGAGACAGACAGGTAACCAGTCTATCACAGGGAGACATGTAGAGACAGACAGGTAACCAGTCTATCACGGGGCCGACATGGAGAGACAGACAGGTAACCAGTCTATCACAGGGAGACATGTAGAGACAGACAGGTAACCAGTCTATCACAGGGGGACATGTAGAGACAGACAGGTAACCAGTCTATCACAGGGAGACATGTAGAGACAGACAGGTAACCAGTCTATCACAGGGGGACATGTAGAGACAGACAGGTAACCAGTCTATCACAGGGAGACATGTAGAGACAGACAGGTAACCAGTCTATCACATGGAGACATGTAGAGACAGACAGGTAACCAGTCTATCACAGGGGGACATGTAGAGACAGACAGGTAACCAGTCTATCACAGGGAGACATGTAGAGACAGACAGGTAACCAGTCTATCACAGGGAGACATGGAGAGACAGACAGGTAACCAGTCTATCACAGGGAGACATGGAGAGACAGACAGGTGACCAGTCTATCACAGGGAGACATGTAGAGACAGACAGGTAACCAGTCTATCACAGGGAGACATGTACAGACAGACAGGTAACCAGTCTATCACAGGGCTGACATGTAGAGACAGACAGGTAACCAGTCTATCATAGGGCTGACATGTAGAGACAGACAGGTAACCAGTCTATCACATGGAGACATGTGGAGACAGACAGGTAACCAGTCTATCACAGGGAGACATGTAGAGACAGACAGGTAACCAGTCTATCACAGGGAGACATGTAGAGACCGACAGGTAACCAGTCTATCACAGGGGGACATGTAGAGACAGACAGGTAACCAGTCTATCATAGGGCTGACATGTAGAGACAGACAGGTGACCAGTCTATCACAGGGCTGACATGTAGAGACAGACAGGTAACCAGTCTATCACAGGGAGACATGTAGAGACAGACAGGTAACCAGTCTATCACAGGGAGACATGTAGAGACAGACAGGTAATCAGTCTATCACAGGGCTGACATGTAGAGACAGACAGGCAACCAGTCTATCACAGGGCTGACATGTAGAGACAGACAGGTAACCAGTCTATCACAGGGCCGACATGTAGAGACAGACAGGTAACCAGTCTATCACAGGGAGACATGTAGAGACAGACAGGTAACCAGTCTATCACAGGGAGACATGTAGAGACAGACAGGTAACCAGTCTATCATGGGGCCGACATGTAGAGACAGACAGGTAACCAGTCTATCACAGGGAGACATGTAGAGACAGACAGGTAACCAGTCTATCACAGGGGGACATGTAGAGACAGACAGGTAACCAGTCTATCATGGGGCCGACATGTAGAGACAGACAGGTAACCAGTCTATCACAGGGGGACATGTAGAGACAGACAGGTAACCAGTCTATCACAGGGGGACATGTAGAGACAGACAGGTAACCAGTCTATCACAGGGAGACATGTAGAGACAGACAGGTAACCAGTCTATCACAGGGAGACATGTAGAGACAGACAGGTAACCAGTCTATCACAGGGAGACATGTAGAGACAGACAGGTGACCAGTCTATCACATGGAGACATGTAGAGACAGACAGGTAACCAGTCTATCACAGGGAGACATGTAGAGACAGACAGGTAACCAGTCTATCACAGGGCTGACATGTAGAGACAGACAGGTAACCAGTCTATCACAGGGAGACATGTAGAGACAGACAGGCAACCAGTCTATCACAGGGCTGACATGTAGAGACAGACTGGTAACCAGTCTATCACAGGGCCGACATGTAGAGACAGACAGGTAACCAGTCTATCACAGGGAGACATGTAGAGACAGACAGGTAACCAGTCTATCACAGGGAGACATGTAGAGACAGACAGGTAACCAGTCTATCATGGGGCCGACATGTAGAGACAGACAGGTAACCAGTCTATCACAGGGAGACATGTAGAGACAGACAGGTAACCAGTCTATCACAGGGGGACATGTAGAGACAGACAGGTAACCAGTCTATCACAGGGAGACATGTAGAGACAGACAGGTAACCAGTCTATCACAGGGAGACATGTAGAGACAGACAGGTAACCAGTCTATCACAGGGAGACATGTAAAGACAGACAGGTAACCAGTTTTTCACAGGGAGACATGTAGAGACAGACAGGTGACCAGTCTATCACAGGGAGACATGTAGAGACAGACAGGTAACCAGTCTATCACAGGGAGACATGTAGAGACAGACAGGTAACCAGTCTATCACAGGGCTGACATGTAGAGACAGACAGGTAACCAGTCTATCACAGGGAGACATGTAGAGACAGACAGGTAACCAGTCTATCACAGGGAGACATGTACAGACAGTCAGGTAACCAGTCTATCACAGGGCTGACATGTAGAGACAGACAGGTAACCAGTCTATCACAGGGCTGACATGTAGAGACAGACAGGTAACCAGTCTATCATAGGGCTGACATGTAGAGACAGACAGGTAACCAGTCTATCACATGGAGACATGTGGAGACAGACACGTAACCAGTCTATCACAGGGAGACATGTAGAGACAGACAGGTAACCAGTCTATCACAGGGAGACATGTAGAGACCGACAGGTAACCAGTCTATCACAGGGGGACATGTAGAGACAGACAGGTAACCAGTCTATCACATGGAGACATGTGGAGACAGACAGGTAACCAGTCTATCACAGGGAGACATGTAGAGACCGACAGGTAACCAGTCTATCACAGGGAGACATGTAGAGACAGACAGGTAACCAGTCTATCACAGGGAGACATGTAGAGACAGACAGGTAACCAGTCTATCACGGGGCCGACATGGAGAGACAGACAGGTAACCAGTCTATCACAGGGAGACATGTAGAGACAGACAGGTAACCAGTCTATCACAGGGGGACATGTAGAGACAGACAGGTAACCAGTCTATCACAGGGAGACATGTAGAGACAGACAGGTAACCAGTCTATCACATGGAGACATGTAGAGACAGACAGGTAACCAGTCTATCACAGGGGGACATGTAGAGACAGACAGGTAACCAGTCTATCACAGGGAGACATGTAGAGACAGACAGGTAACCAGTCTATCACAGGGAGACATGGAGAGACAGACAGGTAACCAGTCTATCACAGGGAGACATGGAGAGACAGACAGGTGACCAGTCTATCACAGGGAGACATGTAGAGACAGACAGGTAACCAGTCTATCACAGGGAGACATGTACAGACAGACAGGTAACCAGTCTATCACAGGGCTGACATGTAGAGACAGACAGGTAACCAGTCTATCACAGGGCTGACATGTAGAGACAGACAGGTAACCAGTCTATCATAGGGCTGACATGTAGAGACAGACAGGTAACCAGTCTATCACATGGAGACATGTGGAGACAGACAGGTAACCAGTCTATCACAGGGAGACATGTAGAGACAGACAGGTAACCAGTCTATCACAGGGAGACATGTAGAGACCGACAGGTAACCAGTCTATCACAGGGGGACATGTAGAGACAGACAGGTAACCAGTCTATCATAGGGCTGACATGTAGAGACAGACAGGTGACCAGTCTATCACAGGGCTGACATGTAGAGACAGACAGGTAACCAGTCTATCACAGGGAGACATGTAGAGACAGACAGGTAACCAGTCTATCACAGGGAGACATGTAGAGACAGACAGGTAATCAGTCTATCACAGGGCTGACATGTAGAGACAGACAGGCAACCAGTCTATCACAGGGCTGACATGTAGAGACAGACAGGTAACCAGTCTATCACAGGGCCGACATGTAGAGACAGACAGGTAACCAGTCTATCACAGGGAGACATGTAGAGACAGACAGGTAACCAGTCTATCACAGGGAGACATGTAGAGACAGACAGGTAACAAGTCTATCATGGGGCCGACATGTAGAGACAGACAGGTAACCAGTCTATCACAGGGAGACATGTAGAGACAGACAGGTAACCAGTCTATCACAGGGGGACATGTAGAGACAGACAGGTAACCAGTCTTTCACAGGGAGACATGTAGAGACAGACAGGTAACCAGTCTATCACAGGGAGACATGTAGAGACAGACAGGTAACCAGTCTATCACAGGGGGACATGTAGAGACAGACAGGTAACCAGTCTATCACAGGGAGACATGTAGAGACAGACAGGTAACCAGTCTATCACAGGGAGACATGTAGAGACAGACAGGTAACCAGTCTATCACAGGGAGACATGTAAAGACAGACAGGTAACCAGTCTATCACAGGGAGACATGTAGAGACAGACAGGTGACCAGTCTATCACAGGGAGACATGTAGAGACAGACAGGTAACCAGTCTATCACAGGGAGACATGTAGAGACAGACAGGTAACCAGTCTATCACAGGGCTGACATGTAGAGACAGACAGGTAACCAGTCTATCACAGGGAGACATGTAGAGACAGACAGGCAACCAGTCTATCACAGGGCTGACATGTAGAGACAGACAGGTAACCAGTCTATCACAGGGAGACATGTAGAGACAGACAGGTAACCAGTCTATCACAGGGACACATGTAGAGACAGACAGGTAACCAGTCTATCATGGGGCCGACATGTAGAGACAGACAGGTAACCAGTCTATCACAGGGAGACATGTAGAGACAGACAGGTAACCAGTCTATCACAGGGGGACATGCAGAGACAGACAGGTAACCAGTCTATCACAGGGAGACATGTAGAGACAGACAGGTAACCAGTCTATCACAGGGAGACATGTAGAGACAGACAGGTAACCAGTCTATCACAGGGAGACATGTAAAGACAGACAGGTAACCAGTCTATCACAGGGAGACATGTAGAGACAGACAGGTGACCAGTCTATCACAGGGAGACATGTAGAGACAGACAGGTAACCAGTCTATCACAGGGAGACATGTAGAGACAGACAGGTAACCAGTCTATCACAGGGCTGACATGTAGAGACAGACAGGTAACCAGTCTATCACAGGGAGACATGTAGAGACAGACAGGTAACCAGTCTATCACAGGGAGACATGTACAGACAGACAGGTAACCAGTCTATCACAGGGCTGACATGTAGAGACAGACAGGTAACCAGTCTATCACAGGGCTGACATGTAGAGACAGACAGGTAACCAGTCTATCATAGGGCTGACATGTAGAGACAGACAGGTAACCAGTCTATCACATGGAGACATGTGGAGACAGACACGTAACCAGTCTATCACAGGGAGACATGTAGAGACAGACAGGTAACCAGTCTATCACAGGGAGACATGTAGAGACCGACAGGTAACCAGTCTATCACAGGGGGACATGTAGAGACAGACAGGTAACCAGTCTATCACATGGAGACATGTGGAGACAGACAGGTAACCAGTCTATCACAGGGAGACATGTAGAGACCGACAGGTAACCAGTCTATCACAGGGAGACATGTAGAGACAGACAGGTAACCAGTCTATCACAGGGAGACATGTAGAGACAGACAGGTAACCAGTCTATCACGGGGCCGACATGGAGAGACAGACAGGTAACCAGTCTATCACAGGGAGACATGTAGAGACAGACAGGTAACCAGTCTATCACAGGGGGACATGTAGAGACAGACAGGTAACCAGTCTATCACAGGGAGACATGTAGAGACAGACTTGTAACCAGTCTATCACATGGAGACATGTAGAGACAGACAGGTAACCAGTCTATCACATGGGGACATGTAGAGACAGACAGGTAACCAGTCTATCACAGGGAGACATGTAGAGACAGACAGGTAACCAGTCTATCACAGGGAGACATGGAGAGACAGACAGGTAACCAGTCTATCACAGGGAGACATGTAAAGACAGACAGGTAACCAGTCTATCATAGGGAGACATGTAGAGACAGACAGGTGACCAGTCTATCACAGGGAGACATGTAGAGACAGACAGGTAACCAGTCTATCACAGGGGGACATGTAGAGACAGACAGGTAACCAGTCTATCACAGGGAGACATGTAGAGACAGATAGGTAACCAGTCTATCACAGGGAGACATGTAGAGACAGACAGGTAACCAGTCTATCACGGGGCCGACATGTAGAGACAGACAGGTAACCAGTCTATCACAGGGAGACATGTAGAGACAGACAGGTAACCAGTCTATCACAGGGGGACATGTAGAGACAGACAGGTAACCAATCTATCACATGGAGACATGTAGAGACAGACAGGTAACCAGTCTATCACAGGGAGACATGTAGAGACAGACAGGTAACCAGTCTATCATGGGGCTGACATGTAGAGACAGACAGGTAACCAGTCTATCACAGGGAGACATGTAGAGACAGACAGGTAACCAGTCTATCACAGGGGGACATGTAGAGACAGACAGGTAACCAGTCTATCACAGGGAGACATGTAGAGACAGACAGGTAACCAGTGTATCACAGGGAGACATGTAGAGACAGACAGGTAACCAGTCTATCACAGGGGGACATGTAGAGACAGACAGGTAACCAGTCTATCACAGGGAGACATGTAGAGACAGACAGGTAACCAGTCTATCACAGGGAGACATGTAGAGACAGACAGGTAACCAGTCTATCACAGGGAGACATGTAAAGACAGACAGGTAACCAGTCTATCACAGGGAGACATGTAGAGACAGACAGGTGACCAGTCTATCACAGGGAGACATGTAGAGACAGACAGGTAACCAGTCTATCACAGGGAGACATGTAGAGACAGACAGGTAACCAGTCTATCACAGGGCTGACATGTAGAGACAGACAGGTAACCAGTCTATCACAGGGAGACATGTAGAGACAGACAGGTAACCAGTCTATCACAGGGAGACATGTACAGACAGACAGGTAACCAGTCTATCACAGGGAGACATGTAGAGACCGACAGGTAACCAGTCTATCACAGGGGGACATGTACAGACAGACAGGTAACCAGTCTATCACAGGGCTGACATGTAGAGACAGACAGGTAACCAGTCTATCATAGGGCTGACATGTAGAGACAGACAGGTGACCAGTCTATCACAGGGCTGACATGTAGAGACAGACAGGTAACCAGTCTATCACAGGGGGACATGTAGAGACAGACAGGTAACCAGTCTATCACAGGGAGACATGTAGAGACAGACAGGTAACCAGTCTATCACAGGGAGACATGTAGAGACAGACAGGTAACCAGTCTATCACAGGGAGACATGTAAAGACAGACAGGTAGCCAGTCTATCACAGGGAGACATGTAGAGACAGACAGGTGACCAGTCTATCACAGGGAGACATGTAGAGACAGACAGGTAACCAGTCTATCACAGGGAGACATGTAGAGACAGACAGGTAACCAGTCTATCACAGGGAGACGTGTACAGACAGACAGGTAACCAGTCTATCACAGGGCTGACATGTAGAGACAGACAGGTAACCAGTCTATCACAGGGCTGACATGTAGAGACAGACAGGTAACCAGTCTATCATAGGGCTGACATGTAGAGACAGACAGGTAACCAGTCTATCACATGGAGACATGTGGAGACAGACAGGTAACCAGTCTATCACAGGGAGACATGTAGAGACAGACAGGTAACCAGTCTATCACATGGAGACATGTAGAGACCGACAGGTAACCAGTCTATCACAGGGGGACATGTAGAGACAGACAGGTAACCAGTCTATCATAGGGCTGACATGTAGAGACAGACAGGTGACCAGTCTATCACAGGGCTGACATGTAGAGACAGACAGGTAACCAGTCTATCACAGGGAGACATGTAGAGACAGACAGGTAACCAGTCTATCACAGGGAGACATGTAGAGACAGACTGGTAACCAGTCTATCACAGGGCTGACATGTAGAGACAGACAGGCAACCAGTCTATCACAGGGCTGACAT
Organism: Eutrigla gurnardus; assembly: GCF_963514095.1. NCBI lineage: Eukaryota > Metazoa > Chordata > Actinopteri > Perciformes > Triglidae > Eutrigla > Eutrigla gurnardus. Next base: position 556,603 of record NC_139925.1, read on the forward strand.
GTAGAGACAGACAGGTAACCAGTCTATCACAGGGCCGACATGTAGAGACAGACAGGTAACCAGTCTATCACAGGGAGACATGTAGAGACAGACAGGTAACCAGTCTATCACAGGGAGACATGTAGAGACAGACAGGTAACCAGTCTATCACAGGGAGACATGTAGAGACAGACAGGTAACCAGTCTATCATAGGGCTGACATGTAGAGACAGACAGGTAACCAGTCTATCACAGGGAGACATGTAGAGACAGACAGGTAACCAGTCTATCACAGGGAGACATGTACAGACAGACAGGCAACCAGTCTATCACAGGGCTGACATGTAGAGACAGACAGGTAACCAGTCTATCACAGGGAGACATGTACAGACAGACAGGTAACCAGTCTATCACAGGGCTGACATGTAGAGACAGACAGGTAACCAGTCTATCACAGGGCTGACATGTAGAGACAGACAGGTAACCAGTCTATCATAGGGCTGACATGTAGAGACAGACAGGTAACCAGTCTATCACATGGAGACATGTGGAGACAGACAGGTAACCAGTCTATCACAGGGAGACATGTAGAGACAGACAGGTAACCAGTCTATCACAGGGAGACATGTAGAGACCGACAGGTAACCAGTCTATCACAGGGGGACATGTAGAGACAGACAGGTAACCAGTCTATCACAGGGCTGACATGTAGAGACAGACAGGTAACCAGTCTATCACAGGGAGACATGTAGGGACAGACAGGTAACCAGTCTATCACATGGAGTCATGTGGAGACAGACACGTAACCAGTCTATCACATGGAGACATGTAGAGACAGACAGGTAACCAGTCTATCACAGGGAGACATGTAGAGACCGACAGGTAACCAGTCTATCACAGGGGGACATGTAGAGACAGACAGGTAACCAGTCTATCACATGGAGACATGTGGAGACAGACAGGTAACCAGTCTATCACGGGGCCGACATGTAGAGACAGACAGGTAACCAGTCTATCACAGGGAGACATGTAGAGACAGACAGGTAACCAGTCTATCACAGGGGGACATGTAGAGACAGACAGGTAACCAATCTATCACATGGAGACATGTGGAGACAGACAGGTAACCAGTCTATCACAGGGAGACATGTAGAGACAGACAGGTAACCAGTCTATCACAGGGCCGACATTTAGAGACAGACAGGTAACCAGTCTATCACAGGGAGACATGTAGAGACAGACAGGTAACCAGTCTATCACAGGGAGACATGTAGAGACAAACAGGTAACCAGTCTATCACAGGGAGACATGTAGAGACAGACAGGTAACCAGTCTATCACAGGGCTGACATGTAGAGACAGACAGGCAACCAGTCTATCACAGAGCTGACATGTAGAGACAGACAGGTAACCAGTCTATCACAGGGCCGACATGTAGAGACAGACAGGTAACCAGTCTATCACAGGGAGACATGTAGAGACAGACAGGTAACCAGTCTATCACAGGGAGACATGTAGAGACAGACAGGTAACCAGTCTATCACAGGGGGACATGTAGAGACAGACAGGTAACCAGTCTATCACAGGGAGACATGTAGAGACAGACAGGTAACCAGTCTATCACAGGGAGACATGTAGAGACAGACAGGTAACCAGTCTATCACAGGGAGACATGTAAAGACAGACAGGTAACCAGTCTATCACAGGGAGACATGTAGAGACAGACAGGTGACCAGTCTATCACAGGGAGACATGTAGAGACAGACAGGTAACCAGTCTATCACAGGGAGACATGTAGAGACAGACAGGTAACCAGTCTATCACAGGGCTGACATGTAGAGACAGACAGGTAACCAGTCTATCACAGGGAGACATGTAGAGACAGACAGGTAACCAGTCTATCACAGGGAGACATGTACAGACAGACAGGTAACCAGTCTATCACAGGGAGACATGTAGAGACCGACAGGTAACCAGTCTATCACAGGGGGACATGTACAGACAGACAGGTAACCAGTCTATCACAGGGCTGACATGTAGAGACAGACAGGTAACCAGTCTATCATAGGGCTGACATGTAGAGACAGACAGGTGACCAGTCTATCACAGGGCTGACATGTAGAGACAGACAGGTAACCAGTCTATCACAGGGGGACATGTAGAGACAGACAGGTAACCAGTCTATCACAGGGAGACATGTAGAGACAGACAGGTAACCAGTCTATCACAGGGAGACATGTAGAGACAGACAGGTAACCAGTCTATCACAGGGAGACATGTAAAGACAGACAGGTAACCAGTCTATCACAGGGAGACATGTAGAGACAGACAGGTGACCAGTCTATCACAGGGAGACATGTAGAGACAGACAGGTAACCAGTCTATCACAGGGAGACATGTAGAGACAGACAGGTAACCAGTCTATCACAGGGAGACATGTACAGACAGACAGGTAACCAGTCTATCACAGGGCTGACATGTAGAGACAGACAGGTAACCAGTCTATCACAAGGCTGACATGTAGAGACAGACAGGTAACCAGTCTATCATAGGGCTGACATGTAGAGACAGACAGGTAACCAGTCTATCACATGGAGACATGTGGAGACAGACAGGTAACCAGTCTATCACAGGGAGACATGTAGAGACAGACAGGTAACCAGTCTATCACAGGGAGACATGTAGAGACCGACAGGTAACCAGTCTATCACAGGGGGACATGTAGAGACAGACAGGTAACCAGTCTATCATAGGGCTGACATGTAGAGACAGACAGGTGACCAGTCTATCACAGGGCTGACATGTAGAGACAGACAGGTAACCAGTCTATCACAGGGAGACATGTAGAGACAGACAGGTAACCAGTCTATCACAGGGAGACATGTAGAGACAGACAGGTAACCAGTCTATCACAGGGCTGACATGTAGAGACAGACAGGCAACCAGTCTATCACAGGGCTGACATGTAGAGACAGACAGGTAACCAGTCTATCACAGGGCCGACATGTAGAGACAGACAGGTAACCAGTCTATCACAGGGAGACATGTAGAGACAGACAGGTAACCAGTCTATCACAGGGAGACATGTAGAGACAGACAGGTAACCAGTCTATCATGGGGCCGACATGTAGAGACAGACAGGTAACCAGTCTATCACAGGGAGACATGTAGAGACAGACAGGTAACCAGTCTATCACAGGGGGACATGTAGAGACAGACAGGTAACCAGTCTTTCACAGGGAGACATGTAGAGACAGACAGGTAACCAGTCTATCACAGGGAGACATGTAGAGACAGACAGGTAACCAGTCTATCACAGGGGGACATGTAGAGACAGACAGGTAACCAGTCTATCACAGGGAGACATGTAGAGACAGACAGGTAACCAGTCTATCACAGGGAGACATGTAGAGACAGACAGGTAACCAGTCTATCACAGGGAGACATGTAAAGACAGACAGGTAACCAGTCTATCACAGGGAGACATGTAGAGACAGACAGGTGACCAGTCTATCACAGGGAGACATGTAGAGACAGACAGGTAACCAGTCTATCACAGGGAGACATGTAGAGACAGACAGGTAACCAGTCTATCACAGGGCTGACATGTAGAGACAGACAGGTAACCAGTCTATCACAGGGAGACATGTAGAGACAGACAGGCAACCAGTCTATCACAGGGCTGACATGTAGAGACATACTGGTAACCAGTCTATCACAGGGCCGACATGTAGAGACAGACAGGTAACCAGTCTATCACAGGGAGACATGTAGAGACAGACAGGTAACCAGTCTATCACAGGGAGACATGTAGAGACAGACAGGTAACCAGTCTATCATGGGGCCGACATGTAGAGACAGACAGGTAACCAGTCTATCACAGGGAGACATGTAGAGACAGACAGGTAACCAGTCTATCACAGGGGGACATGTAGAGACAGACAGGTAACCAGTCTATCACAGGGAGACATGTAGAGACAGACAGGTAACCAGTCTATCACAGGGAGACATGTAGAGACAGACAGGTAACCAGTCTATCACAGGGAGACATGTAAAGACAGACAGGTAACCAGTCTATCACAGGGAGACATGTAGAGACAGACAGGTGACCAGTCTATCACAGGGAGACATGTAGAGACAGACAGGTAACCAGTCTATCACAGGGAGACATGTAGAGACAGACAGGTAACCAGTCTATCACAGGGCTGACATGTAGAGACAGACAGGTAACCAGTCTATCACAGGGAGACATGTAGAGACAGACAGGTAACCAGTCTATCACAGGGAGACATGTACAGACAGTCAGGTAACCAGTCTATCACAGGGCTGACATGTAGAGACAGACAGGTAACCAGTCTATCACAGGGCTGACATGTAGAGACAGACAGGTAACCAGTCTATCATAGGGCTGACATGTAGAGACAGACAGGTAACCAGTCTATCACATGGAGACATGTGGAGACAGACACGTAACCAGTCTATCACAGGGAGACATGTAGAGACAGACAGGTAACCAGTCTATCACAGGGAGACATGTAGAGACCGACAGGTAACCAGTCTATCACAGGGGGACATGTAGAGACAGACAGGTAACCAGTCTATCACATGGAGACATGTGGAGACAGACAGGTAACCAGTCTATCACAGGGAGACATGTAGAGACCGACAGGTAACCAGTCTATCACAGGGAGACATGTAGAGACAGACAGGTAACCAGTCTATCACAGGGAGACATGTAGAGACAGACAGGTAACCAGTCTATCACGGGGCCGACATGGAGAGACAGACAGGTAACCAGTCTATCACAGGGAGACATGTAGAGACAGACAGGTAACCAGTCTATCACAGGGGGACATGTAGAGACAGACAGGTAACCAGTCTATCACAGGGAGACATGTAGAGACAGACAGGTAACCAGTCTATCACATGGAGACATGTAGAGACAGACAGGTAACCAGTCTATCACAGGGGGACATGTAGAGACAGACAGGTAACCAGTCTATCACAGGGAGACATGTAGAGACAGACAGGTAACCAGTCTATCACAGGGAGACATGGAGAGACAGACAGGTAACCAGTCTATCACAGGGAGACATGTAAAGACAGACAGGTAACCAGTCTATCACAGGGAGACATGTAGAGACAGACAGGTGACCAGTCTATCACAGGGAGACATGTAGAGACAGACAGGTAACCAGTCTATCACAGGGGGACATGTAGAGACAGACAGGTAACCAGTCTATCACAGGGAGACATGTAGAGACAGATAGGTAACCAGTCTATCACAGGGAGACATGTAGAGACAGACAGGTAACCAGTCTATCACGGGGCCGACATGTAGAGACAGACAGGTAACCAGTCTATCACAGGGAGACATGTAGAGACAGACAGGTAACCAGTCTATCACAGGGGGACATGTAGAGACAGACAGGTAACCAATCTATCACATGGAGACATGTAGAGACAGACAGGTAACCAGTCTATCACAGGGAGACATGTAGAGACAGACAGGTAACCAGTCTATCATGGGGCCGACATGTAGAGACAGACAGGTAACCAGTCTATCACAGGGCTGACATGTAGAGACAGACAGGTAACCAGTCTATCACAGGGAGACATGTAGAGACAGACAGGTAACCAGTCTATCACAGGGAGACATGTAGAGACAGACAGGTAACCAGTCTATCACAGGGCTGACATGTAGAGACAGACAGGCAACCAGTCTATCACAGGGCTGACATGTAGAGACAGACAGGTAACCAGTCTATCACAGGGCCGACATGTAGAGACAGACAGGTAACCAGTCTATCACGGGGCCGACATGGAGAGACAGACAGGTAACCAGTCTATCACAGGGAGACATGTAGAGACAGACAGGTAACCAGTCTATCACAGGGGGACATGTAGAGACAGACAGGTAACCAGTCTATCACAGGGAGACATGTAGAGACAGACAGGTAACCAGTCTATCACATGGAGACATGTAGAGACAGACAGGTAACCAGTCTATCACAGGGGGACATGTAGAGACAGACAGGTAACCAGTCTATCACAGGGAGACATGTAGAGACAGACAGGTAACCAGTCTATCACAGGGAGACATGGTAGAGACAGACAGGTAACCAGTCTATCACAGGGAGACATGTAAAGACAGACAGGTAACCAGTCTATCACAGGGAGACATGTAGAGACAGACAGGTGACCAGTCTATCACAGGGAGACATGTAGAGACAGACAGGTAACCAGTCTATCACAGGGGGACATGTAGAGACAGACAGGTAACCAGTCTATCACAGGGAGACATGTAGAGACAGATAGGTAACCAGTCTATCACAGGGAGACATGTAGAGACAGACAGGTAACCAGTCTATCACGGGGCCGACATGTAGAGACAGACAGGTAACCAGTCTATCACAGGGAGACATGTAGAGACAGACAGGTAACCAGTCTATCACAGGGGGACATGTAGAGACAGACAGGTAACCAATCTATCACATGGAGACATGTAGAGACAGACAGGTAACCAGTCTATCACAGGGAGACATGTAGAGACAGACAGGTAACCAGTCTATCATGGGGCCGACATGTAGAGACAGACAGGTAACCAGTCTATCACAGGGCTGACATGTAGAGACAGACAGGTAACCAGTCTATCACAGGGAGACATGTAGAGACAGACAGGTAACCAGTCTATCACAGGGAGACATGTAGAGACAGACAGGTAACCAGTCTATCACAGGGCTGACATGTAGAGACAGACAGGCAACCAGTCTATCACAGGGCTGACATGTAGAGACAGACAGGTAACCAGTCTATCACAGGGCCGACATGTAGAGACAGACAGGTAACCAGTCTATCACAGGGAGACATGTAGAGACAGACAGGTAACCAGTCTATCACAGGGAGACATGTAGAGACAGACAGGTAACCAGTCTATCATGGGGCCGACATGTAGAGACAGACAGGTAACCAGTCTATCACAGGGAGACATGTAGAGACAGACAGGTAACCAGTCTATCACAGGGAGACATGTAGAGACAGACAGGTAACCAGTCTATCACAGGGAGACATGTAGAGACAGACAGGTAACCAGTCTATCACAGGGAGACATGTAGAGACAGACAGGTAACCAGTCTATCACAGGGCTGACATGTAGAGACAGACAGGTAACCAGTCTATCACAGGGAGACATGTAGAGACAGACAGGCAACCAGTCTATCACAGGGCTGACATGTAGAGACATACTGGTAACCAGTCTATCACAGGGCCGACATGTAGAGACAGACAGGTAACCAGTCTATCACAGGGAGACATGTAGAGACAGACAGGTAACCAGTCTATCACAGGGAGACATGTAGAGACAGACAGGTAACCAGTCTATCATGGGGCCGACATGTAGAGACAGACAGGTAACCAGTCTATCACAGGGAGACATGTAGAGACAGACAGGTAACCAGTCTATCACAGGGGGACATGTAGAGACAGACAGGTAACCAGTCTATCACAGGGAGACATGTAGAGACAGACAGGTAACCAGTCTATCACAGGGAGACATGCAGAGACAGACAGGTAACCAGTCTATCACAGGGAGACATGTAAAGACAGACAGGTAACCAGTCTATCACAGGGAGACATGTAGAGACAGACAGGTGACCAGTCTATCACAGGGAGACATGTAGAGACAGACAGGTAACCAGTCTATCACAGGGAGACATGTAGAGACAGACAGGTAACCAGTCTATCACAGGGCTGACATGTAGAGACAGACAGGTAACCAGTCTATCACAGGGAGACATGTAGAGACAGACAGGTAACCAGTCTATCACAGGGAGACATGTACAGACAGTCAGGTAACCAGTCTATCACAGGGCTGACATGTAGAGACAGACAGGTAACCAGTCTATCACAGGGCTGACATGTAGAGACAGACAGGTAACCAGTCTATCATAGGGCTGACATGTAGAGACAGACAGGTAACCAGTCTATCACATGGAGACATGTGGAGACAGACACGTAACCAGTCTATCACAGGGAGACATGTAGAGACAGACAGGTAACCAGTCTATCACAGGGAGACATGTAGAGACCGACAGGTAACCAGTCTATCACAGGGGGACATGTAGAGACAGACAGGTAACCAGTCTATCACATGGAGACATGTGGAGACAGACAGGTAACCAGTCTATCACAGGGAGACATGTAGAGACCGACAGGTAACCAGTCTATCACAGGGAGACATGTAGAGACAGACAGGTAACCAGTCTATCACAGGGAGACATGTAGAGACAGACAGGTAACCAGTCTATCACGGGGCCGACATGGAGAGACAGACAGGTAACCAGTCTATCACAGGGAGACATGTAGAGACAGACAGGTAACCAGTCTATCACAGGGGGACATGTAGAGACAGACAGGTAACCAGTCTATCACAGGGAGACATGTAGAGACAGACAGGTAACCAGTCTATCACATGGAGACATGTAGAGACAGACAGGTAACCAGTCTATCACAGGGGGACATGTAGAGACAGACAGGTAACCAGTCTATCACAGGGAGACATGTAGAGACAGACAGGTAACCAGTCTATCACAGGGAGACATGGAGAGACAGACAGGTAACCAGTCTATCACAGGGAGACATGTAAAGACAGACAGGTAACCAGTCTATCACAGGGAGACATGTAGAGACAGACAGGTGACCAGTCTATCACAGGGAGACATGTAGAGACAGACAGGTAGCCAGTCTATCACAGGGGGACATGTAGAGACAGACAGGTAACCAGTCTATCACAGGGAGACATGTAGAGACAGATAGGTAACCAGTCTATCACAGGGAGACATGTAGAGACAGACAGGTAACCAGTCTATCACGGGGCCGACATGTAGAGACAGACAGGTAACCAGTCTATCACAGGGAGACATGTAGAGACAGACAGGTAACCAGTCTATCACAGGGGGACATGTAGAGACAGACAGGTAACCAATCTATCACATGGAGACATGTAGAGACAGACAGGTAACCAGTCTATCACAGGGAGACATGTAGAGACAGACAGGTAACCAGTCTATCATGGGGCCGACATGTAGAGACAGACAGGTAACCAGTCTATCACAGGGCTGACATGTAGAGACAGACAGGTAACCAGTCTATCACAGGGAGACATGTAGAGACAGACAGGCAACCAGTCTATCACAGGGCTGACATGTAGAGACATACTGGTAACCAGTCTATCACAGGGCCGACATGTAGAGACAGACAGGTAACCAGTCTATCACAGGGAGACATGTAGAGACAGACAGGTAACCAGTCTATCACAGGGAGACATGTAGAGACAGACAGGTAACCAGTCTATCATGGGGCCGACATGTAGAGACAGACAGGTAACCAGTCTATCACAGGGAGACATGTAGAGACAGACAGGTAACCAGTCTATCACAGGGGGACATGTAGAGACAGACAGGTAACCAGTCTATCACAGGGAAACATGTAGAGACAGACAGGTAACCAGTCTATCACAGGGAGACATGTAGAGACAGACAGGTAACCAGTCTATCACAGGGAGACATGTAAAGACAGACAGGTAACCAGTCTATCACAGGGAGACATGTAGAGACAGACAGGTGACCAGTCTATCACAGGGAAACATGTAGAGACAGACAGGTAACCAGTCTATCACAGGGAGACATGTAGAGACAGACAGGTAACCAGTCTATCACAGGGCTGACATGTAGAGACAGACAGGTAACCAGTCTATCACAGGGAGACATGTAGAGACAGACAGGTAACCAGTCTATCACAGGGAGACATGTACAGACAGTCAGGTAACCAGTCTATCACAGGGCTGACATGTAGAGACAGACAGGTAACCAGTCTATCACAGGGCTGACATGTAGAGACAGACAGGTAACCAGTCTATCATAGGGCTGACATGTAGAGACAGACAGGTAACCAGTCTATCACATGGAGACATGTGGAGACAGACACGTAACCAGTCTATCACAGGGAGACATGTAGAGACAGACAGGTAACCAGTCTATCACAGGGAGACATGTAGAGACCGACAGGTAACCAGTCTATCACAGGGGGATATGTAGAGACAGACAGGTAACCAGTCTATCACATGGAGACATGTGGAGACAGACAGGTAACCAGTCTATCACAGGGAGACATGTAGAGACCGACAGGTAACCAGTCTATCACAGGGAGACATGTAGAGACAGACAGGTAACCAGTCTATCACAGGGAGACATGTAGAGACAGACAGGTAACCAGTCTATCACGGGGCCGACATGGAGAGACAGACAGGTAACCAGTCTATCACAGGGAGACATGTAGAGACAGACAGGTAACCAGTCTATCACAGGGGGACATGTAGAGACAGACAGGTAACCAGTCTATCACAGGGAGACATGTAGAGACAGACAGGTAACCAGTCTATCACATGGAGACATGTAGAGACAGACAGGTAACCAGTCTATCACAGGGGGACATGTAGAGACAGACAGGTAACCAGTCTATCACAGGGAGACATGTAGAGACAGACAGGTAACCAGTCTATCACAGGGAGACATGGAGAGACAGACAGGTAACCAGTCTATCACAGGGAGACATGTAGAGACAGACAGGTAACCAGTCTATCACAGGGAGACATGTAGAGACAGACAGGTAACCAGTCTATCACGGGGCCGACATGGAGAGACAGACAGGTAACCAGTCTATCACAGGGAGACATGTAGAGACAGACAGGTAACCAGTCTATCACAGGGGGACATGTAGAGACAGACAGGTAACCAGTCTATCACAGGGAGACATGTAGAGACAGACAGGTAACCAGTCTATCACATGGAGACATGTAGAGACAGACAGGTAACCAGTCTATCACAGGGGGACATGTAGAGACAGACAGGTAACCAGTCTATCACAGGGAGACATGTAGAGACAGACAGGTAACCAGTCTATCACAGGGAGACATGGAGAGACAGACAGGTAACCAGTCTATCACAGGGAGACATGTAAAGACAGACAGGTAACCAGTCTATCACAGGGAGACATGTAGAGACCGACAGGTAACCAGTCTATCACAGGGAGACATGTAGAGACAGACAGGTAACCAGTCTATCACAGGGAGACATGTAGAGACAGACAGGTAACCAGTCTATCACGGGGCCGACATGGAGAGACAGACAGGTAACCAGTCTATCACAGGGAGACATGTAGAGACAGACAGGTAACCAGTCTATCACAGGGGGACATGTAGAGACAGACAGGTAACCAGTCTATCACAGGGAGACATGTAGAGACAGACAGGTAACCAGTCTATCACATGGAGACATGTAGAGACAGACAGGTAACCAGTCTATCACAGGGGGACATGTAGAGACAGACAGGTAACCAGTCTATCACAGGGAGACATGTAGAGACAGACAGGTAACCAGTCTATCACAGGGAGACATGGAGAGACAGACAGGTAACCAGTCTATCACAGGGAGACATGGAGAGACAGACAGGTGACCAGTCTATCACAGGGAGACATGTAGAGACAGACAGGTAACCAGTCTATCACAGGGAGACATGTACAGACAGACAGGTAACCAGTCTATCACAGGGCTGACATGTAGAGACAGACAGGTAACCAGTCTATCACAGGGCTGACATGTAGAGACAGACAGGTAACCAGTCTATCATAGGGCTGACATGTAGAGACAGACAGGTAACCAGTCTATCACATGGAGACATGTGGAGACAGACAGGTAACCAGTCTATCACAGGGAGACATGTAGAGACAGACAGGTAACCAGTCTATCACAGGGAGACATGTAGAGACCGACAGGTAACCAGTCTATCACAGGGGGACATGTAGAGACAGACAGGTAACCAGTCTATCATAGGGCTGACATGTAGAGACAGACAGGTGACCAGTCTATCACAGGGCTGACATGTAGAGACAGACAGGTAACCAGTCTATCACAGGGAGACATGTAGAGACAGACAGGTAACCAGTCTATCACAGGGAGACATGTAGAGACAGACAGGTAATCAGTCTATCACAGGGCTGACATGTAGAGACAGACAGGCAACCAGTCTATCACAGGGCTGACATGTAGAGACAGACAGGTAACCAGTCTATCACAGGGCCGACATGTAGAGACAGACAGGTAACCAGTCTATCACAGGGAGACATGTAGAGACAGACAGGTAACCAGTCTATCACAGGGAGACATGTAGAGACAGACAGGTAACAAGTCTATCATGGGGCCGACATGTAGAGACAGACAGGTAACCAGTCTATCACAGGGAGACATGTAGAGACAGACAGGTAACCAGTCTATCACAGGGGGACATGTAGAGACAGACAGGTAACCAGTCTTTCACAGGGAGACATGTAGAGACAGACAGGTAACCAGTCTATCACAGGGAGACATGTAGAGACAGACAGGTAACCAGTCTATCACAGGGGGACATGTAGAGACAGACAGGTAACCAGTCTATCACAGGGAGACATGTAGAGACAGACAGGTAACCAGTCTATCACAGGGAGACATGTAGAGACAGACAGGTAACCAGTCTATCACAGGGAGACATGTAAAGACAGACAGGTAACCAGTCTATCACAGGGAGACATGTAGAGACAGACAGGTGACCAGTCTATCACAGGGAGACATGTAGAGACAGACAGGTAACCAGTCTATCACAGGGAGACATGTAGAGACAGACAGGTAACCAGTCTATCACAGGGCTGACATGTAGAGACAGACAGGTAACCAGTCTATCACAGGGAGACATGTAGAGACAGACAGGCAACCAGTCTATCACAGGGCTGACATGTAGAGACAGACAGGTAACCAGTCTATCACAGGGAGACATGTAGAGACAGACAGGTAACCAGTCTATCACAGGGACACATGTAGAGACAGACAGGTAACCAGTCTATCATGGGGCCGACATGTAGAGACAGACAGGTAACCAGTCTATCACAGGGAGACATGTAGAGACAGACAGGTAACCAGTCTATCACAGGGGGACATGCAGAGACAGACAGGTAACCAGTCTATCACAGGGAGACATGTAGAGACAGACAGGTAACCAGTCTATCACAGGGAGACATGTAGAGACAGACAGGTAACCAGTCTATCACAGGGAGACATGTAAAGACAGACAGGTAACCAGTCTATCACAGGGAGACATGTAGAGACAGACAGGTGACCAGTCTATCACAGGGAGACATGTAGAGACAGACAGGTAACCAGTCTATCACAGGGAGACATGTAGAGACAGACAGGTAACCAGTCTATCACAGGGCTGACATGTAGAGACAGACAGGTAACCAGTCTATCACAGGGAGACATGTAGAGACAGACAGGTAACCAGTCTATCACAGGGAGACATGTACAGACAGACAGGTAACCAGTCTATCACAGGGCTGACATGTAGAGACAGACAGGTAACCAGTCTATCACAGGGCTGACATGTAGAGACAGACAGGTAACCAGTCTATCATAGGGCTGACATGTAGAGACAGACAGGTAACCAGTCTATCACATGGAGACATGTGGAGACAGACACGTAACCAGTCTATCACAGGGAGACATGTAGAGACAGACAGGTAACCAGTCTATCACAGGGAGACATGTAGAGACCGACAGGTAACCAGTCTATCACAGGGGGACATGTAGAGACAGACAGGTAACCAGTCTATCACATGGAGACATGTGGAGACAGACAGGTAACCAGTCTATCACAGGGAGACATGTAGAGACCGACAGGTAACCAGTCTATCACAGGGAGACATGTAGAGACAGACAGGTAACCAGTCTATCACAGGGAGACATGTAGAGACAGACAGGTAACCAGTCTATCACGGGGCCGACATGGAGAGACAGACAGGTAACCAGTCTATCACAGGGAGACATGTAGAGACAGACAGGTAACCAGTCTATCACAGGGGGACATGTAGAGACAGACAGGTAACCAGTCTATCACAGGGAGACATGTAGAGACAGACTTGTAACCAGTCTATCACATGGAGACATGTAGAGACAGACAGGTAACCAGTCTATCACATGGGGACATGTAGAGACAGACAGGTAACCAGTCTATCACAGGGAGACATGTAGAGACAGACAGGTAACCAGTCTATCACAGGGAGACATGGAGAGACAGACAGGTAACCAGTCTATCACAGGGAGACATGTAAAGACAGACAGGTAACCAGTCTATCATAGGGAGACATGTAGAGACAGACAGGTGACCAGTCTATCACAGGGAGACATGTAGAGACAGACAGGTAACCAGTCTATCACAGGGGGACATGTAGAGACAGACAGGTAACCAGTCTATCACAGGGAGACATGTAGAGACAGATAGGTAACCAGTCTATCACAGGGAGACATGTAGAGACAGACAGGTAACCAGTCTATCACGGGGCCGACATGTAGAGACAGACAGGTAACCAGTCTATCACAGGGAGACATGTAGAGACAGACAGGTAACCAGTCTATCACAGGGGGACATGTAGAGACAGACAGGTAACCAATCTATCACATGGAGACATGTAGAGACAGACAGGTAACCAGTCTATCACAGGGAGACATGTAGAGACAGACAGGTAACCAGTCTATCATGGGGCTGACATGTAGAGACAGACAGGTAACCAGTCTATCACAGGGAGACATGTAGAGACAGACAGGTAACCAGTCTATCACAGGGGGACATGTAGAGACAGACAGGTAACCAGTCTATCACAGGGAGACATGTAGAGACAGACAGGTAACCAGTGTATCACAGGGAGACATGTAGAGACAGACAGGTAACCAGTCTATCACAGGGGGACATGTAGAGACAGACAGGTAACCAGTCTATCACAGGGAGACATGTAGAGACAGACAGGTAACCAGTCTATCACAGGGAGACATGTAGAGACAGACAGGTAACCAGTCTATCACAGGGAGACATGTAAAGACAGACAGGTAACCAGTCTATCACAGGGAGACATGTAGAGACAGACAGGTGACCAGTCTATCACAGGGAGACATGTAGAGACAGACAGGTAACCAGTCTATCACAGGGAGACATGTAGAGACAGACAGGTAACCAGTCTATCACAGGGCTGACATGTAGAGACAGACAGGTAACCAGTCTATCACAGGGAGACATGTAGAGACAGACAGGTAACCAGTCTATCACAGGGAGACATGTACAGACAGACAGGTAACCAGTCTATCACAGGGAGACATGTAGAGACCGACAGGTAACCAGTCTATCACAGGGGGACATGTACAGACAGACAGGTAACCAGTCTATCACAGGGCTGACATGTAGAGACAGACAGGTAACCAGTCTATCATAGGGCTGACATGTAGAGACAGACAGGTGACCAGTCTATCACAGGGCTGACATGTAGAGACAGACAGGTAACCAGTCTATCACAGGGGGACATGTAGAGACAGACAGGTAACCAGTCTATCACAGGGAGACATGTAGAGACAGACAGGTAACCAGTCTATCACAGGGAGACATGTAGAGACAGACAGGTAACCAGTCTATCACAGGGAGACATGTAAAGACAGACAGGTAGCCAGTCTATCACAGGGAGACATGTAGAGACAGACAGGTGACCAGTCTATCACAGGGAGACATGTAGAGACAGACAGGTAACCAGTCTATCACAGGGAGACATGTAGAGACAGACAGGTAACCAGTCTATCACAGGGAGACGTGTACAGACAGACAGGTAACCAGTCTATCACAGGGCTGACATGTAGAGACAGACAGGTAACCAGTCTATCACAGGGCTGACATGTAGAGACAGACAGGTAACCAGTCTATCATAGGGCTGACATGTAGAGACAGACAGGTAACCAGTCTATCACATGGAGACATGTGGAGACAGACAGGTAACCAGTCTATCACAGGGAGACATGTAGAGACAGACAGGTAACCAGTCTATCACATGGAGACATGTAGAGACCGACAGGTAACCAGTCTATCACAGGGGGACATGTAGAGACAGACAGGTAACCAGTCTATCATAGGGCTGACATGTAGAGACAGACAGGTGACCAGTCTATCACAGGGCTGACATGTAGAGACAGACAGGTAACCAGTCTATCACAGGGAGACATGTAGAGACAGACAGGTAACCAGTCTATCACAGGGAGACATGTAGAGACAGACTGGTAACCAGTCTATCACAGGGCTGACATGTAGAGACAGACAGGCAACCAGTCTATCACAGGGCTGACATGTAGAGACAGACAGGTAACCAGTCTATCACAGGGCCGACATGTAGAGACAGACAGGTAACCAGTCTATCACAGGGAGACATGTAGAGACAGACAGGTAACCAGTCTATCACAGGGAGACATGTAGAGACAGACAGGTAACCAGTCTATCACAGGGAGACATGTAGAGACAGACAGGTAACCAGTCTATCATAGGGCTGACATGTAGAGACAGACAGGTAACCAGTCTATCACAGGGAGACATGTAGAGACAGACAGGTAACCAGTCTATCACAGGGAGACATGTACAGACAGACAGGCAACCAGTCTATCACAGGGCTGACATGTAGAGACAGACAGGTAACCAGTCTATCACAGGGAGACATGTACAGACAGACAGGTAACCAGTCTATCACAGGGCTGACATGTAGAGACAGACAGGTAACCAGTCTATCACAGGGCTGACATGTAGAGACAGACAGGTAACCAGTCTATCATAGGGCTGACATGTAGAGACAGACAGGTAACCAGTCTATCACATGGAGACATGTGGAGACAGACAGGTAACCAGTCTATCACAGGGAGACATGTAGAGACAGACAGGTAACCAGTCTATCACAGGGAGACATGTAGAGACCGACAGGTAACCAGTCTATCACAGGGGGACATGTAGAGACAGACAGGTAACCAGTCTATCACAGGGCTGACATGTAGAGACAGACAGGTAACCAGTCTATCACAGGGAGACATGTAGGGACAGACAGGTAACCAGTCTATCACATGGAGTCATGTGGAGACAGACACGTAACCAGTCTATCACATGGAGACATGTAGAGACAGACAGGTAACCAGTCTATCACAGGGAGACATGTAGAGACCGACAGGTAACCAGTCTATCACAGGGGGACATGTAGAGACAGACAGGTAACCAGTCTATCACATGGAGACATGTGGAGACAGACAGGTAACCAGTCTATCACGGGGCCGACATGTAGAGACAGACAGGTAACCAGTCTATCACAGGGAGACATGTAGAGACAGACAGGTAACCAGTCTATCACAGGGGGACATGTAGAGACAGACAGGTAACCAATCTATCACATGGAGACATGTGGAGACAGACAGGTAACCAGTCTATCACAGGGAGACATGTAGAGACAGACAGGTAACCAGTCTATCACAGGGCCGACATTTAGAGACAGACAGGTAACCAGTCTATCACAGGGAGACATGTAGAGACAGACAGGTAACCAGTCTATCACAGGGAGACATGTAGAGACAAACAGGTAACCAGTCTATCACAGGGAGACATGTAGAGACAGACAGGTAACCAGTCTATCACAGGGCTGACATGTAGAGACAGACAGGCAACCAGTCTATCACAGAGCTGACATGTAGAGACAGACAGGTAACCAGTCTATCACAGGGCCGACATGTAGAGACAGACAGGTAACCAGTCTATCACAGGGAGACATGTAGAGACAGACAGGTAACCAGTCTATCACAGGGAGACATGTAGAGACAGACAGGTAACCAGTCTATCACAGGGGGACATGTAGAGACAGACAGGTAACCAGTCTATCACAGGGAGACATGTAGAGACAGACAGGTAACCAGTCTATCACAGGGAGACATGTAGAGACAGACAGGTAACCAGTCTATCACAGGGAGACATGTAAAGACAGACAGGTAACCAGTCTATCACAGGGAGACATGTAGAGACAGACAGGTGACCAGTCTATCACAGGGAGACATGTAGAGACAGACAGGTAACCAGTCTATCACAGGGAGACATGTAGAGACAGACAGGTAACCAGTCTATCACAGGGCTGACATGTAGAGACAGACAGGTAACCAGTCTATCACAGGGAGACATGTAGAGACAGACAGGTAACCAGTCTATCACAGGGAGACATGTACAGACAGACAGGTAACCAGTCTATCACAGGGAGACATGTAGAGACCGACAGGTAACCAGTCTATCACAGGGGGACATGTACAGACAGACAGGTAACCAGTCTATCACAGGGCTGACATGTAGAGACAGACAGGTAACCAGTCTATCATAGGGCTGACATGTAGAGACAGACAGGTGACCAGTCTATCACAGGGCTGACATGTAGAGACAGACAGGTAACCAGTCTATCACAGGGGGACATGTAGAGACAGACAGGTAACCAGTCTATCACAGGGAGACATGTAGAGACAGACAGGTAACCAGTCTATCACAGGGAGACATGTAGAGACAGACAGGTAACCAGTCTATCACAGGGAGACATGTAAAGACAGACAGGTAACCAGTCTATCACAGGGAGACATGTAGAGACAGACAGGTGACCAGTCTATCACAGGGAGACATGTAGAGACAGACAGGTAACCAGTCTATCACAGGGAGACATGTAGAGACAGACAGGTAACCAGTCTATCACAGGGAGACATGTACAGACAGACAGGTAACCAGTCTATCACAGGGCTGACATGTAGAGACAGACAGGTAACCAGTCTATCACAGGGCTGACATGTAGAGACAGACAGGTAACCAGTCTATCATAGGGCTGACATGTAGAGACAGACAGGTAACCAGTCTATCACATGGAGACATGTGGAGACAGACAGGTAACCAGTCTATCACAGGGAGACATGTAGAGACAGACAGGTAACCAGTCTATCACAGGGAGACATGTAGAGACCGACAGGTAACCAGTCTATC
This sequence comes from Eutrigla gurnardus, assembly GCF_963514095.1. Lineage (NCBI taxonomy): Eukaryota > Metazoa > Chordata > Actinopteri > Perciformes > Triglidae > Eutrigla > Eutrigla gurnardus. Next base: position 575,511 of record NC_139925.1, read on the forward strand.
ACAGGGGGACATGTAGAGACAGACAGGTAACCAGTCTATCATAGGGCTGACATGTAGAGACAGACAGGTGACCAGTCTATCACAGGGCTGACATGTAGAGACAGACAGGTAACCAGTCTATCACAGGGAGACATGTAGAGACAGACAGGTAACCAGTCTATCACAGGGAGACATGTAGAGACAGACAGGTAACCAGTCTATCACAGGGCTGACATGTAGAGACAGACAGGCAACCAGTCTATCACAGGGCTGACATGTAGAGACAGACAGGTAACCAGTCTATCACAGGGCCGACATGTAGAGACAGACAGGTAACCAGTCTATCACAGGGAGACATGTAGAGACAGACAGGTAACCAGTCTATCACAGGGAGACATGTAGAGACAGACAGGTAACCAGTCTATCATGGGGCCGACATGTAGAGACAGACAGGTAACCAGTCTATCACAGGGAGACATGTAGAGACAGACAGGTAACCAGTCTATCACAGGGGGACATGTAGAGACAGACAGGTAACCAGTCTTTCACAGGGAGACATGTAGAGACAGACAGGTAACCAGTCTATCACAGGGAGACATGTAGAGACAGACAGGTAACCAGTCTATCACAGGGGGACATGTAGAGACAGACAGGTAACCAGTCTATCACAGGGAGACATGTAGAGACAGACAGGTAACCAGTCTATCACAGGGAGACATGTAGAGACAGACAGGTAACCAGTCTATCACAGGGAGACATGTAAAGACAGACAGGTAACCAGTCTATCACAGGGAGACATGTAGAGACAGACAGGTGACCAGTCTATCACAGGGAGACATGTAGAGACAGACAGGTAACCAGTCTATCACAGGGAGACATGTAGAGACAGACAGGTAACCAGTCTATCACAGGGCTGACATGTAGAGACAGACAGGTAACCAGTCTATCACAGGGAGACATGTAGAGACAGACAGGCAACCAGTCTATCACAGGGCTGACATGTAGAGACATACTGGTAACCAGTCTATCACAGGGCCGACATGTAGAGACAGACAGGTAACCAGTCTATCACAGGGAGACATGTAGAGACAGACAGGTAACCAGTCTATCACAGGGAGACATGTAGAGACAGACAGGTAACCAGTCTATCATGGGGCCGACATGTAGAGACAGACAGGTAACCAGTCTATCACAGGGAGACATGTAGAGACAGACAGGTAACCAGTCTATCACAGGGGGACATGTAGAGACAGACAGGTAACCAGTCTATCACAGGGAGACATGTAGAGACAGACAGGTAACCAGTCTATCACAGGGAGACATGTAGAGACAGACAGGTAACCAGTCTATCACAGGGAGACATGTAAAGACAGACAGGTAACCAGTCTATCACAGGGAGACATGTAGAGACAGACAGGTGACCAGTCTATCACAGGGAGACATGTAGAGACAGACAGGTAACCAGTCTATCACAGGGAGACATGTAGAGACAGACAGGTAACCAGTCTATCACAGGGCTGACATGTAGAGACAGACAGGTAACCAGTCTATCACAGGGAGACATGTAGAGACAGACAGGTAACCAGTCTATCACAGGGAGACATGTACAGACAGTCAGGTAACCAGTCTATCACAGGGCTGACATGTAGAGACAGACAGGTAACCAGTCTATCACAGGGCTGACATGTAGAGACAGACAGGTAACCAGTCTATCATAGGGCTGACATGTAGAGACAGACAGGTAACCAGTCTATCACATGGAGACATGTGGAGACAGACACGTAACCAGTCTATCACAGGGAGACATGTAGAGACAGACAGGTAACCAGTCTATCACAGGGAGACATGTAGAGACCGACAGGTAACCAGTCTATCACAGGGGGACATGTAGAGACAGACAGGTAACCAGTCTATCACATGGAGACATGTGGAGACAGACAGGTAACCAGTCTATCACAGGGAGACATGTAGAGACCGACAGGTAACCAGTCTATCACAGGGAGACATGTAGAGACAGACAGGTAACCAGTCTATCACAGGGAGACATGTAGAGACAGACAGGTAACCAGTCTATCACGGGGCCGACATGGAGAGACAGACAGGTAACCAGTCTATCACAGGGAGACATGTAGAGACAGACAGGTAACCAGTCTATCACAGGGGGACATGTAGAGACAGACAGGTAACCAGTCTATCACAGGGAGACATGTAGAGACAGACAGGTAACCAGTCTATCACATGGAGACATGTAGAGACAGACAGGTAACCAGTCTATCACAGGGGGACATGTAGAGACAGACAGGTAACCAGTCTATCACAGGGAGACATGTAGAGACAGACAGGTAACCAGTCTATCACAGGGAGACATGGAGAGACAGACAGGTAACCAGTCTATCACAGGGAGACATGTAAAGACAGACAGGTAACCAGTCTATCACAGGGAGACATGTAGAGACAGACAGGTGACCAGTCTATCACAGGGAGACATGTAGAGACAGACAGGTAACCAGTCTATCACAGGGGGACATGTAGAGACAGACAGGTAACCAGTCTATCACAGGGAGACATGTAGAGACAGATAGGTAACCAGTCTATCACAGGGAGACATGTAGAGACAGACAGGTAACCAGTCTATCACGGGGCCGACATGTAGAGACAGACAGGTAACCAGTCTATCACAGGGAGACATGTAGAGACAGACAGGTAACCAGTCTATCACAGGGGGACATGTAGAGACAGACAGGTAACCAATCTATCACATGGAGACATGTAGAGACAGACAGGTAACCAGTCTATCACAGGGAGACATGTAGAGACAGACAGGTAACCAGTCTATCATGGGGCCGACATGTAGAGACAGACAGGTAACCAGTCTATCACAGGGCTGACATGTAGAGACAGACAGGTAACCAGTCTATCACAGGGAGACATGTAGAGACAGACAGGTAACCAGTCTATCACAGGGAGACATGTAGAGACAGACAGGTAACCAGTCTATCACAGGGCTGACATGTAGAGACAGACAGGCAACCAGTCTATCACAGGGCTGACATGTAGAGACAGACAGGTAACCAGTCTATCACAGGGCCGACATGTAGAGACAGACAGGTAACCAGTCTATCACGGGGCCGACATGGAGAGACAGACAGGTAACCAGTCTATCACAGGGAGACATGTAGAGACAGACAGGTAACCAGTCTATCACAGGGGGACATGTAGAGACAGACAGGTAACCAGTCTATCACAGGGAGACATGTAGAGACAGACAGGTAACCAGTCTATCACATGGAGACATGTAGAGACAGACAGGTAACCAGTCTATCACAGGGGGACATGTAGAGACAGACAGGTAACCAGTCTATCACAGGGAGACATGTAGAGACAGACAGGTAACCAGTCTATCACAGGGAGACATGGTAGAGACAGACAGGTAACCAGTCTATCACAGGGAGACATGTAAAGACAGACAGGTAACCAGTCTATCACAGGGAGACATGTAGAGACAGACAGGTGACCAGTCTATCACAGGGAGACATGTAGAGACAGACAGGTAACCAGTCTATCACAGGGGGACATGTAGAGACAGACAGGTAACCAGTCTATCACAGGGAGACATGTAGAGACAGATAGGTAACCAGTCTATCACAGGGAGACATGTAGAGACAGACAGGTAACCAGTCTATCACGGGGCCGACATGTAGAGACAGACAGGTAACCAGTCTATCACAGGGAGACATGTAGAGACAGACAGGTAACCAGTCTATCACAGGGGGACATGTAGAGACAGACAGGTAACCAATCTATCACATGGAGACATGTAGAGACAGACAGGTAACCAGTCTATCACAGGGAGACATGTAGAGACAGACAGGTAACCAGTCTATCATGGGGCCGACATGTAGAGACAGACAGGTAACCAGTCTATCACAGGGCTGACATGTAGAGACAGACAGGTAACCAGTCTATCACAGGGAGACATGTAGAGACAGACAGGTAACCAGTCTATCACAGGGAGACATGTAGAGACAGACAGGTAACCAGTCTATCACAGGGCTGACATGTAGAGACAGACAGGCAACCAGTCTATCACAGGGCTGACATGTAGAGACAGACAGGTAACCAGTCTATCACAGGGCCGACATGTAGAGACAGACAGGTAACCAGTCTATCACAGGGAGACATGTAGAGACAGACAGGTAACCAGTCTATCACAGGGAGACATGTAGAGACAGACAGGTAACCAGTCTATCATGGGGCCGACATGTAGAGACAGACAGGTAACCAGTCTATCACAGGGAGACATGTAGAGACAGACAGGTAACCAGTCTATCACAGGGAGACATGTAGAGACAGACAGGTAACCAGTCTATCACAGGGAGACATGTAGAGACAGACAGGTAACCAGTCTATCACAGGGAGACATGTAGAGACAGACAGGTAACCAGTCTATCACAGGGCTGACATGTAGAGACAGACAGGTAACCAGTCTATCACAGGGAGACATGTAGAGACAGACAGGCAACCAGTCTATCACAGGGCTGACATGTAGAGACATACTGGTAACCAGTCTATCACAGGGCCGACATGTAGAGACAGACAGGTAACCAGTCTATCACAGGGAGACATGTAGAGACAGACAGGTAACCAGTCTATCACAGGGAGACATGTAGAGACAGACAGGTAACCAGTCTATCATGGGGCCGACATGTAGAGACAGACAGGTAACCAGTCTATCACAGGGAGACATGTAGAGACAGACAGGTAACCAGTCTATCACAGGGGGACATGTAGAGACAGACAGGTAACCAGTCTATCACAGGGAGACATGTAGAGACAGACAGGTAACCAGTCTATCACAGGGAGACATGCAGAGACAGACAGGTAACCAGTCTATCACAGGGAGACATGTAAAGACAGACAGGTAACCAGTCTATCACAGGGAGACATGTAGAGACAGACAGGTGACCAGTCTATCACAGGGAGACATGTAGAGACAGACAGGTAACCAGTCTATCACAGGGAGACATGTAGAGACAGACAGGTAACCAGTCTATCACAGGGCTGACATGTAGAGACAGACAGGTAACCAGTCTATCACAGGGAGACATGTAGAGACAGACAGGTAACCAGTCTATCACAGGGAGACATGTACAGACAGTCAGGTAACCAGTCTATCACAGGGCTGACATGTAGAGACAGACAGGTAACCAGTCTATCACAGGGCTGACATGTAGAGACAGACAGGTAACCAGTCTATCATAGGGCTGACATGTAGAGACAGACAGGTAACCAGTCTATCACATGGAGACATGTGGAGACAGACACGTAACCAGTCTATCACAGGGAGACATGTAGAGACAGACAGGTAACCAGTCTATCACAGGGAGACATGTAGAGACCGACAGGTAACCAGTCTATCACAGGGGGACATGTAGAGACAGACAGGTAACCAGTCTATCACATGGAGACATGTGGAGACAGACAGGTAACCAGTCTATCACAGGGAGACATGTAGAGACCGACAGGTAACCAGTCTATCACAGGGAGACATGTAGAGACAGACAGGTAACCAGTCTATCACAGGGAGACATGTAGAGACAGACAGGTAACCAGTCTATCACGGGGCCGACATGGAGAGACAGACAGGTAACCAGTCTATCACAGGGAGACATGTAGAGACAGACAGGTAACCAGTCTATCACAGGGGGACATGTAGAGACAGACAGGTAACCAGTCTATCACAGGGAGACATGTAGAGACAGACAGGTAACCAGTCTATCACATGGAGACATGTAGAGACAGACAGGTAACCAGTCTATCACAGGGGGACATGTAGAGACAGACAGGTAACCAGTCTATCACAGGGAGACATGTAGAGACAGACAGGTAACCAGTCTATCACAGGGAGACATGGAGAGACAGACAGGTAACCAGTCTATCACAGGGAGACATGTAAAGACAGACAGGTAACCAGTCTATCACAGGGAGACATGTAGAGACAGACAGGTGACCAGTCTATCACAGGGAGACATGTAGAGACAGACAGGTAGCCAGTCTATCACAGGGGGACATGTAGAGACAGACAGGTAACCAGTCTATCACAGGGAGACATGTAGAGACAGATAGGTAACCAGTCTATCACAGGGAGACATGTAGAGACAGACAGGTAACCAGTCTATCACGGGGCCGACATGTAGAGACAGACAGGTAACCAGTCTATCACAGGGAGACATGTAGAGACAGACAGGTAACCAGTCTATCACAGGGGGACATGTAGAGACAGACAGGTAACCAATCTATCACATGGAGACATGTAGAGACAGACAGGTAACCAGTCTATCACAGGGAGACATGTAGAGACAGACAGGTAACCAGTCTATCATGGGGCCGACATGTAGAGACAGACAGGTAACCAGTCTATCACAGGGCTGACATGTAGAGACAGACAGGTAACCAGTCTATCACAGGGAGACATGTAGAGACAGACAGGCAACCAGTCTATCACAGGGCTGACATGTAGAGACATACTGGTAACCAGTCTATCACAGGGCCGACATGTAGAGACAGACAGGTAACCAGTCTATCACAGGGAGACATGTAGAGACAGACAGGTAACCAGTCTATCACAGGGAGACATGTAGAGACAGACAGGTAACCAGTCTATCATGGGGCCGACATGTAGAGACAGACAGGTAACCAGTCTATCACAGGGAGACATGTAGAGACAGACAGGTAACCAGTCTATCACAGGGGGACATGTAGAGACAGACAGGTAACCAGTCTATCACAGGGAAACATGTAGAGACAGACAGGTAACCAGTCTATCACAGGGAGACATGTAGAGACAGACAGGTAACCAGTCTATCACAGGGAGACATGTAAAGACAGACAGGTAACCAGTCTATCACAGGGAGACATGTAGAGACAGACAGGTGACCAGTCTATCACAGGGAAACATGTAGAGACAGACAGGTAACCAGTCTATCACAGGGAGACATGTAGAGACAGACAGGTAACCAGTCTATCACAGGGCTGACATGTAGAGACAGACAGGTAACCAGTCTATCACAGGGAGACATGTAGAGACAGACAGGTAACCAGTCTATCACAGGGAGACATGTACAGACAGTCAGGTAACCAGTCTATCACAGGGCTGACATGTAGAGACAGACAGGTAACCAGTCTATCACAGGGCTGACATGTAGAGACAGACAGGTAACCAGTCTATCATAGGGCTGACATGTAGAGACAGACAGGTAACCAGTCTATCACATGGAGACATGTGGAGACAGACACGTAACCAGTCTATCACAGGGAGACATGTAGAGACAGACAGGTAACCAGTCTATCACAGGGAGACATGTAGAGACCGACAGGTAACCAGTCTATCACAGGGGGATATGTAGAGACAGACAGGTAACCAGTCTATCACATGGAGACATGTGGAGACAGACAGGTAACCAGTCTATCACAGGGAGACATGTAGAGACCGACAGGTAACCAGTCTATCACAGGGAGACATGTAGAGACAGACAGGTAACCAGTCTATCACAGGGAGACATGTAGAGACAGACAGGTAACCAGTCTATCACGGGGCCGACATGGAGAGACAGACAGGTAACCAGTCTATCACAGGGAGACATGTAGAGACAGACAGGTAACCAGTCTATCACAGGGGGACATGTAGAGACAGACAGGTAACCAGTCTATCACAGGGAGACATGTAGAGACAGACAGGTAACCAGTCTATCACATGGAGACATGTAGAGACAGACAGGTAACCAGTCTATCACAGGGGGACATGTAGAGACAGACAGGTAACCAGTCTATCACAGGGAGACATGTAGAGACAGACAGGTAACCAGTCTATCACAGGGAGACATGGAGAGACAGACAGGTAACCAGTCTATCACAGGGAGACATGTAAAGACAGACAGGTAACCAGTCTATCACAGGGAGACATGTAGAGACAGACAGGTGACCAGTCTATCACAGGGAGACATGTAGAGACAGACAGGTAACCAGTCTATCACAGGGGGACATGTAGAGACAGACAGGTAACCAGTCTATCACAGGGAGACATGTAGAGACAGATAGGTAACCAGTCTATCACAGGGAGACATGTAGAGACAGACAGGTAACCAGTCTATCACGGGGCCGACATGTAGAGACAGACAGGTAACCAGTCTATCACAGGGAGACATGTAGAGACAGACAGGTAACCAGTCTATCAGAGGGAGACATGTAGAGACAGACAGGTAACCAGTCTATCATGGGGCCGACATGTAGAGACAGACAGGTAACCAGTCTATCACAGGGCTGACATGTAGAGACAGACAGGTAACCAGTCTATCACAGGGAGACATGTAGAGACAGACAGGTAACCAGTCTATCACAGGGAGACATGTAGAGACAGACAGGTAACCAGTCTATCACAGGGCTGACATGTAGAGACAGACAGGCAACCAGTCTATCACAGGGCTGACATGTAGAGACAGACAGGTAACCAGTCTATCACAGGGCCGACATGTAGAGACAGACAGGTAACCAGTCTATCACGGGGCCGACATGGAGAGACAGACAGGTAACCAGTCTATCACAGGGAGACATGTAGAGACAGACAGGTAACCAGTCTATCACAGGGGGACATGTAGAGACAGACAGGTAACCAGTCTATCACAGGGAGACATGTAGAGACAGACAGGTAACCAGTCTATCACATGGAGACATGTAAAGACAGACAGGTAACCAGTCTATCACAGGGGGACATGTAGAGACAGACAGGTAACCAGTCTATCACAGGGAGACATGTAGAGACAGACAGGTAACCAGTCTATCACAGGGAGACATGGAGAGACAGACAGGTAACCAGTCTATCACAGGGAGACATGTAAAGACAGACAGGTAACCAGTCTATCACAGGGAGACATGTAGAGACAGACAGGTGACCAGTCTATCACAGGGAGACATGTAGAGACAGACAGGTAACCAGTCTATCACAGGGGGACATGTAGAGACAGACAGGTAACCAGTCTATCACAGGGAGACATGTAGAGACAGATAGGTAACCAGTCTATCACAGGGAGACATGTAGAGACAGACAGGTAACCAGTCTATCACGGGGCCGACATGTAGAGACAGACAGGTAACCAGTCTATCACAGGGAGACATGTAGAGACAGACAGGTAACCAGTCTATCACAGGGGGACATGTAGAGACAGACAGGTAACCAATCTATCACATGGAGACATGTAGAGACAGACAGGTAACCAGTCTATCACAGGGAGACATGTAGAGACAGACAGGTAACCAGTCTATCATGGGGCCGACATGTAGAGACAGACAGGTAACCAGTCTATCACAGGGCTGACATGTAGAGACAGACAGGTAACCAGTCTATCACAGGGAGACATGTAGAGACAGACAGGTAACCAGTCTATCACAGGGAGACATGTAGAGACAGACAGGTAACCAGTCTATCACAGGGCTGACATGTAGAGACAGACAGGCAACCAGTCTATCACAGGGCTGACATGTAGAGACAGACAGGTAACCAGTCTATCACAGGGCCGACATGTAGAGACAGACAGGTAACCAGTCTATCACAGGGAGACATGTAGAGACAGACAGGTAACCAGTCTATCACAGGGAGACATGTAGAGACAGACAGGTAACCAGTCTATCATGGGGCCGACATGTAGAGACAGACAGGTAACCAGTCTATCACAGGGAGACATGTAGAGACAGACAGGTAACCAGTCTATCACAGGGGGACATGTAGAGACAGACAGGTAACCAGTCTTTCACAGGGAGACATGTAGAGACAGACAGGTAACCAGTCTATCACAGGGAGACATGTAGAGACAGACAGGTAACCAGTCTATCACAGGGGGACATGTAGAGACAGACAGGTAACCAGTCTATCACAGGGAGACATGTAGAGACAGACAGGTAACCAGTCTATCACAGGGAGACATGTAGAGACAGACAGGTAACCAGTCTATCACAGGGAGACATGTAAAGACAGACAGGTAACCAGTCTATCACAGGGAGACATGTAGAGATAGACAGGTGACCAGTCTATCACAGGGAGACATGTAGAGACAGACAGGTAACCAGTCTATCACAGGGAGACATGTAGAGACAGACAGGTAACCAGTCTATCACAGGGCTGACATGTAGAGACAGACAGGTAACCAGTCTATCACAGGGAGACATGTAGAGACAGACAGGTAACCAGTCTATCACAGGGCTGACATGTAGAGACAGACAGGCAACCAGTCTATCACAGGGCTGACATGTAGAGACAGACAGGTAACCAGTCTATCACAGGGCCGACATGTAGAGACAGACAGGTAACCAGTCTATCACAGGGAGACATGTAGAGACAGACAGGTAACCAGTCTATCACAGGGAGACATGTAGAGACAGACAGGTAACCAGTCTATCATGGGGCCGACATGTAGAGACAGACAGGTAACCAGTCTATCACAGGGAGACATGTAGAGACAGACAGGTAACCAGTCTATCACAGGGAGACATGTAGAGACAGACAGGTAACCAGTCTATCACAGGGAGACATGTAGAGACAGACAGGTAACCAGTCTATCACAGGGAGACATGTAGAGACAGACAGGTAACCAGTCTATCACAGGGCTGACATGTAGAGACAGACAGGTAACCAGTCTATCACAGGGAGACATGTAGAGACAGACAGGCAACCAGTCTATCACAGGGCTGACATGTAGAGACATACTGGTAACCAGTCTATCACAGGGCCGACATGTAGAGACAGACAGGTAACCAGTCTATCACAGGGAGACATGTAGAGACAGACAGGTAACCAGTCTATCACAGGGAGACATGTAGAGACAGACAGGTAACCAGTCTATCATGGGGCCGACATGTAGAGACAGACAGGTAACCAGTCTATCACAGGGAGACATGTAGAGACAGACAGGTAACCAGTCTATCACAGGGGGACATGTAGAGACAGACAGGTAACCAGTCTATCACAGGGAGACATGTAGAGACAGACAGGTAACCAGTCTATCACAGGGAGACATGCAGAGACAGACAGGTAACCAGTCTATCACAGGGAGACATGTAAAGACAGACAGGTAACCAGTCTATCACAGGGAGACATGTAGAGACAGACAGGTGACCAGTCTATCACAGGGAGACATGTAGAGACAGACAGGTAACCAGTCTATCACAGGGAGACATGTAGAGACAGACAGGTAACCAGTCTATCACAGGGCTGACATGTAGAGACAGACAGGTAACCAGTCTATCACAGGGAGACATGTAGAGACAGACAGGTAACCAGTCTATCACAGGGAGACATGTACAGACAGTCAGGTAACCAGTCTATCACAGGGCTGACATGTAGAGACAGACAGGTAACCAGTCTATCACAGGGCTGACATGTAGAGACAGACAGGTAACCAGTCTATCATAGGGCTGACATGTAGAGACAGACAGGTAACCAGTCTATCACATGGAGACATGTGGAGACAGACACGTAACCAGTCTATCACAGGGAGACATGTAGAGACAGACAGGTAACCAGTCTATCACAGGGAGACATGTAGAGACCGACAGGTAACCAGTCTATCACAGGGGGACATGTAGAGACAGACAGGTAACCAGTCTATCACATGGAGACATGTGGAGACAGACAGGTAACCAGTCTATCACAGGGAGACATGTAGAGACCGACAGGTAACCAGTCTATCACAGGGAGACATGTAGAGACAGACAGGTAACCAGTCTATCACAGGGAGACATGTAGAGACAGACAGGTAACCAGTCTATCACGGGGCCGACATGGAGAGACAGACAGGTAACCAGTCTATCACAGGGAGACATGTAGAGACAGACAGGTAACCAGTCTATCACAGGGGGACATGTAGAGACAGACAGGTAACCAGTCTATCACAGGGAGACATGTAGAGACAGACAGGTAACCAGTCTATCACATGGAGACATGTAGAGACAGACAGGTAACCAGTCTATCACAGGGGGACATGTAGAGACAGACAGGTAACCAGTCTATCACAGGGAGACATGTAGAGACAGACAGGTAACCAGTCTATCACAGGGAGACATGGAGAGACAGACAGGTAACCAGTCTATCACAGGGAGACATGTAAAGACAGACAGGTAACCAGTCTATCACAGGGAGACATGTAGAGACAGACAGGTGACCAGTCTATCACAGGGAGACATGTAGAGACAGACAGGTAGCCAGTCTATCACAGGGGGACATGTAGAGACAGACAGGTAACCAGTCTATCACAGGGAGACATGTAGAGACAGATAGGTAACCAGTCTATCACAGGGAGACATGTAGAGACAGACAGGTAACCAGTCTATCACGGGGCCGACATGTAGAGACAGACAGGTAACCAGTCTATCACAGGGAGACATGTAGAGACAGACAGGTAACCAGTCTATCACAGGGGGACATGTAGAGACAGACAGGTAACCAATCTATCACATGGAGACATGTAGAGACAGACAGGTAACCAGTCTATCACAGGGAGACATGTAGAGACAGACAGGTAACCAGTCTATCATGGGGCCGACATGTAGAGACAGACAGGTAACCAGTCTATCACAGGGCTGACATGTAGAGACAGACAGGTAACCAGTCTATCACAGGGAGACATGTAGAGACAGACAGGCAACCAGTCTATCACAGGGCTGACATGTAGAGACATACTGGTAACCAGTCTATCACAGGGCCGACATGTAGAGACAGACAGGTAACCAGTCTATCACAGGGAGACATGTAGAGACAGACAGGTAACCAGTCTATCACAGGGAGACATGTAGAGACAGACAGGTAACCAGTCTATCATGGGGCCGACATGTAGAGACAGACAGGTAACCAGTCTATCACAGGGAGACATGTAGAGACAGACAGGTAACCAGTCTATCACAGGGGGACATGTAGAGACAGACAGGTAACCAGTCTATCACAGGGAAACATGTAGAGACAGACAGGTAACCAGTCTATCACAGGGAGACATGTAGAGACAGACAGGTAACCAGTCTATCACAGGGAGACATGTAAAGACAGACAGGTAACCAGTCTATCACAGGGAGACATGTAGAGACAGACAGGTGACCAGTCTATCACAGGGAAACATGTAGAGACAGACAGGTAACCAGTCTATCACAGGGAGACATGTAGAGACAGACAGGTAACCAGTCTATCACAGGGCTGACATGTAGAGACAGACAGGTAACCAGTCTATCACAGGGAGACATGTAGAGACAGACAGGTAACCAGTCTATCACAGGGAGACATGTACAGACAGTCAGGTAACCAGTCTATCACAGGGCTGACATGTAGAGACAGACAGGTAACCAGTCTATCACAGGGCTGACATGTAGAGACAGACAGGTAACCAGTCTATCATAGGGCTGACATGTAGAGACAGACAGGTAACCAGTCTATCACATGGAGACATGTGGAGACAGACACGTAACCAGTCTATCACAGGGAGACATGTAGAGACAGACAGGTAACCAGTCTATCACAGGGAGACATGTAGAGACCGACAGGTAACCAGTCTATCACAGGGGGATATGTAGAGACAGACAGGTAACCAGTCTATCACATGGAGACATGTGGAGACAGACAGGTAACCAGTCTATCACAGGGAGACATGTAGAGACCGACAGGTAACCAGTCTATCACAGGGAGACATGTAGAGACAGACAGGTAACCAGTCTATCACAGGGAGACATGTAGAGACAGACAGGTAACCAGTCTATCACGGGGCCGACATGGAGAGACAGACAGGTAACCAGTCTATCACAGGGAGACATGTAGAGACAGACAGGTAACCAGTCTATCACAGGGGGACATGTAGAGACAGACAGGTAACCAGTCTATCACAGGGAGACATGTAGAGACAGACAGGTAACCAGTCTATCACATGGAGACATGTAGAGACAGACAGGTAACCAGTCTATCACAGGGGGACATGTAGAGACAGACAGGTAACCAGTCTATCACAGGGAGACATGTAGAGACAGACAGGTAACCAGTCTATCACAGGGAGACATGGAGAGACAGACAGGTAACCAGTCTATCACAGGGAGACATGTAAAGACAGACAGGTAACCAGTCTATCACAGGGAGACATGTAGAGACAGACAGGTGACCAGTCTATCACAGGGAGACATGTAGAGACAGACAGGTAACCAGTCTATCACAGGGGGACATGTAGAGACAGACAGGTAACCAGTCTATCACAGGGAGACATGTAGAGACAGATAGGTAACCAGTCTATCACAGGGAGACATGTAGAGACAGACAGGTAACCAGTCTATCACGGGGCCGACATGTAGAGACAGACAGGTAACCAGTCTATCACAGGGAGACATGTAGAGACAGACAGGTAACCAGTCTATCAGAGGGAGACATGTAGAGACAGACAGGTAACCAGTCTATCATGGGGCCGACATGTAGAGACAGACAGGTAACCAGTCTATCACAGGGCTGACATGTAGAGACAGACAGGTAACCAGTCTATCACAGGGAGACATGTAGAGACAGACAGGTAACCAGTCTATCACAGGGAGACATGTAGAGACAGACAGGTAACCAGTCTATCACAGGGCTGACATGTAGAGACAGACAGGCAACCAGTCTATCACAGGGCTGACATGTAGAGACAGACAGGTAACCAGTCTATCACAGGGCCGACATGTAGAGACAGACAGGTAACCAGTCTATCACGGGGCCGACATGGAGAGACAGACAGGTAACCAGTCTATCACAGGGAGACATGTAGAGACAGACAGGTAACCAGTCTATCACAGGGGGACATGTAGAGACAGACAGGTAACCAGTCTATCACAGGGAGACATGTAGAGACAGACAGGTAACCAGTCTATCACATGGAGACATGTAAAGACAGACAGGTAACCAGTCTATCACAGGGGGACATGTAGAGACAGACAGGTAACCAGTCTATCACAGGGAGACATGTAGAGACAGACAGGTAACCAGTCTATCACAGGGAGACATGGAGAGACAGACAGGTAACCAGTCTATCACAGGGAGACATGTAAAGACAGACAGGTAACCAGTCTATCACAGGGAGACATGTAGAGACAGACAGGTGACCAGTCTATCACAGGGAGACATGTAGAGACAGACAGGTAACCAGTCTATCACAGGGGGACATGTAGAGACAGACAGGTAACCAGTCTATCACAGGGAGACATGTAGAGACAGATAGGTAACCAGTCTATCACAGGGAGACATGTAGAGACAGACAGGTAACCAGTCTATCACGGGGCCGACATGTAGAGACAGACAGGTAACCAGTCTATCACAGGGAGACATGTAGAGACAGACAGGTAACCAGTCTATCACAGGGGGACATGTAGAGACAGACAGGTAACCAATCTATCACATGGAGACATGTAGAGACAGACAGGTAACCAGTCTATCACAGGGAGACATGTAGAGACAGACAGGTAACCAGTCTATCATGGGGCCGACATGTAGAGACAGACAGGTAACCAGTCTATCACAGGGCTGACATGTAGAGACAGACAGGTAACCAGTCTATCACAGGGAGACATGTAGAGACAGACAGGTAACCAGTCTATCACAGGGAGACATGTAGAGACAGACAGGTAACCAGTCTATCACAGGGCTGACATGTAGAGACAGACAGGCAACCAGTCTATCACAGGGCTGACATGTAGAGACAGACAGGTAACCAGTCTATCACAGGGCCGACATGTAGAGACAGACAGGTAACCAGTCTATCACAGGGAGACATGTAGAGACAGACAGGTAACCAGTCTATCACAGGGAGACATGTAGAGACAGACAGGTAACCAGTCTATCATGGGGCCGACATGTAGAGACAGACAGGTAACCAGTCTATCACAGGGAGACATGTAGAGACAGACAGGTAACCAGTCTATCACAGGGGGACATGTAGAGACAGACAGGTAACCAGTCTTTCACAGGGAGACATGTAGAGACAGACAGGTAACCAGTCTATCACAGGGAGACATGTAGAGACAGACAGGTAACCAGTCTATCACAGGGGGACATGTAGAGACAGACAGGTAACCAGTCTATCACAGGGAGACATGTAGAGACAGACAGGTAACCAGTCTATCACAGGGAGACATGTAGAGACAGACAGGTAACCAGTCTATCACAGGGAGACATGTAAAGACAGACAGGTAACCAGTCTATCACAGGGAGACATGTAGAGATAGACAGGTGACCAGTCTATCACAGGGAGACATGTAGAGACAGACAGGTAACCAGTCTATCACAGGGAGACATGTAGAGACAGACAGGTAACCAGTCTATCACAGGGCTGACATGTAGAGACAGACAGGTAACCAGTCTATCACAGGGAGACATGTAGAGACAGACAGGCAACCAGTCTATCACAGGGCTGACATGTAGAGACAGACTGGTAACCAGTCTATCACAGGGCCGACATGTAGAGACAGACAGGTAACCAGTCTATCACAGGGAGACATGTAGAGACAGACAGGTAACCAGTCTATCACAGGGAGACATGTAGAGACAGACAGGTAACCAGTCTATCACAGGGGGACATGTAGAGACAGACAGGTAACCAGTCTATCACAGGGAGACATGTAGAGACAGACAGGTAACCAGTCTATCACAGGGAGACATGTAGAGACAGACAGGTAACCAGTCTATCACAGGGAGACATGTAGAGACAGACAGGTAACCAGTCTATCACAGGGAGACATGTAAAGACAGACAGGTAACCAGTCTATCACAGGGAGACATGTAGAGACAGACAGGTAACCAGTCTATCACAGGGAGACATGGAGAGACAGACAGGTAACCAGTCTATCACAGGGAGACATGTAAAGACAGACAGGTAACCAGTCTATCACAGGGAGACATGTAGAGACAGACAGGTGACCAGTCTATCACAGGGAGACATGTAGAGACAGACAGGTAACCAGTCTATCACAGGGGGACATGTAGAGACAGACAGGTATCCAGTCTATCACAGGGAGACATGTAGAGACAGATAGGTAACCAGTCTATCACAGGGAGACATGTAGAGACAGACAGGTAACCAGTCTATCACGGGGCCGACATGTAGAGACAGACAGGTAACCAGTCTATCACAGGGAGACATGTAGAGACAGACAGGTAACCAGTCTATCACAGGGGGACATGTAGAGACAGACAGGTAACCAATCTATCACATGGAGACATGTAGAGACAGACAGGTAACCAGTCTATCACAGGGAGACATGTAGAGACAGACAGGTAACCAGTCTATCACAGGGAGACATGTAAAGACAGACAGGTAACCAGTCTATCACAGGGAGACATGTAGAGACAGACAGGTGACCAGTCTATCACAGGGAGACATGTAGAGACAGACAGGTAACCAGTCTATCACAGGGAGACATGTAGAGACAGACAGGTAACCAGTCTATCACAGGGCTGACATGTAGAGACAGACAGGTAACCAGTCTATCACAGGGAGACATGTAGAGACAGACAGGTAACCAGTCTATCACAGGGAGACATGTACAGACAGACAGGTAACCAGTCTATCACAGGGAGACATGTAGAGACCGACAGGCAACCAGTCTATCACAGGGGGACATGTACAGACAGACAGGTAACCAGTCTATCACAGGGCTGACATGTAGAGACAGACAGGTAACCAGTCTATCATAGGGCTGACATGTAGAGACAGACAGGTGACCAGTCTATCACAGGGCTGACATGTAGAGACAGACAGGTAACCAGTCTATCACAGGGGGACATGTAGAGACAGACAGGTAACCAGTCTATCACAGGGAGACATGTAGAGACAGACAGGTAACCAGTCTATCACAGGGAGACATGTAGAGACCGACAGGTAACCAGTCTATCACAGGGGGACATGTAGAGACAGACAGGTAACCAGTCTATCATAGGGCTGACATGTAGAGACAGACAGGTGACCAGTCTATCACAGGGCTGACATGTAGAGACAGACAGGTAACCAGTCTATCACAGGGAGACATGTAGAGACAGACAGGAAACCAGTCTATCACAGGGAGACATGTAGAGACAGACAGGTAACCAGTCTATCACAGGGCTGACATGTAGAGACAGACAGGTAACCAGTCTGTCACAGGGGGACATGTAGAGACAGACAGGTAACCAGTCTATCACAGGGAGACATGTAGAGACAGACAGGTAACCAGTCTATCACAGGGAGACATGTACAGACAGACAGGTAACCAGTCTATCACAGGGAGACATGTAGAGACCGACAGGTAACCAGTCTATCACAGGGGGACATGTACAGACAGACAGGTAACCAGTCTATCACAGGGCTGACATGTAGAGACAGACAGGTAACCAGTCTATCATAGGGCTGACATGTAGAGACAGACAGGTGACCAGTCTATCACAGGGGGACATGTAGAGACAGACAGGTAACCAGTCTATCACAGGGAGACATGTAGAGACAGACAGGTAACCAGTCTATCACAGGGAGACATGTAGAGACAGACAGGTAACCAGTCTATCACAGGGAGACATGTAAAGACAGACAGGTAACCAGTCTATCACAGGGAGACATGTAGAGACAGACAGGTGACCAGTCTATCACAGGGAGACATGTAGAGACAGACAGGTAACCAGTCTATCACAGGGAGACATGTAGAGACAGACAGGTAACCAGTCTATCACAGGGCTGACATGTAGAGACAGACAGGTAACCAGTCTATCACAGGGAGACATGTAGAGACAGACAGGTAACCAGTCTATCACAGGGAGACATGTACAGACAGACAGGTAACCAGTCTATCACAGGGAGACATGTAGAGACCGACAGGTAACCAGTCTATCACAGGGGGACATGTACAGACAGACAGGTAACCAGTCTATCACAGGGCTGACATGTAGAGACAGACAGGTAACCAGTCTATCATAGGGCTGACATGTAGAGACAGACAGGTGACCAGTCTATCACAGGGCTGACATGTAGAGACAGACAGGTAACCAGTCTATCACAGGGGGACATGTAGAGACAGACAGGTAACCAGTCTATCACAGGGAGACATGTAGAGACAGACAGGTAACCAGTCTATCACAGGGAGACATGTAGAGACAGACAGGTAACCAGTCTATCACAGGGAGACATGTAGAGACCGACAGGTAACCAGTCTATCACAGGGGGACATGTAGAGACAGACATGTAACCAGTCTATCATAGGGCTGACATGTAGAGACAGACAGGTGACCAGTCTATCACAGGGCTGACATGTAGAGACAGACAGGTAACCAGTCTATCACAGGGAGACATGTAGAGACAGACAGGTAACCAGTCTATCACAGGGAGACATGTAGAGACAGACAGGTAACCAGTCTATCACAGGGCTGACATGTAGAGACAGACAGGCAACCAGTCTATCACAGGGCTGACATGTAGAGACAGACAGGTAACCAGTCTATCACAGGGCCGACATGTAGAGACAGACAGGTAACCAGTCTATCACAGGGAGACATGTAGAGACAGACAGGTAACCAGTCTATCACAGGGAGACATGTAGAGACAGACAGGTAACCAGTCTATCATGGGGCCGACATGTAGAGACAGACAGGTAACCAGTCTATCACAGGGAGACATGTAGAGACAGACAGGTAACCAGTCTATCACAGGGGGACATGTAGAGACAGACAGGTAACCAGTCTTTCACAGGGAGACATGTAGAGGCAGACAGGTAACCAGTCTATCACAGGGAGACATGTAGAGACAGACAGGTAACCAGTCTATCACAGGGGGACATGTAGAGACAGACAGGTAACCAGTCTATCACAGGGAGACATGTAGAGACAGACAGGTAACCAGTCTATCACAGGGAGACATGTAGAGACAGACAGGTAACCAGTCTATCACAGGGAGACATGTAAAGACAGACAGGTAACCAGTCTATCACAGGGAGACATGTAGAGACAGACAGGTGACCAGTCTATCACAGGGAGACATGTAGAGACAGACAGGTAACCAGTCTATCACAGGGAGACATGTAGAGACAGACAGGTAACCAGTCTATCACAGGGCTGACATGTAGAGACAGACAGGTAACCAGTCTATCACAGGGAGACATGTAGAGACAGACAGGTAACCAGTCTATCACAGGGAGACATGTACAGACAGACAGGTAACAAGTCTATCACAGGGCTGACATGTAGAGACAGACAGGTAACCAGTCTATCACAGGGCTGACATGTAGAGACAGACAGGTAACCAGTCTATCATAGGGCTGACATGTAGAGACAGACAGGTAACCAGTCTATCACATGGAGACATGTGGAGACAGACACGTAACCAGTCTATCACAGGGAGACATGTAGAGACAGACAGGTAACCAGTCTATCACAGGGAGACATGTAGAGACCGACAGGTAACCAGTCTATCACAGGGGGACATGTAGAGACAGACAGGTAACCAGTCTATCACATGGAGACATGTGGAGACAGACAGGTAACCAGTCTATCACAGGGAGACATGTAGAGACCGACAGGTAACCACTCTATCACAGGGAGACATGTAGAGACAGACAGGTAACCAGTCTATCACAGGGAGACATGTAGAGACAGACAGGTAACCAGTCTATCACGGGGCCGACATGTAGAGACAGACAGGTAACCAGTCTATCACAGGGAGACATGTAGAGACAGACATGTAACCAGTCTATCACAGGGGGACATGTAGAGACAGACAGGTAACCAGTCTATCACAGGGAGACATGAAGAGACAGACAGGTAACCAGTCTATCACATGGAGACATGTAGAGACAGACAGGTAACCAGTCTATCACAGGGGGACATGTAGAGACAGACAGGTAACCAGTCTATCACAGGGAGACATGTAGAGACAGACAGGTAACCAGTCTATCACAGGGAGACATGTACAGACAGACAGGTAACCAGTCTATCACAGGGCTGACATGTAGAGACAGACAGGTAACCAGTCTATCACAGGGCTGACATGTAGAGACAGACAGGTAACCAGTCTATCATAGGGCTGACATGTAGAGACAGACAGGTAACCAGTCTATCACATGGAGACATGTGGAGACAGACACGTAACCAGTCTATCACAGGGAGACATGTAGAGACAGACAGGTAACCAGTCTATCACAGGGAGACATGTAGAGATCGACAGGTAACCAGTCTATCACAGGGGGACATGTAGAGACAGACAGGTAACCAGTCTATCACAGGGCTGACATGTAGAGACAGACAGGTAACCAGTCTATCACAGGGAGACATGTAGAGACAGACAGGTAACCAGTCTATCACAGGGAGACATGTAAAGACAGACAGGTGACCAGTCTATCACAGGGCTGACATGTAGAGAGAGACAGGTGACCAGTCTATCACAGGGCTGACATGTAGAGACAGACAGGTAACCAGTCTATCACAGGCTGACATGTAGAGACAGACAGGTGACCAGTCTATCACAGGGCTGACATGTAGAGACAGACAGGTAACCAGTCTATCACAGGGAGACATGTAGAGACAGACAGGTAACCAGTCTATCACAGGGAGACATGTAGAGACTGACAGGTAACCAGTCTATCACAGGGAGACATGTAGAGACAGACAGGTAACCAGTCTATCACAGGGCTGACATGTAGAGACAGACAGGCAACCAGTCTATCACAGGGCTGACATGTAGAGACAGACAGGTAACCAGTCTATCACAGGGCCGACATGTAGAGACAGACAGGTAACCAGTCTATCACAGGGAGACATGTAGAGACAGACAGGTAACCAGTCTATCACAGGGAGACATGTAGAGACAGACAGGTAACCAGTCTATCATGGGGCCGACATGTAGAGACAGACAGGTAACCAGTCTATCACAGGGAGACATGTAGAGACAGACAGGTAACCAGTCTATCACAGGGGGACATGTAGAGACAGACAGGTAACCAGTCTATCACAGGGAGACATGTAGAGACAGACAGGTAACCAGTCTATCACAGGGAGACATGTAGAGACAGACAGGTAACCAGTCTATCACAGGGGAACATGTAGAGACAGACAGGTAACCAGTCTATCACAGGGAGACATGTAGAGACAGACAGGTAACCAGTCTATCACAGGGAGACATGTAGAGACAGACAGGTAACCAGTCTATCACAGGGAGACATGTAAAGACAGACAGGTAACCAGTCTATCACAGGGAGACATGTAGAGACAGACAGGTGACCAGTCTATCACAGGGAGACATGTAGAGACAGACAGGTAACCAGTCTATCACAGGGAGACATGTAGAGACAGACAGGTAACCAGTCTATCACAGGGCTGACATGTAGAGACAGACAGGTAACCAGTCTATCACAGGGAGACATGTAGAGACAGACAGGTAACCAGTCTATCACAGGGAGACATGTACAGACAGACAGGTAACCAGTCTATCACAGGGAGACATGTAGAGACCGACAGGTAACCAGTCTATCACAGGGCTGACATGTAGAGACAGACAGGTAACCAGTCTATCATAGGGCAGACATGTAGAGACAGACAGGTGACCAGTCTATCACAGGGCTGACATGTAGAGACAGACAGGTAACCAGTCTATCACAGGGGGACATGTAGAGACAGACAGGTAACCAGTCTATCACAGGGAGACATGTAGAGACAGACAGGTAACCAGTCTATCACAGGGAGACATGAAGAGACAGACAGGTAACCAGTCTATCACAGGGAGACATGTAAAGACAGACAGGTAACCAGTCTATCACAGGGAGACATGTAGAGACAGACAGGTGACCAGTCTATCACAGGGAGACATGTAGAGACAGACAGGTAACCAGTCTATCACAGGGAGACATGTAGAGACAGACAGGTAACCAGTCTATCACAGGGAGACATGTACAGACAGACAGGTAACCAGTCTATCACAGGGCTGACATGTAGAGACAGACAGGTAACCAGTCTATCACAGGGCTGACATGTAGAGACAGACAGGTAACCAGTCTATCATAGGGCTGACATGTAGAGACAGACAGGTAACCAGTCTATCACATGGAGACATGTGGAGACAGACAGGTAACCAGTCTATCACAGGGAGACATGTAGAGACAGACAGGTAACCAGTCTATCACAGGGAGACATGTAGAGACCGACAGGTAACCAGTCTATCACAGGGGGACATGTAGAGACAGACAGGTAACCAGTCTATCACAGGGCTGACATGTAGAGACAGACAGGTAACCAGTCTATCATAGGGCTGACATGTAGAGACAGACAGGTGACCAGTCTATCACAGGGCTGACATGTAGAGACAGACAGGTAACCAGTCTATCACAGGGAGACATGTAGAGACAGACAGGTAACCAGTCTATCACAGGGAGACATGTAGAGACAGACAGGTAACCAGTCTATCACAGGGCTGACATGTAGAGACAGACAGGCAACCAGTCTATCACAGGGCTGACATGTAGAGACAGACAGGTAACCAGTCTATCACAGGGCCGACATGTAGAGACAGACAGGTAACCAGTCTATCACAGGGAGACATGTAGAGACAGACAGGTAACCAGTCTATCACAGGGAGACATGTAGAGACAGACAGGTAACCAGTCTATCATGGGGCCGACATGTAGAGACAGACAGGTAACCAGTCTATCACAGGGAGACATGTAGAAACAGACAGGTAACCAGTCTATCACAGGGGGACATGTAGAGACAGACAGGTAACCAGTCTATCACAGGGAGACATGTAGAGACAGACAGGTAACCAGTCTATCACAGGGAGACATGTAGAGACAGACAGGTAACCAGTCTATCACAGGGGGACATGTAGAGACAGACAGGTAACCAGTCTATCACAGGGAGACATGTAGAGACAGACAGGTAACCAGTCTATCACAGGGAGACATGTAGAGACAGACAGGTAACCAGTCTATCACAGGGAGACATGTAAAGACAGACAGGTAACCAGTCTATCACAGGGAGACATGTAGAGACAGACAGGTGACCAGTCTATCACAGGGAGACATGTAGAGACAGACAGGTAACCAGTCTATCACAGGGAGACATGTAGAGACAGACAGGTAACCAGTCTATCACAGGGCTGACATGTAGAGACAGACAGGTAACCAGTCTATCACAGGGAGACATGTAGAGACAGACAGGTAACCAGTCTATCACAGGGAGACATGTACAGACAGACAGGTAACCAGTCTATCACAGGGCTGACATGTAGAGACCGACAGGTAACCAGTCTATCACAGGGCTGACATGTAGAGACAGACAGGTAACCAGTCTATCATAGGGCTGACATGTAGAGACAGACAGGTAACCAGTCTATCACATGGAGACATGTGGAGACAGACAGGTAACCAGTCTATCACAGGGAGACATGTAGAGACAGACAGGTAACCAGTCTATCACAGGGAGACATGTAGAGACAGACAGGTAACCAGTCTATCACAGGGAGACATGTAGAGACAGACAGGTAACCAGTCTATCACGGGGCCGACATGTAGAGACAGACAGGTAACCAGTCTATCACAGGGAGACATGTAGAGACAGACATGTAACCAGTCTATCACAGGGGGACATGTAGAGACAGACAGGTAACCAGTCTATCACAGGGAGACATGAAGAGACAGACAGGTAACCAGTCTATCACATGGAGACATGTAGAGACAGACAGGTAACCAGTCTATCACAGGGGGACATGTAGAGACAGACAGGTAACCAGTCTATCACAGGGAGACATGTAGAGACAGACAGGTAACCAGTCTATCACAGGGAGACATGTACAGACAGACAGGTAACCAGTTTATCACAGGGCTGACATGTAGAGACAGACAGGTAACCAGTCTATCACAGGGCTGACATGTAGAGACAGACAGGTAACCAGTCTATCATAGGGCTGACATGTAGAGACAGACAGGTAACCAGTCTATCACATGGAGACATGTGGAGACAGACACGTAACCAGTCTATCACAGGGAGACATGTAGAGACAGACAGGTAACCAGTCTATCACAGGGAGACATGTAGAGATCGACAGGTAACCAGTCTATCACAGGGGGACATGTAGAGACAGACAGGTAACCAGTCTATCACAGGGCTGACATGTAGAGACAGACAGGTAACCAGTCTATCACAGGGAGACATGTAGAGACAGACAGGTAACCAGTCTATCACAGGGAGACATGTAAAGACAGACAGGTGACCAGTCTATCACAGGGCTGACATGTAGAGAGAGACAGGTGACCAGTCTATCACAGGGCTGACATGTAGAGACAGACAGGTAACCAGTCTATCACAGGCTGACATGTAGAGACAGACAGGTGACCAGTCTATCACAGGGCTGACATGTAGAGACAGACAGGTAACCAGTCTATCACAGGGAGACATGTAGAGACAGACAGGTAACCAGTCTATCACAGGGAGACATGTAGAGACTGACAGGTAACCAGTCTATCACAGGGAGACATGTAGAGACAGACAGGTAACCAGTCTATCACAGGGCTGACATGTAGAGACAGACAGGCAACCAGTCTATCACAGGGCTGACATGTAGAGACAGACAGGTAACCAGTCTATCACAGGGCCGACATGTAGAGACAGACAGGTAACCAGTCTATCACAGGGAGACATGTAGAGACAGACAGGTAACCAGTCTATCACAGGGAGACATGTAGAGACAGACAGGTAACCAGTCTATCATGGGGCCGACATGTAGAGACAGACAGGTAACCAGTCTATCACAGGGAGACATGTAGAGACAGACAGGTAACCAGTCTATCACAGGGGGACATGTAGAGACAGACAGGTAACCAGTCTATCACAGGGAGACATGTAGAGACAGACAGGTAACCAGTCTATCACAGGGAGACATGTAGAGACAGACAGGTAACCAGTCTATCACAGGGGAACATGTAGAGACAGACAGGTAACCAGTCTATCACAGGGAGACATGTAGAGACAGACAGGTAACCAGTCTATCACAGGGAGACATGTAGAGACAGACAGGTAACCAGTCTATCACAGGGAGACATGTAAAGACAGACAGGTAACCAGTCTATCACAGGGAGACATGTAGAGACAGACAGGTGACCAGTCTATCACAGGGAGACATGTAGAGACAGACAGGTAACCAGTCTATCACAGGGAGACATGTAGAGACAGACAGGTAACCAGTCTATCACAGGGCTGACATGTAGAGACAGACAGGTAACCAGTCTATCACAGGGAGACATGTAGAGACAGACAGGTAACCAGTCTATCACAGGGAGACATGTACAGACAGACAGGTAACCAGTCTATCACAGGGAGACATGTAGAGACAGACATGTAACCAGTCTATCACAGGGGGACATGTAGAGACAGACAGGTAACCAGTCTATCACAGGGAGACATGAAGAGACAGACAGGTAACCAGTCTATCACATGGAGACATGTAGAGACAGACAGGTAACCAGTCTATCACAGGGGGACATGTAGAGACAGACAGGTAACCAGTCTATCACAGGGAGACATGTAGAGACAGACAGGTAACCAGTCTATCACAGGGAGACATGTACAGACAGACAGGTAACCAGTCTATCACAGGGCTGACATGTAGAGACAGACAGGTAACCAGTCTATCACAGGGCTGACATGTAGAGACAGACAGGTAACCAGTCTATCATAGGGCTGACATGTAGAGACAGACAGGTAACCAGTCTATCACATGGAGACATGTGGAGACAGACACGTAACCAGTCTATCACAGGGAGACATGTAGAGACAGACAGGTAACCAGTCTATCACAGGGAGACATGTAGAGATCGACAGGTAACCAGTCTATCACAGGGGGACATGTAGAGACAGACAGGTAACCAGTCTATCACAGGGCTGACATGTAGAGACAGACAGGTAACCAGTCTATCACAGGGAGACATGTAGAGACAGACAGGTAACCAGTCTATCACAGGGAGACATGTAAAGACAGACAGGTGACCAGTCTATCACAGGGCTGACATGTAGAGAGAGACAGGTGACCAGTCTATCACAGGGCTGACATGTAGAGACAGACAGGTAACCAGTCTATCACAGGCTGACATGTAGAGACAGACAGGTGACCAGTCTATCACAGGGCTGACATGTAGAGACAGACAGGTAACCAGTCTATCACAGGGAGACATGTAGAGACAGACAGGTAACCAGTCTATCACAGGGAGACATGTAGAGACTGACAGGTAACCAGTCTATCACAGGGAGACATGTAGAGACAGACAGGTAACCAGTCTATCACAGGGCTGACATGTAGAGACAGACAGGCAACCAGTCTATCACAGGGCTGACATGTAGAGACAGACAGGTAACCAGTCTATCACAGGGCCGACATGTAGAGACAGACAGGTAACCAGTCTATCACAGGGAGACATGTAGAGACAGACAGGTAACCAGTCTATCACAGGGAGACATGTAGAGACAGACAGGTAACCAGTCTATCATGGGGCCGACATGTAGAGACAGACAGGTAACCAGTCTATCACAGGGAGACATGTAGAGACAGACAGGTAACCAGTCTATCACAGGGGGACATGTAGAGACAGACAGGTAACCAGTCTATCACAGGGAGACATGTAGAGACAGACAGGTAACCAGTCTATCACAGGGAGACATGTAGAGACAGACAGGTAACCAGTCTATCACAGGGGAACATGTAGAGACAGACAGGTAACCAGTCTATCACAGGGAGACATGTAGAGACAGACAGGTAACCAGTCTATCACAGGGAGACATGTAGAGACAGACAGGTAACCAGTCTATCACAGGGAGACATGTAAAGACAGACAGGTAACCAGTCTATCACAGGGAGACATGTAGAGACAGACAGGTGACCAGTCTATCACAGGGAGACATGTAGAGACAGACAGGTAACCAGTCTATCACAGGGAGACATGTAGAGACAGACAGGTAACCAGTCTATCACAGGGCTGACATGTAGAGACAGACAGGTAACCAGTCTATCACAGGGAGACATGTAGAGACAGACAGGTAACCAGTCTATCACAGGGAGACATGTACAGACAGACAGGTAACCAGTCTATCACAGGGAGACATGTAGAGACCGACAGGTAACCAGTCTATCACAGGGCTGACATGTAGAGACAGACAGGTAACCAGTCTATCATAGGGCAGACATGTAGAGACAGACAGGTGACCAGTCTATCACAGGGCTGACATGTAGAGACAGACAGGTAACCAGTCTATCACAGGGGGACATGTAGAGACAGACAGGTAACCAGTCTATCACAGGGAGACATGTAGAGACAGACAGGTAACCAGTCTATCACAGGGAGACATGAAGAGACAGACAGGTAACCAGTCTATCACAGGGAGACATGTAAAGACAGACAGGTAACCAGTCTATCACAGGGAGACATGTAGAGACAGACAGGTGACCAGTCTATCACAGGGAGACATGTAGAGACAGACAGGTAACCAGTCTATCACAGGGAGACATGTAGAGACAGACAGGTAACCAGTCTATCACAGGGAGACATGTACAGACAGACAGGTAACCAGTCTATCACAGGGCTGACATGTAGAGACAGACAGGTAACCAGTCTATCACAGGGCTGACATGTAGAGACAGACAGGTAACCAGTCTATCATAGGGCTGACATGTAGAGACAGACAGGTAACCAGTCTATCACATGGAGACATGTGGAGACAGACAGGTAACCAGTCTATCACAGGGAGACATGTAGAGACAGACAGGTAACCAGTCTATCACAGGGAGACATGTAGAGACCGACAGGTAACCAGTCTATCACAGGGGGACATGTAGAGACAGACAGGTAACCAGTCTATCACAGGGCTGACATGTAGAGACAGACAGGTAACCAGTCTATCATAGGGCTGACATGTAGAGACAGACAGGTGACCAGTCTATCACAGGGCTGACATGTAGAGACAGACAGGTAACCAGTCTATCACAGGGAGACATGTAGAGACAGACAGGTAACCAGTCTATCACAGGGAGACATGTAGAGACAGACAGGTAACCAGTCTATCACAGGGCTGACATGTAGAGACAGACAGGCAACCAGTCTATCACAGGGCTGACATGTAGAGACAGACAGGTAACCAGTCTATCACAGGGCCGACATGTAGAGACAGACAGGTAACCAGTCTATCACAGGGAGACATGTAGAGACAGACAGGTAACCAGTCTATCACAGGGAGACATGTAGAGACAGACAGGTAACCAGTCTATCATGGGGCCGACATGTAGAGACAGACAGGTAACCAGTCTATCACAGGGAGACATGTAGAGACAGACAGGTAACCAGTCTATCACAGGGGGACATGTAGAGACAGACAGGTAACCAGTCTATCACAGGGAGACATGTAGAGACAGACAGGTAACCAGTCTATCACAGGGAGACATGTAGAGACAGACAGGTAACCAGTCTATCACAGGGGGACATGTAGAGACAGACAGGTAACCAGTCTATCACAGGGAGACATGTAGAGACAGACAGGTAACCAGTCTATCACAGGGAGACATGTAGAGACAGACAGGTAACCAGTCTATCACAGGGAGACATGTAAAGACAGACAGGTAACCAGTCTATCACAGGGAGACATGTAGAGACAGACAGGTGACCAGTCTATCACAGGGAGACATGTAGAGACAGACAGGTAACCAGTCTATCACAGGGAGACATGTAGAGACAGACAGGTAACCAGTCTATCACAGGGCTGACATGTAGAGACAGACAGGTAACCAGTCTATCACAGGGAGACATGTAGAGACAGACAGGTAACCAGTCTATCACAGGGAGACATGTACAGACAGACAGGTAACCAGTCTATCACAGGGCTGACATGTAGAGACCGACAGGTAACCAGTCTATCACAGGGCTGACATGTAGAGACAGACAGGTAACCAGTCTATCATAGGGCTGACATGTAGAGACAGACAGGTAACCAGTCTATCACATGGAGACATGTGGAGACAGACAGGTAACCAGTCTATCACAGGGAGACATGTAGAGACAGACAGGTAACCAGTCTATCACAGGGAGACATGTAGAGACCGACAGTTAACCAGTCTATCACAGGGGGACATGTAGAGACAGACAGGTAACCAGTCTATCACAGGGCTGACATGTAGAGACAGACAGGTAACCAGTCTATCACAGGGAGACATGTAGAGACAGACAGGTAACCAGTCTATCACAGGGAGACATGTAAAGACAGACAGGTAACCAGTCTATCACAGGGAGACATGTAGAGACAGACAGGTAACCAGTCTATCACAGGGAGACATGTAGAGACAGACAGGTAACCAGTCTATCACAGGGCTGACATGTAGAGACAGACAGGCAACCAGTCTATCACAGGGAGACATGTAGAGACAGACAGGTAACCAGTCTATCACAGGGCTGACATGTAGAGACAGACAGGTAACCAGTCTATCACAGGGAGACATGTAGAGACAGACAGGTAACCAGTCTATCACAGGGCTGACATGTAGAGACAGACAGGCAACCAGTCTATCACAGGGCTGACATGTAGAGACAGACAGGTAACCAGTCTATCACAGGGCCGACATGTAGAGACAGACAGGTAACCAGTCTATCACAGGGAGACATGTAGAGACAGACAGGTAACCAGTCTATCACAGGGGGACATGTAGAGACAGACAGGTAACCAGTCTATCACAGGGCTGACATGTAGAGACAGACAGGTAACCAGTCTATCACAGGGAGACATGTAGAGACAGACAGGTAACCAGTCTATCACAGGGAGACATGTACAGACAGACAGGTAACCAGTCTATCACAGGGCTGACATGTAGAGACCGACAGGTAACCAGTCTATCACAGGGCTGACATGTAGAGACAGACAGGTAACCAGTCTATCATAGGGCTGACATGTAGAGACAGACAGGTAACCAGTCTATCACATGGAGACATGTGGAGACAGACAGGTAACCAGTCTATCACAGGGAGACATGTAGAGACAGACAGGTAACCAGTCTATCACAGGGAGACATGTAGAGACCGACAGTTAACCAGTCTATCACAGGGGGACATGTAGAGACAGACAGGTAACCAGTCTATCACAGGGCTGACATGTAGAGACAGACAGGTAACCAGTCTATCACAGGGAGACATGTAGAGACAGACAGGTAACCAGTCTATCACAGGGAGACATGTAAAGACAGACAGGTAACCAGTCTATCACAGGGAGACATGTAAAGACAGACAGGTAACCAGTCTATCACAGGGAGACATGTAGAGACAGACAGGTAACCAGTCTATCACAGGGAGACATGTACAGACAGACAGGTAACCAGTCTATCACAGGGAGACATGTAGAGACCGACAGGTAACCAGTCTATCACAGGGCTGACATGTAGAGACAGACAGGTAACCAGTCTATCATAGGGCAGACATGTAGAGACAGACAGGTGACCAGTCTATCACAGGGCTGACATGTAGAGACAGACAGGTAACCAGTCTATCACAGGGGGACATGTAGAGACAGACAGGTAACCAGTCTATCACAGGGAGACATGTAGAGACAGACAGGTAACCAGTCTATCACAGGGAGACATGAAGAGACAGACAGGTAACCAGTCTATCACAGGGAGACATGTAAAGACAGACAGGTAACCAGTCTATCACAGGGAGACATGTAGAGACAGACAGGTGACCAGTCTATCACAGGGAGACATGTAGAGACAGACAGGTAACCAGTCTATCACAGGGAGACATGTAGAGACAGACAGGTAACCAGTCTATCACAGGGAGACATGTACAGACAGACAGGTAACCAGTCTATCACAGGGCTGACATGTAGAGACAGACAGGTAACCAGTCTATCACAGGGCTGACATGTAGAGACAGACAGGTAACCAGTCTATCATAGGGCTGACATGTAGAGACAGACAGGTAACCAGTCTATCACATGGAGACATGTGGAGACAGACAGGTAACCAGTCTATCACAGGGAGACATGTAGAGACAGACAGGTAACCAGTCTATCACAGGGAGACATGTAGAGACCGACAGGTAACCAGTCTATCACAGGGGGACATGTAGAGACAGACAGGTAACCAGTCTATCACAGGGCTGACATGTAGAGACAGACAGGTAACCAGTCTATCATAGGGCTGACATGTAGAGACAGACAGGTGACCAGTCTATCACAGGGCTGACATGTAGAGACAGACAGGTAACCAGTCTATCACAGGGAGACATGTAGAGACAGACAGGTAACCAGTCTATCACAGGGAGACATGTAGAGACAGACAGGTAACCAGTCTATCACAGGGCTGACATGTAGAGACAGACAGGCAACCAGTCTATCACAGGGCTGACATGTAGAGACAGACAGGTAACCAGTCTATCACAGGGCCGACATGTAGAGACAGACAGGTAACCAGTCTATCACAGGGAGACATGTAGAGACAGACAGGTAACCAGTCTATCATGGGGCCGACATGTAGAGACAGACAGGTAACCAGTCTATCACAGGGAGACATGAAGAGACAGACAGGTAACCAGTCTATCACAGGGAGACATGTAAAGACAGACAGGTAACCAGTCTATCACAGGGAGACATGTAGAGACAGACAGGTGACCAGTCTATCACAGGGAGACATGTAGAGACAGACAGGTAACCAGTCTATCACAGGGAGACATGTAGAGACAGACAGGTAACCAGTCTATCACAGGGAGACATGTACAGACAGACAGGTAACCAGTCTATCACAGGGCTGACATGTAGAGACAGACAGGTAACCAGTCTATCACAGGGCTGACATGTAGAGACAGACAGGTAACCAGTCTATCATAGGGCTGACATGTAGAGACAGACAGGTAACCAGTCTATCACATGGAGACATGTGGAGACAGACAGGTAACCAGTCTATCACAGGGAGACATGTAGAGACAGACAGGTAACCAGTCTATCACAGGGAGACATGTAGAGACCGACAGGTAACCAGTCTATCACAGGGGGACATGTAGAGACAGACAGGTAACCAGTCTATCACAGGGCTGACATGTAGAGACAGACAGGTAACCAGTCTATCATAGGGCTGACATGTAGAGACAGACAGGTGACCAGTCTATCACAGGGCTGACATGTAGAGACAGACAGGTAACCAGTCTATCACAGGGAGACATGTAGAGACAGACAGGTAACCAGTCTATCACAGGGAGACATGTAGAGACAGACAGGTAACCAGTCTATCACAGGGCTGACATGTAGAGACAGACAGGCAACCAGTCTATCACAGGGCTGACATGTAGAGACAGACAGGTAACCAGTCTATCACAGGGCCGACATGTAGAGACAGACAGGTAACCAGTCTATCACAGGGAGACATGTAGAGACAGACAGGTAACCAGTCTATCATGGGGCCGACATGTAGAGACAGACAGGTAACCAGTCTATCACAGGGAGACATGTAGAGACAGACAGGTAACCAGTCTATCACAGGGGGACATGTAGAGACAGACAGGTAACCAGTCTATCACAGGGAGACATGTAGAGACAGACAGGTAACCAGTCTATCACAGGGAGACATGTAGAGACAGACAGGTAACCAGTCTATCACAGGGGGACATGTAGAGACAGACAGGTAACCAGTCTATCACAGGGAGACATGTAGAGACAGACAGGTAACCAGTCTATCACAGGGAGACATGTAGAGACAGACAGGTAACCAGTCTATCACAGGGAGACATGTAAAGACAGACAGGTAACCAGTCTATCACAGGGAGACATGTAGAGACAGACAGGTGACCAGTCTATCACAGGGAGACATGTAGAGACAGACAGGTAACCAGTCTATCACAGGGAGACATGTAGAGACAGACAGGTAACCAGTCTATCACAGGGCTGACATGTAGAGACAGACAGGTAACCAGTCTATCACAGGGAGACATGTAGAGACAGACAGGTAACCAGTCTATCACAGGGAGACATGTACAGACAGACAGGTAACCAGTCTATCACAGGGCTGACATGTAGAGACCGACAGGTAACCAGTCTATCACAGGGCTGACATGTAGAGACAGACAGGTAACCAGTCTATCATAGGGCTGACATGTAGAGACAGACAGGTAACCAGTCTATCACATGGAGACATGTGGAGACAGACAGGTAACCAGTCTATCACAGGGAGACATGTAGAGACAGACAGGTAACCAGTCTATCACAGGGAGACATGTAGAGACCGACAGTTAACCAGTCTATCACAGGGGGACATGTAGAGACAGACAGGTAACCAGTCTATCACAGGGCTGACATGTAGAGACAGACAGGTAACCAGTCTATCACAGGGAGACATGTAGAGACAGACAGGTAACCAGTCTATCACAGGGAGACATGTAAAGACAGACAGGTAACCAGTCTATCACAGGGAGACATGTAGAGACAGACAGGTAACCAGTCTATCACAGGGAGACATGTAGAGACAGACAGGTAACCAGTCTATCACAGGGCTGACATGTAGAGACAGACAGGCAACCAGTCTATCACAGGGAGACATGTAGAGACAGACAGGTAACCAGTCTATCACAGGGCTGACATGTAGAGACAGACAGGTAACCAGTCTATCACAGGGAGACATGTAGAGACAGACAGGTAACCAGTCTATCACAGGGCTGACATGTAGAGACAGACAGGCAACCAGTCTATCACAGGGCTGACATGTAGAGACAGACAGGTAACCAGTCTATCACAGGGCCGACATGTAGAGACAGACAGGTAACCAGTCTATCACAGGGAGACATGTAGAGACAGACAGGTAACCAGTCTATCACAGGGGGACATGTAGAGACAGACAGGTAACCAGTCTATCACAGGGCTGACATGTAGAGACAGACAGGTAACCAGTCTATCACAGGGAGACATGTAGAGACAGACAGGTAACCAGTCTATCACAGGGAGACATGTACAGACAGACAGGTAACCAGTCTATCACAGGGCTGACATGTAGAGACCGACAGGTAACCAGTCTATCACAGGGCTGACATGTAGAGACAGACAGGTAACCAGTCTATCATAGGGCTGACATGTAGAGACAGACAGGTAACCAGTCTATCACATGGAGACATGTGGAGACAGACAGGTAACCAGTCTATCACAGGGAGACATGTAGAGACAGACAGGTAACCAGTCTATCACAGGGAGACATGTAGAGACCGACAGTTAACCAGTCTATCACAGGGGGACATGTAGAGACAGACAGGTAACCAGTCTATCACAGGGCTGACATGTAGAGACAGACAGGTAACCAGTCTATCACAGGGAGACATGTAGAGACAGACAGGTAACCAGTCTATCACAGGGAGACATGTAAAGACAGACAGGTAACCAGTCTATCACAGGGAGACATGTAGAGACAGACAGGTAACCAGTCTATCACAGGGAGACATGTAGAGACAGACAGGTAACCAGTCTATCACAGGGGGACATGTAGAGACAGACAGGTAACCAGTCTATCACAGGGAGACATGTAGAGACAGACAGGTAACCAGTCTATCACAGGGCTGACATGTAGAGACAGACAGATAACCAGTCTATCACAGGGAGACATGTAGAGACAGACAGGTAACCAGTCTATCACAGGGCTGACATGTAGAGACAGACAGGCAACCAGTCTATCACAGGGAGACATGTAGAGACAGACAGGTAACCAGTCTATCACAGGGCTGACATGTAGAGACAGACAGGTAACCAGTCTATCATAGGGCTGACATGTAGAGACAGACAGGTGACCAGTCTATCACAGGGAGACATGTAGAGACAGACAGGTAACCAGTCTATCACAGGGAGACATGTAGAGACAGACAGGTAACCAGTCTATCATGGGGCCGACATGTAGAGACAGACAGGTAACCAGTCTATCACAGGGAGACATGTAGAGACAGACAGGTAACCAGTCTATCACAGGGAGACATGTAGAGACAGACAGGTAACCAGTCTATCACAGGGAGACATGTAGAGACAGACAGGTAACCAGTCTATCACGGGGCCGACATGTAGAGACAGACAGGTAACCAGTCTATCACAGGGAGACATGTAGAGACAGACAGGTAACCAGTCTATCACAGGGAGACATGTAGAGACAGACAGGTAACCAGTCTATCACAGGGAGACATGTAGAGACAGACAGGTAACCAGTCTATCACAGGGGGACATGTAGAGACAGACAGGTAACCAGTCTTTCACAGGGAGACATGTAGAGACAGACAGGTAACCAGTCTATCACAGGGAGACATGTAGAGACAGACAGGTAACCAGTCTATCACAGGGCTGACATGTAGAGACAGACAGGCAACCAGTCTATCACAGGGCTGACATGTAGAGACAGACAGGTAACCAGTCTATCACAGGGCCGACATGTAGAGACAGACAGGTAACCAGTCTATCACAGGGAGACATGTAGAGACAGACAGGTAACCAGTCTATCACAGGGAGACATGTAGAGACAGACAGGTAACCAGTCTATCATGGGGCCGACATGTAGAGACAGACAGGTAACCAGTCTATCACAGGGAGACATGTAGAGACAGACAGGTAACCAGTCTATCACAGGGAGACATGTAGAGACAGACAGGTAACCAGTCTATCACAGGGGGACATGTAGAGACAGACAGGTAACCAGTCTATCACAGGGAGACATGTAGAGACAGACAGGTAACCAGTCTATCACAGGGAGACATGTAGAGACAGACAGGTAACCAGTCTATCACAGGGAGACATGTAAAGACAGACAGGTAACCAGTCTATCACAGGGAGACATGTAGAGACAGACAGGTGACCAGTCTATCACAGGGAGACATGTAGAGACAGACAGGTAACCAGTCTATCACAGGGAGACATGTAGAGACAGACAGGTAACCAGTCTATCACAGGGCTGACATGTAGAGACAGACAGGTAACCAGTCTATCACAGGGAGACATGTAGAGACAGACAGGTAACCAGTCTATCACAGGGAGACATGTACAGACGGACAGGTAACCAGTCTATCACAGGGCTGACATGTAGAGACAGACAGGTAACCAGTCTATCACAGGGCTGACATGTAGAGACAGACAGGTAACCAGTCTATCATAGGGCTGACATGTAGAGACAGACAGGTGACCAGTCTATCACAGGGAGACATGTAGAGACAGACAGGTAACCAGTCTATCACAGGGAGACATGTAGAGACAGACAGGTAACCAGTCTATCACAGGGAGACATGTAGAGACAGACAGGTAACCAGTCTATCATGGGGCCGACATGTAGAGACAGACAGGTAACCAGTCTATCACAGGGAGACATGTAGAGACAGACAGGTAACCAGTCTATCACAGGGAGACATGTAGAGACAGACAGGTAACCAGTCTATCACAGGGAGACATGTAGAGACAGACAGGTAACCAGTCTATCATGGGGCCGACATGTAGAGACAGACAGGTAACCAGTCTATCACAGGGAGACATGTAGAGACAGACAGGTAACCAGTCTATCACAGGGAGACATGTAGAGACAGACAGGTAACCAGTCTATCACAGGGAGACATGTAGAGACAGACAGGTAACCAGTCTATCACAGGGGGACATGTAGAGACAGACAGGTAACCAGTCTTTCACAGGGAGACATGTAGAGACAGACAGGTAACCAGTCTATCACAGGGAGACATGTAGAGACAGACAGGTAACCAGTCTATCACAGGGCTGACATGTAGAGACAGACAGGCAACCAGTCTATCACAGGGCTGACATGTAGAGACAGACAGGTAACCAGTCTATCACAGGGAGACATGTAGAGACAGACAGGTAACCAGTCTATCATGGGGCCGACATGTAGAGACAGACAGGTAACCAGTCTATCACAGGGCCGACATGTAGAGACAGACAGGTAACCAGTCTATCACAGGGAGACATGTAGAGACAGACAGGTAACCAGTCTATCACAGGGAGACATGTAGAGACAGACAGGTAACCAGTCTATCATGGGGCCGACATGTAGAGACAGACAGGTAACCAGTCTATCACAGGGAGACATGTAGAGACAGACAGGTAACCAGTCTATCACAGGGAGACATGTAGAGACAGACAGGTAACCAGTCTATCACAGGGAGACATGTAGAGACAGACAGGTAACCAGTCTATCACAGGGGGACATGTAGAGACAGACAGGTAACCAGTCTATCACAGGGAGACATGTAGAGACAGACAGGTAACCAGTCTATCACAGGGAGACATGTAGAGACAGACAGGTAACCAGTCTATCACAGGGAGACATGTAAAGACAGACAGGTAACCAGTCTATCACAGGGAGACATGTAGAGACAGACAGGTGACCAGTCTATCACAGGGAGACATGTAGAGACAGACAGGTAACCAGTCTATCACAGGGAGACATGTAGAGACAGACAGGTAACCAGTCTATCACAGGGCTGACATGTAGAGACAGACAGGTAACCAGTCTATCACAGGGAGACATGTAGAGACAGACAGGTAACCAGTCTATCACAGGGAGACATGTACAGACAGACAGGTGACCAGTCTATCACAGGGAGACATGTAGAGACAGACAGGTGACCAGTCTATCACAGGGAGACATGTAGAGACAGACAGGTAACCAGTCTATCACAGGGAGACATGTAGAGACAGACAGGTAACCAGTCTATCACAGGGCTGACATGTAGAGACAGACAGGTAACCAGTCTATCACAGGGAGACATGTACAGACAGACAGGTAACCAGTCTATCACAGGGCTGACATGTAGAGACAGACAGGTAACCAGTCTATCATAGGGCTGACATGTAGAGACAGACAGGTGACCAGTCTATCACAGGGAGACATGTAGAGACAGACAGGTAACCAGTCTATCACAGGGAGACATGTAGAGACAGACAGGTAACCAGTCTATCACAGGGAGACATGTAGAGACAGACAGGTAACCAGTCTATCATGGGGCCGACATGTAGAGACAGACAGGTAACCAGTCTATCACAGGGAGACATGTAGAGACAGACAGGTAACCAGTCTATCACAGGGAGACATGTAGAGACAGACAGGTAACCAGTCTATCACAGGGAGACATGTAGAGACAGACAGGTAACCAGTCTATCATGGGGCCGACATGTAGAGACAGACAGGTAACCAGTCTATCACAGGGAGACATGTAGAGACAGACAGGTAACCAGTCTATCACAGGGAGACATGTAGAGACAGACAGGTAACCAGTCTATCACAGGGAGACATGTAGAGACAGACAGGTAACCAGTCTATCACAGGGGGACATGTAGAGACAGACAGGTAACCAGTCTTTCACAGGGAGACATGTAGAGACAGACAGGTAACCAGTCTATCACAGGGAGACATGTAGAGACAGACAGGTAACCAGTCTATCACAGGGCCGACATGTAGAGACAGACAGGTAACCAGTCTATCACAGGGAGACATGTAGAGACAGACAGGTAACCAGTCTATCACAGGGAGACATGTAGAGACAGACAGGTAACCAGTCTATCATGGGGCCGACATGTAGAGACAGACAGGTAACCAGTCTATCACAGGGAGACATGTAGAGACAGACAGGTAACCAGTCTATCACAGGGAGACATGTAGAGACAGACAGGTAACCAGTCTATCACAGGGAGACATGTAGAGACAGACAGGTAACCAGTCTATCACAGGGGGACATGTAGAGACAGACAGGTAACCAGTCTATCACAGGGAGACATGTAGAGACAGACAGGTAACCAGTCTATCACAGGGAGACATGTAGAGACAGACAGGTAACCAGTCTATCACAGGGAGACATGTAGAGACAGACAGGTAACCAGTCTATCACAGGGAGACATGTAGAGACAGACAGGTAACCAGTCTATCACAGGGAGACATGTAAAGACAGACAGGTAACCAGTCTATCACAGGGAGACATGTAGAGACAGACAGGTGACCAGTCTATCACAGGGAGACATGTAGAGACAGACAGGTAACCAGTCTATCACAGGGAGACATGTAGAGACAGACAGGTAACCAGTCTATCACAGGGCTGACATGTAGAGACAGACAGGTAACCAGTCTATCACAGGGAGACATGTAGAGACAGACAGGTAACCAGTCTATCACAGGGAGACATGTACAGACGGACAGGTAACCAGTCTATCACAGGGCTGACATGTAGAGACAGACAGGTAACCAGTCTATCACAGGGCTGACATGTAGAGACAGACAGGTAACCAGTCTATCATAGGGCTGACATGTAGAGACAGACAGGTGACCAGTCTATCACAGGGAGACATGTAGAGACAGACAGGTAACCAGTCTATCACAGGGAGACATGTAGAGACAGACAGGTAACCAGTCTATCACAGGGAGACATGTAGAGACAGACAGGTAACCAGTCTATCATGGGGCCGACATGTAGAGACAGACAGGTAACCAGTCTATCACAGGGAGACATGTAGAGACAGACAGGTAACCAGTCTATCACAGGGAGACATGTAGAGACAGACAGGTAACCAGTCTATCACAGGGAGACATGTAGAGACAGACAGGTAACCAGTCTATCATGGGGCCGACATGTAGAGACAGACAGGTAACCAGTCTATCACAGGGAGACATGTAGAGACAGACAGGTAACCAGTCTATCACAGGGAGACATGTAGAGACAGACAGGTAACCAGTCTATCACAGGGAGACATGTAGAGACAGACAGGTAACCAGTCTATCACAGGGGGACATGTAGAGACAGACAGGTAACCAGTCTTTCACAGGGAGACATGTAGAGACAGACAGGTAACCAGTCTATCACAGGGAGACATGTAGAGACAGACAGGTAACCAGTCTATCACAGGGCTGACATGTAGAGACAGACAGGCAACCAGTCTATCACAGGGCTGACATGTAGAGACAGACAGGTAACCAGTCTATCACAGGGAGACATGTAGAGACAGACAGGTAACCAGTCTATCATGGGGCCGACATGTAGAGACAGACAGGTAACCAGTCTATCACAGGGCCGACATGTAGAGACAGACAGGTAACCAGTCTATCACAGGGAGACATGTAGAGACAGACAGGTAACCAGTCTATCACAGGGAGATATGTAGAGACAGACAGGTAACCAGTCTATCATGGGGCCGACATGTAGAGACAGACAGGTAACCAGTCTATCACAGGGAGACATGTAGAGACAGACAGGTAACCAGTCTATCACAGGGAGACATGTAGAGACAGACAGGTAACCAGTCTATCACAGGGAGACATGTAGAGACAGACAGGTAACCAGTCTATCACAGGGGGACATGTAGAGACAGACAGGTAACCAGTCTATCACAGGGAGACATGTAGAGACAGACAGGTAACCAGTCTATCACAGGGAGACATGTAGAGACAGACAGGTAACCAGTCTATCACAGGGAGACATGTAAAGACAGACAGGTAACCAGTCTATCACAGGGAGACATGTAGAGACAGACAGGTGACCAGTCTATCACAGGGAGACATGTAGAGACAGACAGGTAACCAGTCTATCACAGGGAGACATGTAGAGACAGACAGGTAACCAGTCTATCACAGGGAGACATGTAGAGACAGACAGGTAACCAGTCTATCACAGGGGGACATGTAGAGACAGACAGGTAACCAGTCTATCACAGGGAGACATGTAGAGACAGACAGGTAACCAGTCTATCACAGGGAGACATGTAGAGACAGACAGGTAACCAGTCTATCACAGGGAGACATGTAAAGACAGACAGGTAACCAGTCTATCACAGGGAGACATGTAGAGACAGACAGGTGACCAGTCTATCACAGGGAGACATGTAGAGACAGACAGGTAACCAGTCTATCACAGGGAGACATGTAGAGACAGAAAGGTAACCAGTCTATCACAGGGCTGACATGTAGAGACAGACAGGTAACCAGTCTATCACAGGGAGACATGTAGAGACAGACAGGTAACCAGTCTATCACAGGGAGAC
This sequence comes from Eutrigla gurnardus, assembly GCF_963514095.1. NCBI lineage: Eukaryota > Metazoa > Chordata > Actinopteri > Perciformes > Triglidae > Eutrigla > Eutrigla gurnardus. The sequence goes on from NC_139925.1 coordinate 617,533, forward strand.
ATGTACAGACAGACAGGTAACCAGTCTATCACAGGGCTGACATGTAGAGACAGACAGGTAACCAGTCTATCACAGGGCTGACATGTAGAGACAGACAGGTAACCAGTCTATCATAGGGCTGACATGTAGAGACAGACAGGTAACCAGTCTATCACATGGAGACATGTGGAGACAGACAGGTAACCAGTCTATCACAGGGAGACATGTAGAGACAGACAGGTAACCAGTCTATCACAGGGAGACATGTAGAGACCGACAGGTAACCAGTCTATCACAGGGGGACATGTAGAGACAGACAGGTAACCAGTCTATCACAGGGCTGACATGTAGAGACAGACAGGTAACCAGTCTATCACAGGGAGACATGTAGAGACAGACAGGTAACCAGTCTATCACAGGGAGACATGTAGAGACAGACAGGTAACCAGTCTATCACAGGGAGACATGTAGAGACAGACAGGTAACCAGTCTATCACAGGGGGACATGTAGAGACAGACAGGTAACCAGTCTATCACAGGGAGACATGTAGAGACAGACAGGTAACCAGTCTATCACAGGGAGACATGTAGAGACAGACAGGTAACCAGTCTATCACAGGGAGACATGTAAAGACAGACAGGTAACCAGTCTATCACAGGGAGACATGTAGAGACAGACAGGTGACCAGTCTATCACAGGGAGACATGTAGAGACAGACAGGTAACCAGTCTATCACAGGGAGACATGTAGAGACAGACAGGTAACCAGTCTATCACAGGGCTGACATGTAGAGACAGACAGGTAACCAGTCTATCACAGGGAGACATGTAGAGACAGACAGGTAACCAGTCTATCACAGGGAGACATGTACAGACAGACAGGTGACCAGTCTATCACAGGGAGACATGTAGAGACAGACAGGTGACCAGTCTATCACAGGGAGACATGTAGAGACAGACAGGTAACCAGTCTATCACAGGGAGACATGTAGAGACAGACAGGTAACCAGTCTATCACAGGGCTGACATGTAGAGACAGACAGGTAACCAGTCTATCACAGGGAGACATGTACAGACAGACAGGTAACCAGTCTATCACAGGGCTGACATGTAGAGACAGACAGGTAACCAGTCTATCATAGGGCTGACATGTAGAGACAGACAGGTGACCAGTCTATCACAGGGAGACATGTAGAGACAGACAGGTAACCAGTCTATCACAGGGAGACATGTAGAGACAGACAGGTAACCAGTCTATCACAGGGAGACATGTAGAGACAGACAGGTAACCAGTCTATCATGGGGCCGACATGTAGAGACAGACAGGTAACCAGTCTATCACAGGGAGACATGTAGAGACAGACAGGTAACCAGTCTATCACAGGGAGACATGTAGAGACAGACAGGTAACCAGTCTATCACAGGGAGACATGTAGAGACAGACAGGTAACCAGTCTATCATGGGGCCGACATGTAGAGACAGACAGGTAACCAGTCTATCACAGGGAGACATGTAGAGACAGACAGGTAACCAGTCTATCACAGGGAGACATGTAGAGACAGACAGGTAACCAGTCTATCACAGGGAGACATGTAGAGACAGACAGGTAACCAGTCTATCACAGGGGGACATGTAGAGACAGACAGGTAACCAGTCTTTCACAGGGAGACATGTAGAGACAGACAGGTAACCAGTCTATCACAGGGAGACATGTAGAGACAGACAGGTAACCAGTCTATCACAGGGCCGACATGTAGAGACAGACAGGTAACCAGTCTATCACAGGGAGACATGTAGAGACAGACAGGTAACCAGTCTATCACAGGGAGACATGTAGAGACAGACAGGTAACCAGTCTATCATGGGGCCGACATGTAGAGACAGACAGGTAACCAGTCTATCACAGGGAGACATGTAGAGACAGACAGGTAACCAGTCTATCACAGGGAGACATGTAGAGACAGACAGGTAACCAGTCTATCACAGGGAGACATGTAGAGACAGACAGGTAACCAGTCTATCACAGGGGGACATGTAGAGACAGACAGGTAACCAGTCTATCACAGGGAGACATGTAGAGACAGACAGGTAACCAGTCTATCACAGGGAGACATGTAGAGACAGACAGGTAACCAGTCTATCACAGGGAGACATGTAGAGACAGACAGGTAACCAGTCTATCACAGGGAGACATGTAGAGACAGACAGGTAACCAGTCTATCACAGGGAGACATGTAAAGACAGACAGGTAACCAGTCTATCACAGGGAGACATGTAGAGACAGACAGGTGACCAGTCTATCACAGGGAGACATGTAGAGACAGACAGGTAACCAGTCTATCACAGGGAGACATGTAGAGACAGACAGGTAACCAGTCTATCACAGGGCTGACATGTAGAGACAGACAGGTAACCAGTCTATCACAGGGAGACATGTAGAGACAGACAGGTAACCAGTCTATCACAGGGAGACATGTACAGACGGACAGGTAACCAGTCTATCACAGGGCTGACATGTAGAGACAGACAGGTAACCAGTCTATCACAGGGCTGACATGTAGAGACAGACAGGTAACCAGTCTATCATAGGGCTGACATGTAGAGACAGACAGGTGACCAGTCTATCACAGGGAGACATGTAGAGACAGACAGGTAACCAGTCTATCACAGGGAGACATGTAGAGACAGACAGGTAACCAGTCTATCACAGGGAGACATGTAGAGACAGACAGGTAACCAGTCTATCATGGGGCCGACATGTAGAGACAGACAGGTAACCAGTCTATCACAGGGAGACATGTAGAGACAGACAGGTAACCAGTCTATCACAGGGAGACATGTAGAGACAGACAGGTAACCAGTCTATCACAGGGAGACATGTAGAGACAGACAGGTAACCAGTCTATCATGGGGCCGACATGTAGAGACAGACAGGTAACCAGTCTATCACAGGGAGACATGTAGAGACAGACAGGTAACCAGTCTATCACAGGGAGACATGTAGAGACAGACAGGTAACCAGTCTATCACAGGGAGACATGTAGAGACAGACAGGTAACCAGTCTATCACAGGGGGACATGTAGAGACAGACAGGTAACCAGTCTTTCACAGGGAGACATGTAGAGACAGACAGGTAACCAGTCTATCACAGGGAGACATGTAGAGACAGACAGGTAACCAGTCTATCACAGGGCTGACATGTAGAGACAGACAGGCAACCAGTCTATCACAGGGCTGACATGTAGAGACAGACAGGTAACCAGTCTATCACAGGGAGACATGTAGAGACAGACAGGTAACCAGTCTATCATGGGGCCGACATGTAGAGACAGACAGGTAACCAGTCTATCACAGGGCCGACATGTAGAGACAGACAGGTAACCAGTCTATCACAGGGAGACATGTAGAGACAGACAGGTAACCAGTCTATCACAGGGAGACATGTAGAGACAGACAGGTAACCAGTCTATCATGGGGCCGACATGTAGAGACAGACAGGTAACCAGTCTATCACAGGGAGACATGTAGAGACAGACAGGTAACCAGTCTATCACAGGGAGACATGTAGAGACAGACAGGTAACCAGTCTATCACAGGGAGACATGTAGAGACAGACAGGTAACCAGTCTATCACAGGGGGACATGTAGAGACAGACAGGTAACCAGTCTATCACAGGGAGACATGTAGAGACAGACAGGTAACCAGTCTATCACAGGGAGACATGTAGAGACAGACAGGTAACCAGTCTATCACAGGGAGACATGTAAAGACAGACAGGTAACCAGTCTATCACAGGGAGACATGTAGAGACAGACAGGTGACCAGTCTATCACAGGGAGACATGTAGAGACAGACAGGTAACCAGTCTATCACAGGGAGACATGTAGAGACAGACAGGTAACCAGTCTATCACAGGGAGACATGTAGAGACAGACAGGTAACCAGTCTATCACAGGGGGACATGTAGAGACAGACAGGTAACCAGTCTATCACAGGGAGACATGTAGAGACAGACAGGTAACCAGTCTATCACAGGGAGACATGTAGAGACAGACAGGTAACCAGTCTATCACAGGGAGACATGTAAAGACAGACAGGTAACCAGTCTATCACAGGGAGACATGTAGAGACAGACAGGTGACCAGTCTATCACAGGGAGACATGTAGAGACAGACAGGTAACCAGTCTATCACAGGGAGACATGTAGAGACAGACAGGTAACCAGTCTATCACAGGGCTGACATGTAGAGACAGACAGGTAACCAGTCTATCACAGGGAGACATGTAGAGACAGACAGGTAACCAGTCTATCACAGGGAGACATGTACAGACAGACAGGTAACCAGTCTATCACAGGGCTGACATGTAGAGACAGACAGGTAACCAGTCTATCACAGGGCTGACATGTAGAGACAGACAGGTAACCAGTCTATCATAGGGCTGACATGTAGAGACAGACAGGTAACCAGTCTATCACATGGAGACATGTGGAGACAGACAGGTAACCAGTCTATCACAGGGAGACATGTAGAGACAGACAGGTAACCAGTCTATCACAGGGAGACATGTAGAGACCGACAGGTAACCAGTCTATCACAGGGGGACATGTAGAGACAGACAGGTAACCAGTCTATCACAGGGCTGACATGTAGAGACAGACAGGTAACCAGTCTATCACAGGGAGACATGTAGAGACAGACAGGTAACCAGTCTATCACAGGGAGACATGTAGAGACAGACAGGTAACCAGTCTATCACAGGGCTGACATGTAGAGACAGACAGGCAACCAGTCTATCACAGGGCTGACATGTAGAGACAGACAGGTAACCAGTCTATCACAGGGCCGACATGTAGAGACAGACAGGTAACCAGTCTATCACAGGGAGACATGTAGAGACAGACAGGTAACCAGTCTATCACAGGGAGACATGTAGAGACAGACAGGTAACCAGTCTATCACAGGGAGACATGTAGAGACAGACAGGTAACCAGTCTATCACAGGGAGACATGTACAGACAGACAGGTAACCAGTCTATCACAGGGCTGACATGTAGAGACAGACAGGTAACCAGTCTATCACAGGGCTGACATGTAGAGACAGACAGGTAACCAGTCTATCACAGGGCTGACATGTAGAGACAGACAGGTAACCAGTCTATCATAGGGCTGACATGTAGAGACAGACAGGTAACCAGTCTATCACATGGAGACATGTGGAGACAGACACGTAACCAGTCTATCACAGGGAGACATGTAGAGACAGACAGGTAACCAGTCTATCACAGGGAGACATGAAGAGATCGACAGGTAACCAGTCTATCACAGGGAGACATGTACAGACAGACAGGTAACCAGTCTATCACAGGGCTGACATGTAGAGACAGACAGGTAACCAGTCTATCACAGGGCTGACATGTAGAGACAGACAGGTAACCAGTCTATCATAGGGCTGACATGTAGAGACAGACAGGTAACCAGTCTATCACATGGAGACATGTGGAGACAGACACGTAACCAGTCTATCACAGGGAGACATGTAGAGACAGACAGGTAACCAGTCTATCACAGGGAGACATGTAGAGACCGACAGGTAACCAGTCTATCACAGGGGGACATGTAGAGACAGACAGGTAACCAGTCTATCACATGGAGACATGTGGAGACAGACAGGTAACCAGTCTATCACAGGGAGACATGTAGAGACCGACAGGTAACCAGTCTATCACAGGGAGACATGTAGAGACAGACAGGTAACCAGTCTATCACAGGGAGACATGTAGAGACAGACAGGTAACCAGTCTATCACGGGGCCGACATGGAGAGACAGACAGGTAACCAGTCTATCACAGCGAGACATGTAGAGACAGACAGGTAACCAGTCTATCACAGGGGGACATGTAGAGACAGACAGGTAACCAGTCTATCACAGGGAGACATGTAGAGACAGACAGGTAACCAGTCTATCACATGGAGACATGTAGAGACAGACAGGTAACCAGTCTATCACAGGGGGACATGTAGAGACAGACAGGTAACCAGTCTATCACAGGGAGACATGTAGAGACAGACAGGTAACCAGTCTATCACAGGGAGACATGGAGAGACAGACAGGTAACCAGTCTATCACAGGGAGACATGTAAAGACAGACAGGTAACCAGTCTATCACAGGGAGACATGTAGAGACAGACAGGTGACCAGTCTATCACAGGGAGACATGTAGAGACAGACAGGTAACCAGTCTATCACAGGGGGACATGTAGAGACAGACAGGTAACCAGTCTATCACAGGGAGACATGTAGAGACAGATAGGTAACCAGTCTATCACAGGGAGACATGTAGAGACAGACAGGTAACCAGTCTATCACGGGGCCGACATGTAGAGACAGACAGGTAACCAGTCTATCACAGGGAGACATGTAGAGACAGACAGGTAACCAGTCTATCACAGGGGGACATGTAGAGACAGACAGGTAACCAATCTATCACATGGAGACATGTAGAGACAGACAGGTAACCAGTCTATCACAGGGAGACATGTAGAGACAGACAGGTAACCAGTCTATCACAGGGAGACATGTAAAGACAGACAGGTAACCAGTCTATCACAGGGAGACATGTAGAGACAGACAGGTGACCAGTCTATCACAGGGAGACATGTAGAGACCGACAGGTAACCAGTCTATCACAGGGAGACATGTAGAGACAGACAGGTAACCAGTCTATCACAGGGCTGACATGTAGAGACAGACAGGTAACCAGTCTATCACAGGGAGACATGTAGAGACAGACAGGTAACCAGTCTATCACAGGGAGACATGTACAGACAGACAGGTAACCAGTCTATCACAGGGGGACATGTAGAGACAGACAGGTAACCAGTCTATCACAGGGAGACATGTAGAGACAGACAGGTAACCAGTCTATCACAGGGAGACATGTAGAGACCGACAGGTAACCAGTCTATCACAGGGGGACATGTAGAGACAGACAGGTAACCAGTCTATCATAGGGCTGACATGTAGAGACAGACAGGTGACCAGTCTATCACAGGGCTGACATGTAGAGACAGACAGGTAACCAGTCTATCACAGGGAGACATGTAGAGACAGACAGGTAACCAGTCTATCACAGGGAGACATGTAGAGACAGACAGGTAACCAGTCTATCACAGGGCTGACATGTAGAGACAGACAGGTAACCAGTCTATCACAGGGGGACATGTAGAGACAGACAGGTAACCAGTCTATCACAGGGAGACATGTAGAGACAGACAGGTAACCAGTCTATCACAGGGAGACATGTACAGACAGACAGGTAACCAGTCTATCACAGGGAGACATGTAGAGACCGACAGGTAACCAGTCTATCACAGGGGGACATGTACAGACAGACAGGTAACCAGTCTATCACAGGGCTGACATGTAGAGACCGACAGGTGACCAGTCTATCACAGGGCTGACATGTAGAGACAGACAGGTGACCAGTCTATCACAGGGCTGACATGTAGAGACAGACAGGTAACCAGTCTATCACAGGGGGACATGTAGAGACAGACAGGTAACCAGTCTATCACAGGGAGACATGTAGAGACAGACAGGTAACCAGTCTATCACAGGGAGACATGTAGAGACCGACAGGTAACCAGTCTATCACAGGGGGACATGTAGAGACAGACAGGTAACCAGTCTATCATAGGGCTGACATGTAGAGACAGACAGGTGACCAGTCTATCACAGGGCTGACATGTAGAGACAGACAGGTAACCAGTCTATCACAGGGAGACATGTAGAGACAGACAGGTAACCAGTCTATCACAGGGAGACATGTAGAGACAGACAGGTAACCAGTCTATCACGGGGCCGACATGGAAAGACAGACAGGTAACCAGTCTATCACAGGGAGACATGTAGAGACAGACAGGTAACCAGTCTATCACAGGGGGACATGTAGAGACAGACAGGTAACCAGTCTATCACAGGGAGACATGTAGAGACAGACAGGTAACCAGTCTATCACATGGAGACATGTAGAGACAGACAGGTAACCAGTCTATCACAGGGGGACATGTAGAGACAGACAGGTAACCAGTCTATCACAGGGAGACATGTAGAGACAGACAGGTGACCAGTCTATCACAGGGCTGACATGTAGAGACAGACAGGTAACCAGTCTATCACAGGGAGACATGTAGAGACAGACAGGTAACCAGTCTATCACAGGGAGACATGTAGAGACAGACAGGTAACCAGTCTATCACAGGGCTGACATGTAGAGACAGACAGGTAACCAGTCTATCACAGGGGGACATGTAGAGACAGACAGGTAACCAGTCTATCACAGGGAGACATGTAGAGACAGACAGGTAACCAGTCTATCACAGGGAGACATGTAGAGACAGACAGGTAACCAGTCTATCACAGGGCTGACATGTAGAGACAGACAGGTAACCAGTCTATCACAGGGGGACATGTAGAGACAGACAGGTAACCAGTCTATCACAGGGAGACATGTAGAGACAGACAGGTAACCAGTCTATCACAGGGAGACATGTACAGACAGACAGGTAACCAGTCTATCACAGGGAGACATGTAGAGACCGACAGGTAACCAGTCTATCACAGGGGGACATGTACAGACAGACAGGTAACCAGTCTATCACAGGGCTGACATGTAGAGACAGACAGGTAACCAGTCTATCATAGGGCTGACATGTAGAGACAGACAGGTGACCAGTCTATCACAGGGCTGACATGTAGAGACAGACAGGTAACCAGTCTATCACAGGGGGACATGTAGAGACAGACAGGTAACCAGTCTATCACAGGGAGACATGTAGAGACAGACAGGTAACCAGTCTATCACAGGGAGACATGTAGAGACAGACAGGTGACCAGTCTATCACAGGGAGACATGTAGAGACAGACAGGTAACCAGTCTATCACAGGGGGACATGTAGAGACAGACAGGTAACCAGTCTATCACAGGGAGACATGTAGAGACAGATAGGTAACCAGTCTATCACAGGGAGACATGTAGAGACAGACAGGTAACCAGTCTATCACGGGGCCGACATGTAGAGACAGACAGGTAACCAGTCTATCACAGGGAGACATGTAGAGACAGACAGGTAACCAGTCTATCACAGGGGGACATGTAGAGACAGACAGGTAACCAATCTATCACATGGAGACATGTAGAGACAGACAGGTAACCAGTCTATCACAGGGAGACATGTAGAGACAGACAGGTAACCAGTCTATCACAGGGAGACATGTAAAGACAGACAGGTAACCAGTCTATCACAGGGAGACATGTAGAGACAGACAGGTGACCAGTCTATCACAGGGAGACATGTAGAGACAGACAGGTAACCAGTCTATCACAGGGAGACATGTAGAGACAGACAGGTAACCAGTCTATCACAGGGCTGACATGTAGAGACAGACAGGTAACCAGTCTATCACAGGGAGACATGTAGAGACAGACAGGTAACCAGTCTATCACAGGGAGACATGTACAGACAGACAGGTAACCAGTCTATCACAGGGAGACATGTAGAGACCGACAGGCAACCAGTCTATCACAGGGGGACATGTACAGACAGACAGGTAACCAGTCTATCACAGGGCTGACATGTAGAGACAGACAGGTAACCAGTCTATCATAGGGCTGACATGTAGAGACAGACAGGTGACCAGTCTATCACAGGGCTGACATGTAGAGACAGACAGGTAACCAGTCTATCACAGGGGGACATGTAGAGACAGACAGGTAACCAGTCTATCACAGGGAGACATGTAGAGACAGACAGGTAACCAGTCTATCACAGGGAGACATGTAGAGACCGACAGGTAACCAGTCTATCACAGGGGGACATGTAGAGACAGACAGGTAACCAGTCTATCATAGGGCTGACATGTAGAGACAGACAGGTGACCAGTCTATCACAGGGCTGACATGTAGAGACAGACAGGTAACCAGTCTATCACAGGGAGACATGTAGAGACAGACAGGTAACCAGTCTATCACAGGGAGACATGTAGAGACAGACAGGTAACCAGTCTATCACAGGGCTGACATGTAGAGACAGACAGGTAACCAGTCTATCACAGGGGGACATGTAGAGACAGACAGGTAACCAGTCTATCACAGGGAGACATGTAGAGACAGACAGGTAACCAGTCTATCACAGGGAGACATGTACAGACAGACAGGTAACCAGTCTATCACAGGGAGACATGTAGAGACCGACAGGTAACCAGTCTATCACAGGGGGACATGTACAGACAGACAGGTAACCAGTCTATCACAGGGCTGACATGTAGAGACAGACAGGTAACCAGTCTATCATAGGGCTGACATGTAGAGACAGACAGGTGACCAGTCTATCACAGGGCTGACATGTAGAGACAGACAGGTAACCAGTCTATCACAGGGGGACATGTAGAGACAGACAGGTAACCAGTCTATCACAGGGAGACATGTAGAGACAGACAGGTAACCAGTCTATCACAGGGAGACATGTAGAGACAGACAGGTAACCAGTCTATCACAGGGAGACATGTAAAGACAGACAGGTAACCAGTCTATCACAGGGAGACATGTAGAGACAGACAGGTGACCAGTCTATCACAGGGAGACATGTAGAGACAGACAGGTAACCAGTCTATCACAGGGAGACATGTAGAGACAGACAGGTAACCAGTCTATCACAGGGCTGACATGTAGAGACAGACAGGTAACCAGTCTATCACAGGGAGACATGTAGAGACAGACAGGTAACCAGTCTATCACAGGGAGACATGTACAGACAGACAGGTAACCAGTCTATCACAGGGAGACATGTAGAGACCGACAGGTAACCAGTCTATCACAGGGAGACATGTAGAGACAGACAGGTAACCAGTCTATCACAGGGCTGACATGTAGAGACAGACAGGCAACCAGTCTATCACAGGGCTGACATGTAGAGACAGACAGGTAACCAGTCTATCACAGGGCCGACATGTAGAGACAGACAGGTAACCAGTCTATCACAGGGAGACATGTAGAGACAGACAGGTAACCAGTCTATCACAGGGAGACATGTAGAGACAGACAGGTAACCAGTCTATCATGGGGCCGACATGTAGAGACAGACAGGTAACCAGTCTATCACAGGGGGACATGTAGAGACAGACAGGTAACCAGTCTTTCACAGGGAGACATGTAGAGGCAGACAGGTAACCAGTCTATCACAGGGAGACATGTAGAGACAGACAGGTAACCAGTCTATCACAGGGGGACATGTAGAGACAGACAGGTAACCAGTCTATCACAGGGAGACATGTAGAGACAGACAGGTAACCAGTCTATCACAGGGAGACATGTAGAGACAGACAGGTAACCAGTCTATCACAGGGAGACATGTAAAGACAGACAGGTAACCAGTCTATCACAGGGAGACATGTAGAGACAGACAGGTGACCAGTCTATCACAGGGAGACATGTAGAGACAGACAGGTAACCAGTCTATCACAGGGAGACATGTAGAGACAGACAGGTAACCAGTCTATCACAGGGCTGACATGTAGAGACAGACAGGTAACCAGTCTATCACAGGGAGACATGTAGAGACAGACAGGTAACCAGTCTATCACAGGGAGACATGTACAGACAGACAGGTAACCAGTCTATCACAGGGCTGACATGTAGAGACAGACAGGTAACCAGTCTATCACAGGGCTGACATGTAGAGACAGACAGGTAACCAGTCTATCATAGGGCTGACATGTAGAGACAGACAGGTAACCAGTCTATCACATGGAGACATGTGGAGACAGACACGTAACCAGTCTATCACAGGGAGACATGTAGAGACAGACAGGTAACCAGTCTATCACAGGGAGACATGTAGAGACCGACAGGTAACCAGTCTATCACATGGAGACATGTAGAGACAGACAGGTAACCAGTCTATCACAGGGGGACATGTACAGACAGACAGGTAACCAGTCTATCACAGGGCTGACATGTAGAGACAGACAGGTAACCAGTCTATCACAGGGCTGACATGTAGAGACAGACAGGTAACCAGTCTATCACAGGGAGACATGTAGAGACAGACAGGTAACCAGTCTATCACAGGGAGACATGTAGAGATCGACAGGTAACCAGTCTATCACAGGGGGACATGTAGAGACAGACAGGTAACCAGTCTATCACAGGGCTGACATGTAGAGACAGACAGGTAACCAGTCTATCACAGGGAGACATGTAGAGACAGACAGGTAACCAGTCTATCACAGGGAGACATGTAAAGACAGACAGGTGACCAGTCTATCACAGGGCTGACATGTAGAGAGAGACAGGTGACCAGTCTATCACAGGGCTGACATGTAGAGACAGACAGGTAACCAGTCTATCACAGGCTGACATGTAGAGACAGACAGGTGACCAGTCTATCACAGGGCTGACATGTAGAGACAGACAGGTAACCAGTCTATCACAGGGAGACATGTAGAGACAGACAGGTAACCAGTCTATCACAGGGAGACATGTAGAGACTGACAGGTAACCAGTCTATCACAGGGAGACATGTAGAGACAGACAGGTAACCAGTCTATCACAGGGCTGACATGTAGAGACAGACAGGCAACCAGTCTATCACAGGGCTGACATGTAGAGACAGACAGGTAACCAGTCTATCACAGGGCCGACATGTAGAGACAGACAGGTAACCAGTCTATCACAGGGAGACATGTACAGACAGACAGGTAACCAGTCTATCACAGGGAGACATGTAGAGACAGACAGGTAACCAGTCTATCATGGGGCCGACATGTAGAGACAGACAGGTAACCAGTCTATCACAGGGAGACATGTAGAGACAGACAGGTAACCAGTCTATCACAGGGGGACATGTAGAGACAGACAGGTAACCAGTCTATCACAGGGAGACATGTAGAGACAGACAGGTAACCAGTCTATCACAGGGAGACATGTAGAGACAGACAGGTAACCAGTCTATCACAGGGGGACATGTAGAGACAGACAGGTAACCAGTCTATCACAGGGAGACATGTAGAGACAGACAGGTAACCAGTCTATCACAGGGAGACATGTAGAGACAGACAGGTAACCAGTCTATCACAGGGAGACATGTAAAGACAGACAGGTAACCAGTCTATCACAGGGAGACATGTAGAGACAGACAGGTGACCAGTCTATCACAGGGAGACATGTAGAGACAGACAGGTAACCAGTCTATCACAGGGAGACATGTAGAGACAGACAGGTAACCAGTCTATCACAGGGCTGACATGTAGAGACAGACAGGTAACCAGTCTATCACAGGGAGACATGTAGAGACAGACAGGTAACCAGTCTATCACAGGGAGACATGTACAGACAGACAGGTAACCAGTCTATCACAGGGAGACATGTAGAGACCGACAGGTAACCAGTCTATCACAGGGCTGACATGTAGAGACAGACAGGTAACCAGTCTATCATAGGGCAGACATGTAGAGACAGACAGGTGACCAGTCTATCACAGGGCTGACATGTAGAGACAGACAGGTAACCAGTCTATCACAGGGGGACATGTAGAGACAGACAGGTAACCAGTCTATCACAGGGAGACATGTAGAGACAGACAGGTAACCAGTCTATCACAGGGAGACATGAAGAGACAGACAGGTAACCAGTCTATCACAGGGAGACATGTAAAGACAGACAGGTAACCAGTCTATCACAGGGAGACATGTAGAGACAGACAGGTGACCAGTCTATCACAGGGAGACATGTAGAGACAGACAGGTAACCAGTCTATCACAGGGAGACATGTAGAGACAGACAGGTAACCAGTCTATCACAGGGAGACATGTACAGACAGACAGGTAACCAGTCTATCACAGGGCTGACATGTAGAGACAGACAGGTAACCAGTCTATCACAGGGCTGACATGTAGAGACAGACAGGTAACCAGTCTATCATAGGGCTGACATGTAGAGACAGACAGGTAACCAGTCTATCACATGGAGACATGTGGAGACAGACAGGTAACCAGTCTATCACAGGGAGACATGTAGAGACAGACAGATAACCAGTCTATCACAGGGAGACATGTAGAGACCGACAGGTAACCAGTCTATCACAGGGGGACATGTAGAGACAGACCGGTAACCAGTCTATCACAGGGCTGACATGTAGAGACAGACAGGTAACCAGTCTATCATAGGGCTGACATGTAGAGACAGACAGGTGACCAGTCTATCACAGGGCTGACATGTAGAGACAGACAGGTAACCAGTCTATCACAGGGAGACATGTAGAGACAGACAGGTAACCAGTCTATCACAGGGAGACATGTAGAGACAGACAGGTAACCAGTCTATCACAGGGCTGACATGTAGAGACAGACAGGCAACCAGTCTATCACAGGGCTGACATGTAGAGACAGACAGGTAACCAGTCTATCATGGGGCCGACATGTAGAGACAGACAGGTAACCAGTCTATCACAGGGCTGACATGTAGAGACAGACAGGCAACCAGTCTATCACAGGGCTGACATGTAGAGACAGACAGGTAACCAGTCTATCACAGGGCCGACATGTAGAGACAGACAGGTAACCAGTCTATCACAGGGAGACATGTAGAGACAGACAGGTAACCAGTCTATCACAGGGAGACATGTAGAGACAGACAGGTAACCAGTCTATCATGGGGCCGACATGTAGAGACAGACAGGTAACCAGTCTATCACAGGGAGACATGTAGAGACAGACAGGTAACCAGTCTATCACAGGGGGACATGTAGAGACAGACAGGTAACCAGTCTATCACAGGGAGACATGTAGAGACAGACAGGTAACCAGTCTATCACAGGGAGACATGTAGAGACAGACAGGTAACCAGTCTATCACAGGGGGACATGTAGAGACAGACAGGTAACCAGTCTATCACAGGGAGACATGAAGAGACAGACAGGTAACCAGTCTATCACAGGGAGACATGTAGAGACAGACAGGTAACCAGTCTATCACAGGGAGACATGTAAAGACAGACAGGTAACCAGTCTATCACAGGGAGACATGTAGAGACAGACAGGTGACCAGTCTATCACAGGGAGACATGTAGAGACAGACAGGTAACCAGTCTATCACAGGGAGACATGTAGAGACAGACAGGTAACCAGTCTATCACAGGGCTGACATGTAGAGACAGACAGGTAACCAGTCTATCACAGGGAGACATGTAGAGACAGACAGGTAACCAGTCTATCACAGGGAGACATGTACAGACAGACAGGTAACCAGTCTATCACAGGGCTGACATGTAGAGACCGACAGGTAACCAGTCTATCACAGGGCTGACATGTAGAGACAGACAGGTAACCAGTCTATCATAGGGCTGACATGTAGAGACAGACAGGTAACCAGTCTATCACATGGAGACATGTGGAGACAGACAGGTAACCAGTCTATCACAGGGAGACATGTAGAGACAGACAGGTAACCAGTCTATCACAGGGAGACATGTAGAGACCGACAGTTAACCAGTCTATCACAGGGGGACATGTAGAGACAGACAGGTAACCAGTCTATCACAGGGAGACATGTAGAGACAGACAGGTAACCAGTCTATCACAGGGGGACATGTAGAGACAGACAGGTAACCAGTCTTTCACAGGGAGACATGTAGAGACAGACAGGTAACCAGTCTATCACAGGGAGACATGTAGAGACAGACAGGTAACCAGTCTATCACAGGGGGACATGTAGAGACAGACAGGTAACCAGTCTTTCACAGGGAGACATGTAGAGACAGACAGGTAACCAGTCTATCACAGGGAGACATGTAGAGACAGACAGGTAACCAGTCTATCACAGGGCTGACATGTAGAGACAGACAGGCAACCAGTCTATCACAGGGCTGACATGTAGAGACAGACAGGTAACCAGTCTATCACAGGGCCGACATGTAGAGACAGACAGGTAACCAGTCTATCACAGGGAGACATGTAGAGACAGACAGGTAACCAGTCTATCACAGGGAGACATGTAGAGACAGACAGGTAACCAGTCTATCATGGGGCCGACATGTAGAGACAGACAGGTAACCAGTCTATCACAGGGAGACATGTAGAGACAGACAGGTAACCAGTCTATCACAGGGAGACATGTAGAGACAGACAGGTAACCAGTCTATCACAGGGAGACAT
Source organism: Eutrigla gurnardus (assembly GCF_963514095.1). Taxonomy (NCBI): domain Eukaryota; kingdom Metazoa; phylum Chordata; class Actinopteri; order Perciformes; family Triglidae; genus Eutrigla; species Eutrigla gurnardus. The sequence continues at coordinate 633,726 of NC_139925.1, forward strand.
GTAGAGACAGACAGGTAACCAGTCTATCACAGGGGGACATGTAGAGACAGACAGGTAACCAGTCTATCACAGGGAATCATGTAGAGACAGACAGGTAACCAGTCTATCACAGGGAGACATGTAGAGACAGACAGGTAACCAGTCTATCACAGGGAGACATGTAAAGACAGACAGGTAACCAGTCTATCACAGGGAGACATGTAGAGACAGACAGGTGACCAGTCTATCACAGGGAGACATGTAGAGACAGACAGGTAACCAGTCTATCACAGGGAGACATGTAGAGACAGACAGGTAACCAGTCTATCACAGGGCTGACATGTAGAGACAGACAGGTAACCAGTCTATCACAGGGAGACATGTAGAGACAGACAGGTAACCAGTCTATCACAGGGAGACATGTACAGACAGACAGGTAACCAGTCTATCACAGGGCTGACATGTAGAGACAGACAGGTAACCAGTCTATCACAGGGCTGACATGTAGAGACAGACAGGTAACCAGTCTATCATAGGGCTGACATGTAGAGACAGACAGGTAACCAGTCTATCACATGGAGACATGTGGAGACAGACAGGTAACCAGTCTATCACAGGGAGACATGTAGAGACAGACAGGTAACCAGTCTATCACAGGGAGACATGTAGAGACCGACAGGTAACCAGTCTATCACAGGGGGACATGTAGAGACAGACAGGTAACCAGTCTATCAAAGGGCTGACATGTAGAGACAGACAGGTAACCAGTCTATCACAGGGAGACATGTAGAGACAGACAGGTAACCAGTCTATCACAGGGAGACATGTAGAGACAGACAGGTAACCAGTCTATCACAGGGAGACATGTAGAGACAGACAGGTAACCAGTCTATCACAGGGAGACATGTAAAGACAGACAGGTAACCAGTCTATCACAGGGAGACATGTAGAGACAGACAGGTGACCAGTCTATCACAGGGAGACATGTAGAGACAGACAGGTAACCAGTCTATCACAGGGAGACATGTAGAGACAGACAGGTAACCAGTCTATCACAGGGAGACATGTAGAGACAGACAGGTAACCAGTCTATCACAGGGGGACATGTAGAGACAGACAGGTAACCAGTCTATCACAGGGAGACATGTAGAGACAGACAGGTAACCAGTCTATCACAGGGCTGACATGTAGAGACAGACAGGTAACCAGTCTATCACAGGGAGACATGTAGAGACAGACAGGTAACCAGTCTATCACAGGGAGACATGTACAGACGGACAGGTAACCAATCTATCACAGGGCTGACATGTAGAGACAGACAGGTAACCAGTCTATCACAGGGCTGACATGTAGAGACAGACAGGTAACCAGTCTATCATAGGGCTGACATGTAGAGACAGACAGGTGACCAGTCTATCACAGGGAGACATGTAGAGACAGACAGGTAACCAGTCTATCACAGGGAGACATGTAGAGACAGACAGGTAACCAGTCTATCACAGGGAGACATGTAGAGACAGACAGGTAACCAGTCTATCACAGGGAGACATGTAGAGACAGACAGGTAACCAGTCTATCATGGGGCCGACATGTAGAGACAGACAGGTAACCAGTCTATCACAGGGAGACATGTAGAGACAGACAGGTAACCAGTCTATCACAGGGGGACATGTAGAGACAGACAGGTAACCAGTCTTTCACAGGGAGACATGTAGAGACAGACAGGTAACCAGTCTATCACAGGGAGACATGTAGAGACAGACAGGTAACCAGTCTATCACAGGGCTGACATGTAGAGACAGACAGGCAACCAGTCTATCACAGGGCTGACATGTAGAGACAGACAGGTAACCAGTCTATCACAGGGCCGACATGTAGAGACAGACAGGTAACCAGTCTATCACAGGGAGACATGTAGAGACAGACAGGTAACCAGTCTATCACAGGGAGACATGTAGAGACAGACAGGTAACCAGTCTATCATGGGGCCGACATGTAGAGACAGACAGGTAACCAGTCTATCACAGGGAGACATGTAGAGACAGACAGGTAACCAGTCTATCACAGGGAGACATGTAGAGACAGACAGGTAACCAGTCTATCACAGGGAGACATGTAGAGACAGACAGGTAACCAGTCTATCACAGGGGGACATGTAGAGACAGACAGGTAACCAGTCTATCACAGGGAGACATGTAGAGACAGACAGGTAACCAGTCTATCACAGGGAGACATGTAGAGACAGACAGGTAACCAGTCTATCACAGGGAGACATGTAAAGACAGACAGGTAACCAGTCTATCACAGGGAGACATGTAGAGACAGACAGGTGACCAGTCTATCACAGGGAGACATGTAGAGACAGACAGGTAACCAGTCTATCACAGGGAGACATGTAGAGACAGACAGGTAACCAGTCTATCACAGGGCTGACATGTAGAGACAGACAGGTAACCAGTCTATCACAGGGAGACATGTAGAGACAGACAGGTAACCAGTCTATCACAGGGAGACATGTACAGACAGACAGGTAACCAGTCTATCACAGGGCTGACATGTAGAGACAGACAGGTAACCAGTCTATCACAGGGCTGACATGTAGAGACAGACAGGTAACCAGTCTATCATAGGGCTGACATGTAGAGACAGACAGGTAACCAGTCTATCACATGGAGACATTTGGAGACAGACAGGTAACCAGTCTATCACAGGGAGACATGTAGAGACAGACAGGTAACCAGTCTATCACAGGGAGACATGTAGAGACCGACAGGTAACCAGTCTATCACAGGGGGACATGTAGAGACAGACAGGTAACCAGTCTATCACAGGGCTGACATGTAGAGACAGACAGGTAACCAGTCTATCACAGGGAGACATGTAGAGACAGACAGGTAACCAGTCTATCACAGGGAGACATGTAGAGACAGACAGGTAACCAGTCTATCACAGGGAGACATGTAGAGACAGACAGGTAACCAGTCTATCACAGGGGGACATGTAGAGACAGACAGGTAACCAGTCTATCACAGTGAGACATGTAGAGACAGACAGGTAACCAGTCTATCACAGGGAGACATGTAGAGACAGACAGGTAACCAGTCTATCACAGGGAGACATGTAAAGACAGACAGGTAACCAGTCTATCACAGGGAGACATGTAGAGACAGACAGGTGACCAGTCTATCACAGGGAGACATGTAGAGACAGACAGGTAACCAGTCTATCACAGGGAGACATGTAGAGACAGACAGGTAACCAGTCTATCACAGGGCTGACATGTATAGACAGACAGGTAACCAGTCTATCACAGGGAGACATGTAGAGACAGACAGGTAACCAGTCTATCACAGGGAGACATGTACAGACAGACAGGTAACCAGTCTATCACAGGGCTGACATGTAGAGACAGACAGGTAACCAGTCTATCACAGGGCTGACATGTAGAGACAGACAGGTAACCAGTCTATCATAGGGCTGACATGTAGAGACAGACAGGTAACCAGTCTATCACATGGAGACATGTGGAGACAGACAGGTAACCAGTCTATCACAGGGAGACATGTAGAGACAGACAGGTAACCAGTCTATCACAGGGAGACATGTAGAGACCGACAGGTAACCAGTCTATCACAGGGGGACATGTAGAGACAGACAGGTAACCAGTCTATCACAGGGCTGACATGTAGAGACAGACAGGTAACCAGTCTATCACAGGGAGACATGTAGAGACAGACAGGTAACCAGTCTATCACAGGGAGACATGTAGAGACAGACAGGTAACCAGTCTATCACAGGGCTGACATGTAGAGACAGACAGGCAACCAGTCTATCACAGGGCTGACATGTAGAGACAGACAGGTAACCAGTCTATCACAGGGCCGACATGTAGAGACAGACAGGTAACCAGTCTATCACAGGGAGACATGTAGAGACAGACAGGTAACCAGTCTATCACAGGGAGACATGTAGAGACAGACAGGTAACCAGTCTATCATGGGGCCGACATGTAGAGACAGACAGGTAACCAGTCTATCACAGGGAGACATGTAGAGACAGACAGGTAACCAGTCTATCACAGGGGGACATGTAGAGACAGACAGGTAACCAGTCTATCACAGGGAGACATGTAGAGACAGACAGGTAACCAGTCTATCACAGGGAGACATGTAGAGACAGACAGGTAACCAGTCTATCATGGGGCCGACATGTAGAGACAGACAGGTAACCAGTCTATCACAGGGAGACATGTAGAGACAGACAGGTAACCAGTCTATCACAGGGGGACATGTAGAGACAGACAGGTAACCAGTCTATCACAGGGAGACATGTAGAGACAGACAGGTAACCAGTCTATCACAGGGAGACATGTACAGACAGACAGGTAACCAGTCTATCACAGGGCTGACATGTAGAGACAGACAGGTAACCAGTCTATCACATGGAGACATGTGGAGACAGACAGGTAACCAGTCTATCACAGGGAGACATGTAGAGACAGACAGGTAACCAGTCTATCACAGGGAGACATGTAGAGACCGACAGGTAACCAGTCTATCACAGGGGGACATGTAGAGACAGACAGGTAACCAGTCTATCACAGGGCTGACATGTAGAGACAGACAGGTAACCAGTCTATCACAGGGAGACATGTAGAGACAGACAGGTAACCAGTCTATCACAGGGAGACATGTAGAGACAGACAGGTAACCAGTCTATCACAGGGCTGACATGTAGAGACAGACAGGCAACCAGTCTATCACAGGGCTGACATGTAGAGACAGACAGGTAACCAGTCTATCACAGGGCCGACATGTAGAGACAGACAGGTAACCAGTCTATCACAGGGAGACATGTAGAGACAGACAGGTAACCAGTCTATCACAGGGAGACATGTAGAGACAGACAGGTAACCAGTCTATCATGGGGCCGACATGTAGAGACAGACAGGTAACCAGTCTATCACAGGGAGACATGTAGAGACAGACAGGTAACCAGTCTATCACAGGGGGACATGTAGAGACAGACAGGTAACCAGTCTATCACAGGGAGACATGTAGAGACAGACAGGTAACCAGTCTATCACAGGGAGACATGTAGAGACAGACAGGTAACCAGTCTATCATGGGGCCGACATGTAGAGACAGACAGGTAACCAGTCTATCACAGGGAGACATGTAGAGACAGACAGGTAACCAGTCTATCACAGGGGGACATGTAGAGACAGACAGGTAACCAGTCTATCACAGGGAGACATGTAGAGACAGACAGGTAACCAGTCTATCACAGGGAGACATGTACAGACAGACAGGTAACCAGTCTATCACAGGGCTGACATGTAGAGACAGACAGGTAACCAGTCTATCACAGGGCTGACATGTAGAGACAGACAGGTAACCAGTCTATCATAGGGCTGACATGTAGAGACAGACAGGTAACCAGTCTATCACATGGAGACATGTGGAGACAGACACGTAACCAGTCTATCACAGGGAGACATGTAGAGACAGACAGGTAACCAGTCTATCACAGGGAGACATGTAGAGATCGACAGGTAACCAGTCTATCACAGGGGGACATGTAGAGACAGACAGGTAACCAGTCTATCACAGGGCTGACATGTAGAGACAGACAGGTAACCAGTCTATCACAGGGAGACATGTAGAGACAGACAGGTAACCAGTCTATCACAGGGAGACATGTAAAGACAGACAGGTGACCAGTCTATCACAGGGCTGACATGTAGAGAGAGACAGGTGACCAGTCTATCACAGGGCTGACATGTAGAGACAGACAGGTAACCAGTCTATCACAGGCTGACATGTAGAGACAGACAGGTGACCAGTCTATCACAGGGCTGACATGTAGAGACAGACAGGTAACCAGTCTATCACAGGGAGACATGTAGAGACAGACAGGTAACCAGTCTATCACAGGGAGACATGTAGAGACTGACAGGTAACCAGTCTATCACAGGGAGACATGTAGAGACAGACAGGTAACCAGTCTATCACAGGGCTGACATGTAGAGACAGACAGGCAACCAGTCTATCACAGGGCTGACATGTAGAGACAGACAGGTAACCAGTCTATCACAGGGCCGACATGTAGAGACAGACAGGTAACCAGTCTATCACAGGGAGACATGTAGAGACAGACAGGTAACCAGTCTATCACAGGGAGACATGTAGAGACAGACAGGTAACCAGTCTATCATGGGGCCGACATGTAGAGACAGACAGGTAACCAGTCTATCACAGGGAGACATGTAGAGACAGACAGGTAACCAGTCTATCACAGGGGGACATGTAGAGACAGACAGGTAACCAGTCTATCACAGGGAGACATGTAGAGACAGACAGGTAACCAGTCTATCACAGGGAGACATGTAGAGACAGACAGGTAACCAGTCTATCACAGGGCTGACATGTAGAGACAGACAGGTAACCAGTCTATCACAGGGAGACATGTAGAGACAGACAGGTAACCAGTCTATCACAGGGAGACATGTACAGACAGACAGGTAACCAGTCTATCACAGGGAGACATGTAGAGACCGACAGGTAACCAGTCTATCACAGGGCTGACATGTAGAGACAGACAGGTAACCAGTCTATCACAGGGAGACATGTAGAGACAGACAGGTAACCAGTCTATCACAGGGAGACATGTACAGACAGACAGGTAACCAGTCTATCACAGGGCTGACATGTAGAGACAGACAGGTAACCAGTCTATCACAGGGCTGACATGTAGAGACAGACAGGTAACCAGTCTATCATAGGGCTGACATGTAGAGACAGACAGGTAACCAGTCTATCACATGGAGACATGTGGAGACAGACACGTAACCAGTCTATCACAGGGAGACATGTAGAGACAGACAGGTAACCAGTCTATCACAGGGAGACATGTAGAGATCGACAGGTAACCAGTCTATCACAGGGGGACATGTAGAGACAGACAGGTAACCAGTCTATCACAGGGCTGACATGTAGAGACAGACAGGTAACCAGTCTATCACAGGGAGACATGTAGAGACAGACAGGTAACCAGTCTATCACAGGGAGACATGTAAAGACAGACAGGTGACCAGTCTATCACAGGGCTGACATGTAGAGAGAGACAGGTGACCAGTCTATCACAGGGCTGACATGTAGAGACAGACAGGTAACCAGTCTATCACAGGCTGACATGTAGAGACAGACAGGTGACCAGTCTATCACAGGGCTGACATGTAGAGACAGACAGGTAACCAGTCTATCACAGGGAGACATGTAGAGACAGACAGGTAACCAGTCTATCACAGGGAGACATGTAGAGACTGACAGGTAACCAGTCTATCACAGGGAGACATGTAGAGACAGACAGGTAACCAGTCTATCACAGGGCTGACATGTAGAGACAGACAGGCAACCAGTCTATCACAGGGCTGACATGTAGAGACAGACAGGTAACCAGTCTATCACAGGGCCGACATGTAGAGACAGACAGGTAACCAGTCTATCACAGGGAGACATGTAGAGACAGACAGGTAACCAGTCTATCACAGGGAGACATGTAGAGACAGACAGGTAACCAGTCTATCATGGGGCCGACATGTAGAGACAGACAGGTAACCAGTCTATCACAGGGAGACATGTAGAGACAGACAGGTAACCAGTCTATCACAGGGGGACATGTAGAGACAGACAGGTAACCAGTCTATCACAGGGAGACATGTAGAGACAGACAGGTAACCAGTCTATCACAGGGAGACATGTAGAGACAGACAGGTAACCAGTCTATCACAGGGGGACATGTAGAGACAGACAGGTAACCAGTCTATCACAGGGAGACATGTAGAGACAGACAGGTAACCAGTCTATCACAGGGAGACATGTAGAGACAGACAGGTAACCAGTCTATCACAGGGAGACATGTAAAGACAGACAGGTAACCAGTCTATCACAGGGAGACATGTAGAGACAGACAGGTGACCAGTCTATCACAGGGAGACATGTAGAGACAGACAGGTAACCAGTCTATCACAGGGAGACATGTAGAGACAGACAGGTAACCAGTCTATCACAGGGCTGACATGTAGAGACAGACAGGTAACCAGTCTATCACAGGGAGACATGTAGAGACAGACAGGTAACCAGTCTATCACAGGGAGACATGTACAGACAGACAGGTAACCAGTCTATCACAGGGAGACATGTAGAGACCGACAGGTAACCAGTCTATCACAGGGGGACATGTACAGACAGACAGGTAACCAGTCTATCACAGGGCTGACATGTAGAGACAGACAGGTAACCAGTCTATCATAGGGCAGACATGTAGAGACAGACAGGTGACCAGTCTATCACAGGGCTGACATGTAGAGACAGACAGGTAACCAGTCTATCACAGGGGGACATGTAGAGACAGACAGGTAACCAGTCTATCACAGGGAGACATGTAGAGACAGACAGGTAACCAGTCTATCACAGGGAGACATGAAGAGACAGACAGGTAACCAGTCTATCACAGGGAGACATGTAAAGACAGACAGGTAACCAGTCTATCACAGGGAGACATGTAGAGACAGACAGGTGACCAGTCTATCACAGGGAGACATGTAGAGACAGACAGGTAACCAGTCTATCACAGGGAGACATGTAGAGACAGACAGGTAACCAGTCTATCACAGGGAGACATGTACAGACAGACAGGTAACCAGTCTATCACAGGGCTGACATGTAGAGACAGACAGGTAACCAGTCTATCACAGGGCTGACATGTAGAGACAGACAGGTAACCAGTCTATCATAGGGCTGACATGTAGAGACAGACAGGTAACCAGTCTATCACATGGAGACATGTGGAGACAGACAGGTAACCAGTCTATCACAGGGCTGACATGTAGAGACAGACAGGTAACCAGTCTATCACAGGGCCGACATGTAGAGACAGACAGGTAACCAGTCTATCACAGGGAGACATGTAGAGACAGACAGGTAACCAGTCTATCACAGGGAGACATGTAGAGACAGACAGGTAACCAGTCTATCATGGGGCCGACATGTAGAGACAGACAGGTAACCAGTCTATCACAGGGAGACATGTAGAGACAGACAGGTAACCAGTCTATCACAGGGGGACATGTAGAGACAGACAGGTAACCAGTCTATCACAGGGAGACATGTAGAGACAGACAGGTAACCAGTCTATCACAGGGAGACATGTAGAGACAGACAGGTAACCAGTCTATCACAGGGCTGACATGTAGAGACAGACAGGTAACCAGTCTATCACAGGGAGACATGTAGAGACAGACAGGTAACCAGTCTATCACAGGGAGACATGTACAGACAGACAGGTAACCAGTCTATCACAGGGAGACATGTAGAGACCGACAGGTAACCAGTCTATCACAGGGCTGACATGTAGAGACAGACAGGTAACCAGTCTATCACAGGGAGACATGTAGAGACAGACAGGTAACCAGTCTATCACAGGGAGACATGTACAGACAGACAGGTAACCAGTCTATCACAGGGCTGACATGTAGAGACAGACAGGTAACCAGTCTATCACAGGGCTGACATGTAGAGACAGACAGGTAACCAGTCTATCATAGGGCTGACATGTAGAGACAGACAGGTAACCAGTCTATCACATGGAGACATGTGGAGACAGACACGTAACCAGTCTATCACAGGGAGACATGTAGAGACAGACAGGTAACCAGTCTATCACAGGGAGACATGTAGAGATCGACAGGTAACCAGTCTATCACAGGGGGACATGTAGAGACAGACAGGTAACCAGTCTATCACAGGGCTGACATGTAGAGACAGACAGGTAACCAGTCTATCACAGGGAGACATGTAGAGACAGACAGGTAACCAGTCTATCACAGGGAGACATGTAAAGACAGACAGGTGACCAGTCTATCACAGGGCTGACATGTAGAGAGAGACAGGTGACCAGTCTATCACAGGGCTGACATGTAGAGACAGACAGGTAACCAGTCTATCACAGGCTGACATGTAGAGACAGACAGGTGACCAGTCTATCACAGGGCTGACATGTAGAGACAGACAGGTAACCAGTCTATCACAGGGAGACATGTAGAGACAGACAGGTAACCAGTCTATCACAGGGAGACATGTAGAGACTGACAGGTAACCAGTCTATCACAGGGAGACATGTAGAGACAGACAGGTAACCAGTCTATCACAGGGCTGACATGTAGAGACAGACAGGCAACCAGTCTATCACAGGGCTGACATGTAGAGACAGACAGGTAACCAGTCTATCACAGGGCCGACATGTAGAGACAGACAGGTAACCAGTCTATCACAGGGAGACATGTAGAGACAGACAGGTAACCAGTCTATCACAGGGAGACATGTAGAGACAGACAGGTAACCAGTCTATCATGGGGCCGACATGTAGAGACAGACAGGTAACCAGTCTATCACAGGGAGACATGTAGAGACAGACAGGTAACCAGTCTATCACAGGGGGACATGTAGAGACAGACAGGTAACCAGTCTATCACAGGGAGACATGTAGAGACAGACAGGTAACCAGTCTATCACAGGGAGACATGTAGAGACAGACAGGTAACCAGTCTATCACAGGGGGACATGTAGAGACAGACAGGTAACCAGTCTATCACAGGGAGACATGTAGAGACAGACAGGTAACCAGTCTATCACAGGGAGACATGTAGAGACAGACAGGTAACCAGTCTATCACAGGGAGACATGTAAAGACAGACAGGTAACCAGTCTATCACAGGGAGACATGTAGAGACAGACAGGTGACCAGTCTATCACAGGGAGACATGTAGAGACAGACAGGTAACCAGTCTATCACAGGGAGACATGTAGAGACAGACAGGTAACCAGTCTATCACAGGGCTGACATGTAGAGACAGACAGGTAACCAGTCTATCACAGGGAGACATGTAGAGACAGACAGGTAACCAGTCTATCACAGGGAGACATGTACAGACAGACAGGTAACCAGTCTATCACAGGGAGACATGTAGAGACCGACAGGTAACCAGTCTATCACAGGGGGACATGTACAGACAGACAGGTAACCAGTCTATCACAGGGCTGACATGTAGAGACAGACAGGTAACCAGTCTATCATAGGGCAGACATGTAGAGACAGACAGGTGACCAGTCTATCACAGGGCTGACATGTAGAGACAGACAGGTAACCAGTCTATCACAGGGGGACATGTAGAGACAGACAGGTAACCAGTCTATCACAGGGAGACATGTAGAGACAGACAGGTAACCAGTCTATCACAGGGAGACATGAAGAGACAGACAGGTAACCAGTCTATCACAGGGAGACATGTAAAGACAGACAGGTAACCAGTCTATCACAGGGAGACATGTAGAGACAGACAGGTGACCAGTCTATCACAGGGAGACATGTAGAGACAGACAGGTAACCAGTCTATCACAGGGAGACATGTAGAGACAGACAGGTAACCAGTCTATCACAGGGAGACATGTACAGACAGACAGGTAACCAGTCTATCACAGGGCTGACATGTAGAGACAGACAGGTAACCAGTCTATCACAGGGCTGACATGTAGAGACAGACAGGTAACCAGTCTATCATAGGGCTGACATGTAGAGACAGACAGGTAACCAGTCTATCACATGGAGACATGTGGAGACAGACAGGTAACCAGTCTATCACAGGGAGACATGTAGAGACAGACAGGTAACCAGTCTATCACAGGGAGACATGTAGAGACCGACAGGTAACCAGTCTATCACAGGGGGACATGTAGAGACAGACAGGTAACCAGTCTATCACAGGGCTGACATGTAGAGACAGACAGGTAACCAGTCTATCATAGGGCTGACATGTAGAGACAGACAGGTGACCAGTCTATCACAGGGCTGACATGTAGAGACAGACAGGTAACCAGTCTATCACAGGGAGACATGTAGAGACAGACAGGTAACCAGTCTATCACAGGGAGACATGTAGAGACAGACAGGTAACCAGTCTATCACAGGGCTGACATGTAGAGACAGACAGGCAACCAGTCTATCACAGGGCTGACATGTAGAGACAGACAGGTAACCAGTCTATCACAGGGCCGACATGTAGAGACAGACAGGTAACCAGTCTATCACAGGGAGACATGTAGAGACAGACAGGTAACCAGTCTATCACAGGGAGACATGTAGAGACAGACAGGTAACCAGTCTATCATGGGGCCGACATGTAGAGACAGACAGGTAACCAGTCTATCACAGGGAGACATGTAGAGACAGACAGGTAACCAGTCTATCACAGGGGGACATGTAGAGACAGACAGGTAACCAGTCTATCACAGGGAGACATGTAGAGACAGACAGGTAACCAGTCTATCACAGGGAGACATGTAGAGACAGACAGGTAACCAGTCTATCACAGGGGGACATGTAGAGACAGACAGGTAACCAGTCTATCACAGGGAGACATGTAGAGACAGACAGGTAACCAGTCTATCACAGGGAGACATGTAGAGACAGACAGGTAACCAGTCTATCACAGGGAGACATGTAAAGACAGACAGGTAACCAGTCTATCACAGGGAGACATGTAGAGACAGACAGGTGACCAGTCTATCACAGGGAGACATGTAGAGACAGACAGGTAACCAGTCTATCACAGGGAGACATGTAGAGACAGACAGGTAACCAGTCTATCACAGGGCTGACATGTAGAGACAGACAGGTAACCAGTCTATCACAGGGAGACATGTAGAGACAGACAGGTAACCAGTCTATCACAGGGAGACATGTACAGACAGACAGGTAACCAGTCTATCACAGGGCTGACATGTAGAGACAGACAGGTAACCAGTCTATCACAGGGCTGACATGAAGAGACAGACAGGTAACCAGTCTATCATAGGGCTGACATGTAGAGACAGACAGGTAACCAGTCTATCACATGGAGACATGTGGAGACAGACAGGTAACCAGTCTATCACAGGGAGACATGTAGAGACAGACAGGTAACCAGTCTATCACAGGGAGACATGTAGAGACCGACAGTTAACCAGTCTATCACAGGGGGACATGTAGAGACAGACAGGTAACCAGTCTATCACAGGGCTGACATGTAGAGACAGACAGGTAACCAGTCTATCACAGGGAGACATGTAGAGACAGACAGGTAACCAGTCTATCACAGGGAGACATGTAAAGACAGACAGGTAACCAGTCTATCACAGGGAGACATGTAGAGACAGACAGGTAACCAGTCTATCACAGGGAGACATGTAGAGACAGACAGGTAACCAGTCTATCACAGGGCTGACATGTAGAGACAGACAGGCAACCAGTCTATCACAGGGAGACATGTAGAGACAGACAGGTAACCAGTCTATCACAGGGCTGACATGTAGAGACAGACAGGTAACCAGTCTATCACAGGGAGACATGTAGAGACAGACAGGTAACCAGTCTATCACAGGGCTGACATGTAGAGACAGACAGGCAACCAGTCTATCACAGGGCTGACATGTAGAGACAGACAGGTAACCAGTCTATCACAGGGCCGACATGTAGAGACAGACAGGTAACCAGTCTATCACAGGGAGACATGTAGAGACAGACAGGTAACCAGTCTATCACAGGGGGACATGTAGAGACAGACAGGTAACCAGTCTATCACAGGGAGACATGTAGAGACAGACAGGTAACCAGTCTATCACAGGGAGACATGTAGAGACAGACAGGTAACCAGTCTATCACAGGGAGACATGTAAAGACAGACAGGTAACCAGTCTATCACAGGGAGACATGTAGAGACAGACAGGTGACCAGTCTATCACAGGGAGACATGTAGAGACAGACAGGTAACCAGTCTATCACAGGGAGACATGTAGAGACAGACAGGTAACCAGTCTATCACAGGGCTGACATGTAGAGACAGACAGGTAACCAGTCTATCACAGGGAGACATGTAGAGACAGACAGGTAACCAGTCTATCACAGGGAGACATGTACAGACAGACAGGTAACCAGTCTATCACAGGGCTGACATGTAGAGACAGACAGGTAACCAGTCTATCACAGGGCTGACATGTAGAGACAGACAGGTAACCAGTCTATCATAGGGCTGACATGTAGAGACAGACAGGTGACCAGTCTATCACAGGGAGACATGTAGAGACAGACAGGTAACCAGTCTATCACAGGGAGACATGTAGAGACAGACAGGTAACCAGTCTATCACAGGGAGACATGTAGAGACAGACAGGTAACCAGTCTATCATGGGGCCGACATGTAGAGACAGACAGGTAACCAGTCTATCACAGGGAGACATGTAGAGACAGACAGGTAACCAGTCTATCACAGGGAGACATGTAGAGACAGACAGGTAACCAGTCTATCACAGGGAGACATGTAGAGACAGACAGGTAACCAGTCTATCATGGGGCCGACATGTAGAGACAGACAGGTAACCAGTCTATCACAGGGAGACATGTAGAGACAGACAGGTAACCAGTCTATCACAGGGAGACATGTAGAGACAGACAGGTAACCAGTCTATCACAGGGAGACATGTAGAGACAGACAGGTAACCAGTCTATCACAGGGGGACATGTAGAGACAGACAGGTAACCAGTCTATCACAGGGAGACATGTAGAGACAGACAGGTAACCAGTCTATCACAGGGAGACATGTAGAGACAGACAGGTAACCAGTCTATCACAGGGAGACATGTACAGACAGACAGGTAACCAGTCTATCACAGGGCTGACATGTAGAGACAGACAGGTATCCAGTCTATCACAGGGCTGACATGTAGAGACAGACAGGTAACCAGTCTATCACAGGGAGACATGTAGAGACAGACAGGTAACCAGTCTATCACAGGGAGACATGTACAGACAGACAGGTAACCAGTCTATCACAGGGAGACATGTAGAGACAGACAGGTAACCAGTCTATCACAGGGCTGACATGTAGAGACAGACAGGCAACCAGTCTATCACAGGGCTGACATGTAGAGACAGACAGGTAACCAGTCTATCACAGGGCCGACATGTAGAGACAGACAGGTAACCAGTCTATCACAGGGAGACATGTAGAGACAGACAGGTAACCAGTCTATCACAGGGAGACATGTAGAGACAGACAGGTAACCAGTCTATCATGGGGCCGACATGTAGAGACAGACAGGTAACCAGTCTATCACAGGGAGACATGTAGAGACAGACAGGTAACCAGTCTATCACAGGGAGACATGTAGAGACAGACAGGTAACCAGTCTATCACAGGGAGACATGTAGAGACAGACAGGTAACCAGTCTATCACAGGGGGACATGTAGAGACAGACAGGTAACCAGTCTATCACAGGGAGACATGTAGAGACAGACAGGTAACCAGTCTATCACAGGGAGACATGTAGAGACAGACAGGTAACCAGTCTATCACAGGGAGACATGTAAAGACAGACAGGTAACCAGTCTATCACAGGGAGACATGTAGAGACAGACAGGTGACCAGTCTATCACAGGGAGACATGTAGAGACAGACAGGTAACCAGTCTATCACAGGGAGACATGTAGAGACAGACAGGTAACCAGTCTATCACAGGGCTGACATGTAGAGACAGACAGGTAACCAGTCTATCACAGGGAGACATGTAGAGACAGACAGGTAACCAGTCTATCACAGGGAGACATGTACAGACAGACAGGTAACCAGTCTATCACAGGGCTGACATGTAGAGACAGACAGGTAACCAGTCTATCACAGGGCTGACATGTAGAGACAGACAGGTAACCAGTCTATCATAGGGCTGACATGTAGAGACAGACAGGTAACCAGTCTATCACATGGAGACATGTGGAGACAGACAGGTAACCAGTCTATCACAGGGAGACATGTAGAGACAGACAGGTAACCAGTCTATCACAGGGAGACATGTAGAGACCGACAGGTAACCAGTCTATCACAGGGGGACATGTAGAGACAGACAGGTAACCAGTCTATCACAGGGCTGACATGTAGAGACAGACAGGTAACCAGTCTATCACAGGGAGACATGTAGAGACAGACAGGTAACCAGTCTATCACAGGGAGACATGTAGAGACAGACAGGTAACCAGTCTATCACAGGGCTGACATGTAGAGACAGACAGGCAACCAGTCTATCACAGGGCTGACATGTAGAGACAGACAGGTAACCAGTCTATCACAGGGCCGACATGTAGAGACAGACAGGTAACCAGTCTATCACAGGGAGACATGTAGAGACAGACAGGTAACCAGTCTATCACAGGGAGACATGTAGAGACAGACAGGTAACCAGTCTATCATGGGGCCGACATGTAGAGACAGACAGGTAACCAGTCTATCACAGGGAGACATGTAGAGACAGACAGGTAACCAGTCTATCATAGGGGGACATGTAGAGACAGACAGGTAACCAGTCTATCACAGGGAGACATGTAGAGACAGACAGGTAACCAGTCTATCACAGGGAGACATGTAGAGACAGACAGGTAACCAGTCTATCACAGGGGGACATGTAGAGACAGACAGGTAACCAGTCTATCACAGGGAGACATGTAGAGACAGACAGGTAACCAGTCTATCACAGGGAGACATGTACAGACAGACAGGTAACCAGTCTATCACAGGGCTGACATGTAGAGACAGACAGGTAACCAGTCTATCACAGGGCTGACATGTAGAGACAGACAGGTAACCAGTCTATCATAGGGCTGACATGTAGAGACAGACAGGTAACCAGTCTATCACATGGAGACATGTGGAGACAGACACGTAACCAGTCTATCACAGGGAGACATGTAGAGACAGACAGGTAACCAGTCTATCACAGGGAGACATGTAGAGACCGACAGGTAACCAGTCTATCACAGGGGGACATGTAGAGACAGACAGGTAACCAGTCTATCACATGGAGACATGTGGAGACAGACAGGTAACCAGTCTATCACAGGGAGACATGTAGAGACCGACAGGTAACCAGTCTATCACAGGGAGACATGTAGAGACAGACAGGTAACCAGTCTATCACAGGGAGACATGTAGAGACAGACAGGTAACCAGTCTATCACGGGGCCGACATGTAGAGACAGACAGGTAACCAGTCTATCACAGGGAGACATGTAGAGACAGACAGGTAACCAGTCTATCACAGGGGGACATGTAGAGACAGACAGGTAACCAGTCTATCACAGGGAGACATGTAGAGACAGACAGGTAACCAGTCTATCACATGGAGACATGTAGAGACAGACAGGTAACCAGTCTATCACAGGGGGACATGTAGAGACAGACAGGTAACCAGTCTATCACAGAGAGACATGTAGAGACAGACAGGTAACCAGTCTATCACAGGGAGACATGGAGAGACAGACAGGTAACCAGTCTATCACAGGGAGACATGTAAAGACAGACAGGTAACCAGTCTATCACAGGGAGACATGTAGAGACAGACAGGTGACCAGTCTATCACAGGGAGACATGTAGAGACAGACAGGTAACCAGTCTATCACAGGGGGACATGTAGAGACAGACAGGTAACCAGTCTATCACAGGGAGACATGTAGAGACAGACAGGTAACCAGTCTATCACAGGGAGACATGTAGAGACAGATAGGTAACCAGTCTATCACAGGGAGACATGTAGAGACAGACAGGTAACCAGTCTATCACGGGGCCGAAATGTAGAGACAGACAGGTAACCAGTCTATCACAGGGAGACATGTAGAGACAGACAGGTAACCAGTCTATCACAGGGAGACATGTACAGACAGACAGGTAACCAGTCTATCACAGGGCTGACATGTAGAGACAGACAGGTAACCAGTCTATCACAGGGCTGAAATGTAGAGACAGACAGGTAACCAGTCTATCATAGGGCTGACATGTAGAGACAGACAGGTGACCAGTCTATCACAGGGAGACATGTAGAGACAGACAGGTAACCAGTCTATCACAGGGAGACATGTAGAGACAGACAGGTAACCAGTCTATCACAGGGAGACATGTAGAGACAGACAGGTAACCAGTCTATCATGGGGCCGACATGTAGAGACAGACAGGTAACCAGTCTATCACAGGGAGACATGTAGAGACAGACAGGTAACCAGTCTATCACAGGGAGACATGTAGAGACAGACAGGTAACCAGTCTATCACAGGGAGACATGTAGAGACAGACAGGTAACCAGTCTATCATGGGGCCGACATGTAGAGACAGACAGGTAACCAGTCTATCACAGGGAGACATGTAGAGACAGACAGGTAACCAGTCTATCACAGGGAGACATGTAGAGACAGACAGGTAACCAGTCTATCACAGGGAGACATGTAGAGACAGACAGGTAACCAGTCTATCACAGGGGGACATGTAGAGACAGACAGGTAACCAGTCTATCACAGGGAGACATGTAGAGACAGACAGGTAACCAGTCTATCACAGGGAGACATGTAGAGACAGACAGGTAACCAGTCTATCACAGGGAGACATGTACAGACAGACAGGTAACCAGTCTATCACAGGGCTGACATGTAGAGACAGACAGGTAACCAGTCTATCACAGGGCTGACATGTAGAGACAGACAGGTAACCAGTCTATCATAGGGCTGACATGTAGAGACAGACAGGTAACCAGTCTATCACATGGAGACATGTGGAGACAGACAGGTAACCAGTCTATCACAGGGAGACATGTAGAGACCGACAGGTAACCAGTCTATCACAGGGGGACATGTAGAGACAGACAGGTAACCAGTCTATCACAGGGCTGACATGTAGAGACAGACAGGTAACCAGTCTATCACAGGGAGACATGTAGAGACAGACAGGTAACCAGTCTATCACAGGGAGACATGTAGAGACAGACAGGTAACCAGTCTATCACAGGGCTGACATGTAGAGACAGACAGACAACCAGTCTATCACAGGGCTGACATGTAGAGACAGACAGGTAACCAGTCTATCACAGGGCCGACATGTAGAGACAGACAGGTAACCAGTCTATCACAGGGAGACATGTAGAGACAGACAGGTAACCAGTCTATCACAGGGAGACATGTAGAGACAGACAGGTAACCAGTCTATCATGGGGCCGACATGTAGAGACAGACAGGTAACCAGTCTATCACAGGGAGACATGTAGAGACAGACAGGTAACCAGTCTATCACAGGGAGACATGTAGAGACAGACAGGTAACCAGTCTATCACAGGGAGACATGTAGAGACAGACAGGTAACCAGTCTATCACAGGGGGACATGTAGAGACAGACAGGTAACCAGTCTATCACAGGGAGACATGTAGAGACAGACAGGTAACCAGTCTATCACAGGGAGACATGTAGAGACAGACAGGTAACCAGTCTATCACAGGGAGACATGTAGAGACAGACAGGTGACCAGTCTATCACAGGGAGACATGTAGAGACAGACAGGTAACCAGTCTATCACAGGGAGACATGTAGAGACAGACAGGTAACCAGTCTATCACAGGGCTGACATGTAGAGACAGACAGGTAACCAGTCTATCACAGGGAGACATGTAGAGACAGACAGGTAACCAGTCTATCACAGGGAGACATGTACAGACAGACAGGTAACCAGTCTATCACAGGGCTGACATGTAGAGACAGACAGGTAACCAGTCTATCACAGGGCTGACATGTAGAGACAGACAGGTAACCAGTCTATCATAGGGCTGACATGTAGAGACAGACAGGTAACCAGTCTATCACATGGAGACATGTGGAGACAGACAGGTAACCAGTCTATCACAGGGAGACATGTAGAGACAGACAGGTAACCAGTCTATCACAGGGAGACATGTAGAGACCGACAGGTAACCAGTCTATCACAGGGGGACATGTAGAGACAGACAGGTAACCAGTCTATCACAGGGCTGACATGTAGAGACAGACAGGTAACCAGTCTATCACAGGGAGACATGTAGAGACAGACAGGTAACCAGTCTATCACAGGGAGACATGTAGAGACAGACAGGTAACCAGTCTATCACAGGGCTGACATGTAGAGACAGACAGGCAACCAGTCTATCACAGGGCTGACATGTAGAGACAGACAGGTAACCAGTCTATCACAGGGCCGACATGTAGAGACAGACAGGTAACCAGTCTATCACAGGGAGACATGTAGAGACAGACAGGTAACCAGTCTATCACAGGGAGACATGTAGAGACAGACAGGTAACCAGTCTATCATGGGGCCGACATGTAGAGACAGACAGGTAACCAGTCTTTCACAGGGAGACATGTAGAGACAGACAGGTAACCAGTCTATCACAGGGGGACATGTAGAGACAGACAGGTAACCAGTCTATCACAGGGAGACATGTAGAGACAGACAGGTAACCAGTCTATCACAGGGAGACATGTACAGACAGACAGGTAACCAGTCTATCACAGGGGGACATGTAGAGACAGACAGGTAACCAGTCTATCACAGGGAGACATGTAGAGACAGACAGGTAACCAGTCTATCACAGGGAGACATGTAGAGACAGACAGGTAACCAGTCTATCACAGGGAGACATGTAAAGACAGACAGGTAACCAGTCTATCACAGGGAGACATGTAGAGACAGACAGGTGACCAGTCTATCACAGGGAGACATGTAGAGACAGACAGGTAACCAGTCTATCACAGGGAGACATGTAGAGACAGACAGGTAACCAGTCTATCACAGGGCTGACATGTAGAGACAGACAGGTAACCAGTCTATCACAGGGAGACATGTAGAGACAGACAGGTAACCAGTCTATCACAGGGAGACATGTACAGACAGACAGGTAACCAGTCTATCACAGGGCTGACATGTAGAGACAGACAGGTAACCAGTCTATCACAGGGCTGACATGTAGAGACAGACAGGTAACCAGTCTATCATAGGGCTGACATGTAGAGACAGACAGGTAACCAGTCTATCACATGGAGACATGTGGAGACAGACACGTAACCAGTCTATCACAGGGAGACATGTAGAGACAGACAGGTAACCAGTCTATCACAGGGAGACATGTAGAGACCGACAGGTAACCAGTCTATCACAGGGGGACATGTAGAGACAGACAGGTAACCAGTCTATCACATGTAGACATGTGGAGACAGACAGGTAACCAGTCTATCACAGGGAGACATGTAGAGACCGACAGGTAACCAGTCTATCACAGGGAGACATGTAGAGACAGACAGGTAACCAGTCTATCACGGGGCCGACATGTAGAGACAGACAGGTAACCAGTCTATCACAGGGAGACATGTAGAGACAGACAGGTAACCAGTCTATCACAGGGGGACATGTAGAGACAGACAGGTAACCAGTCTATCACAGGGAGACATGTAGAGACAGACAGGTAACCAGTCTATCACTTGGAGACATGTAGAGACAGACAGGTAACCAGTCTATCACAGGGGGACATGTAGAGACAGACAGGTAACCAGTCTATCACAGGGAGACATGTAGAGACAGACAGGTAACCAGTCTATCACAGGGAGACATGGAGAGACAGACAGGTAACCAGTCTATCACAGGGAGACATGTAAAGACAGACAGGTAACCAGTCTATCACAGGGAGACATGTAGAGACAGACAGGTGACCAGTCTATCACAGGGAGACATGTAGAGACAGACAGGTAACCAGTCTATCACAGGGGGACATGTAGAGACAGACAGGTAACCAGTCTATCACAGGGAGACATGTAGAGACAGACAGGTAACCAGTCTATCACAGGGAGACATGTAGAGACAGATAGGTAACCAGTCTATCACAGGGAGACATGTAGAGACAGACAGGTAACCAGTCTATCACGGGGCCGACATGTAGAGACAGACAGGTAACCAGTCTATCACAGGGAGACATGTAGAGACAGACAGGTAACCAGTCTATCACAGGGGGACATGTAGAGACAGACAGGTAACCAATCTATCACATGGAGACATGTGGAGACAGACAGGTAACCAGTCTATCACAGGGAGACATGTAGAGACAGACAGGTAACCAGTCTATCACAGGGAGACATGTAGAGACAGACAGGTAACCAGTCTATCACAGGGAGACATGTAGAGACAGACAGGTAACCAGTCTATCACAGGGCCGACATTTAGAGACAGACAGGTAACCAGTCTATCACAGGGAGACATGTAGAGACAGACAGGTAACCAGTCTATCACAGGGAGACATGTACAGACAGACAGGTAACCAGTCTATCACAGGGCTGACATGTAGAGACAGACAGGTAACCAGTCTATCACAGGGCTGACATGTAGAGACAGACAGGTAACCAGTCTATCATAGGGCTGACATGTAGAGACAGACAGGTAACCAGTCTATCACAGGGAGACATGTAGAGACAGACAGGTAACCAGTGTATCACAGGGAGACATGTACAGACAGACAGGTAACCAGTCTATCACAGGGCTGACATGTAGAGACAGACAGGTAACCAGTCTATCACAGGGAGACATGTACAGACAGACAGGTAACCAGTCTATCACAGGGCTGACATGTAGAGACAGACAGGTAACCAGTCTATCACAGGGCTGACATGTAGAGACAGACAGGTAACCAGTCTATCATAGGGCTGACATGTAGAGACAGACAGGTAACCAGTCTATCACATGGAGACATGTGGAGACAGACAGGTAACCAGTCTATCACAGGGAGACATGTAGAGACAGACAGGTAACCAGTCTATCACATGGAGACATGTGGAGACAGACAGGTAACCAGTCTATCACAGGGAGACATGTAGAGACAGACAGGTAACCAGTCTATCACAGGGAGACATGTAGAGACAGACAGGTAACCAGTCTATCACAGGGAGACATGTAGAGACAGACAGGTAACCAGTCTATCACAGGGAGACATGTAGAGACAGACAGGTAACCAGTCTATCACAGGGCTGACATGTAGAGACAGACAGGCAACCAGTCTATCACAGGGCTGACATATAGAGACAGACAGGTAACCAGTCTATCACAGGGCCGACATGTAGAGACAGACAGGTAACCAGTCTATCACAGGGAGACATGTAGAGACAGACAGGTAACCAGTCTATCACAGGGAGACATGTAGAGACAGACAGGTAACCAGTCTATCATGGGGCCGACATGTAGAGACAGACAGGTAACCAGTCTATCACAGGGAGACATGTAGAGACAGACAGGTAACCAGTCTATCACAGGGGGACATGTAGAGACAGACAGGTAACCAGTCTATCACAGGGAGACATGTAGAGACAGACAGGTAACCAGTCTATCACAGGGAGACATGTAGAGACAGACAGGTAACCAGTCTATCACAGGGGGACATGTAGAGACAGACAGGTAACCAGTCTATCACAGGGAGACATGTAGAGACAGACAGGTAACCAGTCTATCACAGGGAGACATGTAGAGACAGACAGGTAACCAGTCTATCACAGGGAGACATGTAAAGACAGACAGGTAACCAGTCTATCACAGGGAGACATGTAGAGACAGACAGGTGACCAGTCTATCACAGGGAGACATGTAGAGACAGACAGGTAACCAGTCTATCACAGGGAGACATGTAGAGACAGACAGGTAACCAGTCTATCACAGGGCTGACATGTAGAGACAGACAGGTAACCAGTCTATCACAGGGAGACATGTAGAGACAGACAGGTAACCAGTCTATCACAGGGAGACATGTACAGACAGACAGGTAACCAGTCTATCACAGGGCTGACATGTAGAGACAGACAGGTAACCAGTCTATCACAGGGCTGACATGTAGAGACAGACAGGTAACCAGTCTATCATAGGGCTGACATGTAGAGACAGACAGGTAACCAGTCTATCACATGGAGACATGTGGAGACAGACACGTAACCAGTCTATCACATGGAGACATGTAGAGACAGACAGGTAACCAGTCTATCACAGGGAGACATGTAGAGACCGACAGGTAACCAGTCTATCACAGGGGGACATGTAGAGACAGACAGGTAACCAGTCTATCACATGGAGACATGTGGAGACAGACAGGTAACCAGTCTATCACAGGGAGACATGTAGAGACCGACAGGTAACCAGTCTATCACAGGGAGACATGTAGAGACAGACAGGTAACCAGTCTATCACAGGGAGACATGTAGAGACAGACAGGTAACCAGTCTATCACGGGGCCGACATGGAGAGACAGACAGGTAACCAGTCTATCACAGGGAGACATGTAGAGACAGACAGGTAACCAGTCTATCACAGGGGGACATGTAGAGACAGACAGGTAACCAGTCTATCACAGGGAGACATGTAGAGACAGACAGGTAACCAGTCTATCACATGGAGACATGTAGACAGACAGGTAACCAGTCTATCACAGGGAGACATGTAGAGACAGACAGGTAACCAGTCTATCACAGGGGGACATGTAGAGACAGACAGGTAACCAGTCTATCACAGGGAGACATGGAGAGACAGACAGGTAACCAGTCTATCACAGGGAGACATGTAAAGACAGACAGGTAACCAGTCTATCACAGGGAGACATGTAGAGACAGACAGGTGACCAGTCTATCACAGGGAGACATGTAGAGACAGACAGGTAACCAGTCTATCACAGGGGGACATGTAGAGACAGACAGGTAACCAGTCTATCACAGGGAGACATGTAGAGACAGATAGGTAACCAGTCTATCACAGGGAGACATGTAGAGACAGACAGGTAACCAGTCTATCACGGGGCCGACATGTAGAGACAGACAGGTAACCAGTCTATCACAGGGAGACATGTAGAGACAGACAGGTAACCAGTCTATCACAGGGGGACATGTAGAGACAGACAGGTAACCAATCTATCACATGGAGACATGTGGAGACAGACAGGTAACCAGTCTATCACAGGGAGACATGTAGAGACAGACAGGTAACCAGTCTATCACAGGGAGACATGTAGAGACAGACAGGTAACCAGTCTATCACAGGGAGACATGTAGAGACAGACAGGTAACCAGTCTATCACGGGGCCGACATTTAGAGACAGACAGGTAACCAGTCTATCACAGGGAGACATGTAGAGACAGACAGGTAACCAGTCTATCACAGGGCTGACATGTAGAGACAGACAGGTGACCAGTCTATCACAGGGCTGACATGTAGAGAGAGACAGGTGACCAGTCTATCACAGGGCTGACATGTAGAGACAGACAGGTAACCAGTCTATCACAGGCTGACATGTAGAGACAGACAGGTGACCAGTCTATCACAGGGCTGACATGTAGAGACAGACAGGTAACCAGTCTATCACAGGGAGACATGTAGAGACAGACAGGTAACCAGTCTATCACAGGGAGACATGTAGAGACAGACAGGTAACCAGTCTATCACAGGGAGACATGTAGAGACAGACAGGTAACCAGTCTATCACAGGGCTGAAATGTAGAGACAGACAGGCAACCAGTCTATCACAGGGCTGACATGTAGAGACAGACAGGTAACCAGTCTATCACATGGAGACATGTGGAGACAGACAGGTAACCAGTCTATCACAGGGAAACATGTAGAGACAGACAAGTAACCAGTCTATCACAGGGAGACATGTAGAGACCGACAGGTAACCAGTCTATCACAGGGGGACATGTAGAGACAGACAGGTAACCAGTCTATCACAGGGCTGACATGTAGAGACAGACAGGTAACCAGTCTATCACAGGGAGACATGTAGAGACAGACAGGTAACCAGTCTATCACAGGGAGACATGTAGAGACAGACAGGTAACCAGTCTATCACAGGGCTGACATGTAGAGACAGACAGGCAACCAGTCTATCACAGGGCTGACATGTAGAGACAGACAGGCAACCAGTCTATCACAGGGCTGACATGTAGAGACAGACAGGTAACCAGTCTATCACAGGGCCGACATGTAGAGACAGACAGGTAACCAGTCTATCACAGGGAGACATGTAGAGACAGACAGGTAACCAGTCTATCACAGGGAGACATGTAGAGACAGTCAGGTAACCAGTCTATCACGGGGCCGACATGTAGAGACAGACAGGTAACCAGTCTATCACAGGGAGACATGTAGAGACAGACAGGTAACCAGTCTATCACAGGGGGACATGTAGAGACAGACAGGTAACCAATCTATCACATGGAGACATGTGGAGACAGACAGGTAACCAGTCTATCACAGGGAGACATGTAGAGACAGACAGGTAACCAGTCTATCACAGGGAGACATGTAGAGACAGACAGGTAACCAGTCTATCACAGGGAGACATGTAGAGACAGACAGGTAACCAGTCTATCACGGGGCCGACATTTAGAGACAGACAGGTAACCAGTCTATCACAGGGAGACATGTAGAGACAGACAGGTAACCAGTCTATCACAGGGAGACATGTACAGACAGACAGGTAACCAGTCTATCACAGGGCTGACATGTAGAGACAGACAGGTAACCAGTCTATCACAGGGCTGACATGTAGAGACAGACAGGTAACCAGTCTATCATAGGGCTGACATGTAGAGACAGACAGGTAACCAGTCTATCACAGGGAGACATGTAGAGACAGACAGGTAACCAGTCTATCACAGGGAGACATGTACAGACAGACAGGTAACCAGTCTATCACAGGGCTGACATGTAGAGACAGACAGGTAACCAGTCTATCACAGGGAGACATGTACAGACAGACAGGTAACCAGTCTATCACAGGGCTGACATGTAGAGACAGACAGGTAACCAGTCTATCACAGGGCTGACATGTAGAGACAGACAGGTAACCAGTCTATCATAGGGCTGACATGTAGAGACAGACAGGTAACCAGTCTATCACATGGAGACATGTGGAGACAGACAGGTAACCAGTCTATCACAGGGAGACATGTAGAGACAGACAGGTAACCAGTCTATCACAGGGAGACATGTAGAGACCGACAGGTAACCAGTCTATCACAGGGGGACATGTAGAGACAGACAGGTAACCAGTCTATCACAGGGCTGACATGTAGAGACAGACAGGTAACCAGTCTATCACAGGGAGACATGTAGAGACAGACAGGTAACCAGTCTATCACAGGGAGACATGTAGAGACAGACAGGTAACCAGTCTATCACAGGGCTGACATGTAGAGACAGACAGGCAACCAGTCTATCACAGGGCTGACATGTAGAGACAGACAGGTAACCAGTCTATCACAGGGCCGACATGTAGAGACAGACAGGTAACCAGTCTATCACAGGGAGACATGTAGAGACAGACAGGTAACCAGTCTATCACAGGGCCGACATGTAGAGACAGACAGGTAACCAGTCTATCACAGGGAGACATGTAGAGACAGACAGGTAACCAGTCTATCACAGGGAGACATGTAGAGACAGACAGGTAACCAGTCTATCATGGGGCCGACATGTAGAGACAGACAGGTAACCAGTCTATCACAGGGAGACATGTAGAGACAGACAGGTAACCAGTCTATCACAGGGGGACATGTAGAGACAGACAGGTAACCAGTCTATCACAGGGAGACATGTAGAGACAGACAGGTAACCAGTCTATCACAGGGATACATGTAGAGACAGACAGGTAACCAGTCTATCACAGGGGGACATGTAGAGACAGACAGGTAACCAGTCTATCACAGGGAGACATGTAGAGACAGACAGGTAACCAGTCTATCACAGGGAGACATGTAGAGACAGACAGGTAACCAGTCTATCACAGGGAGACATGTAAAGACAGACAGGTAACCAGTCTATCACAGGGAGACATGTAGAGACAGACAGGTGACCAGTCTATCACAGGGAGACATGTAGAGACAGACAGGTAACCAGTCTATCACAGGGAGACATGTAGAGACAGACAGGTAACCAGTCTATCACAGGGCTGACATGTAGAGACAGACAGGTAACCAGTCTATCACAGGGAGACATGTAGAGACAGACAGGTAACCAGTCTATCACAGGGAGACATGTACAGACAGACAGGTAACCAGTCTATCACAGGGCTGACATGTAGAGACAGACAGGTAACCAGTCTATCACAGGGCTGACATGTAGAGACAGACAGGTAACCAGTCTATCATAGGGCTGACATGTAGAGACAGACAGGTAACCAGTCTATCACATGGAGACATGTGGAGACAGACACGTAACCAGTCTATCACATGGAGACATGTAGAGA
This sequence comes from Eutrigla gurnardus, assembly GCF_963514095.1. NCBI lineage: Eukaryota > Metazoa > Chordata > Actinopteri > Perciformes > Triglidae > Eutrigla > Eutrigla gurnardus. The sequence goes on from NC_139925.1 coordinate 661,901, forward strand.
CAGACAGGTAACCAGTCTATCACAGGGAGACATGTAGAGACCGACAGGTAACCAGTCTATCACAGGGGGACATGTAGAGACAGACAGGTAACCAGTCTATCACATGGAGACATGTGGAGACAGACAGGTAACCAGTCTATCACAGGGAGACATGTAGAGACCGACAGGTAACCAGTCTATCACAGGGAGACATGTAGAGACAGACAGGTAACCAGTCTATCACAGGGAGACATGTAGAGACAGACAGGTAACCAGTCTATCACGGGGCCGACATGGAGAGACAGACAGGTAACCAGTCTATCACAGGGAGACATGTAGAGACAGACAGGTAACCAGTCTATCACAGGGGGACATGTAGAGACAGACAGGTAACCAGTCTATCACAGGGAGACATGTAGAGACAGACAGGTAACCAGTATATCACATGGAGACATGTAGACAGACAGGTAACCAGTCTATCACAGGGGGACATGTAGAGACAGACAGGTAACCAGTCTATCACAGGGAGACATGTAGAGACAGACAGGTAACCAGTCTATCACAGGGAGACATGGAGAGACAGACAGGTAACCAGTCTATCACAGGGAGACATGTAAAGACAGACAGGTAACCAGTCTATCACAGGGAGACATGTAGAGACAGACAGGTGACCAGTCTATCACAGGGAGACATGTAGAGACAGACAGGTAACCAGTCTATCACAGGGGGACATGTAGAGACAGACAGGTAACCAGTCTATCACAGGGAGACATGTAGAGACAGATAGGTAACCAGTCTATCACAGGGAGACATGTAGAGACAGACAGGTAACCAGTCTATCACGGGGCCGACATGTAGAGACAGACAGGTAACCAGTCTATCACAGGGAGACATGTAGAGACAGACAGGTAACCAGTCTATCACAGGGGGACATGTAGAGACAGACAGGTAACCAATCTATCACATGGAGACATGTGGAGACAGACAGGTAACCAGGCTATCACAGGGAGACATGTAGAGACAGACAGGTAACCAGTCTATCACAGGGAGACATGTAGAGACAGACAGGTAACCAGTCTATCACAGGGAGACATGTAGAGACAGACAGGTAACCAGTCTATCACGGGGCCGACATTTAGAGACAGACAGGTAACCAGTCTATCACAGGGAGACATGTAGAGACAGACAGGTAACCAGTCTATCACAGGGCTGACATGTAGAGACAGACAGGTGACCAGTCTATCACAGGGCTGACATGTAGAGAGAGACAGGTGACCAGTCTATCACAGGGCTGACATGTAGAGACAGACAGGTGACCAGTCTATCACAGGGCTGACATGTAGAGACAGACAGGTAACCAGTCTATCACAGGGAGACATGTAGAGACAGACAGGTAACCAGTCTATCACAGGGAGACATGTAGAGACAGACAGGTAACCAGTCTATCACAGGGAGACATGTAGAGACAGACAGGTAACCAGTCTATCACAGGGCTGAAATGTAGAGACAGACAGGCAACCAGTCTATCACAGGGCTGACATGTAGAGACAGACAGGTAACCAGTCTATCACATGGAGACATGTGGAGACAGACAGGTAACCAGTCTATCACAGGGAAACATGTAGAGACAGACAAGTAACCAGTCTATCACAGGGAGACATGTAGAGACCGACAGGTAACCAGTCTATCACAGGGGGACATGTAGAGACAGACAGGTAACCAGTCTATCACAGGGCTGACATGTAGAGACAGACAGGTAACCAGTCTATCACAGGGAGACATGTAGAGACAGACAGGTAACCAGTCTATCACAGGGCTGACATGTAGAGACAGACAGGTAACCAGTCTATCATAGGGCTGACATGTAGAGACAGACAGGTAACCAGTCTATCACATGGAGACATGTGGAGACAGACACGTAACCAGTCTATCACATGGAGACATGTAGAGACAGACAGGTAACCAGTCTATCACAGGGAGACATGTAGAGACCGACAGGTAACCAGTCTATCACAGGGGGACATGTAGAGACAGACAGGTAACCAGTCTATCACATGGAGACATGTGGAGACAGACAGGTAACCAGTCTATCACAGGGAGACATGTAGAGACCGACAGGTAACCAGTCTATCACAGGGAGACATGTAGAGACAGACAGGTAACCAGTCTATCACAGGGAGACATGTACAGACAGACAGGTAACCAGTCTATCACGGGGCCGACATGGAGAGACAGACAGGTAACCAGTCTATCACAGGGAGACATGTAGAGACAGACAGGTAACCAGTCTATCACAGGGGGACATGTAGAGACAGACAGGTAACCAGTCTATCACAGGGAGACATGTAGAGACAGACAGGTAACCAGTATATCACATGGAGACATGTAGACAGACAGGTAACCAGTCTATCACAGGGGGACATGTAGAGACAGACAGGTAACCAGTCTATCACAGGGAGACATGTAGAGACAGACAGGTAACCAGTCTATCACAGGGAGACATGGAGAGACAGACAGGTAACCAGTCTATCACAGGGAGACATGTAAAGACAGACAGGTAACCAGTCTATCACAGGGAGACATGTAGAGACAGACAGGTGACCAGTCTATCACAGGGAGACATGTAGAGACAGACAGGTAACCAGTCTATCACAGGGGGACATGTAGAGACAGACAGGTAACCAGTCTATCACAGGGAGACATGTAGAGACAGATAGGTAACCAGTCTATCACAGGGAGACATGTAGAGACAGACAGGTAACCAGTCTATCACGGGGCCGACATGTAGAGACAGACAGGTAACCAGTCTATCACAGGGAGACATGTAGAGACAGACAGGTAACCAGTCTATCACAGGGGGACATGTAGAGACAGACAGGTAACCAATCTATCACATGGAGACATGTGGAGACAGACAGGTAACCAGGCTATCACAGGGAGACATGTAGAGACAGACAGGTAACCAGTCTATCACAGGGAGACATGTAGAGACAGACAGGTAACCAGTCTATCACAGGGAGACATGTAGAGACAGACAGGTAACCAGTCTATCACGGGGCCGACATTTAGAGACAGACAGGTAACCAGTCTATCACAGGGAGACATGTAGAGACAGACAGGTAACCAGTCTATCACAGGGCTGACATGTAGAGACAGACAGGTGACCAGTCTATCACAGGGCTGACATGTAGAGAGAGACAGGTGACCAGTCTATCACAGGGCTGACATGTAGAGACAGACAGGTAACCAGTCTATCACAGGCTGACATGTAGAGACAGACAGGTGACCAGTCTATCACAGGGCTGACATGTAGAGACAGACAGGTAACCAGTCTATCACAGGGAGACATGTAGAGACAGACAGGTAACCAGTCTATCACAGGGAGACATGTAGAGACAGACAGGTAACCAGTCTATCACAGGGAGACATGTAGAGACAGACAGGTAACCAGTCTATCACAGGGCTGAAATGTAGAGACAGACAGGCAACCAGTCTATCACAGGGCTGACATGTAGAGACAGACAGGTAACCAGTCTATCACATGGAGACATGTGGAGACAGACAGGTAACCAGTCTATCACAGGGAAACATGTAGAGACAGACAAGTAACCAGTCTATCACAGGGAGACATGTAGAGACCGACAGGTAACCAGTCTATCACAGGGGGACATGTAGAGACAGACAGGTAACCAGTCTATCACAGGGCTGACATGTAGAGACAGACAGGTAACCAGTCTATCACAGGGAGACATGTAGAGACAGACAGGTAACCAGTCTATCACAGGGAGACATGTAGAGACAGACAGGTAACCAGTCTATCACAGGGCTGACATGTAGAGACAGACAGGCAACCAGTCTATCACAGGGCTGACATGTAGAGACAGACAGGTAACCAGTCTATCACAGGGCTGACATGTAGAGACAGACAGGTAACCAGTCTATCATAGGGCTGACATGTAGAGACAGACAGGTAACCAGTCTATCACATGGAGACATGTGGAGACAGACAGGTAACCAGTCTATCACAGGGAGACATGTAGAGACCGACAGGTAACCAGTCTATCACAGGGAGACATGTAGAGACAGACAGGTAACCAGTCTATCACAGGGAGACATGTAGAGACAGACAGGTAACCAGTCTATCACGGGGCCGACATGGAGAGACAGACAGGTAACCAGTCTATCACAGGGAGACATGTAGAGACAGACAGGTAACCAGTCTATCACAGGGGGACATGTAGAGACAAACAGGTAACCAGTCTATCACAGGGAGACATGTAGAGACAGACAGGTAACCAGTATATCACATGGAGACATGTAGACAGACAGGTAACCAGTCTATCACAGGGGGACATGTAGAGACAGACAGGTAACCAGTCTATCACAGGGAGACATGTAGAGACAGACAGGTAACCAGTCTATCACGGGGCCGACATGGAGAGACAGACAGGTAACCAGTCTATCACAGGGAGACATGTAGAGACAGACAGGTAACCAGTCTATCACAGGGGGACATGTAGAGACAGACAGGTAACCAGTCTATCACAGGGAGACATGTAGAGATAGACAGGTAACCAGTATATCACATGGAGACATGTAGACAGACAGGTAACCAGTCTATCACAGGGGGACATGTAGAGACAGACAGGTAACCAGTCTATCACAGGGAGACATGTAGAGACAGACAGGTAACCAGTCTATCACAGGGAGACATGGAGAGACAGACAGGTAACCAGTCTATCACAGGGAGACATGTAAAGACAGACAGGTAACCAGTCTATCACAGGGAGACATGTAGAGACAGACAGGTGACCAGTCTATCACAGGGAGACATGTAGAGACAGACAGGTAACCAGTCTATCACAGGGGGACATGTAGAGACAGACAGGTAACCAGTCTATCACAGGGAGACATGTAGAGACAGATAGGTAACCAGTCTATCACAGGGAGACATGTAGAGACAGACAGGTAACCAGTCTATCACGGGGCCGACATGTAGAGACAGACAGGTAACCAGTCTATCACAGGGAGACATGTAGAGACAGACAGGTAACCAGTCTATCACAGGGGGACATGTAGAGACAGACAGGTAACCAATCTATCACATGGAGACATGTGGAGACAGACAGGTAACCAGGCTATCACAGGGAGACATGTAGAGACAGACAGGTAACCAGTCTATCACAGGGAGACATGTAGAGACAGACAGGTAACCAGTCTATCACAGGGAGACATGTAGAGACAGACAGGTAACCAGTCTATCACGGGGCCGACATTTAGAGACAGACAGGTAACCAGTCTATCACAGGGAGACATGTAGAGACAGACAGGTAACCAGTCTATCACAGGGCTGACATGTAGAGACAGACAGGTGACCAGTCTATCACAGGGCTGACATGTAGAGAGAGACAGGTGACCAGTCTATCACAGGGCTGACATGTAGAGACAGACAGGTAACCAGTCTATCACAGGCTGACATGTAGAGACAGACAGGTGACCAGTCTATCACAGGGCTGACATGTAGAGACAGACAGGTAACCAGTCTATCACAGGGAGACATGTAGAGACAGACAGGTAACCAGTCTATCACAGGGAGACATGTAGAGACAGACAGGTAACCAGTCTATCACAGGGAGACATGTAGAGACAGACAGGTAACCAGTCTATCACAGGGCTGAAATGTAGAGACAGACAGGCAACCAGTCTATCACAGGGCTGACATGTAGAGACAGACAGGTAACCAGTCTATCACATGGAGACATGTGGAGACAGACAGGTAACCAGTCTATCACAGGGAAACATGTAGAGACAGACAAGTAACCAGTCTATCACAGGGAGACATGTAGAGACCGACAGGTAACCAGTCTATCACAGGGGGACATGTAGAGACAGACAGGTAACCAGTCTATCACAGGGCTGACATGTAGAGACAGACAGGTAACCAGTCTATCACAGGGAGACATGTAGAGACAGACAGGTAACCAGTCTATCACAGGGAGACATGTAGAGACAGACAGGTAACCAGTCTATCACAGGGCTGACATGTAGAGACAGACAGGCAACCAGTCTATCACAGGGCTGACATGTAGAGACAGACAGGTAACCAGTCTATCACAGGGCTGACATGTAGAGACAGACAGGTAACCAGTCTATCATAGGGCTGACATGTAGAGACAGACAGGTAACCAGTCTATCACATGGAGACATGTGGAGACAGACAGGTAACCAGTCTATCACAGGGAGACATGTAGAGACCGACAGGTAACCAGTCTATCACAGGGAGACATGTAGAGACAGACAGGTAACCAGTCTATCACAGGGAGACATGTAGAGACAGACAGGTAACCAGTCTATCACGGGGCCGACATGGAGAGACAGACAGGTAACCAGTCTATCACAGGGAGACATGTAGAGACAGACAGGTAACCAGTCTATCACAGGGGGACATGTAGAGACAAACAGGTAACCAGTCTATCACAGGGAGACATGTAGAGACAGACAGGTAACCAGTATATCACATGGAGACATGTAGACAGACAGGTAACCAGTCTATCACAGGGGGACATGTAGAGACAGACAGGTAACCAGTCTATCACAGGGAGACATGTAGAGACAGACAGGTAACCAGTCTATCACAGGGAGACATGGAGAGACAGACAGGTAACCAGTCTATCACAGGGAGACATGTAAAGACAGACAGGTAACCAGTCTATCACAGGGAGACATGTAGAGACAGACAGGTGACCAGTCTATCACAGGGAGACATGTAGAGACAGACAGGTAACCAGTCTATCACAGGGGGACATGTAGAGACAGACAGGTAACCAGTCTATCACAGGGAGACATGTAGAGACAGATAGGTAACCAGTCTATCACAGGGAGACATGTAGAGACAGACAGGTAACCAGTCTATCACGGGGCCGACATGTAGAGACAGACAGGTAACCAGTCTATCACAGGGAGACATGTAGAGACAGACAGGTAACCAGTCTATCACAGGGGGACATGTAGAGACAGACAGGTAACCAATCTATCACATGGAGACATGTGGAGACAGACAGGTAACCAGTCTATCACAGGGAGACATGTAGAGACAGACAGGTAACCAGTCTATCACAGGGAGACATGTAGAGACAGACAGGTAACCAGTCTATCACAGGGAGACATGTAGAGACAGACAGGTAACCAGTCTATCACGGGGCCGACATTTAGAGACAGACAGGTAACCAGTCTATCACAGGGAGACATGTAGAGACAGACAGGTAACCAGTCTATCACAGGGCTGACATGTAGAGACAGACAGGTGACCAGTCTATCACAGGGCTGACATGTAGAGAGAGACAGGTGACCAGTCTATCACAGGGCTGACATGTAGAGACAGACAGGTAACCAGTCTATCACAGGCTGACATGTAGAGACAGACAGGTGACCAGTCTATCACAGGGCTGACATGTAGAGACAGACAGGTAACCAGTCTATCACAGGGAGACATGTAGAGACAGACAGGTAACCAGTCTATCACAGGGAGACATGTAGAGACAGACAGGTAACCAGTCTATCACAGGGAGACATGTAGAGACAGACAGGTAACCAGTCTATCACAGGGCTGAAATGTAGAGACAGACAGGCAACCAGTCTATCACAGGGCTGACATGTAGAGACAGACAGGTAACCAGTCTATCACATGGAGACATGTGGAGACAGACAGGTAACCAGTCTATCACAGGGAAACATGTAGAGACAGACAAGTAACCAGTCTATCACAGGGAGACATGTAGAGACCGACAGGTAACCAGTCTATCACAGGGGGACATGTAGAGACAGACAGGTAACCAGTCTATCACAGGGCTGACATGTAGAGACAGACAGGTAACCAGTCTATCACAGGGAGACATGTAGAGACAGACAGGTAACCAGTCTATCACAGGGAGACATGTAGAGACAGACAGGTAACCAGTCTATCACAGGGCTGACATGTAGAGACAGACAGGCAACCAGTCTATCACAGGGCTGACATGTAGAGACAGACAGGTAACCAGTCTATCACAGGGCCGACATGTAGAGACAGACAGGTAACCAGTCTATCACAGGGAGACATGTAGAGACAGACAGGTAACCAGTCTATCACAGGGAGACATGTAGCGACAGACAGGTAACCAGTCTATCATGGGGCCGACATGTAGAGACAGACAGGTAACCAGTCTATCACAGGGAGACATGTAGAGACAGACAGGTAACCAGTCTATCACAGGGGGACATCTAGAGACAGACAGGTAACCAGTCTATCACAGGGAGACATGTAGAGACAGACAGGTAACCAGTCTATCACAGGGAGACATGTAGAGACAGACAGGTAACCAGTCTATCACAGGGGGACATGTAGAGACAGACAGGTAACCAGTCTATCACAGGGAGACATGTAGAGACAGACAGGTAACCAGTCTATCACAGGGAGACATGTAGAGACAGACAGGTAACCAGTCTATCACAGGGAGACATGTAGAGACAGACAGGTAACCAGTCTATCACAGGGAGACATGTAAAGACAGACAGGTAACCAGTCTATCACAGGGAGACATGTAGAGACAGACAGGCAACCAGTCTATCACAGGGCTGACATGTAGAGACAGACAGGTAACCAGTCTATCACAGGGCCGACATGTAGAGACAGACAGGTAACCAGTCTATCACAGGGAGACATGTAGAGACAGACAGGTAACCAGTCTATCACAGGGAGACATGTAGAGACAGACAGGTAACCAGTCTATCATGGGGCCGACATGTAGAGACAGACAGGTAACCAGTCTATCACAGGGAGACATGTAGAGACAGACAGGTAACCAGTCTATCACAGGGGGACATGTAGAGACAGACAGGTAACCAGTCTATCACAGGGAGACATGTAGAGACAGACAGGTAACCAGTCTATCACAGGGAGACATGTAGAGACAGACAGGTAACCAGTCTATCACAGGGGGACATGTAGAGACAGACAGGTAACCAGTCTATCACAGGGAGACATGTAGAGACAGACAGGTAACCAGTCTATCACAGGGAGACATGTAGAGACAGACAGGTAACCAGTCTATCACAGGGAGACATGTAAAGACAGACAGGTAACCAGTCTATCACAGGGAGACATGTAGAGACAGACAGGTGACCAGTCTATCACAGGGAGACATGTAGAGACAGACAGGTAACCAGTCTATCACAGGGAGACATGTAGAGACAGACAGGTAACCAGTCTATCACAGGGCTGACATGTAGAGACAGACAGGTAACCAGTCTATCACAGGGAGACATGTAGAGACAGACAGGTAACCAGTCTATCACAGGGAGACATGTACAGACAGACAGGTAACCAGTCTATCACAGGGCTGACATGTAGAGACAGACAGGTAACCAGTCTATCACAGGGCTGACATGTAGAGACAGACAGGTAACCAGTCTATCATAGGGCTGACATGTAGAGACAGACAGGTAACCAGTCTATCACATGGAGACATGTGGAGACAGACACGTAACCAGTCTATCACAGGGAGACATGTAGAGACAGACAGGTAACCAGTCTATCACAGGGAGACATGTAGAGACCGACAGGTAACCAGTCTATCACAGGGGGACATGTAGAGACAGACAGGTAACCAGTCTATCACATGGAGACATGTAGAGACCGACAGGTAACCAGTCTATCACAGGGAGACATGTAGAGACCGACAGGTAACCAGTCTATCACAGGGAGACATGTAGAGACAGACAGGTAACCAGTCTATCACAGGGAGACATGTAGAGACAGACAGGTAACCAGTCTATCACAGGGCCGACATGTAGAGACAGACAGGTAACCAGTCTATCACAGGGAGACATGTAGAGACAGACAGGTAACCAGTCTATCACAGGGGGACATGTAGAGACAGACAGGTAACCAGTCTATCACATGGAGACATGTAGAGACCGACAGGTAACCAGTCTATCACAGGGAGACATGTAGAGACCGACAGGTAACCAGTCTATCACAGGGAGACATGTAGAGACAGACAGGTAACCAGTCTATCACAGGGAGACATGTAGAGACAGACAGGTAACCAGTCTATCACGGGGCCGACATGTAGAGACAGACAGGTAACCAGTCTATCACAGGGAGACATGTAGAGACAGACAGGTAACCAGTCTATCACAGGGGGACATGTAGAGACAGACAGGTAACCAGTCTATCACAGGGAGACATGTAGAGACAGACAGGTAACCAGTCTATCACATGGAGACATGTAGAGACAGACAGGTAACCAGTCTATCACAGGGGGACATGTAGAGACAGACAGGTAACCAGTCTATCACAGGGAGACATGTAGAGACAGACAGGTAACCAGTCTATCACAGGGAGACATGGAGAGACAGACAGGTAACCAGTCTATCACAGGGAGACATGTAAAGACAGACAGGTATCCAGTCTATCACAGGGAGACATGTAGAGACAGACAGGTGACCAGTCTATCACAGGGAGACATGTAGAGACAGACAGGTAACCAGTCTATCACAGGGGGACATGTAGAGACAGACAGGTAACCAGTCTATCACAGGGAGACATGTAGAGACAGATAGGTAACCAGTCTATCACAGGGAGACATGTAGAGACAGACAGGTAACCAGTCTATCACGGGGCCGACATGTAGAGACAGACAGGTAACCAGTCTATCACAGGGAGACATGTAGAGACAGACAGGTAACCAGTCTATCACAGGGGGACATGTAGAGACAGACAGGTAACCAGTCTATCACAGGGAGACATGTGGAGACAGACAGGTAACCAGTCTATCACAGGGAGACATGTAGAGACAGACAGGTAACCAGTCTATCACAGGGAGACATGTAGAGACAGACAGGTAACCAGTCTATCACAGGGAGACATGTAGAGACAGACAGGTAACCAGTCTATCACGGGGCCGACATTTAGAGACAGACAGGTAACCAGTCTATCACAGGGAGACATGTAGAGACAGACAGGTAACCAGTCTATCACAGGGAGACATGTACAGACAGACAGGTAACCAGTCTATCACAGGGCTGACATGTAGAGACAGACAGGTAACCAGTCTATCACAGGGCTGACATGTAGAGACAGACAGGTAACCAGTCTATCATAGGGCTGACATGTAGAGACAGACAGGTAACCAGTCTATCACAGGGAGACATGTAGAGACAGACAGGTAACCAGTCTATCACAGGGAGACATGTACAGACAGACAGGTAACCAGTCTATCACAGGGCTGACATGTAGAGACAGACAGGTAACCAGTCTATCACAGGGAGACATGTACAGACAGACAGGTAACCAGTCTATCACAGGGCTGACATGTAGAGACAGACAGGTAACCAGTCTATCACAGGGCTGACATGTAGAGACAGACAGGTAACCAGTCTATCATAGGGCTGACATGTAGAGACAGACAGGTAACCAGTCTATCACATGGAGACATGTGGAGACAGACAGGTAACCAGTCTATCACAGGGAGACATGTAGAGACAGACAGGTAACCAGTCTATCACAGGGAGACATGTAGAGACCGACAGGTAACCAGTCTATCACAGGGGGACATGTAGAGACAGACAGGTAACCAGTCTATCACAGGGCTGACATGTAGAGACAGACAGGTAACCAGTCTATCATAGGGCTGACATGTAGAGACAGACAGGTAACCAGTCTATCACAGGGAGACATGTAGAGACAGACAGGTAACCAGTCTATCACAGGGAGACATGTACAGACAGACAGGTAACCAGTCTATCACAGGGCTGACATGTAGAGACAGACAGGTAACCAGTCTATCACAGGGAGACATGTACAGACAGACAGGTAACCAGTCTATCACAGGGCTGACATGTAGAGACAGACAGGTAACCAGTCTATCACAGGGCTGACATGTAGAGACAGACAGGTAACCAGTCTATCATAGGGCTGACATGTAGAGACAGACAGGTAACCAGTCTATCACATGGAGACATGTGGAGACAGACAGGTAACCAGTCTATCACAGGGAGACATGTAGAGACAGACAGGTAACCAGTCTATCACAGGGAGACATGTAGAGACCGACAGGTAACCAGTCTATCACAGGGGGACATGTAGAGACAGACAGGTAACCAGTCTATCACAGGGCTGACATGTAGAGACAGACAGGTAACCAGTCTATCACAGGGCTGACATGTAGAGACAGACAGGCAACCAGTCTATCACAGGGCTGACATGTAGAGACAGACAGGTAACCAGTCTATCACAGGGCCGACATGTAGAGACAGACAGGTAACCAGTCTATCACAGGGAGACATGTAGAGACAGACAGGTAACCAGTCTATCACAGGGAGACATGTAGAGACAGACAGGTAACCAGTCTATCATAGGGCTGACATGTAGAGACAGACAGGTGACCAGTCTATCACAGGGCTGACATGTAGAGACAGACAGGTAACCAGTCTATCACAGGGGGACATGTAGAGACAGACAGGTAACCAGTCTATCACAGGGAGACATGTAAAGACAGACAGGTAACCAGTCTATCACAGGGAGACATGTAGAGACAGACAGGTGACCAGTCTATCACAGGGAGACATGTAGAGACAGACAGGTAACCAGTCTATCACAGGGAGACATGTAGAGACAGACAGGTAACCAGTCTATCACAAGGAGACATGTACAGACAGACAGGTAACCAGTCTATCACAGGGCTGACATGTAGAGACAGACAGGTAACCAGTCTATCACAGGGCTGACATGTAGAGACAGACAGGTAACCAGTCTATCATAGGGCTGACATGTAGAGACAGACAGGTAACCAGTCTATCACATGGAGACATGTGGAGACAGACAGGTAACCAGTCTATCACAGGGAGACATGTAGAGACAGACAGGTAACCAGTCTATCACAGGGAGACATGTAGAGACCGACAGGTAACCAGTCTATCACAGGGGGACATGTAGAGACAGACAGGTAACCAGTCTATCATAGGGCTGACATGTAGAGACAGACAGGTGACCAGTCTATCACAGGGCTGACATGTAGAGACAGACAGGTAACCAGTCTATCACAGGGAGACATGTAGAGACAGACAGGTAACCAGTCTATCACAGGGAGACATGTAGAGACAGACAGGTAACCAGTCTATCACAGGGCTGACATGTAGAGACAGACAGGCAACCAGTCTATCACAGGGCTGACATGTAGAGACAGACAGGTAACCAGTCTATCACAGGGCCGACATGTAGAGACAGACAGGTAACCAGTCTATCACAGGGAGACATGTAGAGACAGACAGGTAACCAGTCTATCACAGGGAGACATGTAGAGACAGACAGGTAACCAGTCTATCATGGGGCCGACATGTAGAGACAGACAGGTAACCAGTCTATCACAGGGAGACATGTAGAGACAGACAGGTAACCAGTCTATCACAGGGGGACATGTAGAGACAGACAGGTAACCAGTCTTTCACAGGGAGACATGTAGAGACAGAGAGGTAACCAGTCTATCACAGGGAGACATGTAGAGACAGACAGGTAACCAGTCTATCACAGGGGGACATGTAGAGACAGACAGGTAACCAGTCTATCACAGGGAGACATGTAGAGACAGACAGGTAACCAGTCTATCACAGGGAGACATGTAGAGACAGACAGGTAACCAGTCTATCACAGGGAGACATGTAAAGACAGACAGGTAACCAGTCTATCACAGGGAGACATGTAGAGACAGACAGGTGACCAGTCTATCACAGGGAGACATGTAGAGACAGACAGGTAACCAGTCTATCACAGGGAGACATGTAGAGACAGACAGGTAACCAGTCTATCACAGGGCTGACATGTAGAGACAGACAGGTAACCAGTCTATCACAGGGAGACATGTAGAGACAGACAGGCAACCAGTCTATCACAGGGCTGACATGTAGAGACAGACAGGTAACCAGTCTATCACAGGGCCGACATGTAGAGACAGACAGGTAACCAGTCTATCACAGGGGGACATGTAGAGACAGACAGGTAACCAGTCTATCACAGGGGGACATGTAGAGACAGACAGGTAACCAGTCTATCACAGGGAGACATGTAGAGACAGACAGGTAACCAGTCTATCACAGGGAGACATGTAGAGACAGACAGGTAACCAGTCTATCACAGGGAGACATGTAAAGACAGACAGGTAACCAGTCTATCACAGGGAGACATGTAGAGACAGACATGTGACCAGTCTATCACAGGGAGACATGTAGAGACAGACAGGTAACCAGTCTATCACAGGGAGACATGTAGAGACAGACAGGTAACCAGTCTATCACAGGGCTGACATGTAGAGACAGACAGGTAACCAGTCTATCACAGGGAGACATGTAGAGACAGACAGGTAACCAGTCTATCACAGGGAGACATGTACAGACAGACAGGTAACCAGTCTATCACACAGCTGACATGTAGAGACAGACAGGTAACCAGTCTATCACAGGGCTGACATGTAGAGACAGACAGGTAACCAGTCTATCATATGGCTGACATGTAGAGACAGACAGGTAACCAGTCTATCAAATGGAGACATGTGGAGACAGACAGGTAACCAGTCTATCACAGGGAGACATGTAGAGACAGACAGGTAACCAGTCTATCACAGGGAGACATGTAGAGACCGACAGGTAACCAGTCTATCACAGGGGGACATGTAGAGACAGACAGGTAACCAGTCTATCACAGGGCTGACATGTAGAGACAGACAGGTAACCAGTCTATCACAGGGAGACATGTAGAGACAGACAGGTAACCAGTCTATCACAGGGAGACATGTAAAGACAGACAGGTAACCAGTCTATCACAGGGAGACATGTAGAGACAGACAGGTAACCAGTCTATCACAGGGAGACATGTAGAGACAGACAGGTAACCAGTCTATCACAGGGCTGACATGTAGAGACAGACAGGCAACCAGTCTATCACAGGGCTGACATGTAGAGACAGACAGGTAACCAGTCTATCACAGGGAGACATGTAGAGACAGACAGGTAACCAGTCTATCACAGGGCTGACATGTAGTGACAGACAGGCAACCAGTCTATCACAGGGCTGACATGTAGAGACAGACAGGTAACCAGTCTATCACAGGGCCGACATGTAGAGACAGACAGGTAACCAGTCTATCACAGGGAGACATGTAGAGATAGACAGGTAACCAGTCTATCATGGGGCCGACATGTAGAGACAGACAGGTAACCAGTCTATCACAGGGAGACATGTAGAGACAGACAGGTAACCAGTCTATCACAGGGGGACATGTAGAGACAGACAGGTAACCAGTCTATCACAGGGAGACATGTAGAGACAGACAGGTAACCAGTCTATCACAGGGAGACATGTAGAGACAGACAGGTAACCAGTCTATCACAGGGGGACATGTAGAGACAGACAGGTAACCAGTCTATCACAGGGAGACATGTAGAGACAGACAGGTAACCAGTCTATCACAGGGAGACATGTAGAGACAGACAGGTAACCAGTCTATCACAGGGAGACATGTAAAGACAGACAGGTAACCAGTCTATCACAGGGAGACATGTAGAGACAGACAGGTGACCAGTCTATCACAGGGAGACATGTAGAGACAGACAGGTAACCAGTCTATCACAGGGAGACATGTAGATACAGACAGGTAACCAGTCTATCACAGGGCTGACATGTAGAGACAGACAGGTAACCAGTCTATCACAGGGAGACATGTAGAGACAGACAGGTAACCAGTCTATCATAGGGCTGACATGTAGAGACAGACAGGTAACCAGTCTATCACATGGAGACATGTGGAGACAGACAGGTAACCAGTCTATCACAGGGAGACATGTAGAGACAGACAGGTAACCAGTCTATCACAGGGAGACATGTAGAGACCGACAGGTAACCAGTCTATCACAGGGGGACATGTAGAGACAGACAGGTAACCAGTCTATCATAGGGCTGACATGTAGAGACAGACAGGTGACCAGTCTATCACAGGGCTGACATGTAGAGACAGACAGGTAACCAGTCTATCACAGGGAGACATGTAGAGACAGACAGGTAACCAGTCTATCACAGGGAGACATGTAGAGACAGACAGGTAACCAGTCTATCACAGGGCTGACATGTAGAGACAGACAGGCAACCAGTCTATCACAGGGCTGACATGTAGAGACAGACAGGTAACCAGTCTATCACAGGGCCGACATGTAGAGACAGACAGGTAACCAGTCTATCACAGGGAGACATGTAGAGACAGACAGGTAACCAGTCTATCACAGGGAGACATGTAGAGACAGACAGGTAACCAGTCTATCATGGGGCCGACATGTAGAGACAGACAGGTAACCAGTCTATCACAGACAGGTAACCAGTCTATCACAGGGAGACATGTAGAGACAGACAGGTAACCAGTCTATCACAGGGGGACATGTAGAGACAGACAGGTAACCAGTCTTTCACAGGGAGACATGTAGAGACAGACAGGTAACCAGTCTATCACAGGGAGACATGTAGAGACAGACAGGTAACCAGTCTATCACAGGGAGACATGTAAAGACAGACAGGTAACCAGTCTATCACAGGGAGACATGTAGAGACAGACAGGTGACCAGTCTATCACAGGGAGACATGTAGAGACAGACAGGTAACCAGTCTATCACAGGGAGACATGTAGAGACAGACAGGTAACCAGTCTATCACAGGGCTGACATGTAGAGACAGACAGGTAACCAGTCTATCACAGGGAGACATGTAGAGACAGACAGGCAACCAGTCTATCACAGGGCTGACATGTAGAGACAGACAGGTAACCAGTCTATCACAGGGCCGACATGTAGAGACAGACAGGTAACCAGTCTATCACAGGGGGACATGTAGAGACAGACAGGTAACCAGTCTATCACAGGGGGACATGTAGAGACAGACAGGTAACCAGTCTATCACAGGGAGACATGTAGAGACAGACAGGTAACCAGTCTATCACAGGGAGACATGTAGAGACAGACAGGTAACCAGTCTATCACAGGGAGACATGTAAAGACAGACAGGTAACCAGTCTATCACAGGGAGACATGTAGAGACAGACATGTGACCAGTCTATCACAGGGAGACATGTAGAGACAGACAGGTAACCAGTCTATCACAGGGAGACATGTAGAGACAGACAGGTAACCAGTCTATCACAGGGCTGACATGTAGAGACAGACAGGTAACCAGTCTATCACAGGGAGACATGTAGAGACAGACAGGTAACCAGTCTATCACAGGGAGACATGTAGAGACAGACAGGTAACCAGTCTATCACACAGCTGACATGTAGAGACAGACAGGTAACCAGTCTATCACAGGGCTGACATGTAGAGACAGACAGGTAACCAGTCTATCATATGGCTGACATGTAGAGACAGACAGGTAACCAGTCTATCAAATGGAGACATGTGGAGACAGAGAGGTAACCAGTCTATCACAGGGAGACATGTAGAGACAGACAGGTAACCAGTCTATCCCAGGGAGACATGTAGAGACCGACAGGTAACCAGTCTATCACAGGGGGACATGTAGAGACAGACAGGTAACCAGTCTATCACAGGGCTGACATGTAGAGACAGACAGGTAACCAGTCTATCACAGGGAGACATGTAGAGACAGACAGGTAACCAGTCTATCACAGGGAGACATGTAAAGACAGACAGGTAACCAGTCTATCACAGGGAGACATGTAGAGACCGACAGGTAACCAGTCTATCACAGGGAGACATGTAGAGACAGACAGGTAACCAGTCTATCACAGGGCTGACATGTAGAGACAGACAGGCAACCAGTCTATCACAGGGAGACATGTAGAGACAGACAGGTAACCAGTCTATCACAGGGCTGACATGTAGAGACAGACAGGTAACCAGTCTATCACAGGGAGACATGTAGAGACAGACAGGTAACCAGTCTATCACAGGGCTGACATGTAGAGACAGACAGGCAACCAGTCTATCACAGGGAGACATGTAGAGACAGACAGGTAACCAGTCTATCACAGGGCTGACATGTAGAGACAGACAGGTAACCAGTCTATCACAGGGAGACATGTAGAGACAGACAGGCAACCAGTCTATCACAGGGCTGACATGTAGAGACAGACAGGTAACCAGTCTATCACAGGGCCGACATGTAGAGACAGACAGGTAACCAGTCTATCACAGGGGGACATGTAGAGACAGACAGGTAACCAGTCTATCACAGGGGGACATGTAGAGACAGACAGGTAACCAATCTATCACATGGAGACATGTGGAGACAGACAGGTAACCAGGCTATCACAGGGAGACATGTAGAGACAGACAGGTAACCAGTCTATCACAGGGAGACATGTAGAGACAGACAGGTAACCAGTCTATCACAGGGAGACATGTAGAGACAGACAGGTAACCAGTCTATCACGGGGCCGACATTTAGAGACAGACAGGTAACCAGTCTATCACAGGGAGACATGTAGAGACAGACAGGTAACCAGTCTATCACAGGGCTGACATGTAGAGACAGACAGGTGACCAGTCTATCACAGGGCTGACATGTAGAGAGAGACAGGTGACCAGTCTATCACAGGGCTGACATGTAGAGACAGACAGGTAACCAGTCTATCACAGGCTGACATGTAGAGACAGACAGGTGACCAGTCTATCACAGGGCTGACATGTAGAGACAGACAGGTAACCAGTCTATCACAGGGAGACATGTAGAGACAGACAGGTAACCAGTCTATCACAGGGAGACATGTAGAGACAGACAGGTAACCAGTCTATCACAGGGAGACATGTAGAGACAGACAGGTAACCAGTCTATCACAGGGCTGAAATGTAGAGACAGACAGGCAACCAGTCTATCACAGGGCTGACATGTAGAGACAGACAGGTAACCAGTCTATCACATGGAGACATGTGGAGACAGACAGGTAACCAGTCTATCACAGGGAAACATGTAGAGACAGACAAGTAACCAGTCTATCACAGGGAGACATGTAGAGACCGACAGGTAACCAGTCTATCACAGGGGGACATGTAGAGACAGACAGGTAACCAGTCTATCACAGGGCTGACATGTAGAGACAGACAGGTAACCAGTCTATCACAGGGAGACATGTAGAGACAGACAGGTAACCAGTCTATCACAGGGAGACATGTAGAGACAGACAGGTAACCAGTCTATCACAGGGCTGACATGTAGAGACAGACAGGCAACCAGTCTATCACAGGGCTGACATGTAGAGACAGACAGGTAACCAGTCTATCACAGGGCTGACATGTAGAGACAGACAGGTAACCAGTCTATCATAGGGCTGACATGTAGAGACAGACAGGTAACCAGTCTATCACATGGAGACATGTGGAGACAGACAGGTAACCAGTCTATCACAGGGAGACATGTAGAGACCGACAGGTAACCAGTCTATCACAGGGAGACATGTAGAGACAGACAGGTAACCAGTCTATCACAGGGAGACATGTAGAGACAGACAGGTAACCAGTCTATCACGGGGCCGACATGGAGAGACAGACAGGTAACCAGTCTATCACAGGGAGACATGTAGAGACAGACAGGTAACCAGTCTATCACAGGGGGACATGTAGAGACAAACAGGTAACCAGTCTATCACAGGGAGACATGTAGAGACAGACAGGTAACCAGTATATCACATGGAGACATGTAGACAGACAGGTAACCAGTCTATCACAGGGGGACATGTAGAGACAGACAGGTAACCAGTCTATCACAGGGAGACATGTAGAGACAGACAGGTAACCAGTCTATCACAGGGAGACATGGAGAGACAGACAGGTAACCAGTCTATCACAGGGAGACATGTAAAGACAGACAGGTAACCAGTCTATCACAGGGAGACATGTAGAGACAGACAGGTGACCAGTCTATCACAGGGAGACATGTAGAGACAGACAGGTAACCAGTCTATCACAGGGGGACATGTAGAGACAGACAGGTAACCAGTCTATCACAGGGAGACATGTAGAGACAGATAGGTAACCAGTCTATCACAGGGAGACATGTAGAGACAGACAGGTAACCAGTCTATCACGGGGCCGACATGTAGAGACAGACAGGTAACCAGTCTATCACAGGGAGACATGTAGAGACAGACAGGTAACCAGTCTATCACAGGGGGACATGTAGAGACAGACAGGTAACCAATCTATCACATGGAGACATGTGGAGACAGACAGGTAACCAGTCTATCACAGGGAGACATGTAGAGACAGACAGGTAACCAGTCTATCACAGGGAGACATGTAGAGACAGACAGGTAACCAGTCTATCACAGGGAGACATGTAGAGACAGACAGGTAACCAGTCTATCACGGGGCCGACATTTAGAGACAGACAGGTAACCAGTCTATCACAGGGAGACATGTAGAGACAGACAGGTAACCAGTCTATCACAGGGCTGACATGTAGAGACAGACAGGTGACCAGTCTATCACAGGGCTGACATGTAGAGAGAGACAGGTGACCAGTCTATCACAGGGCTGACATGTAGAGACAGACAGGTAACCAGTCTATCACAGGCTGACATGTAGAGACAGACAGGTGACCAGTCTATCACAGGGCTGACATGTAGAGACAGACAGGTAACCAGTCTATCACAGGGAGACATGTAGAGACAGACAGGTAACCAGTCTATCACAGGGAGACATGTAGAGACAGACAGGTAACCAGTCTATCACAGGGAGACATGTAGAGACAGACAGGTAACCAGTCTATCACAGGGCTGAAATGTAGAGACAGACAGGCAACCAGTCTATCACAGGGCTGACATGTAGAGACAGACAGGTAACCAGTCTATCACATGGAGACATGTGGAGACAGACAGGTAACCAGTCTATCACAGGGAAACATGTAGAGACAGACAAGTAACCAGTCTATCACAGGGAGACATGTAGAGACCGACAGGTAACCAGTCTATCACAGGGGGACATGTAGAGACAGACAGGTAACCAGTCTATCACAGGGCTGACATGTAGAGACAGACAGGTAACCAGTCTATCACAGGGAGACATGTAGAGACAGACAGGTAACCAGTCTATCACAGGGAGACATGTAGAGACAGACAGGTAACCAGTCTATCACAGGGCTGACATGTAGAGACAGACAGGCAACCAGTCTATCACAGGGCTGACATGTAGAGACAGACAGGTAACCAGTCTATCACAGGGCCGACATGTAGAGACAGACAGGTAACCAGTCTATCACAGGGAGACATGTAGAGACAGACAGGTAACCAGTCTATCACAGGGAGACATGTAGCGACAGACAGGTAACCAGTCTATCATGGGGCCGACATGTAGAGACAGACAGGTAACCAGTCTATCACAGGGAGACATGTAGAGACAGACAGGTAACCAGTCTATCACAGGGGGACATCTAGAGACAGACAGGTAACCAGTCTATCACAGGGAGACATGTAGAGACAGACAGGTAACCAGTCTATCACAGGGAGACATGTAGAGACAGACAGGTAACCAGTCTATCACAGGGGGACATGTAGAGACAGACAGGTAACCAGTCTATCACAGGGAGACATGTAGAGACAGACAGGTAACCAGTCTATCACAGGGAGACATGTAGAGACAGACAGGTAACCAGTCTATCACAGGGAGACATGTAGAGACAGACAGGTAACCAGTCTATCACAGGGAGACATGTAAAGACAGACAGGTAACCAGTCTATCACAGGGAGACATGTAGAGACAGACAGGCAACCAGTCTATCACAGGGCTGACATGTAGAGACAGACAGGTAACCAGTCTATCACAGGGCCGACATGTAGAGACAGACAGGTAACCAGTCTATCACAGGGAGACATGTAGAGACAGACAGGTAACCAGTCTATCACAGGGAGACATGTAGAGACAGACAGGTAACCAGTCTATCATGGGGCCGACATGTAGAGACAGACAGGTAACCAGTCTATCACAGGGAGACATGTAGAGACAGACAGGTAACCAGTCTATCACAGGGGGACATGTAGAGACAGACAGGTAACCAGTCTATCACAGGGAGACATGTAGAGACAGACAGGTAACCAGTCTATCACAGGGAGACATGTAGAGACAGACAGGTAACCAGTCTATCACAGGGGGACATGTAGAGACAGACAGGTAACCAGTCTATCACAGGGAGACATGTAGAGACAGACAGGTAACCAGTCTATCACAGGGAGACATGTAGAGACAGACAGGTAACCAGTCTATCACAGGGAGACATGTAAAGACAGACAGGTAACCAGTCTATCACAGGGAGACATGTAGAGACAGACAGGTGACCAGTCTATCACAGGGAGACATGTAGAGACAGACAGGTAACCAGTCTATCACAGGGAGACATGTAGAGACAGACAGGTAACCAGTCTATCACAGGGCTGACATGTAGAGACAGACAGGTAACCAGTCTATCACAGGGAGACATGTAGAGACAGACAGGTAACCAGTCTATCACAGGGAGACATGTACAGACAGACAGGTAACCAGTCTATCACAGGGCTGACATGTAGAGACAGACAGGTAACCAGTCTATCACAGGGCTGACATGTAGAGACAGACAGGTAACCAGTCTATCATAGGGCTGACATGTAGAGACAGACAGGTAACCAGTCTATCACATGGAGACATGTGGAGACAGACACGTAACCAGTCTATCACAGGGAGACATGTAGAGACAGACAGGTAACCAGTCTATCACAGGGAGACATGTAGAGACCGACAGGTAACCAGTCTATCACAGGGGGACATGTAGAGACAGACAGGTAACCAGTCTATCACATGGAGACATGTAGAGACCGACAGGTAACCAGTCTATCACAGGGAGACATGTAGAGACCGACAGGTAACCAGTCTATCACAGGGAGACATGTAGAGACAGACAGGTAACCAGTCTATCACAGGGAGACATGTAGAGACAGACAGGTAACCAGTCTATCACAGGGCCGACATGTAGAGACAGACAGGTAACCAGTCTATCACAGGGAGACATGTAGAGACAGACAGGTAACCAGTCTATCACAGGGGGACATGTAGAGACAGACAGGTAACCAGTCTATCACATGGAGACATGTAGAGACCGACAGGTAACCAGTCTATCACAGGGAGACATGTAGAGACCGACAGGTAACCAGTCTATCACAGGGAGACATGTAGAGACAGACAGGTAACCAGTCTATCACAGGGAGACATGTAGAGACAGACAGGTAACCAGTCTATCACGGGGCCGACATGTAGAGACAGACAGGTAACCAGTCTATCACAGGGAGACATGTAGAGACAGACAGGTAACCAGTCTATCACAGGGGGACATGTAGAGACAGACAGGTAACCAGTCTATCACAGGGAGACATGTAGAGACAGACAGGTAACCAGTCTATCACATGGAGACATGTAGAGACAGACAGGTAACCAGTCTATCACAGGGGGACATGTAGAGACAGACAGGTAACCAGTCTATCACAGGGAGACATGTAGAGACAGACAGGTAACCAGTCTATCACAGGGAGACATGGAGAGACAGACAGGTAACCAGTCTATCACAGGGAGACATGTAAAGACAGACAGGTATCCAGTCTATCA
The DNA here is from genome assembly GCF_963514095.1 of Eutrigla gurnardus. NCBI lineage: Eukaryota > Metazoa > Chordata > Actinopteri > Perciformes > Triglidae > Eutrigla > Eutrigla gurnardus. Next base: position 685,538 of record NC_139925.1, read on the forward strand.
CAGGGAGACATGTAGAGACAGACAGGTGACCAGTCTATCACAGGGAGACATGTAGAGACAGACAGGTAACCAGTCTATCACAGGGGGACATGTAGAGACAGACAGGTAACCAGTCTATCACAGGGAGACATGTAGAGACAGATAGGTAACCAGTCTATCACAGGGAGACATGTAGAGACAGACAGGTAACCAGTCTATCACGGGGCCGACATGTAGAGACAGACAGGTAACCAGTCTATCACAGGGAGACATGTAGAGACAGACAGGTAACCAGTCTATCACAGGGGGACATGTAGAGACAGACAGGTAACCAGTCTATCACAGGGAGACATGTGGAGACAGACAGGTAACCAGTCTATCACAGGGAGACATGTAGAGACAGACAGGTAACCAGTCTATCACAGGGAGACATGTAGAGACAGACAGGTAACCAGTCTATCACAGGGAGACATGTAGAGACAGACAGGTAACCAGTCTATCACGGGGCCGACATTTAGAGACAGACAGGTAACCAGTCTATCACAGGGAGACATGTAGAGACAGACAGGTAACCAGTCTATCACAGGGAGACATGTACAGACAGACAGGTAACCAGTCTATCACAGGGCTGACATGTAGAGACAGACAGGTAACCAGTCTATCACAGGGCTGACATGTAGAGACAGACAGGTAACCAGTCTATCATAGGGCTGACATGTAGAGACAGACAGGTAACCAGTCTATCACAGGGAGACATGTAGAGACAGACAGGTAACCAGTCTATCACAGGGAGACATGTACAGACAGACAGGTAACCAGTCTATCACAGGGCTGACATGTAGAGACAGACAGGTAACCAGTCTATCACAGGGAGACATGTACAGACAGACAGGTAACCAGTCTATCACAGGGCTGACATGTAGAGACAGACAGGTAACCAGTCTATCACAGGGCTGACATGTAGAGACAGACAGGTAACCAGTCTATCATAGGGCTGACATGTAGAGACAGACAGGTAACCAGTCTATCACATGGAGACATGTGGAGACAGACAGGTAACCAGTCTATCACAGGGAGACATGTAGAGACAGACAGGTAACCAGTCTATCACAGGGAGACATGTAGAGACCGACAGGTAACCAGTCTATCACAGGGGGACATGTAGAGACAGACAGGTAACCAGTCTATCACAGGGCTGACATGTAGAGACAGACAGGTAACCAGTCTATCATAGGGCTGACATGTAGAGACAGACAGGTAACCAGTCTATCACAGGGAGACATGTAGAGACAGACAGGTAACCAGTCTATCACAGGGAGACATGTACAGACAGACAGGTAACCAGTCTATCACAGGGCTGACATGTAGAGACAGACAGGTAACCAGTCTATCACAGGGAGACATGTACAGACAGACAGGTAACCAGTCTATCACAGGGCTGACATGTAGAGACAGACAGGTAACCAGTCTATCACAGGGCTGACATGTAGAGACAGACAGGTAACCAGTCTATCATAGGGCTGACATGTAGAGACAGACAGGTAACCAGTCTATCACATGGAGACATGTGGAGACAGACAGGTAACCAGTCTATCACAGGGAGACATGTAGAGACAGACAGGTAACCAGTCTATCACAGGGAGACATGTAGAGACCGACAGGTAACCAGTCTATCACAGGGGGACATGTAGAGACAGACAGGTAACCAGTCTATCACAGGGCTGACATGTAGAGACAGACAGGTAACCAGTCTATCACAGGGCTGACATGTAGAGACAGACAGGCAACCAGTCTATCACAGGGCTGACATGTAGAGACAGACAGGTAACCAGTCTATCACAGGGCCGACATGTAGAGACAGACAGGTAACCAGTCTATCACAGGGAGACATGTAAAGACAGACAGGTAACCAGTCTATCACAGGGAGACATGTAGAGACAGACAGGTGACCAGTCTATCACAGGGAGACATGTAGAGACAGACAGGTAACCAGTCTATCACAGGGAGACATGTAGAGACAGACAGGTAACCAGTCTATCACAGGGCTGACATGTAGAGACAGACAGGTAACCAGTCTATCACATGGAGACATGTGGAGACAGACAGGTAACCAGTCTATCACAGGGAGACATGTAGAGACAGACAGGTAACCAGTCTATCACAGGGAGACATGTAGAGACCGACAGGTAACCAGTCTATCACAGGGGGACATGTAGAGACAGACAGGTAACCAGTCTATCATAGGGCTGACATGTAGAGACAGACAGGTGACCAGTCTATCACAGGGCTGACATGTAGAGACAGACAGGTAACCAGTCTATCACAGGGAGACATGTAGAGACAGACAGGTAACCAGTCTATCACAGGGAGACATGTAGAGACAGACAGGTAACCAGTCTATCACAGGGCTGACATGTAGAGACAGACAGGCAACCAGTCTATCACAGGGCTGACATGTAGAGACAGACAGGTAACCAGTCTATCACAGGGCCGACATGTAGAGACAGACAGGTAACCAGTCTATCACAGGGAGACATGTAGAGACAGACAGGTAACCAGTCTATCACAGGGAGACATGTAGAGACAGACAGGTAACCAGTCTATCATGGGGCCGACATGTAGAGACAGACAGGTAACCAGTCTATCACAGGGAGACATGTAGAGACAGACAGGTAACCAGTCTATCACAGGGGGACATGTAGAGACAGACAGGTAACCAGTCTTTCACAGGGAGACATGTAGAGACAGAGAGGTAACCAGTCTATCACAGGGAGACATGTAGAGACAGACAGGTAACCAGTCTATCACAGGGGGACATGTAGAGACAGACAGGTAACCAGTCTATCACAGGGAGACATGTAGAGACAGACAGGTAACCAGTCTATCACAGGGAGACATGTAGAGACAGACAGGTAACCAGTCTATCACAGGGAGACATGTAAAGACAGACAGGTAACCAGTCTATCACAGGGAGACATGTAGAGACAGACAGGTGACCAGTCTATCACAGGGAGACATGTAGAGACAGACAGGTAACCAGTCTATCACAGGGAGACATGTAGAGACAGACAGGTAACCAGTCTATCACAGGGCTGACATGTAGAGACAGACAGGTAACCAGTCTATCACAGGGAGACATGTAGAGACAGACAGGCAACCAGTCTATCACAGGGCTGACATGTAGAGACAGACAGGTAACCAGTCTATCACAGGGCCGACATGTAGAGACAGACAGGTAACCAGTCTATCACAGGGGGACATGTAGAGACAGACAGGTAACCAGTCTATCACAGGGGGACATGTAGAGACAGACAGGTAACCAGTCTATCACAGGGAGACATGTAGAGACAGACAGGTAACCAGTCTATCACAGGGAGACATGTAGAGACAGACAGGTAACCAGTCTATCACAGGGAGACATGTAAAGACAGACAGGTAACCAGTCTATCACAGGGAGACATGTAGAGACAGACATGTGACCAGTCTATCACAGGGAGACATGTAGAGACAGACAGGTAACCAGTCTATCACAGGGAGACATGTAGAGACAGACAGGTAACCAGTCTATCACAGGGCTGACATGTAGAGACAGACAGGTAACCAGTCTATCACAGGGAGACATGTAGAGACAGACAGGTAACCAGTCTATCACAGGGAGACATGTACAGACAGACAGGTAACCAGTCTATCACACAGCTGACATGTAGAGACAGACAGGTAACCAGTCTATCACAGGGCTGACATGTAGAGACAGACAGGTAACCAGTCTATCATATGGCTGACATGTAGAGACAGACAGGTAACCAGTCTATCAAATGGAGACATGTGGAGACAGACAGGTAACCAGTCTATCACAGGGAGACATGTAGAGACAGACAGGTAACCAGTCTATCACAGGGAGACATGTAGAGACCGACAGGTAACCAGTCTATCACAGGGGGACATGTAGAGACAGACAGGTAACCAGTCTATCACAGGGCTGACATGTAGAGACAGACAGGTAACCAGTCTATCACAGGGAGACATGTAGAGACAGACAGGTAACCAGTCTATCACAGGGAGACATGTAAAGACAGACAGGTAACCAGTCTATCACAGGGAGACATGTAGAGACAGACAGGTAACCAGTCTATCACAGGGAGACATGTAGAGACAGACAGGTAACCAGTCTATCACAGGGCTGACATGTAGAGACAGACAGGCAACCAGTCTATCACAGGGCTGACATGTAGAGACAGACAGGTAACCAGTCTATCACAGGGAGACATGTAGAGACAGACAGGTAACCAGTCTATCACAGGGCTGACATGTAGTGACAGACAGGCAACCAGTCTATCACAGGGCTGACATGTAGAGACAGACAGGTAACCAGTCTATCACAGGGCCGACATGTAGAGACAGACAGGTAACCAGTCTATCACAGGGAGACATGTAGAGATAGACAGGTAACCAGTCTATCATGGGGCCGACATGTAGAGACAGACAGGTAACCAGTCTATCACAGGGAGACATGTAGAGACAGACAGGTAACCAGTCTATCACAGGGGGACATGTAGAGACAGACAGGTAACCAGTCTATCACAGGGAGACATGTAGAGACAGACAGGTAACCAGTCTATCACAGGGAGACATGTAGAGACAGACAGGTAACCAGTCTATCACAGGGGGACATGTAGAGACAGACAGGTAACCAGTCTATCACAGGGAGACATGTAGAGACAGACAGGTAACCAGTCTATCACAGGGAGACATGTAGAGACAGACAGGTAACCAGTCTATCACAGGGAGACATGTAAAGACAGACAGGTAACCAGTCTATCACAGGGAGACATGTAGAGACAGACAGGTGACCAGTCTATCACAGGGAGACATGTAGAGACAGACAGGTAACCAGTCTATCACAGGGAGACATGTAGATACAGACAGGTAACCAGTCTATCACAGGGCTGACATGTAGAGACAGACAGGTAACCAGTCTATCACAGGGAGACATGTAGAGACAGACAGGTAACCAGTCTATCATAGGGCTGACATGTAGAGACAGACAGGTAACCAGTCTATCACATGGAGACATGTGGAGACAGACAGGTAACCAGTCTATCACAGGGAGACATGTAGAGACAGACAGGTAACCAGTCTATCACAGGGAGACATGTAGAGACCGACAGGTAACCAGTCTATCACAGGGGGACATGTAGAGACAGACAGGTAACCAGTCTATCATAGGGCTGACATGTAGAGACAGACAGGTGACCAGTCTATCACAGGGCTGACATGTAGAGACAGACAGGTAACCAGTCTATCACAGGGAGACATGTAGAGACAGACAGGTAACCAGTCTATCACAGGGAGACATGTAGAGACAGACAGGTAACCAGTCTATCACAGGGCTGACATGTAGAGACAGACAGGCAACCAGTCTATCACAGGGCTGACATGTAGAGACAGACAGGTAACCAGTCTATCACAGGGCCGACATGTAGAGACAGACAGGTAACCAGTCTATCACAGGGAGACATGTAGAGACAGACAGGTAACCAGTCTATCACAGGGAGACATGTAGAGACAGACAGGTAACCAGTCTATCATGGGGCCGACATGTAGAGACAGACAGGTAACCAGTCTATCACAGACAGGTAACCAGTCTATCACAGGGAGACATGTAGAGACAGACAGGTAACCAGTCTATCACAGGGGGACATGTAGAGACAGACAGGTAACCAGTCTTTCACAGGGAGACATGTAGAGACAGACAGGTAACCAGTCTATCACAGGGAGACATGTAGAGACAGACAGGTAACCAGTCTATCACAGGGAGACATGTAAAGACAGACAGGTAACCAGTCTATCACAGGGAGACATGTAGAGACAGACAGGTGACCAGTCTATCACAGGGAGACATGTAGAGACAGACATGTGACCAGTCTATCACAGGGAGACATGTAGAGACAGACAGGTAACCAGTCTATCACAGGGAGACATGTAGAGACAGACAGGTAACCAGTCTATCACAGGGCTGACATGTAGAGACAGACAGGTAACCAGTCTATCACAGGGAGACATGTAGAGACAGACAGGTAACCAGTCTATCACAGGGAGACATGTACAGACAGACAGGTAACCAGTCTATCACACAGCTGACATGTAGAGACAGACAGGTAACCAGTCTATCACAGGGCTGACATGTAGAGACAGACAGGTAACCAGTCTATCATATGGCTGACATGTAGAGACAGACAGGTAACCAGTCTATCAAATGGAGACATGTGGAGACAGACAGGTAACCAGTCTATCACAGGGAGACATGTAGAGACAGACAGGTAACCAGTCTATCACAGGGAGACATGTAGAGACCGACAGGTAACCAGTCTATCACAGGGGGACATGTAGAGACAGACAGGTAACCAGTCTATCACAGGGCTGACATGTAGAGACAGACAGGTAACCAGTCTATCACAGGGAGACATGTAGAGACAGACAGGTAACCAGTCTATCACAGGGAGACATGTAAAGACAGACAGGTAACCAGTCTATCACAGGGAGACATGTAGAGACAGACAGGTAACCAGTCTATCACAGGGAGACATGTAGAGACAGACAGGTAACCAGTCTATCACAGGGCTGACATGTAGAGACAGACAGGCAACCAGTCTATCACAGGGCTGACATGTAGAGACAGACAGGTAACCAGTCTATCACAGGGAGACATGTAGAGACAGACAGGTAACCAGTCTATCACAGGGCTGACATGTAGTGACAGACAGGCAACCAGTCTATCACAGGGCTGACATGTAGAGACAGACAGGTAACCAGTCTATCACAGGGCCGACATGTAGAGACAGACAGGTAACCAGTCTATCACAGGGAGACATGTAGAGATAGACAGGTAACCAGTCTATCATGGGGCCGACATGTAGAGACAGACAGGTAACCAGTCTATCACAGGGAGACATGTAGAGACAGACAGGTAACCAGTCTATCACAGGGGGACATGTAGAGACAGACAGGTAACCAGTCTATCACAGGGAGACATGTAGAGACAGACAGGTAACCAGTCTATCACAGGGAGACATGTAGAGACAGACAGGTAACCAGTCTATCACAGGGGGACATGTAGAGACAGACAGGTAACCAGTCTATCACAGGGAGACATGTAGAGACAGACAGGTAACCAGTCTATCACAGGGAGACATGTAGAGACAGACAGGTAACCAGTCTATCACAGGGAGACATGTAAAGACAGACAGGTAACCAGTCTATCACAGGGAGACATGTAGAGACAGACAGGTGACCAGTCTATCACAGGGAGACATGTACAGACAGACAGGTAACCAGTCTATCACACAGCTGACATGTAGAGACAGACAGGTAACCAGTCTATCACAGGGCTGACATGTAGAGACAGACAGGTAACCAGTCTATCATATGGCTGACATGTAGAGACAGACAGGTAACCAGTCTATCAAATGGAGACATGTGGAGACAGACAGGTAACCAGTCTATCACAGGGAGACATGTAGAGACAGACAGGTAACCAGTCTATCACAGGGAGACATGTAGAGACCGACAGGTAACCAGTCTATCACAGGGGGACATGTAGAGACAGACAGGTAACCAGTCTATCACAGGGCTGACATGTAGAGACAGACAGGTAACCAGTCTATCACAGGGAGACATGTAGAGACAGACAGGTAACCAGTCTATCACAGGGAGACATGTAAAGACAGACAGGTAACCAGTCTATCACAGGGAGACATGTAGAGACAGACAGGTAACCAGTCTATCACAGGGAGACATGTAGAGACAGACAGGTAACCAGTCTATCACAGGGCTGACATGTAGAGACAGACAGGCAACCAGTCTATCACAGGGCTGACATGTAGAGACAGACAGGTAACCAGTCTATCACAGGGAGACATGTAGAGACAGACAGGTAACCAGTCTATCACAGGGCTGACATGTAGTGACAGACAGGCAACCAGTCTATCACAGGGCTGACATGTAGAGACAGACAGGTAACCAGTCTATCACAGGGCCGACATGTAGAGACAGACAGGTAACCAGTCTATCACAGGGAGACATGTAGAGATAGACAGGTAACCAGTCTATCATGGGGCCGACATGTAGAGACAGACAGGTAACCAGTCTATCACAGGGAGACATGTAGAGACAGACAGGTAACCAGTCTATCACAGGGGGACATGTAGAGACAGACAGGTAACCAGTCTATCACAGGGAGACATGTAGAGACAGACAGGTAACCAGTCTATCACAGGGAGACATGTAGAGACAGACAGGTAACCAGTCTATCACAGGGGGACATGTAGAGACAGACAGGTAACCAGTCTATCACAGGGAGACATGTAGAGACAGACAGGTAACCAGTCTATCACAGGGAGACATGTAGAGACAGACAGGTAACCAGTCTATCACAGGGAGACATGTAAAGACAGACAGGTAACCAGTCTATCACAGGGAGACATGTAGAGACAGACAGGTGACCAGTCTATCACAGGGAGACATGTAGAGACAGACAGGTAACCAGTCTATCACAGGGAGACATGTAGATACAGACAGGTAACCAGTCTATCACAGGGCTGACATGTAGAGACAGACAGGTAACCAGTCTATCACAGGGAGACATGTAGAGACAGACAGGTAACCAGTCTATCATAGGGCTGACATGTAGAGACAGACAGGTAACCAGTCTATCACATGGAGACATGTGGAGACAGACAGGTAACCAGTCTATCACAGGGAGACATGTAGAGACAGACAGGTAACCAGTCTATCACAGGGAGACATGTAGAGACCGACAGGTAACCAGTCTATCACAGGGGGACATGTAGAGACAGACAGGTAACCAGTCTATCATAGGGCTGACATGTAGAGACAGACAGGTGACCAGTCTATCACAGGGCTGACATGTAGAGACAGACAGGTAACCAGTCTATCACAGGGAGACATGTAGAGACAGACAGGTAACCAGTCTATCACAGGGAGACATGTAGAGACAGACAGGTAACCAGTCTATCACAGGGCTGACATGTAGAGACAGACAGGCAACCAGTCTATCACAGGGCTGACATGTAGAGACAGACAGGTAACCAGTCTATCACAGGGCCGACATGTAGAGACAGACAGGTAACCAGTCTATCACAGGGAGACATGTAGAGACAGACAGGTAACCAGTCTATCACAGGGAGACATGTAGAGACAGACAGGTAACCAGTCTATCATGGGGCCGACATGTAGAGACAGACAGGTAACCAGTCTATCACAGACAGGTAACCAGTCTATCACAGGGAGACATGTAGAGACAGACAGGTAACCAGTCTATCACAGGGGGACATGTAGAGACAGACAGGTAACCAGTCTTTCACAGGGAGACATGTAGAGACAGACAGGTAACCAGTCTATCACAGGGAGACATGTAGAGACAGACAGGTAACCAGTCTATCACAGGGAGACATGTAAAGACAGACAGGTAACCAGTCTATCACAGGGAGACATGTAGAGACAGACAGGTGACCAGTCTATCACAGGGAGACATGTAGAGACAGACAGGTAACCAGTCTATCACAGGGAGACATGTAGAGACAGACAGGTAACCAGTCTATCACAGGGCTGACATGTAGAGACAGACAGGTAACCAGTCTATCACAGGGAGACATGTAGAGACAGACAGGCAACCAGTCTATCACAGGGCTGACATGTAGAGACAGACAGGTAACCAGTCTATCACAGGGCCGACATGTAGAGACAGACAGGTAACCAGTCTATCACAGGGGGACATGTAGAGACAGACAGGTAACCAGTCTATCACAGGGGGACATGTAGAGACAGACAGGTAACCAGTCTATCACAGGGAGACATGTAGAGACAGACAGGTAACCAGTCTATCACAGGGAGACATGTAGAGACAGACAGGTAACCAGTCTATCACAGGGAGACATGTAAAGACAGACAGGTAACCAGTCTATCACAGGGAGACATGTAGAGACAGACATGTGACCAGTCTATCACAGGGAGACATGTAGAGACAGACAGGTAACCAGTCTATCACAGGGAGACATGTAGAGACAGACAGGTAACCAGTCTATCACAGGGCTGACATGTAGAGACAGACAGGTAACCAGTCTATCACAGGGAGACATGTAGAGACAGACAGGTAACCAGTCTATCACAGGGAGACATGTAGAGACAGACAGGTAACCAGTCTATCACACAGCTGACATGTAGAGACAGACAGGTAACCAGTCTATCACAGGGCTGACATGTAGAGACAGACAGGTAACCAGTCTATCACAGGGAGACATGTAGAGACAGACAGGTAACCAGTCTATCATGGGGCCGACATGTAGAGACAGACAGGTAACCAGTCTATCACAGACAGGTAACCAGTCTATCACAGGGAGACATGTAGAGACAGACAGGTAACCAGTCTATCACAGGGGGACATGTAGAGACAGACAGGTAACCAGTCTTTCACAGGGAGACATGTAGAGACAGACAGGTAACCAGTCTATCACAGGGAGACATGTAGAGACAGACAGGTAACCAGTCTATCACAGGGAGACATGTAAAGACAGACAGGTAACCAGTCTATCACAGGGAGACATGTAGAGACAGACAGGTGACCAGTCTATCACAGGGAGACATGTAGAGACAGACAGGTAACCAGTCTATCACAGGGAGACATGTAGAGACAGACAGGTAACCAGTCTATCACAGGGCTGACATGTAGAGACAGACAGGTAACCAGTCTATCACAGGGAGACATGTAGAGACAGACAGGCAACCAGTCTATCACAGGGCTGACATGTAGAGACAGACAGGTAACCAGTCTATCACAGGGCCGACATGTAGAGACAGACAGGTAACCAGTCTATCACAGGGGGACATGTAGAGACAGACAGGTAACCAGTCTATCACAGGGGGACATGTAGAGACAGACAGGTAACCAGTCTATCACAGGGAGACATGTAGAGACAGACAGGTAACCAGTCTATCACAGGGAGACATGTAGAGACAGACAGGTAACCAGTCTATCACAGGGAGACATGTAAAGACAGACAGGTAACCAGTCTATCACAGGGAGACATGTAGAGACAGACATGTGACCAGTCTATCACAGGGAGACATGTAGAGACAGACAGGTAACCAGTCTATCACAGGGAGACATGTAGAGACAGACAGGTAACCAGTCTATCACAGGGCTGACATGTAGAGACAGACAGGTAACCAGTCTATCACAGGGAGACATGTAGAGACAGACAGGTAACCAGTCTATCACAGGGAGACATGTAGAGACAGACAGGTAACCAGTCTATCACACAGCTGACATGTAGAGACAGACAGGTAACCAGTCTATCACAGGGCTGACATGTAGAGACAGACAGGTAACCAGTCTATCATATGGCTGACATGTAGAGACAGACAGGTAACCAGTCTATCAAATGGAGACATGTGGAGACAGAGAGGTAACCAGTCTATCACAGGGAGACATGTAGAGACAGACAGGTAACCAGTCTATCCCAGGGAGACATGTAGAGACCGACAGGTAACCAGTCTATCACAGGGGGACATGTAGAGACAGACAGGTAACCAGTCTATCACAGGGCTGACATGTAGAGACAGACAGGTAACCAGTCTATCACAGGGAGACATGTAGAGACAGACAGGTAACCAGTCTATCACAGGGAGACATGTAAAGACAGACAGGTAACCAGTCTATCACAGGGAGACATGTAGAGACCGACAGGTAACCAGTCTATCACAGGGAGACATGTAGAGACAGACAGGTAACCAGTCTATCACAGGGCTGACATGTAGAGACAGACAGGCAACCAGTCTATCACAGGGAGACATGTAGAGACAGACAGGTAACCAGTCTATCACAGGGCTGACATGTAGAGACAGACAGGTAACCAGTCTATCACAGGGAGACATGTAGAGACAGACAGGTAACCAGTCTATCACAGGGCTGACATGTAGAGACAGACAGGCAACCAGTCTATCACAGGGAGACATGTAGAGACAGACAGGTAACCAGTCTATCACAGGGCTGACATGTAGAGACAGACAGGTAACCAGTCTATCACAGGGAGACATGTAGAGACAGACAGGCAACCAGTCTATCACAGGGCTGACATGTAGAGACAGACAGGTAACCAGTCTATCACAGGGCCGACATGTAGAGACAGACAGGTAACCAGTCTATCACAGGGGGACATGTAGAGACAGACAGGTAACCAGTCTATCACAGGGGGACATGTAGAGACAGACAGGTAACCAGTCTATCACAGGGAGACATGTAGAGACAGACAGGTAACCAGTCTATCACAGGGAGACATGTAGAGACAGACAGGTAACCAGTCTATCACAGGGAGACATGTAAAGACAGACAGGTAACCAGTCTATCACAGGGAGACATGTAGAGACAGACATGTGACCAGTCTATCACAGGGAGACATGTAGAGACAGACAGGTAACCAGTCTATCACAGGGAGACATGTAGAGACAGACAGGTAACCAGTCTATCACAGGGCTGACATGTAGAGACAGACAGGTAACCAGTCTATCACAGGGAGACATGTAGAGACAGACAGGTAACCAGTCTATCACAGGGAGACATGTAGAGACAGACAGGTAACCAGTCTATCACACAGCTGACATGTAGAGACAGACAGGTAACCAGTCTATCACAGGGCTGACATGTAGAGACAGACAGGTAACCAGTCTATCATATGGCTGACATGTAGAGACAGACAGGTAACCAGTCTATCAAATGGAGACATGTGGAGACAGAGAGGTAACCAGTCTATCACAGGGAGACATGTAGAGACAGACAGGTAACCAGTCTATCCCAGGGAGACATGTAGAGACCGACAGGTAACCAGTCTATCACAGGGGGACATGTAGAGACAGACAGGTAACCAGTCTATCACAGGGCTGACATGTAGAGACAGACAGGTAACCAGTCTATCACAGGGAGACATGTAGAGACAGACAGGTAACCAGTCTATCACAGGGAGACATGTAAAGACAGACAGGTAACCAGTCTATCACAGGGAGACATGTAGAGACAGACAGGTAACCAGTCTATCACAGGGAGACATGTAGAGACAGACAGGTAACCAGTCTATCACAGGGCTGACATGTAGAGACAGACAGGCAACCAGTCTATCACAGGGAGACATGTAGAGACAGACAGGTAACCAGTCTATCACAGGGCTGACATGTAGAGACAGACAGGTAACCAGTCTATCACAGGGAGACATGTAGAGACAGACAGGTAACCAGTCTATCACAGGGCTGACATGTAGAGACAGACAGGCAACCAGTCTATCACAGGGCTGACATGTAGAGACAGACAGGTAACCAGTCTATCACAGGGCCGACATGTAGAGACAGACAGGTAACCAGTCTATCACAGGGAGACATGTAGAGACAGACAGGTAACCAGTCTATCACAGGGAGACATGTAGAGACAGACAGGTAACCAGTCTATCATGGGGCCGACATGTAGAGACAGACAGGTAACCAGTCTATCACAGGGGGACATGTAGAGACAGACAGGTAACCAGTCTATCACAGGGAGACATGTAGAGACAGACAGGTAACCAGTCTATCACAGGGGGACATGTAGAGACAGACAGGTAACCAGTCTATCACAGGGAGACATGTAGAGACAGACAGGTAACCAGTCTATCACAGGGAGACATGTAGAGACAGACAGGTAAGCAGTCTATCACAGGGAGACATGTAAAGACAGACAGGTAACCAGTCTATCACAGGGAGACATGTAGAGACAGACAGGTGACCAGTCTATCACAGGGAGACATGTAGAGACAGACAGGTAACCAGTCTATCACAGGGAGACATGTAGAGACAGACAGGTAACCAGTCTATCACAGGGCTGACATGTAGAGACAGACAGGTAACCAGTCTATCACAGGGAGACATGTAGAGACAGACAGGTAACCAGTCTATCACAGGGAGACATGTACAGACAGACAGGTAACCAGTCTATCACAGGGCTGACATGTAGAGACAGACAGGTAACCAGTCTATCACAGGGCTGACATGTAGAGACAGACAGGTAACCAGTCTATCATAGGGCTGACATGTAGAGACAGACAGGTAACCAGTCTATCACATGGAGACATGTGGAGACAGACAGGTAACCAGTCTATCACAGGGAGACATGTAGAGACAGACAGGTAACCAGTCTATCACAGGGAGACATGTAGAGACCGACAGGTAACCAGTCTATCACAGGGGGACATGTAGAGACAGACAGGTAACCAGTCTATCACAGGGCTGACATGTAGAGACAGACAGGTAACCAGTCTATCACAGGGAGACATGTAGAGACAGACAGGTAACCAGTCTATCACAGGGAGACATGTAAAGACAGACAGGTAACCAGTCTATCACAGGGAGACATGTAGAGACAGACAGGTAACCAGTCTATCACAGGGAGACATGTAGAGACAGACAGGTAACCAGTCTATCACAGGGCTGACATGTAGAGACAGACAGGCAACCAGTCTATCACAGGGAGACATGTAGAGACAGACAGGTAACCAGTCTATCACAGGGCTGACATGTAGAGACAGACAGGTAACCAGTCTATCACAGGGAGACATGTAGAGACAGACAGGTAACCAGTCTATCACAGGGCTGACATGTAGAGACAGACAGGCAACCAGTCTATCACAGGGCTGACATGTAGAGACAGACAGGTAACCATTCTATCACAGGGCCGACATGTAGAGACAGACAGGTAACCAGTCTATCACAGGGAGACATGTAGAGACAGACAGGTAACCAGTCTATCACAGGGAGACATGTAGAGACAGACAGGTAACCAGTCTATCATGGGGCCGACATGTAGAGACAGACAGGTAACCAGTCTATCACAGGGGGACATGTAGAGACAGACAGGTAACCAGTCTATCACAGGGAGACATGTAGAGACAGACAGGTAACCAGTCTATCACAGGGAGACATGTAGAGACAGACAGGTAACCAGTCTATCACAGGGAGACATGTAAAGACAGACAGGTAACCAGTCTATCACAGGGAGACATGTAGAGAGAGACAGGTGACCAGTCTATCACAGGGAGACATGTAGAGACAGACAGGTAACTAGTCTATCACAGGGAGACATGTAGAGACAGACAGGTAACCAGTCTATCACAGGGCTGACATGTAGAGACAGACAGGTAACCAGTCTATCACAGGGAGACATGTAGAGACAAACAGGTAACCAGTCTATCACAGGGAGACATGTACAGACAGACAGGTAACCAGTCTATCACAGGGCTGACATGTAGAGACAGACAGGTAACCAGTCTATCACAGGGCTGACATGTAGAGACAGACAGGTAACCAGTCTATCATAGGGCTGACATGTAGAGACAGACAGGTAACCAGTCTATCACAGGGGGACATGTAGAGACAGACAGGTAACCAGTCTATCACAGGGAGACATGTAGAGACAGACAGGTAACCAGTCTATCACAGGGAGACATGTAGAGACAGACAGGTAACCAGTCTATCACAGGGGGACATGTAGAGACAGACAGGTAACCAGTCTATCACAGGGAGACATGTAGAGACAGACAGGTAACCAGTCTATCACAGGGAGACATGTAGAGACAGACAGGTAACCAGTCTATCACAGGGAGACATGTAAAGACAGACAGGTAACCAGTCTATCACAGGGAGACATGTAGAGACAGACAGGTAACCAGTCTATCACAGGGCTGACATGTAGAGACAGACAGGCAACCAGTCTATCACAGGGAGACATGTAGAGACAGACAGGTAACCAGTCTATCACAGGGCTGACATGTAGAGACAGACAGGTAACCAGTCTATCACAGGGAGACATGTAGAGACAGACAGGTAACCAGTCTATCACAGGGCTGACATGTAGAGACAGACAGGCAACCAGTCTATCACAGGGCTGACATGTAGAGACAGACAGGTAACCAGTCTATCACAGGGCCGACATGTAGAGACAGACAGGTAACCAGTCTATCATAGGGCTGACATGTAGAGACAGACAGGTAACCAGTCTATCACAGGGGGACATGTAGAGACAGACAGGTAACCAGTCTATCACAGGGAGACATGTAGAGACAGACAGGTAACCAGTCTATCACAGGGAGACATGTAGAGACAGACAGGTAACCAGTCTATCACAGGGGGACATGTAGAGACAGACAGGTAACCAGTCTATCACAGGGAGACATGTAGAGACAGACAGGTAACCAGTCTATCACAGGGAGACATGTAGAGACAGACAGGTAACCAGTCTATCACAGGGAGACATGTAAAGACAGACAGGTAACCAGTCTATCACAGGGAGACATGTAGAGACAGACAGGTGACCAGTCTATCACAGGGAGACATGTAGAGACAGACAGGTAACCAGTCTATCACAGGGAGACATGTAGAGACAGACAGGTAACCAGTCTATCACAGGGCTGACATGTAGAGACAGACAGGTAACCAGTCTATCACAGGGAGACATGTAGAGACAGACAGGTAACCAGTCTATCACAGGGAGACATGTACAGACAGACAGGTAACCAGTCTATCACAGGGCTGACATGTAGAGACAGACAGGTAACCAGTCTATCACAGGGCTGACATGTAGAGACAGACAGGTAACCAGTCTATCATAGGGCTGACATGTAGAGACAGACGGGTAACCAGTCTATCACATGGAGACATGTGGAGACAGACAGGTAACCAGTCAATCACAGGGAGACATGTAGAGACAGACAGGTAACCAGTCTATCACAGGGAGACATGTAGAGACCGACAGGTAACCAGTCTATCACAGGGGGACATGTAGAGACAGACAGGTAACCAGTCTATCACAGGGCTGACATGTAGAGACAGACAGGTAACCAGTCTATCACAGGGAGACATGTAGAGACAGACAGGTAACCAGTCTATCACAGGGAGACATGTAAAGACAGACAGGTAACCAGTCTATCACAGGGCTGACATGTAGAGACAGACAGGTAACCAGTCTATCACAGGGCTGACATGTAGAGACAGACAGGTAACCAGTCTATCACAGGGAGACATGTAGAGACAGACAGGTAACCAGTCTATCACAGGGAGACATGTAGAGACAGACAGGTAACCAGTCTATCACAGGGCTGACATGTAGAGACAGACAGGCAACCAGTCTATCACAGGGCTGACATGTAGAGACAGACAGGTAACCAGTCTATCACAGGGCCGACATGTAGAGACAGACAGGTAACCAGTCTATCACAGGGAGACATGTAGAGACAGACAGGTAACCAGTCTATCACAGGGAGACATGTAGAGACAGACAGGTAACCAGTCTATCATGGGGCCGACATGTAGAGACAGACAGGTAACCAGTCTATCACAGGGAGACATGTAGAGACAGACAGGTAACCAGTCTATCACAGGGGGACATGTAGAGACAGACAGGTAACCAGTCTATCACAGGGAGACATGTAGAGACAGACAGGTAACCAGTCTATCACAGGGGGACATGTAGAGACAGACAGGTAACCAGTCTATCACAGGGAGACATGTAGAGACAGACAGGTAACCAGTCTATCACAGGGAGACATGTAGAGACAGACAGGTAACCAGTCTATCACAGGGAGACATGTAAAGACAGACAGGTAACCAGTCTATCACAGGGAGACATGTAGAGACAGACAGGTGACCAGTCTATCACAGGGAGACATGTAGAGACAGACAGGTAACCAGTCTATCACAGGGAGACATGTAGAGACAGACAGGTAACCAGTCTATCACAGGGCTGACATGTAGAGACAGACAGGTAACCAGTCTATCACAGGGAGACATGTAGAGACAGACAGGTAACCAGTCTATCACAGGGAGACATGTACAGACAGACAGGTAACCAGTCTATCACAGGGCTGACATGTAGAGACAGACAGGTAACCAGTCTATCACAGGGCTGACATGTAGAGACAGACAGGTAACCAGTCTATCATAGGGCTGACATGTAGAGACAGACAGGTAACCAGTCTATCACATGGAGACATGTGGAGACAGACAGGTAACCAGTCTATCACAGGGAGACATGTAGAGACAGACAGGTAACCAGTCTATCACAGGGAGACATGTAGAGACCGACAGGTAACCAGTCTATCACAGGGGGACATGTAGAGACAGACAGGTAACCAGTCTATCACAGGGCTGACATGTAGAGACAGACAGGTAACCAGTCTATCACAGGGAGACATGTAGAGACAGACAGGTAACCAGTCTATCACAGGGAGACATGTAAAGACAGACAGGTAACCAGTCTATCAAAGGGAGACATGTAGAGACAGACAGGTAACCAGTCTATCACAGGGAGACATGTAGAGACAGACAGGTAACCAGTCTATCACAGGGCTGACATGTAGAGACAGACAGGCAACCAGTCTATCACAGGGAGACATGTAGAGACAGACAGGTAACCAGTCTATCACAGGGCTGACATGTAGAGACAGACAGGTAACCAGTCTATCACAGGGAGACATGTAGAGACAGACAGGTAACCAGTCTATCACAGGGCTGACATGTAGAGACAGACAGGCAACCAGTCTATCACAGGGCTGACATGTAGAGACAGACAGGTAACCAGTCTATCACAGGGCCGACATGTAGAGACAGACAGGTAACCAGTCTATCACAGGGAGACATGTAGAGACAGACAGGTAACCAGTCTATCACAGGGAGACATGTAGAGACAGACAGGTAACCAGTCTATCATGGGGCCGACATGTAGAGACAGACAGGTAACCAGTCTATCACAGGGGGACATGTAGAGACAGACAGGTAACCAGTCTATCACAGGGAGACATGTAGAGACAGACAGGTAACCAGTCTATCACAGGGAGACATGTAGAGACAGACAGGTAACCAGTCTATCACAGGGAGACATGTAAAGACAGACAGGTAACCAGTCTATCACAGGGAGACATGTAGAGACAGACAGGTGACCAGTCTATCACAGGGAGACATGTAGAGACAGACAGGTAACCAGTCTATCACAGGGAGACATGTAGAGACAGACAGGTAACCAGTCTATCACAGGGCTGACATGTAGAGACAGACAGGTAACCAGTCTATCACAGGGAGACATGTACAGACAGACAGGTAACCAGTCTATCACAGGGAGACATGTACAGACAGACAGGTAACCAGTCTATCACAGGGCTGACATGTAGAGACAGACAGGTAACCAGTCTATCACAGGGCTGACATGTAGAGACAGACAGGTAACCAGTCTATCATAGGGCTGACATGTAGAGACAGACAGGTAACCAGTCTATCACATGGAGACATGTGGAGACAGAAAGGTAACCAGTCTATCACAGGGAGACATGTAGAGACAGACAGGTAACCAGTCTATCACAGGGAGACATGTAGAGACCGACAGGTAACCAGTCTATCACAGGGGGACATGTAGAGACAGACAGGTAACCAGTCTATCACAGGGCTGACATGTAGAGACAGACAGGTAACCAGTCTATCACAGGGAGACATGTAGAGACAGACAGGAAACCAGTCTATCACAGGGAGACATGTAAAGACAGACAGGTAACCAGTCTATCACAGGGCTGACATGTAGAGACAGACAGGTAACCAGTCTATCATAGGGCTGACATGTAGAGACAGACAGGTGACCAGTCTATCACAGGGCTGACATGTAGAGACAGACAGGTAACCAGTCTATCACAGGGAGACATGTAGAGACAGACAGGTAACCAGTCTATCACAGGGAGACATGTAGAGACAGACAGGTAACCAGTCTATCACAGGGCTGACATGTAGAGACAGACAGGCAACCAGTCTATCACAGGGCTGACATGTAGAGACAGACAGGTAACCAGTCTATCACAGGGCCGACATGTAGAGACAGACAGGTAACCAGTCTATCACAGGGGGACATGTAGAGACAGACAGGTAACCAGTCTATCACAGGGAGACATGTAGAGACAGACAGGTAACCAGTCTATCACAGGGAGACATGTAGAGACAGACAGGTAACCAGTCTATCACAGGGAGACATGTAAAGACAGACAGGTAACCAGTCTATCACAGGGAGACATGTAGAGACAGACATGTGACCAGTCTATCACAGGGAGACATGTAGAGACAGACAGGTAACCAGTCTATCACAGGGAGACATGTAGAGACAGACAGGTAACCAGTCTATCACAGGGAGACATGTAGAGACAGACAGGTAACCAGTCTATCACAGGGAGACATGTACAGACAGACAGGTAACCAGTCTATCACACAGCTGACATGTAGAGACAGACAGGTAACCAGTCTATCACAGGGCTGACATGTAGAGACAGACAGGTAACCAGTCTATCATATGGCTGACATGTAGAGACAGACAGGTAACCAGTCTATCAAATGGAGACATGTGGAGACAGACAGGTAACCAGTCTATCACAGGGGGACATGTAGAGACAGACAGGTAACCAGTCTATCACAGGGCTGACATGTAGAGACAGACAGGTAACCAGTCTATCACAGGGAGACATGTAGAGACAGACAGGTAACCAGTCTATCACAGGGAGACATGTAAAGACAGACAGGTAACCAGTCTATCACAGGGAGACATGTAGAGACAGACAGGTAACCAGTCTATCACAGGGAGACATGTAGAGACAGACAGGTAACCAGTCTATCACAGGGCTGACATGTAGAGACAGACAGGCAACCAGTCTATCACAGGGAGACATGTAGAGACAGACAGGTAACCAGTCTATCACAGGGCTGACATGTAGAGACAGACAGGTAACCAGTCTATCACAGGGAGACATGTAGAGACAGACAGGTAACCAGTCTATCACAGGGCTGACATGTAGAGACAGACAGGCAACCAGTCTATCACAGGGCTGACATGTAGAGACAGACAGGTAACCAGTCTATCACAGGGCCGACATGTAGAGACAGACAGGTAACCAGTCTATCACAGGGAGACATGTAGAGACAGACAGGTAACCAGTCTATCACAGGGAGACATGTAGAGACAGACAGGTAACCAGTCTATCATGGGGCCGACATGTAGAGACAGACAGGTAACCAGTCTATCACAGGGAGACATGTAGAGACAGACAGGTAACCAGTCTATCACAAGGGGACATGTAGAGACAGACAGGTAACCAGTCTATCACAGGGAGACATGTAGAGACAGACAGGTAACCAGTCTATCACAGGGAGACATGTAGAGACAGACAGGTAACCAGTCTATCACAGGGGGACATGTAGAGACAGACAGGTAACCAGTCTATCACAGGGAGACATGTAGAGACAGACAGGTAACCAGTCTATCACAGGGAGACATGTAGAGACAGACAGGTAACCAGTCTATCACAGGGAGACATGTAAAGACAGACAGGTAACCAGTCTATCACAGGGAGACATGTAGAGACAGACAGGTGACCAGTCTATCACAGGGAGACATGTAGAGACAGACAGGTAACCAGTCTATCACAGGGAGACATGTAGATACAGACAGGTAACCAGTCTATCACAGGGCTGACATGTAGAGACAGACAGGTAACCAGTCTATCACAGGGAGACATGTAGAGACAGACAGGTAACCAGTCTATCACAGGGAGACATGTACAGACAGACAGGTAACCAGTCTATCACAGGGCTGACATGTAGAGACAGACAGGTAACCAGTCTATCACAGGGCTGACATGTAGAGACAGACAGGTAACCAATCTATCATAGGGCTGACATGTAGAGACAGACAGGTGACCAGTCTATCACAGGGAGACATGTAGAGACAGACAGGTAACCAGTCTATCACAGGGCTGACATGTAGAGACAGACAGGTAACCAGTCTATCACAGGGAGACATGTAGAGACAGACAGGTAACCAGTCTATCACAGGGAGACATGTACAGACAGACAGGTAACCAGTTTATCACAGGGCTGACATGTAGAGACAGACAGGTAACCAGTCTATCACAGGGCTGACATGTAGAGACAGACAGGTAACCAGTCTATCATAGGGCTGACATGTAGAGACAGACAGGTAACCAGTCTATCACATGGAGACATGTGGAGACAGACAGGTAACCAGTCTATCACAGGGAGACATGTAGAGACAGAAAGGTAACCAGTCTATCACAGGGAGACATGTAGAGACCGACAGGTAACCAGTCTATCACAGGGGGACATGTAGAGACAGACAGGTAACCAGTCTATCACAGGGCTGACATGTAGAGACAGACAGGCAACCAGTCTATCACAGGGGGACATGTAGAGACAGACAGGTAACCAGTCTATCACAGGGCAGACATGTAGAGACAGACAGGTAACCAGTCTATCACAGGGAGACATGTAGAGACAGACAGGTAACCAGTCTATCACAGGGCTGACATGTAGAGACAGACAGGCAACCAGTCTATCACAGGGCCGACATGTAGAGACAGACAGGTAACCAGTCTATCACAGGGCCGACATGTAGAGACAGACAGGTAACCAGTCTATCACAGGGCTGACATGTAGAGACAGACAGGTAACCAGTCTATCACAGGGCCGACATGTACAGACAGACAGGTAACCAGTCTATCACAGGGCTGACATGTAGAGACAGACAGGTAACCAGTCTATCACAGGGCTGACATGTAGAGACAGACAGGTAACCAGTCTATCATAGGGCTGACATGTAGAGACAGACAGGTAACCAGTCTATCACATGGAGACATGTGGAGACAGACAGGTAACCAGTCTATCACAGGGAGACATGTAGAGACAGACAGGTAACCAGTCTATCACAGGGAGACATGTAGAGACCGACAGGTAACCAGTCTATCACAGGGGGACATGTAGAGACAGACAGGTAACCAGTCTATCACAGGGCTGACATGTAGAGACAGACAGGCAACCAGTCTATCACAGGGAGACATGTAGAGACAGACAGGTAACCAGTCTATCACAGGGCTGACATGTAGAGACAGACAGGTAACCAGTCTATCACAGGGAGACATGTAGAGACAGACAGGTAACCAGTCTATCACAGGGCTGACATGTAGAGACAGACAGGCAACCAGTCTATCACAGGGCCGACATGTAGAGACAGACAGGTAACCAGTCTATCACAGGGCCGACATGTAGAGACAGACAGGTAACCAGTCTATCACAGGGAGACATGTAGAGACAGACAGGTAACCAGTCTATCACAGGGAGACATGTAGAGACAGACAGGTAACCAGTCTATCATGGGGCCGACATGTAGAGACAGACAGGTAATCAGTCTATCACAGGGAGACATGTAGAGACAGACAGGTAACCAGTCTATCACAGGGGGACATGTAGAGACAGACAGGTAACCAGTCTATCACAGGGAGACATGTAGAGACAGACAGGTAACCAGTCTATCACAGGGAGACATGTAGAGACAGACAGGTAACCAGTCTATCACAGGGGGACATGTAGAGACAGACAGGTAACCAGTCTATCACAGGGAGACATGTAGAGACAGACAGGTAACCAGTCTATCACAGGGAGACATGTAGAGACAGACAGGTAACCAGTCTATCACAGGGAGACATGTAAAGACAGACAGGTAACCAGTCTATCACAGGGAGACATGTAGAGACAGACAGGTGACCAGTCTATCACAGGGAGACATGTAGAGACAGACAGGTAACCAGTCTATCACAGGGAGACATGTAGAGACAGACAGGTAACCAGTCTATCACAGGGCTGACATGTAGAGACAGACAGGTAACCAGTCTATCACAGGGAGACATGTAGAGACAGACAGGTAACCAGTCTATCACAGGGAGACATGTACAGACAGACAGGTAACCAGTCTATCACAGGGCTGACATGTAGAGACAGACAGGTAACCAGTCTATCACAGGGCTGACATGTAGAGACAGACAGGTAACCAGTCTATCATAGGGCTGACATGTAGAGACAGACAGGTAACCAGTCTATCACATGGAGACATGTGGAGACAGACAGGTAACCAGTCTATCACAGGGAGACATGTAGAGACAGACAGGTAACCAGTCTATCACAGGGAGACATGTAGAGACCGACAGGTAACCAGTCTATCACAGGGGGACATGTAGAGACAGACAGGTAACCAGTCTATCACAGGGCTGACATGTAGAGACAGACAGGTAACCAGTCTATCACAGGGAGACATGTAGAGACAGACAGGTAACCAGTCTATCACAGGGCTGACATGTAGAGACAGACAGGCAACCAGTCTATCACAGGGAGACATGTAGAGACAGACAGGTAACCAGTCTTTCACAGGGCTGACATGTAGAGACAGACAGGTAACCAGTCTATCACAGGGAGACATGTAGAGACAGACAGGTAACCAGTCTATCACAGGGCTGACATGTAGAGACAGACAGGCAACCTGTCTATCACAGGGCTGACATGTAGAGACAGACAGGTAACCAGTCTATCACAGGGCCGACATGTAGAGACAGACAGGTAACCAGTCTATCACAGGGAGACATGTAGAGACAGACAGGTAACCAGTCTATCATGGGGCCGACATGTAGAGACAGACAGGTAACCAGTCTATCACAGGGGGACATGTAGAGACAGACAGGTAACCAGTCTATCACAGGGAGACATGTAGAGACAGACAGGTAACCAGTCTATCACAGGGAGACATGTAGAGACAGACAGGTAACCAGTCTATCACAGGGAGACATGTAAAGACAGACAGGTAACCAGTCTATCACAGGGAGACATGTAGAGACAGACAGGTGACCAGTCTATCACAGGGAGACATGTAGAGACAGACAGGTAACCAGTCTATCACAGGGAGACATGTAGAGACAGACAGGTAACCAGTCTATCACAGGGCTGACATGTAGAGACAGACAGGTAACCAGTCTATCACAGGGAGACATGTAGAGACAAACAGGTAACCAGTCTATCACAGGGAGACATGTACAGACAGACAGGTAACCAGTCTATCACAGGGCTGACATGTAGAGACAGACAGGTAACCAGTCTATCACAGGGCTGACATGTAGAGACAGACAGGTAACCAGTCTATCATAGGGCTGACATGTAGAGACAGACAGGTAACCAGTCTATCACATGGAGACATGTGGAGACAGACAGGTAACCAGTCTATCACAGGGAGACATGTAGAGACAGACAGGTAACCAGTCTATCACAGGGAGACATGTAGAGACCGACAGGTAACCAGTCTATCACAGGGGGACATGTAGAGACAGACAGGTAACCAGTCTATCACAGGGCTGACATGTAGAGACAGACAGGTAACCAGTCTATCACAGGGAGACATGTAGAGACAGACAGGTAACCAGTCTATCACAGGGAGACATGTAAAGACAGACAGGTAACCAGTCTATCACAGGGCTGACATGTAGAGACAGACAGGTAACCAGTCTATCATAGGGCTGACATGTAGAGACAGACAGGTGACCAGTCTATCACAGGGCTGACATGTAGAGACAGACAGGTAACCAGTCTATCACAGGGAGACATGTAGAGACAGACAGGTAACCAGTCTATCACAGGGAGACATGTAGAGACAGACAGGTAACCAGTCTATCACAGGGCTGACATGTAGAGACAGACAGGCAACCAGTCTATCACAGGGCTGACATGTAGAGACAGACAGGTAACCAGTCTATCACAGGGCCGACATGTAGAGACAGACAGGTAACCAGTCTATCACAGGGGGACATGTAGAGACAGACAGGTAACCAGTCTATCACAGGGAGACATGTACAGACAGACAGGTAACCAGTCTATCACACAGCTGACATGTAGAGACAGACAGGTAACCAGTCTATCACAGGGCTGACATGTAGAGACAGACAGGTAACCAGTCTATCATATGGCTGACATGTAGAGACAGACAGGTAACCAGTCTATCAAATGGAGACATGTGGAGACAGACAGGTAACCAGTCTATCACAGGGGGACATGTAGAGACAGACAGGTAACCAGTCTATCACAGGGCTGACATGTAGAGACAGACAGGTAACCAGTCTATCACAGGGAGACATGTAGAGACAGACAGGTAACCAGTCTATCACAGGGAGACATGTAAAGACAGACAGGTAACCAGTCTATCACAGGGAGACATGTAGAGACAGACAGGTAACCAGTCTATCACAGGGAGACATGTAGAGACAGACAGGTAACCAGTCTATCACAGGGCTGACATGTAGAGACAGACAGGCAACCAGTCTATCACAGGGAGACATGTAGAGACAGACAGGTAACCAGTCTATCACAGGGCTGACATGTACAGACAGACAGGTAACCAGTCTATCACAGGGAGACATGTAGACACAGACAGGTAACCAGTCTATCACAGGGCTGACATGTAGAGACAGACAGGCAACCAGTCTATCACAGGGCTGACATGTAGAGACAGACAGGTAACCAGTCTATCACAGGGCCGACATGTAGAGACAGACAGATAACCAGTCTATCACAGGGAGACATGTAGAGACAGACAGGTAACCAGTCTATCACAGGGAGACATGTAGAGACAGACAGGTAACCAGTCTATCATGGGGCCGACATGTAGAGACAGACAGGTAACCAGTCTATCACAGGGAGACATGTAGAGACAGACAGGTAACCAGTCTATCACAGGGGGACATGTAGAGACAGACAGGTAACCAGTCTATCACAGGGAGACATGTAGAGACAGACAGGTAACCAGTCTATCACAGGGAGACATGTAGAGACAGACAGGTAACCAGTCTATCACAGGGGGACATGTAGAGACAGACAGGTAACCAGTCTATCACAGGGAGACATGTAGAGACAGACAGGTAACCAGTCTATCACAGGGAGACATGTAGAGACAGACAGGTAACCAGTCTATCACAGGGAGACATGTAAAGACAGACAGGTAACCAGTCTATCACAGGGAGACATGTAGAGACAGACAGGTGACCAGTCTATCACAGGGAGACATGTAGAGACAGACAGGTAACCAGTCTATCACAGGGAGACATGTAGATACAGACAGGTAACCAGTCTATCACAGGGCTGACATGTAGAGACAGACAGGTAACCAGTCTATCACAGGGAGACATGTAGAGACAGACAGGTAACCAGTCTATCACAGGGAGACATGTACAGACAGACAGGTAACCAGTCTATCACAGGGCTGACATGTAGAGACAGACAGGTAACCAGTCTATCACAGGGCTGACATGTAGAGACAGACAGGTAACCAATCTATCATAGGGCTGACATGTAGAGACAGACAGGTGACCAGTCTATCACAGGGAGACATGTAGAGACAGACAGGTAACCAGTCTATCACAGGGCTGACATGTAGAGACAGACAGGTAACCAGTCTATCACAGGGAGACATGTAGAGACAGACAGGTAACCAGTCTATCACAGGGAGACATGTACAGACAGACAGGTAACCAGTCTATCACAGGGCTGACATGTAGAGACAGACAGGTAACCAGTCTATCACAGGGCTGACATGTAGAGACAGACAGGTAACCAGTCTATCATAGGGCTGACATGTAGAGACAGACAGGTAACCAGTCTATCACATGGAGACATGTGGAGACAGACAGGTAACCAGTCTATCACAGGGAGACATGTAGAGACAGACAGGTAACCAGTCTATCACAGGGAGACATGTAGAGACCGACAGGTAACCAGTCTATCACAGGGGGACATGTAGAGACAGACAGGTAACCAGTCTATCACAGGGCTGACATGTAGAGACAGACAGGCAACCAGTCTATCACAGGGAGACATGTAGAGACAGACAGGTAACCAGTCTATCACAGGGCTGACATGTAGAGACAGACAGGTAACCAGTCTATCACAGGGAGACATGTAGAGACAGACAGGTAACCAGTCTATCACAGGGCTGACATGTAGAGACAGACAGGCAACCAGTCTATCACAGGGCCGACATGTAGAGACAGACAGGTAACCAGTCTATCACAGGGCCGACATGTAGAGACAGACAGGTAACCAGTCTATCACAGGGCTGACATGTAGAGACAGACAGGTAACCAGTCTATCACAGGGCCGACATGTACAGACAGACAGGTTACCAGTCTATCACAGGGCTGACATGTAGAGACAGACAGGTAACCAGTCTATCACAGGGCTGACATGTAGAGACAGACAGGTAACCAGTCTATCATAGGGCTGACATGTAGAGACAGACAGGTAACCAGTCTATCACATGGAGACATGTGGAGACAGACAGGTAACCAGTCTATCACAGGGAGACATGTAGAGACAGACAGGTAACCAGTCTATCACAGGGAGACATGTAGAGACCGACAGGTAACCAGTCTATCACAGGGGGACATGTAGAGACAGACAGGTAACCAGTCTATCACAGGGCTGACATGTAGAGACAGACAGGCAACCAGTCTATCACAGGGAGACATGTAGAGACAGACAGGTAACCAGTCTATCACAGGGCTGACATGTAGAGACAGACAGGTAACCAGTCTATCACAGGGAGACATGTAGAGACAGACAGGTAACCAGTCTATCACAGGGCTGACATGTAGAGACAGACAGGCAACCAGTCTATCACAGGGCCGACATGTAGAGACAGACAGGTAACCAGTCTATCACAGGGCCGACATGTAGAGACAGACAGGTAACCAGTCTATCACAGGGAGACATGTAGAGACAGACAGGTAACCAGTCTATCACAGGGAGACATGTAGAGACAGACAGGTAACCAGTCTATCATGGGGCCGACATGTAGAGACAGACAGGTAACCAGTCTATCACAGGGAGACATGTAGAGACAGACAGGTAACCAGTCTATCACAGGGGGACATGTAGAGACAGACAGGTAACCAGTCTATCACATGGAGACATGTAGAGACAGACAGGTAACCAGTCTATCACAGGGAGACATGTAGAGACAGACAGGTAACCAGTCTATCACAGGGGGACATGTAGAGACAGACAGGTAACCAGTCTATCACAGGGAGACATGTAGAGACAGACAGGTAACCAGTCTATCACAGGGAGACATGTAGAGACAGACAGGTAACCAGTCTATCACAGGGAGACATGTAAAGACAGACAGGTAACCAGTCTATCACAGGGAGACATGTAGAGACAGACAGGTGACCAGTCTATCACAGGGAGACATGTAGAGACAGACAGGTAACCAGTCTATCACAGGGAGACATGTAGAGACAGACAGGTCACCAGTCTATCACAGGGCTGACATGTAGAGACAGACAGGCAACCAGTCTATCACAGGGCCGACATGTAGAGACAGACAGGTAACCAGTCTATCACAGGGCCGACATGTAGAGACAGACAGGTAACCAGTCTATCACAGGGAGACATGTAGAGACAGACAGGTAACCAGTCTATCACAGGGAGACATGTAGAGACAGACAGGTAACCAGTCTATCATGGGGCCGACATGTAGAGACAGACAGGTAACCAGTCTATCACAGGGAGACATGTAGAGACAGACAGGTAACCAGTCTATCACAGGGGGACATGTAGAGACAGACAGGTAACCAGTCTATCACAGGGAGACATGTAGAGACAGACAGGTAACCAGTCTATCACAGGGAGACATGTAGAGACAGACAGGTAACCAGTCTATCACAGGGGGACATGTAGAGACAGACAGGTAACCAGTCTATCACAGGGAGACATGTAGAGACAGACAGGTAACCAGTCTATCACAGGGAGACATGTAGAGACAGACAGGTAACCAGTCTATCACAGGGAGACATGTAAAGACAGACAGGTAACCAGTCTATCACAGGGAGACATGTAGAGACAGACAGGTGACCAGTCTATCACAGGGAGACATGTAGAGACAGACAGGTAACCAGTCTATCACAGGGAGACATGTAGAGACAGACAGGTAACCAGTCTATCACAGGGCTGACATGTAGAGACAGACAGGTAACCAGTCTATCACAGGGAGACATGTAGAGACAGACAGGTAACCTGTCTATCACAGGGAGACATGTACAGACAGACAGGTAACCAGTCTATCACAGGGCTGACATGTAGAGACAGACAGGTAACCAGTCTATCACAGGGCTGACATGTAGAGACAGACAGGTAACCAGTCTATCATAGGGCTGACATGTAGAGACAGACAGGTAACCAGTCTATCACATGGAGACATGTGGAGACAGACAGGTAACCAGTCTATCACAGGGAGACATGTAGAGACAGACAGGTAACCAGTCTATCACAGGGAGACATGTAGAGACCGACAGGTAACCAGTCTATCACAGGGGGACATGTAGAGACAGACAGGTAACCAGTCTATCACAGGGCTGACATGTAGAGACAGACAGGTAACCAGTCTATCACAGGGAGACATGTAGAGACAGACAGGTAACCAGTCTATCACAGGGAGACATGTAAAGACAGACAGGTAACCAGTCTATCACAGGGCTGACATGTAGAGACAGACAGGTAACCAGTCTATCACAGGGCTGACATGTAGAGACAGACAGGTGACCAGTCTATCACAGGGCTGACATGTAGAGACAGACAGGTAACCAGTCTATCACAGGGAGACATGTAGAGACAGACAGGTAACCAGTCTATCACAGGGGGACATGTAGAGACAGACAGGTAACCAGTCTATCACATGGAGACATGTAGAGACAGACAGGTAACCAGTCTATCACAGGGAGACATGTAGAGACAGACAGGTAACCAGTCTATCACAGGGGGACATGTAGAGACAGACAGGTAACCAGTCTATCACAGGGAGACATGTAGAGACAGACAGGTAACCAGTCTATCACAGGGAGACATGTAGAGACAGACAGGTAACCAGTCTATCACAGGGAGACATGTAAAGACAGACAGGTAACCAGTCTATCACAGGGAGACATGTAGAGACAGACAGGTGACCAGTCTATCACAGGGAGACATGTAGAGACAGACAGGTAACCAGTCTATCACAGGGAGACATGTAGAGACAGACAGGTCACCAGTCTATCACAGGGCTGACATGTAGAGACAGACAGGCAACCAGTCTATCACAGGGCCGACATGTAGAGACAGACAGGTAACCAGTCTATCACAGGGCCGACATGTAGAGACAGACAGGTAACCAGTCTATCACAGGGAGACATGTAGAGACAGACAGGTAACCAGTCTATCACAGGGAGACATGTAGAGACAGACAGGTAACCAGTCTATCATGGGGCCGACATGTAGAGACAGACAGGTAACCAGTCTATCACAGGGAGACATGTAGAGACAGACAGGTAACCAGTCTATCACAGGGGGACATGTAGAGACAGACAGGTAACCAGTCTATCACAGGGAGACATGTAGAGACAGACAGGTAACCAGTCTATCACAGGGAGACATGTAGAGACAGACAGGTAACCAGTCTATCACAGGGGGACATGTAGAGACAGACAGGTAACCAGTCTATCACAGGGAGACATGTAGAGACAGACAGGTAACCAGTCTATCACAGGGAGACATGTAGAGACAGACAGGTAACCAGTCTATCACAGGGAGACATGTAAAGACAGACAGGTAACCAGTCTATCACAGGGAGACATGTAGAGACAGACAGGTGACCAGTCTATCACAGGGAGACATGTAGAGACAGACAGGTAACCAGTCTATCACAGGGAGACATGTAGAGACAGACAGGTAACCAGTCTATCACAGGGCTGACATGTAGAGACAGACAGGTAACCAGTCTATCACAGGGAGACATGTAGAGACAGACAGGTAACCTGTCTATCACAGGGAGACATGTACAGACAGACAGGTAACCAGTCTATCACAGGGCTGACATGTAGAGACAGACAGGTAACCAGTCTATCACAGGGCTGACATGTAGAGACAGACAGGTAACCAGTCTATCATAGGGCTGACATGTAGAGACAGACAGGTAACCAGTCTATCACATGGAGACATGTGGAGACAGACAGGTAACCAGTCTATCACAGGGAGACATGTAGAGACAGACAGGTAACCAGTCTATCACAGGGAGACATGTAGAGACCGACAGGTAACCAGTCTATCACAGGGGGACATGTAGAGACAGACAGGTAACCAGTCTATCACAGGGCTGACATGTAGAGACAGACAGGTAACCAGTCTATCACAGGGAGACATGTAGAGACAGACAGGTAACCAGTCTATCACAGGGAGACATGTAAAGACAGACAGGTAACCAGTCTATCACAGGGCTGACATGTAGAGACAGACAGGTAACCAGTCTATCACAGGGCTGACATGTAGAGACAGACAGGTGACCAGTCTATCACAGGGCTGACATGTAGAGACAGACAGGTAACCAGTCTATCACAGGGAGACATGTAGAGACAGACAGGTAACCAGTCTATCACAGGGAGACATGTAGAGACAGACAGGTAACCAGTCTATCACAGGGCTGACATGTAGAGACAGACAGGCAACCAGTCTATCACAGGGCTGACATGTAGAGACAGACAGGTAACCAGTCTATCACAGGGCCGACATGTAGAGACAGACAGGTAACCAGTCTATCACAGGGAGACATGTAGAGACAGACAGGTAACCAGTCTATCACAGGGAGACATGTAGAGACAGACAGGTAACCAGTCTATCACGGGGCCGACATGTAGAGACAGACAGGTAACCAGTCTATCACAGGGAGACATGTAGAGACAGACAGGTAACCAGTCTATCACAGGGGGACATGTAGAGACAGACAGGTAACCAGTCTATCACAGGGAGACATGTAGAGACAGACAGGTAACCAGTCTATCACAGGGGGACATGTAGAGACAGACAGGTAACCAGTCTATCACAGGGAGACATGTAGAGACAGACAGGTAACCAGTCTATCACAGGGAGACATGTAGAGACAGACAGGTAACCAGTCTATCACAGGGAGACATGTAAAGACAGACAGGTAACCAGTCTATCACAGGGAGACATGTAGAGACAGACAGGTGACCAGTCTATCACAGGGAGACATGTAGAGACAGACAGGTAACCAGTCTATCACAGGGAGACATGTAGAGACAGACAGGTAACCAGTCTATCACAGGGCTGACATGTAGAGACAGACAGGTAACCAGTCTATCACAGGGAGACATGTAGAGACAGACAGGTAACCAGTCTATCACAGGGAGACATGTACAGACAGACAGGTAACCAGTCTATCACAGGGCTGACATGTAGAGACAGACAGGTAACCAGTCTATCACAGGGCTGACATGTAGAGACAGACAGGTAACCAGTCTATCATAGGGCTGACATGTAGAGACAGACAGGTAACCAGTCTATCACATGGAGACATGTGGAGACAGACAGGTAACCAGTCTATCACAGGGAGACATGTAGAGACAGACAGGTAACCAGTCTATCACAGGGAGACATGTAGAGACCGACAGGTAACCAGTCTATCACAGGGGGACATGTAGAGACAGACAGGTAACCAGTCTATCACAGGGCTGACATGTAGAGACAGACAGGTAACCAGTCTATCACAGGGAGACATGTAGAGACAGACAGGTAACCAGTCTATCACAGGGAGACATGTAAAGACAGACAGGTAACCAGTCTATCACAGGGAGACATGTAGAGACAGACAGGTAACCAGTCTATCACAGGGAGACATGTAGAGACAGACAGGTAACCAGTCTATCACAGGGCTGACATGTAGAGACAGACAGGCAACCAGTCTATCACAGGGAGACATGTAGAGACAGACAGGTAACCAGTCTATCACAGGGCTGACATGTAGAGACAGACAGGTAACCAGTCTATCACAGGGAGACATGTAGAGACAGACAGGTAACCAGTCTATCACAGGGCTGACATGTAGAGACAGACAGGCAACCAGTCTATCACAGGGCTGACATGTAGAGACAGACAGGTAACCAGTCTATCACAGGGCCGACATGTAGAGACAGACAGGTAACCAGTCTATCACAGGGAGACATGTAGAGACAGACAGGTAACCAGTCTATCACAGGGAGACATGTAGAGACAGACAGGTAACCAGTCTATCATGGGGCCGACATGTAGAGACAGACAGGTAACCAGTCTATCACAGGGGGACATGTAGAGACAGACAGGTAACCAGTCTATCACAGGGAGACATGTAGAGACAGACAGGTAACCAGTCTATCACAGGGAGACATGTAGAGACAGACAGGTAACCAGTCTATCACAGGGAGACATGTAGAGACAGACAGGTGACCAGTCTATCACAGGGAGACATGTAGAGACAGACAGGTAACCAGTCTATCACAGGGAGACATGTAGAGACAGACAGGTAACCAGTCTATCACAGGGCTGACATGTAGAGACAGACAGGTAACCAGTCTATCACAGGGAGACATGTAGAGACAGACAGGTAACCAGTCTATCACAGGGAGACATGTACAGACAGACATGTAACCAGTCTATCACAGGGCTGACATGTAGAGACAGACAGGTAACCAGTCTATCACAGGGCTGACATGTAGAGACAGACAGGTAACCAGTCTATCACAGGGCTGACATGTAGAGACAGACAGGTAACCAGTCTATCACAGGGAGACATGTAGAGACAGACAGGTGACCAGTCTATCACAGGGAGACATGTAGAGACAGACAGGTAACCAGTCTATCACAGGGAGACATGTAGAGACAGACAGGTAACCAGTCTATCACAGGGCTGACATGTAGAGACAGACAGGTAACCAGTCTATCACAGGGAGACATGTAGAGACAGACAGGTAACCAGTCTATCACAGGGAGACATGTACAGACAGACATGTAACCAGTCTATCACAGGGCTGACATGTAGAGACAGACAGGTAACCAGTCTATCACAGGGCTGACATGTAGAGACAGACAGGTGACCAGTCTATCACAGGGCTGACATGTAGAGACAGACAGGTAACCAGTCTATCACAGGGAGACATGTAGAGACAGACAGGTAACCAGTCTATCACAGGGAGACATGTAGAGACAGACAGGTAACCAGTCTATCACAGGGAGACATGTACAGACAGACAGGTAACCAGTCTATCACAGGGCTGACATGTAGAGACAGACAGGTAACCAGTCTATCACAGGGCTGACATGTAGAGACAGACAGGTAACCAGTCTATCACATGGAGACATGTGGAGACAGACAGGTAACCAGTCTATCACAGGGAGACATGTAGAGACAGACAGGTAACCAGTCTATCACAGGGAGACATGTAGAGACCGACAGGTAACCAGTCTATCACAGGGGGACATGTAGAGACAGACAGGTAACCAGTCTATCACAGGGCTGACATGTAGAGACAGACAGGTAACCAGTCTATCACAGGGAGACATGTAGAGACAGACAGGTAACCAGTCTATCACAGGGAGACATGTAAAGACAGACAGGTAACCAGTCTATCACAGGGAGACATGTAGAGACAGACAGGTAACCAGTCTATCACAGGGAGACATGTAGAGACAGACAGGTAACCAGTCTATCACAGGGCTGACATGTAGAGACAGACAGGCAACCAGTCTATCACAGGGAGACATGTAGAGACAGACAGGTAACCAGTCTATCACAGGGCTGACATGTAGAGACAGACAGGTAACCAGTCTATCACAGGGAGACATGTAGAGACAGACAGGTAACCAGTCTATCACAGGGCTGACATGTAGAGACAGACAGGCAACCAGTCTATCACAGGGAGACATGTAGAGACAGACAGGTAACCAGTCTATCACAGGGCTGACATGTAGAGACAGACAGGTAACCAGTCTATCACAGGGAGACATGTAGAGACAGACAGGTAACCAGTCTATCACAGGGCTGACATGTAGAGACAGACAGGCAACCAGTCTATCACAGGGCTGACATGTAGAGACAGACAGGTAACCAGTCTATCACAGGGCCGACATGTAGAGACAGACAGGTAACCAGTCTATCACAGGGAGACATGTAGAGACAGACAGGTAACCAGTCTATCACAGGGAGACATGTAGAGACAGACAGGTAACCAGTCTATCATGGGGCCGACATGTAGAGACAGACAGGTAACCAGTCTATCACAGGGGGACATGTAGAGACAGACAGGTAACCAGTCTATCACAGGGAGACATGTAGAGACAGACAGGTAACCAGTCTATCACAGGGAGACATGTAGAGACAGACAGGTAACCAGTCTATCACAGGGAGACATGTAGAGACAGACAGGTAACCAGTCTATCACAGGGAGACATGTAGAGACAGACAGGTAACCAGTCTATCACAGGGCTGACATGTAGAGACAGACAGGTAACCAGTCTATCACAGGGAGACATGTAGAGACAGACAGGTAACCAGTCTATCACAGGGAGACATGTACAGACAGACATGTAACCAGTCTATCACAGGGCTGACATGTACAGACAGACAGGTAACCAGTCTATCACAGGGCTGACATGTAGAGACAGACAGGTAACCAGTCTATCATAGGGCTGACATGTAGAGACAGACAGGTAACCAGTCTATCACATGGAGACATGTGGAGACAGACAGGTAACCAGTCTATCACAGGGAGACATGTAGAGACAGACAGGTAACCAGTCTATCACAGGGAGACATGTAGAGACCGACAGGTAACCAGTCTATCACAGGGGGACATGTAGAGACAGACAGGTAACCAGTCTATCACAGGGCTGACATGTAGAGACAGACAGGTAACCAGTCTATCACAGGGAGACATGTAGAGACAGACAGGTAACCAGTCTATCACAGGGAGACATGTAAAGACAGACAGGTAACCAGTCTATCACAGGGCTGACATGTAGAGACAGACAGGTAACCAGTCTATCATAGGGCTGACATGTAGAGACAGACAGGTGACCAGTCTATCACAGGGCTGACATGTAGAGACAGACAGGTAACCAGTCTATCACAGGGAGACATGTAGAGACAGACAGGTAACCAGTCTATCACAGGGAGACATGTAGAGACAGACAGGTAACCAGTCTATCACAGGGAGACATGTACAGACAGACAGGTAACCAGTCTATCACAGGGCTGACATGTAGAGACAGACAGGTAACCAGTCTATCACAGGGCTGACATGTAGAGACAGACAGGTAACCAGTCTATCATAGGGCTGACATGTAGAGACAGACAGGTAACCAGTCTATCACATGGAGACATGTGGAGACAGACAGGTAACCAGTCTATCACAGGGAGACATGTAGAGACAGACAGGTAACCAGTCTATCACAGGGAGACATGTAGAGACCGACAGGTAACCAGTCTATCACAGGGGGACATGTAGAGACAGACAGGTAACCAGTCTATCACAGGGCTGACATGTAGAGACAGACAGGTAACCAGTCTATCACAGGGAGACATGTAGAGACAGACAGGTAACCAGTCTATCACAGGGAGACATGTAAAGACAGACAGGTAACCAGTCTATCACAGGGAGACATGTAGAGACAGACAGGTAACCAGTCTATCACAGGGAGACATGTAGAGACAGACAGGTAACCAGTCTATCACAGGGCTGACATGTAGAGACAGACAGGCAACCAGTCTATCACAGGGAGACATGTAGAGACAGACAGGTAACCAGTCTATCACAGGGCTGACATGTAGAGACAGACAGGTAACCAGTCTATCACAGGGAGACATGTAGAGACAGACAGGTAACCAGTCTATCACAGGGCTGACATGTAGAGACAGACAGGCAACCAGTCTATCACAGGGCTGACATGTAGAGACAGACAGGTAACCAGTCTATCACAGGGCCGACATGTAGAGACAGACAGGTAACCAGTCTATCACAGGGAGACATGTAGAGACAGACAGGTAACCAGTCTATCACAGGGAGACATGTAGAGACAGACAGGTAACCAGTCTATCATGGGGCCGACATGTAGAGACAGACAGGTAACCAGTCTATCACAGGGGGACATGTAGAGACAGACAGGTAACCAGTCTATCACAGGGAGACATGTAGAGACAGACAGGTAACCAGTCTATCACAGGGAGACATGTAGAGACAGACAGGTAACCAGTCTATCACAGGGAGACATGTAGAGACAGACAGGTGACCAGTCTATCACAGGGAGACATGTAGAGACAGACAGGTAACCAGTCTATCACAGGGAGACATGTAGAGACAGACAGGTAACCAGTCTATCACAGGGCTGACATGTAGAGACAGACAGGTAACCAGTCTATCACAGGGAGACATGTAGAGACAGACAGGTAACCAGTCTATCACAGGGAGACATGTACAGACAGACATGTAACCAGTCTATCACAGGGCTGACATGTAGAGACAGACAGGTAACCAGTCTATCACAGGGCTGACATGTAGAGACAGACAGGTAACCAGTCTATCATAGGGCTGACATGTAGAGACAGACAGGTAACCAGTCTATCACATGGAGACATGTGGAGACAGACAGGTAACCAGTCTATCACAGGGAGACATGTAGAGACAGACAGGTAACCAGTCTATCACAGGGAGACATGTAGAGACCGACAGGTAACCAGTCTATCACAGGGGGACATGTAGAGACAGACAGGTAACCAGTCTATCACAGGGCTGACATGTAGAGACAGACAGGTAACCAGTCTATCACAGGGAGACATGTAGAGACAGACAGGTAACCAGTCTATCACAGGGAGACATGTAAAGACAGACAGGTAACCAGTCTATCACAGGGCTGACATGTAGAGACAGACAGGTAACCAGTCTATCATAGGGCTGACATGTAGAGACAGACAGGTGACCAGTCTATCACAGGGCTGACATGTAGAGACAGACAGGTAACCAGTCTATCACAGGGAGACATGTAGAGACAGACAGGTAACCAGTCTATCACAGGGAGACATGTAGAGACAGACAGGTAACCAGTCTATCACAGGGAGACATGTAGAGACAGACAGGTAACCAGTCTATCATGGGGCCGACATGTAGAGACAGACAGGTAACCAGTCTATCACAGGGAGACATGTAGAGACAGACAGGTAACCAGTCTATCACAGGGGGACATGTAGAGACAGACAGGTAACCAGTCTATCACAGGGAGACATGTAGAGACAGACAGGTAACCAGTCTATCACAGGGGGACATGTAGAGACAGACAGGTAACCAGTCTATCACAGGGAGACATGTAGAGACAGACAGGTAACCAGTCTATCACAGGGAGACATGTAGAGACAGACAGGTAACCAGTCTATCACAGGGGGACATGTAGAGACAGACAGGTAACCAGTCTATCACAGGGAGACATGTAGAGACAGACAGGTAACCAGTCTATCACAGGGAGACATGTAGAGACAGACAGGTAACCAGTCTATCACAGGGAGACATGTAAAGACAGACAGGTAACCAGTCTATCACAGGGAGACATGTAGAGACAGACAGGTGACCAGTCTATCACAGGGAGACATGTAGAGACAGACAGGTAACCAGTCTATCACAGGGAGACATGTAGAGACAGACAGGTAACCAGTCTATCACAGGGCTGACATGTAGAGACAGACAGGTAACCAGTCTATCACAGGGAGACATGTAGAGACAGACAGGTAACCAGTCTATCACAGGGAGACATGTACAGACAGACAGGTAACCAGTCTATCACAGGGCTGACATGTAGAGACAGACAGGTAACCAGTCTATCACAGGGCTGACATGTAGAGACAGACAGGTAACCAGTCTATCATAGGGCTGACATGTAGAGACAGACAGGTAACCAGTCTATCACATGGAGACATGTGGAGACAGACAGGTAACCAGTCTATCACAGGGAGACATGTAGAGACAGACAGGTAACCAGTCTATCACAGGGAGACATGTAGAGACCGACAGGTAACCAGTCTATCACAGGGGGACATGTAGAGACAGACAGGTAACCAGTCTATCACAGGGCTGACATGTAGAGACAGACAGGTAACCAGTCTATCACAGGGAGACATGTAGAGACAGACAGGTAACCAGTCTATCACAGGGAGACATGTAAAGACAGACAGGTAACCAGTCTATCACAGGGAGACATGTAGAGACAGACAGGTAACCAGTCTATCACAGGGAGACATGTAGAGACAGACAGGTAACCAGTCTATCACAGGGCTGACATGTAGAGACAGACAGGAAACCAGTCTATCACAGGGAGACATGTAGAGACAGACAGGTAACCAGTCTATCACAGGGCTGACATGTAGAGACAGACAGATAACCAGTCTATCACAGGGAGACATGTAGAGACAGACAGGTAACCAGTCTATCACAGGGCTGACATGTAGAGACAGACAGGCAACCAGTCTATCACAGGGCTGACATGTAGAGACAGACAGGTAACCAGTCTATCACAGGGCCGACATGTAGAGACATACAGGTAACCAGTCTATCACAGGGAGACATGTAGAGACAGACAGGTAACCAGTCTATCACAGGGAGACATGTAGAGACAGACAGGTAACCAGTCTATCATGGGGCCGACATGTAGAGACAGACAGGTAACCAGTCTATCACAGGGAGACATGTAGAGACAGACAGGTAACCAGTCTATCACAGGGAGACATGTAGAGACAGACAGGTAACCAGTCTATCACAGGGGGACATGTAGAGACAGACAGGTAACCAGTCTATCACAGGGAGACATGTAGAGACAGACAGGTAACCAGTCTATCACAGGGAGACATGTAGAGACAGACAGGTAACCAGTCTATCACAGGGAGACATGTAGAGACAGACAGGTAACCAGTCTATCACAGGGAGACATGTAGAGACAGACAGGTAACCAGTCTATCACAGGGAGACATGTAAAGACAGACAGGTAACCAGTCTATCACAGGGAGACATGTAGAGACAGACAGGTGACCAGTCTATCACAGGGAGACATGTAGAGACAGACAGGTAACCAGTCTATCACAGGGAGACATGTAGAGACAGACAGGTAACCAGTCTATCACAGGGCTGACATGTAGAGACAGACAGGTAACCAGTCTATCACAGGGAGACATGTAGAGACAGACAGGTAACCAGTCTATCACAGGGAGACATGTACAGACAGACAGGTAACCAGTCTATCACAGGGCTGACATGTAGAGACAGACAGGTAACCAGTCTATCACAGGGCTGACATATAGAGACAGACAGGTAACCAGTCTATCATAGGGCTGACATGTAGAGACAGACAGGTGACCAGTCTATCACAGGGAGACATGTAGAGACAGACAGGTAACCAGTCTATCACAGGGCTGACATGTAGAGACAGACAGGTAACCAGTCTATCACAGGGAGACATGTAGAGACAGACAGGTAACCAGTCTATCACAGGGAGACATGTACAGACAGACAGGTAACCAGTCTATCACAGGGCTGACATGTAGAGACAGACAGGTAACCAGTCTATCACAGGGCTGACATGTAGAGACAGACAGGTAACCAGTCTATCATAGGGCTGACATGTAGAGACAGACAGGTAACCAGTCTATCACATGGAGACATGTGGAGACAGACAGGTAACCAGTCTATCACAGGGAGACATGTAGAGACAGACAGGTAACCAGTCTATCACAGGGAGACATGTAGAGACCGACAGGTAACCAGTCTATCACAGGGGGACATGTAGAGACAGACAGGTAACCAGTCTATCACAGGGCTGACATGTAGAGACAGACAGGTAACCAGTCTATCACAGGGAGACATGTAGAGACAGACAGGTAACCAGTCTATCACAGGGAGACATGTAAAGACAGACAGGTAACCAGTCTATCACAGGGAGACATGTAGAGACAGACAGGTAACCAGTCTATCACAGGGAGACATGTAGAGACAGACAGGTAACCAGTCTATCACAGGGCTGACATGTAGAGACAGACAGGCAACCAGTCTATCACAGGGAGACATGTAGAGACAGACAGGTAACCAGTCTATCACAGGGCTGACATGTAGAGACAGACAGATAACCAGTCTATCACAGGGAGACATGTAGAGACAGACAGGTAACCAGTCTATCACAGGGCTGACATGTAGAGACAGACAGGCAACCAGTCTATCACAGGGCTGACATGTAGAGACAGACAGGTAACCAGTCTATCACAGGGCCGACATGTAGAGACATACAGGTAACCAGTCTATCACAGGGAGACATGTAGAGACAGACAGGTAACCAGTCTATCACAGGGAGACATGTAGAGACAGACAGGTAACCAGTCTATCATGGGGCCGACATGTAGAGACAGACAGGTAACCAGTCTATCACAGGGAGACATGTAGAGACAGACAGGTAACCAGTCTATCACAGGGAGACATGTAGAGACAGACAGGTAACCAGTCTATCACAGGGGGACATGTAGAGACAGACAGGTAACCAGTCTATCACAGGGAGACATGTAGAGACAGACAGGTAACCAGTCTATCACAGGGAGACATGTAGAGACAGACAGGTAACCAGTCTATCACAGGGAGACATGTAGAGACAGACAGGTAACCAGTCTATCACAGGGAGACATGTACAGACAGACAGGTAACCAGTCTATCACAGGGCTGACATGTAGAGACAGACAGGTAACCAGTCTATCACAGGGCTGACATGTAGAGACAGACAGGTAACCAGTCTATCATAGGGCTGACATGTAGAGACAGACAGGTAACCAGTCTATCACATGGAGACATGTGGAGACAGACAGGTAACCAGTCTATCACAGGGAGACATGTAGAGACAGACAGGTAACCAGTCTATCACAGGGAGACATGTAGAGACCGACAGGTAACCAGTCTATCACAGGGGGACATGTAGAGACAGACAGGTAACCAGTCTATCACAGGGCTGACATGTAGAGACAGACAGGTAACCAGTCTATCACAGGGAGACATGTAGAGACAGACAGGTAACCAGTCTATCACAGGGAGACATGTAAAGACAGACAGGTAACCAGTCTATCACAGGGAGACATGTAGAGACAGACAGGTAACCAGTCTATCACAGGGAGACATGTAGAGACAGACAGGTAACCAGTCTATCACAGGGCTGACATGTAGAGACAGACAGGCAACCAGTCTATCACAGGGAGACATGTAGAGACAGACAGGTAACCAGTCTATCACAGGGCTGACATGTAGAGACAGACAGATAACCAGTCTATCACAGGGAGACATGTAGAGACAGACAGGTAACCAGTCTATCACAGGGCTGACATGTAGAGACAGACAGGCAACCAGTCTATCACAGGGCTGACATGTAGAGACAGACAGGTAACCAGTCTATCACAGGGCCGACATGTAGAGACATACAGGTAACCAGTCTATCACAGGGAGACATGTAGAGACAGACAGGTAACCAGTCTATCACAGGGAGACATGTAGAGACAGACAGGTAACCAGTCTATCATGGGGCCGACATGTAGAGACAGACAGGTAACCAGTCTATCACAGGGAGACATGTAGAGACAGACAGGTAACCAGTCTATCACAGGGAGACATGTAGAGACAGACAGGTAACCAGTCTATCACAGGGGGACATGTAGAGACAGACAGGTAACCAGTCTATCACAGGGAGACATGTAGAGACAGACAGGTAACCAGTCTATCACAGGGAGACATGTAGAGACAGACAGGTAACCAGTCTATCACAGGGAGACATGTAGAGACAGACAGGTAACCAGTCTATCACAGGGAGACATGTAGAGACAGACAGGTAACCAGTCTATCACAGGGAGACATGTAAAGACAGACAGGTAACCAGTCTATCACAGGGAGACATGTAGAGACAGACAGGTGACCAGTCTATCACAGGGAGACATGTAGAGACAGACAGGTAACCAGTCTATCACAGGGAGACATGTAGAGACAGACAGGTAACCAGTCTATCACAGGGCTGACATGTAGAGACAGACAGGTAACCAGTCTATCACAGGGAGACATGTAGAGACAGACAGGTAACCAGTCTATCACAGGGAGACATGTACAGACAGACAGGTAACCAGTCTATCACAGGGCTGACATGTAGAGACAGACAGGTAACCAGTCTATCACAGGGCTGACATATAGAGACAGACAGGTAACCAGTCTATCATAGGGCTGACATG
The DNA here is from genome assembly GCF_963514095.1 of Eutrigla gurnardus. NCBI lineage: Eukaryota > Metazoa > Chordata > Actinopteri > Perciformes > Triglidae > Eutrigla > Eutrigla gurnardus. Next base: position 729,594 of record NC_139925.1, read on the forward strand.
TAGAGACAGACAGGTGACCAGTCTATCACAGGGAGACATGTAGAGACAGACAGGTAACCAGTCTATCACAGGGCTGACATGTAGAGACAGACAGGTAACCAGTCTATCACAGGGAGACATGTAGAGACAGACAGGTAACCAGTCTATCACAGGGAGACATGTACAGACAGACAGGTAACCAGTCTATCACAGGGCTGACATGTAGAGACAGACAGGTAACCAGTCTATCACAGGGCTGACATGTAGAGACAGACAGGTAACCAGTCTATCATAGGGCTGACATGTAGAGACAGACAGGTAACCAGTCTATCACATGGAGACATGTGGAGACAGACAGGTAACCAGTCTATCACAGGGAGACATGTAGAGACAGACAGGTAACCAGTCTATCCCAGGGAGACATGTAGAGACCGACAGGTAACCAGTCTATCACAGGGGGACATGTAGAGACAGACAGGTAACCAGTCTATCACAGGGCTGACATGTAGAGACAGACAGGTAACCAGTCTATCACAGGGAGACATGTAGAGACAGACAGGTAACCAGTCTATCACAGGGAGACATGTAAAGACAGACAGGTAACCAGTCTATCACAGGGAGACATGTAGAGACAGACAGGTAACCAGTCTATCACAGGGAGACATGTAGAGACAGACAGGTAACCAGTCTATCACAGGGCTGACATGTAGAGACAGACAGGCAACCAGTCTATCACAGGGAGACATGTAGAGACAGACAGGTAACCAGTCTATCACAGGGCTGACATGTAGAGACAGACAGATAACCAGTCTATCACAGGGAGACATGTAGAGACAGACAGGTAACCAGTCTATCACAGGGCTGACATGTAGAGACAGACAGGCAACCAGTCTATCACAGGGCTGACATGTAGAGACAGACAGGTAACCAGTCTATCACAGGGCCGACATGTAGAGACATACAGGTAACCAGTCTATCACAGGGAGACATGTAGAGACAGACAGGTAACCAGTCTATCACAGGGAGACATGTAGAGACAGACAGGTAACCAGTCTATCATGGGGCCGACATGTAGAGACAGACAGGTAACCAGTCTATCACAGGGAGACATGTAGAGACAGACAGGTAACCAGTCTATCACAGGGAGACATGTAGAGACAGACAGGTAACCAGTCTATCACAGGGGGACATGTAGAGACAGACAGGTAACCAGTCTATCACAGGGAGACATGTAGAGACAGACAGGTAACCAGTCTATCACAGGGAGACATGTAGAGACAGACAGGTAACCAGTCTATCACAGGGAGACATGTAGAGACAGACAGGTAACCAGTCTATCACAGGGAGACATGTAGAGACAGACAGGTAACCAGTCTATCACAGGGAGACATGTAAAGACAGACAGGTAACCAGTCTATCACAGGGAGACATGTAGAGACAGACAGGTGACCAGTCTATCACAGGGAGACATGTAGAGACAGACAGGTAACCAGTCTATCACAGGGAGACATGTAGAGACAGACAGGTAACCAGTCTATCACAGGGCTGACATGTAGAGACAGACAGGTAACCAGTCTATCACAGGGAGACATGTAGAGACAGACAGGTAACCAGTCTATCACAGGGAGACATGTACAGACAGACAGGTAACCAGTCTATCACAGGGCTGACATGTAGAGACAGACAGGTAACCAGTCTATCACAGGGCTGACATATAGAGACAGACAGGTAACCAGTCTATCATAGGGCTGACATGTAGAGACAGACAGGTGACCAGTCTATCACAGGGAGACATGTAGAGACAGACAGGTAACCAGTCTATCACAGGGCTGACATGTAGAGACAGACAGGTAACCAGTCTATCACAGGGAGACATGTAGAGACAGACAGGTAACCAGTCTATCACAGGGAGACATGTACAGACAGACAGGTAACCAGTCTATCACAGGGCTGACATGTAGAGACAGACAGGTAACCAGTCTATCACAGGGCTGACATGTAGAGACAGACAGGTAACCAGTCTATCATAGGGCTGACATGTAGAGACAGACAGGTAACCAGTCTATCACATGGAGACATGTGGAGACAGACAGGTAACCAGTCTATCACAGGGAGACATGTAGAGACAGACAGGTAACCAGTCTATCACAGGGAGACATGTAGAGACCGACAGGTAACCAGTCTATCACAGGGAGACATGTAGAGACAGACAGGTGACCAGTCTATCACAGGGAGACATGTAGAGACAGACAGGTAACCAGTCTATCACAGGGAGACATGTAGAGACAGACAGGTAACCAGTCTATCACAGGGCTGACATGTAGAGACAGACAGGTAACCAGTCTATCACAGGGAGACATGTAGAGACAGACAGGTAACCAGTCTATCACAGGGAGACATGTACAGACAGACAGGTAACCAGTCTATCACAGGGCTGACATGTAGAGACAGACAGGTAACCAGTCTATCACAGGGCTGACATGTAGAGACAGACAGGTAACCAGTCTATCATAGGGCTGACATGTAGAGACAGACAGGTAACCAGTCTATCACATGGAGACATGTGGAGACAGACAGGTAACCAGTCTATCACAGGGAGACATGTAGAGACAGACAGGTAACCAGTCTATCACAGGGAGACATGTAGAGACCGACAGGTAACCAGTCTATCACAGGGGGACATGTAGAGACAGACAGGTAACCAGTCTATCACAGGGCTGACATGTAGAGACAGACAGGTAACCAGTCTATCACAGGGAGACATGTAGAGACAGACAGGTAACCAGTCTATCACAGGGAGACATGTAAAGACAGACAGGTAACCAGTCTATCACAGGGAGACATGTAGAGACAGACAGGTAACCAGTCTATCACAGGGAGACATGTAGAGACAGACAGGTAACCAGTCTATCACAGGGCTGACATGTAGAGACAGACAGGCAACCAGTCTATCACAGGGAGACATGTAGAGACAGACAGGTAACCAGTCTATCACAGGGCTGACATGTAGAGACAGACAGGTAACCAGTCTATCACAGGGAGACATGTAGAGACAGACAGGTAACCAGTCTATCACAGGGCTGACATGTAGAGACAGACAGGCAACCAGTCTATCACAGGGCTGACATGTAGAGACAGACAGGTAACCAGTCTATCACAGGGCCGACATGTAGAGACAGACAGGTAACCAGTCTATCACAGGGAGACATGTAGAGACAGACAGGTAACCAGTCTATCACAGGGAGACATGTAGAGACAGACAGGTAACCAGTCTATCATGGGGCCGACATGTAGAGACAGACAGGTAACCAGTCTATCACAGGGGGACATGTAGAGACAGACAGGTAACCAGTCTATCACAGGGAGACATGTAGAGACAGACAGGTAACCAGTCTATCACAGGGAGACATGTAGAGACAGACAGGTAACCAGTCTATCACAGGGAGACATGTAGAGACAGACAGGTGACCAGTCTATCACAGGGAGACATGTAGAGACAGACAGGTAACCAGTCTATCACAGGGAGACATGTAGAGACAGACAGGTAACCAGTCTATCACAGGGCTGACATGTAGAGACAGACAGGTAACCAGTCTATCACAGGGAGACATGTAGAGACAGACAGGTAACCAGTCTATCACAGGGAGACATGTACAGACAGACATGTAACCAGTCTATCACAGGGCTGACATGTAGAGACAGACAGGTAACCAGTCTATCACAGGGCTGACATGTAGAGACAGACAGGTAACCAGTCTATCATAGGGCTGACATGTAGAGACAGACAGGTAACCAGTCTATCACATGGAGACATGTGGAGACAGACAGGTAACCAGTCTATCACAGGGAGACATGTAAAGACAGACAGGTAACCAGTCTATCACAGGGAGACATGTAGAGACAGACAGGTAACCAGTCTATCACAGGGAGACATGTAGAGACAGACAGGTAACCAGTCTATCACAGGGCTGACATGTAGAGACAGACAGGCAACCAGTCTATCACAGGGAGACATGTAGAGACAGACAGGTAACCAGTCTATCACAGGGCTGACATGTAGAGACAGACAGGTAACCAGTCTATCACAGGGAGACATGTAGAGACAGACAGGTAACCAGTCTATCACAGGGCTGACATGTAGAGACAGACAGGCAACCAGTCTATCACAGGGCTGACATGTAGAGACAGACAGGTAACCAGTCTATCACAGGGCCGACATGTAGAGACAGACAGGTAACCAGTCTATCACAGGGAGACATGTAGAGACAGACAGGTAACCAGTCTATCACAGGGAGACATGTAGAGACAGACAGGTAACCAGTCTATCATGGGGCCGACATGTAGAGACAGACAGGTAACCAGTCTATCACAGGGGGACATGTAGAGACAGACAGGTAACCAGTCTATCACAGGGAGACATGTAGAGACAGACAGGTAACCAGTCTATCACAGGGAGACATGTAGAGACAGACAGGTAACCAGTCTATCACAGGGAGACATGTAGAGACAGACAGGTGACCAGTCTATCACAGGGAGACATGTAGAGACAGACAGGTAACCAGTCTATCACAGGGAGACATGTAGAGACAGACAGGTAACCAGTCTATCACAGGGCTGACATGTAGAGACAGACAGGTAACCAGTCTATCACAGGGAGACATGTAGAGACAGACAGGTAACCAGTCTATCACAGGGAGACATGTACAGACAGACATGTAACCAGTCTATCACAGGGCTGACATGTAGAGACAGACAGGTAACCAGTCTATCACAGGGCTGACATGTAGAGACAGACAGGTAACCAGTCTATCATAGGGCTGACATGTAGAGACAGACAGGTAACCAGTCTATCACATGGAGACATGTGGAGACAGACAGGTAACCAGTCTATCACAGGGAGACATGTAGAGACAGACAGGTAACCAGTCTATCACAGGGAGACATGTAGAGACCGACAGGTAACCAGTCTATCACAGGGAGACATGTAGAGACAGACAGGTAACCAGTCTATCACAGGGAGACATGTACAGACAGACATGTAACCAGTCTATCACAGGGCTGACATGTAGAGACAGACAGGTAACCAGTCTATCACAGGGCTGACATGTAGAGACAGACAGGTAACCAGTCTATCATAGGGCTGACATGTAGAGACAGACAGGTAACCAGTCTATCACATGGAGACATGTGGAGACAGACAGGTAACCAGTCTATCACAGGGAGACATGTAGAGACAGACAGGTAACCAGTCTATCACAGGGAGACATGTAGAGACCGACAGGTAACCAGTCTATCACAGGGGGACATGTAGAGACAGACAGGTAACCAGTCTATCACAGGGCTGACATGTAGAGACAGACAGGTAACCAGTCTATCACAGGGAGACATGTAGAGACAGACAGGTAACCAGTCTATCACAGGGAGACATGTAAAGACAGACAGGTAACCAGTCTATCACAGGGCTGACATGTAGAGACAGACAGGTAACCAGTCTATCATAGGGCTGACATGTAGAGACAGACAGGTGACCAGTCTATCACAGGGCTGACATGTAGAGACAGACAGGTAACCAGTCTATCACAGGGAGACATGTAGAGACAGACAGGTAACCAGTCTATCACAGGGAGACATGTAGAGACCGACAGGTAACCAGTCTATCACAGGGGGACATGTAGAGACAGACAGGTAACCAGTCTATCACAGGGCTGACATGTAGAGACAGACAGGTAACCAGTCTATCACAGGGAGACATGTAGAGACAGACAGGTAACCAGTCTATCACAGGGAGACATGTAAAGACAGACAGGTAACCAGTCTATCACAGGGCTGACATGTAGAGACAGACAGGTAACCAGTCTATCATAGGGCTGACATGTAGAGACAGACAGGTGACCAGTCTATCACAGGGCTGACATGTAGAGACAGACAGGTAACCAGTCTATCACAGGGAGACATGTAGAGACAGACAGGTAACCAGTCTATCACAGGGAGACATGTAGAGACAGACAGGTAACCAGTCTATCACAGGGAGACATGTAGAGACAGACAGGTAACCAGTCTATCATGGGGCCGACATGTAGAGACAGACAGGTAACCAGTCTATCACAGGGAGACATGTAGAGACAGACAGGTAACCAGTCTATCACAGGGAGACATGTAGAGACAGACAGGTAACCAGTCTATCACAGGGAGACATGTAGAGACAGACAGGTAACCAGTCTATCACAGGGGGACATGTAGAGACAGACAGGTAACCAGTCTATCACAGGGAGACATGTAGAGACAGACAGGTAACCAGTCTATCACAGGGAGACATGTAGAGACAGACAGGTAACCAGTCTATCACAGGGAGACATGTAAAGACAGACAGGTAACCAGTCTATCACAGGGAGACATGTAGAGACAGACAGGTGACCAGTCTATCACAGGGAGACATGTAGAGACAGACAGGTAACCAGTCTATCACAGGGAGACATGTAGAGACAGACAGGTAACCAGTCTATCACAGGGCTGACATGTAGAGACAGACAGGTAACCAGTCTATCACAGGGAGACATGTAGAAACAGACAGGTAACCAGTCTATCACAGGGAGACATGTACAGACAGACAGGTAACCAGTCTATCACAGGGCTGACATGTAGAGACAGACAGGTAACCAGTCTATCACAGGGCTGACATGTAGAGACAGACAGGTAACCAGTCTATCATAGGGCTGACATGTAGAGACAGACAGGTAACCAGTCTATCACATGGAGACAAGTGGAGACAGACAGGTAACCAGTCTATCACAGGGAGACATGTAGAGACAGACAGGTAACCAGTCTATCACAGGGAGACATGTAGAGACCGACAGGTAACCAGTCTATCACAGGGGGACATGTAGAGACAGACAGGTAACCAGTCTATCACAGGGCTGACATGTAGAGACAGACAGGTAACCAGTCTATCACAGGGAGACATGTAGAGACAGACAGGTAACCAGTCTATCACAGGGAGACATGTAAAGACAGACAGGTAACCAGTCTATCACAGGGAGACATGTAGAGACAGACAGGTAACCAGTCTATCACAGGGAGACATGTAGAGACAGACAGGTAACCAGTCTATCACAGGGCTGACATGTAGAGACAGACAGGCAACCAGTCTATCACAGGGAGACATGTAGAGACAGACAGGTAACCAGTCTATCACAGGGCTGACATGTAGAGACAGACAGATAACCAGTCTATCACAGGGAGACATGTAGAGACAGACAGGTAACCAGTCTATCACAGGGCTGACATGTAGAGACAGACAGGCAACCAGTCTATCACAGGGCTGACATGTAGAGACAGACAGGTAACCAGTCTATCACAGGGCCGACATGTAGAGACAGACAGGTAACCAGTCTATCACAGGGAGACATGTAGAGACAGACAGGTAACCAGTCTATCACAGGGAGACATGTAGAGACAGACAGGTAACCAGTCTATCATGGGGCCGACATGTAGAGACAGACAGGTAACCAGTCTATCACAGGGAGACATGTAGAGACAGACAGGTAACCAGTCTATCACAGGGAGACATGTAGAGACAGACAGGTAACCAGTCTATCACAGGGGGACATGTAGAGACAGACAGGTAACCAGTCTATCACAGGGAGACATGTAGAGACAGACAGGTAACCAGTCTATCACAGGGAGACATGTAGAGACAGACAGGTAACCAGTCTATCACAGGGAGACATGTAGAGACAGACAGGTAACCAGTCTATCACAGGGAGACATGTAGAGACAGACAGGTAACCAGTCTATCACAGGGAGACATGTAAAGACAGACAGGTAACCAGTCTATCACAGGGAGACATGTAGAGACAGACAGGTGACCAGTCTATCACAGGGAGACATGTAGAGACAGACAGGTAACCAGTCTATCACAGGGAGACATGTAGAGACAGACAGGTAACCAGTCTATCACAGGGAGACATGTAGAGACAGACAGGTAACCAGTCTATCACAGGGAGACATGTACAGACAGACAGGTAACCAGTCTATCACAGGGCTGACATGTAGAAACAGACAGGTAACCAGTCTATCACAGGGCTGACATATAGAGACAGACAGGTAACCAGTCTATCATAGGGCTGACATGTAGAGACAGACAGGTGACCAGTCTATCACAGGGAGACATGTAGAGACAGACAGGTAACCAGTCTATCACAGGGCTGACATGTAGAGACAGACAGGTAACCAGTCTATCACAGGGAGACATGTAGAGACAGACAGGTAACCAGTCTATCACAGGGAGACATGTACAGACAGACAGGTAACCAGTCTATCACAGGGCTGACATGTAGAGACAGACAGGTAACCAGTCTATCACAGGGCTGACATGTAGAGACAGACAGGTAACCAGTCTATCATAGGGCTGACATGTAGAGACAGACAGGTAACCAGTCTATCACATGGAGACATGTGGAGACAGACAGGTAACCAGTCTATCACAGGGAGACATGTAGAGACAGACAGGTAACCAGTCTATCACAGGGAGACATGTAGAGACCGACAGGTAACCAGTCTATCACAGGGAGACATGTAGAGACCGACAGGTAACCAGTCTATCACAGGGGGACATGTAGAGACAGACAGGCAACCAGTCTATCACAGGGCTGACATGTAGAGACAGACAGGTAACCAGTCTATCACAGGGCCGACATGTAGAGACCGACAGGTAACCAGTCTATCACAGGGCTGACATGTAGAGACAGACAGGTAACCAGTCTATCATAGGGCTGACATGTAGAGACAGACAGGTAACCAGTCTATCACATGGAGACATGTGGAGACAGACAGGTAACCAGTCTATCACAGGGAGACATGTAGAGACAGACAGGTAACCAGTCTATCACAGGGAGACATGTAGAGACAGACAGGTAACCAGTCTATCACAGGGAGACATGTAGAGACCGACAGGTAACCAGTCTATCACAGGGGGACATGTAGAGACAGACAGGCAACCAGTCTATCACAGGGCTGACATGTAGAGACAGACAGGTAACCAGTCTATCACAGGGCCGACATGTAGAGACAGACAGGTAACCAGTCTATCACAGGGAGACATGTAGAGACAGACAGGTAACCAGTCTATCACAGGGAGACATGTAGAGACAGACAGGTAACCAGTCTATCATGGGGCCGACATGTAGAGACAGACAGGTAACCAGTCTATCACAGGGAGACATGTAGAGACAGACAGGTAACCAGTCTATCACAGGGGGACATGTAGAGACAGACAGGTAACCAGTCTATCACAGGGAGACATGTAGAGACAGACAGGTAACCAGTCTATCACAGGGGGACATGTAGAGACAGACAGGTAACCAGTCTATCACAGGGAGACATGTAGAGACAGACAGGTAACCAGTCTATCACAGGGAGACATGTAGAGACAGACAGGTAACCAGTCTATCACAGGGGGACATGTAGAGACAGACAGGTAACCAGTCTATCACAGGGAGACATGTAGAGACAGACAGGTAACCAGTCTATCACAGGGAGACATGTAGAGACAGACAGGTAACCAGTCTATCACAGGGAGACATGTAAAGACAGACAGGTAACCAGTCTATCACAGGGAGACATGTAGAGACAGACAGGTGACCAGTCTATCACAGGGAGACATGTAGAGACAGACAGGTAACCAGTCTATCACAGGGAGACATGTAGAGACAGACAGGTAACCAGTCTATCACAGGGCTGACATGTAGAGACAGACAGGTAACCAGTCTATCACAGGGAGACATGTAGAGACAGACAGGTAACCAGTCTATCACAGGGAGACATGTACAGACAGACAGGTAACCAGTCTATCACAGGGCTGACATGTAGAGACAGACAGGTAACCAGTCTATCACAGGGCTGACATGTAGAGACAGACAGGTAACCAGTCTATCATAGGGCTGACATGTAGAGACAGACAGGTAACCAGTCTATCACATGGAGACATGTGGAGACAGACAGGTAACCAGTCTATCACAGGGAGACATGTAGAGACAGACAGGTAACCAGTCTATCACAGGGAGACATGTAGAGACAGACAGGTAACCAGTCTATCACAGGGAGACATGTAGAGACAGACAGGTAACCAGTCTATCACAGGGGGACATGTAGAGACAGACAGGTAACCAGTCTATCACAGGGAGACATGTAGAGACAGACAGGTAACCAGTCTATCACAGGGAGACATGTAGAGACAGACAGGTAACCAGTCTATCACAGGGAGACATGTAGAGACAGACAGGTAACCAGTCTATCACAGGGAGACATGTAGAGACAGACAGGTAACCAGTCTATCACAGGGAGACATGTAAAGACAGACAGGTAACCAGTCTATCACAGGGAGACATGTAGAGACAGACAGGTGACCAGCCTATCACAGGGAGACATGTAGAGACAGACAGGTAACCAGTCTATCACAGGGAGACATGTAGAGACAGACAGGTAACCAGTCTATCACAGGGCTGACATGTAGAGACAGACAGGTAACCAGTCTATCACAGGGAGACATGTAGAGACAGACAGGTAACCAGTCTATCACAGGGAGACATGTACAGACAGACAGGTAACCAGTCTATCACAGGGCTGACATGTAGAGACAGACAGGTAACCAGTCTATCACAGGGCTGACATATAGAGACAGACAGGTAACCAGTCTATCATAGGGCTGACATGTAGAGACAGACAGGTGACCAGTCTATCACAGGGAGACATGTAGAGACAGACAGGTAACCAGTCTATCACAGGGCTGACATGTAGAGACAGACAGGTAACCAGTCTATCACAGGGAGACATGTAGAGACAGACAGGTAACCAGTCTATCACAGGGAGACATGTACAGACAGACAGGTAACCAGTCTATCACAGGGCTGACATGTAGAGACAGACAGGTAACCAGTCTATCACAGGGCTGACATGTAGAGACAGACAGGTAACCAGTCTATCATAGGGCTGACATGTAGAGACAGACAGGTAACCAGTCTATCACATGGAGACATGTGGAGACAGACAGGTAACCAGTCTATCACAGGGAGACATGTAGAGACAGACAGGTAACCAGTCTATCACAGGGAGACATGTAGAGACCGACAGGTAACCAGTCTATCACAGGGAGACATGTAGAGACAGACAGGTGACCAGTCTATCACAGGGAGACATGTAGAGACAGACAGGTAACCAGTCTATCACAGGGAGACATGTAGAGACAGACAGGTAACCAGTCTATCACAGGGCTGACATGTAGAGACAGACAGGTAACCAGTCTATCACAGGGAGACATGTAGAGACAGACAGGTAACCAGTCTATCACAGGGAGACATGTACAGACAGACAGGTAACCAGTCTATCACAGGGCTGACATGTAGAGACAGACAGGTAACCAGTCTATCACAGGGCTGACATGTAGAGACAGACAGGTAACCAGTCTATCACATGGAGACATGTGGAGACAGACAGGTAACCAGTCTATCACAGGGAGACATGTAGAGACAGACAGGTAACCAGTCTATCACAGGGAGACATGTAGAGACCGACAGGTAACCAGTCTATCACAGGGGGACATGTAGAGACAGACAGGTAACCAGTCTATCACAGGGCTGACATGTAGAGACAGACAGGTAACCAGTCTATCACAGGGAGACATGTAGAGACAGACAGGTAACCAGTCTATCACAGGGAGACATGTAAAGACAGACAGGTAACCAGTCTATCACAGGGAGACATGTAGAGACAGACAGGTAACCAGTCTATCACAGGGAGACATGTAGAGACAGACAGGTAACCAGTCTATCACAGGGCTGACATGTAGAGACAGACAAGCAACCAGTCTATCACAGGGAGACATGTAGAGACAGACAGGTAACCAGTCTATCACAGGGCTGACATGTAGAGACAGACAGGTAACCAGTCTATCACAGGGAGACATGTAGAGACAGACAGGTAACCAGTCTATCACAGGGCTGACATGTAGAGACAGACAGGCAACCAGTCTATCACAGGGCTGACATGTAGAGACAGACAGGTAACCAGTCTATCACAGGGCTGACATGTAGAGACAGACAGGTAACCAGTCTATCACAGGGAGACATGTAGAGACAGACAGGTAACCAGTCTATCACAGGGCTGACATGTAGAGACAGACAGGTAACCAGTCTATCACAGGGAGACATGTAGAGACAGACAGGTAACCAGTCTATCACAGGGAGACATGTACAGACAGACAGGTAACCAGTCTATCACAGGGCTGACATGTAGAGACAGACAGGTAACCAGTCTATCACAGGGCTGACATGTAGAGACAGACAGGTAACCAGTCTATCACATGGAGACATGTGGAGACAGACAGGTAACCAGTCTATCACAGGGAGACATGTAGAGACAGACAGGTAACCAGTCTATCACAGGGAGACATGTAGAGACCGACAGGTAACCAGTCTATCACAGGGGGACATGTAGAGACAGACAGGTAACCAGTCTATCACAGGGCTGACATGTAGAGACAGACAGGTAACCAGTCTATCACAGGGAGACATGTAGAGACAGACAGGTAACCAGTCTATCACAGGGAGACATGTAAAGACAGACAGGTAACCAGTCTATCACAGGGAGACATGTAGAGACAGACAGGTAACCAGTCTATCACAGGGAGACATGTAGAGACAGACAGGTAACCAGTCTATCACAGGGCTGACATGTAGAGACAGACAAGCAACCAGTCTATCACAGGGAGACATGTAGAGACAGACAGGTAACCAGTCTATCACAGGGCTGACATGTAGAGACAGACAGGTAACCAGTCTATCACAGGGAGACATGTAGAGACAGACAGGTAACCAGTCTATCACAGGGCTGACATGTAGAGACAGACAGGCAACCAGTCTATCACAGGGCTGACATGTAGAGACAGACAGGTAACCAGTCTATCACAGGGCCGACATGTAGAGACAGACAGGTAACCAGTCTATCACAGGGAGACATGTAGAGACAGACAGGTAACCAGTCTATCACAGGGAGACATGTAGAGACAGACAGGTAACCAGTCTATCATGGGGCCGACATGTAGAGACAGACAGGTAACCAGTCTATCACAGGGGGACATGTAGAGACAGACAGGTAACCAGTCTATCACAGGGAGACATGTAGAGACAGACAGGTAACCAGTCTATCACAGGGAGACATGTAGAGACAGACAGGTAACCAGTCTATCACAGGGAGACATGTAGAGACAGACAGGTGACCAGTCTATCACAGGGAGACATGTAGAGACAGACAGGTAACCAGTCTATCACAGGGAGACATGTAGAGACAGACAGGTAACCAGTCTATCACAGGGCTGACATGTAGAGACAGACAGGTAACCAGTCTATCACAGGGAGACATGTAAAGACAGACAGGTAACCAGTCTATCACAGGGAGACATGTACAGACAGACATGTAACCAGTCTATCACAGGGCTGACATGTAGAGACAGACAGGAAACCAGTCTATCACAGGGCTGAAATGTAGAGACAGACAGGTAACCAGTCTATCATAGGGCTGACATGTAGAGACAGACAGGTAACCAGTCTATCACATGGAGACATGTAGAGACAGACAGGTAACCAGTCTATCACAGGGAGACATGTAGAGACCGACAGGTAACCAGTCTATCACAGGGGGACATGTAGAGACAGACAGGTAACCAGTCTATCACAGGGCTGACATGTAGAGACAGACAGGTAACCAGTCTATCACAGGGAGACATGTAGAGACAGACAGGTAACCAGTCTATCACAGGGAGACATGTAAAGACAGACAGGTAACCAGTCTATCACAGGGAGACATGTAGAGACAGACAGGTAACCAGTCTATCACAGGGAGACATGTAGAGACAGACAGGTAACCAGTCTATCACAGGGCTGACATGTAGAGACAGACAGGCAACCAGTCTATCACAGGGAGACATGTAGAGACAGACAGGTAACCAGTCTATCACAGGGCTGACATGTAGAGACAGACAGGTAACCAGTCTATCACAGGGAGACATGTAGAGACAGACAGGTAACCAGTCTATCACAGGGCTGACATGTAGAGACAGACAGGCAACCAGTCTATCACAGGGCTGACATGTAGAGACAGACAGGTAACCAGTCTATCACAGGGCCGACATGTAGAGACAGACAGGTAACCAGTCTATCACAGGGAGACATGTAGAGACAGACAGGTAACCAGTCTATCACAGGGAGACATGTAGAGACAGACAGGTAACCAGTCTATCATGGGGCCGACATGTAGAGACAGACAGGTAACCAGTCTATCACAGGGGGACATGTAGAGACAGACAGGTAACCAGTCTATCACAGGGAGACATGTAGAGACAGACAGGTAACCAGTCTATCACAGGGAGACATGTAGAGACAGACAGGTAACCAGTCTATCACAGGGAGACATGTAGAGACAGACAGGTGACCAGTCTATCACAGGGAGACATGTAGAGACAGACAGGTAACCAGTCTATCACAGGGAGACATGTAGAGACAGACAGGTAACCAGTCTATCACAGGGCTGACATGTAGAGACAGACAGGTAACCAGTCTATCACAGGGAGACATGTAGAGACAGACAGGTAACCAGTCTATCACAGGGAGACATGTACAGACAGACAAGTAACCAGTCTATCACAGGGCTGACATGTAGAGACAGACAGGTAACCAGTCTATCACAGGGCTGACATGTAGAGACAGACAGGTAACCAGTCTATCATAGGGCTGACATGTAGAGACAGACAGGTAACCAGTCTATCACATGGAGACATGTGGAGACAGACAGGTAACCAGTCTATCACAGGGAGACATGTAGAGACAGACAGGTAACCAGTCTATCACAGGGAGACATGTAGAGACCGACAGGTAACCAGTCTATCACAGGGGGACATGTAGAGACAGACAGGTAACCAGTCTATCACAGGGCTGACATGTAGAGACAGACAGGTAACCAGTCTATCACAGGGAGACATGTAGAGACAGACAGGTAACCAGTCTATCACAGGGAGACATGTAAAGACAGACAGGTAACCAGTCTATCACAGGGCTGACATGTAGAGACAGACAGGTAACCAGTCTATCATAGGGCTGACATGTAGAGACAGACAGGTGACCAGTCTATCACAGGGCTGACATGTAGAGACAGACAGGTAACCAGTCTATCACAGGGAGACATGTAGAGACAGACAGGTAACCAGTCTATCACAGGGAGACATGTAGAGACAGACAGGTAACCAGTCTATCACAGGGAGACATGTAGAGACAGACAGGTAACCAGTCTATCATGGGGCCGACATGTAGAAACAGACAGGTAACCAGTCTATCACAGGGAGACATGTAGAGACAGACAGGTAACCAGTCTATCACAGGGGGACATGTAGAGACAGACAGGTAACCAGTCTATCACAGGGAGACATGTAGAGACAGACAGGTAACCAGTCTATCACAGGGGGACATGTAGAGACAGACAGGTAACCAGTCTATCACAGGGAGACATGTAGAGACAGACAGGTAACCAGTCTATCACAGGGAGACATGTAGAGACAGACAGGTAACCAGTCTATCACAGGGGGACATGTAGAGACAGACAGGTAACCAGTCTATCACAGGGAGACATGTAGAGACAGACAGGTAACCAGTCTATCACAGGGAGACATGTAGAGACAGACAGGTAACCAGTCTATCACAGGGAGACATGTAAAGACAGACAGGTAACCAGTCTATCACAGGGAGACATGTAGAGACAGACAGGTGACCAGTCTATCACAGGGAGACATGTAGAGACAGACAGGTAACCAGTCTATCACAGGGAGACATGTAGAGACAGACAGGTAACCAGTCTATCACAGGGCTGACATGTAGAGACAGACAGGTAACCAGTCTATCACAGGGAGACATGTAGAGACAGACAGGTAACCAGTCTATCACAGGGAGACATGTACAGACAGACAGGTAACCAGTCTATCACAGGGCTGACATGTAGAGACAGACAGGTAACCAGTCTATCACAGGGCTGACATGTAGAGACAGACAGGTAACCAGTCTATCATAGGGCTGACATGTAGAGACAGACAGGTAACCAGTCTATCACATGGAGACATGTGGAGACAGACAGGTAACCAGTCTATCACAGGGAGACATGTAGAGACAGACAGGTAACCAGTCTATCACAGGGAGACATGTAGAGACCGACAGGTAACCAGTCTATCACAGGGGGACATGTAGAGACAGACAGGTAACCAGTCTATCACAGGGCTGACATGTAGAGACAGACAGGTAACCAGTCTATCACAGGGAGACATGTAGAGACAGACAGGTAACCAGTCTATCACAGGGAGACATGTAAAGACAGACAGGTAACCAGTCTATCACAGGGAGACATGTAGAGACAGACAGGTAACCAGTCTATCACAGGGAGACATGTAGAGACAGACAGGTAACCAGTCTATCACAGGGCTGACATGTAGAGACAGACAGGCAACCAGTCTATCACAGGGAGACATGTAGAGACAGACAGGTAACCAGTCTATCACAGGGCTGACATGTAGAGACAGACAGATAACCAGTCTATCACAGGGAGACATGTAGAGACAGACAGGTAACCAGTCTATCACAGGGCTGACATGTAGAGACAGACAGGCAACCAGTCTATCACAGGGCTGACATGTAGAGACAGACAGGTAACCAGTCTATCACAGGGAGACATGTAAAGACAGACAGGTAACCAGTCTATCACAGGGAGACATGTAGAGACAGACAGGTGACCAGCCTATCACAGGGAGACATGTAGAGACAGACAGGTAACCAGTCTATCACAGGGAGACATGTAGAGACAGACAGGTAACCAGTCTATCACAGGGCTGACATGTAGAGACAGACAGGTAACCAGTCTATCACAGGGAGACATGTAGAGACAGACAGGTAACCAGTCTATCACAGGGAGACATGTACAGACAGACAGGTAACCAGTCTATCACAGGGCTGACATGTAGAGACAGACAGGTAACCAGTCTATCACAGGGCTGACATATAGAGACAGACAGGTAACCAGTCTATCATAGGGCTGACATGTAGAGACAGACAGGTGACCAGTCTATCACAGGGAGACATGTAGAGACAGACAGGTAACCAGTCTATCACAGGGCTGACATGTAGAGACAGACAGGTAACCAGTCTATCACAGGGAGACATGTAGAGACAGACAGGTAACCAGTCTATCACAGGGAGACATGTACAGACAGACAGGTAACCAGTCTATCACAGGGCTGACATGTAGAGACAGACAGGTAACCAGTCTATCACAGGGCTGACATGTAGAGACAGACAGGTAACCAGTCTATCATAGGGCTGACATGTAGAGACAGACAGGTAACCAGTCTATCACATGGAGACATGTGGAGACAGACAGGTAACCAGTCTATCACAGGGAGACATGTAGAGACAGACAGGTAACCAGTCTATCACAGGGAGACATGTAGAGACCGACAGGTAACCAGTCTATCACAGGGAGACATGTAGAGACAGACAGGTGACCAGTCTATCACAGGGAGACATGTAGAGACAGACAGGTAACCAGTCTATCACAGGGAGACATGTAGAGACAGACAGGTAACCAGTCTATCACAGGGCTGACATGTAGAGACAGACAGGTAACCAGTCTATCACAGGGAGACATGTAGAGACAGACAGGTAACCAGTCTATCACAGGGAGACATGTACAGACAGACAGGTAACCAGTCTATCACAGGGCTGACATGTAGAGACAGACAGGTAACCAGTCTATCACAGGGCTGACATGTAGAGACAGACAGGTAACCAGTCTATCACATGGAGACATGTGGAGACAGACAGGTAACCAGTCTATCACAGGGAGACATGTAGAGACAGACAGGTAACCAGTCTATCACAGGGAGACATGTAGAGACCGACAGGTAACCAGTCTATCACAGGGGGACATGTAGAGACAGACAGGTAACCAGTCTATCACAGGGCTGACATGTAGAGACAGACAGGTAACCAGTCTATCACAGGGAGACATGTAGAGACAGACAGGTAACCAGTCTATCACAGGGAGACATGTAAAGACAGACAGGTAACCAGTCTATCACAGGGAGACATGTAGAGACAGACAGGTAACCAGTCTATCACAGGGAGACATGTAGAGACAGACAGGTAACCAGTCTATCACAGGGCTGACATGTAGAGACAGACAAGCAACCAGTCTATCACAGGGAGACATGTAGAGACAGACAGGTAACCAGTCTATCACAGGGCTGACATGTAGAGACAGACAGGTAACCAGTCTATCACAGGGAGACATGTAGAGACAGACAGGTAACCAGTCTATCACAGGGCTGACATGTAGAGACAGACAGGCAACCAGTCTATCACAGGGCTGACATGTAGAGACAGACAGGTAACCAGTCTATCACAGGGAGACATGTAGAGACAGACAGGTAACCAGTCTATCACAGGGCTGACATGTAGAGACAGACAGGTAACCAGTCTATCACAGGGAGACATGTAGAGACAGACAGGTAACCAGTCTATCACAGGGAGACATGTACAGACAGACAAGTAACCAGTCTATCACAGGGCTGACATGTAGAGACAGACAGGTAACCAGTCTATCACAGGGCTGACATGTAGAGACAGACAGGTAACCAGTCTATCATAGGGCTGACATGTAGAGACAGACAGGTAACCAGTCTATCACATGGAGACATGTGGAGACAGACAGGTAACCAGTCTATCACAGGGAGACATGTAGAGACAGACAGGTAACCAGTCTATCACAGGGAGACATGTAGAGACCGACAGGTAACCAGTCTATCACAGGGGGACATGTAGAGACAGACAGGTAACCAGTCTATCACAGGGAGACATGTAGAGACAGACAGGTAACCAGTCTATCACAGGGCTGACATGTAGAGACAGACAGGTAACCAGTCTATCACAGGGAGACATGTAAAGACAGACAGGTAACCAGTCTATCACAGGGAGACATGTACAGACAGACATGTAACCAGTCTATCACAGGGCTGACATGTAGAGACAGACAGGAAACCAGTCTATCACAGGGCTGAAATGTAGAGACAGACAGGTAACCAGTCTATCATAGGGCTGACATGTAGAGACAGACAGGTAACCAGTCTATCACATGGAGACATGTAGAGACAGACAGGTAACCAGTCTATCACAGGGAGACATGTAGAGACCGACAGGTAACCAGTCTATCACAGGGGGACATGTAGAGACAGACAGGTAACCAGTCTATCACAGGGCTGACATGTAGAGACAGACAGGTAACCAGTCTATCACAGGGAGACATGTAGAGACAGACAGGTAACCAGTCTATCACAGGGAGACATGTAAAGACAGACAGGTAACCAGTCTATCACAGGGAGACATGTAGAGACAGACAGGTAACCAGTCTATCACAGGGAGACATGTAGAGACAGACAGGTAACCAGTCTATCACAGGGCTGACATGTAGAGACAGACAGGCAACCAGTCTATCACAGGGAGACATGTAGAGACAGACAGGTAACCAGTCTATCACAGGGCTGACATGTAGAGACAGACAGGTAACCAGTCTATCACAGGGAGACATGTAGAGACAGACAGGTAACCAGTCTATCACAGGGCTGACATGTAGAGACAGACAGGCAACCAGTCTATCACAGGGCTGACATGTAGAGACAGACAGGTAACCAGTCTATCACAGGGCCGACATGTAGAGACAGACAGGTAACCAGTCTATCACAGGGAGACATGTAGAGACAGACAGGTAACCAGTCTATCACAGGGAGACATGTAGAGACAGACAGGTAACCAGTCTATCATGGGGCCGACATGTAGAGACAGACAGGTAACCAGTCTATCACAGGGGGACATGTAGAGACAGACAGGTAACCAGTCTATCACAGGGAGACATGTAGAGACAGACAGGTAACCAGTCTATCACAGGGAGACATGTAGAGACAGACAGGTAACCAGTCTATCACAGGGAGACATGTAGAGACAGACAGGTGACCAGTCTATCACAGGGAGACATGTAGAGACAGACAGGTAACCAGTCTATCACAGGGAGACATGTAGAGACAGACAGGTAACCAGTCTATCACAGGGCTGACATGTAGAGACAGACAGGTAACCAGTCTATCACAGGGAGACATGTAGAGACAGACAGGTAACCAGTCTATCACAGGGAGACATGTACAGACAGACAAGTAACCAGTCTATCACAGGGCTGACATGTAGAGACAGACAGGTAACCAGTCTATCACAGGGCTGACATGTAGAGACAGACAGGTAACCAGTCTATCATAGGGCTGACATGTAGAGACAGACAGGTAACCAGTCTATCACATGGAGACATGTGGAGACAGACAGGTAACCAGTCTATCACAGGGAGACATGTAGAGACAGACAGGTAACCAGTCTATCACAGGGAGACATGTAGAGACCGACAGGTAACCAGTCTATCACAGGGGGACATGTAGAGACAGACAGGTAACCAGTCTATCACAGGGCTGACATGTAGAGACAGACAGGTAACCAGTCTATCACAGGGAGACATGTAGAGACAGACAGGTAACCAGTCTATCACAGGGAGACATGTAAAGACAGACAGGTAACCAGTCTATCACAGGGCTGACATGTAGAGACAGACAGGTAACCAGTCTATCATAGGGCTGACATGTAGAGACAGACAGGTGACCAGTCTATCACAGGGCTGACATGTAGAGACAGACAGGTAACCAGTCTATCACAGGGAGACATGTAGAGACAGACAGGTAACCAGTCTATCACAGGGAGACATGTAGAGACAGACAGGTAACCAGTCTATCACAGGGAGACATGTAGAGACAGACAGGTAACCAGTCTATCATGGGGCCGACATGTAGAAACAGACAGGTAACCAGTCTATCACAGGGAGACATGTAGAGACAGACAGGTAACCAGTCTATCACAGGGGGACATGTAGAGACAGACAGGTAACCAGTCTATCACAGGGAGACATGTAGAGACAGACAGGTAACCAGTCTATCACAGGGGGACATGTAGAGACAGACAGGTAACCAGTCTATCACAGGGAGACATGTAGAGACAGACAGGTAACCAGTCTATCACAGGGAGACATGTAGAGACAGACAGGTAACCAGTCTATCACAGGGGGACATGTAGAGACAGACAGGTAACCAGTCTATCACAGGGAGACATGTAGAGACAGACAGGTAACCAGTCTATCACAGGGAGACATGTAGAGACAGACAGGTAACCAGTCTATCACAGGGAGACATGTAAAGACAGACAGGTAACCAGTCTATCACAGGGAGACATGTAGAGACAGACAGGTGACCAGTCTATCACAGGGAGACATGTAGAGACAGACAGGTAACCAGTCTATCACAGGGAGACATGTAGAGACAGACAGGTAACCAGTCTATCACAGGGCTGACATGTAGAGACAGACAGGTAACCAGTCTATCACAGGGAGACATGTAGAGACAGACAGGTAACCAGTCTATCACAGGGAGACATGTACAGACAGACAGGTAACCAGTCTATCACAGGGCTGACATGTAGAGACAGACAGGTAACCAGTCTATCACAGGGCTGACATGTAGAGACAGACAGGTAACCAGTCTATCATAGGGCTGACATGTAGAGACAGACAGGTAACCAGTCTATCACATGGAGACATGTGGAGACAGACAGGTAACCAGTCTATCACAGGGAGACATGTAGAGACAGACAGGTAACCAGTCTATCACAGGGAGACATGTAGAGACCGACAGGTAACCAGTCTATCACAGGGGGACATGTAGAGACAGACAGGTAACCAGTCTATCACAGGGCTGACATGTAGAGACAGACAGGTAACCAGTCTATCACAGGGAGACATGTAGAGACAGACAGGTAACCAGTCTATCACAGGGAGACATGTAAAGACAGACAGGTAACCAGTCTATCACAGGGAGACATGTAGAGACAGACAGGTAACCAGTCTATCACAGGGAGACATGTAGAGACAGACAGGTAACCAGTCTATCACAGGGCTGACATGTAGAGACAGACAGGCAACCAGTCTATCACAGGGAGACATGTAGAGACAGACAGGTAACCAGTCTATCACAGGGCTGACATGTAGAGACAGACAGATAACCAGTCTATCACAGGGAGACATGTAGAGACAGACAGGTAACCAGTCTATCACAGGGCTGACATGTAGAGACAGACAGGCAACCAGTCTATCACAGGGCTGACATGTAGAGACAGACAGGTAACCAGTCTATCACAGGGAGACATGTAAAGACAGACAGGTAACCAGTCTATCACAGGGAGACATGTAGAGACAGACAGGTGACCAGCCTATCACAGGGAGACATGTAGAGACAGACAGGTAACCAGTCTATCACAGGGAGACATGTAGAGACAGACAGGTAACCAGTCTATCACAGGGCTGACATGTAGAGACAGACAGGTAACCAGTCTATCACAGGGAGACATGTAGAGACAGACAGGTAACCAGTCTATCACAGGGAGACATGTACAGACAGACAGGTAACCAGTCTATCACAGGGCTGACATGTAGAGACAGACAGGTAACCAGTCTATCACAGGGCTGACATATAGAGACAGACAGGTAACCAGTCTATCATAGGGCTGACATGTAGAGACAGACAGGTGACCAGTCTATCACAGGGAGACATGTAGAGACAGACAGGTAACCAGTCTATCACAGGGCTGACATGTAGAGACAGACAGGTAACCAGTCTATCACAGGGAGACATGTAGAGACAGACAGGTAACCAGTCTATCACAGGGAGACATGTACAGACAGACAGGTAACCAGTCTATCACAGGGCTGACATGTAGAGACAGACAGGTAACCAGTCTATCACAGGGCTGACATGTAGAGACAGACAGGTAACCAGTCTATCATAGGGCTGACATGTAGAGACAGACAGGTAACCAGTCTATCACATGGAGACATGTGGAGACAGACAGGTAACCAGTCTATCACAGGGAGACATGTAGAGACAGACAGGTAACCAGTCTATCACAGGGAGACATGTAGAGACCGACAGGTAACCAGTCTATCACAGGGAGACATGTAGAGACAGACAGGTGACCAGTCTATCACAGGGAGACATGTAGAGACAGACAGGTAACCAGTCTATCACAGGGAGACATGTAGAGACAGACAGGTAACCAGTCTATCACAGGGCTGACATGTAGAGACAGACAGGTAACCAGTCTATCACAGGGAGACATGTAGAGACAGACAGGTAACCAGTCTATCACAGGGAGACATGTACAGACAGACAGGTAACCAGTCTATCACAGGGCTGACATGTAGAGACAGACAGGTAACCAGTCTATCACAGGGCTGACATGTAGAGACAGACAGGTAACCAGTCTATCACATGGAGACATGTGGAGACAGACAGGTAACCAGTCTATCACAGGGAGACATGTAGAGACAGACAGGTAACCAGTCTATCACAGGGAGACATGTAGAGACCGACAGGTAACCAGTCTATCACAGGGGGACATGTAGAGACAGACAGGTAACCAGTCTATCACAGGGCTGACATGTAGAGACAGACAGGTAACCAGTCTATCACAGGGAGACATGTAGAGACAGACAGGTAACCAGTCTATCACAGGGAGACATGTAAAGACAGACAGGTAACCAGTCTATCACAGGGAGACATGTAGAGACAGACAGGTAACCAGTCTATCACAGGGAGACATGTAGAGACAGACAGGTAACCAGTCTATCACAGGGCTGACATGTAGAGACAGACAAGCAACCAGTCTATCACAGGGAGACATGTAGAGACAGACAGGTAACCAGTCTATCACAGGGCTGACATGTAGAGACAGACAGGTAACCAGTCTATCACAGGGAGACATGTAGAGACAGACAGGTAACCAGTCTATCACAGGGCTGACATGTAGAGACAGACAGGCAACCAGTCTATCACAGGGCTGACATGTAGAGACAGACAGGTAACCAGTCTATCACAGGGAGACATGTAGAGACAGACAGGTAACCAGTCTATCACAGGGCTGACATGTAGAGACAGACAGGTAACCAGTCTATCACAGGGAGACATGTAGAGACAGACAGGTAACCAGTCTATCACAGGGAGACATGTACAGACAGACAAGTAACCAGTCTATCACAGGGCTGACATGTAGAGACAGACAGGTAACCAGTCTATCACAGGGCTGACATGTAGAGACAGACAGGTAACCAGTCTATCATAGGGCTGACATGTAGAGACAGACAGGTAACCAGTCTATCACATGGAGACATGTGGAGACAGACAGGTAACCAGTCTATCACAGGGAGACATGTAGAGACAGACAGGTAACCAGTCTATCACAGGGAGACATGTAGAGACCGACAGGTAACCAGTCTATCACAGGGGGACATGTAGAGACAGACAGGTAACCAGTCTATCACAGGGCTGACATGTAGAGACAGACAGGTAACCAGTCTATCACAGGGAGACATGTAGAGACAGACAGGTAACCAGTCTATCACAGGGAGACATGTAAAGACAGACAGGTAACCAGTCTATCACAGGGCTGACATGTAGAGACAGACAGGTAACCAGTCTATCATAGGGCTGACATGTAGAGACAGACAGGTGACCAGTCTATCACAGGGCTGACATGTAGAGACAGACAGGTAACCAGTCTATCACAGGGAGACATGTAGAGACAGACAGGTAACCAGTCTATCACAGGGAGACATGTAGAGACAGACAGGTAACCAGTCTATCACAGGGAGACATGTAGAGACAGACAGGTAACCAGTCTATCATGGGGCCGACATGTAGAAACAGACAGGTAACCAGTCTATCACAGGGAGACATGTAGAGACAGACAGGTAACCAGTCTATCACAGGGGGACATGTAGAGACAGACAGGTAACCAGTCTATCACAGGGAGACATGTAGAGACAGACAGGTAACCAGTCTATCACAGGGGGACATGTAGAGACAGACAGGTAACCAGTCTATCACAGGGAGACATGTAGAGACAGACAGGTAACCAGTCTATCACAGGGAGACATGTAGAGACAGACAGGTAACCAGTCTATCACAGGGGGACATGTAGAGACAGACAGGTAACCAGTCTATCACAGGGAGACATGTAGAGACAGACAGGTAACCAGTCTATCACAGGGAGACATGTAGAGACAGACAGGTAACCAGTCTATCACAGGGAGACATGTAAAGACAGACAGGTAACCAGTCTATCACAGGGAGACATGTAGAGACAGACAGGTGACCAGTCTATCACAGGGAGACATGTAGAGACAGACAGGTAACCAGTCTATCACAGGGAGACATGTAGAGACAGACAGGTAACCAGTCTATCACAGGGCTGACATGTAGAGACAGACAGGTAACCAGTCTATCACAGGGAGACATGTAGAGACAGACAGGTAACCAGTCTATCACAGGGAGACATGTACAGACAGACAGGTAACCAGTCTATCACAGGGCTGACATGTAGAGACAGACAGGTAACCAGTCTATCACAGGGCTGACATGTAGAGACAGACAGGTAACCAGTCTATCATAGGGCTGACATGTAGAGACAGACAGGTAACCAGTCTATCACATGGAGACATGTGGAGACAGACAGGTAACCAGTCTATCACAGGGAGACATGTAGAGACAGACAGGTAACCAGTCTATCACAGGGAGACATGTAGAGACCGACAGGTAACCAGTCTATCACAGGGGGACATGTAGAGACAGACAGGTAACCAGTCTATCACAGGGCTGACATGTAGAGACAGACAGGTAACCAGTCTATCACAGGGAGACATGTAGAGACAGACAGGTAACCAGTCTATCACAGGGAGACATGTAAAGACAGACAGGTAACCAGTCTATCACAGGGAGACATGTAGAGACAGACAGGTAACCAGTCTATCACAGGGAGACATGTAGAGACAGACAGGTAACCAGTCTATCACAGGGCTGACATGTAGAGACAGACAGGCAACCAGTCTATCACAGGGAGACATGTAGAGACAGACAGGTAACCAGTCTATCACAGGGCTGACATGTAGAGACAGACAGATAACCAGTCTATCACAGGGAGACATGTAGAGACAGACAGGTAACCAGTCTATCACAGGGCTGACATGTAGAGACAGACAGGCAACCAGTCTATCACAGGGCTGACATGTAGAGACAGACAGGTAACCAGTCTATCACAGGGAGACATGTAAAGACAGACAGGTAACCAGTCTATCACAGGGAGACATGTAGAGACAGACAGGTGACCAGCCTATCACAGGGAGACATGTAGAGACAGACAGGTAACCAGTCTATCACAGGGAGACATGTAGAGACAGACAGGTAACCAGTCTATCACAGGGCTGACATGTAGAGACAGACAGGTAACCAGTCTATCACAGGGAGACATGTAGAGACAGACAGGTAACCAGTCTATCACAGGGAGACATGTACAGACAGACAGGTAACCAGTCTATCACAGGGCTGACATGTAGAGACAGACAGGTAACCAGTCTATCACAGGGCTGACATATAGAGACAGACAGGTAACCAGTCTATCATAGGGCTGACATGTAGAGACAGACAGGTGACCAGTCTATCACAGGGAGACATGTAGAGACAGACAGGTAACCAGTCTATCACAGGGCTGACATGTAGAGACAGACAGGTAACCAGTCTATCACAGGGAGACATGTAGAGACAGACAGGTAACCAGTCTATCACAGGGAGACATGTACAGACAGACAGGTAACCAGTCTATCACAGGGCTGACATGTAGAGACAGACAGGTAACCAGTCTATCACAGGGCTGACATGTAGAGACAGACAGGTAACCAGTCTATCATAGGGCTGACATGTAGAGACAGACAGGTAACCAGTCTATCACATGGAGACATGTGGAGACAGACAGGTAACCAGTCTATCACAGGGAGACATGTAGAGACAGACAGGTAACCAGTCTATCACAGGGAGACATGTAGAGACCGACAGGTAACCAGTCTATCACAGGGAGACATGTAGAGACAGACAGGTGACCAGTCTATCACAGGGAGACATGTAGAGACAGACAGGTAACCAGTCTATCACAGGGAGACATGTAGAGACAGACAGGTAACCAGTCTATCACAGGGCTGACATGTAGAGACAGACAGGTAACCAGTCTATCACAGGGAGACATGTAGAGACAGACAGGTAACCAGTCTATCACAGGGAGACATGTACAGACAGACAGGTAACCAGTCTATCACAGGGCTGACATGTAGAGACAGACAGGTAACCAGTCTATCACAGGGCTGACATGTAGAGACAGACAGGTAACCAGTCTATCACATGGAGACATGTGGAGACAGACAGGTAACCAGTCTATCACAGGGAGACATGTAGAGACAGACAGGTAACCAGTCTATCACAGGGAGACATGTAGAGACCGACAGGTAACCAGTCTATCACAGGGGGACATGTAGAGACAGACAGGTAACCAGTCTATCACAGGGCTGACATGTAGAGACAGACAGGTAACCAGTCTATCACAGGGAGACATGTAGAGACAGACAGGTAACCAGTCTATCACAGGGAGACATGTAAAGACAGACAGGTAACCAGTCTATCACAGGGAGACATGTAGAGACAGACAGGTAACCAGTCTATCACAGGGAGACATGTAGAGACAGACAGGTAACCAGTCTATCACAGGGCTGACATGTAGAGACAGACAAGCAACCAGTCTATCACAGGGAGACATGTAGAGACAGACAGGTAACCAGTCTATCACAGGGCTGACATGTAGAGACAGACAGGTAACCAGTCTATCACAGGGAGACATGTAGAGACAGACAGGTAACCAGTCTATCACAGGGCTGACATGTAGAGACAGACAGGCAACCAGTCTATCACAGGGCTGACATGTAGAGACAGACAGGTAACCAGTCTATCACAGGGCCGACATGTAGAGACAGACAGGTAACCAGTCTATCACAGGGAGACATGTAGAGACAGACAGGTAACCAGTCTATCACAGGGAGACATGTAGAGACAGACAGGTAACCAGTCTATCATGGGGCCGACATGTAGAGACAGACAGGTAACCAGTCTATCACAGGGGGACATGTAGAGACAGACAGGTAACCAGTCTATCACAGGGAGACATGTAGAGACAGACAGGTAACCAGTCTATCACAGGGAGACATGTAGAGACAGACAGGTAACCAGTCTATCACAGGGAGACATGTAGAGACAGACATGTGACCAGTCTATCACAGGGAGACATGTAGAGACAGACAGGTAACCAGTCTATCACAGGGAGACATGTAGAGACAGACAGGTAACCAGTCTATCACAGGGCTGACATGTAGAGACAGACAGGTAACCAGTCTATCACAGGGAGACATGTAAAGACAGACAGGTAACCAGTCTATCACAGGGAGACATGTACAGACAGACATGTAACCAGTCTATCACAGGGCTGACATGTAGAGACAGACAGGAAACCAGTCTATCACAGGGCTGAAATGTAGAGACAGACAGGTAACCAGTCTATCATAGGGCTGACATGTAGAGACAGACAGGTAACCAGTCTATCACATGGAGACATGTAGAGACAGACAGGTAACCAGTCTATCACAGGGAGACATGTAGAGACCGACAGGTAACCAGTCTATCACAGGGGGACATGTAGAGACAGACAGGTAACCAGTCTATCACAGGGCTGACATGTAGAGACAGACAGGTAACCAGTCTATCACAGGGAGACATGTAGAGACAGACAGGTAACCAGTCTATCACAGGGAGACATGTAAAGACAGACAGGTAACCAGTCTATCACAGGGAGACATGTAGAGACAGACAGGTAACCAGTCTATCACAGGGAGACATGTAGAGACAGACAGGTAACCAGTCTATCACAGGGCTGACATGTAGAGACAGACAGGCAACCAGTCTATCACAGGGAGACATGTAGAGACAGACAGGTAACCAGTCTATCACAGGGCTGACATGTAGAGACAGACAGGTAACCAGTCTATCACAGGGAGACATGTAGAGACAGACAGGTAACCAGTCTATCACAGGGCTGACATGTAGAGACAGACAGGCAACCAGTCTATCACAGGGCTGACATGTAGAGACAGACAGGTAACCAGTCTATCACAGGGCCGACATGTAGAGACAGACAGGTAACCAGTCTATCACAGGGAGACATGTAGAGACAGACAGGTAACCAGTCTATCACAGGGAGACATGTAGAGACAGACAGGTAACCAGTCTATCATGGGGCCGACATGTAGAGACAGACAGGTAACCAGTCTATCACAGGGGGACATGTAGAGACAGACAGGTAACCAGTCTATCACAGGGAGACATGTAGAGACAGACAGGTAACCAGTCTATCACAGGGAGACATGTAGAGACAGACAGGTAACCAGTCTATCACAGGGAGACATGTAGAGACAGACAGGTGACCAGTCTATCACAGGGAGACATGTAGAGACAGACAGGTAACCAGTCTATCACAGGGAGACATGTAGAGACAGACAGGTAACCAGTCTATCACAGGGCTGACATGTAGAGACAGACAGGTAACCAGTCTATCACAGGGAGACATGTAGAGACAGACAGGTAACCAGTCTATCACAGGGAGACATGTACAGACAGACAAGTAACCAGTCTATCACAGGGCTGACATGTAGAGACAGACAGGTAACCAGTCTATCACAGGGCTGACATGTAGAGACAGACAGGTAACCAGTCTATCATAGGGCTGACATGTAGAGACAGACAGGTAACCAGTCTATCACATGGAGACATGTGGAGACAGACAGGTAACCAGTCTATCACAGGGAGACATGTAGAGACAGACAGGTAACCAGTCTATCACAGGGAGACATGTAGAGACCGACAGGTAACCAGTCTATCACAGGGGGACATGTAGAGACAGACAGGTAACCAGTCTATCACAGGGCTGACATGTAGAGACAGACAGGTAACCAGTCTATCACAGGGAGACATGTAGAGACAGACAGGTAACCAGTCTATCACAGGGAGACATGTAAAGACAGACAGGTAACCAGTCTATCACAGGGCTGACATGTAGAGACAGACAGGTAACCAGTCTATCATAGGGCTGACATGTAGAGACAGACAGGTGACCAGTCTATCACAGGGCTGACATGTAGAGACAGACAGGTAACCAGTCTATCACAGGGAGACATGTAGAGACAGACAGGTAACCAGTCTATCACAGGGAGACATGTAGAGACAGACAGGTAACCAGTCTATCACAGGGAGACATGTAGAGACAGACAGGTAACCAGTCTATCATGGGGCCGACATGTAGAAACAGACAGGTAACCAGTCTATCACAGGGAGACATGTAGAGACAGACAGGTAACCAGTCTATCACAGGGGGACATGTAGAGACAGACAGGTAACCAGTCTATCACAGGGAGACATGTAGAGACAGACAGGTAACCAGTCTATCACAGGGGGACATGTAGAGACAGACAGGTAACCAGTCTATCACAGGGAGACATGTAGAGACAGACAGGTAACCAGTCTATCACAGGGAGACATGTAGAGACAGACAGGTAACCAGTCTATCACAGGGGGACATGTAGAGACAGACAGGTAACCAGTCTATCACAGGGAGACATGTAGAGACAGACAGGTAACCAGTCTATCACAGGGAGACATGTAGAGACAGACAGGTAACCAGTCTATCACAGGGAGACATGTAAAGACAGACAGGTAACCAGTCTATCACAGGGAGACATGTAGAGACAGACAGGTGACCAGTCTATCACAGGGAGACATGTAGAGACAGACAGGTAACCAGTCTATCACAGGGAGACATGTAGAGACAGACAGGTAACCAGTCTATCACAGGGCTGACATGTAGAGACAGACAGGTAACCAGTCTATCACAGGGAGACATGTAGAGACAGACAGGTAACCAGTCTATCACAGGGAGACATGTACAGACAGACAGGTAACCAGTCTATCACAGGGCTGACATGTAGAGACAGACAGGTAACCAGTCTATCACAGGGCTGACATGTAGAGACAGACAGGTAACCAGTCTATCATAGGGCTGACATGTAGAGACAGACAGGTAACCAGTCTATCACATGGAGACATGTGGAGACAGACAGGTAACCAGTCTATCACAGGGAGACATGTAGAGACAGACAGGTAACCAGTCTATCACAGGGAGACATGTAGAGACCGACAGGTAACCAGTCTATCACAGGGGGACATGTAGAGACAGACAGGTAACCAGTCTATCACAGGGCTGACATGTAGAGACAGACAGGTAACCAGTCTATCACAGGGAGACATGTAGAGACAGACAGGTAACCAGTCTATCACAGGGAGACATGTAAAGACAGACAGGTAACCAGTCTATCACAGGGAGACATGTAGAGACAGACAGGTAACCAGTCTATCACAGGGAGACATGTAGAGACAGACAGGTAACCAGTCTATCACAGGGCTGACATGTAGAGACAGACAGGCAACCAGTCTATCACAGGGAGACATGTAGAGACAGACAGGTAACCAGTCTATCACAGGGCTGACATGTAGAGACAGACAGATAACCAGTCTATCACAGGGAGACATGTAGAGACAGACAGGTAACCAGTCTATCACAGGGCTGACATGTAGAGACAGACAGGCAACCAGTCTATCACAGGGCTGACATGTAGAGACAGACAGGTAACCAGTCTATCACAGGGCCGACATGTAGAGACAGACAGGTAACCAGTCTATCACAGGGAGACATGTAGAGACAGACAGGTAACCAGTCTATCACAGGGAGACATGTAGAGACAGACAGGTAACCAGTCTATCATGGGGCCGACATGTAGAGACAGACAGGTAACCAGTCTATCACAGGGAGACATGTAGAGACAGACAGGTAACCAGTCTATCACAGGGAGACATGTAGAGACAGACAGGTAACCAGTCTATCACAGGGGGACATGTAGAGACAGACAGGTAACCAGTCTATCACAGGGAGACATGTAGAGACAGACAGGTAACCAGTCTATCACAGGGAGACATGTAGAGACAGACAGGTAACCAGTCTATCACAGGGGGACATGTAGAGACAGACAGGTAACCAGTCTATCACAGGGAGACATGTAGAGACAGACAGGTAACCAGTCTATCACAGGGAGACATGTAGAGACAGACAGGTAACCAGTCTATCACAGGGGGACATGTAGAGACAGACAGGTAACCAGTCTATCACAGGGAGACATGTAGAGACAGACAGGTAACCAGTCTATCACAGGGAGACATGTAGAGACAGACAGGTAACCAGTCTATCACAGGGAGACATGTAAAGACAGACAGGTAACCAGTCTATCACAGGGAGACATGTAGAGACAGACAGGTGACCAGTCTATCACAGGGAGACATGTAGAGACAGACAGGTAACCAGTCTATCACAGGGAGACATGTAGAGACAGACAGGTAACCAGTCTATCACAGGGCTGACATGTAGAGACAGACAGGTAACCAGTCTATCACAGGGAGACATGTAGAGACAGACAGGTAACCAGTCTATCACAGGCTGACATGTAGAGACAGACAGGTGACCAGTCTATCACAGGGCTGACATGTAGAGACAGACAAGCAACCAGTCTATCACAGGGAGACATGTAGAGACAGACAGGTAACCAGTCTATCACAGGGCTGACATGTAGAGACAGACAGGTAACCAGTCTATCACAGGGAGACATGTAGAGACAGACAGGTAACCAGTCTATCACAGGGCTGACATGTAGAGACAGACAGGCAACCAGTCTATCACAGGGCTGACATGTAGAGACAGACAGGTAACCAGTCTATCACAGGGCCGACATGTAGAGACAGACAGGTAACCAGTCTATCACAGGGAGACATGTAGAGACAGACAGGTAACCAGTCTATCACAGGGAGACATGTAGAGACAGACAGGTAACCAGTCTATCATGGGGCCGACATGTAGAGACAGACAGGTAACCAGTCTATCACAGGGGGACATGTAGAGACAGACAGGTAACCAGTCTATCACAGGGAGACATGTAGAGACAGACAGGTAACCAGTCTATCACAGGGAGACATGTAGAGACAGACAGGTAACCAGTCTATCACAGGGAGACATGTAGAGACAGACAGGTGACCAGTCTATCACAGGGAGACATGTAGAGACAGACAGGTAACCAGTCTATCACAGGGAGACATGTAGAGACAGACAGGTAACCAGTCTATCACAGGGCTGACATGTAGAGACAGACAGGTAACCAGTCTATCACAGGGAGACATGTAAAGACAGACAGGTAACCAGTCTATCACAGGGAGACATGTACAGACAGACATGTAACCAGTCTATCACAGGGCTGACATGTAGAGACAGACAGGAAACCAGTCTATCACAGGGCTGAAATGTAGAGACAGACAGGTAACCAGTCTATCATAGGGCTGACATGTAGAGACAGACAGGTAACCAGTCTATCACAGGGAGACATGTAGAGACAGACAGGTAACCAGTCTATCACAGGGAGACATGTAGAGACAGACAGGTAACCAGTCTATCATGGGGCCGACATGTAGAGACAGACAGGTAACCAGTCTATCACAGGGGGACATGTAGAGACAGACAGGTAACCAGTCTATCACAGGGAGACATGTAGAGACAGACAGGTAACCAGTCTATCACAGGGAGACATGTAGAGACAGACAGGTAACCAGTCTATCACAGGGAGACATGTAGAGACAGACAGGTGACCAGTCTATCACAGGGAGACATGTAGAGACAGACAGGTAACCAGTCTATCACAGGGAGACATGTAGAGACAGACAGGTAACCAGTCTATCACAGGGCTGACATGTAGAGACAGACAGGTAACCAGTCTATCACAGGGAGACATGTAGAGACAGACAGGTAACCAGTCTATCACAGGGAGACATGTACAGACAGACAAGTAACCAGTCTATCACAGGGCTGACATGTAGAGACAGACAGGTAACCAGTCTATCACAGGGCTGACATGTAGAGACAGACAGGTAACCAGTCTATCATAGGGCTGACATGTAGAGACAGACAGGTAACCAGTCTATCACATGGAGACATGTGGAGACAGACAGGTAACCAGTCTATCACAGGGAGACATGTAGAGACAGACAGGTAACCAGTCTATCACAGGGAGACATGTAGAGACCGACAGGTAACCAGTCTATCACAGGGGGACATGTAGAGACAGACAGGTAACCAGTCTATCACAGGGCTGACATGTAGAGACAGACAGG
Organism: Eutrigla gurnardus; assembly: GCF_963514095.1. NCBI lineage: Eukaryota > Metazoa > Chordata > Actinopteri > Perciformes > Triglidae > Eutrigla > Eutrigla gurnardus. The sequence goes on from NC_139925.1 coordinate 763,978, forward strand.
TAACCAGTCTATCACAGGGAGACATGTAGAGACAGACAGGTAACCAGTCTATCACAGGGAGACATGTAAAGACAGACAGGTAACCAGTCTATCACAGGGCTGACATGTAGAGACAGACAGGTAACCAGTCTATCATAGGGCTGACATGTAGAGACAGACAGGTGACCAGTCTATCACAGGGCTGACATGTAGAGACAGACAGGTAACCAGTCTATCACAGGGAGACATGTAGAGACAGACAGGTAACCAGTCTATCACAGGGAGACATGTAGAGACAGACAGGTAACCAGTCTATCACAGGGAGACATGTAGAGACAGACAGGTAACCAGTCTATCATGGGGCCGACATGTAGAAACAGACAGGTAACCAGTCTATCACAGGGAGACATGTAGAGACAGACAGGTAACCAGTCTATCACAGGGGGACATGTAGAGACAGACAGGTAACCAGTCTATCACAGGGAGACATGTAGAGACAGACAGGTAACCAGTCTATCACAGGGGGACATGTAGAGACAGACAGGTAACCAGTCTATCACAGGGAGACATGTAGAGACAGACAGGTAACCAGTCTATCACAGGGAGACATGTAGAGACAGACAGGTAACCAGTCTATCACAGGGGGACATGTAGAGACAGACAGGTAACCAGTCTATCACAGGGAGACATGTAGAGACAGACAGGTAACCAGTCTATCACAGGGAGACATGTAGAGACAGACAGGTAACCAGTCTATCACAGGGAGACATGTAAAGACAGACAGGTAACCAGTCTATCACAGGGAGACATGTAGAGACAGACAGGTGACCATTCTATCACAGGGAGACATGTAGAGACAGACAGGTAACCAGTCTATCACAGGGAGACATGTAGAGACAGACAGGTAACCAGTCTATCACAGGGCTGACATGTAGAGACAGACAGGTAACCAGTCTATCACAGGGAGACATGTAGAGACAGACAGGTAACCAGTCTATCACAGGGAGACATGTACAGACAGACAGGTAACCAGTCTATCACAGGGCTGACATGTAGAGACAGACAGGTAACCAGTCTATCACAGGGCTGACATGTAGAGACAGACAGGTAACCAGTCTATCATAGGGCTGACATGTAGAGACAGACAGGTAACCAGTCTATCACATGGAGACATGTGGAGACAGACAGGTAACCAGTCTATCACAGGGAGACATGTAGAGACAGACAGGTAACCAGTCTATCACAGGGAGACATGTAGAGACCGACAGGTAACCAGTCTATCACAGGGGGACATGTAGAGACAGACAGGTAACCAGTCTATCACAGGGCTGACATGTAGAGACAGACAGGTAACCAGTCTATCACAGGGAGACATGTAGAGACAGACAGGTAACCAGTCTATCACAGGGAGACATGTAAAGACAGACAGGTAACCAGTCTATCACAGGGAGACATGTAGAGACAGACAGGTAACCAGTCTATCACAGGGAGACATGTAGAGACAGACAGGTAACCAGTCTATCACAGGGCTGACATGTAGAGACAGACAGGCAACCAGTCTATCACAGGGAGACATGTAGAGACAGACAGGTAACCAGTCTATCACAGGGCTGACATGTAGAGACAGACAGATAACCAGTCTATCACAGGGAGACATGTAGAGACAGACAGGTAACCAGTCTATCACAGGGCTGACATGTAGAGACAGACAGGCAACCAGTCTATCACAGGGCTGACATGTAGAGACAGACAGGTAACCAGTCTATCACAGGGCCGACATGTAGAGACAGACAGGTAACCAGTCTATCACAGGGAGACATGTAGAGACAGACAGGTAACCAGTCTATCACAGGGAGACATGTAGAGACAGACAGGTAACCAGTCTATCATGGGGCCGACATGTAGAGACAGACAGGTAACCAGTCTATCACAGGGAGACATGTAGAGACAGACAGGTAACCAGTCTATCACAGGGAGACATGTAGAGACAGACAGGTAACCAGTCTATCACAGGGGGACATGTAGAGACAGACAGGTAACCAGTCTATCACAGGGAGACATGTAGAGACAGACAGGTAACCAGTCTATCACAGGGAGACATGTAGAGACAGACAGGTAACCAGTCTATCACAGGGGGACATGTAGAGACAGACAGGTAACCAGTCTATCACAGGGAGACATGTAGAGACAGACAGGTAACCAGTCTATCACAGGGAGACATGTAGAGACAGACAGGTAACCAGTCTATCACAGGGGGACATGTAGAGACAGACAGGTAACCAGTCTATCACAGGGAGACATGTAGAGACAGACAGGTAACCAGTCTATCACAGGGAGACATGTAGAGACAGACAGGTAACCAGTCTATCACAGGGAGACATGTAAAGACAGACAGGTAACCAGTCTATCACAGGGAGACATGTAGAGACAGACAGGTGACCAGTCTATCACAGGGAGACATGTAGAGACAGACAGGTAACCAGTCTATCACAGGGAGACATGTAGAGACAGACAGGTAACCAGTCTATCACAGGGCTGACATGTAGAGACAGACAGGTAACCAGTCTATCACAGGGAGACATGTAGAGACAGACAGGTAACCAGTCTATCACAGGGAGACATGTACAGACAGACAGGTAACCAGTCTATCACAGGGCTGACATGTAGAGACAGACAGGTAACCAGTCTATCACAGGGCTGACATGTAGAGACAGACAGGTAACCAGTCTATCATAGGGCTGACATGTAGAGACAGACAGGTAACCAGTCTATCACATGGAGACATGTGGAGACAGACAGGTAACCAGTCTATCACAGGGAGACATGTAGAGACAGACAGGTAACCAGTCTATCACAGGGAGACATGTAGAGACCGACAGGTAACCAGTCTATCACAGGGGGACATGTAGAGACAGACAGGTAACCAGTCTATCACAGGGCTGACATGTAGAGACAGACAGGTAACCAGTCTATCACAGGGAGACATGTAGAGACAGACAGGTAACCAGTCTATCACAGGGAGACATGTAAAGACAGACAGGTAACCAGTCTATCACAGGGAGACATGTAGAGACAGACAGGTAACCAGTCTATCACAGGGAGACATGTAGAGACAGACAGGTAACCAGTCTATCACAGGGCTGACATGTAGAGACAGACAGGCAACCAGTCTATCACAGGGAGACATGTAGAGACAGACAGGTAACCAGTCTATCACAGGGCTGACATGTAGAGACAGACAGATAACCAGTCTATCACAGGGAGACATGTAGAGACAGACAGGTAACCAGTCTATCACAGGGCTGACATGTAGAGACAGACAGGCAACCAGTCTATCACAGGGCTGACATGTAGAGACAGACAGGTAACCAGTCTATCACAGGGCCGACATGTAGAGACAGACAGGTAACCAGTCTATCACAGGGAGACATGTAGAGACAGACAGGTAACCAGTCTATCACAGGGAGACATGTAGAGACAGACAGGTAACCAGTCTATCATGGGGCCGACATGTAGAGACAGACAGGTAACCAGTCTATCACAGGGAGACATGTAGAGACAGACAGGTAACCAGTCTATCACAGGGAGACATGTAGAGACAGACAGGTAACCAGTCTATCACAGGGGGACATGTAGAGACAGACAGGTAACCAGTCTATCACAGGGAGACATGTAGAGACAGACAGGTAACCAGTCTATCACAGGGAGACATGTAGAGACAGACAGGTAACCAGTCTATCACAGGGAGACATGTAGAGACAGACAGGTAACCAGTCTATCACAGGGAGACATGTAGAGACAGACAGGTAACCAGTCTATCACAGGGAGACATGTAAAGACAGACAGGTAACCAGTCTATCACAGGGAGACATGTAGAGACAGACAGGTGACCAGTCTATCACAGGGAGACATGTAGAGACAGACAGGTAACCAGTCTATCACAGGGAGACATGTAGAGACAGACAGGTAACCAGTCTATCACAGGGCTGACATGTAGAGACAGACAGGTAACCAGTCTATCACAGGGAGACATGTAGAGACAGACAGGTAACCAGTCTATCACAGGGAGACATGTACAGACAGACAGGTAACCAGTCTATCACAGGGCTGACATGTAGAGACAGACAGGTAACCAGTCTATCACAGGGCTGACATATAGAGACAGACAGGTAACCAGTCTATCATAGGGCTGACATGTAGAGACAGACAGGTGACCAGTGTATCACAGGGAGACATGTAGAGACAGACAGGTAACCAGTCTATCACAGGGCTGACATGTAGAGACAGACAGGTAACCAGTCTATCACAGGGAGACATGTAGAGACAGACAGGTAACCAGTCTATCACAGGGAGACATGTACAGACAGACAGGTAACCAGTCTATCACAGGGCTGACATGTAGAGACAGACAGGTAACCAGTCTATCACAGGGCTGACATGTAGAGACAGACAGGTAACCAGTCTATCATAGGGCTGACATGTAGAGACAGACAGGTAACCAGTCTATCACATGGAGACATGTGGAGACAGACAGGTAACCAGTCTATCACAGGGAGACATGTAGAGACAGACAGGTAACCAGTCTATCACAGGGAGACATGTAGAGACCGACAGGTAACCAGTCTATCACAGGGGGACATGTAGAGACAGACAGGTAACCAGTCTATCACAGGGCTGACATGTAGAGACAGACAGGAGACCAGTCTATCACAGGGCTGACATGTAGAGACAGACAGGTAACCAGTCTATCACAGGGAGACATGTAGAGACAGACAGGTAACCAGTCTATCACAGGGAGACATGTAGAGACAGACAGGTAACCAGTCTATCACAGGGCTGACATGTAGAGAAAGACAGGCAACCAGTCTATCACAGGGCTGACATGTAGAGACAGACAGGTAACCAGTCTATCACAGGGCCGACATGTAGAGACAGACAGGTAACCAGTCTATCACAGGGAGACATGTAGAGACAGACAGGTAACCAGTCTATCACAGGGAGACATGTAGAGACAGACAGGTAACCAGTCTATCATGGGGCCGACATGTAGAGACAGACAGGTAACCAGTCTATCACAGGGAGACATGTAGAGACAGACAGGTAACCAGTCTATCACAGGGGGACATGTAGAGACAGACAGGTAACCAGTCTATCACAGGGAGACATGTAGAGACAGACAGGTAACCAGTCTATCACAGGGGGACATGTAGAGACAGACAGGTAACCAGTCTATCACAGGGAGACATGTAGAGACAGACAGGTAACCAGTCTATCACAGGGAGACATGTAGAGACAGACAGGTAACCAGTCTATCACAGGGGGACATGTAGAGACAGACAGGTAACCAGTCTATCACAGGGAGACATGTAGAGACAGACAGGTAACCAGTCTATCACAGGGAGACATGTAGAGACAGACAGGTAACCAGTCTATCACAGGGAGACATGTAAAGACAGACAGGTAACCAGTCTATCACAGGGAGACATGTAGAGACAGACAGGTGACCAGTCTATCACAGGGAGACATGTAGAGACAGACAGGTAACCAGTCTATCACAGGGAGACATGTAGAGACAGACAGGTAACCAGTCTATCACAGGGCTGACATGTAGAGACAGACAGGTAACCAGTCTATCACAGGGAGACATGTAGAGACAGACAGGTAACCAGTCTATCACAGGGAGACATGTACAGACAGACAGGTAACCAGTCTATCACAGGGCTGACATGTAGAGACAGACAGGTAACCAGTCTATCACAGGGCTGACATGTAGAGACAGACAGGTAACCAGTCTATCATAGGGCTGACATGTAGAGACAGACAGGTAACCAGTCTATCACATGGAGACATGTGGAGACAGACAGGTAACCAGTCTATCACAGGGAGACATGTAGAGACAGACAGGTAACCAGTCTATCACAGGGAGACATGTAGAGACCGACAGGTAACCAGTCTATCACAGGGGGACATGTAGAGACAGACAGGTAACCAGTCTATCACAGGGCTGACATGTAGAGACAGACAGGTAACCAGTCTATCACAGGGAGACATGTAGAGACAGACAGGTAACCAGTCTATCACAGGGAGACATGTAAAGACAGACAGGTAACCAGTCTATCACAGGGAGACATGTAGAGACAGACAGGTAACCAGTCTATCACAGGGAGACATGTAGAGACAGACAGGTAACCAGTCTATCACAGGGCTGACATGTAGAGACAGACAGGCAACCAGTCTATCACAGGGAGACATGTAGAGACAGACAGGTAACCAGTCTATCACAGGGCTGACATGTAGAGACAGACAGATAACCAGTCTATCACAGGGAGACATGTAGAGACAGACAGGTAACCAGTCTATCATGGGGCCGACATGTAGAGACAGACAGGTAACCAGTCTATCACAGGGAGACATGTAGAGACAGACAGGTAACCAGTCTATCACAGGGAGACATGTAGAGACAGACAGGTAACCAGTCTATCACAGGGGGACATGTAGAGACAGACAGGTAACCAGTCTATCACAGGGAGACATGTAGAGACAGACAGGTAACCAGTCTATCACAGGGAGACATGTAGAGACAGACAGGTAACCAGTCTATCACAGGGAGACATGTAGAGACAGACAGGTAACCAGTCTATCACAGGGAGACATGTAGAGACAGACAGGTAACCAGTCTATCACAGGGAGACATGTAAAGACAGACAGGTAACCAGTCTATCACAGGGAGACATGTAGAGACAGACAGGTGACCAGTCTATCACAGGGAGACATGTAGAGACAGACAGGTAACCAGTCTATCACAGGGAGACATGTAGAGACAGACAGGTAACCAGTCTATCACAGGGCTGACATGTAGAGACAGACAGGTAACCAGTCTATCACAGGGAGACATGTAGAGACAGACAGGTAACCAGTCTATCACAGGGAGACATGTACAGACAGACAGGTAACCAGTCTATCACAGGGCTGACATGTAGAGACAGACAGGTAACCAGTCTATCACAGGGCTGACATATAGAGACAGACAGGTAACCAGTCTATCATAGGGCTGACATGTAGAGACAGACAGGTGACCAGTGTATCACAGGGAGACATGTAGAGACAGACAGGTAACCAGTCTATCACAGGGCTGACATGTAGAGACAGACAGGTAACCAGTCTATCACAGGGAGACATGTAGAGACAGACAGGTAACCAGTCTATCACAGGGAGACATGTACAGACAGACAGGTAACCAGTCTATCACAGGGCTGACATGTAGAGACAGACAGGTAACCAGTCTATCACAGGGCTGACATGTAGAGACAGACAGGTAACCAGTCTATCATAGGGCTGACATGTAGAGACAGACAGGTAACCAGTCTATCACATGGAGACATGTGGAGACAGACAGGTAACCAGTCTATCACAGGGAGACATGTAGAGACAGACAGGTAACCAGTCTATCACAGGGAGACATGTAGAGACCGACAGGTAACCAGTCTATCACAGGGGGACATGTAGAGACAGACAGGTAACCAGTCTATCACAGGGCTGACATGTAGAGACAGACAGGAGACCAGTCTATCACAGGGCTGACATGTAGAGACAGACAGGTAACCAGTCTATCACAGGGAGACATGTAGAGACAGACAGGTAACCAGTCTATCACAGGGAGACATGTAGAGACAGACAGGTAACCAGTCTATCACAGGGCTGACATGTAGAGAAAGACAGGCAACCAGTCTATCACAGGGCTGACATGTAGAGACAGACAGGTAACCAGTCTATCACAGGGCCGACATGTAGAGACAGACAGGTAACCAGTCTATCACAGGGAGACATGTAGAGACAGACAGGTAACCAGTCTATCACAGGGAGACATGTAGAGACAGACAGGTAACCAGTCTATCATGGGGCCGACATGTAGAGACAGACAGGTAACCAGTCTATCACAGGGAGACATGTAGAGACAGACAGGTAACCAGTCTATCACAGGGGGACATGTAGAGACAGACAGGTAACCAGTCTATCACAGGGAGACATGTAGAGACAGACAGGTAACCAGTCTATCACAGGGGGACATGTAGAGACAGACAGGTAACCAGTCTATCACAGGGAGACATGTAGAGACAGACAGGTAACCAGTCTATCACAGGGAGACATGTAGAGACAGACAGGTAACCAGTCTATCACAGGGGGACATGTAGAGACAGACAGGTAACCAGTCTATCACAGGGAGACATGTAGAGACAGACAGGTAACCAGTCTATCACAGGGAGACATGTAGAGACAGACAGGTAACCAGTCTATCACAGGGAGACATGTAAAGACAGACAGGTAACCAGTCTATCACAGGGAGACATGTAGAGACAGACAGGTGACCAGTCTATCACAGGGAGACATGTAGAGACAGACAGGTAACCAGTCTATCACAGGGAGACATGTAGAGACAGACAGGTAACCAGTCTATCACAGGGCTGACATGTAGAGACAGACAGGTAACCAGTCTATCACAGGGAGACATGTAGAGACAGACAGGTAACCAGTCTATCACAGGGAGACATGTACAGACAGACAGGTAACCAGTCTATCACAGGGCTGACATGTAGAGACAGACAGGTAACCAGTCTATCACAGGGCTGACATGTAGAGACAGACAGGTAACCAGTCTATCATAGGGCTGACATGTAGAGACAGACAGGTAACCAGTCTATCACATGGAGACATGTGGAGACAGACAGGTAACCAGTCTATCACAGGGAGACATGTAGAGACAGACAGGTAACCAGTCTATCACAGGGAGACATGTAGAGACCGACAGGTAACCAGTCTATCACAGGGGGACATGTAGAGACAGACAGGTAACCAGTCTATCACAGGGCTGACATGTAGAGACAGACAGGTAACCAGTCTATCACAGGGAGACATGTAGAGACAGACAGGTAACCAGTCTATCACAGGGAGACATGTAAAGACAGACAGGTAACCAGTCTATCACAGGGAGACATGTAGAGACAGACAGGTAACCAGTCTATCACAGGGAGACATGTAGAGACAGACAGGTAACCAGTCTATCACAGGGCTGACATGTAGAGACAGACAGGCAACCAGTCTATCACAGGGAGACATGTAGAGACAGACAGGTAACCAGTCTATCACAGGGCTGACATGTAGAGACAGACAGATAACCAGTCTATCACAGGGAGACATGTAGAGACAGACAGGTAACCAGTCTATCACAGGGCTGACATGTAGAGACAGACAGGCAACCAGTCTATCACAGGGCTGACATGTAGAGACAGACAGGTAACCAGTCTATCACAGGGCCGACATGTAGAGACAGACAGGTAACCAGTCTATCACAGGGAGACATGTAGAGACAGACAGGTAACCAGTCTATCACAGGGAGACATGTAGAGACAGACAGGTAACCAGTCTATCATGGGGCCGACATGTAGAGACAGACAGGTAACCAGTCTATCACAGGGAGACATGTAGAGACAGACAGGTAACCAGTCTATCACAGGGGGACATGTAGAGACAGACAGGTAACCAGTCTATCACAGGGAGACTTGTAGAGACAGACAGGTAACCAGTCTATCACAGGGAGACATGTAGAGACAGACAGGTAACCAGTCTATCACAGGGAGACATGTAGAGACAGACAGGTAACCAGTCTATCACAGGGAGACATGTAAAGACAGACAGGTAACCAGTCTATCACAGGGAGACATGTAGAGACAGACAGGTGACCAGTCTATCACAGGGAGACATGTAGAGACAGACAGGTAACCAGTCTATCACAGGGAGACATGTAGAGACAGACAGGTAACCAGTCTATCACAGGGCTGACATGTAGAGACAGACAGGTAACCAGTCTATCACAGGGAGACATGTAGAGACAGACAGGTAACCAGTCTATCACAGGGAGACATGTACAGACAGACAGGTAACCAGTCTATCACAGGGCTGACATGTAGAGACAGACAGGTAACCAGTCTATCACAGGGCTGACATATAGAGACAGACAGGTAACCAGTCTATCATAGGGCTGACATGTAGAGACAGACAGGTGACCAGTGTATCACAGGGAGACATGTAGAGACAGACAGGTAACCAGTCTATCACAGGGCTGACATGTAGAGACAGACAGGTAACCAGTCTATCACAGGGAGACATGTAGAGACAGACAGGTAACCAGTCTATCACAGGGAGACATGTACAGACAGACAGGTAACCAGTCTATCACAGGGCTGACATGTAGAGACAGACAGGTAACCAGTCTATCACAGGGCTGACATGTAGAGACAGACAGGTAACCAGTCTATCATAGGGCTGACATGTAGAGACAGACAGGTAACCAGTCTATCACATGGAGACATGTGGAGACAGACAGGTAACCAGTCTATCACAGGGAGACATGTAGAGACAGACAGGTAACCAGTCTATCACAGGGAGACATGTAGAGACCGACAGGTAACCAGTCTATCACAGGGGGACATGTAGAGACAGACAGGTAACCAGTCTATCACAGGGCTGACATGTAGAGACAGACAGGAGACCAGTCTATCACAGGGCTGACATGTAGAGACAGACAGGTAACCAGTCTATCACAGGGAGACATGTAGAGACAGACAGGTAACCAGTCTATCACAGGGAGACATGTAGAGACAGACAGGTAACCAGTCTATCACAGGGCTGACATGTAGAGAAAGACAGGCAACCAGTCTATCACAGGGCTGACATGTAGAGACAGACAGGTAACCAGTCTATCACAGGGCCGACATGTAGAGACAGACAGGTAACCAGTCTATCACAGGGAGACATGTAGAGACAGACAGGTAACCAGTCTATCACAGGGAGACATGTAGAGACAGACAGGTAACCAGTCTATCATGGGGCCGACATGTAGAGACAGACAGGTAACCAGTCTATCACAGGGAGACATGTAGAGACAGACAGGTAACCAGTCTATCACAGGGGGACATGTAGAGACAGACAGGTAACCAGTCTATCACAGGGAGACATGTAGAGACAGACAGGTAACCAGTCTATCACAGGGGGACATGTAGAGACAGACAGGTAACCAGTCTATCACAGGGAGACATGTAGAGACAGACAGGTAACCAGTCTATCACAGGGAGACATGTAGAGACAGACAGGTAACCAGTCTATCACAGGGGGACATGTAGAGACAGACAGGTAACCAGTCTATCACAGGGAGACATGTAGAGACAGACAGGTAACCAGTCTATCACAGGGAGACATGTAGAGACAGACAGGTAACCAGTCTATCACAGGGAGACATGTAAAGACAGACAGGTAACCAGTCTATCACAGGGAGACATGTAGAGACAGACAGGTGACCAGTCTATCACAGGGAGACATGTAGAGACAGACAGGTAACCAGTCTATCACAGGGAGACATGTAGAGACAGACAGGTAACCAGTCTATCACAGGGCTGACATGTAGAGACAGACAGGTAACCAGTCTATCACAGGGAGACATGTAGAGACAGACAGGTAACCAGTCTATCACAGGGAGACATGTACAGACAGACAGGTAACCAGTCTATCACAGGGCTGACATGTAGAGACAGACAGGTAACCAGTCTATCACAGGGCTGACATGTAGAGACAGACAGGTAACCAGTCTATCATAGGGCTGACATGTAGAGACAGACAGGTAACCAGTCTATCACATGGAGACATGTGGAGACAGACAGGTAACCAGTCTATCACAGGGAGACATGTAGAGACAGACAGGTAACCAGTCTATCACAGGGAGACATGTAGAGACCGACAGGTAACCAGTCTATCACAGGGGGACATGTAGAGACAGACAGGTAACCAGTCTATCACAGGGCTGACATGTAGAGACAGACAGGTAACCAGTCTATCACAGGGAGACATGTAGAGACAGACAGGTAACCAGTCTATCACAGGGAGACATGTAAAGACAGACAGGTAACCAGTCTATCACAGGGAGACATGTAGAGACAGACAGGTAACCAGTCTATCACAGGGAGACATGTAGAGACAGACAGGTAACCAGTCTATCACAGGGCTGACATGTAGAGACAGACAGGCAACCAGTCTATCACAGGGAGACATGTAGAGACAGACAGGTAACCAGTCTATCACAGGGCTGACATGTAGAGACAGACAGATAACCAGTCTATCACAGGGAGACATGTAGAGACAGACAGGTAACCAGTCTATCACAGGGCTGACATGTAGAGACAGACAGGCAACCAGTCTATCACAGGGCTGACATGTAGAGACAGACAGGTAACCAGTCTATCACAGGGCCGACATGTAGAGACAGACAGGTAACCAGTCTATCACAGGGAGACATGTAGAGACAGACAGGTAACCAGTCTATCACAGGGAGACATGTAGAGACAGACAGGTAACCAGTCTATCATGGGGCCGACATGTAGAGACAGACAGGTAACCAGTCTATCACAGGGAGACATGTAGAGACAGACAGGTAACCAGTCTATCACAGGGGGACATGTAGAGACAGACAGGTAACCAGTCTATCACAGGGAGACTTGTAGAGACAGACAGGTAACCAGTCTATCACAGGGAGACATGTAGAGACAGACAGGTAACCAGTCTATCACAGGGGGACATGTAGAGACAGACAGGTAACCAGTCTATCACAGGGAGACATGTAGAGACAGACAGGTAACCAGTCTATCACAGGGAGACATGTAGAGACAGACAGGTAACCAGTCTATCACAGGGAGACATGTAGAGACAGACAGGTAACCAGTCTATCACAGGGAGACATGTAGAGACAGACAGGTAACCAGTCTATCACAGGGAGACATGTAAAGACAGACAGGTAACCAGTCTATCACAGGGAGACATGTAGAGACAGACAGGTGACCAGTCTATCACAGGGAGACATGTAGAGACAGACAGGTAACCAGTCTATCACAGGGAGACATGTAGAGACAGACAGGTAACCAGTCTATCACAGGGCTGACATGTAGAGACAGACAGGTAACCAGTCTATCACAGGGAGACATGTAGAGACAGACAGGTAACCAGTCTATCACAGGGCTGACATGTAGAGACAGACAGGTAACCAGTCTATCACAGGGAGACATGTAGAGACAGACAGGTAACCAGTCTATCACAGGGAGACATGTAGAGACAGACAGGTAACCAGTCTATCACAGGGAGACATGTAGAGACAGACAGGTAACCAGTCTATCACAGGGAGACATGTAAAGACAGACAGGTAACCAGTCTATCACAGGGAGACATGTAGAGACAGACAGGTGACCAGTCTATCACAGGGAGACATGTAGAGACAGACAGGTAACCAGTCTATCACAGGGAGACATGTAGAGACAGACAGGTAACCAGTCTATCACAGGGCTGACATGTAGAGACAGACAGGTAACCAGTCTATCACAGGGAGACATGTAGAGACAGACAGGTAACCAGTCTATCACAGGGAGACATGTACAGACAGACAGGTAACCAGTCTATCACAGGGCTGACATGTAGAGACAGACAGGTAACCAGTCTATCACAGGGCTGACATGTAGAGTCAGACAGGTAACCAGTCTATCATAGGGCTGACATGTAGAGACAGACAGGTGACCAGTCTATCACAGGGAGACATGTAGAGACAGACAGGTAACCAGTCTATCACAGGGCTGACATGTAGAGACAGACAGGTAACCAGTCTATCACAGGGCTGACATGTAGAGACAGACAGGTAACCAGTCTATCATAGGGCTGACATGTAGAGACAGACAGGTAACCAGTCTATCACATGGAGACATGTGGAGACAGACAGGTAACCAGTCTATCACAGGGAGACATGTAGAGACAGACAGGTAACCAGTCTATCACAGGGAGACATGTAGAGACCGACAGGTAACCAGTCTATCACAGGGGGACATGTAGAGACAGACAGGTAACCAGTCTATCACAGGGCTGACATGTAGAGACAGACAGGTAACCAGTCTATCACAGGGAGACATGTAGAGACAGACAGGTAACCAGTCTATCACAGGGAGACATGTAAAGACAGACAGGTAACCAGTCTATCACAGGGAGACATGTAGAGACAGACAGGTAACCAGTCTATCACAGGGAGACATGTAGAGACAGACAGGTAACCAGTCTATCACAGGGCTGACATGTAGAGACAGACAGGCAACCAGTCTATCACAGGGAGACATGTAGAGACAGACAGGTAACCAGTCTATCACAGGGCTGACATGTAGAGACAGACAGGTAACCAGTCTATCACAGGGAGACATGTAGAGACAGACAGGTAACCAGTCTATCACAGGGCTGACATGTAGAGACAGACAGGCAACCAGTCTATCACAGGGCTGACATGTAGAGACAGACAGGTAACCAGTCTATCACAGGGCCGACATGTAGAGACAGACAGGTAACCAGTCTATCACAGGGAGACATGTAGAGACAGACAGGTAACCAGTCTATCACAGGGAGACATGTAGAGACAGACAGGTAACCAGTCTATCATGGGGCCGACATGTAGAGACAGACAGGTAACCAGTCTATCACAGTCTATCACAGGGAGACATGTAGAGACATGTAGAGACAGACAGGTAACCAGTCTATCACAGGGAGACATGTAGAGACAGTCTATCACAGGGCTGACATGTAGAGACAGACAGGTAACCAGTCTATCACAGGGAGACATGTAGAGACAGACAGGTAACCAGTCTATCACAGGGAGACATGTACAGACAGACAGGTAACCAGTCTATCACAGGGCTGACATGTAGAGACAGACAGGTAACCAGTCTATCACAGGGCTGACATGTAGAGACAGACAGGTAACCAGTCTATCATAGGGCTGACATGTAGAGACAGACAGGTAACCAGTCTATCACATGGAGACATGTGGAGACAGACAGGTAACCAGTCTATCACAGGGAGACATGTAGAGACAGACAGGTAACCAGTCTATCACAGGGAGACATGTAGAGACCGACAGGTAACCAGTCTATCACAGGGGGACATGTAGAGACAGACAGGTAACCAGTCTATCACAGGGCTGACATGTAGAGACAGACAGGTAACCAGTCTATCACAGGGAGACATGTAGAGACAGACAGGTAACCAGTCTATCACAGGGAGACATGTAAAGACAGACAGGTAACCAGTCTATCACAGGGCTGACATGTAGAGACAGACAGGTAACCAGTCTATCATAGGGCTGACATGTAGAGACAGACAGGTGACCAGTCTATCACAGGGCTGACATGTAGAGACAGACAGGTAACCAGTCTATCACAGGGAGACATGTAGAGACAGACAGGTAACCAGTCTATCACAGGGAGACATGTAGAGACAGACAGGTAACCAGTCTATCACAGGGCTGACATGTAGAGACAGACAGGTAACCAGTCTATCACAGGGCTGACATGTAGAGAGAGACAGGTGACCAGTCTATCACAGGGCTGACATGTAGAGACAGACAGGTAACCAGTCTATCACAGGGAGACATGTAGAGACAGACAGGTAACCAGTCTATCACAGGGAGACATGTAGAGACAGACAGGTAACCAGTCTATCACAGGGAGACATGTAAAGATAGACAGGTAACCAGTCTATCACAGGGAGACATGTAGAGACAGACAGGTGACCAGTCTATCACAGGGAGACATGTAGAGACAGACAGGTAACCAGTCTATCACAGGGAGACATGTAGAGACAGACAGGTAACCAGTCTATCACAGGGCTGACATGTAGAGACAAACAGGTAACCAGTCTATCACAGGGAGACATGTAGAGACAGACAGGTAACCAGTCTATCACAGGGAGACATGTACAGACAGACAGGTAACCAGTCTATCACAGGGCTGACATGTAGAGACAGACAGGTAACCAGTCTATCACAGGGCTGACATGTAGAGACAGACAGGTAACCAGTCTATCATAGGGCTGACATGTAGAGACAGACAGGTGACCAGTTTATCACAGGGAGACATGTAGAGACAGACAGGTAACCAGTCTATCACAGGGCTGACATGTAGAGACAGACAGGTAACCAGTCTATCACAGGGAGACATGTAGAGACAGACAGTTAACCAGTCTATCACAGGGAGACATGTACAGACAGACAGGTAACCAGTCTATCACAGGGCTGACATGTAGAGACAGACAGGTAACCAGTCTATCACAGGGCTGACATGTAGAGACAGACAGGTAACCAGTCTATCATAGGGCTGACATGTAGAGACAGACAGGTAACCAGTCTATCACAGGGCTGACATGTAGAGACAGACAGGCAACCAGTCTATCACAGGGAGACATGTAGAGACAGACAGGTAACCAGTCTATCACAGGGCTGACATGTAGAGACAGACAGGTAACCAGTCTATCACAGGGAGACATGTAGAGACAGACAGGTAACCAGTCTATCACAGGGCTGACATGTAGAGACAGACAGGCAACCAGTCTATCACAGGGCTGACATGTAGAGACAGACAGGTAACCAGTCTATCACAGGGCCGACATGTAGAGACAGACAGGTAACCAGTCTATCACAGGGAGACATGTAGAGACCGACAGGTAACCAGTCTATCACAGGGGGACATGTAGAGACAGACAGGTAACCAGTCTATCACAGGGCTGACATGTAGAGACAGACAGGTAACCAGTCTATCACAGGGAGACATGTAGAGACAGACAGGTAACCAGTCTATCACAGGGAGACATGTAAAGACAGACAGGTAACCAGTCTATCACAGGGAGACATGTAGAGACAGACAGGTAACCAGTCTATCACAGGGAGACATGTAGAGACAGACAGGTAACCAGTCTATCACAGGGCTGACATGTAGAGACAGACAGGCAACCAGTCTATCACAGGGAGACATGTAGAGACAGACAGGTAACCAGTCTATCACAGGGCTGACATGTAGAGACAGACAGGTAACCAGTCTATCACAGGGAGACATGTAGAGACAGACAGGTAACCAGTCTATCACAGGGCTGACATGTAGAGACAGACAGGCAACCAGTCTATCACAGGGCTGACATGTAGAGACAGACAGGTAACCAGTCTATCACAGGGCCGACATGTAGAGACAGACAGGTAACCAGTCTATCACAGGGAGACATGTAGAGACAGACAGGTAACCAGTCTATCACAGGGAGACATGTAGAGACAGACAGGTAACCAGTCTATCAAGGGGCCGACAGGTAGAGACAGACAGGTAACCAGTCTATCACAGGGAGACATGTAGAGACAGACAGGTAACCAGTCTATCACAGGGGGACATGTAGAGACAGACAGGTAACCAGTCTATCACAGGGAGACATGTAGAGACAGACAGGTAACCAGTCTATCACAGGGAGACATGTAGAGACAGACAGGTAACCAGTCTATCACAGGGGGACATGTAGAGACAGACAGGTAACCAGTCTATCACAGGGAGACATGTAGAGACAGACAGGTAACCAGTCTATCACAGGGAGACATGTAGAGACAGACAGGTAACCAGTCTATCACAGGGAGACATGTAAAGACAGACAGGTAACCAGTCTATCACAGGGAGACATGTAGAGACAGACAGGTGACCAGTCTATCACAGGGAGACATGTAGAGACAGACAGGTAACCAGTCTATCACAGGGAGACATGTAGAGACAGACAGGTAACCAGTCTATCACAGGGCTGACATGTAGAGACAGACAGGTAACCAGTCTATCACAGGGAGACATGTAGAGACAGACAGGTAACCAGTCTATCACAGGGAGACATGTAGAGACAGACAGGTAACCAGTCTATCACAGGGCTGACATGTAGAGACAGACAGGTAACCAGTCTATCATAGGGCTGACATGTAGAGACAGAGAGGTAACCAGTCTATCACATGGAGACATGTGGAGACAGACAGGTAACCAGTCTATCACAGGGAGACATGTAGAGACAGACAGGTAACCAGTCTATCACAGGGAGACATGTAGAGACCGACAGGTAACCAGTCTATCACAGGGGGACATGTAGAGACAGACAGGTAACCAGTCTATCACAGGGCTGACATGTAGAGACAGACAGGTAACCAGTCTATCACAGGGAGACATGTAGAGACAGACAGGTAACCAGTCTATCACAGGGAGACATGTAAAGACAGACAGGTAACCAGTCTATCACAGGGAGACATGTAGAGACAGACAGGTGACCAGTCTATCACAGGGAGACATGTAGAGACAGACAGGTAACCAGTCTATCACAGGGAGACATGTAGAGACAGACAGGTAACCAGTCTATCACAGGGCTGACATGTAGAGACAGACAGGTAACCAGTCTATCACAGGGAGACATGTAGAGACAGACAGGTAACCAGTCTATCACAGGGAGACATGTACAGACAGACAGGTAACCAGTCTATCACAGGGCTGACATGTAGAGACAGACAGGTAACCAGTCTATCATAGGGCTGACATGTAGAGACAGACAGGTAACCAGTCTATCACATGGAGACATGTGGAGACAGACACGTAACCAGTCTATCACAGGGAGACATGTAGAGACAGACAGGTAACCAGTCTATCACAGGGCTGACATGTAGAGAGAGACAGGTGACCAGTCTATCACAGGGCTGACATGTAGAGACAGACAGGTAACCAGTCTATCACAGGGCCGACATGTAGAGACAGACAGGTAACCAGTCTATCACAGGGAGACATGTAGAGACAGACAGGTAACCAGTCTATCACAGGGAGACATGTAGAGACAGACAGGTAACCAGTCTATCATGGGGCCGACATGTAGAGACAGACAGGTAACCAGTCTATCACAGGGAGACATGTAGAGACAGACAGGTAACCAGTCTATCACAGGGGGACATGTAGAGACAGACAGGTAACCAGTCTATCACAGGGAGACATGTAGAGACAGACAGGTAACCAGTCTATCACAGGGAGACATGTAGAGACAGACAGGTAACCAGTCTATCACAGGGGGACATGTAGAGACAGACAGGTAACCAGTCTATCACAGGGAGACATGTAGAGACAGACAGGTAACCAGTCTATCACAGGGAGACATGTAGAGACAGACAGGTAACCAGTCTATCACAGGGAGACATGTAAAGACAGACAGGTAACCAGTCTATCACAGGGAGACATGTAGAGACAGACAGGTGACCAGTCTATCACAGGGAGACATGTAGAGACAGACAGGTAACCAGTCTATCACATGGAGACATGTGGAGACAGACAGGTAACCAGTCTATCACAGGGAGACATGTAGAGACAGACAGGTAACCAGTCTATCACAGGGAGACATGTAGAGACCGACAGGTAACCAGTCTATCACAGGGGGACATGTAGAGACAGACAGGTAACCAGTCTATCACAGGGCTGACATGTAGAGACAGACAGGTAACCAGTCTATCACAGGGAGACATGTAGAGACAGACAGGTAACCAGTCTATCACAGGGAGACATGTAAAGACAGACAGGTAACCAGTCTATCACAGGGAGACATGTAGAGACGGACAGGTAACCAGTCTATCACAGGGAGACATGTAGAGACAGACAGGTAACCAGTCTATCACAGGGCTGACATGTAGAGACAGACAGGCAACCAGTCTATCACAGGGAGACATGTAGAGACAGACAGGTAACCAGTCTATCACAGGGCTGACATTTAGAGACAGACAGGTAACCAGTCTATCACAGGGAGACATGTCGAGACAGACAGGTAACCAGTCTATCACAGGGCTGACATGTAGAGACAGACAGGCAACCAGTCTATCACAGGGCTGACATGTAGAGACAGACAGGCAACCAGTCTATCACAGGGCTGACATGTAGAGACAGACAGGTAACCAGTCTATCACAGGGAGACATGTAGAGACAGACAGGTAACCAGTCTATCACAGGGAGACATGTAGAGACAGACAGGTAACCAGTCTATCATGGGGCCGACATGTAGAGACAGACAGCTAACCAGTCTATCACAGGGAGACATGTAGAGACAGACAGGTAACCAGTCTATCACAGGGGGACATGTAGAGACAGACAGGTAACCAGTCTATCACAGGGAGACATGTAGAGACAGACAGGTAACCAGTCTATCACAGGGAGACATGTAGAGACAGACAGGTAACCAGTCTATCACAGGGGGACATGTAGAGACAGACAGGTAACCAGTCTATCACAGGGAGACATGTAGAGACAGACAGGTAACCAGTCTATCACAGGGAGACATGTAGAGACAGACAGGTAACCAGTCTATCACAGGGAGACATGTAAAGACAGACAGGTAACCAGTCTATCACAGGGAGACATGTAGAGACAGACAGGTGACCAGTCTATCACAGGGAGACATGTAGAGACAGACAGGTAACCAGTCTATCACAGGGAGACATGTAGAGACAGACAGGTAACCAGTCTATCACAGGGCTGACATGTAGAGACAGACAGGTAACCAGTCTATCACAGGGAGACATGTAGAGACAGACAGGTAACCAGTCTATCACAGGGAGACATGTACAGACAGACAGGTAACCAGTCTATCACAGGGCTGACATGTAGAGACAGACAGGTAACCAGTCTATCACAGGGCTGACATGTAGAGACAGACAGGTAACCAGTCTATCATAGGGCTGACATGTAGAGACAGACAGGTGACCAGTCTATCACAGGGAGACATGTAGAGAAAGACAGGTAACCAGTCTATCACAGGGCTGACATGTAGAGACAGACAGGTAACCAGTCTATCACAGGGAGACATGTAGAGACAGACAGGTAACCAGTCTATCACAGGGAGACATGTACAGACAGACAGGTAACCAGTCTATCACAGGGCTGACATGTAGAGACAGACAGGTAACCAGTCTATCACAGGGCTGACATGTAGAGACAGACAGGTAACCAGTCTATCATAGGGCTGACATGTAGAGACAGACAGGTAACCAGTCTATCACATGGAGACATGTGGAGACAGACAGGTAACCAGTCTATCACAGGGAGACATGTAGAGACAGACAGGTAACCAGTCTATCACAGGGAGACATGTAGAGACCGACAGGTAACCAGTCTATCACAGGGGGACATGTAGAGACAGACAGGTAACCAGTCTATCACAGGGCTGACATGTAGAGACAGACAGGTAACCAGTCTATCACAGGGAGACATGTAGAGACAGACAGGTAACCAGTCTATCACAGGGAGACATGTAAAGACAGACAGGTAACCAGTCTATCACAGGGAGACATGTAGAGACAGACAGGTAACCAGTCTATCACAGGAAGACATGTAGAGACAGACAGGTAACCAGTCTATCACAGGGCTGACATGTAGAGACAGACAGGCAACCAGTCTATCACAGGGAGACATGTAGAGACAGACAGGTAACCAGTCTATCACAGGGCTGACATGTAGAGACAGACAGGTAACCAGTCTATCACAGGGAGACATGTAGAGACAGACAGGTAACCAGTCTATCACAGGGCTGACATGTAGAGACAGACAGGCAACCAGTCTATCACAGGGCTGACATGTAGAGACAGACAGGTAACCAGTCTATCACAGGGCCGACATGTAGAGACAGACAGGTAACCAGTCTATCACAGGGAGACATGTAGAGACAGACAGGTAACCAGTCTATCACAGGGAGACATGTAGAGACAGACAGGTAACCAGTCTATCAAGGGGCCGACAGGTAGAGACAGACAGGTAACCAGTCTATCACAGGGAGACATGTAGAGACAGACAGGTAACCAGTCTATCACAGGGGGACATGTAGAGACAGACAGGTAACCAGTCTATCACAGGGAGACATGTAGAGTCAGACAGGTAACCAGTCTATCACAGGGAGACATGTAGAGACAGACAGGTAACCAGTCTATCACAGGGGGACATGTAGAGACAGACAGGTAACCAGTCTATCACAGGGAGACATGTAGAGACAGACAGGTAACCAGTCTATCACAGGGAGACATGTAGAGACAGACAGGTAACCAGTCTATCACAGGGAGACATGTAAAGACAGACAGGTAACCAGTCTATCACAGGGAGACATGTAGAGACAGACAGGTGACCAGTCTATCACAGGGAGACATGTAGAGACAGACAGGTAACCAGTCTATCACAGGGAGACATGTAGAGACAGACAGGTAACCAGTCTATCACAGGGCTGACATGTAGAGACAGACAGGTAACCAGTCTATCACAGGGAGACATGTAGAGACAGACAGGTAACCAGTCTATCACAGGGAGACATGTAGAGACAGACAGGTAACCAGTCTATCACAGGGCTGACATGTAGAGACAGACAGGTAACCAGTCTATCATAGGGCTGACATGTAGAGACAGACAGGTAACCAGTCTATCACATGGAGACATGTGGAGACAGACAGGTAACCAGTCTATCACAGGGAGACATGTAGAGACAGACAGGTAACCAGTCTATCACAGGGAGACATGTAGAGACCGACAGGTAACCAGTCTATCACAGGGGGACATGTAGAGACAGACAGGTAACCAGTCTATCACAGGGCTGACATGTAGAGACAGACAGGTAACCAGTCTATCACAGGGAGACATGTAGAGACAGACAGGTAACCAGTCTATCACAGGGAGACATGTAAAGACAGACAGGTAACCAGTCTATCACAGGGAGACATGTAGAGACAGACAGGTGACCAGTCTATCACAGGGAGACATGTAGAGACAGACAGGTAACCAGTCTATCACAGGGAGACATGTAGAGACAGACAGGTAACCAGTCTATCACAGGGCTGACATGTAGAGACAGACAGGTAACCAGTCTATCACAGGGAGACATGTAGAGACAGACAGGTAACCAGTCTATCACAGGGAGACATGTAGAGACAGACAGGTAACCAGTCTATCATAGGGCTGACATGTAGAGACAGACAGGTAACCAGTCTATCACATGGAGACATGTGGAGACAGACAGGTAACCAGTCTATCACAGGGAGACATGTAGAGACAGACAGGTAACCAGTC
This sequence comes from Eutrigla gurnardus, assembly GCF_963514095.1. NCBI lineage: Eukaryota > Metazoa > Chordata > Actinopteri > Perciformes > Triglidae > Eutrigla > Eutrigla gurnardus. The sequence continues at coordinate 786,939 of NC_139925.1, forward strand.
TATCACAGGGAGACATGTAGAGACCGACAGGTAACCAGTCTATCACAGGGGGACATGTAGAGACAGACAGGTAACCAGTCTATCACAGGGCTGACATGTAGAGACAGACAGGTAACCAGTCTATCACAGGGAGACATGTAGAGACAGACAGGTAACCAGTCTATCACAGGGAGACATGTAAAGACAGACAGGTAACCAGTCTATCACAGGGAGACATGTAGAGACAGACAGGTGACCAGTCTATCACAGGGAGACATGTAGAGACAGACAGGTAACCAGTCTATCACAGGGAGACATGTAGAGACAGACAGGTAACCAGTCTATCACAGGGCTGACATGTAGAGACAGACAGGTAACCAGTCTATCACAGGGAGACATGTAGAGACAGACAGGTAACCAGTCTATCACAGGGAGACATGTACAGACAGACAGGTAACCAGTCTATCACAGGGCTGACATGTAGAGACAGACAGGTAACCAGTCTATCATAGGGCTGACATGTAGAGACAGACAGGTAACCAGTCTATCACATGGAGACATGTGGAGACAGACACGTAACCAGTCTATCACAGGGAGACATGTAGAGACAGACAGGTAACCAGTCTATCACAGGGCTGACATGTAGAGAGAGACAGGTGACCAGTCTATCACAGGGCTGACATGTAGAGACAGACAGGTAACCAGTCTATCACAGGGCCGACATGTAGAGACAGACAGGTAACCAGTCTATCACAGGGAGACATGTAGAGACAGACAGGTAACCAGTCTATCACAGGGAGACATGTAGAGACAGACAGGTAACCAGTCTATCATGGGGCCGACATGTAGAGACAGACAGGTAACCAGTCTATCACAGGGAGACATGTAGAGACAGACAGGTAACCAGTCTATCACAGGGGGACATGTAGAGACAGACAGGTAACCAGTCTATCACAGGGAGACATGTAGAGACAGACAGGTAAGCAGTCTATCACAGGGAGACATGTAGAGACAGACAGGTAACCAGTCTATCACAGGGGGACATGTAGAGACAGACAGGTAACCAGTCTATCACAGGGAGACATGTAGAGACAGACAGGTAACCAGTCTATCACAGGGAGACATGTAGAGACAGACAGGTAACCAGTCTATCACAGGGAGACATGTAAAGACAGACAGGTAACCAGTCTATCACAGGGAGACATGTAGAGACAGACAGGTGACCAGTCTATCACAGGGAGACATGTAGAGACAGACAGGTAACCAGTCTATCACAGGGAGACATGTAGAGACAGACAGGTAACCAGTCTATCACAGGGCTGACATGTAGAGACAGACAGGTAACCAGTCTATCACAGGGAGACATGTAGAGACAGACAGGTAACCAGTCTATCACAGGGAGATATGTACAGACAGACAGGTAACCAGTCTATCACAGGGCTGACATGTAGAGACAATCAGGTAACCAGTCTATCACAGGGCTGACATGTAGAGACAGACAGGTAACCAGTCTATCATAGGGCTGACATGTAGAGACAGACAGGTGACCAGTCTATCACAGGGAGACATGTAGAGACAGACAGGTAACCAGTCTATCACAGGGCTGACATGTAGAGACAGACAGGTAACCAGTCTATCACAGGGAGACATGTAGAGACAGACAGGTAACCAGTCTATCACAGGGAGACATGTACAAACAGACAGGTAACCAGTCTATCACAGGGCTGACATGTAGAGACAGACAGGTAACCAGTCTATCACAGGGCTGACATGTAGAGACAGACAGGTAACCAGTCTATCATAGGGCTGACATGTAGAGACAGACAGGTAACCAGTCTATCACATGGAGACATGTGGAGACAGACAGGTAACCAGTCTATCACAGGGAGACATGTAGAGACAGACAGGTAACCAGTCTATCACAGGGAGACATGTAGAGACCGACAGGTAACCAGTCTATCACAGGGGGACATGTAGAGACAGACAGGTAACCAGTCTATCACAGGGCTGACATGTAGAGACAGACAGGTAACCAGTCTATCACAGGGAGACATGTAGAGACAGACAGGTAACCAGTCTATCACAGGGAGACATGTAAAGACAGACAGGTAACCAGTCTATCACAGGGAGACATGTAGAGACAGACAGGTAACCAGTCTATCACAGGGAGACATGTAGAGACAGACAGGTAGCCAGTCTATCACAGGGCTGACATGTAGAGACAGACAGGCAACCAGTCTATCACAGGGAGACATGTAGAGACAGACAGGTAACCAGTCTATCACAGGGCTGACATGTAGAGACAGACAGGTAACCAGTCTATCACAGGGAGACATGTAGAGACAGACAGGTAACCAGTCTATCACAGGGAGACATGTAAAGACAGACAGGTAACCAGTCTATCACAGGGAGACATGTAGAGACAGACAGGTAACCAGTCTATCACAGGGAGACATGTAGAGACAGACAGGTAACCAGTCTATCACAGGGCTGACATGTAGAGACAGACAGGCAACCAGTCTATCACAGGGAGACATGTAGAGACAGACAGGTAACCAGTCTATAACAAGGCTGACATGTAGAGACAGACAGGTAACCAGTCTATCACAGGGAGACATGTAGAGACAGACAGGTAACCAGTCTATCACAGGGCTGACATGTAGAGACAGACAGGCAACCAGTCTATCACAGGGCTGACATGTAGAGACAGACAGGTAACCAGTCTATCACAGGGCCGACATGTAGAGACAGACAGGTAACCAGTCTATCACAGGGAGACATGTAGAGACCGACAGGTAACCAGTCTATCACAGGGGGACATGTAGAGACAGACAGGTAACCAGTCTATCACAGGAAGACATGTAGAGACAGACAGGTAACCAGTCTATCACAGGGCTGACATGTAGAGACAGACAGGCAACCAGTCTATCACAGGGAGACATGTAGAGACAGACAGGTAACCAGTCTATCACAGGGCTGACATGTAGAGACAGACAGGTAACCAGTCTATCACAGGGAGACATGTAGAGACAGACAGGTAACCAGTCTATCACAGGGCTGACATGTAGAGACAGACAGGCAACCAGTCTATCACAGGGCTGACATGTAGAGACAGACAGGTAACCAGTCTATCACAGGGCCGACATGTAGAGACAGACAGGTAACCAGTCTATCACAGGGAGACATGTAGAGACAGACAGGTAACCAGTCTATCACAGGGAGACATGTAGAGACAGACAGGTAACCAGTCTATCAAGGGGCCGACAGGTAGAGACAGACAGGTAACCAGTCTATCACAGGGAGACATGTAGAGACAGACAGGTAACCAGTCTATCACAGGGGGACATGTAGAGACAGACAGGTAACCAGTCTATCACAGGGAGACATGTAGAGTCAGACAGGTAACCAGTCTATCACAGGGAGACATGTAGAGACAGACAGGTAACCAGTCTATCACAGGGGGACATGTAGAGACAGACAGGTAACCAGTCTATCACAGGGAGACATGTAGAGACAGACAGGTAACCAGTCTATCACAGGGAGACATGTAGAGACAGACAGGTAACCAGTCTATCACAGGGAGACATGTAAAGACAGACAGGTAACCAGTCTATCACAGGGAGACATGTAGAGACAGACAGGTGACCAGTCTATCACAGGGAGACATGTAGAGACAGACAGGTAACCAGTCTATCACAGGGAGACATGTAGAGACAGACAGGTAACCAGTCTATCACAGGGCTGACATGTAGAGACAGACAGGTAACCAGTCTATCACAGGGAGACATGTAGAGACAGACAGGTAACCAGTCTATCACAGGGAGACATGTAGAGACAGACAGGTAACCAGTCTATCACAGGGCTGACATGTAGAGACAGACAGGTAACCAGTCTATCATAGGGCTGACATGTAGAGACAGACAGGTAACCAGTCTATCACATGGAGACATGTGGAGACAGACAGGTAACCAGTCTATCACAGGGAGACATGTAGAGACAGACAGGTAACCAGTCTATCACAGGGAGACATGTAGAGACCGACAGGTAACCAGTCTATCACAGGGGGACATGTAGAGACAGACAGGTAACCAGTCTATCACAGGGCTGACATGTAGAGACAGACAGGTAACCAGTCTATCACAGGGAGACATGTAGAGACAGACAGGTAACCAGTCTATCACAGGGAGACATGTAAAGACAGACAGGTAACCAGTCTATCACAGGGAGACATGTAGAGACAGACAGGTGACCAGTCTATCACAGGGAGACATGTAGAGACAGACAGGTAACCAGTCTATCACAGGGAGACATGTAGAGACAGACAGGTAACCAGTCTATCACAGGGCTGACATGTAGAGACAGACAGGTAACCAGTCTATCACAGGGAGACATGTAGAGACAGACAGGTAACCAGTCTATCACAGGGAGACATGTACAGACAGACAGGTAACCAGTCTATCACAGGGCTGACATGTAGAGACAGACAGGTAACCAGTCTATCATAGGGCTGACATGTAGAGACAGACAGGTAACCAGTCTATCACATGGAGACATGTGGAGACAGACACGTAACCAGTCTATCACAGGGAGACATGTAGAGACAGACAGGTAACCAGTCTATCACAGGGCTGACATGTAGAGAGAGACAGGTGACCAGTCTATCACAGGGCTGACATGTAGAGACAGACAGGTAACCAGTCTATCACAGGGCCGACATGTAGAGACAGACAGGTAACCAGTCTATCACAGGGAGACATGTAGAGACAGACAGGTAACCAGTCTATCACAGGGAGACATGTAGAGACAGACAGGTAACCAGTCTATCATGGGGCCGACATGTAGAGACAGACAGGTAACCAGTCTATCACAGGGAGACATGTAGAGACAGACAGGTAACCAGTCTATCACAGGGGGACATGTAGAGACAGACAGGTAACCAGTCTATCACAGGGAGACATGTAGAGACAGACAGGTAACCAGTCTATCACAGGGAGACATGTAGAGACAGACAGGTAACCAGTCTATCACAGGGGGACATGTAGAGACAGACAGGTAACCAGTCTATCACAGGGAGACATGTAGAGACAGACAGGTAACCAGTCTATCACAGGAGTACATGTAGAGACAGACAGGTAACCAGTCTATCACAGGGAGACATGTAAAGACAGACAGGTAACCAGTCTATCACAGGGAGACATGTAGAGACAGACAGGTGACCAGTCTATCACAGGGAGACATGTAGAGACAGACAGGTAACCAGTCTATCACAGGGAGACATGTAGAGACAGACAGGTAACCAGTCTATCACAGGGCTGACATGTAGAGACAGACAGGTAACCAGTCTATCACAGGGAGACATGTAGAGACAGACAGGTAACCAGTCTATCACAGGGAGATATGTACAGACAGACAGGTAACCAGTCTATCACAGGGCTGACATGTAGAGACAGACAGGTAACCAGTCTATCACAGGGCTGACATGTAGAGACAGACAGGTAACCAGTCTATCATAGGGCTGACATGTAGAGACAGACAGGTGACCAGTCTATCACAGGGAGACATGTAGAGACAGACAGGTAACCAGTCTATCACAGGGCTGACATGTAGAGACAGACAGGTAACCAGTCTATCACAGGGAGACATGTAGAGACAGACAGGTAACCAGTCTATCACAGGGAGACATGTACAGACAGACAGGTAACCAGTCTATCACAGGGCTGACATGTAGAGACAGACAGGTAACCAGTCTATCACAGGGCTGACATGTAGAGACAGACAGGTAACCAGTCTATCATAGGGCTGACATGTAGAGACAGACAGGTAACCAGTCTATCACATGGAGACATGTGGAGACAGACAGGTAACCAGTCTATCACAGGGAGACATGTAGAGACAGACAGGTAACCAGTCTATCACAGGGAGACATGTAGAGACCGACAGGTAACCAGTCTATCACAGGGGGACATGTAGAGACAGACAGGTAACCAGTCTATCACAGGGCTGACATGTAGAGACAGACAGGTAACCAGTCTATCACAGGGAGACATGTAGAGACAGACAGGTAACCAGTCTATCACAGGGAGACATGTAAAGACAGACAGGTAACCAGTCTATCACAGGGAGACATGTAGAGACAGACAGGTAACCAGTCTATCACAGGGAGACATGTAGAGACAGACAGGTAGCCAGTCTATCACAGGGCTGACATGTAGAGACAGACAGGCAACCAGTCTATCACAGGGAGACATGTAGAGACAGACAGGTAACCAGTCTATCACAGGGCTGACATGTAGAGACAGACAGGTAACCAGTCTATCACAGGGAGACATGTAGAGACAGACAGGTAACCAGTCTATCACAGGGAGACATGTAAAGACAGACAGGTAACCAGTCTATCACAGGGAGACATGTAGAGACAGACAGGTAACCAGTCTATCACAGGGAGACATGTAGAGACAGACAGGTAACCAGTCTATCACAGGGCTGACATGTAGAGACAGACAGGCAACCAGTCTATCACAGGGAGACATGTAGAGACAGACAGGTAACCAGTCTATAACAAGGCTGACATGTAGAGACAGACAGGTAACCAGTCTATCACAGGGAGACATGTAGAGACAGACAGGTAACCAGTCTATCACAGGGCTGACATGTAGAGACAGACAGGCAACCAGTCTATCACAGGGCTGACATGTAGAGACAGACAGGTAACCAGTCTATCACAGGGCCGACATGTAGAGACAGACAGGTAACCAGTCTATCACAGGGAGACATGTAGAGACAGACAGGTAACCAGTCTATCACAGGGAGACATGTAGAGACAGACAGGTAACCAGTCTATCATGGGGCCGACAGGTAGAGACAGACAGGTAACCAGTCTATCACAGGGAGACATGTAGAGACAGACAGGTAACCAGTCTATCACAGGGGGACATGTAGAGACAGACAGGTAACCAGTCTATCACAGGGAGACATGTAGAGACAGACAGGTAACCAGTCTATCACAGGGAGACATGTAGAGACAGACAGGTAACCAGTCTATCACAGGGCTGACATGTAGAGACAGACAGGTAACCAGTCTATCATAGGGCTGACATGTAGAGACAGACAGGTAACCAGTCTATCACATGGAGACATGTGGAGACAGACAGGTAACCAGTCTATCACAGGGAGACATGTAAAGACAGACAGGTAACCAGTCTATCACAGGGAGACATGTAGAGACCGACAGGTAACCAGTCTATCACAGGGGGACATGTAGAGACAGACAGGTAACCAGTCTTTCACAGGGCTGACATGTAGAGACAGACAGGTAACCAGTCTATCACAGGGAGACATGTAGAGACAGACAGGTAACCAGTCTATCACAGGGAGACATGTAAAGACAGACAGGTAACCAGTCTATCACAGGGAGACATGTAGAGACAGACAGGTGACCAGTCTATCACAGGGAGACATGTAGAGACAGACAGGTAACCAGTCTATCACAGGGAGACATGTAGAGACAGACAGGTAACCAGTCTATCACAGGGCTGACATGTAGAGACAGACAAGTAACCAGTCTATCACAGGGAGACATGTAGAGACAGACAGGTAACCAGTCTATCACAGGGAGACATGTACAGACAGACAGGTAACCAGTCTATCACAGGGCTGACATGTAGAGACAGACAGGTAACCAGTCTATCATAGGGCTGACATGTAGAGACAGACAGGTAACCAGTCTATCACATGGAGACATGTGGAGACAGACACGTAACCAGTCTATCACAGGGAGACATGTAGAGACAGACAGGTAACCAGTCTATCACAGGGCTGACATGTAGAGAGAGACAGGTGACCAGTCTATCACAGGGCTGACATGTAGAGACAGACAGGTAACCAGTCTATCACAGGGCCGACATGTAGAGACAGACAGGTAACCAGTCTATCACAGGGAGACATGTAGAGACAGACAGGTAACCAGTCTATCACAGGGAGACATGTAGAGACAGACAGGTAACCAGTCTATCATGGGGCCGACATGTAGAGACAGACAGGTAACCAGTCTATCACAGGGAGACATGTAGAGACAGACAGGTAACCAGTCTATCACAGGGGGACATGTAGAGACAGACAGGTAACCAGTCTATCACAGGGAGACATGTAGAGACAGACAGGTAACCAGTCTATCACAGGGAGACATGTAGAGACAGACAGGTAACCAGTCTATCACAGGGGGACATGTAGAGACAGACAGGTAACCAGTCTATCACAGGGAGACATGTAGAGACAGACAGGTAACCAGTCTATCACAGGGAGACATGTAGAGACAGACAGGTAACCAGTCTATCACAGGGAGACATGTAAAGACAGACAGGTAACCAGTCTATCACAGGGAGACATGTAGAGACAGACAGGTGACCAGTCTATCACAGGGAGACATGTAGAGACAGACAGGTAACCAGTCTATCACAGGGAGACATGTAGAGACAGACAGGTAACCAGTCTATCACAGGGCTGACATGTAGAGACAGACAGGTAACCAGTCTATCACAGGGCCGACATGTAGAGACAGACAGGTAACCAGTCTATCACAGGGAGACATGTAGAGACAGACAGGTAACCAGTCTATCACAGGGAGACATGTAGAGACAGACAGGTAACCAGTCTATCACAGGGCTGACATGTAGAGACAGACAGGTAACCAGTCTATCATAGGGCTGACATGTAGAGACAGACAGGTAACCAGTCTATCACATGGAGACATGTGGAGACAGACAGGTAACCAGTCTATCACAGGGAGACATGTAAAGACAGACAGGTAACCAGTCTATCACAGGGAGACATGTAGAGACCGACAGGTAACCAGTCTATCACAGGGGGACATGTAGAGACAGACAGGTAACCAGTCTTTCACAGGGCTGACATGTAGAGACAGACAGGTAACCAGTCTATCACAGGGAGACATGTAGAGACAGACAGGTAACCAGTCTATCACAGGGAGACATGTAAAGACAGACAGGTAACCAGTCTATCACAGGGAGACATGTAGAGACAGACAGGTGACCAGTCTATCACAGGGAGACATGTAGAGACAGACAGGTAACCAGTCTATCACAGGGAGACATGTAGAGACAGACAGGTAACCAGTCTATCACAGGGCTGACATGTAGAGACAGACAAGTAACCAGTCTATCACAGGGAGACATGTAGAGACAGACAGGTAACCAGTCTATCACAGGGAGACATGTACAGACAGACAGGTAACCAGTCTATCACAGGGCTGACATGTAGAGACAGACAGGTAACCAGTCTATCATAGGGCTGACATGTAGAGACAGACAGGTAACCAGTCTATCACATGGAGACATGTGGAGACAGACACGTAACCAGTCTATCACAGGGAGACATGTAGAGACAGACAGGTAACCAGTCTATCACAGGGCTGACATGTAGAGAGAGACAGGTGACCAGTCTATCACAGGGCTGACATGTAGAGACAGACAGGTAACCAGACTATCACAGGGCCGACATGTAGAGACAGACAGGTAACCAGTCTATCACAGGGAGACATGTAGAGACAGACAGGTAACCAGTCTATCACAGGGAGACATGTAGAGACAGACAGGTAACCAGTCTATCATGGGGCCGACATGTAGAGACAGACAGGTAACCAGTCTATCACAGGGAGACATGTAGAGACAGACAGGTAACCAGTCTATCACAGGGGGACATGTAGAGACAGACAGGTAACCAGTCTATCACAGGGAGACATGTAGAGACAGACAGGTAACCAGTCTATCACAGGGAGACATGTAGAGACAGACAGGTAACCAGTCTATCACAGGGGGACATGTAGAGACAGACAGGTAACCAGTCTATCACAGGGAGACATGTAGAGACAGACAGGTAACCAGTCTATCACAGGGAGACATGTAGAGACAGACAGGTAACCAGTCTATCACAGGGAGACATGTAAAGACAGACAGGTAACCAGTCTATCACAGGGAGACATGTAGAGACAGACAGGTGACCAGTCTATCACAGGGAGACATGTAGAGACAGACAGGTAACCAGTCTATCACAGGGAGACATGTAGAGACAGACAGGTAACCAGTCTATCACAGGGCTGACATGTAGAGACAGACAGGTAACCAGTCTATCACAGGGAGACATGTAGAGACAGACAGGTAACCAGTCTATCACAGGGAGACATGTACAGACAGACAGGTAACCAGTCTATCACAGGGCTGACATGTAGAGACAGACAGGTAACCAGTCTATCACAGGGCTGACATGTAGAGACAGACAGGTAACCAGTCTATCATAGGGCTGACATGTAGAGACAGACAGGTGACCAGTCTATCACAGGGAGACATGTAGAGACAGACAGGTAACCAGTCTATCACAGGGCTGACATGTAGAGACAGACAGGTAACCAGTCTATCACAGGGAGACATGTAGAGACAGACAGGTAACCAGTCTATCACAGGGAGACATGTACAGACAGACAGGTAACCAGTCTATCACAGGGCTGACATGTAGAGACAGACAGGTAACCAGTCTATCACAGGGCTGACATGTAGAGACAGACAGGTAACCAGTCTATCATAGGGCTGACATGTAGAGACAGACAGGTAACCAGTCTATCACATGGAGACATGTGGAGACAGACAGGTAACCAGTCTATCACAGGGAGACATGTAGAGACAGACAGGTAACCAGTCTATCACAGGGAGACATGTAGAGACCGACAGGTAACCAGTCTATCACAGGGGGACATGTAGAGACAGACAGGTAACCAGTCTATCACAGGGCTGACATGTAGAGACAGACAGGTAACCAGTCTATCACAGGGAGACATGTAGAGACAGACAGGTAACCAGTCTATCACAGGGAGACATGTAAAGACAGACAGGTAACCAGTCTATCACAGGGAGACATGTAGAGACGGACAGGTAACCAGTCTATCACAGGGAGACATGTAGAGACAGACAGGTAACCAGTCTATCACAGGGCTGACATGTAGAGACAGACAGGCAACCAGTCTATCACAGGGAGACATGTAGAGACAGACAGGTAACCAGTCTATCACAGGGCTGACATGTAGAGACAGACAGGTAACCAGTCTATCACAGGGAGACATGTAGAGACAGACAGGTAACCAGTCTATCACAGGGCTGACATGTAGAGACAGACAGGCAACCAGTCTATCACAGGGCTGACATGTAGAGACAGACAGGTAACCAGTCTATCACAGGGCCGACATGTAGAGACAGACAGGTAACCAGTCTATCACAGGGAGACATGTAGAGACCGACAGGTAACCAGTCTATCACAGGGGGACATGTAGAGACAGACAGGTAACCAGTCTATCACAGGGCTGACATGTAGAGACAGACAGGTAACCAGTCTATCACAGGGAGACATGTAGAGACAGACAGGTAACCAGTCTATCACAGGGAGACATGTAAAGACAGACAGGTAACCAGTCTATCACAGGGAGACATGTAGAGACAGACAGGTAACCAGTCTATCACAGGGAGACATGTAGAGACAGACAGGTAACCAGTCTATCACAGGGCTGACATGTAGAGACAGACAGGCAACCAGTCTATCACAGGGAGACATGTAGAAACAGACAGGTAACCAGTCTATCACAGGGCTGACATGTAGAGACAGACAGGTAACCAGTCTATCACAGGGAGACATGTAGCGACAGACAGGTAACCAGTCTATCACAGGGCTGACATGTAGAGACAGACAGGCAACCAGTCTATCACAGGGCTGACATGTAGAGACAGACAGGTAACCAGTCTATCACAGGGCCGACATGTAGAGACAGACAGGTAACCAGTCTATCACAGGGAGACATGTAGAGACAGACAGGTAACCAGTCTATCACAGGGAGACATGTAGAGACAGACAGGTAACCAGTCTATCATGGGGCCGACAGGTAGAGACAGACAGGTAACCAGTCTATCACAGGGAGACATGTAGAGACAGACAGGTAACCAGTCTATCACAGGGGGACATGTAGAGACAGACAGGTAACCAGTCTATCACAGGGAGACATGTAGAGACAGACAGGTAACCAGTCTATCACAGGGAGACATGTAGAGACAGACAGGTAACCAGTCTATCACAGGGGGACATGTAGAGACAGACAGGTAACCAGTCTATCACAGGGAGACATGTAGAGACAGACAGGTAACCAGTCTATCACAGGGAGACATGTAGAGACAGACAGGTAACCAGTCTATCACAGGGAGACATGTAAAGACAGACAGGTAACCAGTCTATCACAGGGAGACATGTAGAGACAGACAGGTGACCAGTCTATCACAGGGAGACATGTAGAGACAGACAGGTAACCAGTCTATCACAGGGAGACATGTAGAGACAGACAGGTAACCAGTCTATCACAGGGCTGACATGTAGAGACAGACAGGTAACCAGTCTATCACAAAGAGACATGTAGAGACAGACAGGTAACCAGTCTATCACAGGGAGACATGTACAGACAGACAGGTAACCAGTCTATCACAGGGCTGACATGTAGAGACAGACAGGTAACCAGTCTATCACAGGGCTGACATGTAGAGACAGACAGGTAACCAGTCTATCATAGGGCTGACATGTAGAGACAGACAGGTAACCAGTCTATCACATGGAGACATGTGGAGACAGACAGGTAACCAGTCTATCACAGGGAGACATGTAGAGACAGACAGGTAACCAGTCTATCACAGGGAGACATGTAGAGACCGACAGGTAACCAGTCTATCACAGGGGGACATGTAGAGACAGACAGGTAACCAGTCTATCACAGGGAGACATGTACAGACAGACAGGTAACCAGTCTATCACAGGGCTGACATGTAGAGACAGACAGGTAACCAGTCTATCACAGGGCTGACATGTAGAGACAGACAGGTAACCAGTCTATCATAGGGCTGACATGTAGAGACAGACAGGTAACCAGTCTATCACATGGAGACATGTGGAGACAGACAGGTAACCAGTCTATCACAGGGAGACATGTAGAGACAGACAGGTAACCAGTCTATCACAGGGAGACATGTAGAGACCGACAGGTAACCAGTCTATCACAGGGGGACATGTAGAGACAGACAGGTAACCAGTCTATCACAGGGCTGACATGTAGAGACAGACAGGTAACCAGTCTATCACAGGGAGACATGTAGAGACAGACAGGTAACCAGTCTATCACAGGGAGACATGTAAAGACAGACAGGTAACCAGTCTATCACAGGGAGACATGTAGAGACAGACAGGTAACCAGTCTATCACAGGGAGACATGTAGAGACAGACAGGTAACCAGTCTATCACAGGGCTGACATGTAGAGACAGACAGGCAACCAGTCTATCACAGGGAGACATGTAGAGACAGACAGGTAACCAGTCTATCACAGGGCTGACATGTAGAGACAGACAGGTAACCAGTCTATCACAGGGAGACATGTAGAGACAGACAGGTAACCAGTCTATCACAGGGCTGACATGTAGAGACAGACAGGCAACCAGTCTATCAAAGGGCTGACATGTAGAGACAGACAGGTAACCAGTCTATCACAGGGCCGACATGTAGAGACAGACAGGTAACCAGTCTATCACAGGGAGACATGTAGAGACCGACAGGTAACCAGTCTATCACAGGGGGACATGTAGAGACAGACAGGTAACCAGTCTATCACAGGGCTGACATGTAGAGACAGACAGGTAACCAGTCTATCACAGGGAGACATGTAGAGACAGACAGGCAACCAGTCTATCACAGGGAGACATGTAAAGACAGACAGGTAACCAGTCTATCACAGGGCTGACATGTAGAGACAGACAGGTAACCAGTCTATCACAGGGCTGACATGTAGAGACAGACAGGTAACCAGTCTATCATAGGGCTGACATGTAGAGACAGACAGGTAACCAGTCTATCACATGGAGACATGTGGAGACAGACAGGTAACCAGTCTATCACAGGGAGACATGTAGAGACAGACAGGTAACCAGTCTATCACAGGGAGACATGTAGAGACCGACAGGTAACCAGTCTATCACAGGGGGACATGTAGAGACAGACAGGTAACCAGTCTATCACAGGGAGACATGTACAGACAGACAGGTAACCAGTCTATCACAGGGCTGACATGTAGAGACAGACAGGTAACCAGTCTATCACAGGGCTGACATGTAGAGACAGACAGGTAACCAGTCTATCATAGGGCTGACATGTAGAGACAGACAGGTAACCAGTCTATCACATGGAGACATGTGGAGACAGACAGGTAACCAGTCTATCACAGGGAGACATGTAGAGACAGACAGGTAACCAGTCTATCACAGGGCTGACATGTAGAGACAGACAGGTAACCAGTCTATCACAGGGAGACATGTAGAGACAGACAGGTAACCAGTCTATCACAGGGAGACATGTAAAGACAGACAGGTAACCAGTCTATCACAGGGAGACATGTAGAGACAGACAGGTAACCAGTCTATCACAGGGAGACATGTAGAGACAGACAGGTAACCAGTCTATCACAGGGCTGACATGTAGAGACAGACAGGCAACCAGTCTATCACAGGGAGACATGTAGAGACAGACAGGTAACCAGTCTATCACAGGGCTGACATGTAGAGACAGACAGGTAACCAGTCTATCACAGGGAGACATGTAGAGACAGACAGGTAACCAGTCTATCACAGGGCTGACATGTAGAGACAGACAGGCAACCAGTCTATCACAGGGAGACATGTAGAGACAGACAGGTAACCAGTCTATCACAGGGCCGACATGTAGAGACAGACAGGTAACCAGTCTATCACAGGGAGACATGTAGAGACCGACAGGTAACCAGTCTATCACAGGGAGACATGTAGAGACAGACAGGTAACCAGTCTATCACAGGGCTGACATGTAGAGACAGACAGGTAACCAGTCTATCACAGGGAGACATGTAGAGACAGACAGGTAACCAGTCTATCACAGGGAGACATGTAAAGACAGACAGGTAACCAGTCTATCACAGGGAGACATGTAGAGACAGACAGGTAACCAGTCTATCACAGGGAGACATGTAGAGACAGACAGGTAACCAGTCTATCACAGGGCTGACATGTAGAGACAGACAGGCAACCAGTCTATCACAGGGAGACATGTAGAGACAGACAGGTAACCAGTCTATCACAGGGCTGACATGTAGAGACAGACAGGTAACCAGTCTATCACAGGGAGACATGTAGAGACAGACAGGTAACCAGTCTATCACAGGGCTGACATGTAGAGACAGACAGGCAACCAGTCTATCACAGGGCTGACATGTAGAGACAGACAGGTAACCAGTCTATCACAGGGCCGACATGTAGAGACAGACAGGTAACCAGTCTATCACAGGGAGACATGTAGAGACAGACAGGTAACCAGTCTATCACAGAGAGACATGTAGAGACAGACAGGTAACCAGTCTATCATGGGGCCGACAGGTAGAGACAGACAGGTAACCAGTCTATCACAGGGAGACATGTAGAGACAGACAGGTAACCAGTCTATCACAGGGGGACATGTAGAGACAGACAGGTAACCAGTCTATCACAGGGAGACATGTAGAGACAGACAGGTAACCAGTCTATCACAGGGAGACATGTAGAGACAGACAGGTAACCAGTCTATCACAGGGGGACATGTAGAGACAGACAGGTAACCAGTCTATCACAGGGAGACATGTAGAGACAGACAGGTAACCAGTCTATCACAGGGAGACATGTAGAGACAGACAGGTAACCAGTCTATCACAGGGAGACATGTAAAGACAGACAGGTAACCAGTCTATCACAGGGAGACATGTAGAGACAGACAGGTGACCAGTCTATCACAGGGAGACATGTAGAGACAGACAGGTAACCAGTCTATCACAGGGAGACATGTAGAGACAGACAGGTAACCAGTCTATCACAGGGCTGACATGTAGAGACAGACAGGTAACCAGTCTATCACAGGGAGACATGTAGAGACAGACAGGTAACCAGTCTATCACAGGGAGACATGTACAGACAGACAGGTAACCAGTCTATCACAGGGCTGACATGTAGAGACAGACAGGTAACCAGTCTATCACAGGGCTGACATGTAGAGACAGACAGGTAACCAGTCTATCATAGGGCTGACATGTAGAGACAGACAGGTAACCAGTCTATCACATGGAGACATGTGGAGACAGACAGGTAACCAGTCTATCACAGGGAGACATGTAGAGACAGACAGGTAACCAGTCTATCACAGGGAGACATGTAGAGACCGACAGGTAACCAGTCTATCACAGGGAGACATGTAGAGACAGACAGGTAACCAGTCTATCACAGGGCTGACATGTAGAGACAGACAGGTAACCAGTCTATCACAGGGAGACATGTAGAGACAGACAGGTAACCAGTCTATCACAGGGAGACATGTAAAGACAGACAGGTAACCAGTCTATCACAGGGAGACATGTAGAGACAGACAGGTAACCAGTCTATCACAGGGAGACATGTAGAGACAGACAGGTAACCAGTCTATCACAGGGCTGACATGTAGAGACAGACAGGCAACCAGTCTATCACAGGGAGACATGTAGAGACAGACAGGTAACCAGTCTATCACAGGGCTGACATGTAGAGACAGACAGGTAACCAGTCTATCACAGGGAGACATGTAGAGACAGACAGGTAACCAGTCTATCACAGGGCTGACATGTAGAGACAGACAGGCAACCAGTCTATCAAAGGGCTGACTTGTAGAGACAGACAGGTAACCAGTCTATCACAGGGCCGACATGTAGAGACAGACAGGTAACCAGTCTATCACAGGGAGACATGTAGAGACCGACAGGTAACCAGTCTATCACAGGGGGACATGTAGAGACAGACAGGTAACCAGTCTATCACAGGGCTGACATGTAGAGACAGACAGGTAACCAGTCTATCACAGGGAGACATGTAGAGACAGACAGGCAACCAGTCTATCACAGGGAGACATGTAAAGACAGACAGGTAACCAGTCTATCACAGGGCTGACATGTAGAGACAGACAGGTAACCAGTCTATCACAGGGCTGACATGTAGAGACAGACAGGTAACCAGTCTATCATAGGGCTGACATGTAGAGACAGACAGGTAACCAGTCTATCACATGGAGACATGTGGAGACAGACAGGTAAGCAGTCTATCACAGGGAGACATGTAGAGACAGACAGGTAACCAGTCTATCACAGGGAGACATGTAGAGACCGACAGGTAACCAGTCTATCACAGGGGGACATGTAGAGACAGACAGGTAACCAGTCTATCACAGGGAGACATGTACAGACAGACAGGTAACCAGTCTATCACAGGGCTGACATGTAGAGACAGACAGGTAACCAGTCTATCACAGGGCTGACATGTAGAGACAGACAGGTAACCAGTCTATCATAGGGCTGACATGTAGAGACAGACAGGTAACCAGTCTATCACATGGAGACATGTGGAGACAGACAGGTAACCAGTCTATCACAGGGAGACATGTAGAGACAGACAGGTAACCAGTCTATCACAGGGAGACATGTAGAGACCGACAGGTAACCAGTCTATCACAGGGGGACATGTAGAGACAGACAGGTAACCAGTCTATCACAGGGCTGACATGTAGAGACAGACAGGTAACCAGTCTATCACAGGGAGACATGTAGAGACAGACAGGTAACCAGTCTATCACAGGGAGACATGTAAAGACAGACAGGTAACCAGTCTATCACAGGGAGACATGTAGAGACAGACAGGTAACCAGTCTATCACAGGGAGACATGTAGAGACAGACAGGTAACCAGTCTATCACAGGGCTGACATGTAGAGACAGACAGGCAACCAGTCTATCACAGGGAGACATGTAGAGACAGACAGGTAACCAGTCTATCACAGGGCTGACATGTAGAGACAGACAGGTAACCAGTCTATCACAGGGAGACATGTAGAGACAGACAGGTAACCAGTCTATCACAGGGCTGACATGTAGAGACAGACAGGCAACCAGTCTATCACAGGGCTGACATGTAGAGACAGACAGGTAACCAGTCTATCACAGGGCCGACATGTAGAGACAGACAGGTAACCAGTCTATCACAGGGAGACATGTAGAGACCGACAGGTAACCAGTCTATCACAGGGGGACATGTAGAGACAGACAGGTAACCAGTCTATCACAGGGCTGACATGTAGAGACAGACAGGTAACCAGTCTATCACAGGGAGACATGTAGAGACAGACAGGTAACCAGTCTATCACAGGGAGACATGTAAAGACAGACAGGTAACCAGTCTATCACAGGGAGACATGTAGAGACAGACAGGTAACCAGTCTATCACAGGGAGACATGTAGAGACAGACAGGTAACCAGTCTATCACAGGGCTGACATGTAGAGACAGACAGGCAACCAGTCTATCACAGGGAGACATGTAGAGACAGACAGGTAACCAGTCTATCACAGGGCTGACATGTAGAGACAGACAGGTAACCAGTCTATCACAGGGAGACATGTAGAGACAGACAGGTAACCAGTCTATCACAGGGCTGACATGTAGAGACAGACAGGCAACCAGTCTATCACAGGGCTGACATGTAGAGACAGACAGGTAACCAGTCTATCACAGGGCCGACATGTAGAGACAGACAGGTAACCAGTCTATCACAGGGAGACATGTAGAGACAGACAGGTAACCAGTCTATCACAGAGAGACATGTAGAGACAGACAGGTAACCAGTCTATCATGGGGCCGACAGGTAGAGACAGACAGGTAACCAGTCTATCACAGGGAGACATGTAGAGACAGACAGGTAACCAGTCTATCACAGGGGGACATGTAGAGACAGACAGGTAACCAGTCTATCACAGGGAGACATGTAGAGACAGACAGGTAACCAGTCTATCACAGGGAGACATGTAGAGACAGACAGGTAACCAGTCTATCACAGGGGGACATGTAGAGACAGACAGGTAACCAGTCTATCACAGGGAGACATGTAGAGACAGACAGGTAACCAGTCTATCACAGGGAGACATGTAGAGACAGACAGGTAACCAGTCTATCACAGGGAGACATGTAAAGACAGACAGGTAACCAGTCTATCACAGGGAGACATGTAGAGACAGACAGGTGACCAGTCTATCACAGGGAGACATGTAGAGACAGACAGGTAACCAGTCTATCACAGGGAGACATGTAGAGACAGACAGGTAACCAGTCTATCACAGGGCTGACATGTAGAGACAGACAGGTAACCAGTCTATCACAGGGAGACATGTAGAGACAGACAGGTAACCAGTCTATCACAGGGAGACATGTACAGACAGACAGGTAACCAGTCTATCACAGGGCTGACATGTAGAGACAGACAGGTAACCAGTCTATCACAGGGCTGACATGTAGAGACAGACAGGTAACCAGTCTATCATAGGGCTGACATGTAGAGACAGACAGGTAACCAGTCTATCACATGGAGACATGTGGAGACAGACAGGTAACCAGTCTATCACAGGGAGACATGTAGAGACAGACAGGTAACCAGTCTATCACAGGGAGACATGTAGAGACCGACAGGTAACCAGTCTATCACAGGGAGACATGTAGAGACAGACAGGTAACCAGTCTATCACAGGGCTGACATGTAGAGACAGACAGGTAACCAGTCTATCACAGGGAGACATGTAGAGACAGACAGGTAACCAGTCTATCACAGGGAGACATGTACAGACAGACAGGTAACCAGTCTATCACAGGGCTGACATGTAGAGACAGACAGGTAACCAGTCTATCACAGGGCTGACATGTAGAGACAGACAGGTAACCAGTCTATCATAGGGCTGACATGTAGAGACAGACAGGTAACCAGTCTATCACATGGAGACATGTGGAGACAGACAGGTAACCAGTCTATCACAGGGAGACATGTAGAGACAG
This sequence comes from Eutrigla gurnardus, assembly GCF_963514095.1. Classification (NCBI taxonomy): domain Eukaryota; kingdom Metazoa; phylum Chordata; class Actinopteri; order Perciformes; family Triglidae; genus Eutrigla; species Eutrigla gurnardus. The sequence goes on from NC_139925.1 coordinate 806,896, forward strand.
ACAGGTAACCAGTCTATCACAGGGAGACATGTAGAGACCGACAGGTAACCAGTCTATCACAGGGGGACATGTAGAGACAGACAGGTAACCAGTCTATCACAGGGCTGACATGTAGAGACAGACAGGTAACCAGTCTATCACAGGGAGACATGTAGAGACAGACAGGTAACCAGTCTATCACAGGGAGACATGTAAAGACAGACAGGTAACCAGTCTATCACAGGGAGACATGTAGAGACAGACAGGTGACCAGTCTATCACAGGGAGACATGTAGAGACAGACAGGTAACCAGTCTATCGCAGGGAGACATGTACAGACAGACAGGTAACCAGTCTATCACAGGGCTGACATGTAGAGACAGACAGGTAACCAGTCTATCACAGGGCTGACATGTAGAGACAGACAGGTAACCAGTCTATCATAGGGCTGACATGTAGAGACAGACAGGTAACCAGTCTATCACATGGAGACATGTGGAGACAGACAGGTAACCAGTCTATCACAGGGAGACATGTAGAGACAGACAGGTAACCAGTCTATCACAGGGAGACATGTAGAGACCGACAGGTAACCAGTCTATCACAGGGGGACATGTAGAGACAGACAGGTAACCAGTCTATCACAGGGCTGACATGTAGAGACAGACAGGTAACCAGTCTATCACAGGGAGACATGTAGAGACAGACAGGTAACCAGTCCATCACAGGGAGACATGTAAAGACAGACAGGTAACCAGTCTATCACAGGGAGACATGTAGAGACAGACAGGTAACCAGTCTATCACAGGGAGACATGTAGAGACAGACAGGTAACCAGTCTATCACAGGGCTGACATGTAGAGACAGACAGGCAACCAGTCTATCACAGGGAGACATGTAGAGACAGACAGGTAACCAGTCTATCACAGGGCTGACATGTAGAGACAGACAGGTAACCAGTCTATCACAGGGAGACATGTAGAGACAGACAGGTAACCAGTCTATCACAGGGCTGACATGTAGAGACAGACAGGCAACCAGTCTATCACAGGGCTGACATGTAGAGACAGACAGGTAACCAGTCTATCACAGGGCCGACATGTAGAGACAGACAGGTAACCAGTCTATCACAGGGAGACATGTAGAGACCGACAGGTAACCAGTCTATCACAGGGGGACATGTAGAGACAGACAGGTAACCAGTCTATCACAGGGCTGACATGTAGAGACAGACAGGTAACCAGTCTATCACAGGGAGACATGTAGAGACAGACAGGTAACCAGTCTATCACAGGGAGACATGTAGAGACAGACAGGTAACCAGTCTATCACAGGGCTGACATGTAGAGACAGACAGGTAACCAGTCTATCACAGGGAGACATGTAGAGACAGACAGGTAACCAGTCTATCACAGGGCTGACATGTAGAGACAGACAGGCAACCAGTCTATCACAGGGCTGACATGTAGAGACAGACAGGTAACCAGTCTATCACAGGGCCGACATGTAGAGACAGACAGGTAACCAGTCTATCACAGGGAGACATGTAGAGACCGACAGGTAACCAGTCTATCACAGGGGGACATGTAGAGACAGACAGGTAACCAGTCTATCACAGGGCTGACATGTAGAGACAGACAGGTAACCAGTCTATCACAGGGAGACATGTAGAGACAGACAGGTAACCAGTCTATCACAGGGAGACATGTAGAGACAGACAGGTAACCAGTCTATCACAGGGCTGACATGTAGAGACAGACAGGCAACCAGTCTATCACAGGGAGACATGTAGAGACAGACAGGTAACCAGTCTATCACAGGGCTGACATGTAGAGACAGACAGGTAACCAGTCTATCACAGGGAGACATGTAGAGACAGACAGGTAACCAGTCTATCACAGGGCTGACATGTAGAGACAGACAGGCAACCAGTCTATCACAGGGCTGACATGTAGAGACAGACAGGTAACCAGTCTATCACAGGGCCGACATGTAGAGACAGACAGGTAACCAGTCTATCACAGGGAGACATGTAGAGACAGACAGGTAACCAGTCTATCACAGGGAGACATGTAGAGACAGACAGGTAACCAGTCTATCATGGGGCCGACAGGTAGAGACAGACAGGTAACCAGTCTATCACAGGGAGACATGTAGAGACAGACAGGTAACCAGTCTATCACAGGGGGACATGTAGAGACAGACAGGTAACCAGTCTATCACAGGGAGACATGTAGAGACAGACAGGTAACCAGTCTATCACAGGGAGACATGTAGAGACAGACAGGTAACCAGTCTATCACAGGGGGACATGTAGAGACAGACAGGTAACCAGTCTATCACAGGGAGACATGTAGAGACAGACAGGTAACCAGTCTATCACAGGGAGACATGTAGAGACAGACAGGTAACCAGTCTATCACAGGGAGACATGTAAAGACAGACAGGTAACCAGTCTATCACAGGGAGACATGTAGAGACAGACAGGTGACCAGTCTATCACAGGGAGACATGTAGAGACAGACAGGTAACCAGTCTATCACAGGGAGACATGTAGAGACAGACAGGTAACCAGTCTATCACAGGGCTGACATGTAGAGACAGACAGGTAACCAGTCTATCACAGGGAGACATGTAGAGACAGACAGGTAACCAGTCTATCACAGGGAGACATGTACAGACAGACAGGTAACCAGTCTATCACAGGGCTGACATGTAGAGACAGACAGGTAACCAGTCTATCACAGGGCTGACATGTAGAGACAGACAGGTAACCAGTCTATCATAGGGCTGACATGTAGAGACAGACAGGTAACCAGTCTATCACATGGAGACATGTGGAGACAGACAGGTAACCAGTCTATCACAGGGAGACATGTAGAGACAGACAGGTAACCAGTCTATCACAGGGAGACATGTAGAGACCGACAGGTAACCAGTCTATCACAGGGGGACATGTAGAGACAGACAGGTAACCAGTCTATCACAGGGCTGACATGTAGAGACAGACAGGTAACCAGTCTATCACAGGGAGACATGTAGAGACAGACAGGTAACCAGTCTATCACAGGGAGACATGTAAAGACAGACAGGTAACCAGTCTATCACAGGGAGACATGTAGAGACAGACAGGTGACCATTCTATCACAGGGAGACATGTAGAGACAGACAGGTAACCAGTCTATCACAGGGAGACATGTAGAGACAGACAGGTAACCAGTCTATCACAGGGCTGACATTTAGAGACAGACAGGTAACCAGTCTATCACAGGGAGACATGTAGAGACAGACAGGTAACCAGTCTATCATAGGGCTGACATGTAGAGACAGACAGGTAACCAGTCTATCACATGGAGACATGTGGAGACAGACAGGTAACCAGTCTATCACAGGGAGACATGTAGAGACAGACAGGTAACCAGTCTATCACAGGGAGACATGTAGAGACCGACAGGTAACCAGTCTATCACAGGGGGACATGTAGAGACAGACAGGTAACCAGTCTATCACAGGGCTGACATGTAGAGACAGACAGGTAACCAGTCTATCACAGGGAGACATGTAGAGACAGACAGGTAACCAGTCTATCACAGGGAGACATGTAAAGACAGACAGGTAACCAGTCTATCACAGGGAGACATGTAGAGACAGACAGGTAACCAGTCTATCACAGGGAGACATGTAGAGACAGACAGGTAACCAGTCTATCACAGGGCTGACATGTAGAGACAGACAGGCAACCAGTCTATCACAGGGAGACATGTAGAGACAGACAGGTAACCAGTCTATCACAGGGCTGACATGTAGAGACAGACAGGTAACCAGTCTATCACAGGGAGACATGTAGAGACAGACAGGTAACCAGTCTATCACAGGGCTGACATGTAGAGACAGACAGGCAACCAGTCTATCACAGGGCTGACATGTAGAGACAGACAGGTAACCAGTCTATCACAGGGCCGACATGTAGAGACAGACAGGTAACCAGTCTATCACAGGGAGACATGTAGAGACCGACAGGTAACCAGTCTATCACAGGGGGACATGTAGAGACAGACAGGTAACCAGTCTATCACAGGGCTGACATGTAGAGACAGACAGGTAACCAGTCTATCACAGGGAGACATGTAGAGACAGACAGGTAACCAGTCTATCACAGGGAGACATGTAAAGACAGACAGGTAACCAGTCTATCACAGGGAGACATGTAGAGACAGACAGGTAACCAGTCTATCACAGGGAGACATGTAGAGACAGACAGGTAACCAGTCTATCACAGGGCTGACATGTAGAGACAGACAGGCAACCAGTCTATCACAGGGAGACATGTAGAGACAGACAGGTAACCAGTCTATCACAGGGCTGGCATGTAGAGACAGACAGGTAACCAGTCTATCACAGGGAGACATGTAGAGACAGACAGGTAACCAGTCTATCACAGGGCTGACATGTAGAGACAGACAGGCAACCAGTCTATCACAGGGCTGACATGTAGAGACAGACAGGTAACCAGTCTATCACAGGGCCGACATGTAGAGACAGACAGGTAACCAGTCTATCACAGGGAGACATGTAGAGACAGACAGGTAACCAGTCTATCACAGGGAGACATGTAGAGACAGACAGGTAACCAGTCTATCATGGGGCCGACAGGTAGAGACAGACAGGTAACCAGTCTATCACAGGGAGACATGTAGAGACAGACAGGTAACCAGTCTATCACAGGGGGACATGTAGAGACAGACAGGTAACCAGTCTATCACAGGGAGACATGTAGAGACAGACAGGTAACCAGTCTATCACAGGGAGACATGTAGAGACAGACAGGTAACCAGTCTATCACAGGGGGACATGTAGAGACAGACAGGTAACCAGTCTATCACAGGGAGACATGTAGAGACAGACAGGTAACCAGTCTATCACAGGGAGACATGTAGAGACAGACAGGTAACCAGTCTATCACAGGGAGACATGTAAAGACAGACAGGTAACCAGTCTATCACAGGGAGACATGTAGAGACAGACAGGTGACCAGTCTATCACAGGGAGACATGTAGAGACAGACAGGTAACCAGTCTATCACAGGGAGACATGTAGAGACAGACAGGTAACCAGTCTATCACAGGGCTGACATGTAGAGACAGACAGGTAACCAGTCTATCACAGGGAGACATGTAGAGACAGACAGGTAACCAGTCTATCACAGGGAGACATGTACAGACAGACAGGTAACCAGTCTATCACAGGGCTGACATGTAGAGACAGACAGGTAACCAGTCTATCACAGGGCTGACATGTAGAGACAGACAGGTAACCAGTCTATCATAGGGCTGACATGTAGAGACAGACAGGTAACCAGTCTATCACATGGAGACATGTGGAGACAGACAGGTAACCAGTCTATCACAGGGAGACATGTAGAGACAGACAGGTAACCAGTCTATCACAGGGAGACATGTAGAGACCGACAGGTAACCAGTCTATCACAGGGGGACATGTAGAGACAGACAGGTAACCAGTCTATCACAGGGCTGACATGTAGAGACAGACAGGTAACCAGTCTATCACAGGGAGACATGTAGAGACAGACAGGTAACCAGTCTATCACAGGGAGACATGTAAAGACAGACAGGTAACCAGTCTATCACAGGGAGACATGTAGAGACAGACAGGTGACCATTCTATCACAGGGAGACATGTAGAGACAGACAGGTAACCAGTCTATCACAGGGAGACATGTAGAGACAGACAGGTAACCAGTCTATCACAGGGCTGACATTTAGAGACAGACAGGTAACCAGTCTATCACAGGGAGACATGTAGAGACAGACAGGTAACCAGTCTATCACAGGGAGACATGTACAGACAGACAGGTAACCAGTCTATCACAGGGCTGACATGTAGAGACAGACAGGTAACCAGTCTATCATAGGGCTGACATGTAGAGACAGACAGGTAACCAGTCTATCACATGGAGACATGTGGAGACAGACACGTAACCAGTCTATCACAGGGAGACATGTAGAGACAGACAGGTAACCAGTCTATCACAGGGCTGACATGTAGAGAGAGACAGGTGACCAGTCTATCACAGGGCTGACATGTAGAGACAGACAGGTAACCAGTCTATCACAGGGCTGACATGTAGAGACAGACAGGTGACCAGTCTATCACAGGGCTGACATGTAGAGACAGACAGGTAACCAGTCTATCACAGGGAGACATGTAGAGACAGACAGGTAACCAGTCTATCACAGGGAGACATGTAGAGACAGACAGGTAACCAGTCTATCACAGGGCTGACATGTAGAGACAGACAGGCAACCAGTCTATCACAGGGCTGACATGTAGAGACAGACAGGTAACCAGTCTATCACAGGGCCGACATGTAGAGACAGACAGGTAACCAGTCTATCACAGGGCCGACATGTAGAGACAGACAGGTAACCAGTCTATCACAGGGAGACATGTAGAGACAGACAGGTAACCAGTCTATCACAGGGAGACATGTAGAGACAGACAGGTAACCAGTCTATCATGGGGCCGACATGTAGAGACAGACAGGTAACCAGTCTATCACAGGGGTACATGTAGAGACAGACAGGTAACCAGTCTATCACAGGGGGACATGTAGAGACAGACAGGTAACCAGTCTATCACAGGGAGACATGTAGAGACCGACAGGTAACCAGTCTATCACAGGGGGACATGTAGAGACAGACAGGTAACCAGTCTATCACAGGGCTGACATGTAGAGACAGACAGGTAACCAGTCTATCACAGGGAGACATGTAGAGACAGACAGGTAACCAGTCTATCACAGGGAGACATGTAAAGACAGACAGGTAACCAGTCTATCACAGGGAGACATGTAGAGACAGACATGTAACCAGTCTATCACAGGGAGAAATGTAGAGACAGACAGGTAACCAGTCTATCACAGGGCTGACATGTAGAGACAGACAGGCAACCCGTCTATCACAGGGAGACATGTAGAGACAGACAGGTAACCAGTCTATCACAGGGCTGACATGTAGAGACAGACAGGTAACCAGTCTATCACAGGGAGACATGTAGAGACAGACAGGTAACCAGTCTATCACAGGGCTGACATGTAGAGACAGACAGGCAACCAGTCTATCACAGGGCTGACATGTAGAGACAGACAGGTAACCAGTCTATCACAGGGCCGACATGTAGAGACAGACAGGTAACCAGTCTATCACAGGGAGACATGTGGAGACAGACAGGTAACCAGTCTATCACAGGGAGACATGTGGAGACAGACAGGTAACCAGTTTATCACAGGGAGACATGTAGAGACAGACAGGTAACCAGTCTATCACAGGGAGACATGTAGAGACCGACAGGTAACCAGTCTATCACAGGGGGACATGTAGAGACAGACAGGTAACCAGTCTATCACAGGGCTGACATGTAGAGACAGACAGGTAACCAGTCTATCACAGGGAGACATGTAGAGACAGACAGGTAACCAGTCTATCACAGGGGGACATGTAGAGACAGACAGGTAACCAGTCTATCACAGGGCTGACATGTAGAGACAGACAGGTAACCAGTCTATCACAGGGAGACATGTAGAGACAGACAGGTAACCAGTCTATCACAGGGAGACATGTAAAGACAGACAGGTAACCAGTCTATCACAGGGAGACATGTAGAGACAGACAGGTGACCAGTCTATCACAGGGAGACATGTAGAGACAGACAGGTAACCAGTCTATCGCAGGGAGACATGTACAGACAGACAGGTAACCAGTCTATCACAGGGCTGACATGTAGAGACAGGCAGGTAACCAGTCTATCACAGGGCTGACATGTAGAGACAGACAGGTAACCAGTCTATCATAGGGCTGACATGTAGAGACAGACAGGTAACCAGTCTATCACATGGAGACATGTGGAGACAGACAGGTAACCAGTCTATCACAGGGAGACATGTAGAGACAGACAGGTAACCAGTCTATCACAGGGAGACATGTAGAGACCGACAGGTAACCAGTCTATCACAGGGGGACATGTAGAGACAGACAGGTAACCAGTCTATCACAGGGCTGACATGTAGAGACAGACAGGTAACCAGTCTATCACAGGGAGACATGTAGAGACAGACAGGTAACCAGTCTATCACAGGGAGACATGTAAAGACAGACAGGTAACCAGTCTATCACAGGGAGACATGTAGAGACAGACAGGTAACCAGTCTATCACAGGGAGACATGTAGAGACAGACAGGTAACCAGTCTATCACAGGGCTGACATGTAGAGACAGACAGGCAACCAGTCTATCACAGGGAGACATGTAGAGACAGACAGGTAACCAGTCTATCACAGGGCTGACATGTAGAGACAGACAGGTAACCAGTCTATCACAGGGAGACATGTAGAGACAGACAGGTAACCAGTCTATCACAGGGCTGACATGTAGAGACAGACAGGCAACCAGTCTATCACAGGGCTGACATGTAGAGACAGACAGGTAACCAGTCTATCACAGGGCCGACATGTAGAGACAGACAGGTAACTAGTCTATCACAGGGAGACATGTAGAGACCGACAGGTAACCAGTCTATCACAGGGGGACATGTAGAGACAGACAGGTAACCAGTCTATCACAGGGCTGACATGTAGAGACAGACAGGTAACCAGTCTATCACAGGGAGACATGTAGAGACAGACAGGTAACCAGTCTATCACAGGGAGACATGTAAAGACAGACAGGTAACCAGTCTATCACAGGGAGACATGTAGAGACAGACAGGTAACCAGTCTATCACAGGGAGACATGTAGAGACAGACAGGTAACCAGTCTATCACAGGGCTGACATGTAGAGACAGACAGGCAACCAGTCTATCACAGGGAGACATGTAGAGACAGACAGGTAACCAGTCTATCACAGGGCTGACATGTAGAGACAGACAGGTAACCAGTCTATCACAGGGAGACATGTAGAGACAGACAGGTAACCAGTCTATCACAGGGCTGACATGTAGAGACAGACAGGCAACCAGTCTATCACAGGGCTGACATGTAGAGACAGACAGGTAACCAGTCTATCACAGGGCCGACATGTAGAGACAGACAGGTAACCAGTCTATCACAGGGAGACATGTAGAGACAGACAGGTAACCAGTCTATCACAGGGAGACATGTAGAGACAGACAGGTAACCAGTCTATCATGGGGCCGACAGGTAGAGACAGACAGGTAACCAGTCTATCACAGGGAGACATGTAGAGACAGACAGGTAACCAGTCTATCACAGGGGGACATGTAGAGACAGACAGGTAACCAGTCTATCACAGGGAGACATGTAGAGACAGACAGGTAACCAGTCTATCACAGGGAGACATGTAGAGACAGACAGGTAACCAGTCTATCACAGGGGGACATGTAGAGACAGACAGGTAACCAGTCTATCACAGGGAGACATGTAGAGACAGACAGGTAACCAGTCTATCACAGGGAGACATGTAGAGACAGACAGGTAACCAGTCTATCACAGGGAGACATGTAAAGACAGACAGGTAACCAGTCTATCACAGGGAGACATGTAGAGACAGACAGGTGACCAGTCTATCACAGGGAGACATGTAGAGACAGACAGGTAACCAGTCTATCACAGGGAGACATGTAGAGACAGACAGGTAACCAGTCTATCACAGGGCTGACATGTAGAGACAGACAGGTAACCAGTCTATCACAGGGAGACATGTAGAGACAGACAGGTAACCAGTCTATCACAGGGAGACATGTACAGACAGACAGGTAACCAGTCTATCACAGGGCTGACATGTAGAGACAGACAGGTAACCAGTCTATCACAGGGCTGACATGTAGAGACAGACAGGTAACCAGTCTATCATAGGGCTGACATGTAGAGACAGACAGGTAACCAGTCTATCACATGGAGACATGTGGAGACAGACAGGTAACCAGTCTATCACAGGGAGACATGTAGAGACAGACAGGTAACCAGTCTATCACAGGGAGACATGTAGAGACCGACAGGTAACCAGTCTATCACAGGGGGACATGTAGAGACAGACAGGTAACCAGTCTATCACAGGGCTGACATGTAGAGACAGACAGGTAACCAGTCTATCACAGGGAGACATGTAGAGACAGACAGGTAACCAGTCTATCACAGGGAGACATGTAAAGACAGACAGGTAACCAGTCTATCACAGGGAGACATGTAGAGACAGACAGGTGACCATTCTATCACAGGGAGACATGTAGAGACAGACAGGTAACCAGTCTATCACAGGGAGACATGTAGAGACAGACAGGTAACCAGTCTATCACAGGGCTGACATTTAGAGACAGACAGGTAACCAGTCTATCACAGGGAGACATGTAGAGACAGACAGGTAACCAGTCTATCACAGGGAGACATGTACAGACAGACAGGTAACCAGTCTATCACAGGGCTGACATGTAGAGACAGACAGGTAACCAGTCTATCATAGGGCTGACATGTAGAGACAGACAGGTAACCAGTCTATCACATGGAGACATGTAGAGACAGACAGGTAACCAGTCTATCACAGGGAGACATGTAGAGACAGACAGGTAACCAGTCTATCACAGGGAGACATGTAAAGACAGACAGGTAACCAGTCTATCACAGGGAGACATGTAGAGACAGACAGGTGACCAGTCTATCACAGGGAGACATGTAGAGACAGACAGGTAACCAGTCTATCACAGGGCTGACATGTAGAGACAGACAGGTAACCAGTCTATCACAGGGCTGACATGTAGAGACAGACAGGTAACCAGTCTATCATAGGGCTGACATGTAGAGACAGACAGGTAACCAGTCTATCACATGGAGACATGTGGAGACAGACAGGTAACCAGTCTATCACAGGGCTGACATGTAGAGACAGACAGATAACCAGTCTATCACAGGGAGACATGTAGAGACAGACAGGTAACCAGTCTATCACAGGGAGACATGTAGAGACAGACAGGTAACCAGTCTATCACAGGGAGACATGTAGAGACAGACAGGTAACCAGTCTATCACAGGGGGACATGTAGAGACAGACAGGTAACCAGTCTATCACAGGGAGACATGTAGAGACAGACAGGTAACCAGTCTATCACAGGGAGACATGTAGAGACAGACAGGTAACCAGTCTATCACAGGGAGACATGTAAAGACAGACAGGTAACCAGTCTATCACAGGGAGACATGTAGAGACAGACAGGTGACCAGTCTATCACAGGGAGACATGTAGAGACAGACAGGTAACCAGTCTATCACAGGGAGACATGTAGAGACAGACAGGTAACCAGTCTATCACAGGGCTGACATGTAGAGACAGACAGGTAACCAGTCTATCACAGGGAGACATGTAGAGACAGACAGGTAACCAGTCTATCACAGGGAGACATGTACAGACAGACAGGTAACCAGTCTATCACAGGGCTGACATGTAGAGACAGACAGGTAACCAGTCTATCACAGGGCTGACATGTAGAGACAGACAGGTAACCAGTCTATCATAGGGCTGACATGTAGAGACAGACAGGTAACCAGTCTATCACATGGAGACATGTGGAGACAGACAGGTAACCAGTCTATCACAGGGAGACATGTAGAGACCGACAGGTAACCAGTCTATCACAGGGAGACATGTAGAGACCGACAGGTAACCAGTCTATCACAGGGGGACATGTAGAGACAGACAGGTAACCAGTCTATCACAGGGCTGACATGTAGAGACAGACAGGTAACCAGTCTATCACAGGGAGACATGTAGAGACAGACAGGTAACCAGTCTATCACAGGGAGACATGTAAAGACAGACAGGTAACCAGTCTATCACAGGGAGACATGTAGAGACAGACAGGTAACCAGTCTATCACAGGGAGACATGTAGAGACAGACAGGTAACCAGTCTATCACAGGGCTGACATGTAGAGACAGACAGGCAACCAGTCTATCACAGGGAGACATGTAGAGACAGACAGGTAACCAGTCTATCACAGGGCTGACATGTAGAGACAGACAGATAACCAGTCTATCACAGGGAGACATGTAGAGACAGACAGGTAACCAGTCTATCACAGGGCTGACATGTAGAGACAGACAGGCAACCAGTCTATCACAGGGCTGACATGTAGAGACAGACAGGTAACCAGTCTATCACAGGGCCGACATGTAGAGACAGACAGGTAACCAGTCTATCACAGGGAGACATGTAGAGACAGACAGGTAACCAGTCTATCACAGGGAGACATGTAGAGACAGACAGGTAACCAGTCTATCATGGGGCCGACATGTAGAGACAGACAGGTAACCAGTCTATCACAGGGAGACATGTAGAGACAGACAGGTAACCAGTCTATCACAGGGGGACATGTAGAGACAGACAGGTAACCAGTCTATCACAGGGAGACTTGTAGAGACAGACAGGTAACCAGTCTATCACAGGGAGACATGTAGAGACAGACAGGTAACCAGTCTATCACAGGGGGACATGTAGAGACAGACAGGTAACCAGTCTATCACAGGGAGACATGTAGAGACAGACAGGTAACCAGTCTATCACAGGGAGACATGTAGAGACAGACAGGTAACCAGTCTATCACAGGGAGACATGTAGAGACAGACAGGTAACCAGTCTATCACAGGGAGACATGTAGAGACAGACAGGTAACCAGTCTATCACAGGGAGACATGTAAAGACAGACAGGTAACCAGTCTATCACAGGGAGACATGTAGAGACAGACAGGTGACCAGTCTATCACAGGGAGACATGTAGAGACAGACAGGTAACCAGTCTATCACAGGGAGACATGTAGAGACAGACAGGTAACCAGTCTATCACAGGGCTGACATGTAGAGACAGACAGGTAACCAGTCTATCACAGGGAGACATGTAGAGACAGACAGGTAACCAGTCTATCACAGGGAGACATGTACAGACAGACAGGTAACCAGTCTATCACAGGGCTGACATGTAGAGACAGACAGGTAACCAGTCTATCACAGGGCTGACATGTAGAGACAGACAGGTAACCAGTCTATCATAGGGCTGACATGTAGAGACAGACAGGTGACCAGTCTATCACAGGGAGACATGTAGAGACAGACAGGTAACCAGTCTATCACAGGGCTGACATGTAGAGACAGACAGGTAACCAGTCTATCACAGGGAGACATGTAGAGACAGACAGGTAACCAGTCTATCACAGGGAGACATGTAGAGACAGACAGGTAACCAGTCTATCACAGGGAGACATGTAGAGACAGACAGGTAACCAGTCTATCACAGGGAGACATGTAGAGACAGACAGGTAACCAGTCTATCACAGGGAGACATGTAAAGACAGACAGGTAACCAGTCTATCACAGGGAGACATGTAGAGACAGACAGGTGACCAGTCTATCACAGGGAGACATGTAGAGACAGACAGGTAACCAGTCTATCACAGGGAGACATGTAGAGACAGACAGGTAACCAGTCTATCACAGGGCTGACATGTAGAGACAGACAGGTAACCAGTCTATCACAGGGAGACATGTAGAGACAGACAGGTAACCAGTCTATCACAGGGAGACATGTACAGACAGACAGGTAACCAGTCTATCACAGGGCTGACATGTAGAGACAGACAGGTAACCAGTCTATCACAGGGCTGACATGTAGAGACAGACAGGTAACCAGTCTATCATAGGGCTGACATGTAGAGACAGACAGGTAACCAGTCTATCACATGGAGACATGTGGAGACAGACAGGTAACCAGTCTATCACAGGGAGACATGTAGAGACAGACAGGTAACCAGTCTATCACAGGGAGACATGTAGAGACCGACAGGTAACCAGTCTATCACAGGGGGACATGTAGAGACAGACAGGTAACCAGTCTATCACAGGGCTGACATGTAGAGACAGACAGGTAACCAGTCTATCACAGGGAGACATGTAGAGACAGACAGGTAACCAGTCTATCACAGGGAGACATGTAAAGACAGACAGGTAACCAGTCTATCACAGGGAGACATGTAGAGACAGACAGGTGACCATTCTATCACAGGGAGACATGTAGAGACAGACAGGTAACCAGTCTATCACAGGGAGACATGTAGAGACAGACAGGTAACCAGTCTATCACAGGGCTGACATTTAGAGACAGACAGGTAACCAGTCTATCACAGGGAGACATGTAGAGACAGACAGGTAACCAGTCTATCACAGGGAGACATGTACAGACAGACAGGTAACCAGTCTATCACAGGGCTGACATGTAGAGACAGACAGGTAACCAGTCTATCATAGGGCTGACATGTAGAGACAGACAGGTAACCAGTCTATCACATGGAGACATGTAGAGACAGACAGGTAACCAGTCTATCACAGGGAGACATGTAGAGACAGACAGGTAACCAGTCTATCACAGGGAGACATGTAAAGACAGACAGGTAACCAGTCTATCACAGGGAGACATGTAGAGACAGACAGGTGACCAGTCTATCACAGGGAGACATGTAGAGACAGACAGGTAACCAGTCTATCACAGGGCTGACATGTAGAGACAGACAGGTAACCAGTCTATCACAGGGCTGACATGTAGAGACAGACAGGTAACCAGTCTATCATAGGGCTGACATGTAGAGACAGACAGGTAACCAGTCTATCACATGGAGACATGTGGAGACAGACAGGTAACCAGTCTATCACAGGGCTGACATGTAGAGACAGACAGATAACCAGTCTATCACAGGGAGACATGTAGAGACAGACAGGTAACCAGTCTATCACAGGGAGACATGTAGAGACAGACAGGTAACCAGTCTATCACAGGGAGACATGTAGAGACAGACAGGTAACCAGTCTATCACAGGGGGACATGTAGAGACAGACAGGTAACCAGTCTATCACAGGGAGACATGTAGAGACAGACAGGTAACCAGTCTATCACAGGGAGACATGTAGAGACAGACAGGTAACCAGTCTATCACAGGGAGACATGTAAAGACAGACAGGTAACCAGTCTATCACAGGGAGACATGTAGAGACAGACAGGTGACCAGTCTATCACAGGGAGACATGTAGAGACAGACAGGTAACCAGTCTATCACAGGGAGACATGTAGAGACAGACAGGTAACCAGTCTATCACAGGGCTGACATGTAGAGACAGACAGGTAACCAGTCTATCACAGGGAGACATGTAGAGACAGACAGGTAACCAGTCTATCACAGGGAGACATGTACAGACAGACAGGTAACCAGTCTATCACAGGGCTGACATGTAGAGACAGACAGGTAACCAGTCTATCACAGGGCTGACATGTAGAGACAGACAGGTAACCAGTCTATCATAGGGCTGACATGTAGAGACAGACAGGTAACCAGTCTATCACATGGAGACATGTGGAGACAGACAGGTAACCAGTCTATCACAGGGAGACATGTAGAGACCGACAGGTAACCAGTCTATCACAGGGAGACATGTAGAGACCGACAGGTAACCAGTCTATCACAGGGGGACATGTAGAGACAGACAGGTAACCAGTCTATCACAGGGCTGACATGTAGAGACAGACAGGTAACCAGTCTATCACAGGGAGACATGTAGAGACAGACAGGTAACCAGTCTATCACAGGGAGACATGTAAAGACAGACAGGTAACCAGTCTATCACAGGGAGACATGTAGAGACAGACAGGTAACCAGTCTATCACAGGGAGACATGTAGAGACAGACAGGTAACCAGTCTATCACAGGGCTGACATGTAGAGACAGACAGGCAACCAGTCTATCACAGGGAGACATGTAGAGACAGACAGGTAACCAGTCTATCACAGGGCTGACATGTAGAGACAGACAGATAACCAGTCTATCACAGGGAGACATGTAGAGACAGACAGGTAACCAGTCTATCACAGGGCTGACATGTAGAGACAGACAGGCAACCAGTCTATCACAGGGCTGACATGTAGAGACAGACAGGTAACCAGTCTATCACAGGGCCGACATGTAGAGACAGACAGGTAACCAGTCTATCACAGGGAGACATGTAGAGACAGACAGGTAACCAGTCTATCACAGGGAGACATGTAGAGACAGACAGGTAACCAGTCTATCATGGGGCCGACATGTAGAGACAGACAGGTAACCAGTCTATCACAGGGAGACATGTAGAGACAGACAGGTAACCAGTCTATCACAGGGGGACATGTAGAGACAGACAGGTAACCAGTCTATCACAGGGAGACTTGTAGAGACAGACAGGTAACCAGTCTATCACAGGGAGACATGTAGAGACAGACAGGTAACCAGTCTATCACAGGGGGACATGTAGAGACAGACAGGTAACCAGTCTATCACAGGGAGACATGTAGAGACAGACAGGTAACCAGTCTATCACAGGGAGACATGTAGAGACAGACAGGTAACCAGTCTATCACAGGGAGACATGTAGAGACAGACAGGTAACCAGTCTATCACAGGGAGACATGTAGAGACAGACAGGTAACCAGTCTATCACAGGGAGACATGTAAAGACAGACAGGTAACCAGTCTATCACAGGGAGACATGTAGAGACAGACAGGTGACCAGTCTATCACAGGGAGACATGTAGAGACAGACAGGTAACCAGTCTATCACAGGGAGACATGTAGAGACAGACAGGTAACCAGTCTATCACAGGGCTGACATGTAGAGACAGACAGGTAACCAGTCTATCACAGGGAGACATGTAGAGACAGACAGGTAACCAGTCTATCACAGGGAGACATGTACAGACAGACAGGTAACCAGTCTATCACAGGGCTGACATGTAGAGACAGACAGGTAACCAGTCTATCACTGGGCTGACATGTAGAGACAGACAGGTAACCAGTCTATCATAGGGCTGACATGTAGAGACAGACAGGTGACCAGTCTATCACAGGGAGACATGTAGAGACAGACAGGTAACCAGTCTATCACAGGGCTGACATGTAGAGACAGACAGGTAACCAGTCTATCACAGGGAGACATGTAGAGACAGACAGGTAACCAGTCTATCACAGGGAGACATGTAGAGACAGACAGGTAACCAGTCTATCACAGGGAGACATGTAGAGACAGACAGGTAACCAGTCTATCACAGGGAGACATGTAAAGACAGACAGGTAACCAGTCTATCACAGGGAGACATGTAGAGACAGACAGGTGACCAGTCTATCACAGGGAGACATGTAGAGACAGACAGGTAACCAGTCTATCACAGGGAGACATGTAGAGACAGACAGGTAACCAGTCTATCACAGGGAGACATGTAAAGACAGACAGGTAACCAGTCTATCACAGGGAGACATGTAGAGACAGACAGGTGACCAGTCTATCACAGGGAGACATGTAGAGACAGACAGGTAACCAGTCTATCACAGGGAGACATGGAGAGACAGACAGGTAACCAGTCTATCACAGGGCTGACATGTAGAGACAGACAGGTAACCAGTCTATCACAGGGAGACATGTAGAGACAGACAGGTAACCAGTCTATCACAGGGAGACATGTACAGACAGACAGGTAACCAGTCTATCACAGGGAGACATGTAAAGATAGACAGGTAACCAGTCTATCACAGGGAGACATGTAGAGACAGACAGGTGACCAGTCTATCACAGGGCTGACATGTAGAGACAGACAGGTAACCAGTCTATCACAGGGAGACATGTAGAGACAGACAGGTAACCAGTCTATCACAGGGAGACATGTACAGACAGACAGGTAACCAGTCTATCACAGGGCTGACATGTAGAGACAGACAGGTAACCAGTCTATCACAGGGCTGACATGTAGAGACAGACAGGTAACCAGTCTATCATAGGGCTGACATGTAGAGACAGACAGGTGACCAGTTTATCACAGGGAGACATGTAGAGACAGACAGGTAACCAGTCTATCACAGGGCTGACATGTAGAGACAGACAGGTAACCAGTCTATCACAGGGAGACATGTAGAGACAGACAGTTAACCAGTCTATCACAGGGAGACATGTACAGACAGACAGGTAACCAGTCTATCACAGGGCTGACATGTAGAGACAGACAGGTAACCAGTCTATCACAGGGCTGACATGTAGAGACAGACAGGTAACCAGTCTATCATAGGGCTGACATGTAGAGACAGACAGGTAACCAGTCTATCACAGGGCTGACATGTAGAGACAGACAGGCAACCAGTCTATCACAGGGAGACATGTAGAGACAGACAGGTAACCAGTCTATCACAGGGCTGACATGTAGAGACAGACAGGTAACCAGTCTATCACAGGGAGACATGTAGAGACAGACAGGTAACCAGTCTATCACAGGGCTGACATGTAGAGACAGACAGGCAACCAGTCTATCACAGGGCTGACATGTAGAGACAGACAGGTAACCAGTCTATCACAGGGCCGACATGTAGAGACAGACAGGTAACCAGTCTATCACAGGGAGACATGTAGAGACCGACAGGTAACCAGTCTATCACAGGGGGACATGTAGAGACAGACAGGTAACCAGTCTATCACAGGGCTGACATGTAGAGACAGACAGGTAACCAGTCTATCACAGGGAGACATGTAGAGACAGACAGGTAACCAGCCTATCACAGGGAGACATGTAAAGACAGACAGGTAACCAGTCTATCACAGGGAGACATGTAGAGACAGACAGGTAACCAGTCTATCACAGGGAGACATGTAGAGACAGACAGGTAACCAGTCTATCACAGGGCTGACATGTAGAGACAGACAGGCAACCAGTCTATCACAGGGAGACATGTAGAGACAGACAGGTAACCAGTCTATCACAGGGCTGACATGTAGAGACAGACAGGTAACCAGTCTATCACAGGGAGACATGTAGAGACAGACAGGTAACCAGTCTATCACAGGGCTGACATGTAGAGACAGACAGGCAACCAGTCTATCACAGGGCTGACATGTAGAGACAGACAGGTAACCAGTCTATCACAGGGCCGACATGTAGAGACAGACAGGTAACCAGTCTATCACAGGGAGACATGTAGAGACAGACAGGTAACCAGTCTATCACAGGGAGACATGTAGAGACAGACAGGTAACCAGTCTATCAAGGGGCCGACAGGTAGAGACAGACAGGTAACCAGTCTATCACAGGGAGACATGTAGAGACAGACAGGTAACCAGTCTATCACAGGGGGACATGTAGAGACAGACAGGTAACCAGTCTATCACAGGGAGACATGTAGAGACAGACAGGTAACCAGTCTATCACAGGGAGACATGTAGAGACAGACAGGTAACCAGTCTATCACAGGGGGACATGTAGAGACAGACAGGTAACCAGTCTATCACAGGGAGACATGTAGAGTCAGACAGGTAACCAGTCTATCACAGGGAGACATGTAGAGACAGACAGGTAACCAGTCTATCACAGGGAGACATGTAAAGACAGACAGGTAACCAGTCTATCACAGGGAGACATGTAGAGACAGACAGGTGACCAGTCTATCACAGGGAGACATGTAGAGACAGACAGGTAACCAGTCTATCACAGGGAGACATGTAGAGACAGACAGGTAACCAGTCTATCACAGGGCTGACATGTAGAGACAGACAGGTAACCAGTCTATCACAGGGAGACATGTAGAGACAGACAGGTAACCAGTCTATCACAGGGAGACATGTAGAGACAGACAGGTAACCAGTCTATCACAGGGCTGACATGTAGAGACAGACAGGTAACCAGTCTATCATAGGGCTGACATGTAGAGACAGAGAGGTAACCAGTCTATCACATGGAGACATGTGGAGACAGACAGGTAACCAGTCTATCACAGGGAGACATGTAGAGACAGACAGGTAACCAGTCTATCACAGGGAGACATGTAGAGACAGACAGGTAACCAGTCTATCACAGGGCTGACATGTAGAGACAGACAGGTAACCAGTCTATCACAGGGAGACATGTAGAGACAGACAGGTAACCAGTCTATCACAGGGCTGACATGTAGAGACAGACAGGCAACCAGTCTATCACAGGGCTGACATGTAGAGACAGACAGGTAACCAGTCTATCACAGGGCCGACATGTAGAGACAGACAGGTAACCAGTCTATCACAGGGAGACATGTAGAGACAGACAGGTAACCAGTCTATCACAGGGAGACATGTAGAGACAGACAGGTAACCAGTCTATCAAGGGGCCGACAGGTAGAGACAGACAGGTAACCAGTCTATCACAGGGAGACATGTAGAGACAGACAGGTAACCAGTCTATCACAGGGGGACATGTAGAGACAGACAGGTAACCAGTCTATCACAGGGAGACATGTAGAGACAGACAGGTAACCAGTCTATCACAGGGAGACATGTAGAGACAGACAGGTAACCAGTCTATCACAGGGGGAAATGTAGAGACAGACAGGTAACCAGTCTATCACAGGGAGACATGTAGAGACAGACAGGTAACCAGTCTATCACAGGGAGACATGTAGAGACAGACAGGTAACCAGTCTATCACAGGGAGACATGTAAAGACAGACAGGTAACCAGTCTATCACAGGGAGACATGTAGAGACAGACAGGTGACCAGTCTATCACAGGGAGACATGTAGAGACAGACAGGTAACCAGTCTATCACAGGGAGACATGTAGAGACAGACAGGTAACCAGTCTATCACAGGGCTGACATGTAGAGACAGACAGGTAACCAGTCTATCACAGGGAGACATGTAGAGACAGACAGGTAACCAGTCTATCACAGGGAGACATGTAGAGACAGACAGGTAACCAGTCTATCACAGGGCTGACATGTAGAGACAGACAGGTAACCAGTCTATCATAGGGCTGACATGTAGAGACAGAGAGGTAACCAGTCTATCACATGGAGACATGTGGAGATAGACAGGTAACCAGTCTATCACAGGGAGACATGTAGAGACAGACAGGTAACCAGTCTATCACAGGGAGACATGTAGAGACCGACAGGTAACCAGTCTATCACAGGGGGACATGTAGAGACAGACAGGTAACCAGTCTATCACAGGGCTGACATGTAGAGACAGACAGGTAACCAGTCTATCACAGGGAGACATGTAGAGACAGACAGGTAACCAGTCTATCACAGGGAGACATGTAAAGACAGACAGGTAACCAGTCTATCACAGGGAGACATGTAGAGACAGACAGGTGACCAGTCTATCACAGGGAGACATGTAGAGACAGACAGGTAACCAGTCTATCACAGGGAGACATGTAGAGACAGACAGGTAACCAGTCTATCACAGGGCTGACATGTAGAGACAGACAGGTAACCAGTCTATCACAGGGAGACATGTAGAGACAGACAGGTAACCAGTCTATCACAGGGAGACATGTACAGACAGACAGGTAACCAGTCTATCACAGGGCTGACATGTAGAGACAGACAGGTAACCAGTCTATCATAGGGCTGACATGTAGAGACAGACAGGTAACCAGTCTATCACATGGAGACATGTGGAGACAGACACGTATCCAGTCTATCACAGGGAGACATGTAGAGACAGACAGGTAACCAGTCTATCACAGGGCTGACATGTAGAGAGAGACAGGTGACCAGTCTATCACAGGGCTGACATGTAGAGACAGACAGGTAACCAGTCTATCACAGGGCTGACATGTAGAGACAGACAGGTAACCAGTCTATCATAGGGCTGACATGTAGAGACAGACAGGTAACCAGTCTATCACATGGAGACATGTGGAGACAGACAGGTAACCAGTCTATCACAGGGAGACATGTAGAGACAGACAGGTAACCAGTCTATCACAGGGAGACATGTAGAGACCGACAGGTAACCAGTCTATCACAGGGGGACATGTAGAGACAGACAGGTAACCAGTCTATCACAGGGCTGACATGTAGAGACAGACAGGTAACCAGTCTATCACAGGGAGACATGTAGAGACAGACAGGTAACCAGTCTATCACAGGGAGACATGTAAAGACAGACAGGTAACCAGTCTATCACAGGGAGACATGTAGAGACAGACAGGTAACCAGTCTATCACAGGGAGACATGTAGAGACAGACAGGTAACCAGTCTATCACAGGGCTGACATGTAGAGACAGACAGGCAACCAGTCTATCACAGGGAGACATGTAGAGACAGACAGGTAACCAGTCTATCACAGGGCTGACATGTAGAGACAGACAGGTAACCAGTCTATCACAGGGAGACATGTAGAGACAGACAGGTAACCAGTCTATCACAGGGCTGACATGTAGAGACAGACAGGTAACCAGTCTATCACAGGGCCGACATGTAGAGACAGACAGGTAACCAGTCTATCACAGGGAGACATGTAGAGACAGACAGGTAACCAGTCTATCACAGGGAGACATGTAGAGACAGACAGGTAACCAGTCTATCACGGGGCCGACATGTAGAGACAGACAGGTAACCAGTCTATCACAGGGAGACATGTAGAGACAGACAGGTAACCAGTCTATCACAGGGGGACATGTAGAGACAGACAGGTAACCAGTCTATCACAGGGAGACATGTAGAGACAGACAGGTAACCAGTCTATCACAGGGAGACATGTAGAGACAGACAGGTAACCAGTCTATCACAGGGGGACATGTAGAGACAGACAGGTGACCAGTCTATCACAGGGAGACATGTAGAGACAGACAGGTAACCAGTCTATCACAGGGAGACATGTAGAGACAGACAGGTAACCAGTCTATCACAGGGAGACATGTAAAGATAGACAGGTAACCAGTCTATCACAGGGAGACATGTAGAGACAGACAGGTGACCAGTCTATCACAGGGAGACATGTAGAGACAGACAGGTAACCAGTCTATCACAGGGAGACATGTAGAGACAGACAGGTAACCAGTCTATCACAGGGCTGACATGTAGAGACAGACAGGTAACCAGTCTATCACAGGGAGACATGTAGAGACAGACAGGTAACCAGTCTATCACAGGGAGACATGTACAGACAGACAGGTAACCAGTCTATCACAGGGCTGACATGTAGAGACAGACAGGTAACCAGTCTATCACAGGGCTGACATGTAGAGACAGACAGGTAACCAGTCTATCATAGGGCTGACATGTAGAGACAGACAGGCAACCAGTCTATCACAGGGAGACATGTAGAGACAGACAGGTAACCAGTCTATCACAGGGCTGACATGTAGAGACAGACAGGTAACCAGTCTATCACAGGGAGACATGTAGAGACAGACAGGTAACCAGTCTATCACAGGGCTGACATGTAGAGACAGACAGGCAACCAGTCTATCACAGGGCTGACATGTAGAGACAGACAGGTAACCAGTCTATCACAGGGCCGACATGTAGAGACAGACAGGTAACCAGTCTATCACAGGGAGACATGTAGAGACAGACAGGTAACCAGTCTATCACAGGGAGACATGTAAAGACAGACAGGTAACCAGTCTATCACAGGGAGACATGTAGAGACAGACAGGTGACCAGTCTATCACAGGGAGACATGTAGAGACAGACAGGTAACCAGTCTATCACAGGGAGACATGTAGAGACAGACAGGTAACCAGTCTATCACAGGGCTGACATGTAGAGACAGACAGGTAACCAGTCTATCACAGGGAGACATGTAGAGACAGACAGGTAACCAGTCTATCACAGGGAGACATGTACAGACAGACAGGTAACCAGTCTATCACAGGGCTGACATGTAGAGACAGACAGGTAACCAGTCTATCATAGGGCTGACATGTAGAGACAGACAGGTAACCAGTCTATCACATGGAGACATGTGGAGACAGACACGTAACCAGTCTATCACAGGGAGACATGTAGAGACAGACAGGTAACCAGTCTATCACAGGGCTGACATGTAGAGAGAGACAGGTGACCAGTCTATCACAGGGCTGACATGTAGAGACAGACAGGTAACCAGTCTATCACAGGGCTGACATGTAGAGACAGACAGGTAACCAGTCTATCATAGGGCTGACATGTAGAGACAGACAGGTAACCAGTCTATCACATGGAGACATGTGGAGACAGACAGGTAACCAGTCTATCACAGGGAGACATGTAGAGACAGACAGGTAACCAGTCTATCACAGGGAGACATGTAGAGACCGACAGGTAACCAGTCTATCACAGGGGGACATGTAGAGACAGACAGGTAACCAGTCTATCACAGGGCTGACATGTAGAGACAGACAGGTAACCAGTCTATCACAGGGAGGTGACCAGTCTATCACAGGGAGACATGTAGAGACAGACAGGTAACCAGTCTATCACAGGGAGACATGTAGAGACAGACAGGTAACCAGTCTATCACAGGGCTGACATGTAGAGACAGACAGGTAACCAGTCTATCACAGGGAGACATGTAGAGACAGACAGGTAACCAGTCTATCACAGGGAGACATGTAAAGACAGACAGGTAACCAGTCTATCACAGGGAGACATGTAGAGACAGACAGGTGACCAGTCTATCACAGGGAGACATGTAGAGACAGACAGGTAACCAGTCTATCACAGGGAGACATGTAGAGACAGACAGGTAACCAGTCTATCACAGGGCTGACATGTAGAGACAGACAGGTAACCAGTCTATCACAGGGAGACATGTAGAGACAGACAGGTAACCAGTCTATCACAGGGAGACATGTACAGACAGACAGGTAACCAGTCTATCACAGGGCTGACATGTAGAGACAGACAGGTAACCAGTCTATCATAGGGCTGACATGTAGAGACAGACAGGTAACCAGTCTATCACATGGAGACATGTGGAGACAGACACGTAACCAGTCTATCACAGGGAGACATGTAGAGACAGACAGGTAACCAGTCTATCACAGGGCTGACATGTAGAGAGAGACAGGTGACCAGTCTATCACAGGGCTGACATGTAGAGACAGACAGGTAACCAGTCTATCACAGGGCTGACATGTAGAGACAGACAGGTAACCAGTCTATCATAGGGCTGACATGTAGAGACAGACAGGTAACCAGTCTATCACATGGAGACATGTGGAGACAGACAGGTAACCAGTCTATCACAGGGAGACATGTAGAGACAGACAGGTAACCAGTCTATCACAGGGAGACATGTAGAGACCGACAGGTAACCAGTCTATCACAGGGGGACATGTAGAGACAGACAGGTAACCAGTCTATCACAGGGCTGACATGTAGAGACAGACAGGTAACCAGTCTATCACAGGGAGGTGACCAGTCTATCACAGGGAGACATGTAGAGACAGACAGGTAACCAGTCTATCACAGGGAGACATGTAGAGACAGACAGGTAACCAGTCTATCACAGGGCTGACATGTAGAGACAGACAGGTAACCAGTCTATCACAGGGAGACATGTAGAGACAGACAGGTAACCAGTCTATCACAGGGGGACATGTAGAGACAGACAGGTAACCAGTCTATCACAGGGAGACATGTAGAGACACTCAGGTAACCAGTCTATCACAGGGAGACATGTAGAGACCGACAGGTAACCAGTCTTTCACAGGGGGACATGTAGAGACAGACAGGTAACCAGTCTATCACAGGGAGACATGTAGAGACAGACAGGTAACCAGTCTATTACGGGGCCGACATTTAGAGACAGACAGGTAACCAGTCTATCACAGGGAGACATGTAGAGACAGACAGGTAACCAGTCTATCACAGGGCTGACATGTAGAGAGAGACAGGTGACCAGTCTATCACAGGGCTGACATGTAGAGACAGAGAGGTAACCAGTCTATCACAGGGAGACATGTAGAGACAGACAGGTAACCAGTCTATCACAGGGAGACATGTAGAGACAGACAGGTAACCAGTCTATCACAGGGCTGACATGTAGAGACAGACAGGCAACCAGTCTATCACAGGGCTGACATGTAGAGACAGACAGGTAACCAGTCTATCACAGGGCCGACATGTAGAGACAGACAGGTAACCAGTCTATCACAGGGAGACATGTAGAGACAGACAGGTAACCAGTCTATCACAGGGAGACATGTAGAGACAGACAGGTAACCAGTCTATCACAGGGAGACATGTAGAGACCGACAGGTAACCAGTCTTTCACAGGGGGACATGTAGAGACAGACAGGTAACAAGTCTATCACAGGGCTGACATGTAGAGACAGACAGGTAACCAGTCTATCACAGGGAGACATGTAGAGACAGACAGGTAACCAGTCTATCACAGGGAGACATGTAGAGACAGACAGGTAACCAGTCTATCACAGGGCTGACATGTAGAGACAGACAGGCAACCAGTCTATCACAGGGCTGACATGTAGAGACAGACAGGTAACCAGTCTATCACGGGGCCGACATGTAGAGACAGACAGGTAACCAGTCTATCACAGGGAGACATGTAGAGACAGACAGGTAACCAGTCTATCACAGGGCTGACATGTAGAGACAGACAGGTAACCAGTCTATCACAGGGCCGACATGTAGAGACAGACAGGTAACCAGTCAATCACAGGGCCGACATGTAGAGACAGACAGGTAACCAGTCTATCACAGGGAGACATGTAGAGACAGACAGGTAACCAGTCTATCACAGGGAGACATGTAAAGACAGACAGGTAACCAGTCTATCACAGGGAGACATGTAGAGACAGACAGGTAACCAGTCTATCACAGGGAGACATGTAGAGACAGACAGGTAACCAGTCTATCACAGGGAGACATGTAGAGACAGACAGGTAACCAGTCTATCACAGGGGGACATGTAGAGACAGACAGGTAACCGGTCTATCACAGGGAGACATGTAGAGACAGACAGGTAACCAGTCTATCACAGGGAGACATGTAGAGACAGACAGGTAACCAGTCTATCACAGGGAGACATGTAAAGACAGACAGGTAACCAGTCTATCACAGGGAGACATGTAGAGACAGACAGGTGACCAGTCTATCACAGGGAGACATGTAGAGACAGACAGGTAACCAGTCTATCACAGGGAGACATGTAGAGACAGACAGGTAACCAGTCTATCACAGGGCTGACATGTAGAGACAGACAGGTAACCAGTCTATCACAGGGAGACATGTAGAGACAGACAGGTAACCAGTCTATCACAGGGGGACATGTAGAGACAGACAGGTAACCAGTCTATCACAGGGAGACATGTAGAGACACTCAGGTAACCAGTCTATCACAGGGAGACATGTAGAGACCGACAGGTAACCAGTCTTTCACAGGGGGACATGTAGAGACAGACAGGTAACCAGTCTATCACAGGGAGACATGTAGAGACAGACAGGTAACCAGTCTATTACGGGGCCGACATTTAGAGACAGACAGGTAACCAGTCTATCACAGGGAGACATGTAGAGACAGACAGGTAACCAGTCTATCACAGGGCTGACATGTAGAGAGAGACAGGTGACCAGTCTATCACAGGGCTGACATGTAGAGACAGACAGGTAACCAGTCTATCACAGGGAGACATGTAGAGACAGACAGGTAACCAGTCTATCACAGGGAGACATGTAGAGACAGACAGGTAACCAGTCTATCACAGGGCTGACATGTAGAGACAGACAGGCAACCAGTCTATCACAGGGCTGACATGTAGAGACAGACAGGTAACCAGTCTATCACAGGGCCGACATGTAGAGACAGACAGGTAACCAGTCTATCACAGGGAGACATGTAGAGACAGACAGGTAACCAGTCTATCACAGGGAGACATGTAGAGACAGACAGGTAACCAGTCTATCACAGGGAGACATGTAGAGACCGACAGGTAACCAGTCTTTCACAGGGGGACATGTAGAGACAGACAGGTAACAAGTCTATCACAGGGCTGACATGTAGAGACAGACAGGTAACCAGTCTATCACAGGGAGACATGTAGAGACAGACAGGTAACCAGTCTATCACAGGGAGACATGTAGAGACAGACAGGTAACCAGTCTATCACAGGGCTGACATGTAGAGACAGACAGGCAACCAGTCTATCACAGGGCTGACATGTAGAGACAGACAGGTAACCAGTCTATCACGGGGCCGACATGTAGAGACAGACAGGTAACCAGTCTATCACAGGGAGACATGTAGAGACAGACAGGTAACCAGTCTATCACAGGGCTGACATGTAGAGACAGACAGGTAACCAGTCTATCACAGGGCCGACATGTAGAGACAGACAGGTAACCAGTCAATCACAGGGCCGACATGTAGAGACAGACAGGTAACCAGTCTATCACAGGGAGACATGTAGAGACAGACAGGTAACCAGTCTATCACAGGGAGACATGTAAAGACAGACAGGTAACCAGTCTATCACAGGGAGACATGTAGAGACAGACAGGTGACCAGTCTATCACAGGGAGACATGTAGAGACAGACAGGTAACCAGTCTATCACAGGGAGACATGTAGAGACAGACAGGTAACCAGTCTATCACAGGGCTGACATGTAGAGACAGACAGGTAACCAGTCTATCACAGGGAGACATGTAGAGACAGACAGGTAACCAGTCTATCACAGGGAGACATGTACAGACAGACAGGTGACCAGTCTATCACAGGGAGACATGTAGAGACAGACAGGTAACCAGTCTATCACAGGGCTGACATGTAGAGACAGACAGGTAACCAATCTATCACATGGAGACATGTGGAGACAGACAGGTAACCAGTCTATCACAGGGAGACATGTAGAGACCGACAGGTAACCAGTCTATCACAGGGGGACATGTAGAGACAGACAGGTAACCAGTCTATCACAGGGAGACATGTAGAGACAGACAGGTAACCAGTCTATCACAGGGAGACATGTAGAGACAGACAGGTAACCAGTCTATCACGGGGCCGACATGTAGAGACAGACAGGTAACCAGTCTATCACAGGGAGACATGTAGAGACAGACAGGTAACCAGTCTATCACAGGGGGACATGTAGAGACAGACAGTTAACCAGTCTATCACAGGGAGACATGTAGAGACAGACAGGTAACCAGTCCTATCACATGGAGACATGTAGAGACAGACAGGTAACCAGTCTATCACAGGGAGACATGTAGAGACAGACAGGTAACCAGTCTATCACAGGGAGACATGTACAGACAGACAGGTAACCAGTCTATCACAGGGCTGACATGTAGAGACAGACAGGTAACCAGTCTATCACAGGGCTGACATGTAGAGACAGACAGGTAACCAGTCTATCATAGGGCTGACATGTAGAGACAGACAGGTAACCAGTCTATCACATGGAGACATGTGGAGACAGACAGGTAACCAGTCTATCACAGGGAGACATGTAGAGACAGACAGGTAACCAGTCTATCACAGGGAGACATGTCGAGACCGACAGGTAACCAGTCTATCACAGGGGGACATGTAGAGACAGACAGGTAACCAGTCTATCACAGGGCTGACATGTAGAGCCAGACAGGTAACCAGTCTATCACAGGGAGACATGTAAAGACAGACAGGTAACCAGTCTATCACAGGGAGACATGTAGAGACAGACAGGTAACCAGTCTATCACAGGGAGACATGTAGAGACAGACAGGTAACCAGTCTATCACAGGGAGACATGTAAAGACAGACAGGTAACCAGTCTATCACAGGGAGACATGTAGAGACAGACAGGTGACCAGTCTATCACAGGGAGACATGTAGAGACAGACAGGTAACCAGTCTATCACAGGGAGACATGTAGAGACAGACAGGTAACCAGTCTATCACAGGGCTGACATGTAGAGACAGACAGGTAATCAGTCTATCACAGGGAGACATGTAGAGACAGACAGGTAACCAGTCTATCACAGGGAGACATGTAGAGACAGACAGGTGACCAGTCTATCACAGGGAGACATGTAGAGACAGACAGGTAACCAGTCTATCACAGGGCTGACATGTAGAGACAGACAGGTAACCAATATATCACATGGAGACATGTGGAGACAGACAGGTAACCAGTCTATCACAGGGAGACATGTAGAGACCGACAGGTAACCAGTCTATCACAGGGGGACATGTAGAGACAGACAGGTAACCAGTCTATCACAGGGAGACATGTAGAGACAGACAGGTAACCACTCTATCACAGGGAGACATGTAGAGACAGACAGGTAACCAGTCTATCACAGGGAGACATGGAGAGACAGACAGGTAACCAGTCTATCACAGGGAGACATGTAAAGACAGACAGGTAACCAGTCTATCACAGGGAGACATGTAGAGACAGACAGGTGACCAGTCTATCACAGGGAGACATGTAGAGACAGACAGGTAACCAGTCTATCACAGGGGGACATGTAGAGACAGACAGGTAACCAGTCTATCACAGGGAGACATGTAGAGACAGACAGGTAACCAGTCTATCACAGGGAGACATGTAGAGACCGACAGGTAACCAGTCTTTCACAGGGGGACATGTAGAGACAGACAGGTAACCAGTCTATCACAGGGAGACATGTAGAGACAGACAGGTAACCAGTCTATCACAGGGAGACATGTAGAGACAGACAGGTAACCAGTCTATCACGGGGCCGACATTTAGAGACAGACAGGTAACCAGTCTATCACAGGGAGACATGTAGAGACAGACAGGTAACCAGTCTATCACAGGGCTGACATGTAGAGACAGACAGGTGACCAGTCTATCACAGGGCTGACATGTAGAGAGAGACAGGTGACCAGTCTATCACAGGGCTGACATGTAGAGACAGACAGGTAACCAGTCTATCACAGGGAGACATGTAGAGACAGACAGGTAACCAGTCTATCACAGGGAGACATGTAGAGACAGACAGGTAACCAGTCTATCACAGGGGGACATGTAGAGACAGACAGGTAACCGGTCTATCACAGGGAGACATGTAGAGACAGACAGGTAACCAGTCTATCACAGGGAGACATGTAGAGACAGACAGGTAACCAGTCTATCACAGGGAGACATGTAGAGACAGACAGGTAACCAGTCTATCACAGGGAGACATGTAAAGACAGACAGGTAACCAGTCTATCACAGGGAGACATGTAGAGACAGACAGGTGACCAGTCTATCACAGGGAGACATGTAGAGACAGACAGGTAACCAGTCTATCACAGGGAGACATGTAGAGACAGACAGGTAACCAGTCTATCACAGGGCTGACATGTAGAGACAGACAGGTAATCAGTCTATCACAGGGAGACATGTAGAGACAGACAGGTAACCAGTCTATCACAGGGAGACATGTAGAGACAGACAGGTGACCAGTCTATCACAGGGAGACATGTAGAGACAGACAGGTAACCAGTCTATCACAGGGCTGACATGTAGAGACAGACAGGTAACCAATATATCACATGGAGACATGTGGAGACAGACAGGTAACCAGTCTATCACAGGGAGACATGTAGAGACCGACAGGTAACCAGTCTATCACAGGGGGACATGTAGAGACAGACAGGTAACCAGTCTATCACAGGGAGACATGTAGAGACAGACAGGTAACCACTCTATCACAGGGAGACATGTAGAGACAGACAGGTAACCAGTCTATCACAGGGAGACATGGAGAGACAGACAGGTAACCAGTCTATCACAGGGAGACATGTAAAGACAGACAGGTAACCAGTCTATCACAGGGAGACATGTAGAGACAGACAGGTGACCAGTCTATCACAGGGAGACATGTAGAGACAGACAGGTAACCAGTCTATCACAGGGGGACATGTAGAGACAGACAGGTAACCAGTCTATCACAGGGAGACATGTAGAGACAGACAGGTAACCAGTCTATCACAGGGAGACATGTAGAGACCGACAGGTAACCAGTCTTTCACAGGGGGACATGTAGAGACAGACAGGTAACCAGTCTATCACAGGGAGACATGTAGAGACAGACAGGTAACCAGTCTATCACAGGGAGACATGTAGAGACAGACAGGTAACCAGTCTATCACGGGGCCGACATTTAGAGACAGACAGGTAACCAGTCTATCACAGGGAGACATGTAGAGACAGACAGGTAACCAGTCTATCACAGGGCTGACATGTAGAGACAGACAGGTGACCAGTCTATCACAGGGCTGACATGTAGAGAGAGACAGGTGACCAGTCTATCACAGGGCTGACATGTAGAGACAGACAGGTAACCAGTCTATCACAGGGAGACATGTAGAGACAGACAGGTAACCAGTCTATCACAGGGAGACATGTAGAGACAGACAGGTAACCAGTCTATCACAGGGGGACA
The DNA here is from genome assembly GCF_963514095.1 of Eutrigla gurnardus. Taxonomy (NCBI): domain Eukaryota; kingdom Metazoa; phylum Chordata; class Actinopteri; order Perciformes; family Triglidae; genus Eutrigla; species Eutrigla gurnardus. Next base: position 839,107 of record NC_139925.1, read on the forward strand.
TGTAGAGACAGACAGGTAACCGGTCTATCACAGGGAGACATGTAGAGACAGACAGGTAACCAGTCTATCACAGGGAGACATGTAGAGACAGACAGGTAACCAGTCTATCACAGGGAGACATGTAAAGACAGACAGGTAACCAGTCTATCACAGGGAGACATGTAGAGACAGACAGGTGACCAGTCTATCACAGGGAGACATGTAGAGACAGACAGGTAACCAGTCTATCACAGGGAGACATGTAGAGACAGACAGGTAACCAGTCTATCACAGGGCTGACATGTAGAGACAGACAGGTAACCAGTCTATCACAGGGAGACATGTAGAGACAGACAGGTAACCAGTCTATCACAGGGGGACATGTAGAGACAGACAGGTAACCAGTCTATCACAGGGAGACATGTAGAGACAGACAGGTAACCAGTCTATCACAGGGAGACATGTAGAACCGACAGGTAACCAGTCTTTCACAGGGGGACATGTAGAGACAGACAGGTAACCAGTCTATCACAGGGAGACATGTAGAGACAGACAGGTAACCAGTCTATCACGGGGCCGACATTTAGAGACAGACAGGTAACCAGTCTATCACAGGGAGACATGTAGAGACAGACAGGTAACCAGTCTATCACAGGGCTGACATGTAGAGACAGACAGGTGACCAGTCTATCACAGGGCTGACATGTAGAGAGAGACAGGTGACCAGTCTATCACAGGGCTGACATGTAGAGACAGACAGGTAACCAGTCTATCACAGGGAGACATGTAGAGACAGACAGGTAACCAGTCTATCACAGGGAGACATGTAGAGACAGACAGGTAACCAGTCTATCACAGGGCTGACATGTAGAGACAGACAGGCAACCAGTCTATCACAGGGCTGACATGTAGAGACAGACAGGTAACCAGTCTATCACAGGGCCGACATGTAGAGACAGACAGGTAACCAGTCTATCACAGGGAGACATGTAGAGACAGACAGGTAACCAGTCTATCACAGGGGGACATGTAGAGACAGACAGGTAACCAGTCTATCATGGGGCCGACATGTAGAGACAGACAGGTAACCAGTCTATCACAGGGAGACATGTAGAGACAGACAGGTAACCAGTCTATCACAGGGGGACATGTAGAGACAGACAGGTAACCAGTCTATCACAGGGAGACATGTAGAGACAGACAGGTAACCAGTCTATCACAGGGAGACATGTAGAGACAGACAGGTAACCAGTCTATCACAGGGGGACATGTAGAGACAGACAGGTAACCAGTCTATCACAGGGAGACATGTAGAGACAGACAGGTAACCAGTCTATCACAGGGAGACATGTAGAGACAGACAGGTAACCAGTCTATCACAGGGAGACATGTAAAGACAGACAGGTAACCAGTCTATCACAGGGAGACATGTAGAGACAGACAGGTGACCAGTCTATCACAGGGAGACATGTAGAGACAGACAGGTAACCAGTCTATCACAGGGAGACATGTAGAGACAGACAGGTAACCAGTCTATCACAGGGCTGACATGTAGAGACAGACAGGTAACCAGTCTATCACAGGGAGACATGTAGAGACAGACAGGTAACCAGTCTATCACAGGGAGACATGTACAGACAGACAGGTAACCAGTCTATCACAGGGCTGACATGTAGAGACAGACAGGTAACCAGTCTATCACAGGGCTGACATGTAGAGACAGACAGGTAACCAGTCTATCATAGGGCTGACATGTAGAGACAGACAGGTAACCAGTCTATCACATGGAGACATGTGGAGACAGACAGGTAACCAGTCTATCACAGGGAGACATGTAGAGACAGACAGGTAACCAGTCTATCACAGGGAGACATGTAGAGACCGACAGGTAACCAGTCTATCACAGGGGGACATGTAGAGACAGACAGGTAACCAGTCTATCACAGGGCTGACATGTAGAGACAGACAGGTAACCAGTCTATCATAGGGCTGACATGTAGAGACAGACAGGTAACCAGTCTATCACATGGAGACATGTGGAGACAGACAGGTAACCAGTCTATCACAGGGAGACATGTAGAGACAGACAGGTAACCAGTCTATCACAGGGAGACATGTACAGACAGACAGGTAACCAGTCTATCACAGGGCTGACATGTAGAGACAGACAGGTAACCAGTCTATCATAGGGCTGACATGTAGAGACAGACAGGTAACCAGTCTATCACATGGAGACATGTGGAGACAGACACGTAACCAGTCTATCACAGGGAGACATGTAGAGACAGACAGGTAACCAGTCTATCACAGGGAGACATGTAGAGACAGACAGGTAACCAGTCTATCACAGAGCTGACATGTAGAGACAGACAGGTAACCAGTCTATCACAGGGAGACATGTAGAGACAGACAGGTAACCAGTCTATCACAAGGAGACATGTACAGACAGACAGGTAACCAGTCTATCACAGGGCTGACATGTAGAGACAGACAGGTAACCAGTCTATCACAGGGCTGACATGTAGAGACAGACAGGTAACCAGTCTATCATAGGGCTGACATGTAGAGACAGACAGGTAACCAGTCTATCACATGGAGACATGTGGAGACAGACAGGTAACCAGTCTATCACAGGGAGACATGTAGAGACAGACAGGTAACCAGTCTATCACAGGGAGACATGTAGAGACCGACAGGTAACCAGTCTATCACAGGGGGACATGTAGAGACAGACAGGTAACCAGTCTATCACAGGGCTGACATGTAGAGACAGACAGGTAACCAGTCTATCACAGGGAGACATGTAGAGACAGACAGGTAACCAGTCTATCACAGGGAGACATGTAAAGACAGACAGGTAACCAGTCTATCACAGGGAGACATGTAGAGACAGACAGGTGACCAGTCTATCACAGGGAGACATGTAGAGACAGACAGGTAACCAGTCTATCACAGGGAGACATGTAGAGACAGACAGGTAACCAGTCTATCACAGGGCTGACATGTAGAGACAGACAGGTAACCAGTCTATCACAGGGAGACATGTAGAGACAGACAGGTAACCAGTCTATCACAGGGAGACATGTACAGACAGACAGGTAACCAGTCTATCACAGGGCTGACATGTAGAGACAGACAGGTAACCAGTCTATCATAGGGCTGACATGTAGAGACAGACAGGTAACCAGTCTATCACATGGAGACATGTGGAGACAGACACGTAACCAGTCTATCACAGGGAGACATGTAGAGACAGACAGGTAACCAGTCTATCACAGGGAGACATGTAGAGACCGACAGGTAACCAGTCTATCACAGGGAGACATGTAGAGACAGATAGGTAACCAGTCTATCACAGGGAGACATGTAGAGACAGACAGGTAACCAGTCTATCACGGGGCCGACATGTAGAGACAGACAGGTAACCAGTCTATCACAGGGAGACATGTGGAGACAGACAGGTAACCAGTCTATCACAGGGGGACATGTAGAGACAGACAGGTAACCAATCTATCACATGGAGACATGTGGAGACAGACAGGTAACCAGTCTATCACAGGGCTGACATGTAGAGACAGACAGGTAACCAGTCTATCACAGGCTGACATGTAGAGACAGACAGGTGACCAGTCTATCACAGGGCTGACATGTAGAGACAGACAGGTAACCAATCTATCACATGGAGACATGTGGAGACAGACAGGTAACCAGTCTATCACAGGGAGACATGTAGAGACCGACAGGTAACCAGTCTATCACAGGGGGACATGTAGAGACAGACAGGTAACCAGTCTATCACAGGGAGACATGTAGAGACAGACAGGTAACCAGTCTATCACAGGGAGACATGTAGAGACAGACAGGTAACCAGTCTATCACGGGGCCGACATGTAGAGACAGACAGGTAACCAGTCTATCACAGGGAGACATGTAGAGACAGACAGGTAACCAGTCTATCACAGGGGGACATGTAGAGACAGACAGTTAACCAGTCTATCACAGGGAGACATGTAGAGACAGACAGGTAACCAGTCCTATCACATGGAGACATGTAGAGACAGACAGGTAACCAGTCTATCACAGGGAGACATGTAGAGACAGACAGGTAACCAGTCTATCACAGGGAGACATGTAGAGACAGACAGGTAACCAGTCTATCACAGGGAGACATGTAGAGACAGACAGGTAACCAGTCTATCACAGGGAGACATGTAGAGACCGACAGGTAACCAGTCTTTCACAGGGGGACATGTAGAGACAGACAGGTAACAAGTCTATCACAGGGCTGACATGTAGAGACAGACAGGTAACCAGTCTATCACAGGGAGACATGTAGAGACAGACAGGTAACCAGTCTATCACAGGGAGACATGTAGAGACAGACAGGTAACCAGTCTATCACAGGGCTGACATGTAGAGACAGACAGGCAACCAGTCTATCACAGGGCTGACATGTAGAGACAGACAGGTAACCAGTCTATCACGGGGCCGACATGTAGAGACAGACAGGTAACCAGTCTATCACAGGGAGACATGTAGAGACAGACAGGTAACCAGTCTATCACAGGGCTGACATGTAGAGACAGACAGGTAACCAGTCTATCACAGGGCCGACATGTAGAGACAGACAGGTAACCAGTCTATCACAGGGCCGACATGTAGAGACAGACAGGTAACCAGTCTATCACAGGGAGACATGTAGAGACAGACAGGTAACCAGTCTATCACAGGGAGACATGTAGAGACAGACAGGTAACCAGTCTATCATGGGGCCGACATGTAGAGACAGACAGGTAACCAGTCTATCACAGGGGGACATGTAGAGACAGACAGGTAACCAGTCTATCACAGGGGGACATGTAGAGACAGACAGGTAACCAGTCTATCACAGGGAGACATGTAGAGACAGACAGGTAACCAGTCTATCACAGGGAGACATGTAGAGACAGACAGGTAACCAGTCTATCACAGGGGGACATGTAGAGACAGACAGGTAACCAGTCTATCACAGGGAGACATGTAGAGACAGACAGGTAACCAGTCTATCACAGGGAGACATGTAAAGACAGACAGGTAACCAGTCTATCACAGGGAGACATGTAGAGACAGACAGGTGACCAGTCTATCACAGGGAGACATGTAGAGACAGACAGGTAACCAGTCTATCACAGGGAGACATGTAGAGACAGACAGGTAACCAGTCTATCACAGGGCTGACATGTAGAGACAGACAGGTAACCAGTCTATCACAGGGAGACATGTAGAGACAGACAGGTAACCAGTCTATCACAGGGAGACATGTACAGACAGACAGGTGACCAGTCTATCACAGGGAGACATGTAGAGACAGACAGGTAACCAGTCTATCACAGGGCTGACATGTAGAGACAGACAGGTAACCAATCTATCACATGGAGACATGTGGAGACAGACAGGTAACCAGTCTATCACAGGGAGACATGTAGAGACCGACAGGTAACCAGTCTATCACAGGGGGACATGTAGAGACAGACAGGTAACCAGTCTATCACAGGGAGACATGTAGAGACAGACAGGTAACCAGTCTATCACAGGGAGACATGTAGAGACAGACAGGTAACCAGTCTATTACAGGGAGACATGTAGAGACAGACAGGTAACCAGTCTATCACAGGGAGACATGTAGAGACCGACAGGTAACCAGTCTTTCACAGGGGGACATGTAGAGACAGACAGGTAACCAGTCTATCACAGGGAGACATGTAGAGACAGACAGGTAACCAGTCTATCACAGGGAGACATGTAGAGACAGACAGGTAACCAGTCTATCACGGGGCCGACATTTAGAGACAGACAGGTAACCAGTCTATCACAGGGAGACATGTAGAGACAGACAGGTAACCAGTCTATCACAGGGCTGACATGTAGAGACAGACAGGTGACCAGTCTATCACAGGGCTGACATGTAGAGAGAGACAGGTGACCAGTCTATCACAGGGCTGACATGTAGAGACAGACAGGTAACCAGTCTATCACAGGGAGACATGTAGAGACAGACAGGTAACCAGTCTATCACAGGGAGACATGTAGAGACAGACAGGCAACCAGTCTATCACAGGGCTGACATGTAGAGACAGACAGGCAACCAGTCTATCACAGGGCTGACATGTAGAGACAGACAGGTAACCAGTCTATCACAGGGCCGACATGTAGAGACAGACAGGTAACCAGTCTATCACAGGGAGACATGTAGAGACAGACAGGTAACCAGTCTATCACAGGGAGACATGTAGAGACAGACAGGTAACCAGTCTATCATGGGGCCGACATGTAGAGACGGACAGGTAACCAGTCTATCACAGGGAGACATGTAGAGACAGACAGGTAACCAGTCTATCACAGGGGGACATGTAGAGACAGACAGGTAACCAGTCTATCACAGGGAGACATGTAGAGACAGACAGGTAACCAGTCTATCACAGGGAGACATGTAGAGACAGACAGGTAACCAGTCTATCACAGGGGGACATGTAGAGACAGACAGGTAACCAGTCTATCACAGGGAGACATGTAGAGACAGACAGGTAACCAGTCTATCACAGGGAGACATGTAGAGACAGACAGGTAACCAGTCTATCACAGGGAGACATGTAAAGACAGACAGGTAACCAGTCTATCACAGGGAGACATGTAGAGACAGACAGGTGACCAGTCTATCACAGGGAGACATGTAGAGACAGACAGGTAACCAGTCTATCACAGGGAGACATGTAGAGACAGACAGGTAACCAGTCTATCACAGGGCTGACATGTAGAGACAGACAGGTAACCAGTCTATCACAGGGAGACATGTAGAGACAGACAGGTAACCAGTCTATCACAGGGAGACATGTACAGACAGACAGGTAACCAGTCTATCACAGGGCTGACATGTAGAGACAGACAGGTAACCAGTCTATCACAGGGCTGACATGTAGAGACAGACAGGTAACCAGTCTATCATAGGGCTGACATGTAGAGACAGACAGGTAACCAGTCTATCACATGGAGACATGTGGAGACAGACAGGTAACCAGTCTATCACAGGGAGACATGTAGAGACAGACAGGTAACCAGTCTATCACAGGGAGACATGTCGAGACCGACAGGTAACCAGTCTATCACAGGGGGACATGTAGAGACAGACAGGTAACCAGTCTATCACAGGGAGACATGTAGAGACAGACAGGTAACCAGTCTATCACAGGGAGACATGTAGAGACAGACAGGTAACCAGTCTATCACAGGGAGACATGTAAAGACAGACAGGTAACCAGTCTATCACAGGGAGACATGTAGAGACAGACAGGTGACCAGTCTATCACAGGGAGACATGTAGAGACAGACAGGTAACCAGTCTATCACAGGGAGACATGTAGAGACAGACAGGTAACCAGTCTATCACAGGGCTGACATGTAGAGACAGACAGGTAATCAGTCTATCACAGGGAGACATGTAGAGACAGACAGGTAACCAGTCTATCACAGGGAGACATGTAGAGACAGACAGGTGACCAGTCTATCACAGGGAGACATGTAGAGACAGACAGGTAACCAGTCTATCACAGGGCTGACATGTAGAGACAGACAGGTAACCAATCTATCACATGGAGACATGTGGAGACAGACAGGTAACCAGTCTATCACAGGGAGACATGTAGAGACCGACAGGTAACCAGTCTATCACAGGGGGACATGTAGAGACAGACAGGTAACCAGTCTATCACAGGGAGACATGTAAAGACAGACAGGTAACCAGTCTATCACAGGGAGACATGTAGAGACAGACAGGTAACCAGTCTATCACAGGGAGACATGTAGAGACAGACAGGTAACCAGTCTATCACAGGGAGACATGTAAAGACAGACAGGTAACCAGTCTATCACAGGGAGACATGTAGAGACAGACAGGTGACCAGTCTATCACAGGGAGACATGTAGAGACAGACAGGTAACCAGTCTATCACAGGGAGACATGTAGAGACAGACAGGTAACCAGTCTATCACAGGGCTGACATGTAGAGACAGACAGGTAATCAGTCTATCACAGGGAGACATGTAGAGACAGACAGGTAACCAGTCTATCACAGGGAGACATGTAGAGACAGACAGGTGACCAGTCTATCACAGGGAGACATGTAGAGACAGACAGGTAACCAGTCTATCACAGGGAGACATGTAGAGACAGACAGGTAACCAGTCTATCACAGGGCTGACATGTAGAGACAGACAGGTAACCAGTCTATCACAGGGAGACATGTAGAGACAGACAGGTAACCAGTCTATCACAGGGAGACATGTAGAGACAGACAGGTAACCAGTCTATCACAGGGAGACATGTACAGACAGACAGGTAACCAGTCTATCACAGGGCTGACATGTAGAGACAGACAGGTAACCAGTCTATCACAGGGCTGACATGTAGAGACAGACAGGTAACCAGTCTATCACAGGGCCGACATGTAGAGACAGACAGGTAACCAGTCTATCACAGGGAGACATGTAGAGACAGACAGGTAACCAGTCTATCACAGGGAGACATGTAGAGACAGACAGGTAACCAGTCTATCATGGGGCCGACATGTAGAGACGGACAGGTAACCAGTCTATCACAGGGAGACATGTAGAGACAGACAGGTAACCAGTCTATCACAGGGGGACATGTAGAGACAGACAGGTAACCAGTCTATCACAGGGAGACATGTAGAGACAGACAGGTAACCAGTCTATCACAGGGAGACATGTAGAGACAGACAGGTAACCAGTCTATCACAGGGGGACATGTAGAGACAGACAGGTAACCAGTCTATCACAGGGAGACATGTAGAGACAGACAGGTAACCAGTCTATCACAGGGAGACATGTAGAGACAGACAGGTAACCAGTCTATCACAGGGAGACATGTAAAGACAGACAGGTAACCAGTCTATCACAGGGAGACATGTAGAGACAGACAGGTGACCAGTCTATCACAGGGAGACATGTAGAGACAGACAGGTAACCAGTCTATCACAGGGAGACATGTAGAGACAGACAGGTAACCAGTCTATCACAGGGCTGACATGTAGAGACAGACAGGTAACCAGTCTATCACAGGGAGACATGTAGAGACAGACAGGTAACCAGTCTATCACAGGGAGACATGTACAGACAGACAGGTAACCAGTCTATCACAGGGCTGACATGTAGAGACAGACAGGTAACCAGTCTATCACAGGGCTGACATGTAGAGACAGACAGGTAACCAGTCTATCATAGGGCTGACATGTAGAGACAGACAGGTAACCAGTCTATCACATGGAGACATGTGGAGACAGACAGGTAACCAGTCTATCACAGGGAGACATGTAGAGACAGACAGGTAACCAGTCTATCACAGGGAGACATGTCGAGACCGACAGGTAACCAGTCTATCACAGGGGGACATGTAGAGACAGACAGGTAACCAGTCTATCACAGGGCTGACATGTAGAGCCAGACAGGTAACCAGTCTATCACAGGGAGACATGTAGAGACAGACAGGTAACCAGTCTATCACAGGGAGACATGTAGAGACAGACAGGTAACCAGTCTATCACAGGGAGACATGTAGAGACAGACAGGTAACCAGTCTATCACAGGGAGACATGTAAAGACAGACAGGTAACCAGTCTATCACAGGGAGACATGTAGAGACAGACAGGTGACCAGTCTATCACAGGGAGACATGTAGAGACAGACAGGTAACCAGTCTATCACAGGGAGACATGTAGAGACAGACAGGTAACCAGTCTATCACAGGGCTGACATGTAGAGACAGACAGGTAATCAGTCTATCACAGGGAGACATGTAGAGACAGACAGGTAACCAGTCTATCACAGGGAGACATGTAGAGACAGACAGGTGACCAGTCTATCACAGGGAGACATGTAGAGACAGACAGGTAACCAGTCTATCACAGGGCTGACATGTAGAGACAGACAGGTAACCAATCTATCACATGGAGACATGTGGAGACAGACAGGTAACCAGTCTATCACAGGGAGACATGTAGAGACCGACAGGTAACCAGTCTATCACAGGGGGACATGTAGAGACAGACAGGTAACCAGTCTATCACAGGGAGACATGTAGAGACAGACAGGTAACCACTCTATCACAGGGAGACATGTAGAGACAGACAGGTAACCAGTCTATCACAGGGGGACATGTAGAGACAGACAGGTAACCGGTCTATCACAGGGAGACATGTAGAGACAGACAGGTAACCAGTCTATCACAGGGAGACATGTAGAGACAGACAGGTAACCAGTCTATCACAGGGAGACATGTAAAGACAGACAGGTAACCAGTCTATCACAGGGAGACATGTAGAGACAGACAGGTGACCAGTCTATCACAGGGAGACATGTAGAGACAGACAGGTAACCAGTCTATCACAGGGAGACATGTAGAGACAGACAGGTAACCAGTCTATCACAGGGCTGACATGTAGAGACAGACAGGTAACCAGTCTATCACAGGGAGACATGTAGAGACAGACAGGTAACCAGTCTATCACAGGGGGACATGTAGAGACAGACAGGTAACCAGTCTATCACAGGGAGACATGTAGAGACAGACAGGTAACCAGTCTATCACAGGGAGACATGTAGAGACCGACAGGTAACCAGTCTTTCACAGGGGGACATGTAGAGACAGACAGGTAACCAGTCTATCACAGGGAGACATGTAGAGACAGACAGGTAACCAGTCTATCACGGGGCCGACATTTAGAGACAGACAGGTAACCAGTCTATCACAGGGAGACATGTAGAGACAGACAGGTAACCAGTCTATCACAGGGCTGACATGTAGAGACAGACAGGTGACCAGTCTATCACAGGGCTGACATGTAGAGAGAGACAGGTGACCAGTCTATCACAGGGCTGACATGTAGAGACAGACAGGTAACCAGTCTATCACAGGGCTGACATGTAGAGACAGACAGGTAACCAGTCTATCACAGGGAGACATGTAGAGACAGACAGGTAACCAGTCTATCACAGGGCTGACATGTAGAGACAGACAGGCAACCAGTCTATCACAGGGCTGACATGTAGAGACAGACAGGTAACCAGTCTATCACAGGGCCGACATGTAGAGACAGACAGGTAACCAGTCTATCACAGGGAGACATGTAGAGACAGACAGGTAACCAGTCTATCACAGGGGGACATGTAGAGACAGACAGGTAACCAGTCTATCATGGGGCCGACATGTAGAGACAGACAGGTAACCAGTCTATCACAGGGAGACATGTAGAGACAGACAGGTAACCAGTCTATCACAGGGGGACATGTAGAGACAGACAGGTAACCAGTCTATCACAGGGAGACATGTAGAGACAGACAGGTAACCAGTCTATCACAGGGAGACATGTAGAGACAGACAGGTAACCAGTCTATCACAGGGGGACATGTAGAGACAGACAGGTAACCAGTCTATCACAGGGAGACATGTAGAGACAGACAGGTAACCAGTCTATCACAGGGAGACATGTAGAGACAGACAGGTAACCAGTCTATCACAGGGAGACATGTAAAGACAGACAGGTAACCAGTCTATCACAGGGAGACATGTAGAGACAGACAGGTGACCAGTCTATCACAGGGAGACATGTAGAGACAGACAGGTAACCAGTCTATCACAGGGAGACATGTAGAGACAGACAGGTAACCAGTCTATCACAGGGCTGACATGTAGAGACAGACAGGTAACCAGTCTATCACAGGGAGACATGTAGAGACAGACAGGTAACCAGTCTATCACAGGGAGACATGTACAGACAGACAGGTAACCAGTCTATCACAGGGCTGACATGTAGAGACAGACAGGTAACCAGTCTATCACAGGGCTGACATGTAGAGACAGACAGGTAACCAGTCTATCATAGGGCTGACATGTAGAGACAGACAGGTAACCAGTCTATCACATGGAGACATGTGGAGACAGACAGGTAACCAGTCTATCACAGGGAGACATGTAGAGACAGACAGGTAACCAGTCTATCACAGGGAGACATGTAGAGACCGACAGGTAACCAGTCTATCACAGGGGGACATGTAGAGACAGACAGGTAACCAGTCTATCACAGGGCTGACATGTAGAGACAGACAGGTAACCAGTCTATCATAGGGCTGACATGTAGAGACAGACAGGTAACCAGTCTATCACATGGAGACATGTGGAGACAGACAGGTAACCAGTCTATCACAGGGAGACATGTAGAGACAGACAGGTAACCAGTCTATCACAGGGAGACATGTACAGACAGACAGGTAACCAGTCTATCACAGGGCTGACATGTAGAGACAGACAGGTAACCAGTCTATCATAGGGCTGACATGTAGAGACAGACAGGTAACCAGTCTATCACATGGAGACATGTGGAGACAGACACGTAACCAGTCTATCACAGGGAGACATGTAGAGACAGACAGGTAACCAGTCTATCACAGGGAGACATGTAGAGACAGACAGGTAACCAGTCTATCACAGAGCTGACATGTAGAGACAGACAGGTAACCAGTCTATCACAGGGAGACATGTAGAGACAGACAGGTAACCAGTCTATCACAAGGAGACATGTACAGACAGACAGGTAACCAGTCTATCACAGGGCTGACATGTAGAGACAGACAGGTAACCAGTCTATCACAGGGCTGACATGTAGAGACAGACAGGTAACCAGTCTATCATAGGGCTGACATGTAGAGACAGACAGGTAACCAGTCTATCACATGGAGACATGTGGAGACAGACAGGTAACCAGTCTATCACAGGGAGACATGTAGAGACAGACAGGTAACCAGTCTATCACAGGGAGACATGTAGAGACCGACAGGTAACCAGTCTATCACAGGGGGACATGTAGAGACAGACAGGTAACCAGTCTATCACAGGGCTGACATGTAGAGACAGACAGGTAACCAGTCTATCACAGGGAGACATGTAGAGACAGACAGGTAACCAGTCTATCACAGGGAGACATGTAAAGACAGACAGGTAACCAGTCTATCACAGGGAGACATGTAGAGACAGACAGGTGACCAGTCTATCACAGGGAGACATGTAGAGACAGACAGGTAACCAGTCTATCACAGGGAGACATGTAGAGACAGACAGGTAACCAGTCTATCACAGGGCTGACATGTAGAGACAGACAGGTAACCAGTCTATCACAGGGAGACATGTAGAGACAGACAGGTAACCAGTCTATCACAGGGAGACATGTACAGACAGACAGGTAACCAGTCTATCACAGGGCTGACATGTAGAGACAGACAGGTAACCAGTCTATCATAGGGCTGACATGTAGAGACAGACAGGTAACCAGTCTATCACATGGAGACATGTGGAGACAGACACGTAACCAGTCTATCACAGGGAGACATGTAGAGACAGACAGGTAACCAGTCTATCACAGGGAGACATGTAGAGACCGACAGGTAACCAGTCTATCACAGGGAGACATGTAGAGACAGATAGGTAACCAGTCTATCACAGGGAGACATGTAGAGACAGACAGGTAACCAGTCTATCACGGGGCCGACATGTAGAGACAGACAGGTAACCAGTCTATCACAGGGAGACATGTGGAGACAGACAGGTAACCAGTCTATCACAGGGGGACATGTAGAGACAGACAGGTAACCAATCTATCACATGGAGACATGTGGAGACAGACAGGTAACCAGTCTATCACAGGGCTGACATGTAGAGACAGACAGGTAACCAGTCTATCACAGGCTGACATGTAGAGACAGACAGGTGACCAGTCTATCACAGGGCTGACATGTAGAGACAGACAGGTAACCAGTCTATCACAGGGAGACATGTAGAGACAGACAGGTAACCAGTCTATCACAGGGAGACATGTAGAGACAGACAGCTAACCAGTCTATCACAGGGAGACATGTAGAGACAGACAGGTAACCAGTCTATCACAGGGCTGACATGTAGAGACAGACAGGTAATCAGTCTATCACAGGGAGACATGTAGAGACAGACAGGTAACCAGTCTATCACAGGGAGACATGTAGAGACAGACAGGTGACCAGTCTATCACAGGGAGACATGTAGAGACAGACAGGTAACCAGTCTATCACAGGGCTGACATGTAGAGACAGACAGGTAACCAATCTATCACATGGAGACATGTGGAGACAGACAGGTAACCAGTCTATCACAGGGAGACATGTAGAGACCGACAGGTAACCAGTCTATCACAGGGGGACATGTAGAGACAGACAGGTAACCAGTCTATCACAGGGAGACATGTAGAGACAGACAGGTAACCACTCTATCACAGGGAGACATGTAGAGACAGACAGGTAACCAGTCTATCACAGGGAGACATGGAGAGACAGACAGGTAACCAGTCTATCACAGGGAGACATGTAAAGACAGACAGGTAACCAGTCTATCACAGGGAGACATGTAGAGACAGACAGGTGACCAGTCTATCACAGGGAGACATGTAGAGACAGACAGGTGACCAGTCTATCACAGGGAGACATGTAGAGACAGACAGGTAACCAGTCTATCACAGGGGGACATGTAGAGACAGACAGGTAACCAGTCTATCACAGGGAGACATGTAGAGACCGACAGGTAACCAGTCTATCACAGGGAGACATGTAGAGACCGACAGGTAACCAGTCTTTCACAGGGGGACATGTAGAGACAGACAGGTAACCAGTCTATCACAGGGAGACATGTAGAGACAGACAGGTAACCAGTCTATCACAGGGAGACATGTAGAGACAGACAGGTAACCAGTCTATCACAGGGCCGACATTTAGAGACAGACAGGTAACCAGTCTATCACAGGGCTGACATGTAGAGACAGACAGGTGACCAGTCTATCACAGGGCTGACATGTAGAGAGAGACAGGTGACCAGTCTATCACAGGGCTGACATGTAGAGACAGACAGGTAACCAGTCTATCACAGGGAGACATGTAGAGACAGACAGGTAACCAGTCTATCACAGGGAGACATGTAGAGACAGACAGGTAACCAGTCTATCACAGGGGGACATGTAGAGACAGACAGGTAACCGGTCTATCACAGGGAGACATGTAGAGACAGACAGGTAACCAGTCTATCACAGGGAGACATGTAGAGACAGACAGGTAACCAGTCTATCACAGGGAGACATGTAAAGACAGACAGGTAACCAGTCTATCACAGGGAGACATGTAGAGACAGACAGGTGACCAGTCTATCACAGGGAGACATGTAGAGACAGACAGGTAACCAGTCTATCACAGGGAGACATGTAGAGACAGACAGGTAACCAGTCTATCACAGGGCTGACATGTAGAGACAGACAGGTAACCAGTCTATCACAGGGAGACATGTAGAGACAGACAGGTAACCAGTCTATCACAGGGCTGACATGTAGAGACAGACAGGTAACCAGTCTATCACAGGGAGACATGTAGAGACAGACAGGTAACCAGTCTATCACAGGGGGACATGTAGAGACAGACAGGTAACCAGTCTATCACAGGGAGACATGTAGAGACAGACAGGTAACCAGTCTATCACAGGGAGACATGTAGAGACCGACAGGTAACCAGTCTTTCACAGGGGGACATGTAGAGACAGACAGGTAACCAGTCTATCACAGGGAGACATGTAGAGACAGACAGGTAACCAGTCTATCACGGGGCCGACATTTAGAGACAGACAGGTAACCAGTCTATCACAGGGAGACATGTAGAGACAGACAGGTAACCAGTCTATCACAGGGCTGACATGTAGAGACAGACAGGTGACCAGTCTATCACAGGGCTGACATGTAGAGAGAGACAGGTGACCAGTCTATCACAGGGCTGACATGTAGAGACAGACAGGTAACCAGTCTATCACAGGGAGACATGTAGAGACAGACAGGTAACCAGTCTATCACAGGGAGACATGTAGAGACAGACAGGTAACCAGTCTATCACAGGGCTGACATGTAGAGACAGACAGGCAACCAGTCTATCACAGGGCTGACATGTAGAGACAGACAGGTAACCAGTCTATCACAGGGCCGACATGTAGAGACAGACAGGTAACCAGTCTATCACAGGGAGACATGTAGAGACAGACAGGTAACCAGTCTATCACAGGGGGACATGTAGAGACAGACAGGTAACCAGTCTATCATGGGGCCGACATGTAGAGACAGACAGGTAACCAGTCTATCACAGGGAGACATGTAGAGACAGACAGGTAACCAGTCTATCACAGGGGGACATGTAGAGACAGACAGGTAACCAGTCTATCACAGGGAGACATGTAGAGACAGACAGGTAACCAGTCTATCACAGGGAGACATGTAGAGACAGACAGGTAACCAGTCTATCACAGGGGGACATGTAGAGACAGACAGGTAACCAGTCTATCACAGGGAGACATGTAGAGACAGACAGGTAACCAGTCTATCACAGGGAGACATGTAGAGACAGACAGGTAACCAGTCTATCACAGGGAGACATGTAAAGACAGACAGGTAACCAGTCTATCACAGGGAGACATGTAGAGACAGACAGGTGACCAGTCTATCACAGGGAGACATGTAGAGACAGACAGGTAACCAGTCTATCACAGGGAGACATGTAGAGACAGACAGGTAACCAGTCTATCACAGGGCTGACATGTAGAGACAGACAGGTAACCAGTCTATCACAGGGAGACATGTAGAGACAGACAGGTAACCAGTCTATCACAGGGAGACATGTACAGACAGACAGGTAACCAGTCTATCACAGGGCTGACATGTAGAGACAGACAGGTAACCAGTCTATCACAGGGCTGACATGTAGAGACAGACAGGTAACCAGTCTATCATAGGGCTGACATGTAGAGACAGACAGGTAACCAGTCTATCACATGGAGACATGTGGAGACAGACAGGTAACCAGTCTATCACAGGGAGACATGTAGAGACAGACAGGTAACCAGTCTATCACAGGGAGACATGTAGAGACCGACAGGTAACCAGTCTATCACAGGGGGACATGTAGAGACAGACAGGTAACCAGTCTATCACAGGGCTGACATGTAGAGACAGACAGGTAACCAGTCTATCATAGGGCTGACATGTAGAGACAGACAGGTAACCAGTCTATCACATGGAGACATGTGGAGACAGACAGGTAACCAGTCTATCACAGGGAGACATGTAGAGACAGACAGGTAACCAGTCTATCACAGGGAGACATGTACAGACAGACAGGTAACCAGTCTATCACAGGGCTGACATGTAGAGACAGACAGGTAACCAGTCTATCATAGGGCTGACATGTAGAGACAGACAGGTAACCAGTCTATCACATGGAGACATGTGGAGACAGACACGTAACCAGTCTATCACAGGGAGACATGTAGAGACAGACAGGTAACCAGTCTATCACAGGGAGACATGTAGAGACAGACAGGTAACCAGTCTATCACAGAGCTGACATGTAGAGACAGACAGGTAACCAGTCTATCACAGGGAGACATGTAGAGACAGACAGGTAACCAGTCTATCACAAGGAGACATGTACAGACAGACAGGTAACCAGTCTATCACAGGGCTGACATGTAGAGACAGACAGGTAACCAGTCTATCACAGGGCTGACATGTAGAGACAGACAGGTAACCAGTCTATCATAGGGCTGACATGTAGAGACAGACAGGTAACCAGTCTATCACATGGAGACATGTGGAGACAGACAGGTAACCAGTCTATCACAGGGAGACATGTAGAGACAGACAGGTAACCAGTCTATCACAGGGAGACATGTAGAGACCGACAGGTAACCAGTCTATCACAGGGGGACATGTAGAGACAGACAGGTAACCAGTCTATCACAGGGCTGACATGTAGAGACAGACAGGTAACCAGTCTATCACAGGGAGACATGTAGAGACAGACAGGTAACCAGTCTATCACAGGGAGACATGTAAAGACAGACAGGTAACCAGTCTATCACAGGGAGACATGTAGAGACAGACAGGTGACCAGTCTATCACAGGGAGACATGTAGAGACAGACAGGTAACCAGTCTATCACAGGGAGACATGTAGAGACAGACAGGTAACCAGTCTATCACAGGGCTGACATGTAGAGACAGACAGGTAACCAGTCTATCACAGGGAGACATGTAGAGACAGACAGGTAACCAGTCTATCACAGGGAGACATGTACAGACAGACAGGTAACCAGTCTATCACAGGGCTGACATGTAGAGACAGACAGGTAACCAGTCTATCATAGGGCTGACATGTAGAGACAGACAGGTAACCAGTCTATCACATGGAGACATGTGGAGACAGACACGTAACCAGTCTATCACAGGGAGACATGTAGAGACAGACAGGTAACCAGTCTATCACAGGGAGACATGTAGAGACCGACAGGTAACCAGTCTATCACAGGGAGACATGTAGAGACAGATAGGTAACCAGTCTATCACAGGGAGACATGTAGAGACAGACAGGTAACCAGTCTATCACGGGGCCGACATGTAGAGACAGACAGGTAACCAGTCTATCACAGGGAGACATGTGGAGACAGACAGGTAACCAGTCTATCACAGGGGGACATGTAGAGACAGACAGGTAACCAATCTATCACATGGAGACATGTGGAGACAGACAGGTAACCAGTCTATCACAGGGCTGACATGTAGAGACCGACAGGTAACCAGTCTATCACAGGCTGACATGTAGAGACAGACAGGTGACCAGTCTATCACAGGGCTGACATGTAGAGACAGACAGGTAACCAGTCTATCACAGGGAGACATGTAGAGACAGACAGGTAACCAGTCTATCACAGGGAGACATGTAGAGACAGACAGGTAACCAGTCTATCAGAGGGAGACATGTAGAGACAGACAGGTAACCAGTCTATCACAGGGCTGACATGTAGAGACAGACAGGCAACCAGTCTATCACAGGGCTGACATGTAGAGACAGACAGGTAACCAGTCTATCACAGGGCCGACATGTAGAGACAGACAGGTAACCAGTCTATCACAGGGAGACATGTAGAGACAGACAGGTAACCAGTCTATCACAGGGAGACATGTAGAGACAGACAGGTAACCAGTCTATCATGGGGCCGACATGTAGAGACAGACAGGTAACCAGTCTATCACAGGGAGACATGTAGAGACAGACAGGTAACCAGTCTATCACAGGGGGACATGTAGAGACAGACAGGTAACCAGTCTATCACAGGGAGACATGTAGAGACAGACAGGTAACCAGTCTATCACAGGGAGACATGTAGAGACAGACAGGTAACCAGTCTATCACAGGGGGACATGTAGAGACAGACAGGTAACCAGTCTATCACAGGGAGACATGTAGAGACAGACAGGTAACCAGTCTATCACAGGGAGACATGTAGAGACAGACAGGTAACCAGTCTATCACAGGGAGACATGTAAAGACAGACAGGTAACCAGTCTATCACAGGGAGACATGTAGAGACAGACAGGTGACCAGTCTATCACAGGGAGACATGTAGAGACAGACAGGTAACCAGTCTATCACAGGGAGACATGTAGAGACAGACAGGTAACCAGTCTATCACAGGGCTGACATGTAGAGACAGACAGGTAACCAGTCTATCACAGGGAGACATGTAGAGACAGACAGGTAACCAGTCTATCACAGGGAGACATGTACAGACAGACAGGTAACCAGTCTATCACAGGGAGACATGTAGAGACCGACAGGTAACCAGTCTATCACAGGGGGACATGTACAGACAGACAGGTAACCAGTCTATCACAGGGCTGACATGTAGAGACAGACAGGTAACCAGTCTATCACAGGGCTGACATGTAGAGACAGACAGGTGACCAGTCTATCACAGGGCTGACATGTAGAGACAGACAGGTAACCAGTCTATCACAGGGGCACATGTAGAGACAGACAGGTAACCAGTCTATCACAGGGAGACATGTAGAGACAGACAGGTAACCAGTCTATCACAGGGAGACATGTAAAGACAGACAGGTAACCAGTCTATCACAGGGAGACATGTAGAGACAGACAGGTGACCAGTCTATCACAGGGAGACATGTAGAGACAGACAGGTAACCAGTCTATCACAGGGAGACATGTACAGACAGACAGGTAACCAGTCTATCACAGGGCTGACATGTAGAGACAGACAGGTAACCAGTCTATCACAGGGCTGACATGTAGAGACAGACAGGTAACCAGTCTATCATAGGGCTGACATGTAGAGACAGACAGGTAACCAGTCTATCACATGGAGACATGTGGAGACAGACAGGTAACCAGTCTATCATAGGGCTGACATGTAGAGACAGACAGGTAACCAGTCTATCACATGGAGACATGTGGAGACAGACAGGTAACCAGTCTATCACAGGGAGACATGTAGAGACAGACAGGTAACCAGTCTATCACAGGGAGACATGTAGAGACCGACAGGTAACCAGTCTATCACAGGGGGACATGTAGAGACAGACAGGTAACCAGTCTATCACAGGGCTGACATGTAGAGACAGACAGGTAACCAGTCTATCACAGGGAGACATGTAGAGACAGACAGGTAACCAGTGTATCACAGGGAGACATGTAGAGACAGACAGGTAACCAGTCTATCACAGGGAGACATGGAGAGACAGACAGGTAACCAGTCTATCACAGGGAGACATGTAGAGACAGACAGGTGACCAGTCTATCACAGGGGGACATGTACAGACAGACAGGTAACCAGTCTATCACAGGGCTGACATGTAGAGACAGACAGGTAACCAGTTTATCACAGGGCTGACATGTAGAGACAGACAGGTGACCAGTCTATCACAGGGCTGACATGTAGAGACAGAAAGGTAACCAGTCTATCACAGGGGGACATGTAGAGACAGACAGGTAACCAGTCTATCACAGGGAGACATGTAGAGACAGACAGGTAACCAGTCTATCACAGGGAGACATGTAGAGACAGACAGGTAACCAGTCTATCACAGGGAGACATGTAAAGACAGACATGTAACCAGTCTATCACAGGGAGACATGTAGAGACAGACAGGTGACCAGTCTATCACAGGGAGACATGTAGAGACAGACAGGTAACCAGTCTATCACAGGGAGACATGTAGAGACAGACAGGTAACCAGTCTATCACAGGGAGACATGTACAGACAGACAGGTAACCAGTCTATCACAGGGCTGACATGTAGAGACAGACAGGTAACCAGTCTATCACAGGGCTGACATGTAGAGACAGACAGGTAACCAGTCTATCATAGGGCTGACATGTAGAGACAGACAGGTAACCAGTCTATCACATGGAGACATGTGGAGACAGACAGGTAACCAGTCTATCATAGGGCTGACATGTAGAGACAGACAGGTAACCAGTCTATCACATGGAGACATGTGGAGACAGACAGGTAACCAGTCTATCACAGGGAGACATGTAGAGACAGACAGGTAACCAGTCTATCACAGGGAGACATGTAGAGACCGACAGGTAACCAGTCTATCACAGGGGGACATGTAGAGACAGACAGGTAACCAGTCTATCACAGGGCTGACATGTAGAGACAGACAGGTAACCAGTCTATCACAGGGAGACATGTAGAGACAGACAGGTAACCAGTCTATCACAGGGAGACATGTAGAGACAGACAGGTAACCAGTCTATCACAGGGAGACATGGAGAGACAGACAGGTAACCAGTCTATCACAGGGAGACATGTAAAGACAGACAGGTAACCAGTCTATCACAGGGAGACATGTAGAGACAGACAGGTGACCAGTCTATCACATGGAGACATGTGGAGACAGACACGTAACCAGTCTATCACAGGGAGACATGTAGAGACAGACAGGTAACCAGTCTATCACAGGGAGACATGTAGAGACCGACAGGTAACCAGTCTATCACAGGGGGACATGTAGAGACAGACAGGTAACCAGTCTATCACATGGAGACATGTGGAGACAGACAGGTAACCAGTCTATCACAGGGAGACATGTAGAGACCGACAGGTAACCAGTCTATCACAGGGGGACATGTAGAGACAGACAGGTAACCAGTCTATCACAGGGAGACATGTAGAGACAGACAGGTAACCAGTCTATCACAGGGAGACATGTAGAGACAGACAGGTAACCAGTCTATCACGGGGCCGACATGTAGAGACAGACAGGTAACCAGTCTATCACAGGGAGACATGTAGAGACAGACAGGTAACCAGTCTATCACAGGGGGACATGTAGAGACAGACAGGTAACCAGTCTATCACAGGGAGACATGTAGAGACAGACAGGTAACCAGTCTATCACATGGAGACATGTAGAGACAGACAGGTAACCAGTCTATCACAGGGAGACATGTAGAGACAGACAGGTAACCAGTCTATCACAGGGAGACATGTAGAGACAGACAGGTAACCAGTCTATCACAGGGAGACATGGAGAGACAGACAGGTAACCAGTCTATCACAGGGAGACATGTAAAGACAGACAGGTAACCAGTCTATCACAGGGAGACATGTAGAGACAGACAGGTGACCAGTCTATCACAGGGAGACATGTAGAGACAGACAGGTAACCAGTCTATCATAGGGCTGACATGTAGAGACAGACAGGTAACCAGTCTATCACATGGAGACATGTGGAGACAGACACGTAACCAGTCTATCACAGGGGGACATGTAGAGACCGACAGGTAACCAGTCTATCACAGGGGGACATGTAGAGACAGACAGGTAACCAGTCTATCACATGGAGACATGTGGAGACAGACAGGTAACCAGTCTATCACAGGGAGACATGTAGAGACCGACAGGTAACCAGTCTATCACAGGGGGACATGTAGAGACAGACAGGTAACCAGTCTATCACAGGGAGACATGTAGAGACAGACAGGTAACCAGTCTATCACAGGGAGACATGTAGAGACAGACAGGTAACCAGTCTATCACGGGGCCGACATGTAGAGACAGACAGGTAACCAGTCTATCACAGGGAGACATGTAGAGACAGACAGGTAACCAGTCTATCACAGGGGGACATGTAGAGACAGACAGGTAACCAGTCTATCACAGGGAGACATGTAGAGACAGACAGGTAACCAGTCTATTACATGGAGACATGTAGAGACAGACAGGTAACCAGTCTATCACAGGGGGACATGTAGAGACAGACAGGTAACCAGTCTATCACAGGGAGACATGTAGAGACAGACAGGTAACCAGTCTATCACAGGGAGACATGGAGAGACAGACAGGTAACCAGTCTATCACAGGGAGACATGTAAAGACAGACAGGTAACCAGTCTATCACAGGGAGACATGTAGAGACAGCCAGGTGACCAGTCTATCACAGGGAGACATGTAGAGATAGACAGGTAACCAGTCTATCACAGGGGGACATGTAGAGACAGACAGGTAACCAGTCTATCACAGGGAGACATGTAGAGACAGATAGGTAACCAGTCTATCACAGGGAGACATGTAGAGACAGACAGGTAACCAGTCTATCACGGGGCCGACATGTAGAGACAGACAGGTATCCAGTCTATCACAGGGAGACATGTAGAGACAGACAGGTAACCAGTCTATCACAGGGGGACATGTAGAGACAAACAGGTAACCAATCTATCACATGGAGACATGTGGAGACAGACAGGTAACCAGTCTATCACAGGGAGACATGTAGAGACAGACAGGTAACCAGTCTATCACAGGGAGACATGTAGAGACAGACAGGTGACCAGTCTATCACAGGGAGACATGTAGAGACAGACAGGTAACCAGTCTATCATAGGGCTGACATGTAGAGACAGACAGGTAACCAGTCTATCACATGGAGACATGTGGAGACAGACACGTAACCAGTCTATCACAGGGAGACATGTAGAGACAGACAGGTAACCAGTCTATCACAGGGAGACATGTAGAGACCGACAGGTAACCAGTCTATCACAGGGGGACATGTAGAGACAGACAGGTAACCAGTCTATCACATGGAGACATGTGGAGACAGACAGGTAACCAGTCTATCACAGGGAGACATGTAGAGACCGACAGGTAACCAGTCTATCACAGGGGGACATGTAGAGACAGACAGGTAACCAGTCTATCACAGGGAGACATGTAGAGACAGACAGGTAACCAGTCTATCACGGGGCCGACATTTAGAGACAGACAGGTAACCAGTCTATCACAGGGAGACATGTAGAGACAGACAGGTAACCAGTCTATCACAGGGCTGACATGTAGAGACAGACAGGTGACCAGTCTATCACAGGGCTGACATGTATAGAGAGACAGGTGACCAGTCTATCACAGGGCTGACATGTAGAGACAGACAGGTAACCAGTCTATCACAGGCTGACATGTAGAGACAGACAGGTGACCAGTCTATCACAGGGCTGACATGTAGAGACAGACAGGTAACCAGTCTATCACAGGGAGACATGTAGAGACAGACAGGTAACCAGTCTATCACAGGGAGACATGTAGAGACAGACAGGTAACCAGTCTATCACAGGGAGACATGTAGAGACAGACAGGTAACCAGTCTATCACAGGGCTGACATGTAGAGACAGACAGGCAACCAGTCTATCACAGGGGGACATGTAGAGACAGACAGGTAACCAATCTATCACATGGAGACATGTGGAGACAGACAGGTAACCAGTCTATCACAGGGAGACATGTAGAGACAGACAGGTAACCAGTCTATCACAGGGAGACATGTAGAGACAGACAGGTAACCAGTCTATCACAGGGAGACATGTAGAGACAGACAGGTAACCAGTCTATCACAGGGAGACATGGAGAGACAGACAGGTAACCAGTCTATCACAGGGAGACATGTAGAGACAGACAGGTGACCAGTCTATCACAGGGGGACATGTACAGACAGACAGGTAACCAGTCTATCACAGGGCTGACATGTAGAGACAGACAGGTAACCAGTCTATCACAGGGCTGACATGTAGAGACAGACAGGTGACCAGTCTATCACAGGGCTGACATGTAGAGACAGAAAGGTAACCAGTCTATCACAGGGGGACATGTAGAGACAGACAGGTAACCAGTCTATCACAGGGAGACATGTAGAGACAGACAGGTAACCAGTCTATCACAGGGAGACATGTAGAGACAGACAGGTAACCAGTCTATCACAGGGAGACATGTAAAGACAGACAGGTAACCAGTCTATCACAGGGAGACATGTAGAGACAGACAGGTGACCAGTCTATCACAGGGAGACATGTAGAGACAGACAGGTAACCAGTCTATCACAGGGAGACATGTAGAGACAGACAGGTAACCAGTCTATCACAGGGAGACATGTACAGACAGACAGGTAACCAGTCTATCACAGGGCTGACATGTAGAGACAGACAGGTAACCAGTCTATCACAGGGCTGACATGTAGAGACAGACAGGTAACCAGTCTATCATAGGGCTGACATGTAGAGACAGACAGGTAACCAGTCTATCACATGGAGACATGTGGAGACAGACAGGTAACCAGTCTATCATAGGGCTGACATGTAGAGACAGACAGGTAACCAGTCTATCACATGGAGACATGTGGAGACAGACAGGTAACCAGTCTATCACAGGGAGACATGTAGAGACAGACAGGTAACCAGTCTATCACAGGGAGACATGTAGAGACCGACAGGTAACCAGTCTATCACAGGGGGACATGTAGAGACAGACAGGTAACCAGTCTATCACAGGGCTGACATGTAGAGACAGACAGGTAACCAGTCTATCACAGGGAGACATGTAGAGACAGACAGGTAACCAGTCTATCACAGGGAGACATGTAGAGACAGACAGGTAACCAGTCTATCACAGGGAGACATGGAGAGACAGACAGGTAACCAGTCTATCACAGGGAGACATGTAAAGACAGACAGGTAACCAGTCTATCACAGGGAGACATGTAGAGACAGACAGGTGACCAGTCTATCACAGGGAGACATGTAGAGACAGACAGGTAACCAGTCTATCATAGGGCTGACATGTAGAGACAGACAGGTAACCAGTCTATCACATGGAGACATGTGGAGACAGACACGTAACCAGTCTATCACAGGGAGACATGTAGAGACAGACAGGTAACCAGTCTATCACAGGGAGACATGTAGAGACCGACAGGTAACCAGTCTATCACAGGGGGACATGTAGAGACAGACAGGTAACCAGTCTATCACATGGAGACATGTGGAGACAGACAGGTAACCAGTCTATCACAGGGAGACATGTAGAGACCGACAGGTAACCAGTCTATCACAGGGGGACATGTAGAGACAGACAGGTAACCAGTCTATCACAGGGAGACATGTAGAGACAGACAGGTAACCGGTCTATCACAGGGAGACATGTAGAGACAGACAGGTAACCAGTCTATCACAGGGAGACATGTAGAGACAGACAGGTAACCAGTCTATCACAGGGAGACATGTAAAGACAGACAGGTAACCAGTCTATCACAGGGCTGACATGTAGAGACAGACAGGTGACCAGTCTATCACAGGGCTGACATGTAGAGACAGAAAGGTAACCAGTCTATCACAGGGGGACATGTAGAGACAGACAGGTAACCAGTCTATCACAGGGAGACATGTAGAGACAGACAGGTAACCAGTCTATCACAGGGAGACATGTAGAGACAGACAGGTAACCAGTCTATCACAGGGAGACATGTAAAGACAGACAGGTAACCAGTCTATCACAGGGAGACATGTAGAGACAGACAGGTGACCAGTCTATCACAGGGAGACATGTAGAGACAGACAGGTAACCAGTCTATCACAGGGAGACATGTAGAGACAGACAGGTAACCAGTCTATCACAGGGAGACATGTACAGACAGACAGGTAACCAGTCTATCACAGGGCTGACATGTAGAGACAGACAGGTAACCAGTCTATCACAGGGCTGACATGTAGAGACAGACAGGTAACCAGTCTATCATAGGGCTGACATGTAGAGACAGACAGGTAACCAGTCTATCACATGGAGACATGTGGAGACAGACAGGTAACCAGTCTATCATAGGGCTGACATGTAGAGACAGACAGGTAACCAGTCTATCACATGGAGACATGTGGAGACAGACAGGTAACCAGTCTATCACAGGGAGACATGTAGAGACAGACAGGTAACCAGTCTATCACAGGGAGACATGTAGAGACCGACAGGTAACCAGTCTATCACAGGGGGACATGTAGAGACAGACAGGTAACCAGTCTATCACAGGGCTGACATGTAGAGACAGACAGGTAACCAGTCTATCACAGGGAGACATGTAGAGACAGACAGGTAACCAGTCTATCACAGGGAGACATGTAGAGACAGACAGGTAACCAGTCTATCACAGGGAGACATGGAGAGACAGACAGGTAACCAGTCTATCACAGGGAGACATGTAAAGACAGACAGGTAACCAGTCTATCACAGGGAGACATGTAGAGACAGACAGGTGACCAGTCTATCACAGGGAGACATGTAGAGACAGACAGGTAACCAGTCTATCATAGGGCTGACATGTAGAGACAGACAGGTAACCAGTCTATCACATGGAGACATGTGGAGACAGACACGTAACCAGTCTATCACAGGGAGACATGTAGAGACAGACAGGTAACCAGTCTATCACAGGGAGACATGTAGAGACCGACAGGTAACCAGTCTATCACAGGGGGACATGTAGAGACAGACAGGTAACCAGTCTATCACATGGAGACATGTGGAGACAGACAGGTAACCAGTCTATCACAGGGAGACATGTAGAGACCGACAGGTAACCAGTCTATCACAGGGGGACATGTAGAGACAGACAGGTAACCAGTCTATCACAGGGAGACATGTAGAGACAGACAGGTAACCAGTCTATCACAGGGAGACATGTAGAGACAGACAGGTAACCAGTCTATCACGGGGCCGACATGTAGAGACAGACAGGTAACCAGTCTATCACAGGGAGACATGTAGAGACAGACAGGTAACCAGTCTATCACAGGGGGACATGTAGAGACAGACAGGTAACCAGTCTATCACAGGGAGACATGTAGAGACAGACAGGTAACCAGTCTATCACATGGAGACATGTAGAGACAGACAGGTAACCAGTCTATCACAGGGAGACATGTAGAGACAGACAGGTAACCAGTCTATCACAGGGAGACATGTAGAGACAGACAGGTAACCAGTCTATCACAGGGAGACATGGAGAGACAGACATTTAACCAGTCGATCACAGGGAGACATGTAAAGACAGACAGGTAACCAGTCTATCACAGGGAGACATGTAGAGACAGACAGGTGACCAGTCTATCACAGGGAGACATGTAGAGACAGACAGGTAACCAGTCTATCATAGGGCTGACATGTAGAGACAGACAGGTAACCAGTCTATCACATGGAGACATGTGGAGACAGACACGTAACCAGTCTATCACAGGGGGACATGTAGAGACCGACAGGTAACCAGTCTATCACAGGGGGACATGTAGAGACAGACAGGTAACCAGTCTATCACATGGAGACATGTGGAGACAGACAGGTAACCAGTCTATCACAGGGAGACATGTAGAGACCGACAGGTAACCAGTCTATCACAGGGGGACATGTAGAGACAGACAGGTAACCAGTCTATCACAGGGAGACATGTAGAGACAGACAGGTAACCAGTCTATCACAGGGAGACATGTAGAGACAGACAGGTAACCAGTCTATCACGGGGCCGACATGTAGAGACAGACAGGTAACCAGGCTATCACAGGGAGACATGTAGAGACAGACAGGTAACCAGTCTATCATAGGGCTGACATGTAGAGACAGACAGGTAACCAGTCTATCACATGGAGACATGTGGAGACAGACAGGTAACCAGTCTATCATAGGGCTGACATGTAGAGACAGACAGGTAACCAGTCTATCACATGGAGACATGTGGAGACAGACAGGTAACCAGTCTATCACAGGGAGACATGTAGAGACAGACAGGTAACCAGTCTATCACAGGGAGACATGTAGAGACCGACAGGTAACCAGTCTATCACAGGGGGACATGTAGAGACAGACAGGTAACCAGTCTATCACAGGGCTGACATGTAGAGACAGACAGGTAACCAGTCTATCACAGGGAGACATGTAGAGACAGACAGGTAACCAGTGTATCACAGGGAGACATGTAGAGACAGACAGGTAACCAGTCTATCACAGGGAGACATGGAGAGACAGACAGGTAACCAGTCTATCACAGGGAGACATGTAGAGACAGACAGGTGACCAGTCTATCACAGGGGGACATGTACAGACAGACAGGTAACCAGTCTATCACAGGGCTGACATGTAGAGACAGACAGGTAACCAGTTTATCACAGGGCTGACATGTAGAGACAGACAGGTGACCAGTCTATCACAGGGCTGACATGTAGAGACAGAAAGGTAACCAGTCTATCACAGGGGGACATGTAGAGACAGACAGGTAACCAGTCTATCACAGGGAGACATGTAGAGACAGACAGGTAACCAGTCTATCACAGGGAGACATGTAGAGACAGACAGGTAACCAGTCTATCACAGGGAGACATGTAAAGACAGACATGTAACCAGTCTATCACAGGGAGACATGTAGAGACAGACAGGTGACCAGTCTATCACAGGGAGACATGTAGAGACAGACAGGTAACCAGTCTATCACAGGGAGACATGTAGAGACAGACAGGTAACCAGTCTATCACAGGGAGACATGTACAGACAGACAGGTAACCAGTCTATCACAGGGCTGACATGTAGAGACAGACAGGTAACCAGTCTATCACAGGGCTGACATGTAGAGACAGACAGGTAACCAGTCTATCATAGGGCTGACATGTAGAGACAGACAGGTAACCAGTCTATCACATGGAGACATGTGGAGACAGACAGGTAACCAGTCTATCATAGGGCTGACATGTAGAGACAGACAGGTAACCAGTCTATCACATGGAGACATGTGGAGACAGACAGGTAACCAGTCTATCACAGGGAGACATGTAGAGACAGACAGGTAACCAGTCTATCACAGGGAGACATGTAGAGACCGACAGGTAACCAGTCTATCACAGGGGGACATGTAGAGACAGACAGGTAACCAGTCTATCACAGGGCTGACATGTAGAGACAGACAGGTAACCAGTCTATCACAGGGAGACATGTAGAGACAGACAGGTAACCAGTCTATCACAGGGAGACATGTAGAGACAGACAGGTAACCAGTCTATCACAGGGAGACATGGAGAGACAGACAGGTAACCAGTCTATCACAGGGAGACATGTAAAGACAGACAGGTAACCAGTCTATCACAGGGAGACATGTAGAGACAGACAGGTGACCAGTCTATCACATGGAGACATGTGGAGACAGACACGTAACCAGTCTATCACAGGGAGACATGTAGAGACAGACAGGTAACCAGTCTATCACAGGGAGACATGTAGAGACCGACAGGTAACCAGTCTATCACAGGGGGACATGTAGAGACAGACAGGTAACCAGTCTATCACATGGAGACATGTGGAGACAGACAGGTAACCAGTCTATCACAGGGAGACATGTAGAGACCGACAGGTAACCAGTCTATCACAGGGGGACATGTAGAGACAGACAGGTAACCAGTCTATCACAGGGAGACATGTAGAGACAGACAGGTAACCAGTCTATCACAGGGAGACATGTAGAGACAGACAGGTAACCAGTCTATCACGGGGCCGACATGTAGAGACAGACAGGTAACCAGTCTATCACAGGGAGACATGTAGAGACAGACAGGTAACCAGTCTATCACAGGGGGACATGTAGAGACAGACAGGTAACCAGTCTATCACAGGGAGACATGTAGAGACAGACAGGTAACCAGTCTATCACATGGAGACATGTAGAGACAGACAGGTAACCAGTCTATCACAGGGAGACATGTAGAGACAGACAGGTAACCAGTCTATCACAGGGAGACATGTAGAGACAGACAGGTAACCAGTCTATCACAGGGAGACATGGAGAGACAGACAGGTAACCAGTCTATCACAGGGAGACATGTAAAGACAGACAGGTAACCAGTCTATCACAGGGAGACATGTAGAGACAGACAGGTGACCAGTCTATCACAGGGAGACATGTAGAGACAGACAGGTAACCAGTCTATCATAGGGCTGACATGTAGAGACAGACAGGTAACCAGTCTATCACATGGAGACATGTGGAGACAGACACGTAACCAGTCTATCACAGGGGGACATGTAGAGACCGACAGGTAACCAGTCTATCACAGGGGGACATGTAGAGACAGACAGGTAACCAGTCTATCACATGGAGACATGTGGAGACAGACAGGTAACCAGTCTATCACAGGGAGACATGTAGAGACCGACAGGTAACCAGTCTATCACAGGGGGACATGTAGAGACAGACAGGTAACCAGTCTATCACAGGGAGACATGTAGAGACAGACAGGTAACCAGTCTATCACAGGGAGACATGTAGAGACAGACAGGTAACCAGTCTATCACGGGGCCGACATGTAGAGACAGACAGGTAACCAGTCTATCACAGGGAGACATGTAGAGACAGACAGGTAACCAGTCTATCACAGGGGGACATGTAGAGACAGACAGGTAACCAGTCTATCACAGGGAGACATGTAGAGACAGACAGGTAACCAGTCTATTACATGGAGACATGTAGAGACAGACAGGTAACCAGTCTATCACAGGGGGACATGTAGAGACAGACAGGTAACCAGTCTATCACAGGGAGACATGTAGAGACAGACAGGTAACCAGTCTATCACAGGGAGATATGGAGAGACAGACAGGTAACCAGTCTATCACAGGGAGACATGTAAAGACAGACAGGTAACCAGTCTATCACAGGGAGACATGTAGAGACAGCCAGGTGACCAGTCTATCACAGGGAGACATGTAGAGATAGACAGGTAACCAGTCTATCACAGGGGGACATGTAGAGACAGACAGGTAACCAGTCTATCACAGGGAGACATGTAGAGACAGATAGGTAACCAGTCTATCACAGGGAGACATGTAGAGACAGACAGGTAACCAGTCTATCACGGGGCCGACATGTAGAGACAGACATGTATCCAGTCTATCACAGGGAGACATGTAGAGACAGACAGGTAACCAGTCTATCACAGGGGGACATGTAGAGACAAACAGGTAACCAATCTATCACATGGAGACATGTGGAGACAGACAGGTAACCAGTCTATCACAGGGAGACATGTAGAGACAGACAGGTAACCAGTCTATCACAGGGAGACATGTAGAGACAGACAGGTGACCAGTCTATCACAGGGAGACATGTAGAGACAGACAGGTAACCAGTCTATCATAGGGCTGACATGTAGAGACAGACAGGTAACCAGTCTATCACATGGAGACATGTGGAGACAGACACGTAACCAGTCTATCACAGGGAGACATGTAGAGACAGACAGGTAACCAGTCTATCACAGGGAGACATGTAGAGACCGACAGGTAACCAGTCTATCACAGGGGGACATGTAGAGACAGACAGGTAACCAGTCTATCACATGGAGACATGTGGAGACAGACAGGTAACCAGTCTATCACAGGGAGACATGTAGAGACCGACAGGTAACCAGTCTATCACAGGGGGACATGTAGAGACAGACAGGTAACCAGTCTATCACAGGGAGACATGTAGAGACAGACAGGTAACCAGTCTATCACGGGGCCGACATTTAGAGACAGACAGGTAACCAGTCTATCACAGGGAGACATGTAGAGACAGACAGGTAACCAGTCTATCACAGGGCTGACATGTAGAGACAGACAGGTGACCAGTCTATCACAGGGCTGACATGTAGAGAGAGACAGGTGACCAGTCTATCACAGGGCTGACATGTAGAGACAGACAGGTAACCAGTCTATCACAGGCTGACATGTAGAGACAGACAGGTGACCAGTCTATCACAGGGCTGACATGTAGAGACAGACAGGTAACCAGTCTATCACAGGGAGACATGTAGAGACAGACAGGTAACCAGTCTATCACAGGGAGACATGTAGAGACAGACAGGTAACCAGTCTATCACAGGGAGACATGTAGAGACAGACAGGTAACCAGTCTATCACAGGGCTGACATGTAGAGACAGACAGGCAACCAGTCTATCACAGGGGGACATGTAGAGACAGACAGGTAACCAATCTATCACATGGAGACATGTGGAGACAGACAGGTAACCAGTCTATCACAGGGAGACATGTAGAGACAGACAGGTAACCAGTCTATCACAGGGAGACATGTAGAGACAGACAGGTAACCAGTCTATCACAGGGAGACATGTAGAGACAGACAGGTAACCAGTCTATCACAGGGAGACATGGAGAGACAGACAGGTAACCAGTCTATCACAGGGAGACATGTAGAGACAGACAGGTGACCAGTCTATCACAGGGGGACATGTACAGACAGACAGGTAACCAGTCTATCACAGGGCTGACATGTAGAGACAGACAGGTAACCAGTCTATCACAGGGCTGACATGTAGAGACAGACAGGTGACCAGTCTATCACAGGGCTGACATGTAGAGACAGAAAGGTAACCAGTCTATCACAGGGGGACATGTAGAGACAGACAGGTAACCAGTCTATCACAGGGAGACATGTAGAGACAGACAGGTAACCAGTCTATCACAGGGAGACATGTAGAGACAGACAGGTAACCAGTCTATCACAGGGAGACATGTAAAGACAGACAGGTAACCAGTCTATCACAGGGAGACATGTAGAGACAGACAGGTGACCAGTCTATCACAGGGAGACATGTAGAGACAGACAGGTAACCAGTCTATCACAGGGAGACATGTAGAGACAGACAGGTAACCAGTCTATCACAGGGAGACATGTACAGACAGACAGGTAACCAGTCTATCACAGGGCTGACATGTAGAGACAGACAGGTAACCAGTCTATCACAGGGCTGACATGTAGAGACAGACAGGTAACCAGTCTATCATAGGGCTGACATGTAGAGACAGACAGGTAACCAGTCTATCACATGGAGACATGTGGAGACAGACAGGTAACCAGTCTATCATAGGGCTGACATGTAGAGACAGACAGGTAACCAGTCTATCACATGGAGACATGTGGAGACAGACAGGTAACCAGTCTATCACAGGGAGACATGTAGAGACAGACAGGTAACCAGTCTATCACAGGGAGACATGTAGAGACCGACAGGTAACCAGTCTATCACAGGGGGACATGTAGAGACAGACAGGTAACCAGTCTATCACAGGGCTGACATGTAGAGACAGACAGGTAACCAGTCTATCACAGGGAGACATGTAGAGACAGACAGGTAACCAGTCTATCACAGGGAGACATGTAGAGACAGACAGGTAACCAGTCTATCACAGGGAGACATGGAGAGACAGACAGGTAACCAGTCTATCACAGGGAGACATGTAAAGACAGACAGGTAACCAGTCTATCACAGGGAGACATGTAGAGACAGACAGGTGACCAGTCTATCACAGGGAGACATGTAGAGACAGACAGGTAACCAGTCTATCATAGGGCTGACATGTAGAGACAGACAGGTAACCAGTCTATCACATGGAGACATGTGGAGACAGACACGTAACCAGTCTATCACAGGGAGACATGTAGAGACAGACAGGTAACCAGTCTATCACAGGGAGACATGTAGAGACCGACAGGTAACCAGTCTATCACAGGGGGACATGTAGAGACAGACAGGTAACCAGTCTATCACATGGAGACATGTGGAGACAGACAGGTAACCAGTCTATCACAGGGAGACATGTAGAGACCGACAGGTAACCAGTCTATCACAGGGGGACATGTAGAGACAGACAGGTAACCAGTCTATCACAGGGAGACATGTAGAGACAGACAGGTAACCGGTCTATCACAGGGAGACATGTAGAGACAGACAGGTAACCAGTCTATCACAGGGAGACATGTAGAGACAGACAGGTAACCAGTCTATCACAGGGAGACATGTAAAGACAGACAGGTAACCAGTCTATCACAGGGCTGACATGTAGAGACAGACAGGTGACCAGTCTATCACAGGGCTGACATGTAGAGACAGAAAGGTAACCAGTCTATCACAGGGGGACATGTAGAGACAGACAGGTAACCAGTCTATCACAGGGAGACATGTAGAGACAGACAGGTAACCAGTCTATCACAGGGAGACATGTAGAGACAGACAGGTAACCAGTCTATCACAGGGAGACATGTAAAGACAGACAGGTAACCAGTCTATCACAGGGAGACATGTAGAGACAGACAGGTGACCAGTCTATCACAGGGAGACATGTAGAGACAGACAGGTAACCAGTCTATCACAGGGAGACATGTAGAGACAGACAGGTAACCAGTCTATCACAGGGAGACATGTACAGACAGACAGGTAACCAGTCTATCACAGGGCTGACATGTAGAGACAGACAGGTAACCAGTCTATCACAGGGCTGACATGTAGAGACAGACAGGTAACCAGTCTATCATAGGGCTGACATGTAGAGACAGACAGGTAACCAGTCTATCACATGGAGACATGTGGAGACAGACAGGTAACCAGTCTATCATAGGGCTGACATGTAGAGACAGACAGGTAACCAGTCTATCACATGGAGACATGTGGAGACAGACAGGTAACCAGTCTATCACAGGGAGACATGTAGAGACAGACAGGTAACCAGTCTATCACAGGGAGACATGTAGAGACCGACAGGTAACCAGTCTATCACAGGGGGACATGTAGAGACAGACAGGTAACCAGTCTATCACAGGGCTGACATGTAGAGACAGACAGGTAACCAGTCTATCACAGGGAGACATGTAGAGACAGACAGGTAACCAGTCTATCACAGGGAGACATGTAGAGACAGACAGGTAACCAGTCTATCACAGGGAGACATGGAGAGACAGACAGGTAACCAGTCTATCACAGGGAGACATGTAAAGACAGACAGGTAACCAGTCTATCACAGGGAGACATGTAGAGACAGACAGGTGACCAGTCTATCACAGGGAGACATGTAGAGACAGACAGGTAACCAGTCTATCATAGGGCTGACATGTAGAGACAGACAGGTAACCAGTCTATCACATGGAGACATGTGGAGACAGACACGTAACCAGTCTATCACAGGGAGACATGTAGAGACAGACAGGTAACCAGTCTATCACAGGGAGACATGTAGAGACCGACAGGTAACCAGTCTATCACAGGGGGACATGTAGAGACAGACAGGTAACCAGTCTATCACATGGAGACATGTGGAGACAGACAGGTAACCAGTCTATCACAGGGAGACATGTAGAGACCGACAGGTAACCAGTCTATCACAGGGGGACATGTAGAGACAGACAGGTAACCAGTCTATCACAGGGAGACATGTAGAGACAGACAGGTAACCAGTCTATCACAGGGAGACATGTAGAGACAGACAGGTAACCAGTCTATCACGGGGCCGACATGTAGAGACAGACAGGTAACCAGTCTATCACAGGGAGACATGTAGAGACAGACAGGTAACCAGTCTATCACAGGGGGACATGTAGAGACAGACAGGTAACCAGTCTATCACAGGGAGACATGTAGAGACAGACAGGTAACCAGTCTATCACATGGAGACATGTAGAGACAGACAGGTAACCAGTCTATCACAGGGAGACATGTAGAGACAGACAGGTAACCAGTCTATCACAGGGAGACATGTAGAGACAGACAGGTAACCAGTCTATCACAGGGAGACATGGAGAGACAGACATTTAACCAGTCGATCACAGGGAGACATGTAAAGACAGACAGGTAACCAGTCTATCACAGGGAGACATGTAGAGACAGACAGGTGACCAGTCTATCACAGGGAGACATGTAGAGACAGACAGGTAACCAGTCTATCATAGGGCTGACATGTAGAGACAGACAGGTAACCAGTCTATCACATGGAGACATGTGGAGACAGACACGTAACCAGTCTATCACAGGGGGACATGTAGAGACCGACAGGTAACCAGTCTATCACAGGGGGACATGTAGAGACAGACAGGTAACCAGTCTATCACATGGAGACATGTGGAGACAGACAGGTAACCAGTCTATCACAGGGAGACATGTAGAGACCGACAGGTAACCAGTCTATCACAGGGGGACATGTAGAGACAGACAGGTAACCAGTCTATCACAGGGAGACATGTAGAGACAGACAGGTAACCAGTCTATCACAGGGAGACATGTAGAGACAGACAGGTAACCAGTCTATCACGGGGCCGACATGTAGAGACAGACAGGTAACCAGGCTATCACAGGGAGACATGTAGAGACAGACAGGTAACCAGTCTATCACAGGGGGACATGTAGAGACAGACAGGTAACCAGTCTATCACAGGGAGACATGTAGAGACAGACAGGTAACCAGTCTATTACATGGAGACATGTAGAGACAGACAGGTAACCAGTCTATCACAGGGGGACATGTAGAGACAGACAGGTAACCAGTCTATCACAGGGAGACATGTAGAGACAGACAGGTAACCAGTCTATCACAGGGAGACATGGAGAGACAGACAGGTAACCAGTCTATCACAGGGAGACATGTAAAGACAGACAGGTAACCAGTCTATCACAGGGAGACATGTAGAGACAGACAGGTGACCAGTCTATAACAGGGAGACATGTAGAGACAGACAGGTAACCAGTCTATCACAGGGGGACATGTAGAGACAGACAGGTAACCAGTCTATCACAGGGAGACATGTAGAGACAGATAGGTAACCAGTCTATCACAGGGAGACATGTAGAGACAGACAGGTAACCAGTCTATCACGGGGCCGACATGTAGAGACAGACAGGTAACCAGTCTATCACAGGGAGACATGTAGAGACAGACAGGTAACCAGTCTATCACAGGGGGACATGTAGAGACAGACAGGTAACCAATCTATCACATGGAGACATGTGGAGACAGACAGGTAACCAGTCTATCACAGGGAGACATGTAGAGACAGACAGGTAACCAGTCTATCACAGGGAGACATGTAGAGACAGACAGGTAACCAGTCTATCACAGGGAGACATGTAGAGACAGACAGGTAACCAGTCTATCACGGGGCCGACATTTAGAGACAGACAGGTAACCAGTCTATCACAGGGAGACATGTAGAGACAGACAGGTAACCAGTCTATCACAGGGCTGACATGTAGAGACAGACAGGTGACCAGTCTATCACAGGGCTGACATGTAGAGAGAGACAGGTGACCAGTCTATCACAGGGCTGACATGTAGAGACAGACAGGTAACCAGTCTATCACAGGCTGACATGTAGAGACAGACAGGTGACCAGTCTATCACAGGGCTGACATGTAGAGACAGACAGGTAACCAGTCTATCACAGGGAGACATGTAGAGACAGACAGGTAACCAGTCTATCACAGGGCTGACATGTAGAGACAGACAGGTAACCAGTCTATCACAGGGAGACATGTAGAGACAGACAGGTAACCAGTTTATCACAGGGAGACATGTACAGACAGACAGGTAACCAGTCTATCACAGGGCTGACATGTAGAGACAGACAGGTAACCAGTCTATCATAGGGCTGACATGTAGAGACAGACAGGTAACCAGTCTATCACATGGAGACATGTGGAGACAGACACGTAACCAGTCTATCACAGGGAGACATGTAGAGACAGACAGGTAACCAGTCTATCACAGGGAGACATGTAGAGACCGACAGGTAACCAGTCTATCACAGGGAGACATGTAGAGACAGACAGGTAACCAGTCTATCACAGGCTGACATGTAGAGACAGACAGGTGACCAGTCTATCACAGGGCTGACATGTAGAGACAGACAGGTAACCAGTCTATCACAGGGAGACATGTAGAGACAGACAGGTAACCAGTCTATCACAGGGAGACATGTAGAGACAGACAGGTAACCAGTCTATCACAGGGAGACATGTAGAGACAGACAGGTAACCAGTCTATCACAGGGCTGACATGTAGAGACAGACAGGCAACCAGTCTATCACAGGGGGACATGTAGAGACAGACAGGTAACCAATCTATCACATGGAGACATGTGGAGACAGACAGGTAACCAGTCTATCACAGGGAGACATGTAGAGACAGACAGGTAACCAGTCTATCACAGGGAGACATGTAGAGACAGACAGGTAACCAGTCTATCACAGGGAGACATGTAGAGACAGACAGGTAACCAGTCTATCACAGGGAGACATGGAGAGACAGACAGGTAACCAGTCTATCACAGGGAGACATGTAGAGACAGACAGGTGACCAGTCTATCACAGGGGGACATGTACAGACAGACAGGTAACCAGTCTATCACAGGGCTGACATGTAGAGACAGACAGGTAACCAGTCTATCACAGGGCTGACATGTAGAGACAGACAGGTGACCAGTCTATCACAGGGCTGACATGTAGAGACAGAAAGGTAACCAGTCTATCACAGGGGGACATGTAGAGACAGACAGGTAACCAGTCTATCACAGGGAGACATGTAGAGACAGACAGGTAACCAGTCTATCACAGGGAGACATGTAGAGACAGACAGGTAACCAGTCTATCACAGGGAGACATGTAAAGACAGACAGGTAACCAGTCTATCACAGGGAGACATGTAGAGACAGACAGGTGACCAGTCTATCACAGGGAGACATGTAGAGACAGACAGGTAACCAGTCTATCACAGGGAGACATGTAGAGACAGACAGGTAACCAGTCTATCACAGGGAGACATGTACAGACAGACAGGTAACCAGTCTATCACAGGGCTGACATGTAGAGACAGACAGGTAACCAGTCTATCACAGGGCTGACATGTAGAGACAGACAGGTAACCAGTCTATCATAGGGCTGACATGTAGAGACAGACAGGTAACCAGTCTATCACATGGAGACATGTGGAGACAGACAGGTAACCAGTCTATCATAGGGCTGACATGTAGAGACAGACAGGTAACCAGTCTATCACATGGAGACATGTGGAGACAGACAGGTGACCAGTCTATCACAGGGAGACATGTAGAGACAGACAGGTAACCAGTCTATCACAGGGAGACATGTAGAGACAGACAGGTAACCAGTCTATCACAGGGAGACATGTAGAGACAGACAGGTAACCAGTCTATCACAGGGAGACATGGAGAGACAGACAGGTAACCAGTCTATCACAGGGAGACATGTAAAGACAGACAGGTAACCAGTCTATCACAGGGAGACATGTAGAGACAGACAGGTAACCAGTCTATCACAGGGAGACATGTAGAGACCGACAGGTAACCAGTCTATCACAGGGGGACATGTAGAGACAGACAGGTAACCAGTCTATCACATGGAGACATGTGGAGACAGACAGGTAACCAGTCTATCACAGGGAGACATGTAGAGACCGACAGGTAACCAGTCTATCACAGGGGGACATGTAGAGACAGACAGGTAACCAGTCTATCACAGGGAGACATGTAGAGACAGACAGGTAACCAGTCTATCACAGGGAGACATGTAGAGACAGACAGGTAACCAGTCTATCACGGGGCCGACATGTAGAGACAGACAGGTAACCAGTCTATCACAGGGAGACATGTAGAGACAGACAGGTAACCAGTCTATCACAGGGGGACATGTAGAGACAGACAGGTAACCAGTCTATCACAGGGAGACATGTAGAGACAGACAGGTAACCAGTCTATCACATGGAGACATGTAGAGACAGACAGGTAACCAGTCTATCACAGGGAGACATGTAGAGACAGACAGGTAACCAGTCTATCACAGGGAGACATGTAGAGACAGACAGGTAACCAGTCTATCACAGGGAGACATGGAGAGACAGACATTTAACCAGTCGATCACAGGGAGACATGTAAAGACAGACAGGTAACCAGTCTATCACAGGGAGACATGTAGAGACAGACAGGTGACCAGTCTATCACAGGGAGACATGTAGAGACAGACAGGTAACCAGTCTATCATAGGGCTGACATGTAGAGACAGACAGGTAACCAGTCTATCACATGGAGACATGTGGAGACAGACACGTAACCAGTCTATCACAGGGGGACATGTAGAGACCGACAGGTAACCAGTCTATCACAGGGGGACATGTAGAGACAGACAGGTAACCAGTCTATCACATGGAGACATGTGGAGACAGACAGGTAACCAGTCTATCACAGGGAGACATGTAGAGACCGACAGGTAACCAGTCTATCACAGGGGGACATGTAGAGACAGACAGGTAACCAGTCTATCACAGGGAGACATGTAGAGACAGACAGGTAACCAGTCTATCACAGGGAGACATGTAGAGACAGACAGGTAACCAGTCTATCACGGGGCCGACATGTAGAGACAGACAGGTAACCAGTCTATCACAGGGAGACATGTAGAGACAGACAGGTAACCAGTCTATCACAGGGGGACATGTAGAGACAGACAGGTAACCAGTCTATCACAGGGAGACATGTAGAGACAGACAGGTAACCAGTCTATCACAGGGAGACATGGAGAGACAGACAGGTAACCAGTCTATCACAGGGAGACATGTAAAGACAGACAGGTAACCAGTCTATCACAGGGAGACATGTAGAGACAGACAGGTGACCAGTCTATAACAGGGAGACATGTAGAGACAGACAGGTAACCAGTCTATCACAGGGGGACATGTAGAGACAGACAGGTAACCAGTCTATCACAGGGAGACATGTAGAGACAGATAGGTAACCAGTCTATCACAGGGAGACATGTAGAGACAGACAGGTAACCAGTCTATCACGGGGCCGACATGTAGAGACAGACAGGTAACCAGTCTATCTCAGGGAGACATGTAGAGACAGACAGGTAACCAGTCTATCACAGGGGGACATGTAGAGACAGACAGGTAACCAATCTATCACATGGAGACATGTGGAGACAGACAGGTAACCAGTCTATCACAGGGAGACATGTAGAGACAGACAGGTAACCAGTCTATCACAGGGAGACATGTAGAGACAGACAGGTAACCAGTCTATCACAGGGAGACATGTAGAGACAGACAGGTAACCAGTCTATCACGGGGCCGACATTTAGAGACAGACAGGTAACCAGTCTATCACAGGGAGACATGTAGAGACAGACAGGTAACCAGTCTATCACAGGGCTGACATGTAGAGACAGACAGGTGACCAGTCTATCACAGGGCTGACATGTAGAGAGAGACAGGTGACCAGTCTATCACAGGGCTGACATGTAGAGACAGACAGGTAACCAGTCTATCACAGGCTGACATGTAGAGACAGACAGGTGACCAGTCTATCACAGGGCTGACATGTAGAGACAGACAGGTAATCAGTCTATCACAGGGAGACATGTAGAGACAGACAGGTAACCAGTCTATCACAGGGCTGACATGTAGAGACAGACAGGTAACCAGTCTATCACAGGGAGACATGTAGAGACAGACAGGTAACCAGTCTATCACAGGGAGACATGTACAGACAGACAGGTAACCAGTCTATCACAGGGCTGACATGTAGAGACAGACAGGTAACCAGTCTATCATAGGGCTGACATGTAGAGACAGACAGGTAACCAGTCTATCACATGGAGACATGTGGAGACAGACACGTAACCAGTCTATCACAGGGAGACATGTAGAGACAGACAGGTAACCAGTCTATCACAGGGAGACATGTAGAGACCGACAGGTAACCAGTCTATCACAGGGAGACATGTAGAGACAGACAGGTAACCAGTCTATCACAGGGAGACATGTAGAGACCGACAGGTAACCAGTCTTTCACAGGGGGACATGTAGAGACAGACAGGTAACCAGTCTATCACAGGGAGACATGTAGAGACAGACAGGTAACCAGTCTATCACAGGGAGACATGTAGAGACAGACAGGTAACCAGTCTATCACGGGGCCGACATTTAGAGACAGACAGGTAACCAGTCTATCACAGGGAGACATGTAGAGACAGACAGGTAACCAGTCTATCACAGGGCTGACATGTAGAGACAGACAGGTGACCAGTCTATCACAGGGCTGACATGTAGAGAGAGACAGGTGACCAGTCTATCACAGGGCTGACATGTAGAGACAGACAGGTAACCAGTCTATCACAGGGAGACATGTAGAGACAGACAGGTAACCAGTCTATCACAGGGAGACATGTAGAGACAGACAGGTAACCAGTCTATCACAGGGCTGACATGTAGAGACAGACAGGCAACCAGTCTATCACAGGGCTGACATGTAGAGACAGACAGGTAAGCAGTCTATCACAGGGCCGACATGTAGAGACAGACAGGTAACCAGTCTATCACAGGGAGACATGTAGAGACAGACAGGTAACCAGTCTATCACAGGGGGACATGTAGAGACAGACAGGTAACCAGTCTATCATGGGGCCGACATGTAGAGACAGACAGGTAACCAGTCTATCACAGGGAGACATGTAGAGACAGACAGGTAACCAGTCTATCACAGGGGGACATGTAGAGACAGACAGGTAACCAGTCTATCACAGGGAGACATGTAGAGACAGACAGGTAACC
Organism: Eutrigla gurnardus; assembly: GCF_963514095.1. Classification (NCBI taxonomy): domain Eukaryota; kingdom Metazoa; phylum Chordata; class Actinopteri; order Perciformes; family Triglidae; genus Eutrigla; species Eutrigla gurnardus. Next base: position 882,790 of record NC_139925.1, read on the forward strand.
AGTCTATCACAGGGAGACATGTAGAGACAGACAGGTAACCAGTCTATCACAGGGGGACATGTAGAGACAGACAGGTAACCAGTCTATCACAGGGAGACATGTAGAGACAGACAGGTAACCAGTCTATCACAGGGAGACATGTAGAGACAGACAGGTAACCAGTCTATCACAGGGAGACATGTAAAGACAGACAGGTAACCAGTCTATCACAGGGAGACATGTAGAGACAGACAGGTGACCAGTCTATCACAGGGAGACATGTAGAGACAGAAAGGTAACCAGTCTATCACAGGGAGACATGTAGAGACAGACAGGTAACCAGTCTTTCACAGGGCTGACATGTAGAGACAGACAGGTAACCAGTCTATCACAGGGAGACATGTAGAGACAGACAGGTAACCAGTCTATCACGGGGCCGACATGTAGAGACAGACAGGTAACCAGTCTATCACAGGGAGACATGTAGAGACAGACAGGTAACCAGTCTATCACAGGGGGACATGTAGAGACAGACAGGTAACCAATCTATCACATGGAGACATGTGGAGACAGACAGGTAACCAGTCTATCACAGGGAGACATGTAGAGACAGACAGGTAACCAGTCTATCACAGGGAGACATGTAGAGACAGACAGGTAACCAGTCTATCACAGGGAGACATGTAGAGACAGACAGGTAACCAGTCTATCACGGGGCCGACATTTAGAGACAGACAGGTAACCAGTCTATCACAGGGAGACATGTAGAGACAGACAGGTAACCAGTCTATCACAGGGCTGACATGTAGAGACAGACAGGTGACCAGTCTATCACAGGGCTGACATGTAGAGAGAGACAGGTGACCAGTCTATCACAGGGCTGACATGTAGAGACAGACAGGTAACCAGTCTATCACAGGCTGACATGTAGAGACAGACAGGTGACCAGTCTATCACAGGGCTGACATGTAGAGACAGACAGGTAACCAGTCTATCACAGGGAGACATGTAGAGACAGACAGGTAACCAGTCTATCACAGGGCTGACATGTAGAGACAGACAGGTAACCAGTCTATCACAGGGAGACATGTAGAGACAGACAGGTAACCAGTCTATCACAGGGAGACATGTACAGACAGACAGGTAACCAGTCTATCACAGGGCTGACATGTAGAGACAGACAGGTAACCAGTCTATCATAGGGCTGACATGTAGAGACAGACAGGTAACCAGTCTATCACATGGAGACATGTGGAGACAGACACGTAACCAGTCTATCACAGGGAGACATGTAGAGACAGACAGGTAACCAGTCTATCACAGGGAGACATGTAGAGACCGACAGGTAACCAGTCTATCACAGGGAGACATGTAGAGACAGACAGGTAACCAGTCTATCACAGGCTGACATGTAGAGACAGACAGGTGACCAGTCTATCACAGGGCTGACATGTAGAGACAGACAGGTAACCAGTCTATCACAGGGAGACATGTAGAGACAGACAGGTAACCAGTCTATCACAGGGAGACATGTAGAGACAGACAGGTAACCAGTCTATCACAGGGAGACATGTAGAGACAGACAGGTAACCAGTCTATCACAGGGCTGACATGTAGAGACAGACAGGCAACCAGTCTATCACAGGGGGACATGTAGAGACAGACAGGTAACCAATCTATCACATGGAGACATGTGGAGACAGACAGGTAACCAGTCTATCACAGGGAGACATGTAGAGACAGACAGGTAACCAGTCTATCACAGGGAGACATGTAGAGACAGACAGGTAACCAGTCTATCACAGGGAGACATGTAGAGACAGACAGGTAACCAGTCTATCACAGGGAGACATGGAGAGACAGACAGGTAACCAGTCTATCACAGGGAGACATGTAGAGACAGACAGGTGACCAGTCTATCACAGGGGGACATGTACAGACAGACAGGTAACCAGTCTATCACAGGGCTGACATGTAGAGACAGACAGGTAACCAGTCTATCACAGGGCTGACATGTAGAGACAGACAGGTGACCAGTCTATCACAGGGCTGACATGTAGAGACAGAAAGGTAACCAGTCTATCACAGGGGGACATGTAGAGACAGACAGGTAACCAGTCTATCACAGGGAGACATGTAGAGACAGACAGGTAACCAGTCTATCACAGGGAGACATGTAGAGACAGACAGGTAACCAGTCTATCACAGGGAGACATGTAAAGACAGACAGGTAACCAGTCTATCACAGGGAGACATGTAGAGACAGACAGGTGACCAGTCTATCACAGGGAGACATGTAGAGACAGACAGGTAACCAGTCTATCACAGGGAGACATGTAGAGACAGACAGGTAACCAGTCTATCACAGGGAGACATGTACAGACAGACAGGTAACCAGTCTATCACAGGGCTGACATGTAGAGACAGACAGGTAACCAGTCTATCACAGGGCTGACATGTAGAGACAGACAGGTAACCAGTCTATCATAGGGCTGACATGTAGAGACAGACAGGTAACCAGTCTATCACATGGAGACATGTGGAGACAGACAGGTAACCAGTCTATCATAGGGCTGACATGTAGAGACAGACAGGTAACCAGTCTATCACATGGAGACATGTGGAGACAGACAGGTAACCAGTCTATCACAGGGAGACATGTAGAGACAGACAGGTAACCAGTCTATCACAGGGAGACATGTAGAGACCGACAGGTAACCAGTCTATCACAGGGGGACATGTAGAGACAGACAGGTAACCAGTCTATCACAGGGCTGACATGTAGAGACAGACAGGTAACCAGTCTATCACAGGGAGACATGTAGAGACAGACAGGTAACCAGTCTATCACAGGGAGACATGTAGAGACAGACAGGTAACCAGTCTATCACAGGGAGACATGGAGAGACAGACAGGTAACCAGTCTATCACAGGGAGACATGTAAAGACAGACAGGTAACCAGTCTATCACAGGGAGACATGTAGAGACAGACAGGTGACCAGTCTATCACAGGGAGACATGTAGAGACAGACAGGTAACCAGTCTATCATAGGGCTGACATGTAGAGACAGACAGGTAACCAGTCTATCACATGGAGACATGTGGAGACAGACACGTAACCAGTCTATCACAGGGAGACATGTAGAGACAGACAGGTAACCAGTCTATCACAGGGAGACATGTAGAGACCGACAGGTAACCAGTCTATCACAGGGGGACATGTAGAGACAGACAGGTAACCAGTCTATCACATGGAGACATGTGGAGACAGACAGGTAACCAGTCTATCACAGGGAGACATGTAGAGACCGACAGGTAACCAGTCTATCACAGGGGGACATGTAGAGACAGACAGGTAACCAGTCTATCACAGGGAGACATGTAGAGACAGACAGGTAACCAGTCTATCACAGGGAGACATGTAGAGACAGACAGGTAACCAGTCTATCACGGGGCCGACATGTAGAGACAGACAGGTAACCAGTCTATCACAGGGAGACATGTAGAGACAGACAGGTAACCAGTCTATCACAGGGGGACATGTAGAGACAGACAGGTAACCAGTCTATCACAGGGAGACATGTAGAGACAGACAGGTAACCAGTCTATCACATGGAGACATGTAGAGACAGACAGGTAACCAGTCTATCACAGGGAGACATGTAGAGACAGACAGGTAACCAGTCTATCACAGGGAGACATGTAGAGACAGACAGGTAACCAGTCTATCACAGGGAGACATGGAGAGACAGACATTTAACCAGTCGATCACAGGGAGACATGTAAAGACAGACAGGTAACCAGTCTATCACAGGGAGACATGTAGAGACAGACAGGTGACCAGTCTATCACAGGGAGACATGTAGAGACAGACAGGTAACCAGTCTATCATAGGGCTGACATGTAGAGACAGACAGGTAACCAGTCTATCACATGGAGACATGTGGAGACAGACACGTAACCAGTCTATCACAGGGGGACATGTAGAGACCGACAGGTAACCAGTCTATCACAGGGGGACATGTAGAGACAGACAGGTAACCAGTCTATCACATGGAGACATGTGGAGACAGACAGGTAACCAGTCTATCACAGGGAGACATGTAGAGACCGACAGGTAACCAGTCTATCACAGGGGGACATGTAGAGACAGACAGGTAACCAGTCTATCACAGGGAGACATGTAGAGACAGACAGGTAACCAGTCTATCACAGGGAGACATGTAGAGACAGACAGGTAACCAGTCTATCACGGGGCCGACATGTAGAGACAGACAGGTAACCAGTCTATCACAGGGAGACATGTAGAGACAGACAGGTAACCAGTCTATCACAGGGGGACATGTAGAGACAGACAGGTAACCAGTCTATCACAGGGAGACATGTAGAGACAGACAGGTAACCAGTCTATCACAGGGAGACATGGAGAGACAGACAGGTAACCAGTCTATCACAGGGAGACATGTAAAGACAGACAGGTAACCAGTCTATCACAGGGAGACATGTAGAGACAGACAGGTGACCAGTCTATAACAGGGAGACATGTAGAGACAGACAGGTAACCAGTCTATCACAGGGGGACATGTAGAGACAGACAGGTAACCAGTCTATCACAGGGAGACATGTAGAGACAGATAGGTAACCAGTCTATCACAGGGAGACATGTAGAGACAGACAGGTAACCAGTCTATCACGGGGCCGACATGTAGAGACAGACAGGTAACCAGTCTATCTCAGGGAGACATGTAGAGACAGACAGGTAACCAGTCTATCACAGGGGGACATGTAGAGACAGACAGGTAACCAATCTATCACATGGAGACATGTGGAGACAGACAGGTAACCAGTCTATCACAGGGAGACATGTAGAGACAGACAGGTAACCAGTCTATCACAGGGAGACATGTAGAGACAGACAGGTAACCAGTCTATCACAGGGAGACATGTAGAGACAGACAGGTAACCAGTCTATCACGGGGCCGACATTTAGAGACAGACAGGTAACCAGTCTATCACAGGGAGACATGTAGAGACAGACAGGTAACCAGTCTATCACAGGGCTGACATGTAGAGACAGACAGGTGACCAGTCTATCACAGGGCTGACATGTAGAGAGAGACAGGTGACCAGTCTATCACAGGGCTGACATGTAGAGACAGACAGGTAACCAGTCTATCACAGGCTGACATGTAGAGACAGACAGGTGACCAGTCTATCACAGGGCTGACATGTAGAGACAGACAGGTAATCAGTCTATCACAGGGAGACATGTAGAGACAGACAGGTAACCAGTCTATCACAGGGCTGACATGTAGAGACAGACAGGTAACCAGTCTATCACAGGGAGACATGTAGAGACAGACAGGTAACCAGTCTATCACAGGGAGACATGTACAGACAGACAGGTAACCAGTCTATCACAGGGCTGACATGTAGAGACAGACAGGTAACCAGTCTATCATAGGGCTGACATGTAGAGACAGACAGGTAACCAGTCTATCACATGGAGACATGTGGAGACAGACACGTAACCAGTCTATCACAGGGAGACATGTAGAGACAGACAGGTAACCAGTCTATCACAGGGAGACATGTAGAGACCGACAGGTAACCAGTCTATCACAGGGAGACATGTAGAGACAGACAGGTAACCAGTCTATCACAGGGAGACATGTAGAGACCGACAGGTAACCAGTCTTTCACAGGGGGACATGTAGAGACAGACAGGTAACCAGTCTATCACAGGGAGACATGTAGAGACAGACAGGTAACCAGTCTATCACAGGGAGACATGTAGAGACAGACAGGTAACCAGTCTATCACGGGGCCGACATTTAGAGACAGACAGGTAACCAGTCTATCACAGGGAGACATGTAGAGACAGACAGGTAACCAGTCTATCACAGGGCTGACATGTAGAGACAGACAGGTGACCAGTCTATCACAGGGCTGACATGTAGAGAGAGACAGGTGACCAGTCTATCACAGGGCTGACATGTAGAGACAGACAGGTAACCAGTCTATCACAGGGAGACATGTAGAGACAGACAGGTAACCAGTCTATCACAGGGAGACATGTAGAGACAGACAGGTAACCAGTCTATCACAGGGCTGACATGTAGAGACAGACAGGCAACCAGTCTATCACAGGGCTGACATGTAGAGACAGACAGGTAAGCAGTCTATCACAGGGCCGACATGTAGAGACAGACAGGTAACCAGTCTATCACAGGGAGACATGTAGAGACAGACAGGTAACCAGTCTATCACAGGGGGACATGTAGAGACAGACAGGTAACCAGTCTATCATGGGGCCGACATGTAGAGACAGACAGGTAACCAGTCTATCACAGGGAGACATGTAGAGACAGACAGGTAACCAGTCTATCACAGGGGGACATGTAGAGACAGACAGGTAACCAGTCTATCACAGGGAGACATGTAGAGACAGACAGGTAACCAGTCTATCACAGGGAGACATGTAGAGACAGACAGGTAACCAGTCTATCACAGGGGGACATGTAGAGACAGACAGGTAACCAGTCTATCACAGGGAGACATGTAGAGACAGACAGGTAACCAGTCTATCACAGGGAGACATGTAGAGACAGACAGGTAACCAGTCTATCACAGGGAGACATGTAAAGACAGACAGGTAACCAGTCTATCACAGGGAGACATGTAGAGACAGACAGGTGACCAGTCTATCACAGGGAGACATGTAGAGACAGAAAGGTAACCAGTCTATCACAGGGAGACATGTAGAGACAGACAGGTAACCAGTCTTTCACAGGGCTGACATGTAGAGACAGACAGGTAACCAGTCTATCACAGGGAGACATGTAGAGACAGACAGGTAACCAGTCTATCACAGGGAGACATGTACAGACAGACAGGTAACCAGTCTATCACAGGGCTGACATGTAGAGACAGACAGGTAACCAGTCTATCACAGGGCTGACATGTAGAGACAGACAGGTAACCAGTCTATCATAGGGCTGACATGTAGAGACAGACAGGTAACCAGTCTATCACATGGAGACATGTGGAGACAGACAGGTAACCAGTCTATCACAGGGAGACATGTAGAGACAGACAGGTAACCAGTCTATCACAGGGAGACATGTAGAGACCGACAGGTAACCAGTCTATCACAGGGGGACATGTAGAGACAGACAGGTAACCAGTCTATCACAGGGCTGACATGTAGAGACAGACAGGTAACCAGTCTATCACAGGGAGACATGTAGAGACAGACAGGTAACCAGTCTATCACAGGGAGACATGTAAAGACAGACAGGTAACCAGTCTATCACAGGGAGACATGTAGAGACAGACAGGTGACCAGTCTATCACAGGGAGACATGTAGAGACAGACAGGTAACCAGTCTATCACAGGGAGACATGTAGAGACAGACAGGTAACCAGTCTATCACAGGGCAGACATGTAGAGACAGACAGGTAACCAGTCTATCACAGGGAGACATGTAGAGACAGACAGGTAACCAGTCTATCACAGGGAGACATGTACAGACAGACAGGTAACCAGTCTATCACAGGGCTGACATGTAGAGACAGACAGGTAACCAGTCTATCACATGGAGACATGTGGAGACAGACACGTAACCAGTCTATCACAGGGAGACATGTAGAGACAGACAGGTAACCAGTCTATCACAGGGCTGACATGTAGAGACAGACAGGTAACCAATCTATCACATGGAGACATGTGGAGACAGACAGGTAACCAGTCTATCACAGGGCTGACATGTAGAGACAGACAGGTAACCAGTCTATCACAGGGAGACATGTAGAGACAGACAGGTAACCAGTCTATCACAGGGAGACATGTAGAGACAGACAGGTAACCAGTCTATCACAGGGAGACATGGAGAGACAGACAGGTAACCAGTCTATCACAGGGAGACATGTAAAGACAGACAGGTAACCAGTCTATCACAGGGAGACATGTAGAGACAGACAGGTGACCAGTCTATCACAGGGAGACATGTAGAGACAGACAGGTAACCAGTCTATCATAGGGCTGACATGTAGAGACAGACAGGTAACCAGTCTATCACATGGAGACATGTGGAGACAGACACGTAACCAGTCTATCACAGGGAGACATGTAGAGACAGACAGGTAACCAGTCTATCACAGGGAGACATGTAGAGACCGACAGGTAACCAGTCTATCACAGGGGGACATGTAGAGACAGACAGGTAACCAGTCTATCACATGGAGACATGTGGAGACAGACAGGTAACCAGTCTATCACAGGGAGACATATAGAGACCGACAGGTAACCAGTCTATCACAGGGGGACATGTAGAGACAGACAGGTAACCAGTCTATCACAGGGAGACATGTAGAGACAGACAGGTAACCAGTCTATCACAGGGAGACATGTAGAGACAGACAGGTAACCAGTCTATCACGGGGCCGACATGTAGAGACAGACAGGTAACCAGTCTATCACAGGGAGACATGTAGAGACAGACAGGTAACCAGTCTATCACAGGGGGACATGTAGAGACAGACGGGTAACCAGTCTATCACAGGGAGACATGTAGAGACAGACAGGTAACCAGTCTATCACATGGAGACATGTAGAGACAGACAGGTAACCAGTCTATCACAGGGAGACATGTAGAGACAGACAGGTAACCAGTCTATCACAGGGAGACATGTAGAGACAGACAGGTAACCAGTCTATCACAGGGAGACATGGAGAGACAGACATTTAACCAGTCGATCACAGGGAGACATGTAAAGACAGACAGGTAACCAGTCTATCACAGGGAGACATGTAGAGACAGACAGGTGACCAGTCTATCACAGGGAGACATGTAGAGACAGACAGGTAACCAGTCTATCATAGGGCTGACATGTAGAGACAGACAGGTAACCAGTCTATCACATGGAGACATGTGGAGACAGACACGTAACCAGTCTATCACAGGGGGACATGTAGAGACCGACAGGTAACCAGTCTATCACAGGGGGACATGTAGAGACAGACAGGTAACCAGTCTATCACATGGAGACATGTGGAGACAGACAGGTAACCAGTCTATCACAGGGAGACATGTAGAGACCGACAGGTAACCAGTCTATCACAGGGGGACATGTAGAGACAGACAGGTAACCAGTCTATCACAGGGAGACATGTAGAGACAGACAGGTAACCAGTCTATCACAGGGAGACATGTAGAGACAGACAGGTAACCAGTCTATCACGGGGCCGACATGTAGAGACAGACAGGTAACCAGTCTATCACAGGGAGACATGTAGAGACAGACAGGTAACCAGTCTATCACAGGGGGACATGTAGAGACAGACAGGTAACCAGTCTATCACAGGGAGACATGTAGAGACAGACAGGTAACCAGTCTATTACATGGAGACATGTAGAGACAGACAGGTAACCAGTCTATCACAGGGGGACATGTAGAGACAGACAGGTAACCAGTCTATCACAGGGAGACATGTAGAGACAGACAGGTAACCAGTCTATCACAGGGAGACATGGAGAGACAGACAGGTAACCAGTCTATCACAGGGAGACATGTAAAGACAGACAGGTAACCAGTCTATCACAGGGAGACATGTAGAGACTGACAGGTGACCAGTCTATAACAGGGAGACATGTAGAGACAGACAGGTAACCAGTCTATCACAGGGGGACATGTAGAGACAGACAGGTAACCAGTCTATCACAGGGAGACATGTAGAGACAGATAGGTAACCAGTCTATCACAGGGAGACATGTAGAGACAGACAGGTAACCAGTCTATCACGGGGCCGACATGTAGAGACAGACAGGTAACCAGTCTATCACAGGGAGACATGTAGAGACAGACAGGTAACCAGTCTATCACAGGGGGACATGTAGAGACAGACAGGTAACCAATCTATCACATGGAGACATGTGGAGACAGACAGGTAACCAGTCTATCACAGGGAGACATGTAGAGACAGACAGGTAACCAGTCTATCACAGGGAGACATGTAGAGACAGACAGGTAACCAGTCTATCAAAGGGAGACATGTAGAGACAGACAGGTAACCAGTCTATCACGGGGCCGACATTTAGAGACAGACAGGTAACCAGTCTATCACAGGGAGACATGTAGAGACAGACAGGTAACCAGTCTATCACAGGGCTGACATGTAGAGACAGACAGGTGACCAGTCTATCACAGGGCTGACATGTAGAGAGAGACAGGTGACCAGTCTATCACAGGGCTGACATGTAGAGACAGACAGGTAACCAGTCTATCACAGGCTGACATGTAGAGACAGACAGGTGACCAGTCTATCACAGGGCTGACATGTAGAGACAGACAGGTAACCAGTCTATCACAGGGAGACATGTAGAGACAGACAGGTAACCAGTCTATCACAGGGCTGACATGTAGAGACAGACAGGTAACCAGTCTATCACAGGGAGACATGTAGAGACAGACAGGTAACCAGTCTATCACAGGGAGACATGTACAGACAGACAGGTAACCAGTCTATCACAGGGCTGACATGTAGAGACAGACAGGTAACCAGTCTATCATAGGGCTGACATGTAGAGACAGACAGGTAACCAGTCTATCACATGGAGACATGTGGAGACAGACACGTAACCAGTCTATCACAGGGAGACATGTAGAGACAGACAGGTAACCAGTCTATCACAGGGAGACATGTAGAGACCGACAGGTAACCAGTCTATCACAGGGAGACATGTAGAGACAGACAGGTAACCAGTCTATCACAGGGAGACATGTAGAGACCGACAGGTAACCAGTCTTTCACAGGGGGACATGTAGAGACAGACAGGTAACCAGTCTATCACAGGGAGACATGTAGAGACAGACAGGTAACCAGTCTATCACAGGGAGACATGTAGAGACAGACAGGTAACCAGTCTATCACGGGGCCGACATTTAGAGACAGACAGGTAACCAGTCTATCACAGGGAGACATGTAGAGACAGACAGGTAACCAGTCTATCACAGGGCTGACATGTAGAGACAGACAGGTGACCAGTCTATCACAGGGCTGACATGTAGAGAGAGACAGGTGACCAGTCTATCACAGGGCTGACATGTAGAGACAGACAGGTAACCAGTCTATCACAGGGAGACATGTAGAGACAGACAGGTAACCAGTCTATCACAGGGAGACATGTAGAGACAGACAGGTAACCAGTCTATCACAGGGCTGACATGTAGAGACAGACAGGCAACCAGTCTATCACAGGGCTGACATGTAGAGACAGACAGGTAACCAGTCTATCACAGGGCCGACATGTAGAGACAGACAGGTAACCAGTCTATCACAGGGAGACATGTAGAGACAGACAGGTAACCAGTCTATCACAGGGGGACATGTAGAGACAGACAGGTAACCAGTCTATCATGGGGCCGACATGTAGAGACAGACAGGTAACCAGTCTATCACAGGGGGACATGTAGAGACAGACAGTTAACCAGTCTATCACAGGGAGACATGTAGAGACAGACAGGTAACCAGTCCTATCACATGGAGACATGTAGAGACAGACAGGTTACCAGTCTATCACAGGGAGACATGTAGAGACAGACAGGTAACCAGTCTATCACAGGGAGACATGTAGAGACAGACAGGTAACCAGTCTATCACAGGGAGACATGTAGAGACAGACAGGTAACCAGTCTATCACAGGGAGACATGTAGAGACCGACAGGTAACCAGTCTTTCACAGGGGGACATGTAGAGACAGACAGGTAACAAGTCTATCACAGGGCTGACATGTAGAGACAGACAGGTAACCAGTCTATCACAGGGAGACATGTAGAGACAGACAGGTAACCAGTCTATCACAGGGAGACATGTAGAGACAGACAGGTAACCAGTCTATCACAGGGCTGACATGTAGAGACAGACAGGCAACCAGTCTATCACAGGGCTGACATGTAGAGACAGACAGGTAACCAGTCTATCACGGGGCCGACATGTAGAGACAGACAGGTAACCAGTCTATCACAGGGAGACATGTAGAGACAGACAGGTAACCAGTCTATCACAGGGCTGACATGTAGAGACAGACAGGTAACCAGTCTATCACAGGGCCGACATGTAGAGACAGACAGGTAACCAGTCTATCACAGGGCCGACATGTAGAGACAGACAGGTAACCAGTCTATCACAGGGAGACATGTAGAGACAGACAGGTAACCAGTCTATCACAGGGAGACATGTAGAGACAGACAGGTAACCAGTCTATCATGGGGCCGACATGTAGAGACAGACAGGTAACCAGTCTATCACAGGGGGACATGTAGAGACAGACAGGTAACCAGTCTATCACAGGGGGACATGTAGAGACAGACAGGTAACCAGTCTATCACAGGGAGACATGTAGAGACAGACAGGTAACCAGTCTATCACAGGGAGACATGTAGAGACAGACAGGTAACCAGTCTATCACAGGGGGACATGTAGAGACAGACAGGTAACCAGTCTATCACAGGGAGACATGTAGAGACAGACAGGTAACCAGTCTATCACAGGGAGACATGTAAAGACAGACAGGTAACCAGTCTATCACAGGGAGACATGTAGAGACAGACAGGTGACCAGTCTATCACAGGGAGACATGTAGAGACAGACAGGTAACCAGTCTATCACAGGGAGACATGTAGAGACAGACAGGTAACCAGTCTATCACAGGGCTGACATGTAGAGACAGACAGGTAACCAGTCTATCACAGGGAGACATGTAGAGACAGACAGGTAACCAGTCTATCACAGGGAGACATGTACAGACAGACAGGTGACCAGTCTATCACAGGGAGACATGTAGAGACAGACAGGTAACCAGTCTATCACAGGGCTGACATGTAGAGACAGACAGGTAACCAATCTATCACATGGAGACATGTGGAGACAGACAGGTAACCAGTCTATCACAGGGAGACATGTAGAGACCGACAGGTAACCAGTCTATCACAGGGGGACATGTAGAGACAGACAGGTAACCAGTCTATCACAGGGAGACATGTAGAGACAGACAGGTAACCAGTCTATCACAGGGAGACATGTAGAGACAGACAGGTAACCAGTCTATCACGGGGCCGACATGTAGAGACAGACAGGTAACCAGTCTATCACAGGGAGACATGTAGAGACAGACAGGTAACCAGTATATCACAGGGGGACATGTAGAGACAGACAGTTAACCAGTCTATCACAGGGAGACATGTAGAGACAGACAGGTAACCAGTCCTATCACATGGAGACATGTAGAGACAGACAGGTAACCAGTCTATCACAGGGAGACATGTAGAGACAGACAGGTAACCAGTCTATCACAGGGAGACATGTAGAGACAGACAGGTAACCAGTCTATCACGGGGCCGACATTTAGAGACAGACAGGTAACCAGTCTATCACAGGGAGACATGTAGAGACAGACAGGTAACCAGTCTATCACAGGGCTGACATGTAGAGACAGACAGGTGACCAGTCTATCACAGGGCTGACATGTAGAGAGAGACAGGTGACCAGTCTATCACAGGGCTGACATGTAGAGACAGACAGGTAACCAGTCTATCACAGGCTGACATGTAGAGACAGACAGGTGACCAGTCTATCACAGGGCTGACATGTAGAGACAGACAGGTAACCAGTCTATCACAGGGAGACATGTAGAGACAGACAGGTAACCAGTCTATCACAGGGCTGACATGTAGAGACAGACAGGTAACCAGTCTATCACAGGGAGACATGTAGAGACAGACAGGTAACCAGTCTATCACAGGGAGACATGTACAGACAGACAGGTAACCAGTCTATCACAGGGCTGACATGTAGAGACAGACAGGTAACCAGTCTATCATAGGGCTGACATGTAGAGACAGACAGGTAACCAGTCTATCACATGGAGACATGTGGAGACAGACACGTAACCAGTCTATCACAGGGAGACATGTAGAGACAGACAGGTAACCAGTCTATCACAGGGAGACATGTAGAGACCGACAGGTAACCAGTCTATCACAGGGAGACATGTAGAGACAGACAGGTAACCAGTCTATCACAGGGAGACATGTAGAGACCGACAGGTAACCAGTCTTTCACAGGGGGACATGTAGAGACAGACAGGTAACCAGTCTATCACAGGGAGACATGTAGAGACAGACAGGTAACCAGTCTATCACAGGGAGACATGTAGAGACAGACAGGTAACCAGTCTATCACGGGGCCGACATTTAGAGACAGACAGGTAACCAGTCTATCACAGGGAGACATGTAGAGACAGACAGGTAACCAGTCTATCACAGGGCTGACATGTAGAGACAGACAGGTGACCAGTCTATCACAGGGCTGACATGTAGAGAGAGACAGGTGACCAGTCTATCACAGGGCTGACATGTAGAGACAGACAGGTAACCAGTCTATCACAGGGAGACATGTAGAGACAGACAGGTAACCAGTCTATCACAGGGAGACATGTAGAGACAGACAGGTAACCAGTCTATCACAGGGCTGACATGTAGAGACAGACAGGCAACCAGTCTATCACAGGGCTGACATGTAGAGACAGACAGGTAACCAGTCTATCACAGGGCCGACATGTAGAGACAGACAGGTAACCAGTCTATCACAGGGAGACATGTAGAGACAGACAGGTAACCAGTCTATCACAGGGGGACATGTAGAGACAGACAGGTAACCAGTCTATCATGGGGCCGACATGTAGAGACAGACAGGTAACCAGTCTATCACAGGGGGACATGTAGAGACAGACAGTTAACCAGTCTATCACAGGGAGACATGTAGAGACAGACAGGTAACCAGTCCTATCACATGGAGACATGTAGAGACAGACAGGTAACCAGTCTATCACAGGGAGACATGTAGAGACAGACAGGTAACCAGTCTATCACAGGGAGACATGTAGAGACAGACAGGTAACCAGTCTATCACAGGGAGACATGTAGAGACAGACAGGTAACCAGTCTATCACAGGGAGACATGTAGAGACCGACAGGTAACCAGTCTTTCACAGGGGGACATGTAGAGACAGACAGGTAACAAGTCTATCACAGGGCTGACATGTAGAGACAGACAGGTAACCAGTCTATCACAGGGAGACATGTAGAGACAGACAGGTAACCAGTCTATCACAGGGAGACATGTAGAGACAGACAGGTAACCAGTCTATCACAGGGCTGACATGTAGAGACAGACAGGCAACCAGTCTATCACAGGGCTGACATGTAGAGACAGACAGGTAACCAGTCTATCACGGGGCCGACATGTAGAGACAGACAGGTAACCAGTCTATCACAGGGAGACATGTAGAGACAGACAGGTAACCAGTCTATCACAGGGCTGACATGTAGAGACAGACAGGTAACCAGTCTATCACAGGGCCGACATGTAGAGACAGACAGGTAACCAGTCTATCACAGGGCCGACATGTAGAGACAGACAGGTAACCAGTCTATCACAGGGAGACATGTAGAGACAGACAGGTAACCAGTCTATCACAGGGAGACATGTAGAGACAGACAGGTAACCAGTCTATCATGGGGCCGACATGTAGAGACAGACAGGTAACCAGTCTATCACAGGGGGACATGTAGAGACAGACAGGTAACCAGTCTATCACAGGGGGACATGTAGAGACAGACAGGTAACCAGTCTATCACAGGGAGACATGTAGAGACAGACAGGTAACCAGTCTATCACAGGGAGACATGTAGAGACAGACAGGTAACCAGTCTATCACAGGGGGACATGTAGAGACAGACAGGTAACCAGTCTATCACAGGGAGACATGTAGAGACAGACAGGTAACCAGTCTATCACAGGGAGACATGTAAAGACAGACAGGTAACCAGTCTATCACAGGGAGACATGTAGAGACAGACAGGTGACCAGTCTATCACAGGGAGACATGTAGAGACAGACAGGTAACCAGTCTATCACAGGGAGACATGTAGAGACAGACAGGTAACCAGTCTATTACATGGAGACATGTAGAGACAGACAGGTAACCAGTCTATCACAGGGGGACATGTAGAGACAGACAGGTAACCAGTCTATCACAGGGAGACATGTAGAGACAGACAGGTAACCAGTCTATCACAGGGAGACATGTAGAGACAGAGAGGTAACCAGTCTATCACAGGGAGACATGTAGAGACAGACAGGTAACCAGTCTATCATGGGGCCGACATGTAGAGACGGACAGGTAACCAGTCTATCACAGGGAGACATGTAGAGACAGACAGGTAACCAGTCTATCACAGGGGGACATGTAGAGACAGACAGGTAACCAGTCTATCACAGGGAGACATGTAGAGACAGACAGGTAACCAGTCTATCACAGGGAGACATGTAGAGACAGACAGGTAACCAGTCTATCACAGGGGGACATGTAGAGACAGACAGGTAACCAGTCTATCACAGGGAGACATGTAGAGACAGACAGGTAACCAGTCTATCACAGGGAGACATGTAGAGACAGACAGGTAACCAGTCCTATCACATGGAGACATGTAGAGACAGACAGGTAACCAGTCTATCACAGGGGGACATGTAGAGACAGACAGGTAACCAGTCTATCACAGGGAGACATGTAGAGACAGACAGGTAACCAGTCTATCACAGGGAGACATGTAGAGACAGACAGGTAACCAGTCTATCACAGGGGGACATGTAGAGACAGACAGGTAACCAGTCTATCACAGGGAGACATGTAGAGACAGACAGGTAACCAGTCTATCACAGGGAGACATGTAGAGACAGACAGGTAACCAGTCCTATCACATGGAGACATGTAGAGACAGACAGGTAACCAGTCTATCACAGGGAGACATGTAGAGACAGACAGGTAACCAGTCTATCACAGGGAGACATGTAGAGACAGACAGGTAACCAGTCTATCACAGGGAGACATGTAGAGACAGACAGGTAACCAGTCTATCACAGGGAGACATGTAGAGACCGACAGGTAACCAGTCTTTCACAGGGGGACATGTAGAGACAGACAGGTAACAAGTCTATCACAGGGCTGACATGTAGAGACAGACAGGTAACCAGTCTATCACAGGGAGACATGTAGAGACAGACAGGTAACCAGTCTATCACAGGGAGACATGTAGAGACAGACAGGTAACCAGTCTATCACAGGGCTGACATGTAGAGACAGACAGGCAACCAGTCTATCACAGGGCTGACATGTAGAGACAGACAGGTAACCAGTCTATCACGGGGCCGACATGTAGAGACAGACAGGTAACCAGTCTATCACAGGGAGACATGTAGAGACAGACAGGTAACCAGTCTATCACAGGGCTGACATGTAGAGACAGACAGGTAACCAGTCTATCACAGGGCCGACATGTAGAGACAGACAGGTAACCAGTCTATCACAGGGCCGACATGTAGAGACAGACAGGTAACCAGTCTATCACAGGGAGACATGTAGAGACAGACAGGTAACCAGTCTATCACAGGGAGACATGTAGAGACAGACAGGTAACCAGTCTATCATGGGGCCGACATGTAGAGACAGACAGGTAACCAGTCTATCACAGGGGGACATGTAGAGACAGACAGGTAACCAGTCTATCACAGGGGGACATGTAGAGACAGACAGGTAACCAGTCTATCACAGGGAGACATGTAGAGACAGACAGGTAACCAGTCTATCACAGGGAGACATGTAGAGACAGACAGGTAACCAGTCTATCACAGGGGGACATGTAGAGACAGACAGGTAACCAGTCTATCACAGGGAGACATGTAGAGACAGACAGGTAACCAGTCTATCACAGGGAGACATGTAAAGACAGACAGGTAACCAGTCTATCACAGGGAGACATGTAGAGACAGACAGGTGACCAGTCTATCACAGGGAGACATGTAGAGACAGACAGGTAACCAGTCTATCACAGGGAGACATGTAGAGACAGACAGGTAACCAGTCTATCACAGGGCTGACATGTAGAGACAGACAGGTAACCAGTCTATCACAGGGAGACATGTAGAGACAGACAGGTAACCAGTCTATCACAGGGAGACATGTACAGACAGACAGGTGGCCAGTCTATCACAGGGAGACATGTAGAGACAGACAGGTAACCAGTCTATCACAGGGCTGACATGTAGAGACAGACAGGTAACCAATCTATCACATGGAGACATGTGGAGACAGACAGGTAACCAGTCTATCACAGGGAGACATGTAGAGACCGACAGGTAACCAGTCTATCACAGGGGGACATGTAGAGACAGACAGGTAACCAGTCTATCACAGGGAGACATGTAGAGACAGACAGGTAACCAGTCTATCACAGGGAGACATGTAGAGACAGACAGGTAACCAGTCTATCACGGGGCCGACATGTAGAGACAGACAGGTAACCAGTCTATCACAGGGAGACATGTAGAGACAGACAGGTAACCAGTCTATCACAGGGGGACATGTAGAGACAGACAGTTAACCAGTCTATCACAGGGAGACATGTAGAGACAGACAGGTAACCAGTCCTATCACATGGAGACATGTAGAGACAGACAGGTAACCAGTCTATCACAGGGAGACATGTAGAGACAGACAGGTAACCAGTCTATCACAGGGAGACATGTAGAGACAGACAGGTAACCAGTCTATCACAGGGAGACATGTAGAGACAGACAGGTAACCAGTCTATCACAGGGAGACATGTAGAGACCGACAGGTAACCAGTCTTTCACAGGGGGACATGTAGAGACAGACAGGTAACCAGTCTATCACAGGGAGACATGTAGAGACAGACAGGTAACCAGTCTATCACAGGGAGACATGTAGAGACAGACAGGTAACCAGTCTATCAAGGGGCCGACATTTAGAGACAGACAGGTAACCAGTCTATCACAGGGAGACATGTAGAGACAGACAGGTAACCAGTCTATCACAGGGCTGACATGTAGAGACAGACAGGTGACCAGTCTATCACAGGGCTGACATGTAGAGAGAGACAGGTGACCAGTCTATCACAGGGCTGACATGTAGAGACAGACAGGTAACCAGTCTATCACAGGGAGACATGTAGAGACAGACAGGTAACCAGTCTATCACAGGGAGACATGTAGAGACAGACAGGTAACCAGTCTATCACAGGGCTGACATGTAGAGACAGACAGGCAACCAGTCTATCACAGGGCTGACATGTAGAGACAGACAGGTAACCAGTCTATCACAGGGCCGACATGTAGAGACAGACAGGTAACCAGTCTATCACAGGGAGACATGTAGAGACAGAGAGGTAACCAGTCTATCACAGGGAGACATGTAGAGACAGACAGGTAACCAGTCTATCATGGGGCCGACATGTAGAGACGGACAGGTAACCAGTCTATCACAGGGAGACATGTAGAGACAGACAGGTAACCAGTCTATCACAGGGGGACATGTAGAGACAGACAGGTAACCAGTCTATCACAGGGAGACATGTAGAGACAGACAGGTAACCAGTCTATCACAGGGAGACATGTAGAGACAGACAGGTAACCAGTCTATCACAGGGGGACATGTAGAGACAGACAGGTAACCAGTCTATCACAGGGAGACATGTAGAGACAGACAGGTAACCAGTTTATCACAGGGAGACATGTAGAGACAGACAGGTAACCAGTCTATCACAGGGAGACATGTAAAGACAGACAGGTAACCAGTCTATCACAGGGAGACATGTAGAGACAGACAGGTGACCAGTCTATCACAGGGAGACATGTAGAGACAGACAGGTAACCAGTCTATCACAGGGAGACATGTAGAGACAGACAGGTAACCAGTCTATCACAGGGCTGACATGTAGAGACAGACAGGTAACCAGTCTATCACAGGGAGACATGTAGAGACAGACAGGTAACCAGTCTATCACAGGGAGACATGTTCAGACAGACAGGTAACCAGTCTATCACAGGGCTGACATGTAGAGACAGACAGGTAACCAGTCTATCACAGGGCTGACATGTAGAGACAGACAGGTAACCAGTCTATCATAGGGCTGACATGTAGAGACAGACAGGTAACCAGTCTATCACATGGAGACATGTGGAGACAGACAGGTAACCAGTCTATCACAGGGAGACATGTAGAGACAGACAGGTAACCAGTCTATCACAGGGAGACATGTCGAGACCGACAGGTAACCAGTCTATCACAGGGGGACATGTAGAGACAGACAGGTAACCAGTCTATCACAGGGCTGACATGTAGAGCCAGACAGGTAACCAGTCTATCACAGGGAGACATGTAGAGACAGACAGGTAACCAGTCTATCACAGGGAGACATGTAGAGACAGACAGGTAACCAGTCTATCACAGGGAGACATGTAGAGACAGACAGGTAACCAGTCTATCACAGGGAGACATGTAAAGACAGACAGGTAACCAGTCTATCACAGGGAGACATGTAGAGACAGACAGGTGACCAGTCTATCACAGGGAGACATGTAGAGACAGACAGGTAACCAGTCTATCACAGGGAGACATGTAGAGACAGACAGGTAACCAGTCTATCACAGGGCTGACATGTAGAGACAGACAGGTAATCAGTCTATCACAGGGAGACATGTAGAGACAGACAGGTAACCAGTCTATCACAGGGAGACATGTAGAGACAGACAGGTGACCAGTCTATCACAGGGAGACATGTAGAGACAGACAGGTAACCAGTCTATCACAGGGCTGACATGTAGAGACAGACAGGTAACCAATCTATCACATGGAGACATGTGGAGACAGACAGGTAACCAGTCTATCACAGGGAGACATGTAGAGACCGACAGGTAACCAGTCTATCACAGGGGGACATGTAGAGACAGAGAGGTAACCAGTCTATCACAGGGAGACATGTAGAGACAGACAGGTAACCACTCTATCACAGGGAGACATGTAGAGACAGACAGGTAACCAGTCTATCACAGGGAGACATGGAGAGACAGACAGGTAACCAGTCTATCACAGGGAGACATGTAAAGACAGACAGGTAACCAGTCTATCACAGGGAGACATGTAGAGACAGACAGGTGACCAGTCTATCACAGGGAGACATGTAGAGACAGACAGGTAACCAGTCTATCACAGGGGGACATGTAGAGACAGACAGGTAACCAGTCTATCACAGGGAGACATGTAGAGACAGACAGGTAACCAGTCTATCACAGGGAGACATGTAGAGACCGACAGGTAACCAGTCTTTCACAGGGGGACATGTAGAGACAGACAGGTAACCAGTCTATCACAGGGAGACATGTAGAGACAGACAGGTAACCAGTCTATCACAGGGAGACATGTAGAGACAGACAGGTAACCAGTCTATCACGAGGCCGACATTTAGAGACAGACAGGTAACCAGTCTATCACAGGGAGACATGTAGAGACAGACAGGTAACCAGTCTATCACAGGGCTGACATGTAGAGACAGACAGGTGACCAGTCTATCACAGGGCTGACATGTAGAGAGAGACAGGTGACCAGTCTATCACAGGGCTGACATGTAGAGACAGACAGGTAACCAGTCTATCACAGGGAGACATGTAGAGACAGACAGGTAACCAGTCTATCACAGGGAGACATGTAGAGACAGACAGGTAACCAGTCTATCACAGGGGGACATGTAGAGACAGACAGGTAACCGGTCTATCACAGGGAGACATGTAGAGACAGACAGGTAACCAGTCTATCACAGGGAGACATGTAGAGACAGACAGGTAACCAGTCTATCACAGGGAGACATGTAAAGACAGACAGGTAACCAGTCTATCACAGGGAGACATGTAGAGACAGACAGGTAACCAGTCTATCACAGGGCTGACATGTAGAGACAGACAGGTAACCAGTCTATCACAGGGAGACATGTAGAGACAGACAGGTAACCAGTCTATCACAGGGGGACATGTAGAGACAGACAGGTAACCAGTCTATCACAGGGAGACATGTAGAGACAGACAGGTAACCAGTCTATCACAGGGAGACATGTAGAGACCGACAGGTAACCAGTCTTTCACAGGGGGACATGTAGAGACAGACAGGTAACCAGTCTATCACAGGGAGACATGTAGAGACAGACAGGTAACCAGTCTATCACGGGGCCGACATTTAGAGACAGACAGGTAACCAGTCTATCACAGGGAGACATGTAGAGACAGACAGGTAACCAGTCTATCACAGGGCTGACATGTAGAGACAGACAGGTGACCAGTCTATCACAGGGCTGACATGTAGAGAGAGACAGGTGACCAGTCTATCACAGGGCTGACATGTAGAGACAGACAGGTAACCAGTCTATCACAGGGAGACATGTAGAGACAGACAGGTAACCAGTCTATCACAGGGAGACATGTAGAGACAGACAGGTAACCAGTCTATCACAGGGCTGACATGTAGAGACAGACAGGCAACCAGTCTATCACAGGGCTGACATGTAGAGACAGACAGGTAACCAGTCTATCACAGGGCCGACATGTAGAGACAGACAGGTAACCAGTCTATCACAGGGAGACATGTAGAGACAGACAGGTAACCAGTCTATCACAGGGGGACATGTAGAGACAGACAGGTAACCAGTCTATCATGGGGCCGACATGTAGAGACAGACAGGTAACCAGTCTATCACAGGGAGACATGTAGAGACAGACAGGTAACCAGTCTATCACAGGGGGACATGTAGAGACAGACAGGTAACCAGTCTATCACAGGGAGACATGTAGAGACAGACAGGTAACCAGTCTATCACAGGGAGACATGTAGAGACAGACAGGTAACCAGTCTATCACAGGGGGACATGTAGAGACAGACAGGTAACCAGTCTATCACAGGGAGACATGTAGAGACAGACAGGTAACCAGTCTATCACAGGGAGACATGTAGAGACAGACAGGTAACCAGTCTATCACAGGGAGACATGTAAAGACAGACAGGTAACCAGTCTATCACAGGGAGACATGTAGAGACAGACAGGTAACCAGTCTATCACAGGGAGACATGTACAGACAGACAGGTAACCAGTCTATCACAGGGAGACATGTACAGACAGACAGGTAACCAGTCTATCATAGGGCTGACATGTAGAGACAGACAGGTAACCAGTCTATCACATGGAGACATGTGGAGACAGACAGGTAACCAGTCTATCACAGGGAGACATGTACAGACAGACAGGTAACCAGTCTATCACAGGGCTGACATGTAGAGACAGACAGGTAACCAGTCTATCACAGGGCTGACATGTAGAGACAGACAGGTAACCAGTCTATCATAGGGCTGACATGTAGAGACAGACAGGTAACCAGTCTATCACATGGAGACATGTGGAGACAGACAGGTAACCAGTCTATCACAGGGAGACATGTAGAGACAGACAGGTAACCAGTCTATCACAGGGAGACATGTAGAGACCGACAGGTAACCAGTCTATCACAGGGGGACATGTAGAGACAGACAGGTAACCAGTCTATCACAGGGCTGACATGTAGAGACAGACAGGTAACCAGTCTATCATAGGGCTGACATGTAGAGACAGACAGGTAACCAGTCTATCACATGGAGACATGTGGAGACAGACAGGTAACCAGTCTATCACAGGGAGACATGTAGAGACAGACAGGTAACCAGTCTATCATAGGGCTGACATGTAGAGACAGACAGGTAACCAGTCTATCACATGGAGACATGTGGAGACAGACACGTAACCAGTCTATCACAGGGGGACATGTAGAGACAGACAGGTAACCAGTCTATCACAGGGAGACATGTAGAGACAGACAGGTAACCAGTCTATCACAGGGAGACATGTAGAGACAGACAGGTAACCAGTCTATCACAGGGAGACATGTAAAGACAGACAGGTAACCAGTCTATCACAGGGAGACATGTAGAGACAGACAGGTGACCAGTCTATCACAGGGAGACATGTAGAGACAGACAGGTAACCAGTCTATCACAGGGAGACATGTAGAGACAGACAGGTAACCAGTCTATCACAGGGCTGACATGTAGAGACAGACAGGTAACCAGTCTATCACAGGGAGACATGTAGAGACAGACAGGTAACCAGTCTATCACAGGGAGACATGTTCAGACAGACAGGTAACCAGTCTATCACAGGGCTGACATGTAGAGACAGACAGGTAACCAGTCTATCACAGGGCTGACATGTAGAGACAGACAGGTAACCAGTCTATCATAGGGCTGACATGTAGAGACAGACAGGTAACCAGTCTATCACATGGAGACATGTGGAGACAGACAGGTAACCAGTCTATCACAGGGAGACATGTAGAGACAGACAGGTAACCAGTCTATCACAGGGAGACATGTCGAGACCGACAGGTAACCAGTCTATCACAGGGGGACATGTAGAGACAGACAGGTAACCAGTCTATCACAGGGCTGACATGTAGAGCCAGACAGGTAACCAGTCTATCACAGGGAGACATGTAGAGACAGACAGGTAACCAGTCTATCACAGGGAGACATGTAGAGACAGACAGGTAACCAGTCTATCACAGGGAGACATGTAGAGACAGACAGGTAACCAGTCTATCACAGGGAGACATGTAAAGACAGACAGGTAACCAGTCTATCACAGGGAGACATGTAGAGACAGACAGGTGACCAGTCTATCACAGGGAGACATGTAGAGACAGACAGGTAACCAGTCTATCACAGGGAGACATGTAGAGACAGACAGGTAACCAGTCTATCACAGGGCTGACATGTAGAGACAGACAGGTAATCAGTCTATCACAGGGAGACATGTAGAGACAGACAGGTAACCAGTCTATCACAGGGAGACATGTAGAGACAGACAGGTGACCAGTCTATCACAGGGAGACATGTAGAGACAGACAGGTAACCAGTCTATCACAGGGCTGACATGTAGAGACAGACAGGTAACCAATCTATCACATGGAGACATGTGGAGACAGACAGGTAACCAGTCTATCACAGGGAGACATGTAGAGACCGACAGGTAACCAGTCTATCACAGGGGGACATGTAGAGACAGACAGGTAACCAGTCTATCACAGGGAGACATGTAGAGACAGACAGGTAACCACTCTATCACAGGGAGACATGTAGAGACAGACAGGTAACCAGTCTATCACAGGGAGACATGGAGAGACAGACAGGTAACCAGTCTATCACAGGGCTGACATGTAGAGACAGACAGGTAACCAGTCTATCACAGGGAGACATGTACAGACAGACAGGTGACCAGTCTATCACAGGGAGACATGTAGAGACAGACAGGTAACCAGTCTATCACAGGGCTGACATGTAGAGACAGACAGGTAACCAATCTATCACATGGAGACATGTGGAGACAGACAGGTAACCAGTCTATCACAGGGAGACATGTAGAGACCGACAGGTAACCAGTCTATCACAGGGGGACATGTAGAGACAGACAGGTAACCAGTCTATCACAGGGAGACATGTAGAGACAGACAGGAAACCAGTCTATCACAGGGAGACATGTAGAGACAGACAGGTAACCAGTCTATCACGGGGCCGACATGTAGAGACAGACAGGTAACCAGTCTATCACAGGGAGACATGTAGAGACAGACAGGTAACCAGTCTATCACAGGGGGACATGTAGAGACAGACAGTTAACCAGTCTATCACAGGGAGACATGTAGAGACAGACAGGTAACCAGTCCTATCACATGGAGACATGTAGAGACAGACAGGTAACCAGTCTATCACAGGGAGACATGTAGAGACAGACAGGTAACCAGTCTATCACAGGGAGACATGTAGAGACAGACAGGTAACCAGTCTATCACAGGGAGACATGTAGAGACAGACAGGTAACCAGTCTATCACAGGGAGACATGTAGAGACCGACAGGTAACCAGTCTTTCACAGGGGGACATGTAGAGACAGACAGGTAACCAGTCTATCACAGGGCTGACATGTAGAGACAGACAGGTAACCAGTCTATCACAGGGAGACATGTAGAGACAGACAGGTAACCAGTCTATCACAGGGAGACATGTAGAGACAGACAGGTAACCAGTCTATCACAGGGCTGACATGTAGAGACAGACAGGCAACCAGTCTATCACAGGGCTGACATGTAGAGACAGACAGGTAACCAGTCTATCACGGGGCCGACATGTAGAGACAGACAGGTAACCAGTCTATCACAGGGAGACATGTAGAGACAGACAGGTAACCAGTCTATCATAGGGCTGACATGTAGAGACAGACAGGTAACCAGTCTATCACATGGAGACATGTGGAGACAGACACGTAACCAGTCTATCACAGGGAGACATGTAGAGACAGACAGGTAACCAGTCTATCACAGGGCTGACATGTAGAGAGAGACAGGTGACCAGTCTATCACAGGGCTGACATGTAGAGACAGACAGGTAACCAGTCTATCACAGGGCTGACATGTAGAGACAGACAGGTGACCAGTCTATCACAGGGCTGACATGAAGAGACAGACAGGTAACCAGTCTATCACAGGGAGACATGTAGAGACAGACAGGTAACCAGTCTATCACAGCGAGACATGTAGAGACAGACAGGTAACCAGTCTATCACAGGGCTGACATGTAGAGACAGACAGGCAACCAGTCTATCACAGGGCTGACATGTAGAGACAGACAGGTAACCAGTCTATCACGGGGCCGACATGTAGAGACAGACAGGGAACCAGTCTATCACAGGGAGACATGTAGAGACAGACAGGTAACCAGTCTATCACAGGGCTGACATGTAGAGACAGACAGGTAACCAGTCTATCACAGGGCCGACATGTAGAGACAGACAGGTAACCAGTCTATCACAGGGCCGACATGTAGAGACAGACAGGTAACCAGTCTATCACAGGGAGACATGTAGAGACAGACAGGTAACCAGTCTATCACAGGGAGACATGTAGAGACAGACAGGTAACCAGTCTATCATGGGGCCGACATGTAGAGACAGACAGGTAACCAGTCTATCACAGGGGGACATGTAGAGACAGACAGGTAACCAGTCTATCACAGGGGGACATGTAGAGACAGACAGGTAACCAGTCTATCACAGGGAGACATGTAGAGACAGACAGGTAACCAGTCTATCACAGGGAGACATGTAGAGACAGACAGGTAACCAGTCTATCACAGGGCTGACATGTAGAGACAGACAGGTGACCAGTCTATCACAGGGAGACATGTAGAGACAGACAGGTAACCAGTCTATCACAGGGAGACATGTAAAGACAGACAGGTAACCAGTCTATCACAGGGAGACATGTAGAGACAGACAGGTAACCAGTCTATCACAGGGAGACATGTAAAGACAGACAGGTAACCAGTCTATCACAGGGAGACATGTAGAGACAGACAGGTGACCAGTCTATCACAGGGAGACATGTAGAGACAGACAGGTAACCAGTCTATCACAGGGAGACATGTAGAGACAGACAGGTAACCAGTCTATCACAGGGCTGACATGTAGAGACAGACAGGTAACCAGTCTATCACAGGGAGACATGTACAGACAGACAGGTGACCAGTCTATCACAGGGAGACATGTAGAGACAGACAGGTAACCAGTCTATCACAGGGCTGACATGTAGAGACAGACAGGTAACCAATCTATCACATGGAGACATGTGGAGACAGACAGGTAACCAGTCTATCACAGGGAGACATGTAGAGACCGACAGGTAACCAGTCTATCACAGGGGGACATGTAGAGACAGACAGGTAACCAGTCTATCACAGGGAGACATGTAGAGACAGACAGGAAACCAGTCTATCACAGGGAGACATGTAGAGACAGACAGGTAACCAGTCTATCACGGGGCCGACATGTAGAGACAGACAGGTAACCAGTCTATCACAGGGAGACATGTAGAGACAGACAGGTAACCAGTCTATCACAGGGGGACATGTAGAGACAGACAGTTAACCAGTCTATCACAGGGAGACATGTAGAGACAGACAGGTAACCAGTCCTATCACATGGAGACATGTAGAGACAGACAGGTAACCAGTCTATCACAGGGAGACATGTAGAGACAGACAGGTAACCAGTCTATCACAGGGAGACATGTAGAGACAGACAGGTAACCAGTCTATCACAGGGAGACATGTAGAGACAGACAGGTAACCAGTCTATCACAGGGAGACATGTAGAGACCGACAGGTAACCAGTCTTTCACAGGGGGACATGTAGAGACAGACAGGTAACCAGTCTATCACAGGGCTGACATGTAGAGACAGACAGGTAACCAGTCTATCACAGGGAGACATGTAGAGACAGACAGGTAACCAGTCTATCACAGGGAGACATGTAGAGACAGACAGGTAACCAGTCTATCACAGGGCTGACATGTAGAGACAGACAGGCAACCAGTCTATCACAGGGCTGACATGTAGAGACAGACAGGTAACCAGTCTATCACGGGGCCGACATGTAGAGACAGACAGGTAACCAGTCTATCACAGGGAGACATGTAGAGACAGACAGGTAACCAGTCTATCACAGGGCTGACATGTAGAGACAGACAGGTAACCAGTCTATCACAGGGCCGACATGTAGAGACAGACATGTAACCAGTCTATCACAGGGCCGACATGTAGAGACAGACAGGTAACCAGTCTATCACAGGGAGACATGTAGAGACAGACAGGTAACCAGTCTATCACAGGGAGACATGTAGAGACAGACAGGTAACCAGTCTATCATGGGGCCGACATGTAGAGACAGACAGGTAACCAGTCTATCACAGGGGGACATGTAGAGACAGACAGGTAACCAGTCTATCACAGGGGGACATGTAGAGACAGACAGGTAACCAGTCTATCACAGGGAGACATGTAGAGACAGACAGGTAACCAGTCTATCACAGGGAGACATGTAGAGACAGACAGGTAACCAGTCTATCACAGGGGGACATGTAGAGACAGACAGGTAACCAGTCTATCACAGGGAGACATGTAGAGACAGACAGGTAACCAGTCTATCACAGGGAGACATGTAAAGACAGACAGGTAACCAGTCTATCACAGGGAGACATGTAGAGACAGACAGGTGACCAGTCTATCACAGGGAGACATGTAGAGACAGACAGGTAACCAGTCTATCACAGGGAGACATGTAGAGACAGACAGGTAACCAGTCTATCACAGGGCTGACATGTAGAGACAGACAGGTAACCAGTCTATCACAGGGAGACATGTAGAGACAGACAGGTAACCAGTCTATCACAGGGAGACATGTAGAGACAGACAGGTGACCAGTCTATCACAGGGAGACATGTAGAGACAGACAGGTAACCAGTCTATCACAGGGCTGACATGTAGAGACAGACAGGTAACCAATCTATCACATGGAGACATGTGGAGACAGACAGGTAACCAGTCTATCACAGGGAGACATGTAGAGACAGACAGGTAACCAGTCTATCACAGGGGGACATGTAGAGACAGACAGGTAACCAGTCTATCACAGGGAGACATGTAGAGACAGACAGGTAACCAGTCTATCACAGGGAGACATGTAGAGACAGACAGGTAACCAGTCTATCACAGGGAGACATGGAGAGACAGACAGGTAACCAGTCTATCACAGGGAGACATGTAAAGACAGACAGGTAACCAGTCTATCACAGGGAGACATGTAGAGACAGACAGGTGACCAGTCTATCACAGGGAGACATGTAGAGACAGACAGGTAACCAGTCTATCACAGGGGGACATGTAGAGACAGACAGGTAACCAGTCTATCACAGGGAGACATGTAGAGACAGACAGGTAACCAGTCTATCACAGGGAGACATGTAGAGACCGACAGGTAACCAGTCTTTCACAGGGGGACATGTAGAGACAGACAGGTAACCAGTCTATCACAGGGAGACATGTAGAGACAGACAGGTAACCAGTCTATCACAGGGAGACATGTAGAGACAGACAGGTAACCAGTCTATCACGGGGCCGACATTTAGAGACAGACAGGTAACCAGTCTATCACAGGGAGACATGTAGAGACAGACAGGTAACCAGTCTATCACAGGGCTGACATGTAGAGACAGACAGGTGACCAGTCTATCACAGGGCTGACATGTAGAGAGAGACAGGTGACCAGTCTATCACAGGGCTGACATGTAGAGACAGACAGGTAACCAGTCTATCACAGGGAGACATGTAGAGACAGACAGGTAACCAGTCTATCACAGGGAGACATGTAGAGACAGACAGGTAACCAGTCTATCACAGGGGGACATGTAGAGACAGACAGGTAACCGGTCTATCACAGGGAGACATGTAGAGACAGACAGGTAACCAGTCTATCACAGGGAGACATGTAGAGACAGACAGGTAACCAGTCTATCACAGGGAGACATGTAAAGACAGACAGGTAACCAGTCTATCACAGGGAGACATGTAGAGACAGACAGGTGACCAGTCTATCACAGGGAGACATGTAGAGACAGACAGGTAACCAGTCTATCACAGGGAGACATGTAGAGACAGACAGGTAACCAGTCTATCACAGGGCTGACATGTAGAGACAGACAGGTAACCAGTCTATCACAGGGAGACATGTAGAGACAGACAGGTAACCAGTCTATCACAGGGGGACATGTAGAGACAGACAGGTAACCAGTCTATCACAGGGAGACATGTAGAGACAGACAGGTAACCAGTCTATCACAGGGAGACATGTAGAGACCGACAGGTAACCAGTCTTTCACAGGGGGACATGTAGAGACAGACAGGTAACCAGTCTATCACAGGGAGACATGTAGAGACAGACAGGTAACCAGTCTATCACAGGGAGACATGTAGAGACAGACAGGTAACCAGTCTATCACGGGGCCGACATTTAGAGACAGACAGGTAACCAGTCTATCACAGGGAGACATGTAGAGACAGACAGGTAACCAGTCTATCACAGGGCTGACATGTAGAGACAGACAGGTGACCAGTCTATCACAGGGCTGACATGTAGAGAGAGACAGGTGACCAGTCTATCACAGGGCTGACATGTAGAGACAGACAGGTAACCAGTCTATCACAGGGAGACATGTAGAGACAGACAGGTAACCAGTCTATCACAGGGAGACATGTAGAGACAGACAGGTAACCAGTCTATCACAGGGCTGACATGTAGAGACAGACAGGCAACCAGTCTATCACAGGGCTGACATGTAGAGACAGACAGGTAACCAGTCTATCACAGGGCCGACATGTAGAGACAGACAGGTAACCAGTCTATCACAGGGAGACATGTAGAGACAGACAGGTAACCAGTCTATCACAGGGGGACATGTAGAGACAGACAGGTAACCAGTCTATCATGGGGCCGACATGTAGAGACAGACAGGTAACCAGTCTATCACAGGGAGACATGTAGAGACAGACAGGTAACCAGTCTATCACAGGGGGACATGTAGAGACAGACAGGTAACCAGTCTATCACAGGGAGACATGTAGAGACAGACAGGTAACCAGTCTATCACAGGGAGACATGTAGAGACAGACAGGTAACCAGTCTATCACAGGGGGACATGTAGAGACAGACAGGTAACCAGTCTATCACAGGGAGACATGTAGAGACAGACAGGTAACCAGTCTATCACAGGGAGACATGTAGAGACAGACAGGTAACCAGTCTATCACAGGGAGACATGTAAAGACAGACAGGTAACCAGTCTATCACAGGGAGACATGTAGAGACAGACAGGTGACCAGTCTATCACAGGGAGACATGTAGAGACAGACAGGTAACCAGTCTATCACAGGGAGACATGTAGAGACAGACAGGTAACCAGTCTATCACAGGGCTGACATGTAGAGACAGACAGGTAACCAGTCTATCACAGGGAGACATGTAGAGACAGACAGGTAACCAGTCTATCACAGGGAGACATGTACAGACAGACAGGTAACCAGTCTATCACAGGGCTGACATGTAGAGACAGACAGGTAACCAGTCTATCACAGGGCTGACATGTAGAGACAGACAGGTAACCAGTCTATCATAGGGCTGACATGTAGAGACAGACAGGTAACCAGTCTATCACATGGAGACATGTGGAGACAGACAGGTAACCAGTCTATCACAGGGAGACATGTAGAGACAGACAGGTAACCAGTCTATCACAGGGAGACATGTAGAGACCGACAGGTAACCAGTCTATCACAGGGGGACATGTAGAGACAGACAGGTAACCAGTCTATCACAGGGCTGACATGTAGAGACAGACAGGTAACCAGTCTATCACAGGGAGACATGTAGAGACAGACAGGTAACCAGTCTATCACAGGGAGACATGTAAAGACAGACAGGTAACCAGTCTATCACAGGGAGACATGTAGAGACAGACAGGTGACCAGTCTATTACAGGGAGACATGTAGAGACAGACAGGTAACCAGTCTATCACAGGGAGACATGTAGAGACAGACAGGTAACCAGTCTATCACAGGGCTGACATGTAGAGACAGACAGGTAACCAGTCTATCACAGGGAGACATGTAGAGACAGACAGGTAACCAGTCTATCACAGGGAGACATGTACAGACAGACAGGTAACCAGTCTATCACAGGGCTGACATGTAGAGACAGACAGGTAACCAGTCTATCATAGGGCTGACATGTAGAGACAGACAGGTAACCAGTCTATCACATGGAGACATGTGGAGACAGACACGTAACCAGTCTATCACAGGGAGACATGTAGAGACAGACAGGTAACCAGTCTATCACAGGGAGACATGTAGAGACCGACAGGTAACCAGTCTATCACAGGGGGACATGTAGAGACAGACAGGTAACCAGTCTATCACAGGGCTGACATGTAGAGACAGACAGGTAACCAATCTATCACATGGAGACATGTGGAGACAGACAGGTAACCAGTCTATCACAGGGAGACATGTAGAGACCGACAGGTAACCAGTCTATCACAGGGGGACATGTAGAGACAGACAGGTAACCAGTCTATCACAGGGAGACATGTAGAGACAGACAGGTAACCAGTCTATCACAGGGAGACATGTAGAGACAGACAGGTAACCAGTCTATCACGGGGCCGACATGTAGAGACAGACAGGTAACCAGTCTATCACAGGGAGACATGTAGAGACAGACAGGTAACCAGTCTATCACAGGGGGACATGTAGAGACAGACAGTTAACCAGTCTATCACAGGGAGACATGTAGAGACAGACAGGTAACCAGTCCTATCACATGGAGACATGTAGAGACAGACAGGTAACCAGTCTATCACAGGGAGACATGTAGAGACAGACAGGTAACCAGTCTATCACAGGGAGACATGTAGAGACAGACAGGTAACCAGTCTATCACAGGGAGACATGTAGAGACAGACAGGTAACCAGTCTATCACAGGGAGACATGTAGAGACCGACAGGTAACCAGTCTTTCACAGGGGGACATGTAGAGACAGACAGGTAACAAGTCTATCACAGGGCTGACATGTAGAGACAGACAGGTAACCAGTCTATCACAGGGAGACATGTAGAGACAGACAGGTAACCAGTCTATCACAGGGAGACATGTAGAGACAGACAGGTAACCAGTCTATCACAGGGCTGACATGTAGAGACAGACAGGCAACCAGTCTATCACAGGGCTGACATGTAGAGACAGACAGGTAACCAGTCTATCACGGGGCCGACATGTAGAGACAGACAGGTAACCAGTCTATCACAGGGAGACATGTAGAGACAGACAGGTAACCAGTCTATCACAGGGCTGACATGTAGAGACAGACAGGTAACCAGTCTATCACAGGGCCGACATGTAGAGACAGACAGGTAACCAGTCTATCACAGGGCCGACATGTAGAGACAGACAGGTAACCAGTCTATCACAGGGAGACATGTAGAGACAGACAGGTAACCAGTCTATCACAGGGAGACATGTAGAGACAGACAGGTAACCAGTCTATCATGGGGCCGACATGTAGAGACAGACAGGTAACCAGTCTATCACAGGGGGACATGTAGAGACAGACAGGTAACCAGTCTATCACAGGGGGACATGTAGAGACAGACAGGTAACCAGTCTATCACAGGGAGACATGTAGAGACAGACAGGTAACCAGTCTATCACAGGGAGACATGTAGAGACAGACAGGTAACCAGTCTATCACAGGGGGACATGTAGAGACAGACAGGTAACCAGTCTATCACAGGGAGACATGTAGAGACAGACAGGTAACCAGTCTATCACAGGGAGACATGTAAAGACAGACAGGTAACCAGTCTATCACAGGGAGACATGTAGAGACAGACAGGTGACCAGTCTATCACAGGGAGACATGTAGAGACAGACAGGTAACCAGTCTATCACAGGGAGACATGTAGAGACAGACAGGTAACCAGTCTATCACAGGGCTGACATGTAGAGACAGACAGGTAACCAGTCTATCACAGGGAGACATGTAGAGACAGACAGGTAACCAGTCTATCACAGGGAGACATGTACAGACAGACAGGTGACCAGTCTATCACAGGGAGACATGTAGAGACAGACAGGTAACCAGTCTATCACAGGGCTGACATGTAGAGACAGACAGGTAACCAATCTATCACATGGAGACATGTGGAGACAGACAGGTAACCAGTCTATCACAGGGGGACATGTAGAGACAGACAGGTAACCAGTCTATCACAGGGAGACATGTAGAGACAGACAGGTAACCAGTCTATCACAGGGGGACATGTAGAGACAGACAGTTAACCAGTCTATCACAGGGAGACATGTAGAGACAGACAGGTAACCAGTCCTATCACATGGAGACATGTAGAGACAGACAGGTAACCAGTCTATCACAGGGAGACATGTAGAGACAGACAGGTAACCAGTCTATCACAGGGAGACATGTAGAGACAGACAGGTAACCAGTCTATTACAGGGAGACATGTAGAGACAGACAGGTAACCAGTCTATCACAGGGAGACATGTAGAGACCGACAGGTAACCAGTCTTTCACAGGGGGACATGTAGAGACAGACAGGTAACCAGTCTATCACAGGGAGACATGTAGAGACAGACAGGTAACCAGTCTATCACAGGGAGACATGTAGAGACAGACAGGTAACCAGTCTATCACGGGGCCGACATTTAGAGACAGACAGGTAACCAGTCTATCACAGGGAGACATGTAGAGACAGACAGGTAACCAGTCTATCACAGGGCTGACATGTAGAGACAGACAGGTGACCAGTCTATCACAGGGCTGACATGTAGAGAGAGACAGGTGACCAGTCTATCACAGGGCTGACATGTAGAGACAGACAGGTAACCAGTCTATCACAGGGAGACATGTAGAGACAGACAGGTAACCAGTCTATCACAGGGAGACATGTAGAGACAGACAGGTAACCAGTCTATCACAGGGCTGACATGTAGAGACAGACAGGCAACCAGTCTATCACAGGGCTGACATGTAGAGACAGACAGGTAACCAGTCTATCACAGGGCCGACATGTAGAGACAGACAGGTAACCAGTCTATCACAGGGAGACATGTAGAGACAGACAGGTAACCAGTCTATCACAGGGAGACATGTAGAGACAGACAGGTAACCAGTCTATCATGGGGCCGACATGTAGAGACGGACAGGTAACCAGTCTATCACAGGGAGACATGTAGAGACAGACAGGTAACCAGTCTATCACAGGGGGACATGTAGAGACAGACAGGTAACCAGTCTATCACAGGGAGACATGTAGAGACAGACAGGTAACCAGTCTATCACAGGGAGACATGTAGAGACAGACAGGTAACCAGTCTATCACAGGGGGACATGTAGAGACAGACAGGTAACCAGTCTATCACAGGGAGACATGTAGAGACAGACAGGTAACCAGTCTATCACAGGGAGACATGTAGAGACAGACAGGTAACCAGTCTATCACAGGGAGACATGTAAAGACAGACAGGTAACCAGTCTATCACAGGGAGACATGTAGAGACAGACAGGTGACCAGTCTATCACAGGGAGACATGTAGAGACAGACAGGTAACCAGTCTATCACAGGGAGACATGTAGAGACAGACAGGTAACCAGTCTATCACAGGGCTGACATGTAGAGACAGACAGGTAACCAGTCTATCACAGGGAGACATGTAGAGACAGACAGGTAACCAGTCTATCACAGGGAGACATGTACAGACAGACAGGTAACCAGTCTATCACAGGGCTGACATGTAGAGACAGACAGGTAACCAGTCTATCACAGGGCTGACATGTAGAGACAGACAGGTAACCAGTCTATCATAGGGCTGACATGTAGAGACAGACAGGTAACCAGTCTATCACATGGAGACATGTGGAGACAGACAGGTAACCAGTCTATCACAGGGAGACATGTAGAGACAGACAGGTAACCAGTCTATCACAGGGAGACATGTCGAGACCGACAGGTAACCAGTCTATCACAGGGGGACATGTAGAGACAGACAGGTAACCAGTCTATCACAGGGCTGACATGTAGAGCCAGACAGGTAACCAGTCTATCACAGGGAGACATGTAGAGACAGACAGGTAACCAGTCTATCACAGGGAGACATGTAGAGACAGACAGGTAACCAGTCTATCACAGGGAGACATGTAGAGACAGACAGGTAACCAGTCTATCACAGGGAGACATGTAAAGACAGACAGGTAACCAGTCTATCACAGGGAGACATGTAGAGACAGACAGGTGACCAGTCTATCACAGGGAGACATGTAGAGACAGACAGGTAACCAGTCTATCACAGGGAGACATGTAGAGACAGACAGGTAACCAGTCTATCACAGGGCTGACATGTAGAGACAGACAGGTAATCAGTCTATCACAGGGAGACATGTAGAGACAGACAGGTAACCAGTCTATCACAGGGAGACATGTAGAGACAGACAGGTGACCAGTCTATCACAGGGAGACATGTAGAGACAGACAGGTAACCAGTCTATCACAGGGCTGACATGTAGAGACAGACAGGTAACCAATCTATCACATGGAGTCATGTGGAGACAGACAGGTAACCAGTCTATCACAGGGAGACATGTAGAGACCGACAGGTAACCAGTCTATCACAGGGGGACATGTAGAGACAGACAGGTAACCAGTCTATCACAGGGAGACATGTAGAGACAGACAGGTAACCACTCTATCACAGGGAGACATGTAGAGACAGACAGGTAACCAGTCTATCACAGGGAGACATGGAGAGACAGACAGGTAACCAGTCTATCACAGGGAGACATGTAAAGACAGACAGGTAACCAGTCTATCACAGGGAGACATGTAGAGACAGACAGGTGACCAGTCTATCACAGGGAGACATGTAGAGACAGACAGGTAACCAGTCTATCACAGGGGGACATGTAGAGACAGACAGGTAACCAGTCTATCACAGGGAGACATGTAGAGACAGACAGGTAACCAGTCTATCACAGGGAGACATGTAGAGACCGACAGGTAACCAGTCTTTCACAGGGGGACATGTAGAGACAGACAGGTAACCAGTCTATCACAGGGAGACATGTAGAGACAGACAGGTAACCAGTCTATCACAGGGAGACATGTAGAGACAGACAGGTAACCAGTCTATCACGGGGCCGACATTTAGAGACAGACAGGTAACCAGTCTATCACAGGGAGACATGTAGAGACAGACAGGTAACCAGTCTATCACAGGGCTGACATGTAGAGACAGACAGGTGACCAGTCTATCACAGGGCTGACATGTAGAGAGAGACATGTGACCAGTCTATCACAGGGCTGACATGTAGAGACAGACAGGTAACCAGTCTATCACAGGGAGACATGTAGAGACAGACAGGTAACCAGTCTATCACAGGGAGACATGTAGAGACAGACAGGTAACCAGTCTATCACAGGGGGACATGTAGAGACAGACAGGTAACCGGTCTATCACAGGGAGACATGTAGAGACAGACAGGTAACCAGTCTATCACAGGGAGACATGTAGAGACAGACAGGTAACCAGTCTATCACAGGGAGACATGTAGAGACAGACAGGTAACCAGTCTATCACAGGGAGACATGTAAAGACAGACAGGTAACCAGTCTATCACAGGGAGACATGTAGAGACAGACAGGTGACCAGTCTATCACAGGGAGACATGTAGAGACAGACAGGTAACCAGTCTATCACAGGGAGACATGTAGAGACAGACAGGTAACCAGTCTATCACAGGGCTGACATGTAGAGACAGACAGGTAACCAGTCTATCACAGGGAGACATGTAGAGACAGACAGGTAACCAGTCTATCACAGGGAGACATGTACAGACAGACAGGTAACCAGTCTATCACAGGGCTGACATGTAGAGACAGACAGGTAACCAGTCTATCACAGGGCTGACATGTAGAGACAGACAGGTAACCAGTCTATCATAGGGCTGACATGTAGAGACAGACAGGTAACCAGTCTATCACATGGAGACATGTGGAGACAGACAGGTAACCAGTCTATCACAGGGAGACATGTAGAGACAGACAGGTAACCAGTCTATCACAGGGAGACATGTCGAGACCGACAGGTAACCAGTCTATCACAGGGGGACATGTAGAGACAGACAGGTAACCAGTCTATCACAGGGCTGACATGTAGAGCCAGACAGGTAACCAGTCTATCACAGGGAGACATGTAGAGACAGACAGGTAACCAGTCTATCACAGGGAGACATGTAGAGACAGACAGGTAACCAGTCTATCACAGGGAGACATGTAGAGACAGACAGGTAACCAGTCTATCACAGGGAGACATGTAAAGACAGACAGGTAACCAGTCTATCACAGGGAGACATGTAGAGACAGACAGGTGACCAGTCTATCACAGGGAGACATGTAGAGACAGACAGGTAACCAGTCTATCACAGGGAGACATGTAGAGACAGACAGGTAACCAGTCTATCACAGGGCTGACATGTAGAGACAGACAGGTAATCAGTCTATCACAGGGAGACATGTAGAGACAGACAGGTAACCAGTCTATCACAGGGAGACATGTAGAGACAGACAGGTGACCAGTCTATCACAGGGAGACATGTAGAGACAGACAGGTAACCAGTCTATCACAGGGCTGACATGTAGAGACAGACAGGTAACCAATCTATCACATGGAGTCATGTGGAGACAGACAGGTAACCAGTCTATCACAGGGAGACATGTAGAGACCGACAGGTAACCAGTCTATCACAGGGGGACATGTAGAGACAGACAGGTAACCAGTCTATCACAGGGAGACATGTAGAGACAGACAGGTAACCACTCTATCACAGGGAGACATGTAGAGACAGACAGGTAACCAGTCTATCACAGGGAGACATGGAGAGACAGACAGGTAACCAGTCTATCACAGGGAGACATGTAAAGACAGACAGGTAACCAGTCTATCACAGGGAGACATGTAGAGACAG
The DNA here is from genome assembly GCF_963514095.1 of Eutrigla gurnardus. Lineage (NCBI taxonomy): Eukaryota > Metazoa > Chordata > Actinopteri > Perciformes > Triglidae > Eutrigla > Eutrigla gurnardus. The sequence goes on from NC_139925.1 coordinate 922,242, forward strand.
ACAGGTGACCAGTCTATCACAGGGAGACATGTAGAGACAGACAGGTAACCAGTCTATCACAGGGGGACATGTAGAGACAGACAGGTAACCAGTCTATCACAGGGAGACATGTAGAGACAGACAGGTAACCAGTCTATCACAGGGAGACATGTAGAGACCGACAGGTAACCAGTCTTTCACAGGGGGACATGTAGAGACAGACAGGTAACCAGTCTATCACAGGGAGACATGTAGAGACAGACAGGTAACCAGTCTATCACAGGGAGACATGTAGAGACAGACAGGTAACCAGTCTATCACGGGGCCGACATTTAGAGACAGACAGGTAACCAGTCTATCACAGGGAGACATGTAGAGACAGACAGGTAACCAGTCTATCACAGGGCTGACATGTAGAGACAGACAGGTGACCAGTCTATCACAGGGCTGACATGTAGAGAGAGACATGTGACCAGTCTATCACAGGGCTGACATGTAGAGACAGACAGGTAACCAGTCTATCACAGGGAGACATGTAGAGACAGACAGGTAACCAGTCTATCACAGGGAGACATGTAGAGACAGACAGGTAACCAGTCTATCACAGGGGGACATGTAGAGACAGACAGGTAACCGGTCTATCACAGGGAGACATGTAGAGACAGACAGGTAACCAGTCTATCACAGGGAGACATGTAGAGACAGACAGGTAACCAGTCTATCACAGGGAGACATGTAGAGACAGACAGGTAACCAGTCTATCACAGGGCTGACATGTAGAGACAGACAGGTAACCAGTCTATCACAGGGAGACATGTAGAGACAGACAGGTAACCAGTCTATCACAGGGGGACATGTAGAGACAGACAGGTAACCAGTCTATCACAGGGAGACATGTAGAGACACTCAGGTAACCAGTCTATCACAGGGAGACATGTAGAGACCGACAGGTAACCAGTCTTTCACAGGGGGACATGTAGAGACAGACAGGTAACCAGTCTATCACAGGGAGACATGTAGAGACAGACAGGTAACCAGTCTATCACGGGGCCGACATTTAGAGACAGACAGGTAACCAGTCTATCACAGGGAGACATGTAGAGACAGACAGGTAACCAGTCTATCACAGGGCTGACATGTAGAGAGAGACAGGTGACCAGTCTATCACAGGGCTGACATGTAGAGACAGACAGGTAACCAGTCTATCACAGGGAGACATGTAGAGACAGACAGGTAACCAGTCTATCACAGGGAGACATGTAGAGACAGACAGGTAACCAGTCTATCACAGGGCTGACATGTAGAGACAGACAGGCAACCAGTCTATCACAGGGCTGACATGTAGAGACAGACAGGTAACCAGTCTATCACAGGGCCGACATGTAGAGACAGACAGGTAACCAGTCTATCACAGGGAGACATGTAGAGACAGACAGGTAACCAGTCTATCACAGGGAGACATGTAGAGACAGACAGGTAACCAGTCTATCACAGGGAGACATGTAGAGACCGACAGGTAACCAGTCTTTCACAGGGGGACATGTAGAGACAGACAGGTAACAAGTCTATCACAGGGCTGACATGTAGAGACAGACAGGTAACCAGTCTATCACAGGGAGACATGTAGAGACAGACAGGTAACCAGTCTATCACAGGGAGACATGTAGAGACAGACAGGTAACCAGTCTATCACAGGGCTGACATGTAGAGACAGACAGGCAACCAGTCTATCACAGGGCTGACATGTAGAGACAGACAGGTAACCAGTCTATCACGGGGCCGACATGTAGAGACAGACAGGTAACCAGTCTATCACAGGGAGACATGTAGAGACAGACAGGTAACCAGTCTATCACAGGGCTGACATGTAGAGACAGACAGGTAACCAGTCTATCACAGGGCCGACATGTAGAGACAGACAGGTAACCAGTCAATCACAGGGCCGACATGTAGAGACAGACAGGTAACCAGTCTATCACAGGGAGACATGTAGAGACAGACAGGTAACCAGTCTATCACAGGGAGACATGTAAAGACAGACAGGTAACCAGTCTATCACAGGGAGACATGTAGAGACAGACAGGTGACCAGTCTATCACAGGGAGACATGTAGAGACAGACAGGTAACCAGTCTATCACAGGGAGACATGTAGAGACAGACAGGTAACCAGTCTATCACAGGGCTGACATGTAGAGACAGACAGGTAACCAGTCTATCACAGGGAGACATGTAGAGACAGACAGGTAACCAGTCTATCACAGGGAGACATGTACAGACAGACAGGTGACCAGTCTATCACAGGGAGACATGTAGAGACAGACAGGTAACCAGTCTATCACAGGGCTGACATGTAGAGACAGACAGGTAACCAATCTATCACATGGAGACATGTGGAGACAGACAGGTAACCAGTCTATCACAGGGAGACATGTAGAGACCGACAGGTAACCAGTCTATCACAGGGGGACATGTAGAGACAGACAGGTAACCAGTCTATCACAGGGAGACATGTAGAGACAGACAGGTAACCAGTCTATCACAGGGAGACATGTAGAGACAGACAGGTAACCAGTCTATCACGGGGCCGACATGTAGAGACAGACAGGTAACCAGTCTATCACAGGGAGACATGTAGAGACAGACAGGTAACCAGTCTATCACAGGGGGACATGTAGAGACAGACAGTTAACCAGTCTATCACAGGGAGACATGTAGAGACAGACAGGTAACCAGTCCTATCACATGGAGACATGTAGAGACAGACAGGTAACCAGTCTATCACAGGGAGACATGTAGAGACAGACAGGTAACCAGTCTATCACAGGGAGACATGTACAGACAGACAGGTAACCAGTCTATCACAGGGCTGACATGTAGAGACAGACAGGTAACCAGTCTATCACAGGGCTGACATGTAGAGACAGACAGGTAACCAGTCTATCATAGGGCTGACATGTAGAGACAGACAGGTAACCAGTCTATCACATGGAGACATGTGGAGACAGACAGGTAACCAGTCTATCACAGGGAGACATGTCGAGACCGACAGGTAACCAGTCTATCACAGGGGGACATGTAGAGACAGACAGGTAACCAGTCTATCACAGGGCTGACATGTAGAGCCAGACAGGTAACCAGTCTATCACAGGGAGACATGTAGAGACAGACAGGTAACCAGTCTATCACAGGGAGACATGTAGAGACAGACAGGTAACCAGTCTATCACAGGGAGACATGTAGAGACAGACAGGTAACCAGTCTATCACAGGGAGACATGTAAAGACAGACAGGTAACCAGTCTATCACAGGGAGACATGTAGAGACAGACAGGTGACCAGTCTATCACAGGGAGACATGTAGAGACAGACAGGTAACCAGTCTATCACAGGGAGACATGTAGAGACAGACAGGTAACCAGTCTATCACAGGGCTGACATGTAGAGACAGACAGGTAATCAGTCTATCACAGGGAGACATGTAGAGACAGACAGGTAACCAGTCTATCACAGGGAGACATGTAGAGACAGACAGGTGACCAGTCTATCACAGGGAGACATGTAGAGACAGACAGGTAACCAGTCTATCACAGGGCTGACATGTAGAGACAGACAGGTAACCAATATATCACATGGAGACATGTGGAGACAGACAGGTAACCAGTCTATCACAGGGAGACATGTAGAGACCGACAGGTAACCAGTCTATCACAGGGGGACATGTAGAGACAGACAGGTAACCAGTCTATCACAGGGAGACATGTAGAGACAGACAGGTAACCACTCTATCACAGGGAGACATGTAGAGACAGACAGGTAACCAGTCTATCACAGGGAGACATGGAGAGACAGACAGGTAACCAGTCTATCACAGGGAGACATGTAAAGACAGACAGGTAACCAGTCTATCACAGGGAGACATGTAGAGACAGACAGGTGACCAGTCTATCACAGGGAGACATGTAGAGACAGACAGGTAACCAGTCTATCACAGGGGGACATGTAGAGACAGACAGGTAACCAGTCTATCACAGGGAGACATGTAGAGACAGACAGGTAACCAGTCTATCACAGGGAGACATGTAGAGACCGACAGGTAACCAGTCTTTCACAGGGGGACATGTAGAGACAGACAGGTAACCAGTCTATCACAGGGAGACATGTAGAGACAGACAGGTAACCAGTCTATCACAGGGAGACATGTAGAGACAGACAGGTAACCAGTCTATCACGGGGCCGACATTTAGAGACAGACAGGTAACCAGTCTATCACAGGGAGACATGTAGAGACAGACAGGTAACCAGTCTATCACAGGGCTGACATGTAGAGACAGACAGGTGACCAGTCTATCACAGGGCTGACATGTAGAGAGAGACAGGTGACCAGTCTATCACAGGGCTGACATGTAGAGACAGACAGGTAACCAGTCTATCACAGGGAGACATGTAGAGACAGACAGGTAACCAGTCTATCACAGGGAGACATGTAGAGACAGACAGGTAACCAGTCTATCACAGGGGGACATGTAGAGACAGACAGGTAACCGGTCTATCACAGGGAGACATGTAGAGACAGACAGGTAACCAGTCTATCACAGGGAGACATGTAGAGACAGACAGGTAACCAGTCTATCACAGGGAGACATGTAAAGACAGACAGGTAACCAGTCTATCACAGGGAGACATGTAGAGACAGACAGGTGACCAGTCTATCACAGGGAGACATGTAGAGACAGACAGGTAACCAGTCTATCACAGGGAGACATGTAGAGACAGACAGGTAACCAGTCTATCACAGGGAGACATGTAGAGACAGACAGGTAACCAGTCTATCACAGGGAGACATGTACAGACAGACAGGTAACCAGTCTATCACAGGGCTGACATGTAGAGACAGACAGGTAACCAGTCTATCACAGGGCTGACATGTAGAGACAGACAGGTAACCAGTCTATCATAGGGCTGACATGTAGAGACAGACAGGTAACCAGTCTATCACATGGAGACATGTGGAGACAGACAGGTAACCAGTCTATCACAGGGAGACATGTAGAGACAGACAGGTAACCAGTCTATCACAGGGAGACATGTCGAGACCGACAGGTAACCAGTCTATCACAGGGGGACATGTAGAGACAGACAGGTAACCAGTCTATCACAGGGCTGACATGTAGAGCCAGACAGGTAACCAGTCTATCACAGGGAGACATGTAGAGACAGACAGGTAACCAGTCTATCACAGGGAGACATGTAGAGACAGACAGGTAACCAGTCTATCACAGGGAGACATGTAGAGACAGACAGGTAACCAGTCTATCACAGGGAGACATGTAAAGACAGACAGGTAACCAGTCTATCACAGGGAGACATGTAGAGACAGACAGGTGACCAGTCTATCACAGGGAGACATGTAGAGACAGACAGGTAACCAGTCTATCACAGGGAGACATGTAGAGACAGACAGGTAACCAGTCTATCACAGGGCTGACATGTAGAGACAGACAGGTAATCAGTCTATCACAGGGAGACATGTAGAGACAGACAGGTAACCAGTCTATCACAGGGAGACATGTAGAGACAGACAGGTGACCAGTCTATCACAGGGAGACATGTAGAGACAGACAGGTAACCAGTCTATCACAGGGCTGACATGTAGAGACAGACAGGTAACCAATATATCACATGGAGACATGTGGAGACAGACAGGTAACCAGTCTATCACAGGGAGACATGTAGAGACCGACAGGTAACCAGTCTATCACAGGGGGACATGTAGAGACAGACAGGTAACCAGTCTATCACAGGGAGACATGTAGAGACAGACAGGTAACCACTCTATCACAGGGAGACATGTAGAGACAGACAGGTAACCAGTCTATCACAGGGAGACATGGAGAGACAGACAGGTAACCAGTCTATCACAGGGAGACATGTAAAGACAGACAGGTAACCAGTCTATCACAGGGAGACATGTAGAGACAGACAGGTAACCAGTCTATCACAGGGCTGACATGTAGAGACAGACAGGTGACCAGTCTATCACAGGGCTGACATGTAGAGAGAGACAGGTGACCAGTCTATCACAGGGCTGACATGTAGAGACAGACAGGTAACCAGTCTATCACAGGGAGACATGTAGAGACAGACAGGTAACCAGTCTATCACAGGGAGACATGTAGAGACAGACAGGTAACCAGTCTATCACAGGGGGACATGTAGAGACAGACAGGTAACCGGTCTATCACAGGGAGACATGTAGAGACAGACAGGTAACCAGTCTATCACAGGGAGACATGTAGAGACAGACAGGTAACCAGTCTATCACAGGGAGACATGTAAAGACAGACAGGTAACCAGTCTATCACAGGGAGACATGTAGAGACAGACAGGTGACCAGTCTATCACAGGGAGACATGTAGAGACAGACAGGTAACCAGTCTATCACAGGGAGACATGTAGAGACAGACAGGTAACCAGTCTATCACAGGGCTGACATGTAGAGACAGACAGGTAACCAGTCTATCACAGGGAGACATGTAGAGACAGACAGGTAACCAGTCTATCACAGGGGGACATGTAGAGACAGACAGGTAACCAGTCTATCACAGGGAGACATGTAGAGACAGACAGGTAACCAGTCTATCACAGGGAGACATGTAGAGACCGACAGGTAACCAGTCTTTCACAGGGGGACATGTAGAGACAGACAGGTAACCAGTCTATCACAGGGAGACATGTAGAGACAGACAGGTAACCAGTCTATCACGGGGCCGACATTTAGAGACAGACAGGTAACCAGTCTATCACAGGGAGACATGTAGAGACAGACAGGTAACCAGTCTATCACAGGGCTGACATGTAGAGACAGACAGGTGACCAGTCTATCACAGGGCTGACATGTAGAGAGAGACAGGTGACCAGTCTATCACAGGGCTGACATGTAGAGACAGACAGGTAACCAGTCTATCACAGGGAGACATGTAGAGACAGACAGGTAACCAGTCTATCACAGGGAGACATGTAGAGACAGACAGGTAACCAGTCTATCACAGGGCTGACATGTAGAGACAGACAGGCAACCAGTCTATCACAGGGCTGACATGTAGAGACAGACAGGTAACCAGTCTATCACAGGGCCGACATGTAGAGACAGACAGGTAACCAGTCTATCACAGGGAGACATGTAGAGACAGACAGGTAACCAGTCTATCACAGGGGGACATGTAGAGACAGACAGGTAACCAGTCTATCATGGGGCCGACATGTAGAGACAGACAGGTAACCAGTCTATCACAGGGAGACATGTAGAGACAGACAGGTAACCAGTCTATCACAGGGGGACATGTAGAGACAGACAGGTAACCAGTCTATCACAGGGAGACATGTAGAGACAGACAGGTAACCAGTCTATCACAGGGAGACATGTAGAGACAGACAGGTAACCAGTCTATCACAGGGGGACATGTAGAGACAGACAGGTAACCAGTCTATCACAGGGAGACATGTAGAGACAGACAGGTAACCAGTCTATCACAGGGAGACATGTAGAGACAGACAGGTAACCAGTCTATCACAGGGAGACATGTAAAGACAGACAGGTAACCAGTCTATCACAGGGAGACATGTAGAGACAGACAGGTGACCAGTCTATCACAGGGAGACATGTAGAGACAGACAGGTAACCAGTCTATCACAGGGAGACATGTAGAGACAGACAGGTAACCAGTCTATCACAGGGCTGACATGTAGAGACAGACAGGTAACCAGTCTATCACAGGGAGACATGTAGAGACAGACAGGTAACCAGTCTATCACAGGGAGACATGTACAGACAGACAGGTAACCAGTCTATCACAGGGCTGACATGTAGAGACAGACAGGTAACCAGTCTATCACAGGGCTGACATGTAGAGACAGACAGGTAACCAGTCTATCATAGGGCTGACATGTAGAGACAGACAGGTAACCAGTCTATCACATGGAGACATGTGGAGACAGACAGGTAACCAGTCTATCACAGGGAGACATGTAGAGACAGACAGGTAACCAGTCTATCACAGGGAGACATGTAGAGACCGACAGGTAACCAGTCTATCACAGGGGGACATGTAGAGACAGACAGGTAACCAGTCTATCACAGGGCTGACATGTAGAGACAGACAGGTAACCAGTCTATCATAGGGCTGACATGTAGAGACAGACAGGTAACCAGTCTATCACATGGAGACATGTGGAGACAGACAGGTAACCAGTCTATCACAGGGAGACATGTAGAGACAGACAGGTAACCAGTCTATCACAGGGAGACATGTACAGACAGACAGGTAACCAGTCTATCACAGGGCTGACATGTAGAGACAGACAGGTAACCAGTCTATCATAGGGCTGACATGTAGAGACAGACAGGTAACCAGTCTATCACATGGAGACATGTGGAGACAGACACGTAACCAGTCTATCACAGGGAGACATGTAGAGACAGACAGGTAACCAGTCTATCACAGGGAGACATGTAGAGACAGACAGGTAACCAGTCTATCACAGAGCTGACATGTAGAGACAGACAGGTAACCAGTCTATCACAGGGAGACATGTAGAGACAGACAGGTAACCAGTCTATCACAAGGAGACATGTACAGACAGACAGGTAACCAGTCTATCACAGGGCTGACATGTAGAGACAGACAGGTAACCAGTCTATCACAGGGCTGACATGTAGAGACAGACAGGTAACCAGTCTATCATAGGGCTGACATGTAGAGACAGACAGGTAACCAGTCTATCACATGGAGACATGTGGAGACAGACAGGTAACCAGTCTATCACAGGGAGACATGTAGAGACAGACAGGTAACCAGTCTATCACAGGGAGACATGTAGAGACCGACAGGTAACCAGTCTATCACAGGGGGACATGTAGAGACAGACAGGTAACCAGTCTATCACAGGGCTGACATGTAGAGACAGACAGGTAACCAGTCTATCACAGGGAGACATGTAGAGACAGACAGGTAACCAGTCTATCACAGGGAGACATGTAAAGACAGACAGGTAACCAGTCTATCACAGGGAGACATGTAGAGACAGACAGGTGACCAGTCTATCACAGGGAGACATGTAGAGACAGACAGGTAACCAGTCTATCACAGGGAGACATGTAGAGACAGACAGGTAACCAGTCTATCACAGGGCTGACATGTAGAGACAGACAGGTAACCAGTCTATCACAGGGAGACATGTAGAGACAGACAGGTAACCAGTCTATCACAGGGAGACATGTACAGACAGACAGGTAACCAGTCTATCACAGGGCTGACATGTAGAGACAGACAGGTAACCAGTCTATCATAGGGCTGACATGTAGAGACAGACAGGTAACCAGTCTATCACATGGAGACATGTGGAGACAGACACGTAACCAGTCTATCACAGGGAGACATGTAGAGACAGACAGGTAACCAGTCTATCACAGGGAGACATGTAGAGACCGACAGGTAACCAGTCTATCACAGGGAGACATGTAGAGACAGATAGGTAACCAGTCTATCACAGGGAGACATGTAGAGACAGACAGGTAACCAGTCTATCACGGGGCCGACATGTAGAGACAGACAGGTAACCAGTCTATCACAGGGAGACATGTGGAGACAGACAGGTAACCAGTCTATCACAGGGGGACATGTAGAGACAGACAGGTAACCAATCTATCACATGGAGACATGTGGAGACAGACAGGTAACCAGTCTATCACAGGGCTGACATGTAGAGACAGACAGGTAACCAGTCTATCACAGGCTGACATGTAGAGACAGACAGGTGACCAGTCTATCACAGGGCTGACATGTAGAGACAGACAGGTAACCAGTCTATCACAGGGAGACATGTAGAGACAGACAGGTAACCAGTCTATCACAGGGAGACATGTAGAGACAGACAGGTAACCAGTCTATCAGAGGGAGACATGTAGAGACAGACAGGTAACCAGTCTATCACAGGGCTGACATGTAGAGACAGACAGGCAACCAGTCTATCACAGGGCTGACATGTAGAGACAGACAGGTAACCAGTCTATCACAGGGCCGACATGTAGAGACAGACAGGTAACCAGTCTATCACAGGGAGACATGTAGAGACAGACAGGTAACCAGTCTATCACAGGGAGACATGTAGAGACAGACAGGTAACCAGTCTATCATGGGGCCGACATGTAGAGACAGACAGGTAACCAGTCTATCACAGGGAGACATGTAGAGACAGACAGGTAACCAGTCTATCACAGGGGGACATGTAGAGACAGACAGGTAACCAGTCTATCACAGGGAGACATGTAGAGACAGACAGGTAACCAGTCTATCACAGGGAGACATGTAGAGACAGACAGGTAACCAGTCTATCACAGGGGGACATGTAGAGACAGACAGGTAACCAGTCTATCACAGGGAGACATGTAGAGACAGACAGGTAACCAGTCTATCACAGGGAGACATGTAGAGACAGACAGGTAACCAGTCTATCACAGGGAGACATGTAAAGACAGACAGGTAACCAGTCTATCACAGGGAGACATGTAGAGACAGACAGGTGACCAGTCTATCACAGGGAGACATGTAGAGACAGACAGGTAACCAGTCTATCACAGGGAGACATGTAGAGACAGACAGGTAACCAGTCTATCACAGGGCTGACATGTAGAGACAGACAGGTAACCAGTCTATCACAGGGAGACATGTAGAGACAGACAGGTAACCAGTCTATCACAGGGAGACATGTACAGACAGACAGGTAACCAGTCTATCACAGGGAGACATGTAGAGACCGACAGGTAACCAGTCTATCACAGGGGGACATGTACAGACAGACAGGTAACCAGTCTATCACAGGGCTGACATGTAGAGACAGACAGGTAACCAGTCTATCACAGGGCTGACATGTAGAGACAGACAGGTGACCAGTCTATCACAGGGCTGACATGTAGAGACAGACAGGTAACCAGTCTATCACAGGGGCACATGTAGAGACAGACAGGTAACCAGTCTATCACAGGGAGACATGTAGAGACAGACAGGTAACCAGTCTATCACAGGGAGACATGTAAAGACAGACAGGTAACCAGTCTATCACAGGGAGACATGTAGAGACAGACAGGTGACCAGTCTATCACAGGGAGACATGTAGAGACAGACAGGTAACCAGTCTATCACAGGGAGACATGTAGAGACAGACAGGTAACCAGTCTATCACAGGGAGACATGTACAGACAGACAGGTAACCAGTCTATCACAGGACTGACATGTAGAGACAGACAGGTAACCAGTCTATCACAGGGCTGACATGTAGAGACAGACAGGTAACCAGTCTATCATAGGGCTGACATGTAGAGACAGACAGGTAACCAGTCTATCACATGGAGACATGTGGAGACAGACAGGTAACCAGTCTATCATAGGGCTGACATGTAGAGACAGACAGGTAACCAGTCTATCACATGGAGACATGTGGAGACAGACAGGTAACCAGTCTATCACAGGGAGACATGTAGAGACAGACAGGTAACCAGTCTATCACAGGGAGACATGTAGAGACCGACAGGTAACCAGTCTATCACAGGGGGACATGTAGAGACAGACAGGTAACCAGTCTATCACAGGGCTGACATGTATAGACAGACAGGTAACCAGTCTATCACAGGGAGACATGTAGAGACAGACAGGTAACCAGTGTATCACAGGGAGACATGTAGAGACAGACAGGTAACCAGTCTATCACAGGGAGACATGGAGAGACAGACAGGTAACCAGTCTATCACAGGGAGACATGTAGAGACAGACAGGTGACCAGTCTATCACAGGGGGACATGTACAGACAGACAGGTAACCAGTCTATCACAGGGCTGACATGTAGAGACAGACAGGTAACCAGTTTATCACAGGGCTGACATGTAGAGACAGACAGGTGACCAGTCTATCACAGGGCTGACATGTAGAGACAGAAAGGTAACCAGTCTATCACAGGGGGACATGTAGAGACAGACAGGTAACCAGTCTATCACAGGGAGACATGTAGAGACAGACAGGTAACCAGTCTATCACAGGGAGACATGTAGAGACAGACAGGTAACCAGTCTATCACAGGGAGACATGTAAAGACAGACAGGTAACCAGTCTATCACAGGGAGACATGTAGAGACAGACAGGTGACCAGTCTATCACAGGGAGACATGTAGAGACAGACAGGTAACCAGTCTATCACAGGGAGACATGTAGAGACAGACAGGTAACCAGTCTATCACAGGGAGACATGTACAGACAGACAGGTAACCAGTCTATCACAGGGCTGACATGTAGAGACAGACAGGTAACCAGTCTATCACAGGGCTGACATGTAGAGACAGACAGGTAACCAGTCTATCATAGGGCTGACATGTAGAGACAGACAGGTAACCAGTCTATCACATGGAGACATGTGGAGACAGACAGGTAACCAGTCTATCATAGGGCTGACATGTAGAGACAGACAGGTAACCAGTCTATCACATGGAGACATGTGGAGACAGACAGGTAACCAGTCTATCACAGGGAGACATGTAGAGACAGACAGGTAACCAGTCTATCACAGGGAGACATGTAGAGACCGACAGGTAACCAGTCTATCACAGGGGGACATGTAGAGACAGACAGGTAACCAGTCTATCACAGGGCTGACATGTAGAGACAGACAGGTAACCAGTCTATCACAGGGAGACATGTAGAGACAGACAGGTAACCAGTCTATCACAGGGAGACATGTAGAGACAGACAGGTAACCAGTCTATCACAGGGAGACATGGAGAGACAGACAGGTAACCAGTCTATCACAGGGAGACATGTAAAGACAGACAGGTAACCAGTCTATCACAGGGAGACATGTAGAGACAGACAGGTAACCAGTCTATCACAGGGAGACATGGAGAGACAGACAGGTAACCAGTCTATCACAGGGAGACATGTAAAGACAGACAGGTAACCAGTCTATCACAGGGAGACATGTAGAGACAGACAGGTAACCAGTCTATCACAGGGCTGACATGTAGAGACAGACAGGTGACCAGTCTATCACAGGGCTGACATGTAGAGAGAGACAGGTGACCAGTCTATCACAGGGCTGACATGTAGAGACAGACAGGTAACCAGTCTATCACAGGGAGACATGTAGAGACAGACAGGTAACCAGTCTATCACAGGGAGACATGTAGAGACAGACAGGTAACCAGTCTATCACAGGGGGACATGTAGAGACAGACAGGTAACCGGTCTATCACAGGGAGACATGTAGAGACAGACAGGTAACCAGTCTATCACAGGGAGACATGTAGAGACAGACAGGTAACCAGTCTATCACAGGGAGACATGTAAAGACAGACAGGTAACCAGTCTATCACAGGGAGACATGTAGAGACAGACAGGTGACCAGTCTATCACAGGGAGACATGTAGAGACAGACAGGTAACCAGTCTATCACAGGGAGACATGTAGAGACAGACAGGTAACCAGTCTATCACAGGGCTGACATGTAGAGACAGACAGGTAACCAGTCTATCACAGGGAGACATGTAGAGACAGACAGGTAACCAGTCTATCACAGGGGGACATGTAGAGACAGACAGGTAACCAGTCTATCACAGGGAGACATGTAGAGACAGACAGGTAACCAGTCTATCACAGGGAGACATGTAGAGACCGACAGGTAACCAGTCTTTCACAGGGGGACATGTAGAGACAGACAGGTAACCAGTCTATCACAGGGAGACATGTAGAGACAGACAGGTAACCAGTCTATCACGGGGCCGACATTTAGAGACAGACAGGTAACCAGTCTATCACAGGGAGACATGTAGAGACAGACAGGTAACCAGTCTATCACAGGGCTGACATGTAGAGACAGACAGGTGACCAGTCTATCACAGGGCTGACATGTAGAGAGAGACAGGTGACCAGTCTATCACAGGGCTGACATGTAGAGACAGACAGGTAACCAGTCTATCACAGGGAGACATGTAGAGACAGACAGGTAACCAGTCTATCACAGGGAGACATGTAGAGACAGACAGGTAACCAGTCTATCACAGGGCTGACATGTAGAGACAGACAGGCAACCAGTCTATCACAGGGCTGACATGTAGAGACAGACAGGTAACCAGTCTATCACAGGGCCGACATGTAGAGACAGACAGGTAACCAGTCTATCACAGGGAGACATGTAGAGACAGACAGGTAACCAGTCTATCACAGGGGGACATGTAGAGACAGACAGGTAACCAGTCTATCATGGGGCCGACATGTAGAGACAGACAGGTAACCAGTCTATCACAGGGAGACATGTAGAGACAGACAGGTAACCAGTCTATCACAGGGGGACATGTAGAGACAGACAGGTAACCAGTCTATCACAGGGAGACATGTAGAGACAGACAGGTAACCAGTCTATCACAGGGAGACATGTAGAGACAGACAGGTAACCAGTCTATCACAGGGGGACATGTAGAGACAGACAGGTAACCAGTCTATCACAGGGAGACATGTAGAGACAGACAGGTAACCAGTCTATCACAGGGAGACATGTAGAGACAGACAGGTAACCAGTCTATCACAGGGAGACATGTAAAGACAGACAGGTAACCAGTCTATCACAGGGAGACATGTAGAGACAGACAGGTGACCAGTCTATCACAGGGAGACATGTAGAGACAGACAGGTAACCAGTCTATCACAGGGAGACATGTAGAGACAGACAGGTAACCAGTCTATCACAGGGCTGACATGTAGAGACAGACAGGTAACCAGTCTATCACAGGGAGACATGTAGAGACAGACAGGTAACCAGTCTATCACAGGGAGACATGTACAGACAGACAGGTAACCAGTCTATCACAGGGCTGACATGTAGAGACAGACAGGTAACCAGTCTATCACAGGGCTGACATGTAGAGACAGACAGGTAACCAGTCTATCATAGGGCTGACATGTAGAGACAGACAGGGAACCAGTCTATCACATGGAGACATGTGGAGACAGACAGGTAACCAGTCTATCACAGGGAGACATGTAGAGACAGACAGGTAACCAGTCTATCACAGGGAGACATGTAGAGACCGACAGGTAACCAGTCTATCACAGGGGGACATGTAGAGACAGACAGGTAACCAGTCTATCACAGGGCTGACATGTAGAGACAGACAGGTAACCAGTCTATCATAGGGCTGACATGTAGAGACAGACAGGTAACCAGTCTATCACATGGAGACATGTGGAGACAGACAGGTAACCAGTCTATCACAGGGAGACATGTAGAGACAGACAGGTAACCAGTCTATCACAGGGAGACATGTACAGACAGACAGGTAACCAGTCTATCACAGGGCTGACATGTAGAGACAGACAGGTAACCAGTCTATCATAGGGCTGACATGTAGAGACAGACAGGTAACCAGTCTATCACATGGAGACATGTGGAGACAGACACGTAACCAGTCTATCACAGGGAGACATGTAGAGACAGACAGGTAACCAGTCTATCACAGGGAGACATGTAGAGACAGACAGGTAACCAGTCTATCACAGAGCTGACATGTAGAGACAGACAGGTAACCAGTCTATCACAGGGCTGACATGTAGAGACAGACAGGTAACCAGTCTATCATAGGGCTGACATGTAGAGACAGACAGGTAACCAGTCTATCACATGGAGACATGTGGAGACAGACAGGTAACCAGTCTATCACAGGGAGACATGTAGAGACAGACAGGTAACCAGTCTATCACAGGGAGACATGTAGAGACCGACAGGTAACCAGTCTATCACAGGGGGACATGTAGAGACAGACAGGTAACCAGTCTATCACAGGGCTGACATGTAGAGACAGACAGGTAACCAGTCTATCATAGGGCTGACATGTAGAGACAGACAGGTAACCAGTCTATCACATGGAGACATGTGGAGACAGACAGGTAACCAGTCTATCACAGGGAGACATGTAGAGACAGACAGGTAACCAGTCTATCACAGGGAGACATGTACAGACAGACAGGTAACCAGTCTATCACAGGGCTGACATGTAGAGACAGACAGGTAACCAGTCTATCATAGGGCTGACATGTAGAGACAGACAGGTAACCAGTCTATCACATGGAGACATGTGGAGACAGACACGTAACCAGTCTATCACAGGGAGACATGTAGAGACAGACAGGTAACCAGTCTATCACAGGGAGACATGTAGAGACAGACAGGTAACCAGTCTATCACAGAGCTGACATGTAGAGACAGACAGGTAACCAGTCTATCACAGGGAGACATGTAGAGACAGACAGGTAACCAGTCTATCACAAGGAGACATGTACAGACAGACAGGTAACCAGTCTATCACAGGGCTGACATGTAGAGACAGACAGGTAACCAGTCTATCACAGGGCTGACATGTAGAGACAGACAGGTAACCAGTCTATCATAGGGCTGACATGTAGAGACAGACAGGTAACCAGTCTATCACATGGAGACATATGAGACAGACAGGTAACCAGTCTATCACAGGGAGACATGTAGAGACAGACAGGTAACCAGTCTATCACAGGGAGACATGTAAAGACAGACAGGTAACCAGTCTATCACAGGGAGACATGTAGAGACAGACAGGTGACCAGTCTATCACAGGGAGACATGTAGAGACAGACAGGTAACCAGTCTATCACAGGGAGACATGTAGAGACAGACAGGTGACCAGTCTATCACAGGGAGACATGTAGAGACAGACAGGTAACCAGTCTATCACAGGGAGACATGTAGAGACAGACAGGTAACCAGTCTATCACAGGGCTGACATGTAGAGACAGACAGGTAACCAGTCTATCACAGGGAGACATGTAGAGACAGACAGGTAACCAGTCTATCACAGGGAGACATGTACAGACAGACAGGTAACCAGTCTATCACAGGGCTGACATGTAGAGACAGACAGGTAACCAGTCTATCATAGGGCTGACATGTAGAGACAGACAGGTAACCAGTCTATCACATGGAGACATGTGGAGACAGACACGTAACCAGTCTATCACAGGGAGACATGTAGAGACAGACAGGTAACCAGTCTATCACAGGGAGACATGTAGAGACCGACAGGTAACCAGTCTATCACAGGGAGACATGTAGAGACAGATAGGTAACCAGTCTATCACAGGGAGACATGTAGAGACAGACAGGTAACCAGTCTATCACGGGGCCGACATGTAGAGACAGACAGGTAACCAGTCTATCACAGGGAGACATGTGGAGACAGACAGGTAACCAGTCTATCACAGGGGGACATGTAGAGACAGACAGGTAACCAATCTATCACATGGAGACATGTGGAGACAGACAGGTAACCAGTCTATCACAGGGCTGACATGTAGAGACAGACAGGTAACCAGTCTATCACAGGCTGACATGTAGAGACAGACAGGTGACCAGTCTATCACAGGGCTGACATGTAGAGACAGACAGGTAACCAGTCTATCACAGGGAGACATGTAGAGACAGACAGGTAACCAGTCTATCACAGGGAGACATGTAGAGACAGACAGGTAACCAGTCTATCAGAGGGAGACATGTAGAGACAGACAGGTAACCAGTCTATCACAGGGCTGACATGTAGAGACAGACAGGCAACCAGTCTATCACAGGGCTGACATGTAGAGACAGACAGGTAACCAGTCTATCACAGGGCCGACATGTAGAGACAGACAGGTAACCAGTCTATCACAGGGAGACATGTAGAGACAGACAGGTAACCAGTCTATCACAGGGAGACATGTAGAGACAGACAGGTAACCAGTCTATCATGGGGCCGACATGTAGAGACAGACAGGTAACCAGTCTATCACAGGGAGACATGTAGAGACAGACAGGTAACCAGTCTATCACAGGGGGACATGTAGAGACAGACAGGTAACCAGTCTATCACAGGGAGACATGTAGAGACAGACAGGTAACCAGTCTATCACAGGGAGACATGTAGAGACAGACAGGTAACCAGTCTATCACAGGGGGACATGTAGAGACAGACAGGTAACCAGTCTATCACAGGGAGACATGTAGAGACAGACAGGTAACCAGTCTATCACAGGGAGACATGTAGAGACAGACAGGTAACCAGTCTATCACAGGGAGACATGTAAAGACAGACAGGTAACCAGTCTATCACAGGGAGACATGTAGAGACAGACAGGTGACCAGTCTATCACAGGGAGACATGTAGAGACAGACAGGTAACCAGTCTATCACAGGGAGACATGTAGAGACAGACAGGTAACCAGTCTATCACAGGGCTGACATGTAGAGACAGACAGGTAACCAGTCTATCACAGGGAGACATGTAGAGACAGACAGGTAACCAGTCTATCACAGGGAGACATGTACAGACAGACAGGTAACCAGTCTATCACAGGGAGACATGTAGAGACCGACAGGTAACCAGTCTATCACAGGGGGACATGTACAGACAGACAGGTAACCAGTCTATCACAGGGCTGACATGTAGAGACAGACAGGTAACCAGTCTATCACAGGGCTGACATGTAGAGACAGACAGGTGACCAGTCTATCACAGGGCTGACATGTAGAGACAGACAGGTAACCAGTCTATCACAGGGGCACATGTAGAGACAGACAGGTAACCAGTCTATCACAGGGAGACATGTAGAGACAGACAGGTAACCAGTCTATCACAGGGAGACATGTAAAGACAGACAGGTAACCAGTCTATCACAGGGAGACATGTAGAGACAGACAGGTGACCAGTCTATCACAGGGAGACATGTAGAGACAGACAGGTAACCAGTCTATCACAGGGAGACATGTAGAGACAGACAGGTAACCAGTCTATCACAGGGAGACATGTACAGACAGACAGGTAACCAGTCTATCACAGGACTGACATGTAGAGACAGACAGGTAACCAGTCTATCACAGGGCTGACATGTAGAGACAGACAGGTAACCAGTCTATCATAGGGCTGACATGTAGAGACAGACAGGTAACCAGTCTATCACATGGAGACATGTGGAGACAGACAGGTAACCAGTCTATCATAGGGCTGACATGTAGAGACAGACAGGTAACCAGTCTATCACATGGAGACATGTGGAGACAGACAGGTAACCAGTCTATCACAGGGAGACATGTAGAGACAGACAGGTAACCAGTCTATCACAGGGAGACATGTAGAGACCGACAGGTAACCAGTCTATCACAGGGGGACATGTAGAGACAGACAGGTAACCAGTCTATCACAGGGCTGACATGTATAGACAGACAGGTAACCAGTCTATCACAGGGAGACATGTAGAGACAGACAGGTAACCAGTGTATCACAGGGAGACATGTAGAGACAGACAGGTAACCAGTCTATCACAGGGAGACATGGAGAGACAGACAGGTAACCAGTCTATCACAGGGAGACATGTAGAGACAGACAGGTGACCAGTCTATCACAGGGGGACATGTACAGACAGACAGGTAACCAGTCTATCACAGGGCTGACATGTAGAGACAGACAGGTAACCAGTTTATCACAGGGCTGACATGTAGAGACAGACAGGTGACCAGTCTATCACAGGGCTGACATGTAGAGACAGAAAGGTAACCAGTCTATCACAGGGGGACATGTAGAGACAGACAGGTAACCAGTCTATCACAGGGAGACATGTAGAGACAGACAGGTAACCAGTCTATCACAGGGAGACATGTAGAGACAGACAGGTAACCAGTCTATCACAGGGAGACATGTAAAGACAGACAGGTAACCAGTCTATCACAGGGAGACATGTAGAGACAGACAGGTGACCAGTCTATCACAGGGAGACATGTAGAGACAGACAGGTAACCAGTCTATCACAGGGAGACATGTAGAGACAGACAGGTAACCAGTCTATCACAGGGAGACATGTACAGACAGACAGGTAACCAGTCTATCACAGGGCTGACATGTAGAGACAGACAGGTAACCAGTCTATCACAGGGCTGACATGTAGAGACAGACAGGTAACCAGTCTATCATAGGGCTGACATGTAGAGACAGACAGGTAACCAGTCTATCACATGGAGACATGTGGAGACAGACAGGTAACCAGTCTATCATAGGGCTGACATGTAGAGACAGACAGGTAACCAGTCTATCACATGGAGACATGTGGAGACAGACAGGTAACCAGTCTATCACAGGGAGACATGTAGAGACAGACAGGTAACCAGTCTATCACAGGGAGACATGTAGAGACCGACAGGTAACCAGTCTATCACAGGGGGACATGTAGAGACAGACAGGTAACCAGTCTATCACAGGGCTGACATGTAGAGACAGACAGGTAACCAGTCTATCACAGGGAGACATGTAGAGACAGACAGGTAACCAGTCTATCACAGGGAGACATGTAGAGACAGACAGGTAACCAGTCTATCACAGGGAGACATGGAGAGACAGACAGGTAACCAGTCTATCACAGGGAGACATGTAAAGACAGACAGGTAACCAGTCTATCACAGGGAGACATGTAGAGACAGACAGGTGACCAGTCTATCACATGGAGACATGTGGAGACAGACACGTAACCAGTCTATCACAGGGAGACATGTAGAGACAGACAGGTAACCAGTCTATCACAGGGAGACATGTAGAGACCGACAGGTAACCAGTCTATCACAGGGGGACATGTAGAGACAGACAGGTAACCAGTCTATCACATGGAGACATGTGGAGACAGACAGGTAACCAGTCTATCACAGGGAGACATGTAGAGACCGACAGGTAACCAGTCTATCACAGGGGGACATGTAGAGACAGACAGGTAACCAGTCTATCACAGGGAGACATGTAGAGACAGACAGGTAACCAGTCTATCACAGGGAGACATGTAGAGACAGACAGGTAACCAGTCTATCACGGGGCCGACATGTAGAGACAGACAGGTAACCAGTCTATCACAGGGAGACATGTAGAGACAGACAGGTAACCAGTCTATCACAGGGGGACATGTAGAGACAGACAGGTAACCAGTCTATCACAGGGAGACATGTAGAGACAGACAGGTAACCAGTCTATCACATGGAGACATGTAGAGACAGACAGGTAACCAGTCTATCACAGGGAGACATGTAGAGACAGACAGGTAACCAGTCTATCACAGGGAGACATGTAGAGACAGACAGGTAACCAGTCTATCACAGGGAGACATGGAGAGACAGACAGGTAACCAGTCTATCACAGGGAGACATGTAAAGACAGACAGGTAACCAGTCTATCACAGGGAGACATGTAGAGACAGACAGGTGACCAGTCTATCACAGGGAGACATGTAGAGACAGACAGGTAACCAGTCTATCATAGGGCTGACATGTAGAGACAGACAGGTAACCAGTCTATCACATGGAGACATGTGGAGACAGACACGTAACCAGTCTATCACAGGGGGACATGTAGAGACCGACAGGTAACCAGTCTATCACAGGGGGACATGTAGAGACAGACAGGTAACCAGTCTATCACATGGAGACATGTGGAGACAGACAGGTAACCAGTCTATCACAGGGAGACATGTAGAGACCGACAGGTAACCAGTCTATCACAGGGGGACATGTAGAGACAGACAGGTAACCAGTCTATCACAGGGAGACATGTAGAGACAGACAGGTAACCAGTCTATCACAGGGAGACATGTAGAGACAGACAGGTAACCAGTCTATCACGGGGCCGACATGTAGAGACAGACAGGTAACCAGTCTATCACAGGGAGACATGTAGAGACAGACAGGTAACCAGTCTATCACAGGGGGACATGTAGAGACAGACAGGTAACCAGTCTATCACAGGGAGACATGTAGAGACAGACAGGTAACCAGTCTATTACATGGAGACATGTAGAGACAGACAGGTAACCAGTCTATCACAGGGGGACATGTAGAGACAGACAGGTAACCAGTCTATCACAGGGAGACATGTAGAGACAGACAGGTAACCAGTCTATCACAGGGAAACATGGAGAGACAGACAGGTAACCAGTCTATCACAGGGAGACATGTAAAGACAGACAGGTAACCAGTCTATCACAGGGAGACATGTAGAGACAGCCAGGTGACCAGTCTATCACAGGGAGACATGTAGAGACAGACAGGTAACCAGTCTATCACAGGGGGACATGTAGAGACAGACAGGTAACCAGTCTATCACAGGGAGACATGTAGAGACAGATAGGTAACCAGTCTATCACAGGGAGACATGTAGAGACAGACAGGTAACCAGTCTATCACGGGGCCGACATGTAGAGACAGACAGGTATCCAGTCTATCACAGGGAGACATGTAGAGACAGACAGGTAACCAGTCTATCACAGGGGGACATGTAGAGACAGACAGGTAACCAATCTATCACATGGAGACATGTGGAGACAGACAGGTAACCAGTCTATCACAGGGAGACATGTAGAGACAGACAGGTAACCAGTCTATCACAGGGAGACATGTAGAGACAGACAGGTAACCAGTCTATCACAGGGAGACATGTAGAGACAGACAGGTAACCAGTCTATCACGGGGCCGACATTTAGAGACAGACAGGTAACCAGTCTATCACAGGGAGACATGTAGAGACAGACAGGTAACCAGTCTATCACAGGGCTGACATGTAGAGACAGACAGGTGACCAGTCTATCACAGGGCTGACATGTAGAGAGAGACAGGTGACCAGTCTATCACAGGGCTGACATGTAGAGACAGACAGGTAACCAGTCTATCACAGGCTGACATGTAGAGACAGACAGGTGACCAGTCTATCACAGGGCTGACATGTAGAGACAGACAGGTAACCAGTCTATCACAGGGAGACATGTAGAGACAGACAGGTAACCAGTCTATCACAGGGAGACATGTAGAGACAGACAGGTAACCAGTCTATCACAGGGAGACATGTAGAGACAGACAGGTAACCAGTCTATCACAGGGCTGACATGTAGAGACAGACAGGCAACCAGTCTATCACAGGGGGACATGTAGAGACAGACAGGTAACCAATCTATCACATGGAGACATGTGGAGACAGACAGGTAACCAGTCTATCACAGGGAGACATGTAGAGACAGACAGGTAACCAGTCTATCACAGGGAGACATGTAGAGACAGACAGGTAACCAGTCTATCACAGGGAGACATGTAGAGACAGACAGGTAACCAGTCTATCACAGGGAGACATGGAGAGACAGACAGGTAACCAGTCTATCACAGGGAGACATGTAGAGACAGACAGGTGACCAGTCTATCACAGGGGGACATGTACAGACAGACAGGTAACCAGTCTATCACAGGGCTGACATGTAGAGACAGACAGGTAACCAGTCTATCACAGGGCTGACATGTAGAGACAGACAGGTGACCAGTCTATCACAGGGCTGACATGTAGAGACAGAAAGGTAACCAGTCTATCACAGGGGGACATGTAGAGACAGACAGGTAACCAGTCTATCACAGGGAGACATGTAGAGACAGACAGGTAACCAGTCTATCACAGGGAGACATGTAGAGACAGACAGGTAACCAGTCTATCACAGGGAGACATGTAAAGACAGACAGGTAACCAGTCTATCACAGGGAGACATGTAGAGACAGACAGGTGACCAGTCTATCACAGGGAGACATGTAGAGACAGACAGGTAACCAGTCTATCACAGGGAGACATGTAGAGACAGACAGGTAACCAGTCTATCACAGGGAGACATGTACAGACAGACAGGTAACCAGTCTATCACAGGGCTGACATGTAGAGACAGACAGGTAACCAGTCTATCACAGGGCTGACATGTAGAGACAGACAGGTAACCAGTCTATCATAGGGCTGACATGTAGAGACAGACAGGTAACCAGTCTATCACATGGAGACATGTGGAGACAGACAGGTAACCAGTCTATCATAGGGCTGACATGTAGAGACAGACAGGTAACCAGTCTATCATAGGGCTGACATGTAGAGACAGACAGGTAACCAGTCTATCACATGGAGACATGTGGAGACAGACAGGTAACCAGTCTATCACAGGGAGACATGTAGAGACAGACAGGTAACCAGTCTATCACAGGGAGACATGGAGAGACAGACAGGTAACCAGTCTATCACAGGAAGACATGTAAAGACAGACAGGTAACCAGTCTATCACAGGGAGACATGTAGAGACAGACAGGTGACCAGTCTATCACAGGGAGACATGTAGAGACAGACAGGTAACCAGTCTATCATAGGGCTGACATGTAGAGACAGACAGGTAACCAGTCTATCACATGGAGACATGTGGAGACAGACAGGTAACCAGTCTATCACAGGGAGACATGTAGAGACAGACAGGTAACCAGTCTATCACAGGGAGACATGTAGAGACCGACAGGTAACCAGTCTATCACAGGGGGACATGTAGAGACAGACAGGTAACCAGTCTATCACAGGGCTGACATGTAGAGACAGACAGGTAACCAGTCTATCACAGGGAGACATGTAGAGACAGACAGGTAACCAGTCTATCACAGGGAGACATGTAGAGACAGACAGGTAACCAGTCTATCACAGGGAGACATGGAGAGACAGACAGGTAACCAGTCTATCACAGGAAGACATGTAAAGACAGACAGGTAACCAGTCTATCACAGGGAGACATGTAGAGACAGACAGGTGACCAGTCTATCACAGGGAGACATGTAGAGACAGACAGGTAACCAGTCTATCATAGGGCTGACATGTAGAGACAGACAGGTAACCAGTCTATCACATGGAGACATGTGGAGACAGACACGTAACCAGTCTATCACAGGGAGACATGTAGAGACAGACAGGTAACCAGTCTATCACAGGGAGACATGTAGAGACCGACAGGTAACCAGTCTATCACAGGGGGACATGTAGAGACAGACAGGTAACCAGTCTATCACATGGAGACATGTGGAGACAGACAGGTAACCAGTCTATCACAGGGAGACATGTAGAGACCGACAGGTAACCAGTCTATCACAGGGGGACATGTAGAGACAGACAGGTAACCAGTCTATCACAGGGAGACATGTAGAGACAGACAGGTAACCAGTCTATCACAGGGAGACATGTAGAGACAGACAGGTAACCAGTCTATCACGGGGCCGACATGTAGAGACAGACAGGTAACCAGTCTATCACAGGGAGACATGTAGAGACAGACAGGTAACCAGTCTATCACAGGGGGACATGTAGAGACAGACAGGTAACCAGTCTATCACAGGGAGACATGTAGAGACAGACAGGTAACCAGTCTATCACATGGAGACATGTAGAGACAGACAGGTAACCAGTCTATCACAGGGAGACATGTAGAGACAGACAGGTAACCAGTCTATCACAGGGAGACATGTAGAGACAGACAGGTAACCAGTCTATCACAGGGAGACATGGAGAGACAGACATTTAACCAGTCGATCACAGGGAGACATGTAGAGACCGACAGGTAACCAGTCTATCACAGGGGGACATGTAGAGACAGACAGGTAACCAGTCTATCACAGGGCTGACATGTAGAGACAGACAGGTAACCAGTCTATCACAGGGAGACATGTAGAGACAGACAGGTAACCAGTCTATCACAGGGAGACATGTAGAGACAGACAGGTAACCAGTCTATCACAGGGAGACATGGAGAGACAGACAGGTAACCAGTCTATCACAGGGAGACATGTAAAGACAGACAGGTAACCAGTCTATCACAGGGAGACATGTAGAGACAGACAGGTGACCAGTCTATCACAGGGAGACATGTAGAGACAGACAGGTAACCAGTCTATCATAGGGCTGACATGTAGAGACAGACAGGTAACCAGTCTATCACATGGAGACATGTGGAGACAGACACGTAACCAGTCTATCACAGGGAGACATGTAGAGACAGACAGGTAACCAGTCTATCACAGGGAGACATGTAGAGACCGACAGGTAACCAGTCTATCACAGGGGGACATGTAGAGACAGACAGGTAACCAGTCTATCACATGGAGACATGTGGAGACAGACAGGTAACCAGTCTATCACAGGGAGACATGTAGAGACCGACAGGTAACCAGTCTATCACAGGGGGACATGTAGAGACAGACAGGTAACCAGTCTATCACAGGGAGACATGTAGAGACAGACAGGTAACCAGTCTATCACAGGGAGACATGTAGAGACAGACAGGTAACCAGTCTATCACGGGGCCGACATGTAGAGACAGACAGGTAACCAGTCTATCACAGGGAGACATGTAGAGACAGACAGGTAACCAGTCTATCACAGGGGGACATGTAGAGACAGACAGGTAACCAGTCTATCACAGGGAGACATGTAGAGACAGACAGGTAACCAGTCTATCACAGGGAGACATGTAGAGACAGACAGGTAACCAGTCTATCACAGGGAGACATGTAAAGACAGACAGGTAACCAGTCTATCACAGGGAGACATGTAGAGACAGACAGGTGACCAGTCTATCACAGGGAGACATGTAGAGACAGACAGGTAACCAGTCTATCACAGGGAGACATGTAGAGACAGACAGGTAACCAGTCTATCACAGGGAGACATGTACAGACAGACAGGTAACCAGTCTATCACAGGGCTGACATGTAGAGACAGACAGGTAACCAGTCTATCACAGGGCTGACATGTAGAGACAGACAGGTAACCAGTCTATCATAGGGCTGACATGTAGAGACAGACAGGTAACCAGTCTATCACATGGAGACATGTGGAGACAGACAGGTAACCAGTCTATCATAGGGCTGACATGTAGAGACAGACAGGTAACCAGTCTATCACATGGAGACATGTGGAGACAGACAGGTAACCAGTCTATCACAGGGAGACATGTAGAGACAGACAGGTAACCAGTCTATCACAGGGAGACATGTAGAGACCGACAGGTAACCAGTCTATCACAGGGGGACATGTAGAGACAGACAGGTAACCAGTCTATCACAGGGCTGACATGTAGAGACAGACAGGTAACCAGTCTATCACAGGGAGACATGTAGAGACAGACAGGTAACCAGTCTATCACAGGGAGACATGTAGAGACAGACAGGTAACCAGTCTATCACAGGGAGACATGGAGAGACAGACAGGTAACCAGTCTATCACAGGAAGACATGTAAAGACAGACAGGTAACCAGTCTATCACAGGGAGACATGTAGAGACAGACAGGTGACCAGTCTATCACAGGGAGACATGTAGAGACAGACAGGTAACCAGTCTATCATAGGGCTGACATGTAGAGACAGACAGGTAACCAGTCTATCACATGGAGACATGTGGAGACAGACACGTAACCAGTCTATCACAGGGAGACATGTAGAGACAGACAGGTAACCAGTCTATCACAGGGAGACATGTAGAGACCGAAAGGTAACCAGTCTATCACAGGGGGACATGTAGAGACAGACAGGTAACCAGTCTATCACATGGAGACATGTGGAGACAGACAGGTAACCAGTCTATCACAGGGAGACATGTAGAGACCGACAGGTAACCAGTCTATGACAGGGGGACATGTAGAGACAGACAGGTAACCAGTCTATCACAGGGAGACATGTAGAGACAGACAGGTAACCAGTCTATCACAGGGAGACATGTAGAGACAGACAGGTAACCAGTCTATCACGGGGCCGACATGTAGAGACAGACAGGTAACCAGTCTATCACAGGGAGACATGTAGAGACAGACAGGTAACCAGTCTATCACAGGGGGACATGTAGAGACAGACAGGTAACCAGTCTATCACAGGGAGACATGTAGAGACAGACAGGTAACCAGTCTATCACATGGAGACATGTAGAGACAGACAGGTAACCAGTCTATCACAGGGAGACATGTAGAGACAGACAGGTAACCAGTCTATCACAGGGAGACATGTAGAGACAGACAGGTAACCAGTCTATCACAGGGAGACATGGAGAGACAGACATTTAACCAGTCGATCACAGGGAGACATGTAAAGACAGACAGGTAACCAGTCTATCACAGGGAGACATGTAGAGACAGACAGGTGACCAGTCTATCACAGGGAGACATGTAGAGACAGACAGGTAACCAGTCTATCATAGGGCTGACATGTAGAGACAGACAGGTAACCAGTCTATCACATGGAGACATGTGGAGACAGACACGTAACCAGTCTATCACAGGGGGACATGTAGAGACCGACAGGTAACCAGTCTATCACAGGGGGACATGTAGAGACAGACAGGTAACCAGTCTATCACATGGAGACATGTGGAGACAGACAGGTAACCAGTCTATCACAGGGAGACATGTAGAGACCGACAGGTAACCAGTCTATCACAGGGGGACATGTAGAGACAGACAGGTAACCAGTCTATCACAGGGAGACATGTAGAGACAGACAGGTAACCAGTCTATCACAGGGAGACATGTAGAGACAGACAGGTAACCAGTCTATCACGGGGCCGACATGTAGAGACAGACAGGTAACCAGTCTATCACAGGGAGACATGTAGAGACAGACAGGTAACCAGTCTATCACAGGGGGACATGTAGAGACAGACAGGTAACCAGTCTATCACAGGGAGACATGTAGAGACAGACAGGTAACCAGTCTATTACATGGAGACATGTAGAGACAGACAGGTAACCAGTCTATCACAGGGGGACATGTAGAGACAGACAGGTAACCAGTCTATCACAGGGAGACATGTAGAGACAGACAGGTAACCAGTCTATCACAGGGAGACATGGAGAGACAGACAGGTAACCAGTCTATCACAGGGAGACATGTAAAGACAGACAGGTAACCAGTCTATCACAGGGAGACATGTAGAGACAGACAGGTGACCAGTCTATAACAGGGAGACATGTAGAGACAGACAGGTAACCAGTCTATCACAGGGGGACATGTAGAGACAGACAGGTAACCAGTCTATCACAGGGAGACATGTAGAGACAGATAGGTAACCAGTCTATCACAGGGAGACATGTAGAGACAGACAGGTAACCAGTCTATCACGGGGCCGACATGTAGAGACAGACAGGTAACCAGTCTATCACAGGGAGACATGTAGAGACAGACAGGTAACCAGTCTATCACAGGGGGACATGTAGAGACAGACAGTTAACCAATCTATCACATGGAGACATGTGGAGACAGACAGGTAACCAGTCTATCACAGGGAGACATGTAGAGACAGACAGGTAACCAGTCTATCACAGGGAGACATGTAGAGACAGACAGGTAACCAGTCTATCACAGGGAGACATGTAGAGACAGACAGGTAACCAGTCTATCACGGGGCCGACATTTAGAGACAGACAGGTAACCAGTCTATCACAGGGAGACATGTAGAGACAGACAGGTAACCAGTCTATCACAGGGCTGACATGTAGAGACAGACAGGTGACCAGTCTATCACAGGGCTGACATGTAGAGAGAGACAGGTGACCAGTCTATCACAGGGCTGACATGTAGAGACAGACAGGTAACCAGTCTATCACAGGCTGACATGTAGAGACAGACAGGTGACCAGTCTATCACAGGGCTGACATGTAGAGACAGACAGGTAACCAGTCTATCACAGGGAGACATGTAGAGACAGACAGGTAACCAGTCTATCACAGGGCTGACATGTAGAGACAGACAGGTAACCAGTCTATCACAGGGAGACATGTAGAGACAGACAGGTAACCAGTCTATCACAGGGAGACATGTACAGACAGACAGGTAACCAGTCTATCACAGGGCTGACATGTAGAGACAGACAGGTAACCAGTCTATCATAGGGCTGACATGTAGAGACAGACAGGTAACCAGTCTATCACATGGAGACATGTGGAGACAGACACGTAACCAGTCTATCACAGGGAGACATGTAGAGACAGACAGGTAACCAGTCTATCACAGGGAGACATGTAGAGACCGACAGGTAACCAGTCTATCACAGGGAGACATGTAGAGACAGACAGGTAACCAGTCTATCACAGGCTGACATGTAGAGACAGACAGGTGACCAGTCTATCACAGGGCTGACATGTAGAGACAGACAGGTAACCAGTCTATCACAGGGAGACATGTAGAGACAGACAGGTAACCAGTCTATCACAGGGAGACATGTAGAGACAGACAGGTAACCAGTCTATCACAGGGAGACATGTAGAGACAGACAGGTAACCAGTCTATCACAGGGCTGACATGTAGACACAGACAGGCAACCAGTCTATCACAGGGGGACATGTAGAGACAGACAGGTAACCAATCTATCACATGGAGACATGTGGAGACAGACAGGTAACCAGTCTATCACAGGGAGACATGTAGAGACAGACAGGTAACCAGTCTATCACAGGGAGACATGTAGAGACAGACAGGTAACCAGTCTATCACAGGGAGACATGGAGAGACAGACAGGTAACCAGTCTATCACAGGGAGACATGTAGAGACAGACAGGTGACCAGTCTATCACAGGGGGACATGTACAGACAGACAGGTAACCAGTCTATCACAGGGCTGACATGTAGAGACAGACAGGTAACCAGTCTATCACAGGGCTGACATGTAGAGACAGACAGGTGACCAGTCTATCACAGGGCTGACATGTAGAGACAGAAAGGTAACCAGTCTATCACAGGGGGACATGTAGAGACAGACAGGTAACCAGTCTATCACAGGGAGACATGTAGAGACAGACAGGTAACCAGTCTATCACAGGGAGACATGTAGAGACAGACAGGTAACCAGTCTATCACAGGGAGACATGTAAAGACAGACAGGTAACCAGTCTATCACAGGGAGACATGTAGAGACAGACAGGTGACCAGTCTATCACAGGGAGACATGTAGAGACAGACAGGTAACCAGTCTATCACAGGGAGACATGTAGAGACAGACAGGTAACCAGTCTATCACAGGGAGACATGTACAGACAGACAGGTAACCAGTCTATCACAGGGCTGACATGTAGAGACAGACAGGTAACCAGTCTATCACAGGGCTGACATGTAGAGACAGACAGGTAACCAGTCTATCATAGGGCTGACATGTAGAGACAGACAGGTAACCAGTCTATCACATGGAGACATGTGGAGACAGACAGGTAACCAGTCTATCATAGGGCTGACATGTAGAGACAGACAGGTAACCAGTCTATCACATGGAGACATGTGGAGACAGACAGGTAACCAGTCTATCACAGGGAGACATGTAGAGACAGACAGGTAACCAGTCTATCACAGGGAGACATGTAGAGACCGACAGGTAACCAGTCTATCACAGGGGGACATGTAGAGACAGACAGGTAACCAGTCTATCACAGGGCTGACATGTAGAGACAGACAGGTAACCAGTCTATCACAGGGAGACATGTAGAGACAGACAGGTAACCAGTCTATCACAGGGAGACATGTAGAGACAGACAGGTAACCAGTCTATCACAGGGAGACATGGAGAGACAGACAGGTAACCAGTCTATCACAGGGAGACATGTAAAGACAGACAGGTAACCAGTCTATCACAGGGAGACATGTAGAGACAGACAGGTGACCAGTCTATCACAGGGAGACATGTAGAGACAGACAGGTAACCAGTCTATCATAGGGCTGACATGTAGAGACAGACAGGTAACCAGTCTATCACATGGAGACATGTGGAGACAGACACGTAACCAGTCTATCACAGGGAGACATGTAGAGACAGACAGGTAACCAGTCTATCACAGGGAGACATGTAGAGACCGACAGGTAACCAGTCTATCACAGGGGGACATGTAGAGACAGACAGGTAACCAGTCTATCACATGGAGACATGTGGAGACAGACAGGTAACCAGTCTATCACAGGGAGACATGTAGAGACCGACAGGTAACCAGTCTATCACAGGGGGACATGTAGAGACAGACAGGTAACCAGTCTATCACAGGGAGACATGTAGAGACAGACAGGTAACCAGTCTATCACAGGGAGACATGTAGAGACAGACAGGTAACCAGTCTATCACGGGGCCGACATGTAGAGACAGACAGGTAACCAGTGTATCACAGGGAGACATGTAGAGACAGACAGGTAACCAGTCTATCACAGGGGGACATGTAGAGACAGACAGGTAACCAGTCTATCACAGGGAGACATGTAGAGACAGACAGGTAACCAGTCTATCACATGGAGACATGTAGAGACAGACAGGTAACCAGTCTATCACAGGGAGACATGTAGAGACAGACAGGTAACCAGTCTATCACAGGGAGACATGTAGAGACAGACAGGTAACCAGTCTATCACAGGGAGACATGGAGAGACAGACATTTAACCAGTCGATCACAGGGAGACATGTAAAGACAGACAGGTAACCAGTCTATCACAGGGAGACATGTAGAGACAGACAGGTGACCAGTCTATCACAGGGAGACATGTAGAGACAGACAGGTAACCAGTCTATCATAGGGCTGACATGTAGAGACAGACAGGTAACCAGTCTATCACATGGAGACATGTGGAGACAGACACGTAACCAGTCTATCACAGGGGGACATGTAGAGACCGACAGGTAACCAGTCTATCACAGGGGGACATGTAGAGACAGACAGGTAACCAGTCTATCACATGGAGACATGTGGAGACAGACAGGTAACCAGTCTATCACAGGGAGACATGTAGAGACCGACAGGTAACCAGTCTATCACAGGGGGACATGTAGAGACAGACAGGTAACCAGTCTATCACAGGGAGACATGTAGAGACAGACAGGTAACCAGTCTATCACAGGGAGACATGTAGAGACAGACAGGTAACCAGTCTATCACGGGGCCGACATGTAGAGACAGACAGGTAACCAGTCTATCACAGGGAGACATGTAGAGACAGACAGGTAACCAGTCTATCACAGGGGGACATGTAGAGAAAGACAGGTAACCAGTCTATCACAGGGAGACATGTAGAGACAGACAGGTAACCAGTCTATCACAGGGAGGCATGGAGAGACAGACAGGTAACCAGTCTATCACAGGGAGACATGTAAAGACAGACAGGTAACCAGTCTATCACAGGGAGACATGTAGAGACAGACAGGTGACCAGTCTATAACAGGGAGACATGTAGAGACAGACAGGTAACCAGTCTATCACAGGGGGACATGTAGAGACAGACAGGTAACCAGTCTATCACAGGGAGACATGTAGAGACAGATAGGTAACCAGTCTATCACAGGGAGACATGTAGAGACAGACAGGTAACCAGTCTATCACGGGGCCGACATGTAGAGACAGACAGGTAACCAGTCTATCACAGGGAGACATGTAGAGACAGACAGGTAACCAGTCTATCACAGGGGGACATGTAGAGACAGACAGGTAACCAATCTATCACATGGAGACATGTGGAGACAGACAGGTAACCAGTCTATCACAGGGAGACATGTAGAGACAGACAGGTAACCAGTCTATCACAGGGAGACATGTAGAGACAGACAGGTAACCAGTCTATCACAGGGAGACATGTAGAGACAGACAGGTAACCAGTCTATCACGGGGCCGACATTTAGAGACAGACAGGTAACCAGTCTATCACAGGGAGACATGTAGAGACAGACAGGTAACCAGTCTATCACAGGGCTGACATGTAGAGACAGACAGGTGACCAGTCTATCACAGGGCTGACATGTAGAGAGAGACAGGTGACCAGTCTATCACAGGGCTGACATGTAGAGACAGACAGGTAACCAGTCTATCACAGGCTGACATGTAGAGACAGACAGGTGACCAGTCTATCACAGGGCTGACATGTAGAGACAGACAGGTAACCAGTCTATCACAGGGAGACATGTAGAGACAGACAGGTAACCAGTCTATCACAGGGCTGACATGTAGAGACAGACAGGTAACCAGTCTATCACAGGGAGACATGTAGAGACAGACAGGTAACCAGTCTATCACAGGGAGACATGTACAGACAGACAGGTAACCAGTCTATCACAGGGCTGACATGTAGAGACAGACAGGTAACCAGTCTATCATAGGGCTGACATGTAGAGACAGACAGGTAACCAGTCTATCACATGGAGACATGTGGAGACAGACACGTAACCAGTCTATCACAGGGAGACATGTAGAGACAGACAGGTAACCAGTCTATCACAGGGAGACATGTAGAGACCGACAGGTAACCAGTCTATCACAGGGAGACATGTAGAGACAGACAGGTAACCAGTCTATCACAGGGAGACATGTAGAGACCGACAGGTAACCAGTCTTTCACAGGGGGACATGTAGAGACAGACAGGTAACCAGTCTATCACAGGGAGACATGTAGAGACAGACAGGTAACCAGTCTATCACAGGGAGACATGTAGAGACAGACAGGTAACCAGTCTATCACGGGGCCGACATTTAGAGACAGACAGGTAACCAGTCTATCACAGGGAGACATGTAGAGACAGACAGGTAACCAGTCTATCACAGGGCTGACATGTAGAGACAGACAGGTGACCAGTCTATCACAGGGCTGACATGTAGAGAGAGACAGGTGACCAGTCTATCACAGGGCTGACATGTAGAGACAGACAGGTAACCAGTCTATCACAGGGAGACATGTAGAGACAGACAGGTAACCAGTCTATCACAGGGAGACATGTAGAGACAGACAGGTAACCAGTCTATCACAGGGCTGACATGTAGAGACAGACAGGCAACCAGTCTATCACAGGGCTGACATGTAGAGACAGACAGGTAACCAGTCTATCACAGGGCCGACATGTAGAGACAGACAGGTAACCAGTCTATCACAGGGAGACATGTAGAGACAGACAGGTAACCAGTCTATCACAGGGGGACATGTAGAGACAGACAGGTAACCAGTCTATCATGGGGCCGACATGTAGAGACAGACAGGTAACCAGTCTATCACAGGGAGACATGTAGAGACAGACAGGTAACCAGTCTATCACAGGGGGACATGTAGAGACAGACAGGTAACCAGTCTATCACAGGGAGACATGTAGAGACAGACAGGTAACCAGTCTATCACAGGGAGACATGTAGAGACAGACAGGTAACCAGTCTATCACAGGGGGACATGTAGAGACAGACAGGTAACCAGTCTATCACAGGGAGACATGTAGAGACAGACAGGTAACCAGTCTATCACAGGGAGACATGTAGAGACAGACAGGTAACCAGTCTATCACAGGGAGACATGTAAAGACAGACAGGTAACCAGTCTATCACAGGGAGACATGTAGAGACAGACAGGTGACCAGTCTATCACAGGGAGACATGTAGAGACAGACAGGTAACCAGTCTATCACAGGGAGACATGTAGAGACAGACAGGTAACCAGTCTATCACAGGGCTGACATGTAGAGACAGACAGGTAACCAGTCTATCACAGGGAGACATGTAGAGACAGACAGGTAACCAGTCTATCACAGGGAGACATGTACAGACAGACAGGTAACCAGTCTATCACAGGGCTGACATGTAGAGACAGACAGGTAACCAGTCTATCACAGGGCTGACATGTAGAGACAGACAGGTAACCAGTCTATCATAGGGCTGACATGTAGAGACAGACAGGTAACCAGTCTATCACATGGAGACATGTGGAGACAGACAGGTAACCAGTCTATCACAGGGAGACATGTAGAGACAGACAGGTAACCAGTCTATCACAGGGAGACATGTAGAGACCGACAGGTAACCAGTCTATCACAGGGGGACATGTAGAGACAGACAGGTAACCAGTCTATCACAGGGCTGACATGTAGAGACAGACAGGTAACCAGTCTATCACAGGGAGACATGTAGAGACAGACAGGTAACCAGTCTATCACAGGGAGACATGTAAAGACAGACAGGTAACCAGTCTATCACAGGGAGACATGTAGAGACAGACAGGTGACCAGTCTATCACAGGGAGACATGTAGAGACAGACAGGTAACCAGTCTATCACAGGGAGACATGTAGAGACAGACAGGTAACCAGTCTATCACAGGGCTGACATGTAGAGACAGACAGGTAACCAGTCTATCACAGGGAGACATGTAGAGACAGACAGGTAACCAGTCTATCACAGGGAGACATGTACAGACAGACAGGTAACCAGTCTATCACAGGGCTGACATGTAGAGACAGACAGGTAACCAGTCTATCATAGGGCTGACATGTAGAGACAGACAGGTAACCAGTCTATCACATGGAGACATGTGGAGACAGACACGTAACCAGTCTATCACAGGGAGACATGTAGAGACAGACAGGTAACCAGTCTATCACAGGGAGACATGTAGAGACCGACAGGTAACCAGTCTATCACAGGGGGACATGTAGAGACAGACAGGTAACCAGTCTATCACAGGGCTGACATGTAGAGACAGACAGGTAACCAATCTATCACATGGAGACATGTGGAGACAGACAGGTAACCAGTCTATCACAGGGCTGACATGTAGAGACAGACAGGTAACCAGTCTATCACAGGGAGACATGTAGAGACAGACAGGTAACCAGTCTATCACAGGGAGACATGTAGAGACAGACAGGTAACCAGTCTATCACAGGGAGACATGGAGAGACAGACAGGTAACCAGTCTATCACAGGGAGACATGTAAAGACAGACAGGTAACCAGTCTATCACAGGGAGACATGTAGAGACAGACAGGTGACCAGTCTATCACAGGGAGACATGTAGAGACAGACAGGTAACCAGTCTATCATAGGGCTGACATGTAGAGACAGACAGGTAACCAGTCTATCACATGGAGACATGTGGAGACAGACACGTAACCAGTCTATCACAGGGAGACATGTAGAGACAGACAGGTAACCAGTCTATCACAGGGAGACATGTAGAGACCGACAGGTAACCAGTCTATCACAGGGGGACATGTAGAGACAGACAGGTAACCAGTCTATCACATGGAGACATGTGGAGACAGACAGGTAACCAGTCTATCACAGGGAGACATGTAGAGACCGACAGGTAACCAGTCTATCACAGGGGGACATGTAGAGACAGACAGGTAACCAGTCTATCACAGGGAGACATGTTGAGACAGACAGGTAACCAGTCTATCACAGGGAGACATGTAGAGACAGACAGGTAACCAGTCTATCACGGGGCCGACATGTAGAGACAGACAGGTAACCAGTCTATCACAGGGAGACATGTAGAGACAGACAGGTAACCAGTCTATCACAGGGGGACATGTAGAGACAGACGGGTAACCAGTCTATCACAGGGAGACATGTAGAGACAGACAGGTAACCAGTCTATCACATGGAGACATGTAGAGACAGACAGGTAACCAGTCTATCACAGGGAGACATGTAGAGACAGACAGGTAACCAGTCTATCACAGGGAGACATGTAGAGACAGACAGGTAACCAGTCTATCACAGGGAGACATGTAGAGACAGACAGGTGACCAGTCTATCACAGGGAGACATGTAGAGACAGACAGGTAACCAGTCTATCATAGGGCTGACATGTAGAGACAGACAGGTAACCAGTCTATCACATGGAGACATGTGGAGACAGACACGTAACCAGTCTATCACAGGGGGACATGTAGAGACCGACAGGTAACCAGTCTATCACAGGGGGACATGTAGAGACAGACAGGTAACCAGTCTATCACATGGAGACATGTGGAGACAGACAGGTAACCAGTCTATCACAGGGAGACATGTAGAGACCGACAGGTAACCAGTCTATCACAGGGGGACATGTAGAGACAGACAGGTAACCAGTCTATCACAGGGAGACATGTAGAGACAGACAGGTAACCAGTCTATCACAGGGAGACATGTAGAGACAGACAGGTAACCAGTCTATCACGGGGCCGACATGTAGAGACAGACAGGTAACCAGTCTATCACAGGGAGACATGTAGAGACAGACAGGTAACCAGTCTATCACAGGGGGACATGTAGAGACAGACAGGTAACCAGTCTATCACAGGGAGACATGTAGAGACAGACAGGTAACCAGTCTATTACATGGAGACATGTAGAGACAGACAGGTAACCAGTCTATCACAGGGGGACATGTAGAGACAGACAGGTAACCAGTCTATCACAGGGAGACATGTAGAGACAGACAGGTAACCAGTCTATCACAGGGAGACATGGAGAGACAGACAGGTAACCAGTCTATCACAGGGAGACATGTAAAGACAGACAGGTAACCAGTCTATCACAGGGAGACATGTAGAGACTGACAGGTGACCAGTCTATAACAGGGAGACATGTAGATACAGACAGGTAACCAGTCTATCACAGGGGGACATGTAGAGACAGACAGGTAACCAGTCTATCACAGGGAGACATGTAGAGACAGATAGGTAACCAGTCTATCACAGGGAGACATGTAGAGACAGACAGGTAACCAGTCTATCACGGGGCCGACATGTAGAGACAGACAGGTAACCAGTCTATCACAGGGAGACATGTAGAGACAGACAGGTAACCAGTCTATCACAGGGGGACATGTAGAGACAGACAGGTAACCAATCTATCACATGGAGACATGTGGAGACAGACAGGTAACCAGTCTATCACAGGGAGACATGTAGAGACAGACAGGTAACCAGTCTATCACAGGGAGACATGTAGAGACAGACAGGTAACCAGTCTATCAAAGGGAGACATGTAGAGACAGACAGGTAACCAGTCTATCACGGGGCCGACATTTAGAGACAGACAGGTAACCAGTCTATCACAGGGAGACATGTAGAGACAGACAGGTAACCAGTCTATCACAGGGCTGACATGTAGAGACAGACAGGTGACCAGTCTATCACAGGGCTGACATGTAGAGAGAGACAGGTGACCAGTCTATCACAGGGCTGACATGTAGAGACAGACAGGTAACCAGTCTATCACAGGCTGACATGTAGAGACAGACAGGTGACCAGTCTATCACAGGGCTGACATGTAGAGACAGACAGGTAACCAGTCTATCACAGGGAGACATGTAGAGACAGACAGGTAACCAGTCTATCACAGGGCTGACATGTAGAGACAGACAGGTAACCAGTCTATCACAGGGAGACATGTAGAGACAGACAGGTAACCAGTCTATCACAGGGAGACATGTACAGACAGACAGGTAACCAGTCTATCACAGGGCTGACATGTAGAGACAGACAGGTAACCAGTCTATCATAGGGCTGACATGTAGAGACAGACAGGTAACCAGTCTATCACATGGAGACATGTGGAGACAGACACGTAACCAGTCTATCACAGGGAGACATGTAGAGACAGACAGGTAACCAGTCTATCACAGGGAGACATGTAGAGACCGACAGGTAACCAGTCTATCACAGGGAGACATGTAGAGACAGACAGGTAACCAGTCTATCACAGGGAGACATGTAGAGACCGACAGGTAACCAGTCTTTCACAGGGGGACATGTAGAGACAGACAGGTAACCAGTCTATCACAGGGAGACATGTAGAGACAGACAGGTAACCAGTCTATCACAGGGAGACATGTAGAGACAGACAGGTAACCAGTCTATCACGGGGCCGACATTTAGAGACAGACAGGTAACCAGTCTATCACAGGGAGACATGTAGAGACAGACAGGTAACCAGTCTATCACAGGGCTGACATGTAGAGACAGACAGGTGACCAGTCTATCACAGGGCTGACATGTAGAGAGAGACAGGTGACCAGTCTATCACAGGGCTGACATGTAGAGACAGACAGGTAACCAGTCTATCACAGGGAGACATGTAGAGACAGACAGGTAACCAGTCTATCACAGGGAGACATGTAGAGACAGACAGGTAACCAGTCTATCACAGGGCTGACATGTAGAGACAGACAGGCAACCAGTCTATCACAGGGCTGACATGTAGAGACAGACAGGTAACCAGTCTATCACAGGGCCGACATGTAGAGACAGACAGGTAACCAGTCTATCACAGGGAGACATGTAGAGACAGACAGGTAACCAGTCTATCACAGGGGGACATGTAGAGACAGACAGGTAACCAGTCTATCATGGGGCCGACATGTAGAGACAGACAGGTAACCAGTCTATCACAGGGGGACATGTAGAGACAGACAGTTAACCAGTCTATCACAGGGAGACATGTAGAGACAGACAGGTAACCAGTCCTATCACATGGAGACATGTAGAGACAGACAGGTAACCAGTCTATCACAGGGAGACATGTAGAGACAGACAGGTAACCAGTCTATCACAGGGAGACATGTAGAGACAGACAGGTAACCAGTCTATCACAGGGAGACATGTAGAGACAGACAGGTAACCAGTCTATCACAGGGAGACATGTAGAGACCGACAGGTAACCAGTCTTTCACAGGGGGACATGTAGAGACAGACAGGTAACAAGTCTATCACAGGGCTGACATGTAGAGACAGACAGGTAACCAGTCTATCACAGGGAGACATGTAGAGACAGACAGGTAACCAGTCTATCACAGGGAGACATGTAGAGACAGACAGGTAACCAGTCTATCACAGGGCTGACATGTAGAGACAGACAGGCAACCAGTCTATCACAGGGCTGACATGTAGAGACAGACAGGTAACCAGTCTATCACGGGGCCGACATGTAGAGACAGACAGGTAACCAGTCTATCACAGGGAGACATGTAGAGACAGACAGGTAACCAGTCTATCACAGGGCTGACATGTAGAGACAGACAGGTAACCAGTCTATCACAGGGCCGACATGTAGAGACAGACAGGTAACCAGTCTATCACAGGGCCGACATGTAGAGACAGACAGGTAACCAGTCTATCACAGGGAGACATGTAGAGACAGACAGGTAACCAGTCTATCACAGGGAGACATGTAGAGACAGACAGGTAACCAGTCTATCATGGGGCCGACATGTAGAGACAGAAAGGTAACCAGTCTATCACAGGGGGACATGTAGAGACAGACAGGTAACCAGTCTATCACAGGGGGACATGTAGAGACAGACAGGTAACCAGTCTATCACAGGGAGACATGTAGAGACAGACAGGTAACCAGTCTATCACAGGGAGACATGTAGAGACAGACAGGTAACCAGTCTATCACAGGGGGACATGTAGAGACAGACAGGTAACCAGTCTATCACAGGGAGACATGTAGAGACAGACAGGTAACCAGTCTATCACAGGGAGACATGTAAAGACAGACAGGTAACCAGTCTATCACAGGGAGACATGTAGAGACAGACAGGTGACCAGTCTATCACAGGGAGACATGTAGAGACAGACAGGTAACCAGTCTATCACAGGGAGACATGTAGAGACAGACAGGTAACCAGTCTATCACAGGGCTGACATGTAGAGACAGACAGGTAACCAGTCTATCACAGGGAGACATGTAGAGACAGACAGGTAACCAGTCTATCACAGGGAGACATGTACAGACAGACAGGTGACCAGTCTATCACAGGGAGACATGTAGAGACAGACAGGTAACCAGTCTATCACAGGGCTGACATGTAGAGACAGACAGGTAACCAATCTATCACATGGAGACATGTGGAGACAGACAGGTAACCAGTCTATCACAGGGAGACATGTAGAGACCGACAGGTAACCAGTCTATCACAGGGGGACATGTAGAGACAGACAGGTAACCAGTCTATCACAGGGAGACATGTAGAGACAGACAGGTAACCAGTCTATCACAGGGAGACATGTAGAGACAGACAGGTAACCAGTCTATCACGGGGCCGACATGTAGAGACAGACAGGTAACCAGTCTATCACAGGGAGACATGTAGAGACAGACAGGTAACCAGTCTATCACAGGGGGACATGTAGAGACAGACAGTTAACCAGTCTATCACAGGGAGACATGTAGAGACAGACAGGTAACCAGTCCTATCACATGGAGACATGTAGAGACAGACAGGTAACCAGTCTATCACAGGGAGACATGTAGAGACAGACAGGTAACCAGTCTATCACAGGGAGACATGTAGAGACAGACAGGTAACCAGTCTATCACAGGGAGACATGTAGAGACAGACAGGTAACCAGTCTATCACAGGGAGACATGTAGAGACCGACAGGTAACCAGTCTTTCACAGGGGGACATGTAGAGACAGACAGGTAACCAGTCTATCACAGGGAGACATGTAGAGACAGACAGGTAACCAGTCTATCACAGGGAGACATGTAGAGACAGACAGGTAACCAGTCTATCACGGGGCCGACATTTAGAGACAGACAGGTAACCAGTCTATCACAGGGAGACATGTAGAGACAGACAGGTAACCAGTCTATCACAGGGCTGACATGTAGAGACAGACAGGTGACCAGTCTATCACAGGGCTGACATGTAGAGAGAGACAGGTGACCAGTCTATCACAGGGCTGACATGTAGAGACAGACAGGTAACCAGTCTATCACAGGGAGACATGTAGAGACAGACAGGTAACCAGTCTATCACAGGGAGACATGTAGAGACAGACAGGTAACCAGTCTATCACAGGGAGACATGTAGAGACCGACAGGTAACCAGTCTATCACAGGGGGACATGTAGAGACAGACAGGTAACCAGTCTATCACAGGGAGACATGTAGAGACAGACAGGTAACCAGTCTATCACAGGGCTGACATGTAGAGACAGACAGGTAACCAGTCTATCACAGGGAGACATGTAGAGACAGACAGGTAACCAGTCTATCACAGGGAGACATGTACAGACAGACAGGTGACCAGTCTATCACAGGGAGACATGTAGAGACAGACAGGTAACCAGTCTATCACAGGGCTGACATGTAGAGACAGACAGGTGACCAGTCTATCACAGGGAGACATGTAGAGACAGACAGGTAACCAGTCTATCAAGGGGCCGACATTTAGAGACAGACAGGTAACCAGTCTATCACAGGGAGACATGTAGAGACAGACAGGTAACCAGTCTATCACAGGGCTGACATGTAGAGACAGACAGGTGACCAGTCTATCACAGGGCTGACATGTAGAGAGAGACAGGTGACCAGTCTATCACAGGGCTGACATGTAGAGACAGACAGGTAACCAGTCTATCACAGGGAGACATGTAGAGACAGACAGGTAACCAGTCTATCACAGGGAGACATGTAGAGACAGACAGGTAACCAGTCTATCACAGGGCTGACATGTAGAGACAGACAGGCAACCAGTCTATCACAGGGCTGACATGTAGAGACAGACAGGTAACCAGTCTATCACAGGGCCGACATGTAGAGACAGACAGGTAACCAGTCTATCACAGGGAGACATGTAGAGACAGACAGGTAACCAGTCTATCACAGGGAGACATGTAGAGACAGACAGGTAACCAGTCTATCATGGGGCCGACATGTAGAGACGGACAGGTAACCAGTCTATCACAGGGAGACATGTAGAGACAGACAGGTAACCAGTCTATCACAGGGGGACATGTAGAGACAGACAGGTAACCAGTCTATCACAGGGAGACATGTAGAGACAGACAGGTAACCAGTCTATCACAGGGAGACATGTAGAGACAGACAGGTAACCAGTCTATCACAGGGGGACATGTAGAGACAGACAGGTAACCAGTCTATCACAGGGAGACATGTAGAGACAGACAGGTAACCAGTCTATCACAGGGAGACATGTAGAGACAGACAGGTAACCAGTCTATCACAGGGAGACAT
Source organism: Eutrigla gurnardus (assembly GCF_963514095.1). NCBI lineage: Eukaryota > Metazoa > Chordata > Actinopteri > Perciformes > Triglidae > Eutrigla > Eutrigla gurnardus. Next base: position 965,911 of record NC_139925.1, read on the forward strand.
GTAAAGACAGACAGGTAACCAGTCTATCACAGGGAGACATGTAGAGACAGACAGGTGACCAGTCTATCACAGGGAGACATGTAGAGACAGACAGGTAACCAGTCTATCACAGGGAGACATGTAGAGACAGACAGGTAACCAGTCTATCACAGGGCTGACATGTAGAGACAGACAGGTAACCAGTCTATCACAGGGAGACATGTAGAGACAGACAGGTAACCAGTCTATCACAGGGAGACATGTTCAGACAGACAGGTAACCAGTCTATCACAGGGCTGACATGTAGAGACAGACAGGTAACCAGTCTATCACAGGGCTGACATGTAGAGACAGACAGGTAACCAGTCTATCATAGGGCTGACATGTAGAGACAGACAGGTAACCAGTCTATCACATGGAGACATGTGGAGACAGACAGGTAACCAGTCTATCACAGGGAGACATGTAGAGACAGACAGGTAACCAGTCTATCACAGGGAGACATGTCGAGACCGACAGGTAACCAGTCTATCACAGGGGGACATGTAGAGACAGACAGGTAACCAGTCTATCACAGGGCTGACATGTAGAGCCAGACAGGTAACCAGTCTATCACAGGGAGACATGTAGAGACAGACAGGTAACCAGTCTATCACAGGGAGACATGTAGAGACAGACAGGTAACCAGTCTATCACAGGGAGACATGTAGAGACAGACAGGTAACCAGTCTATCACAGGGAGACATGTAAAGACAGACAGGTAACCAGTCTATCACAGGGAGACATGTAGAGACAGACAGGTGACCAGTCTATCACAGGGAGACATGTAGAGACAGACAGGTAACCAGTCTATCACAGGGAGACATGTAGAGACAGACAGGTAACCAGTCTATCACAGGGCTGACATGTAGAGACAGACAGGTAATCAGTCTATCACAGGGAGACATGTAGAGACAGACAGGTAACCAGTCTATCACAGGGAGACATGTAGAGACAGACAGGTGACCAGTCTATCACAGGGAGACATGTAGAGACAGACAGGTAACCAGTCTATCACAGGGCTGACATGTAGAGACAGACAGGTAACCAATCTATCACATGGAGACATGTGGAGACAGACAGGTAACCAGTCTATCACAGGGAGACATGTAGAGACCGACAGGTAACCAGTCTATCACAGGGGGACATGTAGAGACAGACAGGTAACCAGTCTATCACAGGGAGACATGTAGAGACAGACAGGTAACCACTCTATCACAGGGAGACATGTAGAGACAGACAGGTAACCAGTCTATCACAGGGAGACATGGAGAGACAGACAGGTAACCAGTCTATCACAGGGAGACATGTAGAGACAGACAGGTAACCAGTCTATCACAGGGAGACATGTAGAGACAGACAGGTGACCAGTCTATCACAGGGAGACATGTAGAGACAGACAGGTAACCAGTCTATCACAGGGGGACATGTAGAGACAGACAGGTAACCAGTCTATCACAGGGAGACATGAAGAGACAGACAGGTAACCAGTCTATCACAGGGAGACATGTAGAGACCGACAGGTAACCAGTCTTTCACAGGGGGACATGTAGAGACAGACAGGTAACCAGTCTATCACAGGGAGACATGTAGAGACAGACAGGTAACCAGTCTATCACAGGGAGACATGTAGAGACAGACAGGTAACCAGTCTATCACGGGGCCGACATTTAGAGACAGACAGGTAACCAGTCTATCACAGGGAGACATGTAGAGACAGACAGGTAACCAGTCTATCACAGGGCTGACATGTAGAGACAGACAGGTGACCAGTCTATCACAGGGCTGACATGTAGAGAGAGACAGGTGACCAGTCTATCACAGGGCTGACATGTAGAGACAGACAGGTAACCAGTCTATCACAGGGAGACATGTAGAGACAGACAGGTAACCAGTCTATCACAGGGAGACATGTAGAGACAGACAGGTAACCAGTCTATCACAGGGGGACATGTAGAGACAGACAGGTAACCGGTCTATCACAGGGCTGACATGTAGAGACAGACAGGTGACCAGTCTATCACAGGGCTGACATGTAGAGAGAGACAGGTGACCAGTCTATCACAGGGCTGACATGTAGAGACAGACAGGTAACCAGTCTATCACAGGGAGACATGTAGAGACAGACAGGTAACCAGTCTATCACAGGGAGACATGTAGAGACAGACAGGTAACCAGTCTATCACAGGGCTGACATGTAGAGACAGACAGGCAACCAGTCTATCACAGGGCTGACATGTAGAGACAGACAGGTAACCAGTCTATCACAGGGCCGACATGTAGAGACAGACAGGTAACCAGTCTATCACAGGGAGACATGTAGAGACAGACAGGTAACCAGTCTATCACAGGGAGACATGTAGAGACAGACAGGTAACCAGTCTATCATGGGGCCGACATGTAGAGACGGACAGGTAACCAGTCTATCACAGGGAGACATGTAGAGACAGACAGGTAACCAGTCTATCACAGGGGGACATGTAGAGACAGACAGGTAACCAGTCTATCACAGGGAGACATGTAGAGACAGACAGGTAACCAGTCTATCACAGGGAGACATGTAGAGACAGACAGGTAACCAGTCTATCACAGGGGGACATGTAGAGACAGACAGGTAACCAGTCTATCACAGGGAGACATGTAGAGACAGACAGGTAACCAGTCTATCACAGGGAGACATGTAGAGACAGACAGGTAACCAGTCTATCACAGGGAGACATGTAAAGACAGACAGGTAACCAGTCTATCACAGGGAGACATGTAGAGACAGACAGGTGACCAGTCTATCACAGGGAGACATGTAGAGACAGACAGGTAACCAGTCTATCACAGGGAGACATGTAGAGACAGACAGGTAACCAGTCTATCACAGGGCTGACATGTAGAGACAGACAGGTAACCAGTCTATCACAGGGAGACATGTAGAGACAGACAGGTAACCAGTCTATCACAGGGAGACATGTTCAGACAGACAGGTAACCAGTCTATCACAGGGCTGACATGTAGAGACAGACAGGTAACCAGTCTATCACAGGGCTGACATGTAGAGACAGACAGGTAACCAGTCTATCATAGGGCTGACATGTAGAGACAGACAGGTAACCAGTCTATCACATGGAGACATGTGGAGACAGACAGGTAACCAGTCTATCACAGGGAGACATGTAGAGACAGACAGGTAACCAGTCTATCACAGGGAGACATGTCGAGACCGACAGGTAACCAGTCTATCACAGGGGGACATGTAGAGACAGACAGGTAACCAGTCTATCACAGGGCTGACATGTAGAGCCAGACAGGTAACCAGTCTATCACAGGGAGACATGTAGAGACAGACAGGTAACCAGTCTATCACAGGGAGACATGTAGAGACAGACAGGTAACCAGTCTATCACAGGGAGACATGTAGAGACAGACAGGTAACCAGTCTATCACAGGGAGACATGTAAAGACAGACAGGTAACCAGTCTATCACAGGGAGACATGTAGAGACAGACAGGTGACCAGTCTATCACAGGGAGACATGTAGAGACAGACAGGTAACCAGTCTATCACAGGGAGACATGTAGAGACAGACAGGTAACCAGTCTATCACAGGGCTGACATGTAGAGACAGACAGGTAATCAGTCTATCACAGGGAGACATGTAGAGACAGACAGGTAACCAGTCTATCACAGGGAGACATGTAGAGACAGACAGGTGACCAGTCTATCACAGGGAGACATGTAGAGACAGACAGGTAACCAGTCTATCACAGGGCTGACATGTAGAGACAGACAGGTAACCAATCTATCACATGGAGACATGTGGAGACAGACAGGTAACCAGTCTATCACAGGGAGACATGTAGAGACCGACAGGTAACCAGTCTATCACAGGGGGACATGTAGAGACAGACAGGTAACCAGTCTATCACAGGGAGACATGTAGAGACAGACAGGTAACCACTCTATCACAGGGAGACATGTAGAGACAGACAGGTAACCAGTCTATCACAGGGAGACATGGAGAGACAGACAGGTAACCAGTCTATCACAGGGAGACATGTAGAGACAGACAGGTAACCAGTCTATCACAGGGAGACATGTAGAGACAGACAGGTGACCAGTCTATCACAGGGAGACATGTAGAGACAGACAGGTAACCAGTCTATCACAGGGGGACATGTAGAGACAGACAGGTAACCAGTCTATCACAGGGAGACATGAAGAGACAGACAGGTAACCAGTCTATCACAGGGAGACATGTAGAGACCGACAGGTAACCAGTCTTTCACAGGGGGACATGTAGAGACAGACAGGTAACCAGTCTATCACAGGGAGACATGTAGAGACAGACAGGTAACCAGTCTATCACAGGGAGACATGTAGAGACAGACAGGTAACCAGTCTATCACGGGGCCGACATTTAGAGACAGACAGGTAACCAGTCTATCACAGGGAGACATGTAGAGACAGACAGGTAACCAGTCTATCACAGGGCTGACATGTAGAGACAGACAGGTGACCAGTCTATCACAGGGCTGACATGTAGAGAGAGACAGGTGACCAGTCTATCACAGGGCTGACATGTAGAGACAGACAGGTAACCAGTCTATCACAGGGAGACATGTAGAGACAGACAGGTAACCAGTCTATCACAGGGAGACATGTAGAGACAGACAGGTAACCAGTCTATCACAGGGGGACATGTAGAGACAGACAGGTAACCGGTCTATCACAGGGAGACATGTAGAGACAGACAGGTAACCAGTCTATCACAGGGAGACATGTAGAGACAGACAGGTAACCAGTCTATCACAGGGAGACATGTAAAGACAGACAGGTAACCAGTCTATCACAGGGAGACATGTAGAGACAGACAGGTAACCAGTCTATCATGGGGCCGACATGTAGAGACAGACAGGTAACCAGTCTATCACAGGGAGACATGTAGAGACAGACAGGTAACCAGTCTATCACAGGGGGACATGTAGAGACAGACAGGTAACCAGTCTATCACAGGGAGACATGTAGAGACAGACAGGTAACCAGTCTATCACAGGGAGACATGTAGAGACAGACAGGTAACCAGTCTATCACAGGGGGACATGTAGAGACAGACAGGTAACCAGTCTATCACAGGGAGACATGTAGAGACAGACAGGTAACCAGTCTATCACAGGGAGACATGTAGAGACAGACAGGTAACCAGTCTATCACAGGGAGACATGTAAAGACAGACAGGTAACCAGTCTATCACAGGGAGACATGTAGAGACAGACAGGTGACCAGTCTATCACAGGGAGACATGTAGAGACAGACAGGTAACCAGTCTATCACAGGGAGACATGTAGAGACAGACAGGTAACCAGTCTATCACAGGGCTGACATGTAGAGACAGACAGGTAACCAGTCTATCACAGGGAGACATGTAGAGACAGACAGGTAACCAGTCTATCACAGGGAGACATGTACAGACAGACAGGTAACCAGTCTATCACAGGGCTGACATGTAGAGACAGACAGGTAACCAGTCTATCACAGGGCTGACATGTAGAGACAGACAGGTAACCAGTCTATCATAGGGCTGACATGTAGAGACAGACAGGTAACCGGTCTATCACATGGAGACATGTGGAGACAGACAGGTAACCAGTCTATCACAGGGAGACATGTAGAGACAGACAGGTAACCAGTCTATCACAGGGAGACATGTAGAGACCGACAGGTAACCAGTCTATCACAGGGGGACATTTAGAGACAGACAGGTAACCAGTCTATCACAGGGCTGACATGTAGAGACAGACAGGTAACCAGTCTATCACAGGGAGACATGTAGAGACAGACAGGTAACCAGTCTATCACAGGGAGACATGTAAAGACAGACAGGTAACCAGTCTATCACAGGGAGACATGTAGAGACAGACAGGTGACCAGTCTATCACAGGGAGACATGTAGAGACAGACAGGTAACCAGTCTATCACAGGGAGACATGTAGAGACAGACAGGTAACCAGTCTATCACAGGGGGACATGTAGAGACAGACAGGTAACCAGTCTATCACAGGGAGACATGTAGAGACAGACAGGTGACCAGTCTATCACAGGGAGACATGTAGAGACAGACAGGTAACCAGTCTATCACAGGGAGACATGTAGAGACAGACAGGCAACCAGTCTATCACAGGGCTGACATGTAGAGACAGACAGGTAACCAGTCTATCACAGGGAGACATGTAGAGACAGACAGGTAACCAGTCTATCACAGGGAGACATGTACAGACAGACAGGTAACCAGTCTATCACAGGGCTGACATGTAGAGACAGACAGGTAACCAGTCTATCACAGGGCTGACATGTAGAGACAGACAGGTAACCAGTCTATCATAGGGCTGACATGTAGAGACAGACAGGTAACCAGTCTATCACATGGAGACATGTGGAGACAGACAGGTAACCAGTCTATCACAGGGAGACATGTAGAGACAGACAGGTAACCAGTCTATCACAGGGAGACATGTAGAGACCGACAGGTAACCAGTCTATCACAGGGGGACATGTAGAGACAGACAGGTAACCAGTCTATCACAGGGCTGACATGTAGAGACAGACAGGTAACCAGTCTATCACAGGGAGACATGTAGAGACAGACAGGTAACCAGTCTATCACAGGGAGACATGTAAAGACAGACAGGTAACCAGTCTATCACAGGGAGACATGTAGAGACAGACAGGTGACCAGTCTATCACAGGGAGACATGTAGAGACAGACAGGTAACCAGTCTATCACAGGGAGACATGTAGAGACAGACAGGTAACCAGTCTATCACAGGGCTGACATGTAGAGACAGACAGGTAACCAGTCTATCACAGGGAGACATGTAGAGACAGACAGGTAACCAGTCTATCACAGGGAGACATGTACAGACAGACAGGTAACCAGTCTATCACAGGGCTGACATGTAGAGACAGACAGGTAACCAGTCTATCATAGGGCTGACATGTAGAGACAGACAGGTAACCAGTCTATCACATGGAGACATGTGGAGACAGACACGTAACCAGTCTATCACAGGGAGACATGTAGAGACAGACAGGTAACCAGTCTATCACAGGGAGACATGTAGAGACCGACAGGTAACCAGTCTATCACAGGGGGACATGTAGAGACAGACAGGTAACCAGTCTATCACATAAAGACATGTGGAGACAGACAGGTAACCAGTCTATCACAGGGAGACATGTAGAGACCGACAGGTAACCAGTCTATCACAGGGGGACATGTAGAGACAGACAGGTAACCAGTCTATCACAGGGAGACATGTAGAGACAGACAGGTAACCAGTCTATCACAGGGAGACATGTAGAGACAGACAGGTAACCAGTCTATCACGGGGCCGACATGTAGAGACAGACAGGTAACCAGTCTATCACAGGGAGACATGTAGAGACAGACAGGTAACCAGTCTATCACAGGGGGACATGTAGAGACAGACAGGTAACCAGTCTATCACAGGGAGACATGTAGAGACAGACAGGTAACCAGTCTATCACATGGAGACATGTAGAGACAGACAGGTAACCAGTCTATCACAGGGGGACATGTAGAGACAGACAGGTAACCAGTCTATCACAGGGAGACATGTAGAGACAGACAGGTAACCAGTCTATCACATGGAGACATGTAGAGACAGACAGGTAACCAGTCTATCACAGGGAGACATGTAGAGACCGACAGGTAACCAGTCTTTCACAGGGGGACATGTAGAGACAGACAGGTAACCAGTCTATCACAGGGAGACATGTAGAGACAGACAGGTAACCAGTCTATCACAGGGAGACATGTAGAGACAGACAGGTAACCAGTCTATCACGGGGCCGACATTTAGAGACAGACAGGTAACCAGTCTATCACAGGGAGACATGTAGAGACAGACAGGTAACCAGTCTATCACAGGGCTGACATGTAGAGACAGACAGGTGACCAGTCTATCACAGGGCTGACATGTAGAGAGAGACAGGTGACCAGTCTATCACAGGGCTGACATGTAGAGACAGACAGGTAACCAGTCTATCACAGGGAGACATGTAGAGACAGACAGGTAACCAGTCTATCACAGGGAGACATGTAGAGACAGACAGGTAACCAGTCTATCACAGGGCTGACATGTAGAGACAGACAGGCAACCAGTCTATCACAGGGCTGACATGTAGAGACAGACAGGTAACCAGTCTATCACAGGGCCGACATGTAGAGACAGACAGGTAACCAGTCTATCACAGGGAGACATGTAGAGACAGACAGGTAACCAGTCTATCACAGGGAGACATGTAGAGACAGACAGGTAACCAGTCTATCATGGGGCCGACATGTAGAGACAGACAGGTAACCAGTCTATCACAGGGAGACATGTAGAGACAGACAGGTAACCAGTCTATCACAGGGGGACATGTAGAGACAGACAGGTAACCAGTCTATCACAGGGAGACATGTAGAGACAGACAGGTAACCAGTCTATCACAGGGAGACATGTAGAGACAGACAGGTAACCAGTCTATCACAGGGAGACATGTAGAGACCGACAGGTAACCAGTCTATCACAGGGGGACATGTAGAGACAGACAAGTAACCAGTCTATGACAGGGCTGACATGTAGAGACAGACAGGTAACCAGTCTATCACAGGGAGACATGTAGAGACAGACAGGTAACCAGTCTATCACAGGGAGACATGTAGAGACAGACAGGTAACCAGTCTATCACAGGGAGACATGTAGAGACAGACAGGTAACCAGTCTATCACAGGGAGACATGTAAAGACAGACAGGTAACCAGTCTATCACAGGGAGACATGTAGAGACAGACAGGTAACCAGTCTATCACAGGGAGACATGTAGAGACAGACAGGTAACCAGTCTATCACGGGGCCGACATGTAGAGACAGACAGGTAACCAGTCTATCACAGGGAGACATGTAGAGACAGACAGGTAACCAGTCTATCACAGGGGGACATGTAGAGACAGACAGGTAACCAGTCTATCACAGGGAGACATGTAGAGACAGACAGGTAACCAGTCTATCACAGGGAGACATGTAGAGACAGACAGGTAACCAGTCTATCACAGGGGGACATGTAGAGACAGACAGGTAACCAGTCTATCACAGGGAGACATGTAGAGACAGACAGGTAACCAGTCTATCACAGGGAGACATGTAGAGACAGACAGGTAACCAGTCTATCACAGGGAGACATGTAAAGACAGACAGGTAACCAGTCTATCACAGGGAGACATGTAGAGACAGACAGGTGACCAGTCTATCACAGGGAGACATGTAGAGACAGACAGGTAACCAGTCTATCACAGGGAGACATGTAGAGACAGACAGGTAACCAGTCTATCATAGGGCTGACATGTAGAGACAGACAGGTAACCAGTCTATCACATGGAGACATGTGGAGACAGACAGGTAACCAGTCTATCACAGGGAGACATGTAGAGACAGACAGGTAACCAGTCTATCACAGGGAGACATGTAGAGACCGACAGGTAACCAGTCTATCACAGGGGGACATGTAGAGACAGACAAGTAACCAGTCTATGACAGGGCTGACATGTAGAGACAGACAGGTAACCAGTCTATCACAGGGAGACATGTAGAGACAGACAGGTAACCAGTCTATCACAGGGAGACATGTAGAGACAGACAGGTAACCAGTCTATCACAGGGAGACATGTAGAGACAGACAGGTAACCAGTCTATCACAGGGAGACATGTAAAGACAGACAGGTAACCAGTCTATCACAGGGAGACATGTAGAGACAGACAGGTGACCAGTCTATCACAGGGAGACATGTAGAGACAGACAGGTAACCAGTCTATCACAGGGAGACATGTAGAGACAGACAGGTAACCAGTCTATCACAGGGCTGACATGTAGAGACAGACAGGTAACCAGTCTATCACAGAGAGACATGTAGAGACAGACAGGTAACCAGTCTATCACAGGGGGACATGTAGAGACAGACAGGTAACCAGTCTATCACAGGGAGACATGTAGAGACAGACAGGTAACCAGTCTATCACAGGGAGACATGTAGAGACAGACAGGTAACCAGTCTATCACGGGGCCGACATGTAGAGACAGACAGGTAACCAGTCTATCACAGGGAGACATGTAGAGACAGACAGGTAACCAGTCTATCACAGGGGGACATGTAGAGACAGACAGTTAACCAGTCTATCACAGGGCTGACATGTAGAGACAGACAGGTGACCAGTCTATCACAGGGCTGACATGTAGAGACAGACAGGTGACCAGTCTATCACAGGGCTGACATGTAGAGACAGACAGGTAACCAGTCTATCACAGGGAGACATGTAGAGACAGACAGGTAACCAGTCTATCACAGGGAGACATGTAGAGACAGACAGGTAACCAGTCTATCACAGGGCTGACATGTAGAGACAGACAGGCAACCAGTCTATCACAGGGCTGACATGTAGAGACAGACAGGTAACCAGTCTATCACAGGGCCGACATGTAGAGACAGACAGGTAACCAGTCTATCACAGGGAGACATGTAGAGACAGACAGGTAACCAGTCTATCACAGGGAGACATGTAGAGACAGACAGGTAACCAGTCTATCATGGGGCCGACATGTAGAGACAGACAGGTAACCAGTCTATCACAGGGAGACATGTAGAGACAGACAGGTAACCAGTCTATCACAGGGGGACATGTAGAGACAGACAGGTAACCAGTCTATCACAGAGAGACATGTAGAGACAGACAGGTAACCAGTCTATCACAGGGAGACATGTAGAGACAGACAGGTAACCAGTCTATCACAGGGGGACATGTAGAGACAGACAGGTAACCAGTCTATCACAGGGAGACATGTAGAGACAGACAGGTAACCAGTCTATCACAGGGAGACATGTAGAGACAGACAGGTAACCAGTCTATCACAGGGAGACATGTAAAGACAGACAGGTAACCAGTCTATCACAGGGAGACATGTAGAGCCAGACAGGTGACCAGTCTATCACAGGGAGACATGTAGAGACAGACAGGTAACCAGTCTATCACAGGGAGACATGTAGAGACAGACAGGTAACCAGTCTATCACAGGGCTGACATGTAGAGACAGACAGGTAACCAGTCTATCACAGGGAGACATGTAGAGACAGACAGGTAACCAGTCTATCACAGGGAGACATGTACAGACAGACAGGTAACCAGTCTATCACAGGGCTGACATGTAGAGACAGACAGGTAACCAGTCTATCACAGGGCTGACATGTAGAGACAGACAGGTAACCAGTCTATCATAGGGCTGACATGTAGAGACAGACAGGTAACCGGTCTATCACATGGAGACATGTGGAGACAGACAGGTAACCAGTCTATCACAGGGAGACATGTAGAGACAGACAGGTAACCAGTCTATCACAGGGAGACATGTAAAGACAGACAGGTAACCAGTCTATCACAGGGAGACATGTAGAGACAGACAGGTGACCAGTCTATCACAGGGAGACATGTAGAGACAGACAGGTAACCAGTCTATCACAGGGAGACATGTAGAGACAGACAGGTAACCAGTCTATCACAGGGCTGACATGTAGAGACAGACAGGTAACCAGTCTTTCACAGGGAGACATGTAGAGACAGACAGGTAACCAGTCTATCACAGGGAGACATGTACAGACAGACAGGTAACCAGTCTATCACAGGGCTGACATGTAGAGACAGACAGGTAACCAGTCTATCACAGGGCCGACATGTAGAGACAGACAGGTAACCAGTCTATCACAGGGAGACATGTAGAGACAGACAGGTAACCAGTCTATCACAGGGAGACATGTAGAGACAGACAGGTAACCAGTCTATCATGGGGCCGACATGTAGAGACAGACAGGTAACCAGTCTATCACAGGGAGACATGTAGAGACAGACAGGTAACCAGTCTATCACAGGGGGACATGTAGAGACAGACAGGTAACCAGTCTATCACAGGGAGACATGTAGAGACAGACAGGTAACCAGTCTATCACAGGGAGACATGTAGAGACAGACAGGTAACCAGTCTATCACAGGGGGACATGTAGAGACAGACAGGTAACCAGTCTATCACAGGGAGACATGTAGAGACAGACAGGTAACCAGTCTATCACAGGGAGACATGTAGAGACAGACAGGTAACCAGTCTATCACAGGGAGACATGTAAAGACAGACAGGTAACCAGTCTATCACAGGGAGACATGTAGAGACAGACAGGTGACCAGTCTATCACAGGGAGACATGTAGAGACAGACAGGTAACCAGTCTATCACAGGGAGACATGTAGAGACAGACAGGTAACCAGTCTATCACAGGGCTGACATGTAGAGACAGACAGGTAACCAGTCTATCACAGGGAGACATGTAGAGACAGACAGGTAACCAGTCTATCACAGGGAGACATGTACAGACAGACAGGTAACCAGTCTATCACAGGGCTGACATGTAGAGACAGACAGGTAACCAGTCTATCACAGGGCTGACATGTAGAGACAGACAGGTAACCAGTCTATCATAGGGCTGACATGTAGAGACAGACAGGTAACCAGTCTATCACATGGAGACATGTGGAGACAGACAGGTAACCAGTCTATCACAGGGAGACATGTAGAGACAGACAGGTAACCAGTCTATCACAGGGAGACATGTAGAGACCGACAGGTAACCAGTCTATCACAGGGGGACATGTAGAGACAGACAGGTAACCAGTCTATCACAGGGCTGACATGTAGAGACAGACAGGTAACCAGTCTATCACAGGGAGACATGTAGAGACAGACAGGTAACCAGTCTATCACAGGGAGACATGTAAAGACAGACAGGTAACCAGTCTATCACAGGGAGACATGTAGAGACAGACAGGTGACCAGTCTATCACAGGGAGACATGTAGAGACAGACAGGTAACCAGTCTATCACAGGGAGACATGTAGAGACAGACAGGTAACCAGTCTATCACAGGGCTGACATGTAGAGACAGACAGGTAACCAGTCTATCACAGGGAGACATGTAGAGACAGACAGGTAACCAGTCTATCACAGGGAGACATGTACAGACAGACAGGTAACCAGTCTATCACAGGGCTGACATGTAGAGACAGACAGGTAACCAGTCTATCATAGGGCTGACATGTAGAGACAGACAGGTAACCAGTCTATCACATGGAGACATGTGGAGACAGACACGTAACCAGTCTATCACAGGGAGACATGTAGAGACAGACAGGTAACCAGTCTATCACAGGGAGACATGTAGAGACCGACAGGTAACCAGTCTATCACAGGGGGACATGTAGAGACAGACAGGTAACCAGTCTATCACATGGAGACATGTGGAGACAGACAGGTAACCAGTCTATCACAGGGACACATGTAGAGACCGACAGGTAACCAGTCTATCACAGGGGGACATGTAGAGACAGACAGGTAACCAGTCTATCACAGGGAGACATGTAGAGACAGACAGGTAACCAGTCTATCACAGGGAGACATGTAGAGACAGACAGGTAACCAGTCTATCACGGGGCCGACATGTAGAGACAGACAGGTAACCAGTCTATCACAGGGAGACATGTAGAGACAGACAGGTAACCAGTCTATCACAGGGGGACATGTAGAGACAGACAGGTAACCAGTCTATCACAGGGAGACATGTAGAGACAGACAGGTAACCAGTCTATCACATGGAGACATGTAGAGACAGACAGGTAACCAGTCTATCACAGGGGGACATGTAGAGACAGACAGGTAACCAGTCTATCACAGGGAGACATGTAGAGACAGACAGGTAACCAGTCTATCACATGGAGACATGGAGAGACAGACAGGTAACCAGTCTATCACAGGGAGACATGTAAAGACAGACAGGTAACCAGTCTATCACAGGGAGACATGTAGAGACAGACAGGTGACCAGTCTATCACAGGGAGACATGTAGAGACAGACAGGTAACCAGTCTATCACAGGGAGACATGTAGAGACCGATAGGTAACCAGTCTATCACAGGGGGACATGTAGAGACAGACAGGTAACCAGTCTATCACAGGGCTGACATGTAGAGACAGACAGGTAACCAGTCTATCACAGGGAGACATGTAGAGACAGACAGGTAACCAGTCTATCACAGGGAGACATGTAGAGACAGACAGGTAACCAGTCTATCACAGGGCTGACATGTAGAGACAGACAGGTAACCAGTCTATCACAGGGAGACATGTAGAGAAAGACAGGTAACCAGTCTATCACAGGGAGACATGTACAGACAGACAGGTAACCAGTCTATCACAGGGCTGACATGTAGAGACAGACAGGTAACCAGTCTATCATAGGGCTGACATGTAGAGACAGACAGGTAACCAGTCTATCACATGGAGACATGTGGAGACAGACACGTAACCAGTCTATCACAGGGAGACATGTAGAGACAGACAGGTAACCAGTCTATCACAGGGAGACATGTAGAGACCGACAGGTAACCAGTCTATCACAGGGGGACATGTAGAGACAGACAGGTAACCAGTCTATCACATGGAGACATGTGGAGACAGACAGGTAACCAGTCTATCACAGGGAGACATGTAGAGACCGACAGGTAACCAGTCTATCACAGGGGGACATGTAGAGACAGACAGGTAACCAGTCTATCACAGGGAGACATGTAGAGACAGACAGGTAACCAGTCTATCACGGGGCCGACATGTAGAGACAGACAGGTAACCAGTCTATCACAGGGAGACATGTAGAGACAGACAGGTAACCAGTCTATCACAGGGGGACATGTAGAGACAGACAGTTAACCAGTCTATCACAGGGAGACATGTAGAGACAGACAGGTAACCAGTCTATCACATGGAGACATGTAGAGACAGACAGGTAACCAGTCTATCACAGGGAGACATGTAGAGACAGACAGGTAACCAGTCTATCACGGGGCCGACATTTAGAGACAGACAGGTAACCAGTCTATCACAGGGAGACATGTAGAGACAGACAGGTAACCAGTCTATCACAGGGCTGACATGTAGAGACAGACAGGTGACCAGTCTATCACAGGGCTGACATGTAGAGACAGACAGGTAACCAGTCTATCACAGGGAGACATGTAGAGACAGACAGGTAACCAGTCTATCACAGGGAGACATGTAGAGACAGACAGGTAACCAGTCTATCACAGGGCTGACATGTAGAGACAGACAGGCAACCAGTCTATCACAGGGCTGACATGTAGAGACAGACAGGTAACCAGTCTATCACAGGGCCGACATGTAGAGACAGACAGGTAACCAGTCTATCACAGGGAGACATGTAGAGACAGACAGGTAACCAGTCTATCACAGGGAGACATGTAGAGACAGACAGGTAACCAGTCTATCATGGGGCCGACATGTAGAGACAGACAGGTAACCAGTCTATCACAGGGAGACATGTAGAGACAGACAGGTAACCAGTCTATCACAGGGGGACATATAGAGACAGACAGGTAACCAGTCTATCACAGGGAGACATGTAGAGACAGACAGGTAACCAGTCTATCACAGGGAGACATGTAGAGACAGACAGGTAACCAGTCTATCACAGGGGGACATGTAGAGACAGACAGGTAACCAGTCTATCACAGGGAGACATGTAGAGACAGACAGGTAACCAGTCTATCACAGGGAGACATGTAGAGGCAGACAGGTAACCAGTCTATCACAGGGAGACATGTAAAGACAGACAGGTAACCAGTCTATCACAGGGAGACATGTAGAGACAGACAGGTGACCAGTCTATTACAGGGAGACATGTAGAGACAGACAGGTAACCAGTCTATCACAGGGAGACATGTAGAGACAGACAGGTAACCAGTCTATCACAGGGCTGACATGTAGAGACAGACAGGTAACCAGTCTATCACAGGGAGACATGTAGAGACAGACAGGTAACCAGTCTATCACAGGGAGACATGTACAGACAGACAGGTAACCAGTCTATCACAGGGCTGACATGTAGAGACAGACAGGTAACCAGTCTATCACAGGGCTGACATGTAGAGACAGACAGGTAACCAGTCTATCATAGGGCTGACATGTAGAGACAGACAGGTAACCGGTCTATCACATGGAGACATGTGGAGACAGACAGGTAACCAGTCTATCACAGGGAGACATGTAGAGACAGACAGGTAACCAGTCTATCACAGGGAGACATGTAGAGACCGACAGGTAACCAGTCTATCACAGGGGGACATGTAGAGACAGACAGGTAACCAGTCTATCACAGGGCTGACATGTAGAGACAGACAGGTAACCAGTCTATCACAGGGAGACATGTAGAGACAGACAGGTAACCAGTCTATCACAGGGAGACATGTAAAGACAGACAGGTAACCAGTCTATCACAGGGAGACATGTAGAGACAGACAGGTGACCAGTCTATCACAGGGAGACATGTAGAGACAGACAGGTAACCAGTCTATCACAGGGAGACATGTAGAGACAGACAGGTAACCAGTCTATCACAGGGAGACATGTACAGACAGACAGGTAACCAGTCTATCACAGGGCTGACATGTAGAGACAGACAGGTAACCAGTCTATCACAGGGCTGACATGTAGAGACAGACAGGTAACCAGTCTATCATAGGGCTGACATGTAGAGACAGACAGGTAACCAGTCTATCACATGGAGACATGTGGAGACAGACAGGTAACCAGTCTATCACAGGGAGACATGTAGAGACAGACAGGTAACCAGTCTATCACAGGGAGACATGTAGAGACCGACAGGTAACCAGTCTATCACAGGGGGACATGTAGAGACAGACAGGTAACCAGTCTATCACAGGGCTGACATGTAGAGACAGACAGGTAACCAGTCTATCACAGGGAGACATGTAGAGACAGACAGGTAACCAGTCTATCACAGGGAGACATGTAAAGACAGACAGGTAACCAGTCTATCACAGGGAGACATGTAGAGACAGACAGGTGACCAGTCTATCACAGGGAGACATGTAGAGACAGACAGGTAACCAGTCTATCACAGGGAGACATGTAGAGACAGACAGGTAACCAGTCTATCACAGGGCTGACATGTAGAGACAGACAGGTAACCAGTCTATCACAGGGAGACATGTAGAGACAGACAGGTAACCAGTCTATCACAGGGAGACATGTACAGACAGACAGGTAACCAGTCTATCACAGGGCTGACATGTAGAGACAGACAGGTAACCAGTCTATCATAGGGCTGACATGTAGAGACAGACAGGTAACCAGTCTATCACATGGAGACATGTGGAGACAGACACGTAACCAGTCTATCACAGGGAGACACGTAGAGACAGACAGGTAACCAGTCTATCACAGGGAGACATGTAGAGACCGACAGGTAACCAGTCTATCACAGGGGGACATGTAGAGACAGACAGGTAACCAGTCTATCACATGGAGACATGTGGAGACAGACAGGTAACCAGTCTATCACAGGGACACATGTAGAGACCGACAGGTAACCAGTCTATCACAGGGGGACATGTAGAGACAGACAGGTAACCAGTCTATCACAGGGAGACATGTAGAGACAGACAGGTAACCAGTCTATCACAGGGAGACATGTAGAGACAGACAGGTAACCAGTCTATCACGGGGCCGACATGTAGAGACAGACAGGTAACCAGTCTATCACAGGGAGACATGTAGAGACAGACAGGTAACCAGTCTATCACAGGGGGACATGTAGAGACAGACAGGTAACCAGTCTATCACAGGGAGACATGTAGAGACAGACAGGTAACCAGTCTATCACATGGAGACATGTAGAGACAGACAGGTAACCAGTCTATCACAGGGGGACATGTAGAGACAGACAGGTAACCAGTCTATCACAGGGAGACATGTAGAGACAGACAGGTAACCAGTCTATCACATGGAGACATGGAGAGACAGACAGGTAACCAGTCTATCACAGGGAGACATGTAAAGACAGACAGGTAACCAGTCTATCACAGGGAGACATGTAGAGACAGACAGGTGACCAGTCTATCACAGGGAGACATGTAGAGACAGACAGGTAACCAGTCTATCACAGGGAGACATGTAGAGACCGATAGGTAACCAGTCTATCACAGGGGGACATGTAGAGACAGACAGGTAACCAGTCTATCACAGGGCTGACATGTAGAGACAGACAGGTAACCAGTCTATCACAGGGAGACATGTAGAGACAGACAGGTAACCAGTCTATCACAGGGAGACATGTAGAGACAGACAGGTAACCAGTCTATCACAGGGCTGACATGTAGAGACAGACAGGTAACCAGTCTATCACAGGGAGACATGTAGAGAAAGACAGGTAACCAGTCTATCACAGGGAGACATGTACAGACAGACAGGTAACCAGTCTATCACAGGGCTGACATGTAGAGACAGACAGGTAACCAGTCTATCATAGGGCTGACATGTAGAGACAGACAGGTAACCAGTCTATCACATGGAGACATGTGGAGACAGACACGTAACCAGTCTATCACAGGGAGACATGTAGAGACAGACAGGTAACCAGTCTATCACAGGGAGACATGTAGAGACCGACAGGTAACCAGTCTATCACAGGGGGACATGTAGAGACAGACAGGTAACCAGTCTATCACATGGAGACATGTGGAGACAGACAGGTAACCAGTCTATCACAGGGAGACATGTAGAGACCGACAGGTAACCAGTCTATCACAGGGGGACATGTAGAGACAGACAGGTAACCAGTCTATCACAGGGAGACATGTAGAGACAGACAGGTAACCAGTCTATCACGGGGCCGACATGTAGAGACAGACAGGTAACCAGTCTATCACAGGGAGACATGTAGAGACAGACAGGTAACCAGTCTATCACAGGGGGACATGTAGAGACAGACAGTTAACCAGTCTATCACAGGGAGACATGTAGAGACAGACAGGTAACCAGTCTATCACATGGAGACATGTAGAGACAGACAGGTAACCAGTCTATCACAGGGAGACATGTAGAGACAGACAGGTAACCAGTCTATCACGGGGCCGACATTTAGAGACAGACAGGTAACCAGTCTATCACAGGGAGACATGTAGAGACAGACAGGTAACCAGTCTATCACAGGGCTGACATGTAGAGACAGACAGGTGACCAGTCTATCACAGGGCTGACATGTAGAGACAGACAGGTAACCAGTCTATCACAGGGAGACATGTAGAGACAGACAGGTAACCAGTCTATCACAGGGAGACATGTAGAGACAGACAGGTAACCAGTCTATCACAGGGCTGACATGTAGAGACAGACAGGCAACCAGTCTATCACAGGGCTGACATGTAGAGACAGACAGGTAACCAGTCTATCACAGGGCCGACATGTAGAGACAGACAGGTAACCAGTCTATCACAGGGAGACATGTAGAGACAGACAGGTAACCAGTCTATCACAGGGAGACATGTAGAGACAGACAGGTAACCAGTCTATCATGGGGCCGACATGTAGAGACAGACAGGTAACCAGTCTATCACAGGGAGACATGTAGAGACAGACAGGTAACCAGTCTATCACAGGGGGACATATAGAGACAGACAGGTAACCAGTCTATCACAGGGAGACATGTAGAGACAGACAGGTAACCAGTCTATCACAGGGAGACATGTAGAGACAGACAGGTAACCAGTCTATCACAGGGGGACATGTAGAGACAGACAGGTAACCAGTCTATCACAGGGAGACATGTAGAGACAGACAGGTAACCAGTCTATCACAGGGAGACATGTAGAGGCAGACAGGTAACCAGTCTATCACAGGGAGACATGTAAAGACAGACAGGTAACCAGTCTATCACAGGGAGACATGTAGAGACAGACAGGTGACCAGTCTATTACAGGGAGACATGTAGAGACAGACAGGTAACCAGTCTATCACAGGGAGACATGTAGAGACAGACAGGTAACCAGTCTATCACAGGGCTGACATGTAGAGACAGACAGGTAACCAGTCTATCACAGGGAGACATGTAGAGACAGACAGGTAACCAGTCTATCACAGGGAGACATGTACAGACAGACAGGTAACCAGTCTATCACAGGGCTGACATGTAGAGACAGACAGGTAACCAGTCTATCACAGGGCTGACATGTAGAGACAGACAGGTAACCAGTCTATCATAGGGCTGACATGTAGAGACAGACAGGTAACCGGTCTATCACATGGAGACATGTGGAGACAGACAGGTAACCAGTCTATCACAGGGAGACATGTAGAGACAGACAGGTAACCAGTCTATCACAGGGAGACATGTAGAGACCGACAGGTAACCAGTCTATCACAGGGGGACATGTAGAGACAGACAGGTAACCAGTCTATCACAGGGCTGACATGTAGAGACAGACAGGTAACCAGTCTATCACAGGGAGACATGTAGAGACAGACAGGTAACCAGTCTATCACAGGGAGACATGTACAGACAGACAGGTAACCAGTCTATCACAGGGCTGACATGTAGAGACAGACAGGTAACCAGTCTATCACAGGGCTGACATGTAGAGACAGACAGGTAACCAGTCTATCATAGGGCTGACATGTAGAGACAGACAGGTAACCAGTCTATCACATGGAGACATGTGGAGACAGACAGGTAACCAGTCTATCACAGGGAGACATGTAGAGACAGACAGGTAACCAGTCTATCACAGGGAGACATGTAGAGACCGACAGGTAACCAGTCTATCACAGGGGGACATGTAGAGACAGACAGGTAACCAGTCTATCACAGGGCTGACATGTAGAGACAGACAGGTAACCAGTCTATCACAGGGAGACATGTAGAGACAGACAGGTAACCAGTCTATCACAGGGAGACATGTAAAGACAGACAGGTAACCAGTCTATCACAGGGAGACATGTAGAGACAGACAGGTGACCAGTCTATCACAGGGAGACATGTAGAGACAGACAGGTAACCAGTCTATCACAGGGAGACATGTAGAGACAGACAGGTAACCAGTCTATCACAGGGCTGACATGTAGAGACAGACAGGTAACCAGTCTATCACAGGGAGACATGTAG
Source organism: Eutrigla gurnardus (assembly GCF_963514095.1). NCBI lineage: Eukaryota > Metazoa > Chordata > Actinopteri > Perciformes > Triglidae > Eutrigla > Eutrigla gurnardus. Next base: position 987,044 of record NC_139925.1, read on the forward strand.
AGACAGACAGGTAACCAGTCTATCACAGGGAGACATGTACAGACAGACAGGTAACCAGTCTATCACAGGGCTGACATGTAGAGACAGACAGGTAACCAGTCTATCATAGGGCTGACATGTAGAGACAGACAGGTAACCAGTCTATCACATGGAGACATGTGGAGACAGACACGTAACCAGTCTATCACAGGGAGACATGTAGAGACAGACAGGTAACCAGTCTATCACAGGGAGACATGTAGAGACCGACAGGTAACCAGTCTATCACAGGGGGACATGTAGAGACAGACAGGTAACCAGTCTATCACATGGAGACATGTGGAGACAGACAGGTAACCAGTCTATCACAGGCAGACATGTAGAGACCGACAGGTAACCAGTCTATCACAGGGGGACATGTAGAGACAGACAGGTAACCAGTCTATCACAGGGAGACATGTAGAGACAGACAGGTGACCAGTCTATCACAGGGAGACATGTAGAGACAGACAGGTAACCAGTCTATCACGGGGCCGACATGTAGAGACAGACAGGTAACCAGTCTATCACAGGGAGACATGTAGAGACAGACAGGTAACCAGTCTATCACAGGGGGACATGTAGAGACAGACAGGTAACCAGTCTATCACAGGGAGACATGTAGAGACAGACAGGTAACCAGTCTATCACATGGAGACATGTAGAGACAGACAGGTAACCAGTCTATCACAGGGGGACATGTAGAGACAGACAGGTAACCAGTCTATCACAGGGAGACATGTAGAGACAGACAGGTAACCAGTCTATCACATGGAGACATGGAGAGACAGACAGGTAACCAGTCTATCACAGGGAGACATGTAAAGACAGACAGGTAACCAGTCTATCACAGGGAGACATGTAGAGACAGACAGGTGACCAGTCTATCACAGGGAGACATGTAGAGACAGACAGGTAACCAGTCTATCACAGGGAGACATGTAGAGACAGACAGGTAACCAGTCTATCACGGGGCCGACATGTAGAGACAGACAGGTAACCAGTCTATCACAGGGAGACATGTAGAGACAGACAGGTAACCAGTCTATCACAGGGGGACATGTAGAGACAGACAGGTAACCAATCTATCACATAAAGACATGTGGAGACAGACAGGTAACCAGTCTATCACAGGGAGACATGTAGAGACAGACAGGTAACCAGTCTATCACAGGGAGACATGTAGAGACAGACAGGTAACCAGTCTATCACAGGGAGACATGTAGAGACAGACAGGTAACCAGTCTATCACGGGGCCGACATTTAGAGACAGACAGGTAACCAGTCTATCACAGGGAGACATGTAGAGACAGACAGGTAACCAGTCTATCACAGGGCTGTCATGTAGAGACAGACAGGTGACCAGTCTATCACAGGGCTGACATGTAGAGAGAGACAGGTGACCAGTCTATCACAGGGCTGACATGTAGAGACAGACAGGTAACCAGTCTATCACAGGCTGACATGTAGAGACAGACAGGTGACCAGTCTATCACAGGGCTGACATGTAGAGACAGACAGGTAACCAGTCTATCACAGGGAGACATGTAGAGACAGACAGGTAACCAGTCTATCACAGGGAGACATGTAGAGACAGACAGGTAACCAGTCTATCACAGGGAGACATGTACAGACAGACAGGTAACCAGTCTATCACAGGGCTGACATGTAGAGACAGACAGGTAACCAGTCTATCATAGGGCTGACATGTAGAGACAGACAGGTAACCAGTCTATCACATGGAGACATGTGGAGACAGACAGGTAACCAGTCTATCACAGGGAGACATGTAGAGACAGACAGGTAACCAGTCTATCACAGGGAGACATGTAGAGACCGATAGGTAACCAGTCTATCACAGGGGGACATGTAGAGACAGACAGGTAACCAGTCTATCACAGGGCTGACATGTAAAGACAGACAGGTAACCAGTCTATCACAGGGAGACATGTAGAGACAGACAGGTAACCAGTCTATCACAGGGAGACATGTAGAGACAGACAGGTAACCAGTCTATCACAGGGCTGACATGTAGAGACAGACAGGTAACCAGTCTATCACAGGGAGACATGTAGAGAAAGACAGGTAACCAGTCTATCACAGGGAGACATGTACAGACAGACAGGTAACCAGTCTATCACAGGGCTGACATGTAGAGACAGACAGGTAACCAGTCTATCATAGGGCTGACATGTAGAGACAGACAGGTAACCAGTCTATCACATGGAGACATGTGGAGACAGACACGTAACCAGTCTATCACAGGGAGACATGTAGAGACAGACAGGTAACCAGTCTATCACAGGGAGACATGTAGAGACCGACAGGTAACCAGTCTATCACAGGGGGACATGTAGAGACAGACAGGTAACCAGTCTATCACATGGAGACATGTGGAGACAGACAGGTAACCAGTCTATCACAGGGAGACATGTAGAGACCGACAGGTAACCAGTCTATCACAGGGGGACATGTAGAGACAGACAGGTAACCAGTCTATCACAGGGAGACATGTAGAGACAGACAGGTAACCAGTCTATCACAGGGGGACATGTAGAGACAGACAGGTAACCAGTCTATCACAGGGAGACATGTAGAGACAGACAGGTAACCAGTCTATCACAGGGAGACATGTAGAGACCGACAGGTAACCAGTCTATCACAGGGGGACATGTAGAGATAGACAGGTAACCAGTCTATCACATGGAGACATGTGGAGACAGACAGGTAACCAGTCTATCACAGGGAGACATGTAGAGACCGACAGGTAACCAGTTTATCACAGGGGGACATGTAGAGACAGACAGGTAACCAGTCTATCACAGGGAGACATGTAGAGACAGACAGGTAACCAATCTATCACATGGAGACATGTGGAGACAGACAGGTAACCAGTCTATCACAGGGAGACATGTAGAGACAGACAGGTAACCAGTCTATCACAGGGAGACATGTAGAGACAGACAGGTAACCAGTCTATCACAGTGAGACATGTAGAGACAGACAGGTAACCAGTCTATCACGGGGCCGACATTTAGAAACAGACAGGTAACCAGTCTATCACAGGGAGACATGTAGAGACAGACAGGTAACCAGTCTATCACAGGGCTGACATGTAGAGACAGACAGGTGACCAGTCTATCACAGGGCTGACATGTAGAGAGAGACAGGTGACCATTCTATCACAGGGCTGACATTTAGAGACAGACAGGTAACCAGTCTATCACAGGCTGACATGTAGAGACAGACAGGTGACCAGTCTATCACAGGGCTGACATGTAGAGACAGACAGGTAACCAGTCTATCACAGGGAGACATGTAGAGACAGACAGGTAACCAGTCTATCACAGAGAGACATGTAGAGACAGACAGGTAACCAGTCTATCACAGGGAGACATGTACAGACAGACAGGTAACCAGTCTATCACAGGGCTGACATGTAGAAACAGACAGGTAACCAGTCCATCACAGGGCTAACATGTAGAGACAGACAGGTAACCAGTCTATCATAGGGCTGACATGTAGAGAGACAGGTAACCAGTCTATCACATGGAGACATGTGGAGACAGACAGGTAACCAGTCTATCACAGGGAGACATGTAGAGACAGACAGGTAACCAGTCTATCACAGGGAGACATGTAGAGACCGACAGGTAACCAGTCTATCACAGGGGGACATGTAGAGACAGACAGGTAACCAGTCTATCACAGGGCTGACATGTAGAGACAGACAGGTAACCAGTCTATCACAGGGAGACATGTAGAGACAGACAGGTAACCAGTCTATCACAGGGAGACATGTAGAGACAGACAGGTAACCAGTCTATCACAGGGCTGACATGTAGAGACAGACAGGTAACCAGTCTATCACAGGGAGACATGTAGAGACAGACAGGTAACCAGTCTATCACAGGGAGACATGTACAGACAGACAGGTAACCAGTCTATCACAGGGCTGACATGTAGAGACAGACAGGTAACCAGTCTATCATAGGGCTGACATGTAGAGACAGACAGGTAACCAGTCTATCACATGGAGACATGTGGAGACAGACACGTAACCAGTCTATCACAGGGAGACATGTACAGACAGACAGGTAACCAGTCTATCACAGGGCTGACATGTAGAGACAGACAGGTAACCAGTCTATCACAGGGCTGACATGTAGAGACAGACAGGTGACCAGTCTATCACAGGGCTGACATGTAGAGACAGACAGGTGACCAGTCTATCACAGGGCTGACATGTAGAGAGAGACAGGTGACCATTCTATCACAGGGCTGACATTTAGAGACAGACAGGTAACCAGTCTATCACAGGCTGACATGTAGAGACAGACAGGTGACCAGTCTATCACAGGGCTGACATGTAGAGACAGACAGGTAACCAGTCTATCACAGGGAGACATGTAGAGACAGACAGGTAACCAGTCTATCACAGAGAGACATGTAGAGACAGACAGGTAACCAGTCTATCACAGGGAGACATGTACAGACAGACAGGTAACCAGTCTATCACAGGGCTGACATGTAGAGACAGACAGGTAACCAGTCCATCACAGGGCTGACATGTAGAGACAGACAGGTAACCAGTCTATCATAGGGCTGACATGTAGAGAGACAGGTAACCAGTCTATCACATGGAGACATGTGGAGACAGACAGGTAACCAGTCTATTACAGGGAGACATGTAGAGACAGACAGGTAACCAGTCTATCACAGGGAGACATGTAGAGACCGACAGGTAACCAGTCTATCACAGGGGGACATGTAGAGACAGACAGGTAACCAGTCTATCACAGGGCTGACATGTAGAGACAGACAGGTAACCAGTCTATCACAGGGAGACATGTAGAGACAGACAGGTAACCAGTCTATCACAGGGAGACATGTAGAGACAGACAGGTAACCAGTCTATCACAGGGCTGACATGTAGAGACAGACAGGTAACCAGTCTATCACAGGGAGACATGTAGAGACAGACAGGTAACCAGTCTATCACAGGGAGACATGTACAGACAGACAGGTAACCAGTCTATCACAGGGCTGACATGTAGAGACAGACAGGTAACCAGTCTATCATAGGGCTGACATGTAGAGACAGACAGGTAACCAGTCTATCACATGGAGACATGTGGAGACAGACACGTAACCAGTCTATCACAGGGAGACATGTACAGACAGACAGGTAACCAGTCTATCACAGGGCTGACATGTAGAGACAGACAGGTAACCAGTCTATCACAGGGCTGACATGTAGAGACAGACAGGTGACCAGTCTATCACAGGGCTGACATGTAGAGACAGACAGGTAACCAGTCTATCACAGGGCTGACATGTAGAGACAGACAGGTAACCAGTCTATCATAGGGCTGACATGTAGAGACAGACAGGTAACCAGTCTATCACATGGAGACATGTGGAGACAGACAGGTAACCAGTCTATCATAGGGCTGACATGTAGAGACAGACAGGTAACCAGTCTATCACATGGAGACATGTGGAGACAGACAGGTAACCAGTCTATCACAGGGAGACATGTAGAGACAGACAGGTAACCAGTCTATCACAGGGAGACATGTAGAGACCGACAGGTAACCAGTCTATCACAGGGGGACATGTAGAGACAGACAGGTAACCAGTCTATCACAGGGCTGACATGTAGAGACAGACAGGTAACCAGTCTATCACAGGGAGACATGTAGAGACAGACAGGTAACCAGTCTATCACAGGGAGACATGTAGAGACAGACAGGTAACCAGTCTATCACAGGGAGACATGGAGAGACAGACAGGTAACCAGTCTATCACAGGGAGACATGTAAAGACAGACAGGTAACCAGTCTATCACAGGGAGACATGTAGAGACAGACAGGTGACCAGTCTATCACAGGGAGACATGTAGAGACAGACAAGTAACCAGTCTATCATAGGGCTGACATGTAGAGACAGACAGGTAACCAGTCTATCACATGGAGACATGTGGAGACAGACACGTAACCAGTCTATCACAGGGAGACATGTAGAGACAGACAGGTAACCAGTCTATCACAGGGAGACATGTAGAGACCGACAGGTAACCAGTCTATCACAGGGGGACATGTAGAGACAGACAGGTAACCAGTCTATCACATGGAGACATGTGGAGACAGACAGGTAACCAGTCTATCACAGGGAGACATGTAGAGACCGACAGGTAACCAGTCTATCACAGGGGGACATGTAGAGACAGACAGGTAACCAGTCTATCACAGGGAGACATGTAGAGACAGACAGGTAACCAGTCTATCACAGGGAGACATGTAGAGACAGACAGGTAACCAGTCTATCACGGGGCCGACATGTAGAGACAGACAGGTAACCAGTCTATCACAGGGAGACATGTAGAGACAGACAGGTAACCAGTCTATCACAGGGGGACATGTAGAGACAGACAGGTAACCAGTCTATCACAGGGAGACATGTAGAGACAGACAGGTAACCAGTCTATCACATGGAGACATGTAGAGACAGACAGGTAACCAGTCTATCACAGGGAGACATGTAGAGACAGACAGGTAACCAGTCTATCACAGGGAGACATGTAGAGACAGACAGGTAACCAGTCTATCACAGGGAGACATGGAGAGACAGACAGGTAACCAGTCTATCACAGGGAGACATGTAAAGACAGACAGGTAACCAGTCTATCACAGGGAGACATGTAGAGACAGACAGGTGACCAGTCTATCACAGGGAGACATGTAGAGACAGACAGGTAACCAGTCTATCATAGGGCTGACATGTAGAGACAGACAGGTAACCAGTCTATCACATGGAGACATGTGGAGACAGACACGTAACCAGTCTATCACAGGGGGACATGTAGAGACCGACAGGTAACCAGTCTATCACAGGGGGACATGTAGAGACAGACAGGTAACCAGTCTATCACATGGAGACATGTGGAGACAGACAGGTAACCAGTCTATCACAGGGAGACATGTAGAGACCGACAGGTAACCAGTCTATCACAGGGGGACATGTAGAGACAGACAGGTAACCAGTCTATCACAGGGAGACATGTAGAGACAGACAGGTAACCAGTCTATCACAGGGAGACATGTAGAGACAGACAGGTAACCAGTCTATCACGGGGCCGACATGTAGAGACAGACAGGTAACCAGTCTATCACAGGGAGACATGTAGAGACAGACAGGTAACCAGTCTATCACAGGGGGACATGTAGAGACAGACAGGTAACCAGTCTATCACAGGGAGACATGTAGAGACAGACAGGTAACCAGTCTATTACATGGAGACATGTAGAGACAGACAGGTAACCAGTCTATCACAGGGGGACATGTAGAGACAGACAGGTAACCAGTCTATCACAGGGAGACATGTAGAGACAGACAGGTAACCAGTCTATCACAGGGAGACATGGAGAGACAGACAGGTAACCAGTCTATCACAGGGAGACATGTAAAGACAGACAGGTAACCAGTCTATCACAGGGAGACATATAGAGACAGACAGGTGACCAGTCTATCACAGGGCTGACATGTAGAGACAGACAGGTAACCAGTCTATCACAGGGAGACATGTAGAGACAGACAGGTAACCAGTCTATCACAGGGAGACATGTAGAGACAGACAGGTAACCAGTCTATCACAGGGAGACATGTACAGACAGACAGGTAACCAGTCTATCACAGGGCTGACATGTAGAGACAGACAGGTAACCAGTCTATCACAGGGCTGACATGTAGAGACAGACAGGTAACCAGTCTATCATAGGGCTGACATGTAGAGAGACAGGTAACCAGTCTATCACATGGAGACATGTGGAGACAGACAGGTAACCAGTCTATCACAGGGAGACATGTAGAGACAGACAGGTAACCAGTCTATCACAGGGAGACATGTAGAGACCGACAGGTAACCAGTCTATCACAGGGGGACATGTAGAGATAGACAGGTAACCAGTCTATCACATGGAGACATGTGGAGACAGACAGGTAACCAGTCTATCACAGGGAGACATGTAGAGACCGACAGGTAACCAGTCTATCACAGGGGGACATGTAGAGACAGACAGGTAACCAGTCTATCACAGGGAGACATGTAGAGACAGACAGGTAACCAATCTATCACATGGAGACATGTGGAGACAGACAGGTAACCAGTCTATCACAGGGAGACATGTAGAGACAGACAGGTAACCAGTCTATCACAGGGGGACATGTAGAGACAGACAGGTAACCAGTCTATCACAGGGAGACATGTAGAGACAGACAGGTAACCAGTCTATCACAGGGAGACATGTAGAGACAGACAGGTAACCAGTCTATCACGGGGCCGACATGTAGAGACAGACAGGTAACCAGTCTATCACAGGGAGACATGTAGAGACAGACAGGTAACCAGTCTATCACAAGGGGACATGTAGAGACAGACAGGTAACCAGTCTATCACAGGGAGACATGTAGAGACAGACAGGTAACCAGTCTATTACATGGAGACATGTAGAGACAGACAGGTAACCAGTCTATCACAGGGGGACATGTAGAGACAGACAGGTAACCAGTCTATCACAGGGAGACATGTAGAGACAGACAGGTAACCAGTCTATCACAGGGAGACATGGAGAGACAGACAGGTAACCAGTCTATCACAGGGAGACATGTAGAGACAGACAGGTAACCAGTCTATTACATGGAGACATGTAGAGACAGACAGGTAACCAGTCTATCACAGGGGGACATGTAGAGACAGACAGGTAACCAGTCTATCACAGGGAGACATGTAGAGACAGACAGGTAACCAGTCTATCACAGGGAGACATGGAGAGACAGACAGGTAACCAGTCTATCACAGGGAGACATGTAAAGACAGACAGGTAACCAGTCTATCACAGGGAGACATGTAGAGACAGACAGGTGACCAGTCTATCACAGGGCTGACATGTAGAGACAGACAGGTAACCAGTCTATCACAGGGAGACATGTAGAGACAGACAGGTAACCAGTCTATCACAGGGAGACATGTAGAGACAGACAGGTAACCAGTCTATCACAGGGAGACATGTACAGACAGACAGGTAACCAGTCTATCACAGGGCTGACATGTAGAGACAGACAGGTAACCAGTCTATCACAGGGCTGACATGTAGAGACAGACAGGTAACCAGTCTATCATAGGGCTGACATGTAGAGAGACAGGTAACCAGTCTATCACATGGAGACATGTGGAGACAGACAGGTAACCAGTCTATCACAGGGAGACATGTAGAGACCGACAGGTAACCAGTCTATCACAGGGGGACATGTAGAGACAGACAGGTAACCAGTCTATCACATGGAGACATGTGGAGACAGACAGGTAACCAGTCTATCACAGGGAGACATGTAGAGACCGACAGGTAACCAGTCTATCACAGGGGGACATGTAGAGACAGACAGGTAACCAGTCTATCACAGGGAGACATGTAGAGACCGACAGGTAACCAGTCTATCACAGGGGGACATGTAGAGACAGACAGGTAACCAGTCTATCACAGGGCTGACATGTAGAGACAGACAGGTAACCAGTCTATCACAGGGAGACATGTAGAGACAGACAGGTAACCAGTCTATCACAGGGAGACATGTAGAGACAGACAGGTAACCAGTCTATCACAGGGAGACATGGAGAGACAGACAGGTAACCAGTCTATCACAGGGAGACATGTAAAGACAGACAGGTAACCAGTCTATCACAGGGAGACATGTAGAGACAGACAGGTGACCAGTCTATCACAGGGAGACATGTAGAGACAGACAGGTAACCAGTCTATCATAGGGCTGACATGTAGAGACAGACAGGTAACCAGTCTATCACATGGAGACATGTGGAGACAGACACGTAACCAGTCTATCACAGGGAGACATGTAGAGACAGACAGGTAACCAGTCTATCACAGGGAGACATGTATAGACCGACAGGTAACCAGTCTATCACAGGGGGACATGTAGAGACAGACAGGTAACCAGTCTATCACATGGAGACATGTGGAGACAGACAGGTAACCAGTCTATCACAGGGAGACATGTAGAGACCGACAGGTAACCAGTCTATCACAGGGGGACATGTAGAGACAGACAGGTAACCAGTCTATCACAGGGAGACATGTAGAGACAGACAGGTAACCAGTCTATCACAGGGAGACATGTAGAGACAGACAGGTAACCAGTCTATCACGGGGCCGACATGTAGAGACAGACAGGTAACCAGTCTATCACAGGGAGACATGTAGAGACAGACAGGTAACCAGTCTATCACAGGGGGACATGTAGAGACAGACAGGTAACCAGTCTATCACAGGGAGACATGTAGAGACAGACAGGTAACCAGTCTATCACATGGAGACATGTAGAGACAGACAGGTAACCAGTCTATCACAGGGAGACATGTAGAGACAGACAGGTAACCAGTCTATCACAGGGAGACATGTAGAGACAGACAGGTAACCAGTCTATCACAGGGAGACATGGAGAGACAGACAGGTAACCAGTCTATCACAGGGAGACATGTAAAGACAGACAGGTAACCAGTCTATCACAGGGAGACATGTAGAGACAGACAGGTGACCAGTCTATCACAGGGAGACATGTAGAGACAGACAGGTAACCAGTCTATCATAGGGCTGACATGTAGAGACAGACAGGTAACCAGTCTATCACATGGAGACATGTGGAGACAGACACGTAACCAGTCTATCACAGGGGGACATGTAGAGACCGACAGGTAACCAGTCTATCACAGGGGGACATGTAGAGACAGACAGGTAACCAGTCTATCACATGGAGACATGTGGAGACAGACAGGTAACCAGTCTATCACAGGGAGACATGTAGAGACCGACAGGTAACCAGTCTATCACAGGGGGACATGTAGAGACAGACAGGTAACCAGTCTATCACAGGGAGACATGTAGAGACAGACAGGTAACCAGTCTATCACAGGGAGACATGTAGAGACAGACAGGTAACCAGTCTATCACGGGGCCGACATGTAGAGACAGACAGGTAACCAGTCTATCACAGGGAGACATGTAGAGACAGACAGGTAACCAGTCTATCACAGGGGGACATGTAGAGACAGACAGGTAACCAGTCTATCACAGGGAGACATGTAGAGACAGACAGGTAACCAGTCTATTACATGGAGACATGTAGAGACAGACAGGTAACCAGTCTATCACAGGGGGACATGTAGAGACAGACAGGTAACCAGTCTATCACAGGGAGACATGTAGAGACAGACAGGTAACCAGTCTATCACAGGGAGACATGGAGAGACAGACAGGTAACCAGTCTATCACAGGGAGACATGTAAAGACAGACAGGTAACCAGTCTATCACAGGGAGACATATAGAGACAGACAGGTGACCAGTCTATCACAGGGCTGACATGTAGAGACAGACAGGTAACCAGTCTATCACAGGGAGACATGTAGAGACAGACAGGTAACCAGTCTATCACAGGGAGACATGTAGAGACAGACAGGTAACCAGTCTATCACAGGGAGACATGTACAGACAGACAGGTAACCAGTCTATCACAGGGCTGACATGTAGAGACAGACAGGTAACCAGTCTATCACAGGGCTGACATGTAGAGACAGACAGGTAACCAGTCTATCATAGGGCTGACATGTAGAGAGACAGGTAACCAGTCTATCACATGGAGACATGTGGAGACAGACAGGTAACCAGTCTATCACAGGGAGACATGTAGAGACAGACAGGTAACCAGTCTATCACAGGGAGACATGTAGAGACCGACAGGTAACCAGTCTATCACAGGGGGACATGTAGAGATAGACAGGTAACCAGTCTATCACATGGAGACATGTGGAGACAGACAGGTAACCAGTCTATCACAGGGAGACATGTAGAGACCGACAGGTAACCAGTCTATCACAGGGGGACATGTAGAGACAGACAGGTAACCAGTCTATCACAGGGAGACATGTAGAGACAGACAGGTAACCAATCTATCACATGGAGACATGTGGAGACAGACAGGTAACCAGTCTATCACAGGGAGACATGTAGAGACAGACAGGTAACCAGTCTATCACAGGGGGACATGTAGAGACAGACAGGTAACCAGTCTATCACAGGGAGACATGTAGAGACAGACAGGTAACCAGTCTATCACAGGGAGACATGTAGAGACAGACAGGTAACCAGTCTATCACGGGGCCGACATGTAGAGACAGACAGGTAACCAGTCTATCACAGGGAGACATGTAGAGACAGACAGGTAACCAGTCTATCACAGGGGGACATGTAGAGACAGACAGGTAACCAGTCTATCACAGGGAGACATGTAGAGACAGACAGGTAACCAGTCTATTACATGGAGACATGTAGAGACAGACAGGTAACCAGTCTATCACAGGGGGACATGTAGAGACAGACAGGTAACCAGTCTATCACAGGGAGACATGTAGAGACAGACAGGTAACCAGTCTATCACAGGGAGACATGGAGAGACAGACAGGTAACCAGTCTATCACAGGGAGACATGTAGAGACAGACAGGTAACCAGTCTATTACATGGAGACATGTAGAGACAGACAGGTAACCAGTCTATCACAGGGGGACATGTAGAGACAGACAGGTAACCAGTCTATCACAGGGAGACATGTAGAGACAGACAGGTAACCAGTCTATCACAGGGAGACATGGAGAGACAGACAGGTAACCAGTCTATCACAGGGAGACATGTAAAGACAGACAGGTAACCAGTCTATCACAGGGAGACATGTAGAGACAGACAGGTGACCAGTCTATCACAGGGCTGACATGTAGAGACAGACAGGTAACCAGTCTATCACAGGGAGACATGTAGAGACAGACAGGTAACCAGTCTATCACAGGGAGACATGTAGAGACAGACAGGTAACCAGTCTATCACAGGGAGACATGTACAGACAGACAGGTAACCAGTCTATCACAGGGCTGACATGTAGAGACAGACAGGTAACCAGTCTATCACAGGGCTGACATGTAGAGACAGACAGGTAACCAGTCTATCATAGGGCTGACATGTAGAGAGACAGGTAACCAGTCTATCACATGGAGACATGTGGAGACAGACAGGTAACCAGTCTATCACAGGGAGACATGTAGAGACCGACAGGTAACCAGTCTATCACAGGGGGACAAGTAGAGACAGACAGGTAACCAGTCTATCACATGGAGACATGTGGAGACAGACAGGTAACCAGTCTATCACAGGGAGACATGTAGAGACCGACAGGTAACCAGTCTATCACAGGGGGACATGTAGAGACAGACAGGTAACCAGTCTATCACAGGGAGACATGTAGAGACAGACAGGTAACCAGTCTATCACAGGGAGACATGTAGAGACAGACAGGTAACCAGTCTATCACAGGGGGACATGTAGAGACAGACAGGTAACCAGTCTATCACAGGGAGACATGTAGAGACAGACAGGTAACCAGTCTATCACATGGAGACATGTAGAGACAGACAGGTAACCAGTCTATCACAGGGAGACATGTAGAGACAGACAGGTAACCAGTCTATCACAGGGAGACATGTAGAGACAGACAGGTAACCAGTCTATCACAGGGAGACATGGAGAGACAGACAGGTAACCAGTCTATCACAGGGAGACATGTAAAGACAGACAGGTAACCAGTCTATCACAGGGAGACATGTAGAGACAGACAGGTAACCAGTCTATCATGGGGCCGACATGTAGAGACAGACAGGTAACCAGTCTATCACAGGGGTACATGTAGAGACAGACAGGTAACCAGTCTATCACAGGGGGACATGTAGAGACAGACAGGTAACCAGTCTATCACAGGGAGACATGTAGAGACAGACAGGTAACCAGTCTATCACAGGGAGACATGGAGAGACAGACAGGTAACCAGTCTATCACAGGGAGACATGTAAAGACAGACAGGTAACCAGTCTATCACAGGGAGACATGTAGAGACAGACAGGTGACCAGTCTATCACAGGGCTGACATGTAGAGACAGACAGGTAACCAGTCTATCACAGGGAGACATGTAGAGACAGACAGGTAACCAGTCTATCACAGGGAGACATGTAGAGACAGACAGGTAACCAGTCTATCACAGGGAGACATGTACAGACAGACAGGTAACCAGTCTATCACAGGGCTGACATGTAGAGACAGACAGGTAACCAGTCTATCACAGGGCTGACATGTAGAGACAGACAGGTAACCAGTCTATCATAGGGCTGACATGTAGAGAGACAGGTAACCAGTCTATCACATGGAGACATGTGGAGACAGACAGGTAACCAGTCTATCACAGGGAGACATGTAGAGACCGACAGGTAACCAGTCTATCACAGGGGGACATGTAGAGACAGACAGGTAACCAGTCTATCACATGGAGACATGTGGAGACAGACAGGTAACCAGTCTATCACAGGGAGACATGTAGAGACCGACAGGTAACCAGTCTATCACAGGGGGACATGTAGAGACAGACAGGTAACCAGTCTATCACAGGGAGACATGTAGAGACAGACAGGTAACCAGTCTATCACAGGGAGACATGTAGAGACAGACAGGTAACCAGTCTATCACAGGGGGACATGTAGAGACAGACAGGTAACCAGTCTATCACAGGGAGACATGTAGAGACAGACAGGTAACCAGTCTATCACATGGAGACATGTAGAGACAGACAGGTAACCAGTCTATCACAGGGAGACATGTAGAGACAGACAGGTAACCAGTCTATCACAGGGAGACATGTAGAGACAGACAGGTAACCAGTCTATCACAGGGAGACATGGAGAGACAGACAGGTAACCAGTCTATCACAGGGAGACATGTAAAGACAGACAGGTAACCAGTCTATCACAGGGAGACATGTAGAGACAGACAGGTGACCAGTCTATCACAGGGAGACATGTAGAGACAGACAGGTAACCAGTCTATCATAGGGCTGACATGTAGAGACAGACAGGTAACCAGTCTATCACATGGAGACATGTGGAGACAGACACGTAACCAGTCTATCACAGGGGGACATGTAGAGACCGACAGGTAACCAGTCTATCACAGGGGGACATGTAGAGACAGACAGGTAACCAGTCTATCACATGGAGACATGTGGAGACAGACAGGTAACCAGTCTATCACAGGGAGACATGTAGAGACCGACAGGTAACCAGTCTATCACAGGGGGACATGTTATAGACAGACAGGTAACCAGTCTATCACAGGGAGACATGTAGAGACAGACAGGTAACCAGTCTATCACAGGGAGACATGTAGAGACAGACAGGTAACCAGTCTATCACGGGGCCGACATGTAGAGACAGACAGGTAACCAGTCTATCACAGGGAGACATGTAGAGACAGACAGGTAACCAGTCTATCACAGGGGGACATGTAGAGACAGACAGGTAACCAGTCTATCGCAGGGAGACATGTAGAGACAGACAGGTAACCAGTCTATTACATGGGGACATGTAGAGACAGACAGGTAACCAGTCTATCACAGGGAGACATGTAGAGACAGACAGGTAACCAGTCTATCACAGGGAGACATGGAGAGACAGACAGGTAACCAGTCTATCACAGGGAGACATGTAAAGACAGACAGGTAACCAGTCTATCACAGGGAGACATGTAGAGACAGACAGGTGACCAGTCTATCACAGGGAGACATGTAGAGACAGACAGGTAACCAGTCTATCACAGGGGGACATGTAGAGACAGACAGGTAACCAGTCTATCACAGGGAGACATGTAGAGACAGACAGGTAACCAGTCTATCACATGGAGACATGTAGAGACAGACAGGTAACCAGTCTATCACAGGGAGACATGTAGAGACAGACAGGTAACCAGTCTATCACAGGGAGACATGGAGAGACAGACAGGTAACCAGTCTATCACAGGGAGACATGTGGAGACAGACACGTAACCAGTCTATCACAGGGGGACATGTAGAGACCGACAGGTAACCAGTCTATCACAGGGAGACATGTAGAGACAGACAGGTAACCAGTCTATCACGGGGCCGACATGTAGAGACAGACAGGTAACCAGTCTATCACAGGGAGACATGTAGAGACAGACAGGTAACCAGTCTATCACAGGGGGACATGTAGAGACAGACAGGTAACCAGTCTATCACAGGGAGACATGTAGAGACAGACAGGTAACCAGTCTATCACATGGAGACATGTAGAGACAGACAGGTAACCAGTCTATCACAGGGAGACATGTAGAGACAGACAGGTAACCAGTCTATCACAGGGAGACATGTAGAGACAGACAGGTAACCAGTCTATCACAGGGAGACATGGAGAGACAGACAGGTAACCAGTCTATCACAGGGAGACATGTAAAGACAGACAGGTAACCAGTCTATCACAGGGAGACATGTAGAGACAGACAGGTGACCAGTCTATCACAGGGAGACATGTAGAGACAGACAGGTAACCAGTCTATCACAGGGGGACATGTAGAGACAGACAGGTAACCAGTCTATCACAGGGAGACATGTAGAGACAGATAGGTAACCAGTCTATCACAGGGAGACATGTAGAGACAGACAGGTAACCAGTCTATCACGGGGCCGACATGTAGAGACAGACAGGTAACCAGTCTATCACAGGGAGACATGTAGAGACAGACAGGTAACCAGTCTATCACAGGGGGAAATGTAGAGACAGACAGGTAACCAATCTATCACATGGAGACATGTGGAGACAGACAGGTAACCAGTCTATCACAGGGAGACATGTAGAGACAGACAGGTAACCAGTCTATCACAGGGAGACATGTAGAGACAGACAGGTAACCAGTCTATCACAGGGAGACATGTAGAGACAGACAGGTAACCAGTCTATCACGGGGCCGACATTTAGAGACAGACAGGTAACCAGTCTATCACAGGGAGACATGTAGAGACAGACAGGTAACCAGTCTATCACAGGGCTGACATGTAGAGACAGACAGGTGACCAGTCTATCACAGGGCTGACATGTAGAGAGAGACAGGTGACCAGTCTATCACAGGGCTGACATGTAGAGACAGACAGGTAACCAGTCTATCACAGGCTGACATGTAGAGACAGACAGGTGACCAGTCTATCACAGGGCTGACATGTAGAGACAGACAGGTAACCAGTCTATCACAGGGAGACATGTAGAGACAGACAGGTAACCAGTCTATCACAGGGAGACATGTAGAGACAGACAGGTAACCAGTCTATCACAGGGAGACATGTAGAGACAGACAGGTAACCAGTCTATCACAGGGCTGACATGTAGAGACAGACAGGCAACCAGTCTATCACAGGGGGACATGTAGAGACAGACAGGTAACCAATCTATCACATGGAGACATGTGGTGACAGACAGGTAACCAGTCTATCACAGGGCTGACATGTAGAGACAGACAGGTAACCAGTCTATCATAGGGCTGACATGTAGAGAGACAGGTAACCAGTCTATCACATGGAGACATGTGGAGACAGACAGGTAACCAGTCTATCACAGGGAGACATGTAGAGACCGACAGGTAACCAGTCTATCACAGGGGGACATGTAGAGACAGACAGGTAACCAGTCTATCACATGGAGACATGTGGAGACAGACAGGTAACCAGTCTATCACAGGGAGACATGTAGAGACCGACAGGTAACCAGTCTATCACAGGGGGACATGTAGAGACAGACAGGTAACCAGTCTATCACAGGGAGACATGTAGAGACAGACAGGTAACCAGTCTATCACAGGGAGACATGTAGAGACAGACAGGTAACCAGTCTATCACAGGGGGACATGTAGAGACAGACAGGTAACCAGTCTATCACAGGGAGACATGTAGAGACAGACAGGTAACCAGTCTATCACATGGAGACATGTAGAGACAGACAGGTAACCAGTCTATCACAGGGAGACATGTAGAGACAGACAGGTAACCAGTCTATCACAGGGAGACATGTAGAGACAGACAGGTAACCAGTCTATCACAGGGAGACATGGAGAGACAGACAGGTAACCAGTCTATCACAGGGAGACATGTAAAGACAGACAGGTAACCAGTCTATCACAGGGAGACATGTAGAGACAGACAGGTGACCAGTCTATCACAGGGCTGACATGTAGAGACAGACAGGTAACCAGTCTATCACAGGGAGACATGTAGAGACAGACAGGTAACCAGTCTATCACAGGGAGACATGTAGAGACAGACAGGTAACCAGTCTATCACAGGGAGACATGTACAGACAGACAGGTAACCAGTCTATCACAGGGCTGACATGTAGAGACAGACAGGTAACCAGTCTATCACAGGGCTGACATGTAGAGACAGACAGGTGACCAGTCTATCACAGGGAGACATGTAGAGACAGACAGGTAACCAGTCTATCATAGGGCTGACATGTAGAGACAGACAGGTAACCAGTCTATCACATGGAGACATGTGGAGACAGACACGTAACCAGTCTATCACAGGGGGACATGTAGAGACCGACAGGTAACCAGTCTATCACAGGGGGACATGTAGAGACAGACAGGTAACCAGTCTATCACATGGAGACATGTGGAGACAGACAGGTAACCAGTCTATCACAGGGAGACATGTAGAGACCGACAGGTAACCAGTCTATCACAGGGGGACATGTAGAGACAGACAGGTAACCAGTCTATCACAGGGAGACATGTAGAGACAGACAGGTAACCAGTCTATCACAGGGAGACATGTAGAGACAGACAGGTAACCAGTCTATCACGGGGCCGACATGTAGAGACAGACAGGTAACCAGTCTATCACAGGGAGACATGTAGAGACAGACAGGTAACCAGTCTATCACAGGGGGACATGTAGAGACAGACAGGTAACCAGTCTATCACAGGGAGACATGTAGAGACATTCAGGTAACCAGTCTATTACATGGAGACATGTAGAGACAGACAGGTAACCAGTCTATCACAGGGAGACATGTAGAGACAGACAGGTAACCAGTCTATCACAGGGAGACATGTACAGACAGACAGGTAACCAGTCTATCACAGGGCTGACATGTAGAGACAGACAGGTAACCAGTCTATCACAGGGCTGACATGTAGAGACAGACAGGTAACCAGTCTATCATAGGGCTGACATGTAGAGAGACAGGTAACCAGTCTATCACATGGAGACATGTGGAGACAGACAGGTAACCAGTCTATCACAGGGAGACATGTAGAGACAGACAGGTAACCAGTCTATCACAGGGAGACATGTAGAGACCGACAGGTAACCAGTCTATCACAGGGGGACATGTAGAGATAGACAGGTAACCAGTCTATCACATGGAGACATGTGGAGACAGACAGGTAACCAGTCTATCACAGGGAGACATGTAGAGACCGACAGGTAACCAGTCTATCACAGGGGGACATGTAGAGACAGACAGGTAACCAGTCTATCACAGGGAGACATGTAGAGACAGACAGGTAACCAATCTATCACATGGAGACATGTGGAGACAGACAGGTAACCAGTCTATCACAGGGAGACATGTAGAGACAGACAGGTAACCAGTCTATCACAGGGGGACATGTAGAGACAGACAGGTAACCAGTCTATCACAGGGAGACATGTAGAGACAGACAGGTAACCAGTCTATCACAGGGAGACATGTAGAGACAGACAGGTAACCAGTCTATCACGGGGCCGACATGTAGAGACAGACAGGTAACCAGTCTATCACAGGGAGACATGTAGAGACAGACAGGTAACCAGTCTATCACAGGGGGACATGTAGAGACAGACAGGTAACCAGTCTATCACAGGGAGACATGTAGAGACAGACAGGTAACCAGTCTATTACATGGAGACATGTAGAGACAGACAGGTAACCAGTCTATCACAGGGGGACATGTAGAGACAGACAGGTAACCAGTCTATCACAGGGAGACATGTAGAGACAGACAGGTAACCAGTCTATCACAGGGAGACATGGAGAGACAGACAGGTAACCAGTCTATCACAGGGAGACATGTAGAGACAGACAGGTAACCAGTCTATTACATGGAGACATGTAGAGACAGACAGGTAACCAGTCTATCACAGGGGGACATGTAGAGACAGACAGGTAACCAGTCTATCACAGGGAGACATGTAGAGACAGACAGGTAACCAGTCTATCACAGGGAGACATGGAGAGACAGACAGGTAACCAGTCTATCACAGGGAGACATGTAAAGACAGACAGGTAACCAGTCTATCACAGGGAGACATGTAGAGACAGACAGGTGACCAGTCTATCACAGGGCTGACATGTAGAGACAGACAGGTAACCAGTCTATCACAGGGAGACATGTAGAGACAGACAGGTAACCAGTCTATCACAGGGAGACATGTAGAGACAGACAGGTAACCAGTCTATCACAGGGAGACATGTACAGACAGACAGGTAACCAGTCTATCACAGGGCTGACATGTAGAGACAGACAGGTAACCAGTCTATCACAGGGCTGACATGTAGAGACAGACAGGTAACCAGTCTATCATAGGGCTGACATGTAGAGAGACAGGTAACCAGTCTATCACATGGAGACATGTGGAGACAGACAGGTAACCAGTCTATCACAGGGAGACATGTAGAGACCGACAGGTAACCAGTCTATCACAGGGGGACATGTAGAGACAGACAGGTAACCAGTCTATCACATGGAGACATGTGGAGACAGACAGGTAACCAGTCTATCACAGGGAGACATGTAGAGACCGACAGGTAACCAGTCTATCACAGGGGGACATGTAGAGACAGACAGGTAACCAGTCTATCACAGGGAGACATGTAGAGACAGACAGGTAACCAGTCTATCACAGGGAGACATGTAGAGACAGACAGGTAACCAGTCTATCACAGGGGGACATGTAGAGACAGACAGGTAACCAGTCTATCACAGGGAGACATGTAGAGACAGACAGGTAACCAGTCTATCACATGGAGACATGTAGAGACAGACAGGTAACCAGTCTATCACAGGGAGACATGTAGAGACAGACAGGTAACCAGTCTATCACAGGGAGACATGTAGAGACAGACAGGTAACCAGTCTATCACAGGGAGACATGGAGAGACAGACAGGTAACCAGTCTATCACAGGGAGACATGTAAAGACAGACAGGTAACCAGTCTATCACAGGGAGACATGTAGAGACAGACAGGTAACCAGTCTATCATGGGGCCGACATGTAGAGACAGACAGGTAACCAGTCTATCACAGGGGTACATGTAGAGACAGACGGGTAACCAGTCTATCACAGGGGGACATGTAGAGACAGACAGGTAACCAGTCTATCACAGGGAGACATGTAGAGACAGACAGGTAACCAGTCTATCACAGGGAGACATGGAGAGACAGACAGGTAACCAGTCTATCACAGGGAGACATGTAAAGACAGACAGGTAACCAGTCTATCACAGGGAGACATGTAGAGACAGACAGGTGACCAGTCTATCACAGGGCTGACATGTAGAGACAGACAGGTAACCAGTCTATCACAGGGAGACATGTAGAGAGAGACAGGTAACCAGTCTATCACAGGGAGACATGTAGAGACAGACAGGTAACCAGTCTATCACAGGGAGACATGTACAGACAGACAGGTAACCAGTCTATCACAGGGCTGACATGTAGAGACAGACAGGTAACCAGTCTATCACAGGGAGACATGTAGAGACAGACAGGTAACCAGTCTATCACAGGGAGACATGGAGAGACAGACAGGTAACCAGTCTATCACAGGGAGACATGTAGAGACAGACAGGTAACCAGTCTATCACAGGGAGACATGGAGAGACAGACAGGTAACCAGTCTATCACAGGGAGACATGTAGAGACAGACAGGTAACCAGTCTATTACATGGAGACATGTAGAGACAGACAGGTAACCAGTCTATCACAGGGGGACATGTAGAGACAGACAGGTAACCAGTCTATCACAGGGAGACATGTAGAGACAGACAGGTAACCAGTCTATCACAGGGAGACATGGAGAGACAGACAGGTAACCAGTCTATCACAGGGAGACATGTAAAGACAGACAGGTAACCAGTCTATCACAGGGAGACATGTAGAGACAGACAGGTGACCAGTCTATCACAGGGCTGACATGTAGAGACAGACAGGTAACCAGTCTATCACAGGGAGACATGTAGAGACAGACAGGTAACCAGTCTATCACAGGGAGACATGTAGAGACAGACAGGTAACCAGTCTATCACAGGGAGACATGTACAGACAGACAGGTAACCAGTCTATCACAGGGCTGACATGTAGAGACAGACAGGTAACCAGTCTATCACAGGGCTGACATGTAGAGACAGACAGGTAACCAGTCTATCATAGGGCTGACATGTAGAGAGACAGGTAACCAGTCTATCACATGGAGACATGTGGAGACAGACAGGTAACCAGTCTATCACAGGGAGACATGTAGAGACCGACAGGTAACCAGTCTATCACAGGGGGACATGTAGAGACAGACAGGTAACCAGTCTATCACATGGAGACATGTGGAGACAGACAGGTAACCAGTCTATCACAGGGAGACATGTAGAGACCGACAGGTAACCAGTCTATCACAGGGGGACATGTAGAGACAGACAGGTAACCAGTCTATCACAGGGAGACATGTAGAGACAGACAGGTAACCAGTCTATCACAGGGAGACATGTAGAGACAGACAGGTAACCAGTCTATCACAGGGGGACATGTAGAGACAGACAGGTAACCAGTCTATCACAGGGAGACATGTAGAGACAGACAGGTAACCAGTCTATCACATGGAGACATGTAGAGACAGACAGGTAACCAGTCTATCACAGGGAGACATGTAGAGACAGACAGGTAACCAGTCTATCACAGGGAGACATGTAGAGACAGACAGGTAACCAGTCTATCACAGGGAGACATGGAGAGACAGACAGGTAACCAGTCTATCACAGGGAGACATGTAAAGACAGACAGGTAACCAGTCTATCACAGGGAGACATGTAGAGACAGACAGGTAACCAGTCTATCATGGGGCCGACATGTAGAGACAGACAGGTAACCAGTCTATCACAGGGGTACATGTAGAGACAGACAGGTAACCAGTCTATCACAGGGGGACATGTAGAGACAGACAGGTAACCAGTCTATCACAGGGAGACATGTAGAGACAGACAGGTAACCAGTCTATCACAGGGAGACATGGAGAGACAGACAGGTAACCAGTCTATCACAGGGAGACATGTAAAGACAGACAGGTAACCAGTCTATCACAGGGAGACATGTAGAGACAGACAGGTGACCAGTCTATCACAGGGCTGACATGTAGAGACAGACAGGTAACCAGTCTATCACAGGGAGACATGTAGAGAGAGACAGGTAACCAGTCTATCACAGGGAGACATGTAGAGACAGACAGGTAACCAGTCTATCACAGGGAGACATGTACAGACAGACAGGTAACCAGTCTATCACAGGGCTGACATGTAGAGACAGACAGGTAACCAGTCTATCACAGGGCTGACATGTAGAGACAGACAGGTAACCAGTCTATCATAGGGCTGACATGTAGAGAGACAGGTAACCAGTCTATCACATGGAGACATGTGGAGACAGACAGGTAACCAGTCTATCACAGGGAGACATGTAGAGACCGACAGGTAACCAGTCTATCACAGGGGGACATGTAGAGACAGACAGGTAACCAGTCTATCACAGGGAGACATGTAGAGACAGACAGGTAACCAGTCTATCACAGGGGGACATGTAGAGACAGACAGGTAACCAGTCTATCACAGGGAGACATGTAGAGACAGACAGGTAACCAGTCTATTACATGGAGACATGTAGAGACAGACAGGTAACCAGTCTATCACAGGGAGACATGTAGAGACAGACAGGTAACCAGTCTATCACAGGGAGACATGTACAGACAGACAGGTAACCAGTCTATCACAGGGCTGACATGTAGAGACAGACAGGTAACCAGTCTATCACAGGGCTGACATGTAGAGACAGACAGGTAACCAGTCTATCATAGGGCTGACATGTAGAGAGACAGGTAACCAGTCTATCACATGGAGACATGTGGAGACAGACAGGTAACCAGTCTATCACAGGGAGACATGTAGAGACAGACAGGTAACCAGTCTATCACAGGGAGACATGTAGAGACCGACAGGTAACCAGTCTATCACAGGGGGACATGTAGAGATAGACAGGTAACCAGTCTATCACATGGAGACATGTGGAGACAGACAGGTAACCAGTCTATCACAGGGAGACATGTAGAGACCGACAGGTAACCAGTCTATCACAGGGGGACATGTAGAGACAGACAGGTAACCAGTCTATCACAGGGAGACATGTAGAGACAGACAGGTAACCAATCTATCACATGGAGACATGTGGAGACAGACAGGTAACCAGTCTATCACAGGGAGACATGTAGAGACAGACAGGTAACCAGTCTATCACAGGGGGACATGTAGAGACAGACAGGTAACCAGTCTATCACAGGGAGACATGTAGAGACAGACAGGTAACCAGTCTATCACAGGGAGACATGTAGAGACAGACAGGTAACCAGTCTATCACGGGGCCGACATGTAGAGACAGACAGGTAACCAGTCTATCACAGGGAGACATGTAGAGACAGACAGGTAACCAGTCTATCACAGGGGGACATGTAGAGACAGACAGGTAACCAGTCTATCACAGGGAGACATGTAGAGACAGACAGGTAACCAGTCTATTACATGGAGACATGTAGAGACAGACAGGTAACCAGTCTATCACAGGGGGACATGTAGAGACAGACAGGTAACCAGTCTATCACAGGGAGACATGTAGAGACAGACAGGTAACCAGTCTATCACAGGGAGACATGTAGAGACAGACAGGTAACCAGTCTATCACAGGGAGACATGTAGAGACAGACAGGTAACCAGTCTATTACATGGAGACATGTAGAGACAGACAGGTAACCAGTCTATCACAGGGGGACATGTAGAGACAGACAGGTAACCAGTCTATCACAGGGAGACATGTAGAGACAGACAGGTAACCAGTCTATCACAGGGAGACATGGAGAGACAGACAGGTAACCAGTCTATCACAGGGAGACATGTAAAGACAGACAGGTAACCAGTCTATCACAGGGAGACATGTAGAGACAGACAGGTGACCAGTCTATCACAGGGCTGACATGTAGAGACAGACAGGTAACCAGTCTATCACAGGGAGACATGTAGAGACAGACAGGTAACCAGTCTATCACAGGGAGACATGTAGAGACAGACAGGTAACCAGTCTATCACAGGGAGACATGTACAGACAGACAGGTAACCAGTCTATCACAGGGCTGACATGTAGAGACAGACAGGTAACCAGTCTATCACAGGGCTGACATGTAGAGACAGACAGGTAACCAGTCTATCATAGGGCTGACATGTAGAGAGACAGGTAACCAGTCTATCACATGGAGACATGTGGAGACAGACAGGTAACCAGTCTATCACAGGGAGACATGTAGAGACCGACAGGTAACCAGTCTATCACAGGGGGACATGTAGAGACAGACAGGTAACCAGTCTATCACATGGAGACATGTGGAGACAGACAGGTAACCAGTCTATCACAGGGAGACATGTAGAGACCGACAGGTAACCAGTCTATCACAGGGGGACATGTAGAGACAGACAGGTAACCAGTCTATCACAGGGAGACATGTAGAGACAGACAGGTAACCAGTCTATCACAGGGAGACATGTAGAGACAGACAGGTAACCAGTCTATCACAGGGGGACATGTAGAGACAGACAGGTAACCAGTCTATCACAGGGAGACATGTAGAGACAGACAGGTAACCAGTCTATCACATGGAGACATGTAGAGACAGACAGGTAACCAGTCTATCACAGGGAGACATGTAGAGACAGACAGGTAACCAGTCTATCACAGGGAGACATGTAGAGACAGACAGGTAACCAGTCTATCACAGGGAGACATGGAGAGACAGACAGGTAACCAGTCTATCACAGGGAGACATGTAAAGACAGACAGGTAACCAGTCTATCACAGGGAGACATGTAGAGACAGACAGGTAACCAGTCTATCATGGGGCCGACATGTAGAGACAGACAGGTAACCAGTCTATCACAGGGGTACATGTAGAGACAGACGGGTAACCAGTCTATCACAGGGGGACATGTAGAGACAGACAGGTAACCAGTCTATCACAGGGAGACATGTAGAGACAGACAGGTAACCAGTCTATCACAGGGAGACATGGAGAGACAGACAGGTAACCAGTCTATCACAGGGAGACATGTAAAGACAGACAGGTAACCAGTCTATCACAGGGAGACATGTAGAGACAGACAGGTGACCAGTCTATCACAGGGCTGACATGTAGAGACAGACAGGTAACCAGTCTATCACAGGGAGACATGTAGAGAGAGACAGGTAACCAGTCTATCACAGGGAGACATGTAGAGACAGACAGGTAACCAGTCTATCACAGGGAGACATGTACAGACAGACAGGTAACCAGTCTATCACAGGGCTGACATGTAGAGACAGACAGGTAACCAGTCTATCACAGGGAGACATGTAGAGACAGACAGGTAACCAGTCTATCACAGGGAGACATGGAGAGACAGACAGGTAACCAGTCTATCACAGGGAGACATGTAGAGACAGACAGGTAACCAGTCTATCACAGGGAGACATGGAGAGACAGACAGGTAACCAGTCTATCACAGGGAGACATGTAGAGACAGACAGGTAACCAGTCTATTACATGGAGACATGTAGAGACAGACAGGTAACCAGTCTATCACAGGGGGACATGTAGAGACAGACAGGTAACCAGTCTATCACAGGGAGACATGTAGAGACAGACAGGTAACCATTCTATCACAGGGAGACATGGAGAGACAGACAGGTAACCAGTCTATCACAGGGAGACATGTAAAGACAGACAGGTAACCAGTCTATCACAGGGAGACATGTAGAGACAGACAGGTGACCAGTCTATCACAGGGCTGACATGTAGAGACAGACAGGTAACCAGTCTATCACAGGGAGACATGTAGAGACAGACAGGTAACCAGTCTATCACAGGGAGACATGTAGAGACAGACAGGTAACCAGTCTATCACAGGGAGACATGTACAGACAGACAGGTAACCAGTCTATCACAGGGCTGACATGTAGAGACAGACAGGTAACCAGTCTATCACAGGGCTGACATGTAGAGACAGACAGGTAACCAGTCTATCATAGGGCTGACATGTAGAGAGACAGGTAACCAGTCTATCACATGGAGACATGTGGAGACAGACAGGTAACCAGTCTATCACAGGGAGACATGTAGAGACCGACAGGTAACCAGTCTATCACAGGGGGACATGTAGAGACAGACAGGTAACCAGTCTATCACATGGAGACATGTGGAGACAGACAGGTAACCAGTCTATCACAGGGAGACATGTAGAGACCGACAGGTAACCAGTCTATCACAGGGGGACATGTAGAGACAGACAGGTAACCAGTCTATCACAGGGAGACATGTAGAGACAGACAGGTAACCAGTCTATCACAGGGAGACATGTAGAGACAGACAGGTAACCAGTCTATCACAGGGGGACATGTAGAGACAGACAGGTAACCAGTCTATCACAGGGAGACATGTAGAGACAGACAGGTAACCAGTCTATCACATGGAGACATGTAGAGACAGACAGGTAACCAGTCTATCACAGGGAGACATGTAGAGACAGACAGGTAACCAGTCTATCACAGGGAGACATGTAGAGACAGACAGGTAACCAGTCTATCACAGGGAGACATGGAGAGACAGACAGGTAACCAGTCTATCACAGGGAGACATGTAAAGACAGACAGGTAACCAGTCTATCACAGGGAGACATGTAGAGACAGACAGGTAACCAGTCTATCATGGGGCCGACATGTAGAGACAGACAGGTAACCAGTCTATCACAGGGGTACATGTAGAGACAGACAGGTAACCAGTCTATCACAGGGGGACATGTAGAGACAGACAGGTAACCAGTCTATCACAGGGAGACATGTAGAGACAGACAGGTAACCAGTCTATCACAGGGAGACATGGAGAGACAGACAGGTAACCAGTCTATCACAGGGAGACATGTAAAGACAGACAGGTAACCAGTCTATCACAGGGAGACATGTAGAGACAGACAGGTGACCAGTCTATCACAGGGCTGACATGTAGAGACAGACAGGTAACCAGTCTATCACAGGGAGACATGTAGAGAGAGACAGGTAACCAGTCTATCACAGGGAGACATGTAGAGACAGACAGGTAACCAGTCTATCACAGGGAGACATGTACAGACAGACAGGTAACCAGTCTATCACAGGGCTGACATGTAGAGACAGACAGGTAACCAGTCTATCACAGGGCTGACATGTAGAGACAGACAGGTAACCAGTCTATCATAGGGCTGACATGTAGAGAGACAGGTAACCAGTCTATCACATGGAGACATGTGGAGACAGACAGGTAACCAGTCTATCACAGGGAGACATGTAGAGACCGACAGGTAACCAGTC
The DNA here is from genome assembly GCF_963514095.1 of Eutrigla gurnardus. Taxonomy (NCBI): domain Eukaryota; kingdom Metazoa; phylum Chordata; class Actinopteri; order Perciformes; family Triglidae; genus Eutrigla; species Eutrigla gurnardus. Next base: position 1,015,729 of record NC_139925.1, read on the forward strand.
TATCACAGGGGGACATGTAGAGACAGACAGGTAACCAGTCTATCACATGGAGACATGTGGAGACAGACAGGTAACCAGTCTATCACAGGGAGACATGTAGAGACCGACAGGTAACCAGTCTATCACAGGGGGACATGTAGAGACAGACAGGTAACCAGTCTATCACAGGGAGACATGTAGAGACAGACAGGTAACCAGTCTATCACAGGGAGACATGTAGAGACAGACAGGTAACCAGTCTATCACAGGGGGACATGTAGAGACAGACAGGTAACCAGTCTATCACAGGGAGACATGTAGAGACAGACAGGTAACCAGTCTATCACAGGGAGACATGTAGAGACAGACAGGTAACCAGTCTATCACAGGGAGACATGTAGAGACAGACAGGTAACCAGTCTATCACAGGGGGACATGTGGAGACAGACAGGTAACCAGTCTATCACAGGGAGACATGTAGAGACAGACAGGTAACCAGTCTATCACAGGGAGACATGTAAAGACAGACAGGTAACCAGTCTATCACAGGGAGACATGTAGAGACAGACAGGTGACCAGTCTATCACAGGGAGACATGTAGAGACAGACAGGTAACCAGTCTATCATAGGGCTGACATGTAGAGACAGACAGGTAACCAGTCTATCACATGGAGACATGTGGAGACAGACACGTAACCAGTCTATCACAGGGGGACATGTAGAGACCGACAGGTAACCAGTCTATCACAGGGGGACATGTAGAGACAGACAGGTAACCAGTCTATCACATGGAGACATGTGGAGACAGACAGGTAACCAGTCTATCACAGGGAGACATGTAGAGACCGACAGGTAACCAGTCTATCACAGGGGGACATGTAGAGACAGACAGGTAACCAGTCTATCACAGGGAGACATGTAGAGACAGACAGGTAACCAGTCTATCACAGGGAGACATGTAGAGACAGACAGGTAACCAGTCTATCACGGGGCCGACATGTAGAGACAGACAGGTAACCAGTCTATCACAGGGAGACATGTAGAGACAGACAGGTAACCAGTCTATCACAGGGGGACATGTAGAGACAGACAGGTAACCAGTCTATCACAGGGAGACATGTAGAGACAGACAGGTAACCAGTCTATTACATGGGGACATGTAGAGACAGACAGGTAACCAGTCTATCACAGGGAGACATGTAGAGACAGACAGGTAACCAGTCTATCACAGGGAGACATGGAGAGACAGACAGGTAACCAGTCTATCACAGGGAGACATGTAAAGACAGACAGGTAACCAGTCTATCACAGGGAGACATGTAGAGACAGACAGGTGACCAGTCTATCACAGGGAGACATGTAGAGACAGACAGGTAACCAGTCTATCACAGGGGGACATGTAGAGACAGACAGGTAACCAGTCTATCACAGGGAGACATGTAGAGACAGACAGGTAACCAGTCTATCACATGGAGACATGTAGAGACAGACAGGTAACCAGTCTATCACAGGGAGACATGTAGAGACAGACAGGTAACCAGTCTATCACAGGGAGACATGGAGAGACAGACAGGTAACCAGTCTATCACAGGGAGACATGTGGAGACAGACACGTAACCAGTCTATCACAGGGGGACATGTAGAGACCGACAGGTAACCAGTCTATCACAGGGAGACATGTAGAGACAGACAGGTAACCAGTCTATCACGGGGCCGACATGTAGAGACAGACAGGTAACCAGTCTATCACAGGGAGACATGTAGAGACAGACAGGTAACCAGTCTATCACAGGGGGACATGTAGAGACAGACAGGTAACCAGTCTATCACAGGGAGACATGTAGAGACAGACAGGTAACCAGTCTATCACATGGAGACATGTAGAGACAGACAGGTAACCAGTCTATCACAGGGAGACATGTAGAGACAGACAGGTAACCAGTCTATCACAGGGAGACATGTAGAGACAGACAGGTAACCAGTCTATCACAGGGAGACATGGAGAGACAGACAGGTAACCAGTCTATCACAGGGAGACATGTAAAGACAGACAGGTAACCAGTCTATCACAGGGAGACATGTAGAGACAGACAGGTGACCAGTCTATCACAGGGAGACATGTAGAGACAGACAGGTAACCAGTCTATCACAGGGGGACATGTAGAGACAGACAGGTAACGAGTCTATCACAGGGAGACATGTAGAGACAGATAGGTAACCAGTCTATCACAGGGAGACATGTAGAGACAGACAGGTAACCAGTCTATCACGGGGCCGACATGTAGAGACAGACAGGTAACCAGTCTATCACAGGGAGACATGTAGAGACAGACAGGTAACCAGTCTATCACAGGGGGACATGTAGAGACAGACAGGTAACCAATCTATCACATGGAGACATGTGGAGACAGACAGGTAACCAGTCTATCACAGGGAGACATGTAGAGACAGACAGGTAACCAGTCTATCACAGGGAGACATGTAGAGACAGACAGGTAACCAGTCTATCACAGGGAGACATGTAGAGACAGACAGGTAACCAGTCTATCACGGGGCCGACATTTAGAGACAGACAGGTAACCAGTCTATCACAGGGAGACATGTAGAGACAGACAGGTAACCAGTCTATCACAGGGCTGACATGTAGAGACAGACAGGTGACCAGTCTATCACAGGGCTGACATGTAGAGAGAGACAGGTGACCAGTCTATCACAGGGCTGACATGTAGAGACAGACAGGTAACCAGTCTATCACAGGCTGACATGTAGAGACAGACAGGTGACCAGTCTATCACAGGGCTGACATGTAGAGACAGACAGGTAACCAGTCTATCACAGGGAGACATGTAGAGACAGACAGGTAACCAGTCTATCACAGGGAGACATGTAGAGACAGACAGGTAACCAGTCTATCACAGGGAGACATGTAGAGACAGACAGGTAACCAGTCTATCACAGGGCTGACATGTAGAGACAGACAGGCAACCAGTCTATCACAGGGGGACATGTAGAGAAAGACAGGTAACCAATCTATCACATGGAGACATGTGGAGACAGACAGGTAACCAGTCTATCACAGGGCTGACATGTAGAGACAGACAGGTAACCAGTCTATCATAGGGCTGACATGTAGAGAGACAGGTAACCAGTCTATCACATGGAGACATGTGGAGACAGACAGGTAACCAGTCTATCACAGGGAGACATGTAGAGACCGACAGGTAACCAGTCTATCACAGGGGGACATGTAGAGACAGACAGGTAACCAGTCTATCACATGGAGACATGTGGAGACAGACAGGTAACCAGTCTATCACAGGGAGACATGTAGAGACCGACAGGTAACCAGTCTATCACAGGGGGACATGTAGAGACAGACAGGTAACCAGTCTATCACAGGGAGACATGTAGAGACAGACAGGTAACCAGTCTATCACAGGGAGACATGTAGAGACAGACAGGTAACCAGTCTATCACAGGGGGACATGTAGAGACAGACAGGTAACCAGTCTATCACAGGGAGACATGTAGAGACAGACAGGTAACCAGTCTATCACATGGAGACATGTAGAGACAGACAGGTAACCAGTCTATCACAGGGAGACATGTAGAGACAGACAGGTAACCAGTCTATCACAGGGAGACATGTAGAGACAGACAGGTAACCAGTCTATCACAGGGAGACATGGAGAGACAGACAGGTAACCAGTCTATCACAGGGAGACATGTAAAGACAGACAGGTAACCAGTCTATCACAGGGAGACATGTAGAGACAGACAGGTAACCAGTCTATCATGGGGCCGACATGTAGAGACAGACAGGTAACCAGTCTATCACAGGGGTACATGTAGAGACAGACAGGTAACCAGTCTATCACAGGGGGACATGTAGAGACAGACAGGTAACCAGTCTATCACAGGGAGACATGTAGAGACAGACAGGTAACCAGTCTATCACAGGGAGACATGGAGAGACAGACAGGTAACCAGTCTATCACAGGGAGACATGTAAAGACAGACAGGTAACCAGTCTATCACAGGGAGACATGTAGAGACAGACAGGTGACCAGTCTATCACAGGGCTGACATGTAGAGACAGACAGGTAACCAGTCTATCACAGGGAGACATGTAGAGACAGACAGGTAACCAGTCTATCACAGGGAGACATGTAGAGACAGACAGGTAACCAGTCTATCACAGGGAGACATGTACAGACAGACAGGTAACCAGTCTATCACAGGGCTGACATGTAGAGACAGACAGGTAACCAGTCTATCACAGGGCTGACATGTAGAGACAGACAGGTAACCAGTCTATCATAGGGCTGACATGTAGAGAGACAGGTAACCAGTCTATCACATGGAGACATGTGGAGACAGACAGGTAACCAGTCTATCACAGGGAGACATGTAGAGACCGACAGGTAACCAGTCTATCACAGGGGGACATGTAGAGACAGACAGGTAACCAGTCTATCACATGGAGACATGTGGAGACAGACAGGTAACCAGTCTATCACAGGGAGACATGTAGAGACCGACAGGTAACCAGTCTATCACAGGGGGACATGTAGAGACAGACAGGTAACCAGTCTATCACAGGGAGACATGTAGAGACAGACAGGTAACCAGTCTATCACAGGGAGACATGTAGAGACAGACAGGTAACCAGTCTATCACAGGGGGACATGTAGAGACAGACAGGTAACCAGTCTATCACAGGGAGACATGTAGAGACAGACAGGTAACCAGTCTATCACATGGAGACATGTAGAGACAGACAGGTAACCAGTCTATCACAGGGAGACATGTAGAGACAGACAGGTAACCAGTCTATCACAGGGAGACATGTAGAGACAGACAGGTAACCAGTCTATCACAGGGAGACATGGAGAGACAGACAGGTAACCAGTCTATCACAGGGAGACATGTAAAGACAGACAGGTAACCAGTCTATCACAGGGAGACATGTAGAGACAGACAGGTAACCAGTCTATCACAGGGAGACATGTAGAGACAGACAGGTAACCAGTCTATCACAGGGGTACATGTAGAGACAGACAGGTAACCAGTCTATCACAGGGGGACATGTAGAGACAGACAGGTAACCAGTCTATCACAGGGAGACATGTAGAGACAGACAGGTAACCAGTCTATCACAGGGAGACATGGAGAGACAGACAGGTAACCAGTCTATCACAGGGAGACATGTAAAGACAGACAGGTAACCAGTCTATCACAGGGAGACATGTAGAGACAGACAGGTGACCAGTCTATCACAGGGCTGACATGTAGAGACAGACAGGTAACCAGTCTATCACAGGGAGACATGTAGAGACAGACAGGTAACCAGTCTATCACAGGGAGACATGTAGAGACAGACAGGTAACCAGTCTATCACAGGGAGACATGTACAGACAGACAGGTAACCAGTCTATCACAGGGCTGACATGTAGAGACAGACAGGTAACCAGTCTATCACAGGGCTGACATGTAGAGACAGACAGGTAACCAGTCTATCATAGGGCTGACATGTAGAGAGACAGGTAACCAGTCTATCACATGGAGACATGTGGAGACAGACAGGTAACCAGTCTATCACAGGGAGACATGTAGAGACCGACAGGTAACCAGTCTATCACAGGGGGACATGTAGAGACAGACAGGTAACCAGTCTATCACATGGAGACATGTGGAGACAGACAGGTAACCAGTCTATCACAGGGAGACATGTAGAGACCGACAGGTAACCAGTCTATCACAGGGGGACATGTAGAGACAGACAGGTAACCAGTCTATCACAGGGAGACATGTAGAGACAGACAGGTAACCAGTCTATCACAGGGAGACATGTAGAGACAGACAGGTAACCAGTCTATCACAGGGGGACATGTAGAGACAGACAGGTAACCAGTCTATCACAGGGAGACATGTAGAGACAGACAGGTAACCAGTCTATCACATGGAGACATGTAGAGACAGACAGGTAACCAGTCTATCACAGGGAGACATGTAGAGACAGACAGGTAACCAGTCTATCACAGGGAGACATGTAGAGACAGACAGGTAACCAGTCTATCACAGGGAGACATGGAGAGACAGACAGGTAACCAGTCTATCACAGGGAGACATGTAAAGACAGACAGGGAACCAGTCTATCACAGGGAGACATGTAGAGACAGACAGGTGACCAGTCTATCACAGGGAGACATGTAGAGACAGACAGGTAACCAGTCTATCATAGGGCTGACATGTAGAGACAGACAGGTAACCAGTCTATCACATGGAGACATGTGGAGACAGACACGTAACCAGTCTATCACAGGGGGACATGTAGAGACCGACAGGTAACCAGTCTATCACAGGGGGACATGTAGAGACAGACAGGTAACCAGTCTATCACATGGAGACATGTGGAGACAGACAGGTAACCAGTCTATCACAGGGAGACATGTAGAGACCGACAGGTAACCAGTCTATCACAGGGGGACATGTAGAGACAGACAGGTAACCAGTCTATCACAGGGAGACATGTAGAGACAGACAGGTAACCAGTCTATCACAGGGAGACATGTAGAGACAGACAGGTAACCAGTCTATCACGGGGCCGACATGTAGAGACAGACAGGTAACCAGTCTATCACAGGGAGACATGTAGAGACAGACAGGTAACCAGTCTATCACAGGGGGACATGTAGAGACAGACAGGTAACCAGTCTATCACAGGGAGACATGTAGAGACAGACAGGTAACCAGTCTATTACATGGGGACATGTAGAGACAGACAGGTAACCAGTCTATCACAGGGAGACATGTAGAGACAGACAGGTAACCAGTCTATCACAGGGAGACATGGAGAGACAGACAGGTAACCAGTCTATCACAGGGAGACATGTAAAGACAGACAGGTAACCAGTCTATCACAGGGAGACATGTAGAGACAGACAGGTGACCAGTCTATCACAGGGAGACATGTAGAGACAGACAGGTAACCAGTCTATCACAGGGGGACATGTAGAGACAGACAGGTAACCAGTCTATCACAGGGAGACATGTAGAGACAGACAGGTAACCAGTCTATCACATGGAGACATGTAGAGACAGACAGGTAACCAGTCTATCACAGGGAGACATGTAGAGACAGACAGGTAACCAGTCTATCACAGGGAGACATGGAGAGACAGACAGGTAACCAGTCTATCACAGGGAGACATGTGGAGACAGACACGTAACCAGTCTATCACAGGGGGACATGTAGAGACCGACAGGTAACCAGTCTATCACAGGGAGACATGTAGAGACAGACAGGTAACCAGTCTATCACGGGGCCGACATGTAGAGACAGACAGGTAACCAGTCTATCACAGGGAGACATGTAGAGACAGACAGGTAACCAGTCTATCACAGGGGGACATGTAGAGACAGACAGGTAACCAGTCTATCACAGGGAGACATGTAGAGACAGACAGGTAACCAGTCTATCACATGGAGACATGTAGAGACAGACAGGTAACCAGTCTATCACAGGGAGACATGTAGAGACAGACAGGTAACCAGTCTATCACAGGGAGACATGTAGAGACAGACAGGTAACCAGTCTATCACAGGGAGACATGGAGAGACAGACAGGTAACCAGTCTATCACAGGGAGACATGTAGAGACAGACAGGTGACCAGTCTATCACAGGGAGACATGTAGAGACAGACAGGTAACCAGTCTATCACAGGGGGACATGTAGAGACAGACAGGTAACCAGTCTATCACAGGGAGACATGTAGAGACATATAGGTAACCAGTCTATCACAGGGAGACATGTAGAGACAGACAGGTAACCAGTCTATCACGGGGCCGACATGTAGAGACAGACAGGTAACCAGTCTATCACAGGGGGACATGTAGAGACAGACAGGTAACCAGTCTATCACAGGGAGACATGTAGAGACAGACAGGTAACCAGTCTATCACAGGGAGACATGGAGAGACAGACAGGTAACCAGTCTATCACAGGGAGACATGTAAAGACAGACAGGTAACCAGTCTATCACAGGGAGACATGTAGAGACAGACAGGTGACCAGTCTATCACAGGGCTGACATGTAGAGACAGACAGGTAACCAGTCTATCACAGGGAGACATGTAAAGACAGACAGGTAACCAGTCTATCACAGGGAGACATGTAGAGACAGACAGGTGACCAGTCTATCACAGGGAGACATGTAGAGACAGACAGGTAACCAGTCTATCACAGGGGGACATGTAGAGACAGACAGGTAACCAGTCTATCACAGGGAGACATGTAGAGACAGACAGGTAACCAGTCTATCACAGGGAGACATGTAGAGACCGACAGGTAACCAGTCTTTCACAGGGGGACATGTAGAGACAGACAGGTAACCAGTCTATCACAGGGAGACATGTAGAGACAGACAGGTAACCAGTCTATCACAGGGAGACATGTAGAGACAGACAGGTAACCAGTCTATCACGGGGCCGACATTTAGAGACAGACAGGTAACCAGTCTATCACAGGGAGACATGTAGAGACAGACAGGTAACCAGTCTATCACAGGGCTGACATGTAGAGACAGACAGGTGACCAGTCTATCACAGGGCTGACATGTAGAGAGAGACAGGTGACCAGTCTATCACAGGGCTGACATGTAGAGACAGACAGGTAACCAGTCTATCACAGGGAGACATGTAGAGACAGACAGGTAACCAGTCTATCACAGGGAGACATGTAGAGACCGACAGGTAACCAGTCTATCACAGGGGGACATGTAGAGACAGACAGGTAACCAGTCTATCACAGGGCTGACATGTAGAGACAGACAGGTAACCAGTCTATCACAGGGAGACATGTAGAGACAGACAGGTAACCAGTCTATCACAGGGAGACATGTAAAGACAGACAGGTAACCAGTCTATCACAGGGAGACATGTAGAGACAGAAAGGTGACCAGTCTATCACAGGGAGACATGTAGAGACAGACAGGTAACCAGTCTATCACAGGGAGACATGTAGAGACAGACAGGTAACCAGTCTATCACAGGGCTGACATGTAGAGACAGACAGGTAACCAGTCTTTCACAGGGAGACATGTAGAGACAGACAGGTAACCAGTCTATCACAGGGAGACATGTACAGACAGACAGGTAACCAGTCTATCACAGGGCTGACATGTAGAGACAGACAGGCAACCAGTCTATCACAGGGCCGACATGTAGAGACAGACAGGTAACCAGTCTATCACAGGGAGACATGTAGAGACAGACAGGTAACCAGTCTATCACAGGGAGACATGTAGAGACAGACAGGTAACCAGTCTATCATGGGGCCGACATGTAGAGACAGACAGGTAACCAGTCTATCACAGGGAGACATGTAGAGACAGACAGGTAACCAGTCTATCACAGGGGGACATGTAGAGACAGACAGGTAACCAGTCTATCACAGGGCTGACATGTAGAGACAGACAGGTAACCAGTCTATCACAGGGAGACATGTAGAGACAGACAGGTAACCAGTCTATCACAGGGAGACATGGAGAGACAGACAGGTAACCAGTCTATCACAGGGAGACATGTAAAGACAGACAGGTAACCAGTCTATCACAGGGAGACATGTAGAGACAGACAGGTGACCAGTCTATCACAGGGAGACATGTAGAGACAGACAGGTAACCAGTCTATCACAGGGGGACATGTAGAGACAGACAGGTAACCAGTCTATCACAGGGAGACATGTAGAGACATATAGGTAACCAGTCTATCACAGGGAGACATGTAGAGACAGACAGGTAACCAGTCTATCACGGGGCCGACATGTAGAGACAGACAGGTAACCAGTCTATCACAGGGAGACATGTAGAGACAGACAGGTAACCAGTCTATCACAGGGGGACATGTAGAGACAGACAGGTAACCAATCTATCACATGGAGACATGTGGAGACAGACAGGTGACCAGTCTATCACAGGGCTGACATGTAGAGAGAGACAGGTGACCAGTCTATCACAGGGCTGACATGTAGAGACAGACAGGTAACCAGTCTATCACAGGGAGACATGTAAAGACAGACAGGTAACCAGTCTATCACAGGGAGACATGTAGAGACAGACAGGTAACCAGTCTATCACAGGGCTGACATGTAGAGACAGACAGGTGACCAGTCTATCACAGGGCTGACATGTAGAGAGAGACAGGTGACCAGTCTATCACAGGGCTGACATGTAGAGACAGACAGGTAACCAGTCTATCACAGGCTGACATGTAGAGACAGACAGGTGACCAGTCTATCACAGGGCTGACATGTAGAGACAGAAAGGTAACCAGTCTATCACAGGGAGACATGTAGAGACAGACAGGTAACCAGTCTATCACAGGGAGACATGTAGAGACAGACACGTAACCAGTCTATCACAGGGAGACATGTAGAGACAGACAGGTAACCAGTCTATCACAGGGCTGACATGTAGAGACAGACAGGCAACCAGTCTATCACAGGGCTGACATGTAGAGACAGACAGGTAACCAGTCTATCACAGGGCCGACATGTAGAGACAGACAGGTAACCAGTCTATCACAGGGAGACATGTAGAGACAGACAGGTAACCAGTCTATCACAGGGAGACATGTAGAGACAGACAGGTAACCAGTCTATCATGGGGCCGACATGTAGAGACAGACAGGTAACCAGTCTATCACAGGGAGACATGTAGAGACAGACAGGTAACCAGTCTATCACAGGGAGACATGTAGAGACAGACAGGTAACCAGTCTATCACAGGGAGACATGTGGAGACAGAGAGGTAACCAGTCTATCATGGGGCCGACATGTAGAGACAGACAGGTAACCAGTCTATCACAGGGGTACATGTAGAGACAGACAGGTAACCAGTCTATCACAGGGGGACATGAAGAGACAGACAGGTAACCAGTCTATCACAGGGAGACATGTAGAGACAGACAGGTAACCAGTCTATCACAGGGAGACATGTAGAGACAGACAGGTAACCAGTCTATCACAGGGGGACATGTAGAGACAGACAGGTAACCAGTCTATCACAGGGAGACATGTAGAGACAGACAGGTAACCAGTCTATCACAGGGAGACATGTAAAGACAGACAGGTAACCAGTCTATCACAGGGAGACATGTAGAGACAGACAGGTGACCAGTCTATCACAGGGAGACATGTAGAGACAGACAGGTAACCAGTCTATCACAGGGAGACATGTAGAGACAGACAGGTAACCAGTCTATCACAGGGCTGACATGTAGAGACAGACAGGTAACCAGTCTATCACAGGGAGACATGTAGAGACAGACAGGTAACCAGTCTATCACAGGGAGACATGTAGAGACAGACAGGTGACCAGTCTATCACAGGGAGACATGTAGAGACAGACAGGTAACCAGTCTATCACAGGGAGACATGTAGAGACAGACAGGTAACCAGTCTATCACGGGGCCGACATGTAGAGACAGACAGGTAACCAGTCTATCACAGGGAGACATGTAGAGACAGACAGGTAACCAGTCTATCACAGGGGGACATGTAGAGACAGACAGTTAACCAGTCTATCACAGGGAGACATGTAGAGACAGACAGGTAACCAGTCTATCACATGGAGACATGTAGAGACAGACAGGTAACCAGTCTATCACAGGGGGACATGTAGAGACAGACAGGTAACCAGTCTATCACAGGGAGACATGTAGAGACAGACAGGTAACCAGTCTATCACAGGGAGACATGGAGAGACAGACAGGTAACCAGTCTATCACAGGGAGACATGTAAAGACAGACAGGTAACCAGTCTATCACAGGGAGACATGTAGAGACAGACAGGTGACCAGTCTATCACAGGGAGACATGTAGAGACAGACAGGTAACCAGTCTATCACAGGGGGACATGTAGAGACAGACAGGTAACCAGTCTATCACAGGGAGACATGTAGAGACAGACAGGTAACCAGTCTATCACAGGGAGACATGTAGAGACCGACAGGTAACCAGTCTTTCACAGGGGGACATGTAGAGACAGACAGGTAACCAGTCTATCACAGGGAGACATGTAGAGACAGACAGGTAACCAGTCTATCACAGGGAGACATGTAGAGACAGACAGGTAACCAGTCTATCACGGGGCCGACATTTAGAGACAGACAGGTAACCAGTCTATCACAGGGAGACATGTAGAGACAGACAGGTAACCAGTCTATCACAGGGCTGACATGTAGAGACAGACAGGTGACCAGTCTATCACAGGGCTGACATGTAGAGAGAGACAGGTGACCAGTCTATCACAGGGCTGACATGTAGAGACAGACAGGTAACCAGTCTATCACAGGGAGACATGTAGAGACAGACAGGTAACCAGTCTATCACAGGGAGACATGTAGAGACCGACAGGTAACCAGTCTATCACAGGGGGACATGTAGAGACAGACAGGTAACCAGTCTATCACAGGGCTGACATGTAGAGACAGACAGGTAACCAGTCTATCACAGGGATACATGTAGAGACAGACAGGTAACCAGTCTATCACAGGGAGACATGTAAAGACAGACAGGTAACCAGTCTATCACAGGGAGACATGTAGAGACAGAAAGGTGACCAGTCTATCACAGGGAGACATGTAGAGACAGACAGGTAACCAGTCTATCACAGGGAGACATGTAGAGACAGACAGGTAACCAGTCTATCACAGGGGGACATGTAGAGACAGACAGGTAACCAGTCTATCACAGGGAGACATGTAAAGACAGACAGGTAACCAGTCTATCACAGGGAGACATGTAGAGACAGACAGGTGACCAGTCTATCACAGGGAGACATGTAGAGACAGACAGGTAACCAGTCTATCACAGGGGGACATGTAGAGACAGACAGGTAACCAGTCTATCACAGGGAGACATGTAGAGACAGACAGGTAACCAGTCTATCACAGGGAGACATGTAGAGACCGACAGGTAACCAGTCTTTCACAGGGGGACATGTAGAGACAGACAGGTAACCAGTCTATCACAGGGAGACATGTAGAGACAGACAGGTAACCAGTCTATCACAGGGAGACATGTAGAGACAGACAGGTAACCAGTCTATCACGGGGCCGACATTTAGAGACAGACAGGTAACCAGTCTATCACAGGGAGACATGTAGAGACAGACAGGTAACCAGTCTATCACAGGGCTGACATGTAGAGACAGACAGGTGACCAGTCTATCACAGGGCTGACATGTAGAGAGAGACAGGTGACCAGTCTATCACAGGGCTGACATGTAGAGACAGACAGGTAACCAGTCTATCACAGGGAGACATGTAGAGACAGACAGGTAACCAGTCTATCACAGGGAGACATGTAGAGACCGACAGGTAACCAGTCTATCACAGGGGGACATGTAGAGACAGACAGGTAACCAGTCTATCACAGGGCTGACATGTAGAGACAGACAGGTAACCAGTCTATCACAGGGAGACATGTAGAGACAGACAGGTAACCAGTCTATCACAGGGAGACATGTAAAGACAGACAGGTAACCAGTCTATCACAGGGAGACATGTAGAGACAGAAAGGTGACCAGTCTATCACAGGGAGACATGTAGAGACAGACAGGTAACCAGTCTATCACAGGGAGACATGTAGAGACAGACAGGTAACCAGTCTATCACAGGGCTGACATGTAGAGACAGACAGGTAACCAGTCTATCACAGGGAGACATGTAGAGACAGACAGGTAACCAGTCTATCACAGGGAGACATGTACAGACAGACAGGTAACCAGTCTATCACAGGGCTGACATGTAGAGACAGACAGGTAACCAGTCTATCACAGGGCCGACATGTAGAGACAGACAGGTAACCAGTCTATCACAGGGAGACATGTAGAGACAGACAGGTAACCAGTCTATCACAGGGAGACATGTAGAGACAGACAGGTAACCAGTCTATCATGGGGCCGACATGTAGAGACAGACAGGTAACCAGTCTATCACAGGGAGACATGTAGAGACAGACAGGTAACCAGTCTATCACAGGGGGACATGTAGAGACAGACAGGTAACCAGTCTATCACAGGGAGACATGTAGAGACAGACAGGTAACCAGTCTATCACAGGGAGACATGTAGAGACAGACAGGTAACCAGTCTATCACAGGGGGACATGTAGAGACAGACAGGTAACCAGTCTATCACAGGGAGACATGTAGAGACAGACAGGTAACCAGTCTATCACAGGGAGACATGTAGAGACAGACAGGTAACCAGTCTATCACAGGGAGACATGTAAAGACAGACAGGTAACCAGTCTATCACAGGGAGACATGTAGAGACAGACAGGTGACCAGTCTATCACAGGGAGACATGTAGAGACAGACAGGTAACCAGTCTATCACAGGGAGACATGTAGAGACAGACAGGTAACCAGTCTATCACAGGGCTGACATGTAGAGACAGACAGGTAACCAGTCTATCACAGGGAGACATGTAGAGACAGACAGGTAACCAGTCTATCACAGGGAGACATGTACAGACAGACAGGTAACCAGTCTATCACAGGGCTGACATGTAGAGACAGACAGGTAACCAGTCTATCACAGGGCTGACATGTAGAGACAGACAGGTAACCAGTCTATCATAGGGCTGACATGTAGAGACAGACAGGTAACCAGTCTATCACATGGAGACATGTGGAGACAGACAGGTAACCAGTCTATCACAGGGAGACATGTAGAGACAGACAGGTAACCAGTCTATCACAGGGAGACATGTAGAGACCGACAGGTAACCAGTCTATCACAGGGGGACATGTAGAGACAGACAGGTAACCAGTCTATCACAGGGCTGACATGTAGAGACAGACAGGTAACCAGTCTATCACAGGGAGACATGTAGAGACAGACAGGTAACCAGTCTATCACGGGGAGACATGTAAAGACAGACAGGTAACCAGTCTATCACAGGGAGACATGTAGAGACAGACAGGTAACCAGTCTATCACGGGGAGACATGTAAAGACAGACAGGTAACCAGTCTATCACAGGGAGACATGTAGAGACAGACAGGTGACCAGTCTATCACAGGGAGACATGTAGAGACAGACAGGTAACCAGTCTATCACAGGGCTGACATGTAGAGACAGACAGGTAACCAGTCTATCACAGGGAGACATGTAGAGACAGACAGGTAACCAGTCTATCACAGGGAGACATGTACAGACAGACAGGTAACCAGTCTATCACAGGGCTGACATGTAGAGACAGACAGGTAACCAGTCTATCACAGGGCTGACATGTAGAGACAGACAGGTAACCAGTCTATCATAGGGCTGACATGTAGAGACAGACAGGTAACCAGTCTATCACATGGAGACATGTGGAGACAGACAGGTAACCAGTCTATCACAGGGAGACATGTAGAGACAGACAGGTAACCAGTCTATCACAGGGAGACATGTAGAGACCGACAGGTAACCAGTCTATCACAGGGGGACATGTAGAGACAGACAGGTAACCAGTCTATCACAGGGCTGACATGTAGAGACAGACAGGTAACCAGTCTATCACAGGGAGACATGTAGAGACAGACAGGTAACCAGTCTATCACGGGGAGACATGTAAAGACAGACAGGTAACCAGTCTATCACAGGGAGACATGTAGAGACAGACAGGTGACCAGTCTATCACAGGGAGACATGTAGAGACAGACAGGTAACCAGTCTATCACAGGGAGACATGTAGAGACAGACAGGTAACCAGTCTATCACAGGGCTGACATGTAGAGACAGACAGGTAACCAGTCTATCACAGGGAGACATGTAGAGACAGACAGGTAACCAGTCTATCACAGGGAGACATGTACAGACAGACAGGTAACCAGTCTATCACAGGGCTGACATGTAGAGACAGACAGGTAACCAGTCTATCACAGGGAGACATGTAGAGACAGACAGGTAACCAGTCTATCACAGGGAGACATGTACAGACAGACAGGTAACCAGTCTATCACAGGGCTGACATGTAGAGACAGACAGGTAACCAGTCTATCACAGGGCCGACATGTAGAGACAGACAGGTAACCAGTCTATCACAGGGAGACATGTAGAGACAGACAGGTAACCAGTCTATCACAGGGAGACATGTAGAGACAGACAGGTAACCAGTCTATCATGGGGCCGACATGTAGAGACAGACAGGTAACCAGTCTATCACAGGGAGACATGTAGAGACAGACAGGTAACCAGTCTATCACAGGGGGACATGTAGAGACAGACAGGTAACCAGTCTATCACAGGGAGACATGTAGAGACAGACAGGTAACCAGTCTATCACAGGGAGACATGTAGAGACAGACAGGTAACCAGTCTATCACAGGGGGACATGTAGAGACAGACAGGTAACCAGTCTATCACAGGGAGACATGTAGAGACAGACAGGTAACCAGTCTATCACAGGGAGACATGTAGAGACAGACAGGTAACCAGTCTATCACAGGGAGACATGTAAAGACAGACAGGTAACCAGTCTATCACAGGGAGACATGTAGAGACAGACAGGTGACCAGTCTATCACAGGGAGACATGTAGAGACAGACAGGTAACCAGTCTATCACAGGGAGACATGTAGAGACAGACAGGTAACCAGTCTATCACAGGGCTGACATGTAGAGACAGACAGGTAACCAGTCTATCACAGGGAGACATGTAGAGACAGACAGGTAACCAGTCTATCACAGGGAGACATGTACAGACAGACAGGTAACCAGTCTATCACAGGGCTGACATGTAGAGACAGACAGGTAACCAGTCTATCACAGGGCTGACATGTAGAGACAGACAGGTAACCAGTCTATCATAGGGCTGACATGTAGAGACAGACAGGTAACCAGTCTATCACATGGAGACATGTGGAGACAGACAGGTAACCAGTCTATCACAGGGAGACATGTAGAGACAGACAGGTAACCAGTCTATCACAGGGAGACATGTAGAGACCGACAGGTAACCAGTCTATCACAGGGGGACATGTAGAGACAGACAGGTAACCAGTCTATCACAGGGCTGACATGTAGAGACAGACAGGTAACCAGTCTATCACAGGGAGACATGTAGAGACAGACAGGTAACCAGTCTATCACGGGGAGACATGTAAAGACAGACAGGTAACCAGTCTATCACAGGGAGACATGTAGAGACAGACAGGTGACCAGTCTATCACAGGGAGACATGTAGAGACAGACAGGTAACCAGTCTATCACAGGGAGACATGTAGAGACAGACAGGTAACCAGTCTATCACAGGGCTGACATGTAGAGACAGACAGGTAACCAGTCTATCACAGGGAGACATGTAGAGACAGACAGGTAACCAGTCTATCACAGGGAGACATGTACAGACAGACAGGTAACCAGTCTATCACAGGGCTGACATGTAGAGACAGACAGGTAACCAGTCTATCACAGGGCTGACATGTAGAGACAGACAGGTAACCAGTCTATCATAGGGCTGACATGTAGAGACAGACAGGTAACCAGTCTATCACATGGAGACATGTGGAGACAGACAGGTAACCAGTCTATCACAGGGAGACATGTAGAGACAGACAGGTAACCAGTCTATCACAGGGAGACATGTAGAGACCGACAGGTAACCAGTCTATCACAGGGGGACATGTAGAGACAGACAGGTAACCAGTCTATCACAGGGCTGACATGTAGAGACAGACAGGTAACCAGTCTATCACAGGGAGACATGTAGAGACAGACAGGTAACCAGTCTATCACGGGGAGACATGTAAAGACAGACAGGTAACCAGTCTATCACAGGGAGACATGTAGAGACAGACAGGTGACCAGTCTATCACAGGGAGACATGTAGAGACAGACAGGTAACCAGTCTATCACAGGGAGACATGTAGAGACAGACAGGTAACCAGTCTATCACAGGGCTGACATGTAGAGACAGACAGGTAACCAGTCTATCACAGGGAGACATGTAGAGACAGACAGGTAACCAGTCTATCACAGGGAGACATGTACAGACAGACAGGTAACCAGTCTATCACAGGGCTGACATGTAGAGACAGACAGGTAACCAGTCTATCATAGGGCTGACATGTAGAGACAGACAGGTAACCAGTCTATCACATGGAGACATGTGGAGACAGACACGTAACCAGTCTATCACAGGGAGACATGTAGAGACAGACAGGTAACCAGTCTATCACAGGGAGACATGTAGAGACCGACAGGTAACCAGTCTATCACAGGGGGACATGTAGAGACAGACAGGTAACCAGTCTATCACATGGAGACATGTGGAGACAGACAGGTAACCAGTCTATCACAGGGAGACATGTAGAGACCGACAGGTAACCAGTCTATCACAGGGGGACATGTAGAGACAGACAGGTAACCAGTCTATCACAGGGAGACATGTAGAGACAGACAGGTAACCAGTCTATCACAGGGAGACGTGTAGAGACAGACAGGTAACCAGTCTATCACGGGGCCGACATGTAGAGACAGACAGGTAACCAGTCTATCACAGGGAGACATGTAGAGACAGACAGGTAACCAGTCTATCACAGGGGGACATGTAGAGACAGACAGGTAACCAGTCTATCACAGGGAGACATGTAGAGACAGACAGGTAACCAGTCTATCACATGGAGACATGTAGAGACAGACAGGTAACCAGTCTATCACAGGGGGACATGTAGAGACAGACAGGTAACCAGTCTATCACAGGGAGACATGTAGAGACAGACAGGTAACCAGTCTATCACATGGAGACATGTAGAGACAGACAGGTAACCAGTCTATCACAGGGGGACATGTAGAGACAGACAGGTAACCAGTCTATCACAGGGAGACATGTAGAGACAGACAGGTAACCAGTCTATCACATGGAGACATGGAGAGACAGACAGGTAACCAGTCTATCACAGGGAGACATGTAAAGACAGACAGGTAACCAGTCTATCACAGGGAGACATGTAGAGACAGACAGGTGACCAGTCTATCACAGGGAGACATGTAGAGACAGACAGGTAACCAGTCTATCACAGGGAGACATGTAGAGACAGACAGGTAACCAGTCTATCACAGGGAGACATGTAGAGACAGACAGGTAACCAGTCTATCACAGGGAGACATGTAAAGACAGACAGGTAACCAGTCTATCACAGGGAGACATGTAGAGACAGACAGGTGACCAGTCTATCACAGGGAGACATGTAGAGACAGACAGGTAACCAGTCTATCACAGGGAGACATGTAGAGACAGACAGGTAACCAGTCTATCACAGGGCTGACATGTAGAGACAGACAGGTAACCAGTCTATCACAGGGAGACATGTAGAGACAGACAGGTAACCAGTCTATCACAGGGAGACATGTACAGACAGACAGGTAACCAGTCTATCACAGGGCTGACATGTAGAGACAGACAGGTAACCAGTCTATCACAGGGCTGACATGTAGAGACAGACAGGTAACCAGTCTATCATAGGGCTGACATGTAGAGACAGACAGGTAACCAGTCTATCACATGGAGACATGTGGAGACAGACAGGTAACCAGTCTATCACAGGGAGACATGTAGAGACAGACAGGTAACCAGTCTATCACAGGGAGACATGTAGAGACAGACAGGTAACCAGTCTATCACAGGGAGACATGTAGAGACAGACAGGTAACCAGTCTATCACAGGGAGACATGTAGAGACAGACAGGGAACCAGTCTATCACAGGGAGACATGTAAAGACAGACAGGTAACCAGTCTATCACAGGGAGACATGTAGAGACAGACAGGTGACCAGTCTATCACAGGGAGACATGTAGAGACAGACAGGTAACCAGTCTATCACAGGGAGACATGTAGAGACAGACAGGTAACCAGTCTATCACAGGGCTGACATGTAGAGACAGACAGGTAACCAGTCTATCACAGAGAGACATGTAGAGACAGACAGGTAACCAGTCTATCACAGGGAGACATGTAGAGACAGACAGGTGACCAGTCTATCACAGGGAGACATGTAGAGACAGACAGGTAACCAGTCTATCACAGGGCTGACATGTAGAGACAGACAGGTAACCAGTCTATTACAGGGAGACATGTAGAGACCGACAGGTAACCAGTCTATCACAGGGGGACATGTAGAGACAGACAGGTAACCAGTCTATCACAGGGAGACATGTAGAGACAGACAGGTAACCAGTCTATCACAGGGAGACATGTAGAGACAGACAGGTAACCAGTCTATCACGGGGCCGACATGTAGAGACAGACAGGTAACCAGTCTATCACAGGGAGACATGTAGAGACAGACAGGTAACCAGTCTATCACAGGGGGACATGTAGAGACAGACAGTTAACCAGTCTATCACAGGGAGACATGTAGAGACAGACAGGTAACCAGTCTATCACATGGAGACATGTAGAGACAGACAGGTAACCAGTCTATCACAGGGAGACATGTAGAGACGGACAGGTAACCAGTCTATCACGGGGCCGACATTTAGAGACAGACAGGTAACCAGTCTATCACAGGGAGACATGTAGAGACAGACAGGTAACCAGTCTATCACAGGGCTGACATGTAGAGACAGACAGGTGACCAGTCTATCACAGGGCTGACATGTAGAGAGAGACAGGTGACCAGTCTATCACAGGGCTGACATGTAGAGACAGACAGGTAACCAGTCTATCACAGGGAGACATGTAGAGACAGACAGGTAACCAGTCTATCACAGGGAGACATGTAGAGACAGACAGGTAACCAGTCTATCACAGGGCTGACATGTAGAGACAGACAGGCAACCAGTCTATCACAGGGCTGACATGTAGAGACAGACAGGTAACCAGTCTATCACAGGGCCGACATGTAGAGACAGACAGGTAACCAGTCTATCACAGGGAGACATGTAGAGACAGACAGGTAACCAGTCTATCACAGGGAGACATGTAGAGACAGACAGGTAACCAGTCTATCATGGGGCCGACATGTAGAGACAGACAGGTAACCAGTCTATCACAGGGAGACATGTAGAGACAGACAGGTAACCAGTCTATCACAGGGGGACATGTAGAGACAGACAGGTAACCAGTCTATCACAGGGAGACATGTAGAGACAGACAGGTAACCAGTCTATCACAGGGAGACATGTAGAGACAGACAGGTAACCAGTCTATCACAGGGGGACATGTAGAGACAGACAGGTAACCAGTCTATCACAGGGAGACATGTAGAGACAGACAGATACCCAGTCTATCACAGGGAGACATGTAGAGACAGACAGGTAACCAGTCTATCACAGGGAGACATGTAAAGACAGACAGGTAACCAGTCTATCACAGGGAGACATGTAGAGACAGACAGGTGACCAGTCTATCACAGGGAGACATGTAGAGACAGACAGGTAACCAGTCTATCACAGGGAGACATGTAGAGACAGACAGGTAACCAGTCTATCACAGGGCTGACATGTAGAGACAGACAGGTAACCAGTCTATCATAGGGCTGACATGTAGAGACAGACAGGTAACCAGTCTATCACAGGGAGACATGTAAAGACAGACAGGTAACCAGTCTATCACAGGGAGACATGTAGAGACAGACAGGTGACCAGTCTATCACAGGGAGACATGTAGAGACAGACAGGTAACCAGTCTATCACAGGGAGACATGTAGAGACAGACAGGTAACCAGTCTATCACAGGGCTGACATGTAGAGACAGACAGGTAACCAGTCTATCACAGAGAGACATGTAGAGACAGACAGGTAACCAGTCTATCACAGGGAGACATGTAGAGACAGACAGGTGACCAGTCTATCACAGGGAGACATGTAGAGACAGACAGGTAACCAGTCTATCACAGGGCTGACATGTAGAGACAGACAGGTAACCAGTCTATTACAGGGAGACATGTAGAGACCGACAGGTAACCAGTCTATCACAGGGGGACATGTAGAGACAGACAGGTAACCAGTCTATCACAGGGAGACATGTAGAGACAGACAGGTAACCAGTCTATCACAGGGAGACATGTAGAGACAGACAGGTAACCAGTCTATCACGGGGCCGACATGTAGAGACAGACAGGTAACCAGTCTATCACAGGGAGACATGTAGAGACAGACAGGTAACCAGTCTATCACAGGGGGACATGTAGAGACAGACAGTTAACCAGTCTATCACAGGGAGACATGTAGAGACAGACAGGTAACCAGTCTATCACATGGAGACATGTAGAGACAGACAGGTAACCAGTCTATCACAGGGAGACATGTAGAGACGGACAGGTAACCAGTCTATCACGGGGCCGACATTTAGAGACAGACAGGTAACCAGTCTATCACAGGGAGACATGTAGAGACAGACAGGTAACCAGTCTATCACAGGGCTGACATGTAGAGACAGACAGGTGACCAGTCTATCACAGGGCTGACATGTAGAGAGAGACAGGTGACCAGTCTATCACAGGGCTGACATGTAGAGACAGACAGGTAACCAGTCTATCACAGGGAGACATGTAGAGACAGACAGGTAACCAGTCTATCACAGGGAGACATGTAGAGACAGACAGGTAACCAGTCTATCACAGGGCTGACATGTAGAGACAGACAGGCAACCAGTCTGTCACAGGGCTGACATGTAGAGACAGACAGGTAACCAGTCTATCACAGGGCCGACATGTAGAGACAGACAGGTAACCAGTCTATCACAGGGAGACATGTAGAGACAGACAGGTAACCAGTCTATCACAGGGAGACATGTAGAGACAGACAGGTAACCAGTCTATCATGGGGCCGACATGTAGAGACAGACAGGTAACCAGTCTATCACAGGGAGACATGTAGAGACAGACAGGTAACCAGTCTATCACAGGGGGACATGTAGAGACAGACAGGTAACCAGTCTATCACAGGGAGACATGTAGAGACAGACAGGTAACCAGTCTATCACAGGGAGACATGTAGAGACAGACAGGTAACCAGTCTATCACAGGGGGACATGTAGAGACAGACAGGTAACCAGTCTATCACAGGGAGACATGTAGAGACAGACAGATACCCAGTCTATCACAGGGAGACATGTAGAGACAGACAGGTAACCAGTCTATCACAGGGAGACATGTAAAGACAGACAGGTAACCAGTCTATCACAGGGAGACATGTAGAGACAGACAGGTGACCAGTCTATCACAGGGAGACATGTAGAGACAGACAGGTAACCAGTCTATCACAGGGAGACATGTAGAGACAGACAGGTAACCAGTCTATCACAGGGCTGACATGTAGAGACAGACAGGTAACCAGTCTATCATAGGGCTGACATGTAGAGACAGACAGGTAACCAGTCTATCACAGGGAGACATGTAAAGACAGACAGGTAACCAGTCTATCACAGGGAGACATGTAGAGACAGACAGGTGACCAGTCTATCACAGGGAGACATGTAGAGACAGACAGGTAACCAGTCTATCACAGGGAGACATGTAGAGACAGACAGGTAACCAGTCTATCACAGGGCTGACATGTAGAGACAGACAGGTAACCAGTCTATCACAGGGAGACATGTAGAGACAGACAGGTAACCAGTCTATCACGGGGAGACATGTAAAGACAGACAGGTAACCAGTCTATCACAGGGAGACATGTAGAGACAGACAGGTGACCAGTCTATCACAGGGAGACATGTAGAGACAGACAGGTAACCAGTCTATCACAGGGAGACATGTAGAGACAGACAGGTAACCAGTCTATCACAGGGCTGACATGTAGAGACAGACAGGTAACCAGTCTATCACAGGGAGACATGTAGAGACAGACAGGTAACCAGTCTATCACAGGGAGACATGTACAGACAGACAGGTAACCAGTCTATCACAGGGCTGACATGTAGAGACAGACAGGTAACCAGTCTATCATAGGGCTGACATGTAGAGACAGACAGGTAACCAGTCTATCACATGGAGACATGTGGAGACAGACACGTAACCAGTCTATCACAGGGAGACATGTAGAGACAGACAGGTAACCAGTCTATCACAGGGAGACATGTAGAGACCGACAGGTAACCAGTCTATCACAGGGGGACATGTAGAGACAGACAGGTAACCAGTCTATCACATGGAGACATGTGGAGACAGACAGGTAACCAGTCTATCACAGGGAGACATGTAGAGACCGACAGGTAACCAGTCTATCACAGGGGGACATGTAGAGACAGACAGGTAACCAGTCTATCACAGGGAGACATGTAGAGACAGACAGGTAACCAGTCTATCACAGGGAGACGTGTAGAGACAGACAGGTAACCAGTCTATCACGGGGCCGACATGTAGAGACAGACAGGTAACCAGTCTATCACAGGGAGACATGTAGAGACAGACAGGTAACCAGTCTATCACAGGGGGACATGTAGAGACAGACAGGTAACCAGTCTATCACAGGGAGACATGTAGAGACAGACAGGTAACCAGTCTATCACATGGAGACATGTAGAGACAGACAGGTAACCAGTCTATCACAGGGGGACATGTAGAGACAGACAGGTAACCAGTCTATCACAGGGAGACATGTAGAGACAGACAGGTAACCAGTCTATCACATGGAGACATGGAGAGACAGACAGGTAACCAGTCTATCACAGGGAGACATGTAAAGACAGACAGGTAACCAGTCTATCACAGGGAGACATGTAGAGACAGACAGGTGACCAGTCTATCACAGGGAGACATGTAGAGACAGACAGGTAACCAGTCTATCACAGGGAGACATGTAGAGACCGACAGGTAACCAGTCTATCACAGGGAGACATGTAGAGACAGACAGGTAACCAGTCTATCACAGGGAGACATGTAGAGACAGACAGGTAACCAGTCTATCACAGGGAGACATGTACAGACAGACAGGTAACCAGTCTATCACAGGGCTGACATGTAGAGACAGACAGGTAACCAGTCTATCACAGGGAGACATGTAAAGACAGACAGGTAACCAGTCTATCACAGGGAGACATGTAGAGACAGACAGGTGACCAGTCTATCACAGGGAGACATGTAGAGACAGACAGGTAACCAGTCTATCACAGGGAGACATGTAGAGACAGACAGGTAACCAGTCTATCACAGGGCTGACATGTAGAGACAGACAGGTAACCAGTCTATCACAGGGAGACATGTAGAGACAGACAGGTAACCAGTCTATCACAGGGAGACATGTACAGACAGACAGGTAACCAGTCTATCACAGGGAGACATGTAGAGACAGACAGGTAACCAGTCTATCACAGGGCTGACATGTAGAGACAGACAGGTAACCAGTCTATCACAGGGAGACATGTAGAGACAGACAGGTAACCAGTCTATCACAGGGAGACATGTACAGACAGACAGGTAACCAGTCTATCACAGGGCTGACATATAGAGACAGACAGGTAACCAGTCTATCATAGGGCTGACATGTAGAGACAGACAGGTAACCAGTCTATCACATGGAGACATGTGGAGACAGACACGTAACCAGTCTATCACAGGGAGACATGTAGAGACAGACAGGTAACCAGTCTATCACAGGGAGACATGTAGAGACCGACAGGTAACCAGTCTATCACAGGGGGACATGTAGAGACAGACAGGTAACCAGTCTATCACATGGAGACATGTGGAGACAGACAGGTAACCAGTCTATCACAGGGAGACATGTAGAGACCGACAGGTAACCAGTCTATCACAGGGGGACATGTAGAGACAGACAGGTAACCAGTCTATCACAGGGAGACATGTAGAGACAGACAGGTAACCAGTCTATCACAGGGAGACATGTAGAGACAGACAGGTAACCAGTCTATCACGGGGCCGACATGTAGAGACAGACAGGTAACCAGTCTATCACAGGGAGACATGTAGAGACCGACAGGTAACCAGTCTATCACAGGGGGACATGTAGAGACAGACAGGTAACCAGTCTATCACAGGGCTGACATGTAGAGACAGACAGGTAACCAGTCTATCACAGGGAGACATGTAGAGACAGACAGGTAACCAGTCTATCACAGGGAGACATGTAAAGACAGACAGGTAACCAGTCTATCACAGGGAGACATGTAGAGACAGACAGGTGACCAGTCTATCACAGGGAGACATGTAGAGACAGACAGGTAACCAGTCTATCACAGGGAGACATGTAGAGACAGACAGGTAACCAGTCTATCACAGGGCTGACATGTAGAGACAGACAGGTAACCAGTCTATCACATGGAGACATGTGGAGACAGACACGTAACCAGTCTATCACAGGGAGACATGTAGTGACAGACAGGTAACCAGTCTATCACAGGGAGACATGTAGAGACCGACAGGTAACCAGTCTATCACAGGGGGACATGTAGAGACAGACAGGTAACCAGTCTATCACATGGAGACATGTGGAGACAGACAGGTAACCAGTCTATCACAGGGAGACATGTAGAGACCGACAGGTAACCAGTCTATCACAGGGGGACATGTAGAGACAGACAGGTAACCAGTCTATCACAGGGAGACATGTAGAGACAGACAGGTAACCAGTCTATCACAGGGAGACATGTAGAGACAGACAGGTAACCAGTCTATCACGGGGCCGACATGTAGAGACAGACAGGTAACCAGTCTATCACAGGGCTGACATGTAGAGACAGACAGGTAACCAGTCTATCACAGGGAGACATGTAGAGACAGACAGGTAACCAGTCTATCACAGGGAGACATGTAAAGACAGACAGGTAACCAGTCTATCACAGGGAGACATGTAGAGACAGACAGGTGACCAGTCTATCACAGGGAGACATGTAGAGACAGACAGGTAACCAGTCTATCACAGGGAGACATGTAGAGACAGACAGGTAACCAGTCTATCACAGGGCTGACATGTAGAGACAGACAGGTAACCAGTCTATCACAGGGAGACATGTAGAGACAGACAGGTAACCAGTCTATCACAGGGAGACATGTACAGACAGACAGGTAACCAGTCTATCACAGGGCTGACATGTAGAGACAGACAGGTAACCAGTCTATCATAGGGCTGACATGTAGAGACAGACAGGTAACCAGTCTATCACATGGAGACATGTGGAGACAGACACGTAACCAGTCTATCACAGGGAGACATGTAGAGACAGACAGGTAACCAGTCTATCACAGGGAGACATGTAGAGACCGACAGGTAACCAGTCTATCACAGGGGGACATGTAGAGACAGACAGGTAACCAGTCTATCACATGGAGACATGTGGAGACAGACAGGTAACCAGTCTATCACAGGGAGACATGTAGAGACCGACAGGTAACCAGTCTATCACAGGGGGACATGTAGAGACAGACAGGTAACCAGTCTATCACAGGGAGACATGTAGAGTCAGACAGGTAACCAGTCTATCACAGGGAGACATGTAGAGACAGACAGGTAACCAGTCTATCACGGGGCCGACATGTAGAGACAGACAGGTAACCAGTCTATCACAGGGAGACATGTAGAGACAGACAGGTAACCAGTCTATCACAGGGGGACATGTAGAGACAGACAGGTAACCAGTCTATCACAGGGAGACATGTAGAGACAGACAGGTAACCAGTCTATCACATGGAGACATGTAGAGACAGACAGGTAACCAGTCTATCACAGGGGGACATGTAGAGACAGACAGGTAACCAGTCTATCACAGGGAGACATGTAGAGACAGACAGGTAACCAGTCTATCACATGGAGACATGGAGAGACAGACAGGTAACCAGTCTATCACAGGGAGACATGTAAAGACAGACAGGTAACCAGTCTATCACAGGGAGACATGTAGAGACAGACAGGTGACCAGTCTATCACAGGGAGACATGTAGAGACAGACAGGTAACCAGTCTATCACAGGGAGACATGTAGAGACAGACAGGTAACCAGTCTATCACAGGGAGACATGTAGAGACAGACAGGTAACCAGTCTATCACGGGGCCGACATGTAGAGACAGACAGGTAACCAGTCTATCACAGGGAGACATGTAGAGACAGACAGGTAACCAGTCTATCACAGGGGGACATGTAGAGACAGACAGTTAACCAGTCTATCACAGGGAGACATGTAGACACAGACAGGTAACCAGTCTATCACAGGGGGACATGTAGAGACAGACAGGTAAGCAGTCTATCACAGGGAGACATGTAGAGACAGACAGGTAACCAGTCTATCACAGGGGGACATGTAGAGACAGACAGGTAACCAGTCTATCACAGGGAGACATGTAGAGACAGACAGGTAACCAGTCTATCACAGGGAGACATGTAAAGACAGACAGGTAACCAGTCTATCACAGGGAGACATGTAGAGACAGACAGGTAACCAGTCTATCACAGGGAGACATGTACAGACAGACAGGTGACCAGTCTATCACAGGGAGACATGTAGAGACAGACAGGTAACCAGTCTATCACAGGGGGACATGTAGAGACAGACAGGTAACCAGTCTATCACAGGGAGACATGTAGAGACAGACAGGTAACCAGTCTATCACAGGGAGACATGTACAGACAGACAGGTAACCAGTCTATCACAGGGAGACATGTAGAGACAGACAGGTAACCAGTCTATCACAGGGCTGACATGTAGAGACAGACAGGTAACCAGTCTATCACAGGGAGACATGTAGAGACAGACAGGTAACCAGTCTATCACAGGGAGACATGTACAGACAGACAGGTAACCAGTCTATCACAGGGCTGACATATAGAGACAGACAGGTAACCAGTCTATCATAGGGCTGACATGTAGAGACAGACAGGTAACCAGTCTATCACATGGAGACATGTGGAGACAGACACGTAACCAGTCTATCACAGGGAGACATGTAGAGACAGACAGGTAACCAGTCTATCACAGGGAGACATGTAGAGACCGACAGGTAACCAGTCTATCACAGGGGGACATGTAGAGACAGACAGGTAACCAGTCTATCACAGGGAGACATGTAGAGACAGACAGGTAACCAGTCTATCACAGGGAGACATGTAGAGACAGACAGGTAACCAGTCTATCACGGGGCCGACATGTAGAGACAGACAGGTAACCAGTCTATCACAGGGAGACATGTAGAGACCGACAGGTAACCAGTCTATCACAGGGGGACATGTAGAGACAGACAGGTAACCAGTCTATCACAGGGCTGACATGTAGAGACAGACAGGTAACCAGTCTATCACAGGGAGACATGTAGAGACAGACAGGTAACCAGTCTATCACAGGGAGACATGTAAAGACAGACAGGTAACCAGTCTATCACAGGGAGACATGTAGAGACAGACAGGTGACCAGTCTATCACAGGGAGACATGTAGAGACAGACAGGTAACCAGTCTATCACAGGGAGACATGTAGAGACAGACAGGTAACCAGTCTATCACAGGGCTGACATGTAGAGACAGACAGGTAACCAGTCTATCACATGGAGACATGTGGAGACAGACACGTAACCAGTCTATCACAGGGAGACATGTAGAGACAGACAGGTAACCAGTCTATCACAGGGAGACATGTAGAGACCGACAGGTAACCAGTCTATCACAGGGGGACATGTAGAGACAGACAGGTAACCAGTCTATCACATGGAGACATGTGGAGACAGACAGGTAACCAGTCTATCACAGGGAGACATGTAGAGACCGACAGGTAACCAGTCTATCACAGGGGGACATGTAGAGACAGACAGGTAACCAGTCTATCACAGGGAGACATGTAGAGACAGACAGGTAACCAGTCTATCACAGGGAGACATGTAGAGACAGACAGGTAACCAGTCTATCACGGGGCCGACATGTAGAGACAGACAGGTAACCAGTCTATCACAGGGCTGACATGTAGAGACAGACAGGTAACCAGTCTATCACAGGGAGACATGTAGAGACAGACAGGTAACCAGTCTATCACAGGGAGACATGTAAAGACAGACAGGTAACCAGTCTATCACAGGGAGACATGTAGAGACAGACAGGTGACCAGTCTATCACAGGGAGACATGTAGAGACAGACAGGTAACCAGTCTATCACAGGGAGACATGTAGAGACAGACAGGTAACCAGTCTATCACAGGGCTGACATGTAGAGACAGACAGGTAACCAGTCTATCACAGGGAGACATGTAGAGACAGACAGGTAACCAGTCTATCACAGGGAGACATGTACAGACAGACAGGTAACCAGTCTATCACAGGGCTGACATGTAGAGACAGACAGGTAACCAGTCTATCACAGGGAGACATGTAGAGACAGACAGGTAACCAGTCTATCACAGGGAGACATGGAGAGACAGACAGGTAACCAGTCTATCACAGGGAGACATGTAAAGACAGACAGGTAACCAGTCTATCACAGGGAGACATGTAGAGACAGACAGGTGACCAGTCTATCACAGGGAGACATGTAGAGACAGACAGGTAACCAGTCTATCACAGGGAGACATGTAGAGACAGACAGGTAACCAGTCTATCACAGGGAGACATGTAGAGACAGACAGGTAACCAGTCTATCACGGGGCCGACATGTAGAGACAGACAGGTAACCAGTCTATCACAGGGAGACATGTAGAGACAGACAGGTAACCAGTCTATCACAGGGGGACATGTAGAGACAGACAGTTAACCAGTCTATCACAGGGAGACATGTAGACACAGACAGGTAACCAGTCTATCACAGGGGGACATGTAGAGACAGACAGGTAAGCAGTCTATCACAGGGAGACATGTAGAGACAGACAGGTAACCAGTCTATCACAGGGGGACATGTAGAGACAGACAGGTAACCAGTCTATCACAGGGAGACATGTAGAGACAGACAGGTAACCAGTCTATCACAGGGAGACATGTAAAGACAGACAGGTAACCAGTCTATCACAGGGAGACATGTAGAGACAGACAGGTAACCAGTCTATCACAGGGAGACATGTACAGACAGACAGGTGACCAGTCTATCACAGGGAGACATGTAGAGACAGACAGGTAACCAGTCTATCACAGGGGGACATGTAGAGACAGACAGGTAACCAGTCTATCACAGGGAGACATGTAGAGACAGACAGGTAACCAGTCTATCACAGGGAGACATGTAAAGACAGACAGGCAACCAGTCTATCACAGGGCTGACATGTAGAGACAGACAGGTAACCAGTCTATCACAGGGCCGACATGTAGAGACAGACAGGTAACCAGTCTATCACAGGGAGACATGTAGAGACAGACAGGTAACCAGTCTATCACAGGGAGACATGTAGAGACAGACAGGTAACCAGTCTATCATGGGGCCGACATGTAGAGACAGACAGGTAACCAGTCTATCACAGGGAGACATGTAGAGACAGACAGGTAACCAGTCTATCACAGGGGGACATGTAGAGACAGACAGGTAACCAGTCTATCACAGGGAGACATGTAGAGACAGACAGGTAACCAGTCTATCACAGGGAGACATGTAGAGACAGACAGGTAACCAGTCTATCACAGGGGGACATGTAGAGACAGACAGGTAACCAGTCTATCACAGGGAGACATGTAGAGACAGACAGGTAACCAGTCTATCACAGGGAGACATGTAGAGACAGACAGGTAACCAGTCTATCACAGGGAGACATGTAAAGACAGACAGGTAACCAGTCTATCACAGGGAGACATGTAGAGACAGACAGGTGACCAGTCTATCACAGGGAGACATGTAGAGACAGACAGGTAACCAGTCTATCACAGGGAGACATGTAGAGACAGACAGGCAACCAGTCTATCACAGGGCTGACATGTAGAGACAGACAGGTAACCAGTCTATCACAGGGAGACATGTAGAGACAGACAGGTAACCAGTCTATCACAGGGAGACATGTACAGACAGACAGGTAACCAGTCTATCACAGGGAGACATTTAGAGACCGACAGGTAACCAGTCTATCACATGGGGACATGTACAGACAGACAGGTAACCAGTCTATCACAGGGCTGACATGTAGGGACAGACAGGTAACCAGTCTATCACAGGGAGACATGTAGAGACAGACAGGTATCCAGTCTATCACAGGGAGACATGTAGAGACAGACAGGTAACCAGTCTATCACAGGGAGACATGTAGAGACAGACAGGTAACCAGTCTATCATGGGGCCGACATGTAGAGACAGACAGGTAACCAGTCTATCACAGGGAGACATGTAGAGACAGACAGGTAACCAGTCTATCACAGGGGGACATGTAGAGACAGACAGGTAACCAGTCTATCACAGGGAGACATGTAGAGACAGACAGGTAACCAGTCTATCACAGGGAGACATGTAGAGACAGACAGGTAACCAGTCTATCACAGGGGGACATGTAGAGACAGACAGGTAACCAGTCTATCACAGGGAGACATGTAGAGACAGACAGGTAACCAGTCTATCACAGGGAGACATGTAGAGACAGACAGGTAACCAGTCTATCACAGGGAGACATGTAAAGACAGACAGGTAACCAGTCTATCACAGGGAGACATGTAGAGACAGACAGGTGACCAGTCTATCACAGGGAGACATGTAGAGACAGACAGGTAACCAGTCTATCACAGGGAGACATGTAGAGACAGACAGGCAACCAGTCTATCACAGGGCTGACATGTAGAGACAGACAGGTAACCAGTCTATCACAGGGAGACATGTAGAGACAGACAGGTAACCAGTCTATCACAGGGAGACATGTACAGACAGACAGGTAACCAGTCTATCACAGGGAGACATGTAGAGACCGACAGGTAACCAGTCTATCACAGGGGGACATGTACAGACAGACAGGTAACCAGTCTATCACAGGGCTGACATGTAGAGACAGACAGGTAACCAGTCTATCATAGGGCTGACATGTAGAGACAGACAGGTGACCAGTCTATCACAGGGCTGACATGTAGAGACAGACAGGTAACCAGTCTATCACAGGGAGACATGTAAAGACAGACAGGTAACCAGTCTATCACAGGGAGACATGTAGAGACAGACAGGTGACCAGTCTATCACAGGGAGACATGTAGAGACAGACAGGTAACCAGTCTATCACAGGGAGGCATGTAGAGACAGACAGGTAACCAGTCTATCACAGGGAGACATGTACAGACAGACAGGTAACCAGTCTATCACAGGGCTGACATGTAGAGACAGACAGGTAACCAGTCTATCACAAGGCTGACATGTAGAGACAGACAGGTAACCAGTCTATCATAGGGCTGACATGTAGAGACAGACAGGTAACCAGTCTATCACATGGAGACATGTGGAGACAGACAGGTAACCAGTCTATCACAGGGAGACATGTAGAGACAGACAGGTAACCAGTCTATCACAGGGAGACATGTAGAGACCGACAGGTAACCAGTCTATCACAGGGGGACATGTAGAGACAGACAGGTAACCAGTCTATCACAGGGCTGACATGTAGAGACAGACAGGTAACCAGTCTATCATAGGGCTGACATGTAGAGACAGACAGGTGACCAGTCTATCACAGGGCTGACATGTAGAGACAGACAGGTAACCAGTCTATCACAGGGAGACATGTAGAGACAGACAGGTAACCAGTCTATCACAGGGAGACATGTAGAGACAGACAGGTAACCAGTCTATCACAGGGCTGACATGTAGAGACAGACAGGCAACCAGTCTATCACAGGGCTGACATGTAGAGACAGACAGGTAACCAGTCTATCACAGGGAGACATGTAGAGACAGACAGGTAACCAGTCTATCACAGGGGGACATGTAGAGACAGACAGGTAACCAGTCTATCACAGGGAGACATGTAGAGACAGACAGGTAACCAGTCTATCACAGGGAGACATGTAGAGACAGACAGGTAACCAGTCTATCACAGGGGGACATGTAGAGACAGACAGGTAACCAGTCTATCACAGGGAGACATGTAGAGACAGACAGGTAACCAGTCTATCACAGGGAGACATGTAGAGACAGACAGGTAACCAGTCTATCACAGGGAGACATGTAAAGACAGACAGGTAACCAGTCTATCACAGGGAGACATGTAGAGACAGACAGGTGACCAGTCTATCACAGGGAGACATGTAGAGACAGACAGGTAACCAGTCTATCACAGGGAGACATGTAGAGACAGACAGGCAACCAGTCTATCACAGGGCTGACATGTAGAGACAGACAGGTAACCAGTCTATCACAGGGAGACATGTAGAGACAGACAGGTAACCAGTCTATCACAGGGAGACATGTACAGACAGACAGGTGACCAGTCTATCACAGGGAGACATGTAGAGACAGACAGGTAACCAGTCTATCACAGGGAGACATGTACAGACAGACAGGTAACCAGTCTATCACAGGGCTGACATGTAGAGACAGACAGGTAACCAGTCTATCACAGGGCTGACATGTAGAGACAGACAGGTAACCAGTCTATCATAGGGCTGACATGTAGAGACAGACAGGTAACCAGTCTATCACATGGAGACATGTGGAGACAGACAGGTAACCAGTCTATCACAGGGAGACATGTAGAGACAGACAGGTAACCAGTCTATCACAGGGAGACATGTAGAGACCGACAGGTAACCAGTCTATCACAGGGGGACATGTAGAGACAGACAGGTAACCAGTCTATCACAGGGCTGACATGTAGAGACAGACAGGTAACCAGTCTATCATAGGGCTGACATGTAGAGACAGACAGGTGACCAGTCTATCACAGGGCTGACATGTAGAGACAGACAGGTAACCAGTCTATCACAGGGAGACATGTAGAGACAGACAGGTAACCAGTCTATCACAGGGAGACATGTAGAGACAGACAGGTAACCAGTCTATCACAGGGCTGACATGTAGAGACAGACAGGCAACCAGTCTATCACAGGGCTGACATGTAGAGACAGACAGGTAACCAGTCTATCACAGGGCCGACATGTAGAGACAGACAGGTAACCAGTCTATCACAGGGAGACATGTAGAGACAGACAGGTAACCAGTCTATCACAGGGAGACATGTAGAGACAGACAGGTAACCAGTCTATCATGGGGCCGACATGTAGAGACAGACAGGTAACCAGTCTATCACAGGGGGACATGTAGAGACAGACAGGTAACCAGTCTATCACAGGGAGACATGTAGAGACAGACAGGTAACCAGTCTATCACAGGGAGACATGTAGAGACAGACAGGTAACCAGTCTATCACAGGGGGACATGTAGAGACAGACAGGTAACCAGTCTATCACAGGGAGACATGTAGAGACAGACAGGTAACCAGTCTATCACAGGGAGACATGTAGAGACAGACAGGTAACCAGTCTATCACAGGGAGACATGTAAAGACAGACAGGTAACCAGTCTATCACAGGGAGACATGTAGAGACAGACAGGTGACCAGTCTATCACAGGGAGACATGTAGAGACAGACAGGTAACCAGTCTATCACAGGGAGACATGTAGAGACAGACAGGTAACCAGTCTATCACAGGGAGACATGTAGAGACAGACAGGTAACCAGTCTATCACAGGGAGACATGTAGAGACAGACAGGTAACCAGTCTATCACAGGGAGACATGTACAGACAGACAGGTAACCAGTCTATCACAGGGCTGACATGTAGAGACAGACAGGTAACCAGTCTATCACAGGGCTGACATGTAGAGACAGACAGGTAACCAGTCTATCATAGGGCTGACATGTAGAGACAGACAGGTAACCAGTCTATCACATGGAGACATGTGGAGACAGACAGGTAACCAGTCTATCACAGGGAGACATGTAGAGACAGACAGGTAACCAGTCTATCACAGGGAGACATGTAGAGACCGACAGGTAACCAGTCTTTCACAGGGGGACATGTAGAGACAGACAGGTAACCAGTCTATCACAGGGAGGCATGTAGAGACAGACAGGTAACCAGTCTATCACAGGGAGACATGTACAGACAGACAGGTAACCAGTCTATCACAGGGCTGACATGTAGAGACAGACAGGTAACCAGTCTATCACAGGGCTGACATGTAGAGACAGACAGGTAACCAGTCTATCATAGGGCTGACATGTAGAGACAGACAGGTAACCAGTCTATCACATGGAGACATGTGGAGACAGACAGGTAACCAGTCTATCACAGGGAGACATGTAGAGACAGACAGGTAACCAGTCTATCACAGGGAGACATGTAGAGACCGACAGGTAACCAGTCTATCACAGGGGGACATGTAGAGACAGACAGGTAACCAGTCTATCACAGGGCTGACATGTAGAGACAGACAGGTAACCAGTCTATCATAGGGCTGACATGTAGAGACAGACAGGTGACCAGTCTATCACAGGGCTGACATGTAGAGACAGACAGGTAACCAGTCTATCACAGGGAGACATGTAGAGACAGACAGGTAACCAGTCTATCACAGGGAGACATGTAGAGACAGACAGGTAACCAGTCTATCACAGGGCTGACATGTAGAGACAGACAGGCAACCAGTCTATCACAGGGCTGACATGTAGAGACAGACAGGTAACCAGTCTATCACAGGGAGACATGTAGAGACAGACAGGTAACCAGTCTATCACAGGGGGACATGTAGAGACAGACAGGTAACCAGTCTATCACAGGGAGACATGTAGAGACAGACAGGTAACCAGTCTATCACAGGGAGACATGTAGAGACAGACAGGTAACCAGTCTATCACAGGGGGACATGTAGAGACAGACAGGTAACCAGTCTATCACAGGGAGACATGTAGAGACAGACAGGTAACCAGTCTATCACAGGGAGACATGTAGAGACAGACAGGTAACCAGTCTATCACAGGGAGACATGTAAAGACAGACAGGTAACCAGTCTATCACAGGGAGACATGTAGAGACAGACAGGTGACCAGTCTATCACAGGGAGACATGTAGAGACAGACAGGTAACCAGTCTATCACTGGGAGACATGTAGAGACAGACAGGCAACCAGTCTATCACAGGGCTGACATGTAGAGACAGACAGGTAACCAGTCTATCACAGGGAGACATGTAGAGACAGACAGGTAACCAGTCTATCACAGGGAGACATGTACAGACAGACAGGTGACCAGTCTATCACAGGGAGACATGTAGAGACAGACAGGTAACCAGTCTATCACAGGGAGACATGTACAGACAGACAGGTAACCAGTCTATCACAGGGCTGACATGTAGAGACAGACAGGTAACCAGTCTATCACAGGGCTGACATGTAGAGACAGACAGGTAACCAGTCTATCATAGGGCTGACATGTAGAGACAGACAGGTAACCAGTCTATCACATGGAGACATGTGGAGACAGACAGGTAACCAGTCTATCACAGGGAGACATGTAGAGACAGACAGGTAACCAGTCTATCACAGGGAGACATGTAGAGACCGACAGGTAACCAGTCTATCACAGGGGGACATGTAGAGACAGACAGGTAACCAGTCTATCACAGGGCTGACATGTAGAGACAGACAGGTAACCAGTCTATCATAGGGCTGACATGTAGAGACAGACAGGTGACCAGTCTATCACAGGGCTGACATGTAGAGACAGACAGGTAACCAGTCTATCACAGGGAGACATGTAGAGACAGACAGGTAACCAGTCTATCACAGGGAGACATGTAGAGACAGACAGGTAACCAGTCTATCACAGGGCTGACATGTAGAGACAGACAGGCAACCAGTCTATCACAGGGCTGACATGTAGAGACAGACAGGTAACCAGTCTATCACAGGGCCGACATGTAGAGACAGACAGGTAACCAGTCTATCACAGGGAGACATGTAGAGACAGACAGGTAACCAGTCTATCACAGGGAGACATGTAGAGACAGACAGGTAACCAGTCTATCATGGGGCCGACATGTAGAGACAGACAGGTAACCAGTCTATCACAGGGGGACATGTAGAGACAGACAGGTAACCAGTCTATCACAGGGAGACATGTAGAGACAGACAGGTAACCAGTCTATCACAGGGAGACATGTAGAGACAGACAGGTAACCAGTCTATCACAGGGGGACATGTAGAGACAGACAGGTAACCAGTCTATCACAGGGAGACATGTAGAGACAGACAGGTAACCAGTCTATCACAGGGAGACATGTAGAGACAGACAGGTAACCAGTCTATCACAGGGAGACATGTAAAGACAGACAGGTAACCAGTCTATCACAGGGAGACATGTAGAGACAGACAGGTGACCAGTCTATCACAGGGAGACATGTAGAGACAGACAGGTAACCAGTCTATCACAGGGAGACATGTAGAGACAGACAGGTAACCAGTCTATCACAGGGAGACATGTAGAGACAGACAGGTAACCAGTCTATCACAGGGAGACATGTAGAGACAGACAGGTAACCAGTCTATCACAGGGAGACATGTACAGACAGACAGGTAACCAGTCTATCACAGGGCTGACATGTAGAGACAGACAGGTAACCAGTCTATCACAGGGCTGACATGTAGAGACAGACAGGTAACCAGTCTATCATAGGGCTGACATGTAGAGACAGACAGGTAACCAGTCTATCACATGGAGACATGTGGAGACAGACAGGTAACCAGTCTATCACAGGGAGACATGTAGAGACAGACAGGTAACCAGTCTATCACAGGGAGACATGTAGAGACCGACAGGTAACCAGTCTATCACAGGGGGACATGTAGAGACAGACAGGTAACCAGTTATCACAGGGCTGACATGTAGAGACAGACAGGTAACCAGTCTATCATAGGGCTGACATGTAGAGACAGACAGGTAACCAGTCTATCACAGGGAGACATGTAAAGACAGACAGGTAACCAGTCTATCACAGGGAGACATGTAGAGACAGACAGGTGACCAGTCTATCACAGGGAGACATGTAGAGACAGACAGGTAACCAGTCTATCACAGGGAGACATGTAGAGACAGACAGGTAACCAGTCTATCACAGGGCTGACATGTAGAGACAGACAGGTAACCAGTCTATCACAGGGAGACATGTAGAGACAGACAGGTAACCAGTCTATCACAGGGAGACATGTACAGACAGACAGGTAACCAGTCTATCACAGGGCTGACATGTAGAGACAGACAGGTAACCAGTCTATCATAGGGCTGACATGTAGAGACAGACAGGTAACCAGTCTATCACATGGAGACATGTGGAGACAGACACGTAACCAGTCTATCACAGGGAGACATGTAGAGACAGACAGGTAACCAGTCTATCACAGGGAGACATGTAGAGACCGACAGGTAACCAGTCTATCACAGGGGGACATGTAGAGACAGACAGGTAACCAGTCTATCACATGGAGACATGTGGAGACAGACAGGTAACCAGTCTATCACAGGGAGACATGTAGAGACCGACAGGTAACCAGTCTATCACAGGGGGACATGTAGAGACAGACAGGTAACCAGTCTATCACAGGGAGACATGTAGAGACAGACAGGTAACCAGTCTATCACAGGGAGACATGTAGAGACAGACAGGTAACCAGTCTATCACGGGGCCGACATGTAGAGACAGACAGGTAACCAGTCTATCACAGGGAGACATGTAGAGACAGACAGGTAACCAGTCTATCACAGGGGGACATGTAGAGACAGACAGGTAACCAGTCTATCACAGGGAGACATGTAGAGACAGACAGGTAACCAGTCTATCACATGGAGACATGTAGAGACAGACAGGTAACCAGTCTATCACAGGGGGACATGTAGAGACAGACAGGTAACCAGTCTATCACAGGGAGACATGTAGAGACAGACAGGTAACCAGTCTATCACAGGGAGACATGGAGAGACAGACAGGTAACCAGTCTATCACAGGGAGACATGTAAAGACAGACAGGTAACCAGTCTATCACAGGGAGACATGTAGAGACAGACAGGTGACCAGTCTATCACAGGGAGACATGTAGAGACAGACAGGTAACCAGTCTATCACAGGGGGACATGTAGAGACAGACAGGTAACCAGTCTATCACAGGGAGACATGTAGAGACAGATAGGTAACCAGTCTATCACAGGGAGACATGTAGAGACAGACAGGTAACCAGTCTATCACGGGGCCGACATGTAGAGACAGACAGGTAACCAGTCTATCACAGGGAGACATGTAGAGACAGACAGGTAACCAGTCTATCACAGGGGGACATGTAGAGACAGACAGGTAACCAATCTATCACATGGAGACATGTGGAGACAGACAGGTAACCAGTCTATCACAGGGAGACATGTAGAGACAGACAGGTAACCAGTCTATCACAGGGCTGACATGTAGAGACAGACAGGCAACCAGTTTATCACAGGGCTGACATGTAGAGACAGACAGGTAACCAGTCTATCACAGGGCCGACATGTAGAGACAGACAGGTAACCAGTCTATCACAGGGAGACATGTAGAGACAGACAGGTAACCAGTCTATCATAGGGCTGACATGTAGAGACAGACAGGTAACCAGTCTATCACATGGAGACATGTGGAGACAGACAGGTAACCAGTCTATCACAGGGAGACATGTAGAGACAGACAGGTAACCAGTCTATCACAGGGAGACATGTAGAGACCGACAGGTAACCAGTCTATAACAGGGGGACATGTAGAGACAGACAGGTAACCAGTCTATCACAGGGCTGACATGTAGAGACAGACAGGTAACCAGTCTATCACAGGGACATGTAGAGACAGACAG
The DNA here is from genome assembly GCF_963514095.1 of Eutrigla gurnardus. Taxonomy (NCBI): domain Eukaryota; kingdom Metazoa; phylum Chordata; class Actinopteri; order Perciformes; family Triglidae; genus Eutrigla; species Eutrigla gurnardus. The sequence continues at coordinate 1,056,450 of NC_139925.1, forward strand.
GTAACCAGTCTATCACAGGGAGACATGTAAAGACAGACAGGTAACCAGTCTATCACAGGGAGACATGTAGAGACAGACAGGTGACCAGTCTATCACAGGGAGACATGTAGAGACAGACAGGTAACCAGTCTATCACAGGGAGACATGTAGAGACAGACAGGTAACCAGTCTATCACAGGGCTGACATGTAGAGACAGACAGGTAACCAGTCTATCACAGGGAGACATGTAGAGACAGACAGGTAACCAGTCTATCACAGGGGGACATGTAGAGACAGACAGGTAACCAGTCTATCACAGGGCTGACATGTAGAGACAGACAGGTAACCAGTCTATCATAGGGCTGACATGTAGAGACAGACAGGTGACCAGTCTATCACAGGGCTGACATGTAGAGACAGACAGGTAACCAGTCTATCACAGGGAGACATGTAGAGACAGACAGGTAACCAGTCTATCACAGGGAGACATGTAGAGACAGACAGGTAACCAGTCTATCACAGGGCTGACATGTAGAGACAGACAGGCAACCAGTCTATCACAGGGCTGACATGTAGAGACAGACAGGTAACCAGTCTATCACAGGGCCGACATGTAGAGACAGACAGGTAACCAGTCTATCACAGGGAGACATGTAGAGACAGACAGGTAACCAGTCTATCACAGGGAGACATGTAGAGACAGACAGGTAACCAGTCTATCATGGAGCCGACATGTAGAGACAGACAGGTAACCAGTCTATCACAGGGGGACATGTAGAGACAGACAGGTAACCAGTCTATCACAGGGAGACATGTAGAGACAGACAGGTAACCAGTCTATCACAGGGAGACATGTAGAGACAGACAGGTAACCAGTCTATCACAGGGGGACATGTAGAGACAGACAGGTAACCAGTCTATCACAGGGAGACATGTAGAGACAGACAGGTAACCAGTCTATCACAGGGAGACATGTAGAGACAGACAGGTAACCAGTCTATCACAGGGAGACATGTAAAGACAGACAGGTAACCAGTCTATCACAGGGAGACATGTAGAGACAGACAGGTGACCAGTCTATCACAGGGAGACATGTAGAGACAGACAGGTAACCAGTCTATCACAGGGAGACATGTAGAGACAGACAGGTAACCAGTCTATCACAGGGAGACATGTAGAGACAGACAGGTAACCAGTCTATCACAGGGAGACATGTAGAGACAGACAGGTAACCAGTCTATCACAGGGAGACATGTACAGACAGACAGGTAACCAGTCTATCACAGGGCTGACATGTAGAGACAGACAGGTAACCAGTCTATCACAGGGCTGACATGTAGAGACAGACAGGTAACCAGTCTATCATAGGGCTGACATGTAGAGACAGACAGGTAACCAGTCTATCACATGGAGACATGTGGAGACAGACAGGTAACCAGTCTATCACAGGGAGACATGTAGAGACAGACAGGTAACCAGTCTATCACAGGGAGACATGTAGAGACCGACAGGTAACCAGTCTATCACAGGGGGACATGTAGAGACAGACAGGTAACCAGTTATCACAGGGCTGACATGTAGAGACAGACAGGTAACCAGTCTATCATAGGGCTGACATGTAGAGACAGACAGGTAACCAGTCTATCACAGGGAGACATGTAAAGACAGACAGGTAACCAGTCTATCACAGGGAGACATGTAGAGACAGACAGGTGACCAGTCTATCACAGGGAGACATGTAGAGACAGACAGGTAACCAGTCTATCACAGGGAGACATGTAGAGACAGACAGGTAACCAGTCTATCACAGGGCTGACATGTAGAGACAGACAGGTAACCAGTCTATCACAGGGAGACATGTAGAGACAGACAGGTAACCAGTCTATCACAGGGAGACATGTACAGACAGACAGGTAACCAGTCTATCACAGGGCTGACATGTAGAGACAGACAGGTAACCAGTCTATCATAGGGCTGACATGTAGAGACAGACAGGTAACCAGTCTATCACATGGAGACATGTGGAGACAGACACGTAACCAGTCTATCACAGGGAGACATGTAGAGACAGACAGGTAACCAGTCTATCACAGGGAGACATGTAGAGACCGACAGGTAACCAGTCTATCACAGGGGGACATGTAGAGACAGACAGGTAACCAGTCTATCACATGGAGACATGTGGAGACAGACAGGTAACCAGTCTATCACAGGGAGACATGTAGAGACCGACAGGTAACCAGTCTATCACAGGGGGACATGTAGAGACAGACAGGTAACCAGTCTATCACAGGGAGACATGTAGAGACAGACAGGTAACCAGTCTATCACAGGGAGACATGTAGAGACAGACAGGTAACCAGTCTATCACGGGGCCGACATGTAGAGACAGACAGGTAACTAGTCTATCACAGGGAGACATGTAGAGACAGACAGGTAACCAGTCTATCACAGGGGGACATGTAGAGACAGACAGGTAACCAGTCTATCACAGGGAGACATGTAGAGACAGACAGGTAACCAGTCTATCACATGGAGACATGTAGAGACAGACAGGTAACCAGTCTATCACAGGGGGACATGTAGAGACAGACAGGTAACCAGTCTATCACAGGGAGACATGTAGAGACAGACAGGTAACCAGTCTATCACAGGGAGACATGGAGAGACAGACAGGTAACCAGTCTATCACAGGGAGACATGTAAAGACAGACAGGTAACCAGTCTATCACAGGGAGACATGTAGAGACAGACAGGTGACCAGTCTATCACAGGGAGACATGTAGAGACAGACAGGTAACCAGTCTATCACAGGGGGACATGTAGAGACAGACAGGTAACCAGTCTATCACAGGGAGACATGTAGAGACAGATAGGTAACCAGTCTATCACAGGGAGACATGTAGAGACAGACAGGTAACCAGTCTATCACGGGGCCGACATGTAGAGACAGACAGGTAACCAGTCTATCACAGGGAGACATGTAGAGACAGACAGGTAACCAGTCTATCACAGGGGGACATGTAGAGACAGACAGGTAACCAATCTATCACATGGAGACATGTGGAGACAGACAGGTAACCAGTCTATCACAGGGAGACATGTAGAGACAGACAGGTAACCAGTCTATCACAGGGCTGACATGTAGAGACAGACAGGCAACCAGTTTATCACAGGGCTGACATGTAGAGACAGACAGGTAACCAGTCTATCACAGGGCCGACATGTAGAGACAGACAGGTAACCAGTCTATCACAGGGAGACATGTAGAGACAGACAGGTAACCAGTCTATCATAGGGCTGACATGTAGAGACAGACAGGTAACCAGTCTATCACATGGAGACATGTGGAGACAGACAGGTAACCAGTCTATCACAGGGAGACATGTAGAGACAGACAGGTAACCAGTCTATCACAGGGAGACATGTAGAGACCGACAGGTAACCAGTCTATAACAGGGGGACATGTAGAGACAGACAGGTAACCAGTCTATCACAGGGCTGACATGTAGAGACAGACAGGTAACCAGTCTATCACAGGGACATGTAGAGACAGACAGGTAACCAGTCTATCACAGGGAGACATGTAAAGACAGACAGGTAACCAGTCTATCACAGGGAGACATGTAGAGACAGACAGGTGACCAGTCTATCACAGGGAGACATGTAGAGACAGACAGGTAACCAGTCTATCACAGGGAGACATGTAGAGACAGACAGGTAACCAGTCTATCACAGGGCTGACATGTAGAGACAGACAGGTAACCAGTCTATCACAGGGAGACATGTAGAGACAGACAGGTAACCAGTCTATCACAGGGAGACATGTACAGACAGACAGGTAACCAGTCTATCACAGGGCTGACATGTAGAGACAGACAGGTAACCAGTCTATCATAGGGCTGACATGTAGAGACAGACAGGTAACCAGTCTATCACATGGAGACATGTGGAGACAGACACGTAACCAGTCTATCACAGGGAGACATGTAGAGACAGACAGGTAACCAGTCTATCACAGGGAGACATGTAGAGACCGACAGGTAACCAGTCTATCACAGGGGGACATGTAGAGACAGACAGGTAACCAGTCTATCACATGGAGACATGTGGAGACAGACAGGTAACCAGTCTATCACAGGGAGACATGTAGAGACCGACAGGTAACCAGTCTATCACAGGGGGACATGTAGAGACAGACAGGTAACCAGTCTATCACAGGGAGACATGTAGAGACCGACAGGTAACCAGTCTATCACAGGGGGACATGTAGAGACAGACAGGTAACCAGTCTATCACAGGGAGACATGTAGAGACAGACAGGTAACCAGTCTATCACAGGGAGACATGTAGAGACAGACAGGTAACCAGTCTATCACGGGGCCGACATGTAGAGACAGACAGGTAACCAGTCTATCACAGGGAGACATGTAGAGACAGACAGGTAACCAGTCTATCACAGGGGGACATGTAGAGACAGACAGGTAACCAGTCTATCACAGGGAGACATGTAGAGACAGACAGGTAACCAGTCTATCACATGGAGACATGTAGAGACAGACAGGTAACCAGTCTATCACAGGGGGACATGTAGAGACAGACAGGTAACCAGTCTATCACAGGGAGACATGTAGAGACAGACAGGTAACCAGTCTATCACATGGAGACATGTAGAGACAGACAGGTAACCAGTCTATCACAGGGGGACATGTAGAGACAGACAGGTAACCAGTCTATCACAGGGAGACATGTAGAGACAGACAGGTAACCAGTCTATCACAGGGAGACATGGAGAGACAGACAGGTAACCAGTCTATCACAGGGAGACATGTAAAGACAGACAGGTAACCAGTCTATCACAGGGAGACATGTAGAGACAGACAGGTGACCAGTCTATCACAGGGAGACATGTAGAGACAGACAGGTAACCAGTCTATCACAGGGGTACATGTAGAGACAGACAGGTAACCAGTCTATCACAGGGAGACATGTAGAGACAGATAGGTAACCAGTCTATCACAGGGAGACATGTAGAAACAGACAGGTAACCAGTCTATCACGGGGCCGACATGTAGAGACAGACAGGTAACCAGTCTATCACAGGGAGACATGTAGAGAGAGACAGGTAACCAGTCTATCACAGGGGGACATGTAGAGACAGACAGGTAACCAATCTATCACATGGAGACATGTGGAGACAGACAGGTAACCAGTCTATCACAGGGAGACATGTAGAGACAGACAGGTAACCAGTCTATCACAGGGCTGACATGTAGAGACAGACAGGCAACCAGTCTATCACAGGGCTGACATGTAGAGACAGACAGGTAACCAGTCTATCACAGGGCCGACATGTAGAGACAGACAGGTAACCAGTCTATCACAGGGAGACATGTAGAGACAGACAGGTAACCAGTCTATCATAGGGCTGACATGTAGAGACAGACAGGTAACCAGTCTATCACATGGAGACATGTGGAGACAGACAGGTAACCAGTCTATCACAGGGAGACATGTATAGACAGACAGGTAACCAGTCTATCACAGGGAGACATGTAGAGACCGACAGGTAACCAGTCTATCACAGGGGGACATGTAGAGACAGACAGGTAACCAGTCTATCACAGGGCTGACATGTAGAGACAGACAGGTAACCAGTCTATCACAGGGACATGTAGAGACAGACAGGTAACCAGTCTATCACAGGGAGACATGTAAAGACAGACAGGTAACCAGTCTATCACAGGGAGACATGTAGAGACAGACAGGTGACCAGTCTATCACAGGGAGACATGTAGAGACAGACAGGTAACCAGTCTATCACAGGGAGACATGTAGAGACAGACAGGTAACCAGTCTATCACAGGGCTGACATGTAGAGACAGACAGGTAACCAGTCTATCACAGGGAGACATGTAGAGACAGACAGGTAACCAGTCTATCACAGGGAGACATGTACAGACAGACAGGTAACCAGTCTATCACAGGGCTGACATGTAGAGACAGACAGGTAACCAGTCTATCATAGGGCTGACATGTAGAGACAGACAGGTAACCAGTCTATCACATGGAGACATGTGGAGACAGACACGTAACCAGTCTATCACAGGGAGACATGTAGAGACAGACAGGTAACCAGTCTATCACAGGGAGACATGTAGAGACCGACAGGTAACCAGTCTATCACAGGGGGACATGTAGAGACAGACAGGTAACCAGTCTATCACATGGAGACATGTGGAGACAGACAGGTAACCAGTCTATCACAGGGAGACATGTAGAGACCGACAGGTAACCAGTCTATCACAGGGGGACATGTAGAGACAGACAGGTAACCAGTCTATCACAGGGAGACATGTAGAGACAGACAGGTAACCAGTCTATCACAGGGAGACATGTAGAGACAGACAGGTAACCAGTCTATCACAGGGCCGACATGTAGAGACAGACAGGTAACCAGTCTATCACAGGGAGACATGTAGAGACAGACAGGTAACCAGTCTATCACAGGGAGACATGTAGAGACAGACAGGTAACCAGTCTATCACAGGGAGACATGGAGAGACAGACAGGTAACCAGTCTATCACAGGGAGACATGTAAAGACAGACAGGTAACCAGTCTATCACAGGGAGACATGTAGAGACAGACAGGTGACCAGTCTATCACAGGGAGACATGTAGAGACAGACAGGTAACCAGTCTATCACAGGGAGACATGTAGAGACCGACAGGTAACCAGTCTATCACAGGGGGACATGTACAGACAGACAGGTAACCAGTCTATCACAGGGCTGACATGTAGAGACAGACAGGTAACCAGTCTATCATAGGGCTGACATGTAGAGACAGACAGGTGAACAGTCTATCACAGGGCTGACATGTAGAGACAGACAGGTAACCAGTCTATCACAGGGGGACATGTAGAGACAGACAGGTAACCAGTCTATCACAGGGAGACATGTAGAGACACACAGGTAACCAGTCTATCACAGGGGGACATGTACAGACAGACAGGTAACCAGTCTATCACAGGGCTGACATGTAGAGACAGACGGGTAACCAGTCTATCATAGGGCTGACATGTAGAGACAGAAAGGTGACCAGTCTATCACAGGGCTGACATGTAGAGACAGACAGGTAACCAGTCTATCACAGGGAGACATGTACAGACAGACAGGTAACCAGTCTATCACAGGGCTGACATGTAGAGACAGACAGGTAACCAGTCTATCACAGGGCTGACATGTAGAGACAGACAGGTGAACAGTCTATCACAGGGCTGACATGTAGAGACAGACAGGTAACCAGTCTATCACAGGGGGACATGTAGAGACAGACAGGTAACCAGTCTATCACAGAGAGACATGTAGAGACAGACAGGTAACCAGTCTATCACAGGGAGACATGTAGAGACAGACAGGTAACCAGTCTATCACAGGGAGACATGTAGAGACAGACAGGTGACCAGTCTATCACAGGGAGACATGTAGAGACAGACAGGTAACCAGTCTATCACAGGGAGACATGTAGAGACAGACAGGTAACCAGTCTATCACAGGGAGACATGTACAGACAGACAGGTAACCAGTCTATCACAGGGCTGACATGTAGAGACAGACAGGTAACCAGTCTATCACAGGGCTGACATGTAGAGACAGACAGGTAACCAGTCTATCATAGGGCTGACATGTAGAGACAGACAGGTAACCAGTCTATCACATGGAGACATGTGGAGACAGACAGGTAACCAGTCTGTCACAGAGAGACATGTAGAGACAGACAGGTAACCAGTCTATCACAGGGAGACATGTAGAGACACACAGGTAACCAGTCTATCACAGGGGGAAATGTAGAGACAGACAGGTAACCAGTCTATCACAGGACTGACATGTAGAGACAGACGGGTAACCAGTCTATCATAGGGCTGACATGTAGAGACAGAAAGGTGACCAGTCTATCACAGGGCTGACATGTAGAGACAGACAGGTAACCAGTCTATCACAGGGAGACATGTAGAGACAGACAGGTAACCAGTCTATCACAGGGAGACATGTAGAGACAGACAGGTAACCAGTCTATCACAGGGAGACATGTAGAGACAGACAGGTAACCAGTCTATCACAGGGAGAAATGTAGAGACAGACAGGTGACCAGTCTATCACAGGGAGACATGTAGAGACAGACAGGTAACCAGTCTATCACAGGGAGACATGTAGAGACAGACAGGTAACCAGTCTATCACAGGGCTGACATGTAGAGACAGACAGGTAACCAGTCTATCACAGGGAGACATGTAGAGACAGACAGGTAACCAGTCTATCACAGGGAAACATGTACAGACAGACAGGTAACCAGTCTATCACAGGGCTGACATGTAGAGACAGACAGGTAACCAGTCTATCATAGGGCTGACATGTAGAGACAGACAGGTAACCAGTCTATCATAGGGCTGACATGTAGAGACAGACAGGTAACCAGTCTATCACATGGAGACATGTGGAGACAGACAGGTAACCAGTCTATCACAGGGAGACATGTAGAGACAGACAGGTAACCAGTCTATCACAGGGAGACATGTAGAGACCGACAGGTAACCAGTCTATCACAGGGGGACATGTACAGACAGACAGGTAACCAGTCTATCACAGGGCTGACATGTAGAGACAGACAGGTAACCAGTCTATCATAGGGCTGACATGTAGAGACAGACAGGTGACCAGTCTATCACAGGGCTGACATGTAGAGACAGACAGGTAACCAGTCTATCACAGGGGGACATGTAGAGACAGACAGGTAACCAGTCTATCACAGAGAGACATGTAGAGACAGACAGGTAACCAGTCTATCACAGGGAGACATGTAGAGACAGACAGGTAACCAGTCTATCACAGGGAGACATGTAGAGACAGACAGGTGACCAGTCTATCACAGGGAGACATGTAGAGACAGACAGGTAACCAGTCTATCACAGGGAGACATGTAGAGACAGACAGGTAACCAGTCTATCACAGGGAGACATGTACAGACAGACAGGTAACCAGTCTATCACAGGGCTGACATGTAGAGACAGACAGGTAACCAGTCTATCACAGGGCTGACATGTAGAGACAGACAGGTAACCAGTCTATCATAGGGCTGACATGTAGAGACAGACAGGTAACCAGTCTATCACAGGGCCGACATGTAGAGACAGACAGGTAACCAGTCTATCACAGGGAGACATGTAGAGACAGACAGGTAACCAGTCTATCACAGGGCTGACATGTAGAGACAGACAGGTGACCAGTCTATCACAGGGCTGACATGTAGAGACAGACAGGTAACCAGTCTATCACAGGGGGACATGTAGAGACAGACAGGTAACCAGTCTATCACAGGGAGACATGTAGAGACAGACAGGTAACCAGTCTATCACAGGGAGACATGTAGAGACAGACAGGTAACCAGTCTATCACAGGGAGACATGTAAAGACAGACAGGTAACCAGTCTATCACAGGGAGACATGTAGAGACAGACAGGTGACCAGTCTATCACAGGGAGACATGTAGAGACAGACAGGTAACCAGTCTATCACAGGGAGACATGTACAGACAGACAGGTAACCAGTCTATCACAGGGAGACATGTACAGACAGACAGGTAACCAGTCTATCACAGGGCTGACATGTAGAGACAGACAGGTAACCAGTCTATCACAGGGCTGACATGTAGAGACAGACAGGTAACCAGTCTATCATAGGGCTGACATGTAGAGACAGACAGGTAACCAGTCTATCACATGGAGACATGTGGAGACAGACAGGTAACCAGTCTATCATAGGGAGACATGTAGAGACAGACAGGTAACCAGTCTATCACAGGGGGACATGTAGAGACAGACAGGTAACCAGTCTATCACAGGGAAACATGTACAGACAGACAGGTAACCAGTCTATCACAGGGCTGACATGTAGAGACAGACAGGTAACCAGTCTATCATAGGGCTGACATGTAGAGACAGACAGGTAACCAGTCTATCATAGGGCTGACATGTAGAGACAGACAGGTAACCAGTCTATCACATGGAGACATGTGGAGACAGACAGGTAACCAGTCTATCACAGGGAGACATGTAGAGACAGACAGGTAACCAGTCTATCACAGGGAGACATGTAGAGACCGACAGGTAACCAGTCTATCACAGGGGGACATGTACAGACAGACAGGTAACCAGTCTATCACAGGGCTGACATGTAGAGACAGACAGGTAACCAGTCTATCATAGGGCTGACATATAGAGACAGACAGGTGACCAGTCTATCACAGGGCTGACATGTAGAGACAGACAGGTAACCAGTCTATCACAGGGGGACATGTAGAGACAGACAGGTAACCAGTCTATCACAGAGAGACATGTAGAGACAGACAGGTAACCAGTCTATCACAGGGAGACATGTAGAGACAGACAGGTAACCAGTCTATCACAGGGAGACATGTAGAGACAGACAGGTGACCAGTCTATCACAGGGAGACATGTAGAGACAGACAGGTAACCAGTCTATCACAGGGAGACATGTAGAGACAGACAGGTAACCAGTCTATCACAGGGAGACATGTACAGACAGACAGGTAACCAGTCTATCACAGGGCTGACATGTAGAGACAGACAGGTAACCAGTCTATCACAGGGCTGACATGTAGAGACAGACAGGTAACCAGTCTATCATAGGGCTGACATGTAGAGACAGACAGGTAACCAGTCTATCACAGGGCCGACATGTAGAGACAGACAGGTAACCAGTCTATCACAGGGAGACATGTAGAGACAGACAGGTAACCAGTCTATCACAGGGCTGACATGTAGAGACAGACAGGTGACCAGTCTATCACAGGGCTGACATGTAGAGACAGACAGGTAACCAGTCTATCACAGGGGGACATGTAGAGACAGACAGGTAACCAGTCTATCACAGGGAGACATGTAGAGACAGACAGGTAACCAGTCTATCACAGGGAGACATGTAGAGACAGACAGGTAACCAGTCTATCACAGGGAGACATGTAAAGACAGACAGGTAACCAGTCTATCACAGGGAGACATGTAGAGACAGACAGGTGACCAGTCTATCACAGGGAGACATGTAGAGACAGACAGGTAACCAGTCTATCACAGGGAGACATGTACAGACAGACAGGTAACCAGTCTATCACAGGGAGACATGTACAGACAGACAGGTAACCAGTCTATCACAGGGCTGACATGTAGAGACAGACAGGTAACCAGTCTATCACAGGGCTGACATGTAGAGACAGACAGGTAACCAGTCTATCATAGGGCTGACATGTAGAGACAGACAGGTAACCAGTCTATCACATGGAGACATGTGGAGACAGACAGGTAACCAGTCTATCATAGGGAGACATGTAGAGACAGACAGGTAACCAGTCTATCACAGGGGGACATGTAGAGACAGACAGGTAACCAGTCTATCACAGGGAGACATGTAGAGACAGATAGGTAACCAGTCTATCACAGGGAGACATGTAGAGACAGACAGGTAACCAGTCTATCACGGGGCCGACATGTAGAGACAGACAGGTAACCAGTCTATCACAGGGAGACATGTAGAGACAGACAGGTAACCAGTCTATCACAGGGGGACATGTAGAGACAGACAGGTAACCAATCTATCACATGGAGACATGTGGAGACAGACAGGTAACCAGTCTATCACAGGGAGACATGTAGAGACAGACAGGTAACCAGTCTATCACAGGGAGACATGTAGAGACAGACAGGTAACCAGTCTATCACAGGGAGACGTGTAGAGACAGACAGGTAACCAGTCTATCACAGGGAGACATGTAGAGACAGACAGGTAACCAGTCTATCACAGGGAGACATGTACAGACAGACAGGTAACCAGTCTATCACAGGGCTGACATGTAGAGACAGACAGGTAACCAGTCTATCATAGGGCTGACATGTAGAGACAGACAGGTAACCAGTCTATCATAGGGCTGACATGTAGAGACAGACAGGTAACCAGTCTATCACAGGGAGACATGTAGAGACAGACAGGTAACCAGTCTATCACAGGGAGACATGTACAGACAGACAGGTAACCAGTCTATCACAGGGCTGACATGTAGAGACAGACAGGTAACCAGTCTATCATAGGGCTGACATGTAGAGACAGACAGGTAACCAGTCTATCATAGGGCTGACATGTAGAGACAGACAGGTAACCAGTCTATCACATGGAGACATGTGGAGACAGACAGGTAACCAGTCTATCACAGGGAGACATGTAGAGACAGACAGGTAACCAGTCTATCACAGGGAGACATGTAGAGACCGACAGGTAACCAGTCTATCACAGGGGGACATGTACAGACAGACAGGTAACCAGTCTATCACAGGGCTGACATGTAGAGACAGACAGGTAACCAGTCTATCATAGGGCTGACATGTAGAGACAGACAGGTGACCAGTCTATCACAGGGCTGACATGTAGAGACAGACAGGTAACCAGTCTATCACAGGGGGACATGTAGAGACAGACAGGTAACCAGTCTATCACAGAGAGACATGTAGAGACAGACAGGTAACCAGTCTATCACAGGGAGACATGTAGAGACAGACAGGTAACCAGTCTATCACAGGGAGACATGTAGAGACAGACAGGTGACCAGTCTATCACAGGGAGACATGTAGAGACAGACAGGTAACCAGTCTATCACAGGGAGACATGTAGAGACAGACAGGTAACCAGTCTATCACAGGGAGACATGTACAGACAGACAGGTAACCAGTCTATCACAGGGCTGACATGTAGAGACAGACAGGTAACCAGTCTATCACAGGGCTGACATGTAGAGACAGACAGGTAACCAGTCTATCATAGGGCTGACATGTAGAGACAGACAGGTAACCAGTCTATCACAGGGCCGACATGTAGAGACAGACAGGTAACCAGTCTATCACAGGGAGACATGTAGAGACAGACAGGTAACCAGTCTATCACAGGGAGACATGTAGAGACCGACAGGTAACCAGTCTATCACAGGGGGACATGTAGAGACAGACAGGTAACCAGTCTATCACAGGGCTGACATGTAGAGACAGACAGGTAACCAGTCTATCACAGGGAGACATGTAGAGACAGACAGGTAACCAGTCTATCACAGGGAGACATGTAGAGACAGACAGGTAACCATTCTATCACAGGGAGACATGGAGAGACAGACAGGTAACCAGTCTATCACAGGGAGACATGTAAAGACAGACAGGTAACCAGTCTATCACAGGGAGACATGTAGAGACAGACAGGTGACCAGTCTATCACAGGGAGACATGTAGAGACAGACAGGTAACCAGTCTATCATAGGGCTGACATGTAGAGACAGACAGGTAACCAGTCTATCACATGGAGACATGTGGAGACAGACACGTAACCAGTCTATCACAGGGAGACATGTAGAGACAGACAGGTAACCAGTCTATCACAGGGAGACATGTAGAGACCGACAGGTAACCAGTCTATCACAGGGGGACATGTAGAGACAGACAGGTAACCAGTCTATCACATGGAGACATGTGGAGACAGACAGGTAACCAGTCTATCACAGGGAGACATGTAGAGACCGACAGGTAACCAGTCTATCACAGGTGGACATGTAGAGACAGACAGGTAACCAGTCTATCACAGGGAGACATGTAGAGACAGACAGGTAACCAGTCTATCACAGGGAGACATGTAGAGACAGACAGGTAACCAGTCTATCACAGGGGGACATGTAGAGACAGACAGGTAACCAGTCTATCACAGGGAGACATGTAGAGACAGACAGGTAACCAGTCTATCACAGGGAGACATGTAGAGACAGACAGGTAACCAGTCTATCACAGGGAGACATGTAAAGACAGACAGGTAACCAGTCTATCACAGGGAGACATGTAGAGACAGACAGGTGACCAGTCTATCACAGGGAGACATGTAGAGACAGACAGGTAACCAGTCTATCACAGGGAGACATGTAGAGACAGACAGGTAACCAGTCTATCACAGGGCTGACATGTAGAGACAGACAGGTAACCAGTCTATCACAGGGAGACATGTAGAGACAGACAGGTAACCAGTCTATCACAGGGAGACATGTAAAGACAGACAGGTAACCAGTCTATCACAGGGAGACATGTAGAGACAGACAGGTGACCAGTCTATCACAGGGAGACATGTAGAGACAGACAGGTAACCAGTCTATCACAGGGAGACATGTACAGACAGACAGGTAACCAGTCTATCACAGGGAGACATGTACAGACAGACAGGTAACCAGTCTATCACAGGGCTGACATGTAGAGACAGACAGGTAACCAGTCTATCACAGGGCTGACATGTAGAGACAGACAGGTAACCAGTCTATCATAGGGCTGACATGTAGAGACAGACAGGTAACCAGTCTATCACATGGAGACATGTGGAGACAGACAGGTAACCAGTCTATCACAGGGGGACATGTAGAGACAGACAGGTAACCAGTCTATCACATGGAGACATGTGGAGACAGACAGGTAACCAGTCTATCACAGGGAGACATGTAGAGACCGACAGGTAACCAGTCTATCACAGGTGGACATGTAGAGACAGACAGGTGACCAGTCTATCACAGGGCTGACATGTAGAGACAGACAGGTAACCAGTCTATCACAGGGGGACATGTAGAGACAGACAGGTAACCAGTCTATCACAGAGAGACATGTAGAGACAGACAGGTAACCAGTCTATCACAGGGAGACATGTAGAGACAGACAGGTAACCAGTCTATCACAGGGAGACATGTAGAGACAGACAGGTGACCAGTCTATCACAGGGAGACATGTAGAGACAGACAGGTAACCAGTCTATCACAGGGAGACATGTAGAGACAGACAGGTAACCAGTCTATCACAGGGAGACATGTACAGACAGACAGGTAACCAGTCTATCACAGGGCTGACATGTAGAGACAGACAGGTAACCAGTCTATCACAGGGCTGACATGTAGAGACAGACAGGTAACCAGTCTATCATAGGGCTGACATGTAGAGACAGACAGGTAACCAGTCTATCACAGGGCCGACATGTAGAGACAGACAGGTAACCAGTCTATCACAGGGAGACATGTAGAGACAGACAGGTAACCAGTCTATCACAGGGCTGACATGTAGAGACAGACAGGTGACCAGTCTATCACAGGGCTGACATGTAGAGACAGACAGGTAACCAGTCTATCACAGGGGGACATGTAGAGACAGACAGGTAACCAGTCTATCACAGGGAGACATGTAGAGACAGACAGGTAACCAGTCTATCACAGGGAGACATGTAGAGACAGACAGGTAACCAGTCTATCACAGGGAGACATGTAAAGACAGACAGGTAACCAGTCTATCACAGGGAGACATGTAGAGACAGACAGGTGACCAGTCTATCACAGGGAGACATGTAGAGACAGACAGGTAACCAGTCTATCACAGGGAGACATGTACAGACAGACAGGTAACCAGTCTATCACAGGGAGACATGTACAGACAGACAGGTAACCAGTCTATCACAGGGCTGACATGTAGAGACAGACAGGTAACCAGTCTATCACAGGGCTGACATGTAGAGACAGACAGGTAACCAGTCTATCATAGGGCTGACATGTAGAGACAGACAGGTAACCAGTCTATCACATGGAGACATGTGGAGACAGACAGGTAACCAGTCTATCATAGGGAGACATGTAGAGACAGACAGGTAACCAGTCTATCACAGGGGGACATGTAGAGACAGACAGGTAACCAGTCTATCACAGGGAAACATGTACAGACAGACAGGTAACCAGTCTATCACAGGGCTGACATGTAGAGACAGACAGGTAACCAGTCTATCATAGGGCTGACATGTAGAGACAGACAGGTAACCAGTCTATCATAGGGCTGACATGTAGAGACAGACAGGTAACCAGTCTATCACATGGAGACATGTGGAGACAGACAGGTAACCAGTCTATCACAGGGAGACATGTAGAGACAGACAGGTAACCAGTCTATCACAGGGAGACATGTAGAGACCGACAGGTAACCAGTCTATCACAGGGGGACATGTACAGACAGACAGGTAACCAGTCTATCACAGGGCTGACATGTAGAGACAGACAGGTAACCAGTCTATCATAGGGCTGACATATAGAGACAGACAGGTGACCAGTCTATCACAGGGCTGACATGTAGAGACAGACAGGTAACCAGTCTATCACAGGGGGACATGTAGAGACAGACAGGTAACCAGTCTATCACAGAGAGACATGTAGAGACAGACAGGTAACCAGTCTATCACAGGGAGACATGTAGAGACAGACAGGTAACCAGTCTATCACAGGGAGACATGTAGAGACAGACAGGTGACCAGTCTATCACAGGGAGACATGTAGAGACAGACAGGTAACCAGTCTATCACAGGGAGACATGTAGAGACAGACAGGTAACCAGTCTATCACAGGGAGACATGTACAGACAGACAGGTAACCAGTCTATCACAGGGCTGACATGTAGAGACAGACAGGTAACCAGTCTATCACAGGGCTGACATGTAGAGACAGACAGGTAACCAGTCTATCATAGGGCTGACATGTAGAGACAGACAGGTAACCAGTCTATCACAGGGCCGACATGTAGAGACAGACAGGTAACCAGTCTATCACAGGGAGACATGTAGAGACAGACAGGTAACCAGTCTATCACAGGGCTGACATGTAGAGACAGACAGGTGACCAGTCTATCACAGGGCTGACATGTAGAGACAGACAGGTAACCAGTCTATCACAGGGGGACATGTAGAGACAGACAGGTAACCAGTCTATCACAGGGAGACATGTAGAGACAGACAGGTAACCAGTCTATCACAGGGAGACATGTAGAGACAGACAGGTAACCAGTCTATCACAGGGAGACATGTAAAGACAGACAGGTAACCAGTCTATCACAGGGAGACATGTAGAGACAGACAGGTGACCAGTCTATCACAGGGAGACATGTAGAGACAGACAGGTAACCAGTCTATCACAGGGAGACATGTACAGACAGACAGGTAACCAGTCTATCACAGGGAGACATGTACAGACAGACAGGTAACCAGTCTATCACAGGGCTGACATGTAGAGACAGACAGGTAACCAGTCTATCACAGGGCTGACATGTAGAGACAGACAGGTAACCAGTCTATCATAGGGCTGACATGTAGAGACAGACAGGTAACCAGTCTATCACATGGAGACATGTGGAGACAGACAGGTAACCAGTCTATCATAGGGAGACATGTAGAGACAGACAGGTAACCAGTCTATCACAGGGGGACATGTAGAGACAGACAGGTAACCAGTCTATCACAGGGAGACATGTAGAGACAGATAGGTAACCAGTCTATCACAGGGAGACATGTAGAGACAGACAGGTAACCAGTCTATCACGGGGCCGACATGTAGAGACAGACAGGTAACCAGTCTATCACAGGGAGACATGTAGAGACAGACAGGTAACCAGTCTATCACAGGGGGACATGTAGAGACAGACAGGTAACCAATCTATCACATGGAGACATGTGGAGACAGACAGGTAACCAGTCTATCACAGGGAGACATGTAGAGACAGACAGGTAACCAGTCTATCACAGGGAGACATGTAGAGACAGACAGGTAACCAGTCTATCACAGGGAGACGTGTAGAGACAGACAGGTAACCAGTCTATCACAGGGAGACATGTAGAGACAGACAGGTAACCAGTCTATCACAGGGAGACATGTACAGACAGACAGGTAACCAGTCTATCACAGGGCTGACATGTAGAGACAGACAGGTAACCAGTCTATCATAGGGCTGACATGTAGAGACAGACAGGTAACCAGTCTATCATAGGGCTGACATGTAGAGACAGACAGGTAACCAGTCTATCACAGGGAGACATGTAGAGACAGACAGGTAACCAGTCTATCACAGGGAGACATGTACAGACAGACAGGTAACCAGTCTATCACAGGGCTGACATGTAGAGACAGACAGGTAACCAGTCTATCATAGGGCTGACATGTAGAGACAGACAGGTAACCAGTCTATCATAGGGCTGACATGTAGAGACAGACAGGTAACCAGTCTATCACATGGAGACATGTGGAGACAGACAGGTAACCAGTCTATCACAGGGAGACATGTAGAGACAGACAGGTAACCAGTCTATCACAGGGAGACATGTAGAGACCGACAGGTAACCAGTCTATCACAGGGGGACATGTACAGACAGACAGGTAACCAGTCTATCACAGGGCTGACATGTAGAGACAGACAGGTAACCAGTCTATCATAGGGCTGACATGTAGAGACAGACAGGTGACCAGTCTATCACAGGGCTGACATGTAGAGACAGACAGGTAACCAGTCTATCACAGGGGGACATGTAGAGACAGACAGGTAACCAGTCTATCACAGAGAGACATGTAGAGACAGACAGGTAACCAGTCTATCACAGGGAGACATGTAGAGACAGACAGGTAACCAGTCTATCACAGGGAGACATGTAGAGACAGACAGGTGACCAGTCTATCACAGGGAGACATGTAGAGACAGACAGGTAACCAGTCTATCACAGGGAGACATGTAGAGACAGACAGGTAACCAGTCTATCACAGGGAGACATGTACAGACAGACAGGTAACCAGTCTATCACAGGGCTGACATGTAGAGACAGACAGGTAACCAGTCTATCACAGGGCTGACATGTAGAGACAGACAGGTAACCAGTCTATCATAGGGCTGACATGTAGAGACAGACAGGTAACCAGTCTATCACAGGGCCGACATGTAGAGACAGACAGGTAACCAGTCTATCACAGGGAGACATGTAGAGACAGACAGGTAACCAGTCTATCACAGGGAGACATGTAGAGACCGACAGGTAACCAGTCTATCACAGGGGGACATGTAGAGACAGACAGGTAACCAGTCTATCACAGGGCTGACATGTAGAGACAGACAGGTAACCAGTCTATCACAGGGAGACATGTAGAGACAGACAGGTAACCAGTCTATCACAGGGAGACATGTAGAGACAGACAGGTAACCATTCTATCACAGGGAGACATGGAGAGACAGACAGGTAACCAGTCTATCACAGGGAGACATGTAAAGACAGACAGGTAACCAGTCTATCACAGGGAGACATGTAGAGACAGACAGGTGACCAGTCTATCACAGGGAGACATGTAGAGACAGACAGGTAACCAGTCTATCATAGGGCTGACATGTAGAGACAGACAGGTAACCAGTCTATCACATGGAGACATGTGGAGACAGACACGTAACCAGTCTATCACAGGGAGACATGTAGAGACAGACAGGTAACCAGTCTATCACAGGGAGACATGTAGAGACCGACAGGTAACCAGTCTATCACAGGGGGACATGTAGAGACAGACAGGTAACCAGTCTATCACATGGAGACATGTGGAGACAGACAGGTAACCAGTCTATCACAGGGAGACATGTAGAGACCGACAGGTAACCAGTCTATCACAGGTGGACATGTAGAGACAGACAGGTAACCAGTCTATCACAGGGAGACATGTAGAGACAGACAGGTAACCAGTCTATCACAGGGAGACATGTAGAGACAGACAGGTAACCAGTCTATCACAGGGGGACATGTAGAGACAGACAGGTAACCAGTCTATCACA
Organism: Eutrigla gurnardus; assembly: GCF_963514095.1. Taxonomy (NCBI): domain Eukaryota; kingdom Metazoa; phylum Chordata; class Actinopteri; order Perciformes; family Triglidae; genus Eutrigla; species Eutrigla gurnardus. Next base: position 1,076,166 of record NC_139925.1, read on the forward strand.
GGGAGACATGTAGAGACAGACAGGTAACCAGTCTATCACAGGGAGACATGTAGAGACAGACAGGTAACCAGTCTATCACAGGGAGACATGTAAAGACAGACAGGTAACCAGTCTATCACAGGGAGACATGTAGAGACAGACAGGTGACCAGTCTATCACAGGGAGACATGTAGAGACAGACAGGTAACCAGTCTATCACAGGGAGACATGTAGAGACAGACAGGTAACCAGTCTATCACAGGGCTGACATGTAGAGACAGACAGGTAACCAGTCTATCACAGGGAGACATGTAGAGACAGACAGGTAACCAGTCTATCACAGGGAGACATGTAAAGACAGACAGGTAACCAGTCTATCACAGGGAGACATGTAGAGACAGACAGGTGACCAGTCTATCACAGGGAGACATGTAGAGACAGACAGGTAACCAGTCTATCACAGGGAGACATGTACAGACAGACAGGTAACCAGTCTATCACAGGGAGACATGTACAGACAGACAGGTAACCAGTCTATCACAGGGCTGACATGTAGAGACAGACAGGTAACCAGTCTATCACAGGGCTGACATGTAGAGACAGACAGGTAACCAGTCTATCATAGGGCTGACATGTAGAGACAGACAGGTAACCAGTCTATCACATGGAGACATGTGGAGACAGACAGGTAACCAGTCTATCATAGGGCTGACATGTAGAGACAGACAGGTAACCAGTCTATCACATTGAGACATGTGGAGACAGACAGGTAACCAGTCTATCACAGGGAGACATGTAGAGACAGACAGGTAACCAGTCTATCACAGGGAGACATGTAGAGACCGACAGGTAACCAGTCTATCACAGGGGGACATGTAGAGACAGACAGGTAACCAGTCTATCACAGGGCTGACATGTAGAGACAGACAGGTAACCAGTCTATCACAGGGAGACATGTAGAGACAGACAGGTAACCAGTCTATCACAGGGAGACATGTAGAGACAGACAGGTAACCATTCTATCACAGGGAGACATGGAGAGACAGACAGGTAACCAGTCTATCACAGGGAGACATGTAAAGACAGACAGGTAACCAGTCTATCACAGGGAGACATGTAGAGACAGACAGGTGACCAGTCTATCACAGGGAGACATGTAGAGACAGACAGGTAACCAGTCTATCATAGGGCTGACATGTAGAGACAGACAGGTAACCAGTCTATCACATGGAGACATGTGGAGACAGACACGTAACCAGTCTATCACAGGGAGACATGTAGAGACAGACAGGTAACCAGTCTATCACAGGGAGACATGTAGAGACCGACAGGTAACCAGTCTATCACAGGGGGACATGTAGAGACAGACAGGTAACCAGTCTATCACATGGAGACATGTGGAGACAGACAGGTAACCAGTCTATCACAGGGAGACATGTAGAGACCGACAGGTAACCAGTCTATCACAGGTGGACATGTAGAGACAGACAGGTAACCAGTCTATCACAGGGAGACATGTAGAGACAGACAGGTAACCAGTCTATCACAGGGAGACATGTAGAGACAGACAGGTAACCAGTCTATCACAGGGGGACATGTAGAGACAGACAGGTAACCAGTCTATCACAGGGAGACATGTAGAGACAGACAGGTAACCAGTCTATCACAGGGAGACATGTAGAGACAGACAGGTAACCAGTCTATCACAGGGAGACATGTAAAGACAGACAGGTAACCAGTCTATCACAGGGAGACATGTAGAGACAGACAGGTGACCAGTCTATCACAGGGAGACATGTAGAGACAGACAGGTAACCAGTCTATCACAGGGAGACATGTACAGACAGACAGGTAACCAGTCTATCACAGGGCTGACATGTAGAGACAGACAGGTAACCAGTCTATCACAGGGAGACATGTAGAGACAGACAGGTAACCAGTCTATCACAGGGAGACATGTACAGACAGACAGGTAACCAGTCTATCACAGGGCTGACATGTAGAGACAGACAGGTAACCAGTCTATCACAGGGCTGACATGTAGAGACAGACAGGTAACCAGTCTATCATAGGGCTGACATGTAGAGACAGACAGGTAACCAGTCTATTACATGGAGACATGTGGAGACAGACAGGTAACCAGTCTATCACAGGGAGACATGTAGAGACAGACAGGTAACCAGTCTATCACAGGGAGACATGTAGAGACCGACAGGTAACCAGTCTATCACAGGGGGACATGTAGAGACAGACAGGTAACCAGTCTATCACAGGGCTGACATGTAGAGACAGACAGGTAACCAGTCTATCACAGGGAGACATGTAGAGACAGACAGGTAACCAGTCTATCACAGGGAGACATGTACAGACAGACAGGTAACCAGTCTATCACAGGGCTGACATGTAGAGACAGACAGGTAACCAGTCTATCATAGGGCTGACATGTAGAGACAGACAGGTAACCAGTCTATCACATGGAGACATGTGGAGACAGACACGTAACCAGTCTATCACAGGGAGACATGTAGAGACAGACAGGTAACCAGTCTATCACAGGGAGACATGTAGAGACAGACAGGTAACCAGTCTATCACAGAGCTGACATTTCGAGACAGACAGGTAACCAGTCTATCACAGGGAGACATGTAGAGACAGACAGGTAACCAGTCTATCACAGGGAGACATGTACAGACAGACAGGTAACCAGTCTATCACAGGGCTGACATGTAGAGACAGACAGGTAACCAGTCTATCACAGGGCTGACATGTAGAGACAGACAGGTAACCAGTCTATCATAGGGCTGACATGTAGAGACAGACAGGTAACCAGTCTATCACATGGAGACATGTGGAGACAGACAGGTAACCAGTCTATCACAGGGAGACATGTAGAGACAGACAGGTAACCAGTCTATCACAGGGAGACATGTAGAGACCGACAGGTAACCAGTCTATCACAGGGGGACATGTAGAGACAGACAGGTAACCAGTCTATCACAGGGCTGACATGTAGAGACAGACAGGTAACCAGTCTATCACAGGGAGACATGTAGAGACAGACAGGTAACCAGTCTATCACAGGGAGACATGTAAAGACAGACAGGTAACCAGTCTATCACAGGGAGACATGTAGAGACAGACAGGTGACCAGTCTATCACAGGGAGACATGTAGAGACAGACAGGTAACCAGTCTATCACAGGGAGACATGTAGAGACAGACAGGTAACCAGTCTATCACAGGGCTGACATGTAGAGACAGACAGGTAACCAGTCTATCACAGGGAGACATGTAGAGACAGACAGGTAACCAGTCTATCACAGGGAGACATGTACAGACAGACAGGTAACCAGTCTATCACAGGGCTGACATGTAGAGACAGACAGGTAACCAGTCTATCATAGGGCTGACATGTAGAGACAGACAGGTAACCAGTCTATCACATGGAGACATGTAGAGACAGACAGGTAACCAGTCTATCACAGGGAGACATGTAGAGACAGACAGGTAACCAGTCTATCACAGGGAGACATGTAGAGACCGACAGGTAACCAGTCTATCATAGGGCTGACATGTAGAGACAGACAGGTAACCAGTCTATCACAGGGAGACATGTAGAGACAGACAGGTAACCAGTCTATCACAGGGAGACATGTAGAGACAGACAGGTAACCAGTCTATCACAGGGAGACATGTAAAGACAGACAGGTAACCAGTCTATCACAGGGAGACATGTAGAGACAGACAGGTGACCAGTCTATCACAGGGAGACATGTAGAGACAGACAGGTAACCAGTCTATCACAGGGAGACATGTACAGACAGACAGGTAACCAGTCTATCACAGGGCTGACATGTAGAGACAGACAGGTAACCAGTCTATCACAGGGAGACATGTAGAGACAGACAGGTAACCAGTCTATCACAGGGAGACATGTACAGACAGACAGGTAACCAGTCTATCACAGGGCTGACATGTAGAGACAGACAGGTAACCAGTCTATCACAGGGCTGACATGTAGAGACAGACAGGTAACCAGTCTATCATAGGGCTGACATGTAGAGACAGACAGGTAACCAGTCTATTACATGGAGACATGTGGAGACAGACAGGTAACCAGTCTATCACAGGGAGACATGTAGAGACAGACAGGTAACCAGTCTATCACAGGGAGACATGTAGAGACCGACAGGTAACCAGTCTATCACAGGGGGACATGTAGAGACAGACAGGTAACCAGTCTATCACAGGGCTGACATGTAGAGACAGACAGGTAACCAGTCTATCACAGGGAGACATGTAGAGACAGACAGGTAACCAGTCTATCACAGGGAGACATGTACAGACAGACAGGTAACCAGTCTATCACAGGGCTGACATGTAGAGACAGACAGGTAACCAGTCTATCATAGGGCTGACATGTAGAGACAGACAGGTAACCAGTCTATCACATGGAGACATGTGGAGACAGACACGTAACCAGTCTATCACAGGGAGACATGTAGAGACAGACAGGTAACCAGTCTATCACAGGGAGACATGTAGAGACAGACAGGTAACCAGTCTATCACAGAGCTGACATTTCGAGACAGACAGGTAACCAGTCTATCACAGGGAGACATGTAGAGACAGACAGGTAACCAGTCTATCACAGGGAGACATGTACAGACAGACAGGTAACCAGTCTATCACAGGGCTGACATGTAGAGACAGACAGGTAACCAGTCTATCACAGGGCTGACATGTAGAGACAGACAGGTAACCAGTCTATCATAGGGCTGACATGTAGAGACAGACAGGTAACCAGTCTATCACATGGAGACATGTGGAGACAGACAGGTAACCAGTCTATCACAGGGAGACATGTAGAGACAGACAGGTAACCAGTCTATCACAGGGAGACATGTAGAGACCGACAGGTAACCAGTCTATCACAGGGGGACATGTAGAGACAGACAGGTAACCAGTCTATCACAGGGCTGACATGTAGAGACAGACAGGTAACCAGTCTATCACAGGGAGACATGTAGAGACAGACAGGTAACCAGTCTATCACAGGGAGACATGTAAAGACAGACAGGTAACCAGTCTATCACAGGGAGACATGTAGAGACAGACAGGTGACCAGTCTATCACAGGGAGACATGTAGAGACAGACAGGTAACCAGTCTATCACAGGGAGACATGTAGAGACAGACAGGTAACCAGTCTATCACAGGGCTGACATGTAGAGACAGACAGGTAACCAGTCTATCACAGGGAGACATGTAGAGACAGACAGGTAACCAGTCTATCACAGGGAGACATGTACAGACAGACAGGTAACCAGTCTATCACAGGGCTGACATGTAGAGACAGACAGGTAACCAGTCTATCATAGGGCTGACATGTAGAGACAGACAGGTAACCAGTCTATCACATGGAGACATGTAGAGACAGACAGGTAACCAGTCTATCACAGGGAGACATGTAGAGACAGACAGGTAACCAGTCTATCACAGGGAGACATGTAGAGACCGACAGGTAACCAGTCTATCACAGGGAGACATGTAGAGACAGATAGGTAACCAGTCTATCACAGGGAGACATGTAGAGACAGACAGGTAACCAGTCTATCACAGGGCTGACATGTAGAGACAGACAGGTAACCAGTCTATCACAGGGAGACATGTAGAGACAGACAGGTAACCAGTCTATCACACGGAGACATGTACAGACAGACAGGTAACCAGTCTATCACAGGGAGACATGTAGAGACCGACAGGTAACCAGTCTATCACAGGGGGACATGTACAGACAGACAGGTAACCAGTCTATCACAGGGCTGACATGTAGAGACAGACAGGTAACCAGTCTATCACAGGGCTGACATGTAGAGACAGACAGGTGACCAGTCTATCACAGGGCTGACATGTAGAGACAGACAGGTAACCAGTCTATCACAGGGGGACATGTAGAGACAGACAGGTAACCAGTCTATCACAGGGAGACATGTAGAGACAGACAGGTAACCAGTCTATCACAGGGAGACATGTAAAGACAGACAGGTAACCAGTCTATCACAGGGAGACATGTAGAGACAGACAGGTGACCAGTCTATCACAGGGAGACATGTAGAGACAGACAGGTAACCAGTCTATCACAGGGAGACATGTAGAGACAGACAGGTAACCAGTCTATCACAGGGAGACATGTACAGACAGACAGGTAACCAGTCTATCACAGGGCTGACATGTAGAGACAGACAGGTAACCAGTCTATCACAGGGCTGACATGTAGAGACAGACAGGTAACCAGTCTATCATAGGGCTGACATGTAGAGACAGACAGGTAACCAGTCTATCACATGGAGACATGTGGAGACAGACAGGTAACCAGTCTATCATAGGGCTGACATGTAGAGACAGACAGGTAACCAGTCTATCACATGGAGACATGTGGAGACAGACAGGTAACCAGTCTATCACAGGGAGACATGTAGAGACAGACAGGTAACCAGTCTATCACAGGGAGACATGTAGAGACCGACAGGTAACCAGTCTATCACAGGGGGACATGTAGAGACAGACAGGTAACCAGTCTATCACAGGGCTGACATGTAGAGACAGACAGGTAACCAGTCTATCACAGGGAGACATGTAGAGACAGACAGGTAACCAGTCTATCACAGGGAGACATGTAGAGACAGACAGGTAACCAGTCTATCACAGGGAGACATGGAGAGACAGACAGGTAACCAGTCTATCACAGGGAGACATGTAGAGACAGACAGGTAACCAGTCTATCACAGGGAGACATGTACAGACAGACAGGTAACCAGTCTATCACAGGGCTGACATGTAGAGACAGACAGGTAACCAGTCTATCATAGGGCTGACATGTAGAGACAGACAGGTAACCAGTCTATCACATGGAGACATGTGGAGACAGACACGTAACCAGTCTATCACAGGGAGACATGTAGAGACAGACAGGTAACCAGTCTATCACAGGGAGACATGTAGAGACAGACAGGTAACCAGTCTATCACAGAGCTGACATTTCGAGACAGACAGGTAACCAGTCTATCACAGGGAGACATGTAGAGACAGACAGGTAACCAGTCTATCACAGGGAGACATGTACAGACAGACAGGTAACCAGTCTATCACAGGGCTGACATGTAGAGACAGACAGGTAACCAGTCTATCACAGGGCTGACATGTAGAGACAGACAGGTAACCAGTCTATCATAGGGCTGACATGTAGAGACAGACAGGTAACCAGTCTATCACATGGAGACATGTGGAGACAGACAGGTAACCAGTCTATCACAGGGAGACATGTAGAGACAGACAGGTAACCAGTCTATCACAGGGAGACATGTAGAGACCGACAGGTAACCAGTCTATCACAGGGGGACATGTAGAGACAGACAGGTAACCAGTCTATCACAGGGCTGACATGTAGAGACAGACAGGTAACCAGTCTATCACAGGGAGACATGTAGAGACAGACAGGTAACCAGTCTATCACAGGGAGACATGTAAAGACAGACAGGTAACCAGTCTATCACAGGGAGACATGTAGAGACAGACAGGTGACCAGTCTATCACAGGGAGACATGTAGAGACAGACAGGTAACCAGTCTATCACAGGGAGACATGTAGAGACAGACAGGTAACCAGTCTATCACAGGGCTGACATGTAGAGACAGACAGGTAACCAGTCTATCACAGGGAGACATGTAGAGACAGACAGGTAACCAGTCTATCACAGGGAGACATGTACAGACAGACAGGTAACCAGTCTATCACAGGGCTGACATGTAGAGACAGACAGGTAACCAGTCTATCATAGGGCTGACATGTAGAGACAGACAGGTAACCAGTCTATCACATGGAGACATGTGGAGACAGACACGTAACCAGTCTATCACAGGGAGACATGTAGAGACAGACAGGTAACCAGTCTATCACAGGGAGACATGTAGAGACCGACAGGTAACCAGTCTATCACAGGGAGACATGTAGAGACAGATAGGTAACCAGTCTATCACAGGGAGACATGTAGAGACAGACAGGTAACCAGTCTATCACGGGGCCGACATGTAGAGACAGACAGGTAACCAGTCTATCACAGGGAGACATGTGGAGACAGACAGGTAACCAGTCTATCACAGGGGGACATGTAGAGACAGACAGGTAACCAATCTATCACATGGAGACATGTGGAGACAGACAGGTAACCAGTCTATCACAGGGCTGACATGTAGAGACAGACAGGTAACCAGTCTATCACAGGCTGACATGTAGAGACAGACAGGTGACCAGTCTATCACAGGGCTGACATGTAGAGACAGACAGGTAACCAGTCTATCACAGGGAGACATGTAGAGACAGACAGGTAACCAGTCTATCACAGGGAGACATGTAGAGACAGACAGGTAACCAGTCTATCAGAGGGAGACATGTAGAGACAGACAGGTAACCAGTCTATCACAGGGCTGACATGTAGAGACAGACAGGCAACCAGTCTATCATAGGGCTGACATGTAGAGACAGACAGGTAACCAGTCTATCAAAGGGCCGACATGTAGAGACAGACAGGTAACCAGTCTATCACAGGGAGACATGTAGAGACAGACAGGTAACCAGTCTATCACAGGGAGACATGTAGAGACAGACAGGTAACCAGTCTATCATGGGGCCGACATGTAGAGACAGACAGGTAACCAGTCTATCACAGGGAGACATGTAGAGACAGACAGGTAACCAGTCTATCACAGGGGGACATGTAGAGACAGACAGGTAACCAGTCTATCACAGGGAGACATGTAGAGACAGACAGGTAACCAGTCTATCACAGGGAGACATGTAGAGACAGACAGGTAACCAGTCTATCACAGGGGGACATGTAGAGACAGACAGGTAACCAGTCTATCACAGGGAGACATGTAGAGACAAACAGGTAACCAGTCTATCACAGGGAGACATGTAGAGACAGACAGGTAACCAGTCTATCACAGGGAGACATGTAAAGACAGACAGGTAACCAGTCTATCACAGGGAGACATGTAGAGACAGACAGGTGACCAGTCTATCACAGGGAGACATGAAGAGACAGACAGGTAACCAGTCTATCACAGGGAGACATGTAGAGACAGACAGGTAACCAGTCTATCACAGGGCTGACATGTAGAGACAGACAGGTAACCAGTCTATCACAGGGAGACATGTAGAGACAGACAGGTAACCAGTCTATCACACGGAGACATGTACAGACAGACAGGTAACCAGTCTATCACAGGGAGACATGTAGAGACCGACAGGTAACCAGTCTATCACAGGGGGACATGTACAGACAGACAGGTAACCAGTCTATCACAGGGCTGACATGTAGAGACAGACAGGTAACCAGTCTATCACAGGGCTGACATGTAGAGACAGACAGGTGACCAGTCTATCACAGGGCTGACATGTAGAGACAGACAGGTAACCAGTCTATCACAGGGGGACATGTAGAGACAGACAGGTAACCAGTCTATCACAGGGAGACATGTAGAGACAGACAGGTAACCAGTCTATCACAGGGAGACATGTAAAGACAGACAGGTAACCAGTCTATCACAGGGAGACATGTAGAGACAGACAGGTGACCAGTCTATCACAGGGAGACATGTAGAGACAGACAGGTAACCAGTCTATCACAGGGAGACATGTAGAGACAGACAGGTAACCAGTCTATCACAGGGAGACATGTACAGACAGACAGGTAACCAGTCTATCACAGGGCTGACATGTAGAGACAGACAGGTAACCAGTCTATCACAGGGCTGACATGTAGAGACAGACAGGTAACCAGTCTATCATAGGGCTGACATGTAGAGACAGACAGGTAACCAGTCTATCACATGGAGACATGTGGAGACAGACAGGTAACCAGTCTATCATAGGGCTGACATGTAGAGACAGACAGGTAACCAGTCTATCACATGGAGACATGTGGAGACAGACAGGTAACCAGTCTATCACAGGGAGACATGTAGAGACAGACAGGTAACCAGTCTATCACAGGGAGACATGTAGAGACCGACAGGTAACCAGTCTATCACAGGGGGACATGTAGAGACAGACAGGTAACCAGTCTATCACAGGGCTGACATGTAGAGACAGACAGGTAACCAGTCTATCACAGGGAGACATGTAGAGACAGACAGGTAACCAGTCTATCACAGGGAGACATGTAGAGACAGACAGGTAACCAGTCTATCACAGGGAGACATGGAGAGACAGACAGGTAACCAGTCTATCACAGGGAGACATGTAGAGACAGACAGGTGACCAGTCTATCACAGGGGGACATGTACAGACAGACAGGTAACCAGTCTATCACAGGGCTGACATGTAGAGACAGACAGGTAACCAGTCTATCACAGGGCTGACATGTAGAGACAGACAGGTGACCAGTCTATCACAGGGCTGACATGTAGAGACAGACAGGTAACCAGTCTATCACAGGGGGACATGTAGAGACAGACAGGTAACCAGTCTATCACAGGGAGACATGTAGAGACAGACAGGTAACCAGTCTATCACAGGGAGACATGTAGAGACAGACAGGTAACCAGTCTATCACAGGGAGACATGTAAAGACAGACAGGTAACCAGTCTATCACAGGGAGACATGTAGAGACAGACAGGTGACCAGTCTATCACAGGGAGACATGTAGAGACAGACAGGTAACCAGTCTATCACAGGGAGACATGTAGAGACAGACAGGTAACCAGTCTATCACAGGGAGACATGTACAGACAGACAGGTAACCAGTCTATCACAGGGCTGACATGTAGAGACAGACAGGTAACCAGTCTATCACAGGGCTGACATGTAGAGACAGACAGGTAACCAGTCTATCATAGGGCTGACATGTAGAGACAGACAGGTAACCAGTCTATCACATGAAGACATGTGGAGACAGACAGGTAACCAGTCTATCATAGGGCTGACATGTAGAGACAGACAGGTAACCAGTCTATCACATGGAGACATGTGGAGACAGACAGGTAACCAGTCTATCACAGGGAGACATGTAGAGACAGACAGTGTTGGGGTTGTAGCAGGAGCAGATTTGGTTATCAACAGTTAACTATCAATATCAATATGATTATCGGTATTAATAATTATATTTAATATATTATCATGATATAATCATGAATAAACGGGGCACCACCCTGGGATCAGGGAAAAGATAACCTAAAACTGTGTTCAGTCTCAATATGAAGGTTTTATACTCACATGCCAATCATCGTGATCATTGGCATAGGAGTACAAAACCAATCGAACAATTAAAAGGCGTGAAATTCAAGCACTAGCCTTCACAACCTGCTGTTATCCAGTGACATATACACAACAAGCACAAGAGACCGCTAGTTATAATATAATAAGATTTATTAAAATCAGTAATAATGATCACAATCAATAACACTGCAATTAACAAAGCCTTATTACCTAACTACCTAACACACAAAACTAAGCTAAACAGAAGGAGAGACACACGTGGAGTGTGTGTGTGCGTGCGTGTGCGTGTGTGTGTGTGTGTGTGTGTGCGTGCGTGCGTGTCGAGAGAGAGAGAGGGAGAGATGGCTATGGGCGGCCACCGGATGGAGCTATTCCTCGCAGCGTTCAGGGGCGGAGCCACTGAGGTCTGATGGAGTAGCGAGAGAGAGAGAGAGGTGGAGCTATTCCTCGCAGCGGTCAGGGGCGGAGCCACTGAGGTCTGACGGAGTAGCGAGAGAGAGAGAGAGATAGCCGTATGTAGCCACCAGATGTAGCTATGTCCCTAGCGCCCGCCGGGAACAGCTGGCTTAGGACACGTGTGTGCGGTGTGTGTGTGTTAGCGGGTCACAAACAAAGAGAGAGAGAATGCGCGAGCGATATTCGGAGGGACAGAAAGCGTGCCGTTACCACACGGGCTCGCGTGAATGAACTGTCGTTTATTCCGCGAGACCGGTCTTTTAACTGATAGTAGAGGCTTTCTGAGCTCGCGAATATGGCGGAGGTTAGTCGCAAACACTGTTACAGAAATCAACTCAGCTGGGTACACATCAGTATTCAAATACAGCAGCACATGAACCAACGGACTCGGCGGTCCGCGATCAGAACTTAAAACACATTAACAAGAATTACAAGCATATCCTACACTATCACTTGTGTCTCTGCCCAGACTGATAGCCTCTTACTGGTATCGTTGCGTAAGACGATGACGGCGTTCCGTAACGGCGGTGGTTCGTGAGTCCCCGGCGTCAGCGGGGGACGTGATGAGTCGGCTTCGTCCAGACGAGAGCGGAGCGGGTTCCCTCTCGTTGATCAAACTCAAATAAAGAAAACAGTCCGTGTTTCTTTCTTCCACGGACGGCGATATAATCGCGGCTTGGCGATTTAGTCAGCTTACTTCAGACAGCGTCTGGTAGCTGGACGGCAGGAAACCGGCTTGGTTCCTCTTGTTGCAGCGGTGCGCTGCGGGAGGGGGTCGCCTCCCGTTGCAACGTGGTGTTGCGCCGGTTGTAGGAAGAGGCCAGAGTAGGAGTCGGAGTAAGAGTGAATAAGAGAATAAGAGAGCGTTCTCCGGGCGGCTTCGGTTTATAAAGCTCAGGCCGCTCCAGGGGACCCCCCGGGGCGCCCGTTGTGACGTCACATTCCTCACCTGGGTGAGAAGTGAAACTAAAATGGCGGTGTAGTTTTTAATCCCCTTTGTCCCTTTGTCCTGGCCGCATGTGTAGGCTTCTGTAGGCCGCATTGTGTAGTCCTAACGGTTAGGTCCCAACAGTCCCCCTTTTGGTCTGAAGGTTGAGGTGTGGGACGCAACCTTCGGAGCAACATAAGGGCCGAACCGTCCATGTATTCCTTGAAACATGTGGGAGTCCAAACAGTCTGTATATTCCATGGAAATGAGGTTAAACAGTTCATTCAGGTTAAAGTCCATGACTTTGATGGAGGCATTGTCTGGGCAGAGATTGAGGCAAGGTCTGGGCAGAGATTTCTACGGTCTGGGCAGAGATTTCTAACCATCTAACCTATATCAAACATCTGCTAAGACACAATTTTCACAAACATCAACATTGTCATTACACTCAGGTAGTTTCAAACAGGACACACCCCAACTATGAAACGGAACGAAGGAGGAAGAGGAGAAGGGGTTAGTGGTCGTTTGGTTTACTCCTGGAGAAGATTTAAGTTAGCCATATTTACTATGTTGTGGCTCAGGGCTGTAACGCTCCATGTAGCCAGAAACAGAGGAAATGTCAGAGGCGCTGTCATTATCTGAGTTGTCATGTTTGTACACTGCTGGTTCACGTGACTGGGACAGAATTTCGGAGTAGGGCTTCCTACTACTTCTGTGTGAATGCCCATCTCGACGCAGTTGGTGGGCATGTCGGTGATGCTCAGTATCCCCACGCCGTCTCTTACCAGGCTTCTGGGGGGAGTTTAGTGATGGTTGGGTCGAGTCACGCCATAGCGCTATCGTTTTTATCAGCTTCTCGATCGGGTCGCACGGATCCCTATCTTCGTCAGTTTGGGAGTTTGTCTGATTCCAGGGGCGTGCTGGCCGCTCACCCCCTTTCGCGCTGTTATGAGGGCTCTGCTTTAAGGCGGCGGATGTTTGGGAGTTACTCTCGTTCCTTGGTTTTGTCTGATTCCTGGGGCGTGCTGGCCGCTCACCCCCTTTCGCGATGTTACGAGGGCTATGCTTTAAGGCGGCAGACGTTTCGGACGCAGATGTGTCGAAGTTAGCGGGCTGGCTTTTAAGTTTGCGCGCTAAGTGGGTTTCCCAAGCCATCTGTGCGTAATTACGAATCTCTTGCATGGAGAGTCGATGTGTCCTGAAGTGTATGGTGGCATCGTAGCGCACACTTTCGTGTAGGTTATGCAGGAAGAGGGCCTTGAAGGCAGGCTCTTCCTCCACTCCTGGGGAGTTACGGCCCTGAGCATAGGCGGCTCTGAAGCGCCAATAGTACTCCGTGGGTGATTCCTGCTCCTCATGTACGACGGCGAGGGCACTGATCGTAGCGGCGGCGGGATCCCAGTCCCGGCTATACTCCTTCCGGAGTGCTGCACAAAGTCTGGGGTATCGGTCCTGGGTTCTGGGTGCAAGTGTTCCTATGAAACTGCGGACATGTCTGGTTGTGGTCTTCCCGACTAGTCTGAGCTTCTCCCGTGAGGAGGCATGGGGGAGGTCAATCAGGAGTCTGTCTAACTCTCTCAAATATTCGTCAATATTATGGTTCGAGTTGTCGGGATCAAAATGTTGAATATCTTTAGCCATGCTCTCAAGCTCTTCAAAGCGGAAGCGCTGTGGCGTCCTTTCTGGTGAAGGTGAGACTAAGCTAGGTTGAGGAGGCGCGTCGCAAATTACAGGTTTGTTCCAAAGATAGGAAGATTTTGGAGGAGAACTTGTGTAAGTTCCACTGCTGGTTTCTTCGCTGTCTGTGTCGGAGCAATGGGAAGCTGCGTAGCCGTTACCGCTGTCTCTCACTGGAGTTTGTCTTAAGGACTTTGTGTCCGCTGGTAACTGTTCCCATCTTCTGCATGGCGGGGGAGTCGTATTTTCACTACGAAAAGAGGGGGAGTCGGAGAAGCCTGAATCACACTGACTGGCCGAGTCGGCTGAGGGAGGACATTCTGGTTTAGACTTCGACCACCTGTTCTTGTAGGACAAAAACTGGGACTCTGTGGTGTGCAGGACATCTAAATAACGCATGGCTCTCATGTCTGCTGCTTGAGCATCGTGGAGGCGACAAGCACTTTGCTCCTCTAGTGCTACCACTTTTTTCTCTAGGGCAGATTTACTCTGAACCAAGAGACAGGTTTGTTTGTAGAAAGTCAGTAGCAAGCATTTTAATAATGGACCCTTGGATGATGTTACTTCATCAGATCTGCTGTTCAGTAACACGTTGATCTCCTCTTGGCACTCACTGAGATTTAGTTTCTGCAAAAACTCAGAGTAGCCTGTCTGAAGGCTCTGTGCCACAGATGAGATGAACTGTTCACAAAAGTTCTCCATTGTGTCTGGAGAGAAAGGAGGGGGGTTATGCAAATCACCTGATAAGGTGACTGGCGGTTCTCTTTTAGAGAGGTCAGCTTCACGCTCTAATGATTCTATACAGCAACTCAGACTTACTGTAGGCTGCTTACTTAATTCTTTGCCAAAGGCACGCTAACTGAAATGCACGGCAGGAACAGTTAGGGAATTATTTTGAAATTTTAACTCGAGCTAGAACCCGTGGTGGAAATAGCAAGGTACAATTTCAACGTTCACAGAGTCGGTGCACTCTGTGGCTCTATTCTCTGCTCTACTTCTAGTGAAAGGAAGAATACGGTGGCTTTACTTGTTCGGTGCTAATCGCAAGAAAAAAGAATGTATTTGTTGTTATACTGATGTGGGTGCACAGGTGAGCTGCGTCGACCTGTGACTTACAATGGAAATGTTAGTACTCTTCTACAGCCTGTGGACTGTCAATGAGGTGTCTCTAGCACCTCTGGTGAGTAATAACAGTGTTATAACGCGTCTTAGTATCCCTAACCCTGCGTAGTTTGTTAGTATTGTTGTTAAACAATAAATGGCTAATCACAACATGCATATGCAACCCTCAACTGTATTTGCTTGGCAAATAGTAACAGGGAGCAAACAAATCGATCCTTGAACATCGATTTCTAAACAATGATATCAATAACAACAATTCCTATTATTGTTATTATTACTATAATTCTCAGGTTATTGTGCATACATCTCTGGATAAAGCTGGTTTAAGAAGGCCTCACACGGGGCGACATTTATGTTGGGGTTGTAGCAGGAGCAGATTTGGTTATCAACAGTTAACTATCAATATCAATATGATTATCGGTATTAATAATTATATTTAATATATTATCATGATATAATCATGAATAAACGGGGCACCACCCTGGGATCAGGGAAAAGATAACCTAAAACTGTGTTCAGTCTCAATATGAAGGTTTTATACTCACATGCCAATCATCGTGATCATTGGCATAGGAGTACAAAACCAATCGAACAATTAAAAGGCGTGAAATTCAAGCACTAGCCTTCACAACCTGCTGTTATCCAGTGACATATACACAACAAGCACAAGAGACCGCTAGTTATAATATAATAAGATTTATTAAAATCAGTAATAATGATCACAATCAATAACACTGCAATTAACAAAGCCTTATTACCTAACTACCTAACACACAAAACTAAGCTAAACAGAAGGAGAGACACACGTGGAGTGTGTGTGTGCGTGCGTGTGCGTGTGTGTGTGTGTGTGTGTGTGCGTGCGTGCGTGTCGAGAGAGAGAGAGGGAGAGATGGCTATGGGCGGCCACCGGATGGAGCTATTCCTCGCAGCGTTCAGGGGCGGAGCCACTGAGGTCTGATGGAGTAGCGAGAGAGAGAGAGAGGTGGAGCTATTCCTCGCAGCGGTCAGGGGCGGAGCCACTGAGGTCTGACGGAGTAGCGAGAGAGAGAGAGAGATAGCCGTATGTAGCCACCAGATGTAGCTATGTCCCTAGCGCCCGCCGGGAACAGCTGGCTTAGGACACGTGTGTGCGGTGTGTGTGTGTTAGCGGGTCACAAACAAAGAGAGAGAGAATGCGCGAGCGATATTCGGAGGGACAGAAAGCGTGCCGTTACCACACGGGCTCGCGTGAATGAACTGTCGTTTATTCCGCGAGACCGGTCTTTTAACTGATAGTAGAGGCTTTCTGAGCTCGCGAATATGGCGGAGGTTAGTCGCAAACACTGTTACAGAAATCAACTCAGCTGGGTACACATCAGTATTCAAATACAGCAGCACATGAACCAACGGACTCGGCGGTCCGCGATCAGAACTTAAAACACATTAACAAGAATTACAAGCATATCCTACACTATCACTTGTGTCTCTGCCCAGACTGATAGCCTCTTACTGGTATCGTTGCGTAAGACGATGACGGCGTTCCGTAACGGCGGTGGTTCGTGAGTCCCCGGCGTCAGCGGGGGACGTGATGAGTCGGCTTCGTCCAGACGAGAGCGGAGCGGGTTCCCTCTCGTTGATCAAACTCAAATAAAGAAAACAGTCCGTGTTTCTTTCTTCCACGGACGGCGATATAATCGCGGCTTGGCGATTTAGTCAGCTTACTTCAGACAGCGTCTGGTAGCTGGACGGCAGGAAACCGGCTTGGTTCCTCTTGTTGCAGCGGTGCGCTGCGGGAGGGGGTCGCCTCCCGTTGCAACGTGGTGTTGCGCCGGTTGTAGGAAGAGGCCAGAGTAGGAGTCGGAGTAAGAGTGAATAAGAGAATAAGAGAGCGTTCTCCGGGCGGCTTCGGTTTATAAAGCTCAGGCCGCTCCAGGGGACCCCCCGGGGCGCCCGTTGTGACGTCACATTCCTCACCTGGGTGAGAAGTGAAACTAAAATGGCGGTGTAGTTTTTAATCCCCTTTGTCCCTTTGTCCTGGCCGCATGTGTAGGCTTCTGTAGGCCGCATTGTGTAGTCCTAACGGTTAGGTCCCAACAACAGGTAACCAGTCTATCACAGGGAGACATGTAGAGACCGACAGGTAACCAGTCTATCACAGGGGGACATGTAGAGACAGACAGGTAACCAGTCTATCACAGGGCTGACATGTAGAGACAGACAGGTAACCAGTCTATCACAGGGAGACATGTAGAGACAGACAGGTAACCAGTCTATCACAGGGAGACATGTAGAGACAGACAGGTAACCAGTCTATCACAGGGAGACATGGAGAGACAGACAGGTAACCAGTCTATCACAGGGAGACATGTAAAGACAGACAGGTAACCAGTCTATCACAGGGAGACATGTAGAGACAGACAGGTGACCAGTCTATCACAGGGAGACATGTAGAGACAGACAGGTAACCAGTCTATCATAGGGCTGACATGTAGAGACAGACAGGTAACCAGTCTATCACATGGAGACATGTGGAGACAGACACGTAACCAGTCTATCACAGGGAGACATGTAGAGACAGACAGGTAACCATTCTATCACAGGGAGACATGTAGAGACCGACAGGTAACCAGTCTATCACAGGGGGACATGTAGAGACAGACAGGTAACCAGTCTATCACATGGAGACATGTGGAGACAGACAGGTAACCAGTCTATCACAGGGAGACATGTAGAGACCGACAGGTAACCAGTCTATCACAGGGGGACATGTAGAGACAGACAGGTAACCAGTCTATCACAGGGAGACATGTAGAGACAGACAGGTAACCAGTCTATCACAGGGAGACATGTAGAGACAGACAGGTAACCAGTCTATCACGGGGCCGACATGTAGAGACAGACAGGTAACCAGTCTATCACAGGGAGACATGTAGAGACAGACAGGTAACCAGTCTATCACAGGGGGACATGTAGAGACAGACAGGTAACCAGTCTATCACAGGGAGACATGTAGAGACAGACAGGTAACCAGTGTATCACATGGAGACATGTAGAGACAGACAGGTAACCAGTCTATCACAGGGAGACATGTAGAGACAGACAGGTAACCAGTCTATCACAGGGAGACATGTAGAGACAGACAGGTAACCAGTCTATCACAGGGAGACATGGAGAGACAGACAGGTAACCAGTCTATCACAGGGAGACATGTAAAGACAGACAGGTAACCAGTCTATCACAGGGAGACATGTAGAGACAGACAGGTGACCAGTCTATCACAGGGAGACATGTAGAGACAGACAGGTAACCAGTCTATCATAGGGCTGACATGTAGAGACAGACAGGTAACCAGTCTATCACATGGAGACATGTGGAGACAGACACGTAACCAGTCTATCACAGGGGGACATGTAGAGACCGACAGGTAACCAGTCTATCACAGGGGGACATGTAGAGACAGACAGGTAACCAGTCTATCACATGGAGACATGTGGAGACAGACAGGTAACCAGTCTATCACAGGGAGACATGTAGAGACCGACAGGTAACCAGTCTATCACAGGGGGACATGTAGAGACAGACAGGTAACCAGTCTATCACAGGGAGACATGTAGAGACAGACAGGTAACCAGTCTATCACAGGGAGACATGTAGAGACAGACAGGTAACCAGTCTATCACGGGGCCGACATGTAGAGACAGACAGGTAACCAGTCTATCACAGGGAGACATGTAGAGACAGACAGGTAACCAGTCTATCACAGGGGGACATGTAGAGACAGACAGGTAACCAGTCTATCACAGGGAGACATGTAGAGACAGACAGGTAACCAGTCTATTGCATGGAGACATGTAGAGATAGACAGGTAACCAGTCTATCACAGGGGGACATGTAGAGACAGACAGGTAACCAGTCTATCACAGGGAGACATGTAGAGACAGACAGGTAACCAGTCTATCACAGGGAGACATGGAGAGACAGACAGGTAACCAGTCTATCACAGGGAGACATGTAAAGACAGACAGGTAACCAGTCTATCACAGGGAGACATGTAGAGACAGACAGGTGACCAGTCTATCACAGGGAGACATGTAGAGACAGACAGGTAACCAGTCTATCACAGGGGGACATGTAGAGACAGACAGGTAACCAGTCTATCACAGGGAGACATGTAGAGACAGATAGGTAACCAGTCTATCACAGGGAGACATGTAGAGACAGACAGGTAGCCAGTCTATCACGGGGCCGACATGTAGAGACAGACAGGTAACCAGTCTATCACAGGGAGACATGTAGAGACAGACAGGTAACCAGTCTATCACAGGGGGACATGTAGAGACAGACAGGTAACCAATCTATCACATGGAGACATGTGGAGACAGACAGGTAACCAGTCTATCACAGGGAGACATGTAGAGACAGACAGGTAACCAATCTATCACATGGAGACATGTGGAGACAGACAGGTAACCAGTCTATCACAGGGCTGACATGTAGAGAGAGACAGGTGACCAGTCTATCACAGGGCTGACATGTAGAGACAGACAGGTAACCAGTCTATCACAGGCTGACATGTAGAGACAGACAGGTGACCAGTCTATCACAGGGCTGACATGTAGAGACAGACAGGTAACCAGTCTATCACAGGGAGACATGTAGAGACAGACAGGTAACCAGTCTATCACAGGGAGACATGTAGAGACAGACAGGTAACCAGTCTATCACAGGGAGACATGTAGAGACAGACAGGTAACCAGTCTATCACAGGGCTGACATGTAGAGACAGACAGGTAACCAGTCTATCACAGGGAGACATGTAGAGACAGACAGGTAACCAGTCTATCACAGGGAGACATGTAGAGACAGACAGGTAACCAGTCTATCACGGGGCCGACATTTAGAGACAGACAGGTAACCAGTCTATCACAGGGAGACATGTAGAGACAGACAGGTAACCAGTCTATCACAGGGCTGACATGTAGAGACAGACAGGTGACCAGTCTATCACAGGGAGACATGTAGAGACAGACAGGTAACCAGTCTATCACAGGGGGACATGTAGAGACAGACAGGTAACCAGTCTATCACAGGGAGACATGTAGAGACAGATAGGTAACCAGTCTATCACAGGGAGACATGTAGAGACAGACAGGTAACCAGTCTATCACGGGGCCGACATGTAGAGACAGACAGGTAACCAGTCTATCACAGGGAGACATGTAGAGACAGACAGGTAACCAGTCTATCACAGGGGGACATGTAGAGACAGACAGGTAACCAATCTATCACATGGAGACATGTGGAGACAGACAGGTAACCAGTCTATCACAGGGAGACATGTAGAGACAGACAGGTAACCAATCTATCACATGGAGACATGTGGAGACAGACAGGTAACCAGTCTATCACAGGGCTGACATGTAGAGAGAGACAGGTGACCAGTCTATCACAGGGCTGACATGTAGAGACAGACAGGTAACCAGTCTATCACAGGCTGACATGTAGAGACAGACAGGTGACCAGTCTATCACAGGGAGACATGTAGAGACAGACAGGTAACCAGTCTATCACAGGGCTGACATGTAGAGACAGACAGGCAACCAGTCTATCACAGGGGGACATGTAGAGACAGACAGGTAACCAATCTATCACATGGAGACATGTGGAGACAGACAGGTAACCAGTCTATCACAGGGAGACATGTAGAGACAGACAGGTAACCAGTCTATCACAGGGAGACATGTAGAGACAGACAGGTAACCAGTCTATCACAGGGAGACATGTAGAGACAGACAGGTAACCAGTCTATCACGGGGCCGACATTTAGAGACAGACAGGTAACCAGTCTATCACAGGGAGACATGTAGAGACAGACAGGTAACCAGTCTATCACAGGGCTGACATGTAGAGACAGACAGGTGACCAGTCTATCACAGGGAGACATGTAGAGACAGACAGGTAACCAGTCTATCACAGGGGGACATGTAGAGACAGACAGGTAACCAGTCTATCACAGGGGGACATGTAGAGACAGACAGGTAACCAATCTATCACATGGAGACATGTGGAGACAGACAGGTAACCAGTCTATCACAGGGAGACATGTAGAGACAGACAGGTAACCAATCTATCACATGGAGACATGTGGAGACAGACAGGTAACCAGTCTATCACAGGGCTGACATGTAGAGAGAGACAGGTGACCAGTCTATCACAGGGCTGACATGTAGAGACAGACAGGTAACCAGTCTATCACAGGCTGACATGTAGAGACAGACAGGTGACCAGTCTATCACAGGGCTGACATGTAGAGACAGACAGGTAACCAGTCTATCACAGGGAGACATGTAGAGACAGACAGGTAACCAGTCTATCACAGGGAGACATGTAGAGACAGACAGGTAACCAGTCTATCACAGGGAGACATGTAGAGACAGACAGGTAACCAGTCTATCACAGGGCTGACATGTAGAGACAGACAGGCAACCAGTCTATCACAGGGGGACATGTAGAGACAGACAGGTAACCAATCTATCACATGGAGACATGTGGAGACAGACAGGTAACCAGTCTATCACAGGGAGACATGTAGAGACAGACAGGTAACCAGTCTATCACAGGGAGACATGTAGAGACAGACAGGTAACCAGTCTATCACAGGGAGACATGTAGAGACAGACAGGTAACCAGTCTATCACGGGGCCGACATTTAGAGACAGACAGGTAACCAGTCTATCACAGGGAGACATGTAGAGACAGACAGGTAACCAGTCTATCACAGGGCTGACATGTAGAGACAGACAGGTGACCAGTCTATCACAGGGCTGACATGTAGAGAGAGACAGGTGACCAGTCTATCACAGGGCTGACATGTAGAGACAGACAGGTAACCAGTCTATCACAGGCTGACATGTAGAGACAGACAGGTGACCAGTCTATCACAGGGCTGACATGTAGAGACAGACAGGTAACCAGTCTATCACAGGGAGACATGTAGAGACAGACAGGTAACCAGTCTATCACAGGGAGACATGTAGAGACAGACACGTAACCAGTCTATCACAGGGAGACATGTAGAGACAGACAGGTAACCAGTCTATCACAGGGCTGACATGTAGAGACAGACAGGCAACCAGTCTATCACAGGGCTGACATGTAGAGACAGACAGGTAACCAGTCTATCACAGGGCCGACATGTAGAGACAGACAGGTAACCAGTCTATCACAGGGAGACATGTAGAGACAGACAGGTAACCAGTCTATCACAGGGAGACATGTAGAGACAGACAGGTAACCAGTCTATCATGGGGCCGACATGTAGAGACAGACAGGTAACCAGTCTATCACAGGGAGACATGTAGAGACAGACAGGTAACCAGTCTATCACAGGGCTGACATGTAGAGACAGACAGGTAACCAGTCTATCACAGGGAGACATGTAGAGACAGACAGGTAACCAGTCTATCACAGGGAGACATGTAGAGACAGACAGGTAACCAGTCTATCATGGGGCCGACATGTAGAGACAGACAGGTAACCAGTCTATCACAGGGGTACATGTAGAGACAGACAGGTAACCAGTCTATCACAGGGGGACATGAAGAGACAGACAGGTAACCAGTCTATCACAGGGAGACATGTAGAGACAGACAGGTAACCAGTCTATCACAGGGAGACATGTAGAGACAGACAGGTAACCAGTCTATCACAGGGGGACATGTAGAGACAGACAGGTAACCAGTCTATCACAGGGAGACATGTAGAGACAGACAGGTAACCAGTCTATCACAGGGAGACATGTAAAGACAGACAGGTAACCAGTCTATCACAGGGAGACATGTAGAGACAGACAGGTGACCAGTCTATCACAGGGAGACATGTAGAGACAGACAGGTAACCAGTCTATCACAGGGAGACATGTAGAGACAGACAGGTAACCAGTCTATCACAGGGGGACATGTAGAGACAGACAGTTAACCAGTCTATCACAGGGAGACATGTAGAGACAGACAGGTAACCAGTCTATCACATGGAGACATGTAGAGACAGACAGGTAACCAGTCTATCACAGGGGGACATGTAGAGACAGACAGGTAACCAGTCTATCACATGGAGACATGTAGAGACAGACAGGTAACCAGTCTATCACAGGGAGACATGTAGAGACAGACAGGTAACCAGTCTATCACAGGGAGAGATGTAGAGACCGACAGGTAACCAGTCTTTCACAGGGGGACATGTAGAGACAGACAGGTAACCAGTCTATCACAGGGAGACATGTAGAGACAGACAGGTAACCAGTCTATCACAGGGAGACATGTAGAGACAGACAGGTAACCAGTCTATCACGGGGCCGACATTTAGAGACAGACAGGTAACCAGTCTATCACAGGGAGACATGTAGAGACAGACAGGTAACCAGTCTATCACAGGGCTGACATGTAGAGACAGACAGGTGACCAGTCTATCACAGGGCTGACATGTAGAGAGAGACAGGTGACCAGTCTATCACAGGGCTGACATGTAGAGACAGACAGGTAACCAGTCTATCACAGGGAGACATGTAGAGACAGACAGGTAACCAGTCTATCACAGGGAGACATGTAGAGACAGACAGGTAACCAGTCTATCACAGGGCTGACATGTAGAGACAGACAGGCAACCAGTCTATCACAGGGCTGACATGTAGAGACAGACAGGTAACCAGTCTATCACAGGGCCGACATGTAGAGACAGACAGGTAACCAGTCTATCTCAGGGAGACATGTAGAGACAGACAGGTAACCAGTCTATCACAGGGAGACATGTAGAGACAGACAGGTAACCAGTCTATCACGGGGCCGACATGTAGAGACAGACAGGTAACCAGTCTATCACAGGGAGACATGTAGAGACAGACAGGTAACCAGTCTATCACAGGGGGACATGTAGAGACAGACAGGTAACCAGTCTATCACAGGGAGACATGTAGAGACAGACAGGTAACCAGTCTATCACAGGGAGACATGTAGAGACAGACAGGTAACCAGTCTATCACAGGGGGACATGTAGAGACAGACAGGTAACCAGTCTATCACAGGGAGACATGTAGAGACAGACAGGTAACCAGTCTATCACAGGGAGACATGAAGAGACAGACAGGTAACCAGTCTATCACAGGGAGACATGTAAAGACAGACAGGTAACCAGTCTATCACAGGGAGACATGTAGAGACAGACAGGTGACCAGTCTATCACAGGGAGACATGTAGAGACAGACAGGTAACCAGTCTATCACAGGGAGACATGTAGAGACAGACAGGTAACCAGTCTATCACAGGGCTGACATGTAGAGACAGACAGGTAACCAGTCTATCACAGGGAGACATGTAGAGACAGACAGGTAACCAGTCTATCACAGGGAGACATGTACAGACAGACAGGTAACCAGTCTATCACAGGGCTGACATGTAGAGACAGACAGGTAACCAGTCTATCACAGGGCTGACATGTAGAGACAGACAGGTAACCAGTCTATCATAGGGCTGACATGTAGAGACAGACAGGTAACCAGTCTATCACATGGAGACATGTGGAGACAGACAGGTAACCAGTCTATCACAGGGAGACATGTAGAGACAGACAGGTAACCAGTCTATCACAGGGAGACATGTAGAGACTGACAGGTAACCAGTCTATCACAGGGGGACATGTAGAGACAGACAAGTAACCAGTCTATGACAGGGCTGACATGTAGAGACAGACAGGTAACCAGTCTATCACAGGGAGACATGTAGAGACAGACAGGTAACCAGTCTATCACAGGGAGACATGTAGAGACAGACAGGTAACCAGTCTATCACAGGGAGACATGTAGAGACAGACAGGTAACCAGTCTATCACAGGGAGACATGTAAAGACTGACAGGTAACCAGTCTATCACAGGGAGACATGTAGAGACAGACAGGTAACCAGTCTATCACAGGCTGACATGTAGAGACAGACAGGTGACCAGTCTATCACAGGGCTGACATGTAGAGACAGACAGGTAACCAGTCTATCACAGGGAGACATGTAGAGACAGACAGGTAACCAGTCTATCACAGGGAGACATGTAGAGACAGACAGGTAACCAGTCTATCACAGGGAGACATGTAGAGACAGACAGGTAACCAGTCTATCACAGGGCTGACATGTAGAGACAGACAGGCAACCAGTCTATCACAGGGGGACATGAAGAGACAGACAGGTAACCAATCTATCACATGGAGACATGTGGAGACAGACAGGTAACCAGTCTATCACAGGGAGACATGTAGAGACAGACAGGTAACCAGTCTATCACAGGGAGACATGTAGAGACAGACAGGTAACCAGTCTATCACAGGGAGACATGTAGAGACAGACAGGTAACCAGTCTATCACGGGGCCGACATTTAGAGACAGACAGGTAACCAGTCTATCACAGGGAGACATGTAGAGACAGACAGGTAACCAGTCTATCACAGGGCTGACATGTAGAGACAGACAGGTGACCAGTCTATCACAGGGCTGACATGTAGAGAGAGACAGGTGACCAGTCTATCACAGGGCTGACATGTAGAGACAGACAGGTAACCAGTCTATCACAGGCTGACATGTAGAGACAGACAGGTGACCAGTCTATCACAGGGCTGACATGTAGAGACAGACAGGTAACCAGTCTATCACAGGGAGACATGTAGAGACAGACAGGTAACCAGTCTATCACAGGGAGACATGTAGAGACTGACAGGTAACCAGTCTATCACAGGGAGACATGTAGAGACAGACAGGTAACCAGTCTATCACAGGCTGACATGTAGAGACAGACAGGTGACCAGTCTATCACAGGGCTGACATGTAGAGACAGACAGGTAACCAGTCTATCACAGGGAGACATGTAGAGACAGACAGGTAACCAGTCTATCACAGGGAGACATGTAGAGACAGACAGGTAACCAGTCTATCACAGGGAGACATGTAGAGACAGACAGGTAACCAGTCTATCACAGGGAGACATGTAGAGACAGACAGGTAACCAGTCTATCACAGGGCTGACATGTAGAGACAGACAGGCAACCAGTCTATCACAGGGGGACATGAAGAGACAGACAGGTAACCAATCTATCACATGGAGACATGTGGAGACAGACAGGTAACCAGTCTATCACAGGGAGACATGTAGAGACAGACAGGTAACCAGTCTATCACAGGGAGACATGTAGAGACAGACAGGTAACCAGTCTATCACAGGGAGACATGTAGAGACAGACAGGTAACCAGTCTATCACGGGGCCGACATTTAGAGACAGACAGGTAACCAGTCTATCACAGGGAGACATGTAGAGACAGACAGGTAACCAGTCTATCACAGGGCTGACATGTAGAGACAGACAGGTGACCAGTCTATCACAGGGCTGACATGTAGAGAGAGACAGGTGACCAGTCTATCACAGGGCTGACATGTAGAGACAGACAGGTAACCAGTCTATCACAGGCTGACATGTAGAGACAGACAGGTGACCAGTCTATCACAGGGCTGACATGTAGAGACAGACAGGTAACCAGTCTATCACAGGGAGACATGTAGAGACAGACAGGTAACCAGTCTATCACAGGGAGACATGTAGAGACAGACACGTAACCAGTCTATCACAGGGAGACATGTAGAGACAGACAGGTAACCAGTCTATCACAGGGCTGACATGTAGAGACAGACAGGCAACCAGTCTATCACAGGGCTGACATGTAGAGACAGACAGGTAACCAGTCTATCACAGGGCCGACATGTAGAGACAGACAGGTAACCAGTCTATCACAGGGAGACATGTAGAGACAGACAGGTAACCAGTCTATCACAGGGAGACATGTAGAGACAGACAGGTAACCAGTCTATCATGGGGCCGACATGTAGAGACAGACAGGTAACCAGTCTATCACAGGGAGACATGTAGAGACAGACAGGTAACCAGTCTATCACAGGGCTGACATGTAGAGACAGACAGGTAACCAGTCTATCACAGGGCCGACATGTAGAGACAGACAGGTAACCAGTCTATCACAGGGCCGACATGTAGAGACAGACAGGTAACCAGTCTATCACAGGGAGACATGTAGAGACAGACAGGTAACCAGTCTATCACAGGGAGACATGTAGAGACAGACAGGTAACCAGTCTATCATGGGGCCGACATGTAGAGACAGACAGGTAACCAGTCTATCACAGGGGTACATGTAGAGACAGACAGGTAACCAGTCTATCACAGGGGGACATGAAGAGACAGACAGGTAACCAGTCTATCACAGGGAGACATGTAGAGACAGACAGGTAACCAGTCTATCACAGGGAGACATGTAGAGACAGACAGGTAACCAGTCTATCACAGGGGGACATGTAGAGACAGACAGGTAACCAGTCTATCACAGGGAGACATGTAGAGACAGACAGGTAACCAGTCTATCACAGGGAGACATGTAAAGACAGACAGGTAACCAGTCTATCACAGGGAGACATGTAGAGACAGACAGGTGACCAGTCTATCACAGGGAGACATGTAGAGACAGACAGGTAACCAGTCTATCACAGGGAGACATGTAGAGACAGACAGGTAACCAGTCTATCACAGGGCTGACATGTAGAGACAGACAGGTAACCAGTCTATCACAGGGAGACATGTAGAGACAGACAGGTAACCAGTCTATCACAGGGAGACATGTAGAGACAGACAGGTGACCAGTCTATCACAGGGAGACATGTAGAGACAGACAGGTAACCAGTCTATCACAGGGAGACATGTAGAGACAGACAGGTAACCAGTCTATCACGGGGCCGACATGTAGAGACAGACAGGTAACCAGTCTATCACAGGGAGACATGTAGAGACAGACAGGTAACCAGTCTATCACAGGGGGACATGTAGAGACAGACAGTTAACCAGTCTATCACAGGGAGACATGTAGAGACAGACAGGTAACCAGTCTATCACATGGAGACATGTAGAGACAGACAGGTAACCAGTCTATCACAGGGGGACATGTAGAGACAGACAGGTAACCAGTCTATCACATGGAGACATGTAGAGACAGACAGGTAACCAGTCTATCACAGGGAGACATGTAGAGACAGACAGGTAACCAGTCTATCACAGGGAGAGATGTAGAGACCGACAGGTAACCAGTCTTTCACAGGGGGACATGTAGAGACAGACAGGTAACCAGTCTATCACAGGGAGACATGTAGAGACAGACAGGTAACCAGTCTATCACAGGGAGACATGTAGAGACAGACAGGTAACCAGTCTATCACGGGGCCGACATTTAGAGACAGACAGGTAACCAGTCTATCACAGGGAGACATGTAGAGACAGACAGGTAACCAGTCTATCACAGGGCTGACATGTAGAGACAGACAGGTGACCAGTCTATCACAGGGCTGACATGTAGAGAGAGACAGGTGACCAGTCTATCACAGGGCTGACATGTAGAGACAGACAGGTGACCAGTCTATCACAGGGCTGACATGTAGAGACAGACAGGTAACCAGTCTATCACAGGGAGACATGTAGAGACAGACAGGTAACCAGTCTATCACAGGGAGACATGTAGAGACAGACAGGTAACCAGTCTATCACAGGGCTGACATGTAGAGACAGACAGGTAACCAGTCTATCACAGGGCCGACATGTAGAGACAGACAGGTAACCAGTCTATCACAGGGAGACATGTAGAGACAGACAGGTAACCAGTCTATCACAGGGAGACATGTAGAGACTGACAGGTAACCAGTCTATCACAGGGAGACATGTAGAGACAGACAGGTAACCAGTCTATCACAGGGAGACATGTAAAGACTGACAGGTAACCAGTCTATCACAGGGAGACATGTAGAGACAGACAGGTAACCAGTCTATCACAGGGAGACATGTAGAGACAGACAGGTAACCAGTCTATCATGGGGCCGACATGTAGAGACAGACAGGTAACCAGTCTATCACAGGGAGACATGTAGAGACAGACAGGTAACCAGTCTATCACAGGGGGACATGTAGAGACAGACAGGTAACCAGTCTATCACAGGGAGACATGTAGAGACAGACAGGTAACCAGTCTATCACAGGGAGACATGTAGAGACAGACAGGTAACCAGTCTATCACAGGGGGACATGTAGAGACAGACAGGTAACCAGTCTATCACAGGGAGACATGTAGAGACAGCCAGGTAACCAGTCTATCACAGGGAGACATGTAGAGACAGACAGGTAACCAGTCTATCACAGGGAGACATGTAAAGACAGACAGGTAACCAGTCTATCACAGGGGGACATGTAGAGACAGACAGGTAACCAGTCTATCACATGGAGACATGTAGAGACAGACAGGTAACCAGTCTATCACAGGGAGACATGTAGAGACAGACAGGTAACCAGTCTATCACAGGGAGAGATGTAGAGACCGACAGGTAACCAGTCTTTCACAGGGGGACATGTAGAGACAGACAGGTAACCAGTCTATCACAGGGAGACATGTAGAGACAGACAGGTAACCAGTCTATCACAGGGAGACATGTAGAGACAGACAGGTAACCAGTCTATCACGGGGCCGACATTTAGAGACAGACAGGTAACCAGTCTATCACAGGGAGACATGTAGAGACAGACAGGTAACCAGTCTATCACAGGGCTGACATGTAGAGACAGACAGGTGACCAGTCTATCACAGGGCTGACATGTAGAGAGAGACAGGTGACCAGTCTATCACAGGGCTGACATGTAGAGACAGACAGGTAACCAGTCTATCACAGGGAGACATGTAGAGACAGACAGGTAACCAGTCTATCACAGGGAGACATGTAGAGACAGACAGGTAACCAGTCTATCACAGGGCTGACATGTAGAGACAGACAGGCAACCAGTCTATCACAGGGCTGACATGTAGAGACAGACAGGTAACCAGTCTATCACAGGGCCGACATGTAGAGACAGACAGGTAACCAGTCTATCACAGGGAGACATGTAGAGACAGACAGGTAACCAGTCTATCACAGGGAGACATGTAGAGACAGACAGGTAACCAGTCTATCATGGGGCCGACATGTAGAGACAGACAGGAAACCAGTCTATCACAGGGAGACATGTAGAGACAGACAGGTAACCAGTCTATCACAGGGGGACATGTAGAGACAGACAGGTAACCAGTCTATCACAGGGAGACATGTAGAGACAGACAGGTAACCAGTCTATCACAGGGAGACATGTAGAGACAGACAGGTAACCAGTCTATCACAGGGGGACATGTAGAGACAGACAGGTAACCAGTCTATCACAGGGAGACATGTAGAGACAGACAGGTAACCAGTCTATCACAGGGAGACATGAAGAGACAGACAGGTAACCAGTCTATCACAGGGAGACATGTAAAGACAGACAGGTAACCAGTCTATCACAGGGAGACATGTAGAGACAGACAGGTGACCAGTCTATCACAGGGAGACATGTAGAGACAGACAGGTAACCAGTCTATCACAGGGAGACATGTCGAGACAGACAGGTAACCAGTCTATCACAGGGCTGACATGTAGAGACAGACAGGTAACCAGTCTATCACAGGGAGACATGTAAAGACAGACAGGTAACCAGTCTATCACAGGGAGACATGTACAGACAGACAGGTAACCAGTCTATCACAGGGCTGACATGTAGAGACAGACAGGTAACCAGTCTATCACAGGGCTGACATGTAGAGACAGACAGGTAACCAGTCTATCATAGGGCTGACATGTAGAGACAGACAGGTAACCAGTCTATCACATGGAGACATGTGGAGACAGACAGGTAACCAGTCTATCACAGGGAGACATGTAGAGACAGACAGGTAACCAGTCTATCACAGGGAGACATGTAGAGACTGACAGGTAACCAGTCTATCACAGGGGGACATGTAGAGACAGACAAGTAACCAGTCTATGACAGGGCTGACATGTAGAGACAGACAGGTAACCAGTCTATCACAGGGAGACATGTAGAGACAGACAGGTAACCAGTCTATCACAGGGAGACATGTAGAGACAGACAGGTAACCAGTCTATCACAGGGAGACATGTAGAGACAGACAGGTAACCAGTCTATCACAGGGAGACATGTAAAGACTGACAGGTAACCAGTCTATCACAGGGAGACATGTAGAGACAGACAGGTAACCAGTCTATCACAGGCTGACATGTAGAGACAGACAGGTGACCAGTCTATCACAGGGCTGACATGTAGAGACAGACAGGTAACCAGTCTATCACAGGGAGACATGTAGAGACAGACAGGTAACCAGTCTATCACAGGGAGACATGTAGAGACAGACAGGTAACCAGTCTATCACAGGGAGACATGTAGAGACAGACAGGTAACCAGTCTATCACAGGGCTGACATGTAGAGACAGACAGGCAACCAGTCTATCACAGGGAGACATGTAGAGACAGACAGGTAACCAATCTATCACATGGAGACATGTGGAGACAGACAGGTAACCAGTCTATCACAGGGAGACATGTAGAGACAGACAGGTAACCAGTCTATCACAGGGAGACATGTAGAGACAGACAGGTAACCAGTCTATCACAGGGAGACATGTAGAGACAGACAGGTAACCAGTCTATCACGGGGCCGACATTTAGAGACAGACAGGTAACCAGTCTATCACAGGGAGACATGTAGAGACAGACAGGTAACCAGTCTATCACAGGGCTGACATGTAGAGACAGACAGGTGACCAGTCTATCACAGGGCTGACATGTAGAGAGAGACAGGTGACCAGTCTATCACAGGGCTGACATGTAGAGACAGACAGGTAACCAGTCTATCACAGGCTGACATGTAGAGACAGACAGGTGACCAGTCTATCACAGGGCTGACATGTAGAGACAGACAGGTAACCAGTCTATCACAGGGAGACATGTAGAGACAGACAGGTAACCAGTCTATCACAGGGAGACATGTAGAGACAGACACGTAACCAGTCTATCACAGGGAGACATGTAGAGACAGACAGGTGACCAGTCTATCACAGGGAGACATGTAGAGACAGACAGGTAACCAGTCTATCACAGGGAGACATGTAGAGACAGACAGGTAACCAGTCTATCACAGGGCTGACATGTAGAGACAGACAGGTAACCAGTCTATCACAGGGAGACATGTAGAGACAGACAGGTAACCAGTCTATCACAGGGAGACATGTAGAGACAGACAGGTGACCAGTCTATCACAGGGAGACATGTAGAGACAGACAGGTAACCAGTCTATCACAGGGAGACATGTAGAGACAGACAGGTAACCAGTCTATCACGGGGCCGACATGTAGAGACAGACAGGTAACCAGTCTATCACAGGGAGACATGTAGAGACAGACAGGTAACCAGTCTATCACAGGGGGACATGTAGAGACAGACAGGTAACCAGTCTATCACAGGGAGACATGTAGAGACAGACAGGTAACCAGTCTATCACAGGGAGACATGTAAAGACAGACAGGTAACCAGTCTATCACAGGGAGACATGTAGAGACAGACAGGTGACCAGTCTATCACAGGGAGACATGTAGAGACAGACAGGTAACCAGTCTATCACAGGGAGACATGTAGAGACAGACAGGTAACCAGTCTATCACAGGGCTGACATGTAGAGACAGACAGGTAACCAGTCTATCACAGGGAGACATGTAGAGACAGACAGGTAACCAGTCTATCACAGGGAGACATGTAGAGACAGACAGGTGACCAGTCTATCACAGGGAGACATGTAGAGACAGACAGGTAACCAGTCTATCACAGGGAGACATGTAGAGACAGACAGGTAACCAGTCTATCACGGGGCCGACATGTAGAGACAGACAGGTAACCAGTCTATCACAGGGAGACATGTAGAGACAGACAGGTAACCAGTCTATCACAGGGGGACATGTAGAGACAGACAGTTAACCAGTCTATCACAGGGAGACATGTAGAGACAGACAGGTAACCAGTCTATCACATGGAGACATGTAGAGACAGACAGGTAACCAGTCTATCACAGGGGGACATGTAGAGACAGACAGGTAACCAGTCTATCACATGGAGACATGTAGAGACAGACAGGTAACCAGTCTATCACAGGGAGACATGTAGAGACAGACAGGTAACCAGTCTATCACATGGAGACATGTAGAGACAGACAGGTAACCAGTCTATCACAGGGAGACATGTAGAGACAGACAGGTAACCAGTCTATCACAGGGAGAGATGTAGAGACCGACAGGTAACCAGTCTTTCACAGGGGGACATGTAGAGACAGACAGGTAACCAGTCTATCACAGGGAGACATGTAGAGACAGACAGGTAACCAGTCTATCACAGGGAGACATGTAGAGACAGACAGGTAACCAGTCTATCACGGGGCCGACATTTAGAGACAGACAGGTAACCAGTCTATCACAGGGAGACATGTAGAGACAGACAGGTAACCAGTCTATCACAGGGCTGACATGTAGAGACAGACAGGTGACCAGTCTATCACAGGGCTGACATGTAGAGAGAGACAGGTGACCAGTCTATCACAGGGCTGACATGTAGAGACAGACAGGTAACCAGTCTATCACAGGGAGACATGTAGAGACAGACAGGTAACCAGTCTATCACAGGGAGACATGTAGAGACAGACAGGTAACCAGTCTATCACAGGGCTGACATGTAGAGACAGACAGGCAACCAGTCTATCACAGGGCTGACATGTAGAGACAGACAGGTAACCAGTCTATCACAGGGCCGACATGTAGAGACAGACAGGTAACCAGTCTATCACAGGGAGACATGTAGAGACAGACAGGTAACCAGTCTATCACAGGGAGACATGTAGAGACAGACAGGTAACCAGTCTATCATGGGGCCGACATGTAGAGACAGACAGGTAACCAGTCTATCACAGGGAGACATGTAGAGACAGACAGGTAACCAGTCTATCACAGGGGGACATGTAGAGACAGACAGGTAACCAGTCTATCACAGGGAGACATGTAGAGACAGACAGGTAACCAGTCTATCACAGGGAGACATGTAGAGACAGACAGGTAACCAGTCTATCACAGGGGGACATGTAGAGACAGACAGGTAACCAGTCTATCACAGGGAGACATGTAGAGACAGACAGGTAACCAGTCTATCACAGGGAGACATGAAGAGACAGACAGGTAACCAGTCTATCACAGGGAGACATGTAAAGACAGACAGGTAACCAGTCTATCACAGGGAGACATGTAGAGACAGACAGGTGACCAGTCTATCACAGGGAGACATGTAGAGACAGACAGGTAACCAGTCTATCACAGGGAGACATGTAGAGACAGACAGGTAACCAGTCTATCACAGGGCTGACATGTAGAGACAGACAGGTAACCAGTCTATCACAGGGAGACATGTAGAGACAGACAGGTAACCAGTCTATCACAGGGAGACATGTACAGACAGACAGGTAACCAGTCTATCACAGGGCTGACATGTAGAGACAGACAGGTAACCAGTCTATCACAGGGCTGACATGTAGAGACAGACAGGTAACCAGTCTATCATAGGGCTGACATGTAGAGACAGACAGGTAACCAGTCTATCACATGGAGACATGTGGAGACAGACAGGTAACCAGTCTATCACAGGGAGACATGTAGAGACAGACAGGTAACCAGTCTATCACAGGGAGACATGTAGAGACTGACAGGTAACCAGTCTATCACAGGGGGACATGTAGAGACAGACAAGTAACCAGTCTATGACAGGGCTGACATGTAGAGACAGACAGGTAACCAGTCTATCACAGGGAGACATGTAGAGACAGACAGGTAACCAGTCTATCACAGGGAGACATGTAGAGACAGACAGGTAACCAGTCTATCACAGGGAGACATGTAGAGACAGACAGGTAACCAGTCTATCACAGGGAGACATGTAAAGACTGACAGGTAACCAGTCTATCACAGGGAGACATGTAGAGACAGACAGGTAACCAGTCTATCACAGGGAGACATGTAGAGACAGACAGGTAACCAGTCTATCATGGGGCCGACATGTAGAGACAGACAGGTAACCAGTCTATCACAGGGAGACATGTAGAGACAGACAGGTAACCAGTCTATCACAGGGGGACATGTAGAGACAGACAGGTAACCAATCTATCACAGGGAGACATGTAGAGACAGACAGGTAACCAGTCTATCACAGGGAGACATGTAGAGACAGACAGGTAACCAGTCTATCACAGGGGGACATGTAGAGACAGACAGGTAACCAGTCTATCACAGGGAGACATGTAGAGACAGACAGGTAACCAGTCTATCACAGGGAGACATGTAGAGACAGACAGGTAACCAGTCTATCACAGGGAGACATGTAAAGACAGACAGGTAACCAGTCTATCACAGGGAGACATGTAGAGACAGACAGGTGACCAGTCTATCACAGGGAGACATGTAGAGACAGACAGGTAACCAGTCTATCACAGGGAGACATGTAGAGACAGACAGGTAACCAGTCTATCACAGGGCTGACATGTAGAGACAGACAGGTAACCAGTCTATCACAGGGAGACATGTAGAGACAGACAGGTAACCAGTCTATCACAGGGAGACATGTACAGACAGACAGGTAACCAGTCTATCACAGGGCTGACATGTAGAGACAGACAGGTAACCAGTCTATCACAGGGCTGACATGTAGAGACAGACAGGTAACCAGTCTATCATAGGGCTGACATGTAGAGACAGACAGGTAACCAGTCTATCACATGGAGACATGTGGAGACAGACAGGTAACCAGTCTATCACAGGGAGACATGTAGAGACAGACAGGTAACCAGTCTATCACAGGGAGACATGTAGAGACCGACAGGTAACCAGTCTATCACAGGGGGACATGTAGAGACAGACAAGTAACCAGTCTATGACAGGGCTGACATGTAGAGACAGACAGGTAACCAGTCTATCACAGGGAGACATGTAGAGACAGACAGGTAACCAGTCTATCACAGGGAGACATGTAGAGACAGACAGGTAACCAGTCTATCACAGGGAGACATGTAGAGACAGACAGGTAACCACTCTATCACAGGGAGACATGTAAAGACAGACAGGTAACCAGTCTATCACAGGGAGACATGTAGAGACAGACAGGTGACCAGTCTATCACAGGGAGACATGTAGAGACAGACAGGTAACCAGTCTATCACAGGGAGACATGTAGAGACAGACAGGTAACCAGTCTATCACAGGGCTGACATGTAGAGACAGACAGGTAACCAGTCTATCACAGAGAGACATGTAGAGACAGACAGGTAACCAGTCTATCACAGGGAGACATGTAGAGACAGACAGGTAACCAGTCTATCACAGGGAGAAATGTACAGACAGACAGGTAACCAGTCTATCACAGGGCTGACATGTAGAGACAGACAGGTAACCAGTCTATCACAGGGCTGACATGTAGAGACAGACAGGTAACCAGTCTATCATAGGGCTGACATGTAGAGACAGACAGGTAACCAGTCTATCACATGGAGACATGTGGAGACAGACAGGTAACCAGTCTATCACAGGGAGACATGTAGAGACAGACAGGTAACCAGTCTATCACAGGGAGACATGTAGAGACTGACAGGTAACCAGTCTATCACAGGGGGACATGTAGAGACAGACAAGTAACCAGTCTATGACAGGGCTGACATGTAGAGACAGACAGGTAACCAGTCTATCACAGGGAGACATGTAGAGACAGACAGGTAACCAGTCTATCACAGGGAGACATGTAGAGACAGACAGGTAACCAGTCTATCACAGGGAGACATGTAGAGACAGACAGGTAACCAGTCTATCACAGGGAGACATGTAAAGACTGACAGGTAACCAGTCTATCACAGGGAGACATGTAGAGACAGACAGGTAACCAGTCTATCACAGGGAGACATGTAGAGACAGACAGGTAACCAGTCTATCATGGGGCCGACATGTAGAGACAGACAGGTAACCAGTCTATCACAGGGAGACATGTAGAGACAGACAGGTAACCAGTCTATCACAGGGAGACATGTAGAGACAGACAGGTAACCAGTCTATCACAGGGAGACATGTAGAGACAGACAGGTAACCAGTCTATCACAGGGAGACATGTAGAGACAGACAGGTAACCAGTCTATCACAGGGAGACATGTAAAGACTGACAGGTAACCAGTCTATCACAGGGAGACATGTAGAGACAGACAGGTAACCAGTCTATCACAGGGAGACATGTAGAGACAGACAGGTAACCAGTCTATCATGGGGCCGACATGTAGAGACAGACAGGTAACCAGTCTATCACAGGGAGACATGTAGAGACAGACAGGTAACCAGTCTATCACAGGGGGACATGTAGAGACAGACAGGTAACCAATCTATCACAGGGAGACATGTAGAGACAGACAGGTAACCAGTCTATCACAGGGAGACATGTAGAGACAGACAGGTAACCAGTCTATCACAGGGGGACATGTAGAGACAGACAGGTAAC
Organism: Eutrigla gurnardus; assembly: GCF_963514095.1. Lineage (NCBI taxonomy): Eukaryota > Metazoa > Chordata > Actinopteri > Perciformes > Triglidae > Eutrigla > Eutrigla gurnardus. Next base: position 1,114,139 of record NC_139925.1, read on the forward strand.
CAGTCTATCACAGGGAGACATGTAGAGACAGACAGGTAACCAGTCTATCACAGGGAGACATGTAGAGACAGACAGGTAACCAGTCTATCACAGGGAGACATGTAAAGACAGACAGGTAACCAGTCTATCACAGGGAGACATGTAGAGACAGACAGGTGACCAGTCTATCACAGGGAGACATGTAGAGACAGACAGGTAACCAGTCTATCACAGGGAGACATGTAGAGACAGACAGGTAACCAGTCTATCACAGGGCTGACATGTAGAGACAGACAGGTAACCAGTCTATCACAGGGAGACATGTAGAGACAGACAGGTAACCAGTCTATCACAGGGAGACATGTAGAGACAGACAGGTAACCAGTCTATCACAGGGAGACATGTAAAGACTGACAGGTAACCAGTCTATCACAGGGAGACATGTAGAGACAGACAGGTAACCAGTCTATCACAGGGAGACATGTAGAGACAGACAGGTAACCAGTCTATCATGGGGCCGACATGTAGAGACAGACAGGTAACCAGTCTATCACAGGGAGACATGTAGAGACAGACAGGTAACCAGTCTATCACAGGGGGACATGTAGAGACAGACAGGTAACCAATCTATCACAGGGAGACATGTAGAGACAGACAGGTAACCAGTCTATCACAGGGAGACATGTAGAGACAGACAGGTAACCAGTCTATCACAGGGGGACATGTAGAGACAGACAGGTAACCAGTCTATCACAGGGAGACATGTAGAGACAGACAGGTAACCAGTCTATCACAGGGAGACATGTAGAGACAGACAGGTAACCAGTCTATCACAGGGAGACATGTAAAGACAGACAGGTAACCAGTCTATCACAGGGAGACATGTAGAGACAGACAGGTGACCAGTCTATCACAGGGAGACATGTAGAGACAGACAGGTAACCAGTCTATCACAGGGAGACATGTAGAGACAGACAGGTAACCAGTCTATCACAGGGCTGACATGTAGAGACAGACAGGTAACCAGTCTATCACAGGGAGACATGTAGAGACAGACAGGTAACCAGTCTATCACAGGGAGACATGTACAGACAGACAGGTAACCAGTCTATCACAGGGCTGACATGTAGAGACAGACAGGTAACCAGTCTATCACAGGGCTGACATGTAGAGACAGACAGGTAACCAGTCTATCATAGGGCTGACATGTAGAGACAGACAGGTAACCAGTCTATCACATGGAGACATGTGGAGACAGACAGGTAACCAGTCTATCACAGGGAGACATGTAGAGACAGACAGGTAACCAGTCTATCACAGGGAGACATGTAGAGACCGACAGGTAACCAGTCTATCACAGGGGGACATGTAGAGACAGACAAGTAACCAGTCTATGACAGGGCTGACATGTAGAGACAGACAGGTAACCAGTCTATCACAGGGAGACATGTAGAGACAGACAGGTAACCAGTCTATCACAGGGAGACATGTAGAGACAGACAGGTAACCAGTCTATCACAGGGAGACATGTAGAGACAGACAGGTAACCACTCTATCACAGGGAGACATGTAAAGACAGACAGGTAACCAGTCTATCACAGGGAGACATGTAGAGACAGACAGGTGACCAGTCTATCACAGGGAGACATGTAGAGACAGACAGGTAACCAGTCTATCACAGGGAGACATGTAGAGACAGACAGGTAACCAGTCTATCACAGGGCTGACATGTAGAGACAGACAGGTAACCAGTCTATCACAGAGAGACATGTAGAGACAGACAGGTAACCAGTCTATCACAGGGAGACATGTAGAGACAGACAGGTAACCAGTCTATCACAGGGAGAAATGTACAGACAGACAGGTAACCAGTCTATCACAGGGCTGACATGTAGAGACAGACAGGTAACCAGTCTATCACAGGGCTGACATGTAGAGACAGACAGGTAACCAGTCTATCATAGGGCTGACATGTAGAGACAGACAGGTAACCAGTCTATCACATGGAGACATGTGGAGACAGACAGGTAACCAGTCTATCACAGGGAGACATGTAGAGACAGACAGGTAACCAGTCTATCACAGGGAGACATGTAGAGACTGACAGGTAACCAGTCTATCACAGGGGGACATGTAGAGACAGACAAGTAACCAGTCTATGACAGGGCTGACATGTAGAGACAGACAGGTAACCAGTCTATCACAGGGAGACATGTAGAGACAGACAGGTAACCAGTCTATCACAGGGAGACATGTAGAGACAGACAGGTAACCAGTCTATCACAGGGAGACATGTAGAGACAGACAGGTAACCAGTCTATCACAGGGAGACATGTAAAGACTGACAGGTAACCAGTCTATCACAGGGAGACATGTAGAGACAGACAGGTAACCAGTCTATCACAGGGAGACATGTAGAGACAGACAGGTAACCAGTCTATCATGGGGCCGACATGTAGAGACAGACAGGTAACCAGTCTATCACAGGGAGACATGTAGAGACAGACAGGTAACCAGTCTATCACAGGGAGACATGTAAAGACAGACAGGTAACCAGTCTATCACAGGGAGACATGTAGAGACAGACAGGTGACCAGTCTTTCACAGGGAGACATGTAGAGACAGACAGGTAACCAGTCTATCACAGGGAGACATGTAGAGACAGACAGGTAACCAGTCTATCACAGGGCTGACATGTAGAGACAGACAGGTAACCAGTCTATCACAGGGAGACATGTAGAGACAGACAGGTAACCAGTCTATCACAGGGAGACATGTACAGACAGACAGGTAACCAGTCTATCACAGGGCTGACATGTAGAGACAGACAGGTAACCAGTCTATCACAGGGCTGACATGTAGAGACAGACAGGTAACCAGTCTATCATAGGGCTGACATGTAGAGACAGACAGGTAACCAGTCTATCACATGGAGACATGTGGAGACAGACAGGTAACCAGTCTATCACAGGGAGACATGTAGAGACAGACAGGTAATCAGTCTATCACAGGGAGACATGTAGAGACCGACAGGTAACCAGTCTATCACAGGGGGACATGTAGAGACAGACAAGTAACCAGTCTATGACAGGGCTGACATGTAGAGACAGACAGGTAACCAGTCTATCACAGGGAGACATGTAGAGACAGACAGGTAACCAGTCTATCACAGGGAGACATGTAGAGACAGACAGGTAACCAGTCTATCACAGGGAGACATGTAGAGACAGACAGGTAACCACTCTATCACAGGGAGACATGTAAAGACAGACAGGTAACCAGTCTATCACAGGGAGACATGTAGAGACAGACAGGTGACCAGTCTATCACAGGGAGACATGTAGAGACAGACAGGTAACCAGTCTATCACAGGGAGACATGTAGAGACAGACAGGTAACCAGTCTATCACAGGGGGACATGTAGAGACAGACAGGTAACCAGTCTATCACAGGGAGACATATAGAGACAGACAGGTGACCAGTCTATCACAGGGAGACATGTAGAGACAGACAGGTAACCAGTCTATCACAGGGCTGACATGTAGAGACAGACAGGTAACCAGTCTATCACAGGGAGACATGTAGAGACAGACAGGTAACCAGTCTATCACAGGGAGACATGTACAGACAGACAGGTAACCAGTCTATCACAGGGCTGACATGTAGAGACAGACAGGTAACCAGTCTATCACAGGGCTGACATGTAGAGACAGACAGGTAACCAGTCTATCATAGGGCTGACATGTAGAGACAGACAGGTAACCGGTCTATCACATGGAGACATGTGGAGACAGACAGGTAACCAGTCTATCACAGGGAGACATGTAGAGACAGACAGGTAACCAGTCTATCACAGGGAGACATGTAGAGACCGACAGGTAACCAGTCTATCACAGGGGGACATGTAGAGACAGACAGGTAACCAGTCTATCACAGGGCTGACATGTAGAGACAGACAGGTAACCAGTCTATCACAGGGAGACATGTAGAGACAGACAGGTAACCAGTCTATCACAGGGAGACATGTAAAGACAGACAGGTAACCAGTCTATCACAGGGAGACATGTAGAGACAGACAGGTGACCAGTCTATCACAGGGAGACATGTAGAGACAGACAGGTAACCAGTCTATCACAGGGAGACATGTAGAGACAGACAGGTAACCAGTCTATCACAGGGCTGACATGTAGAGACAGACAGGTAACCAGTCTTTCACAGGGAGACATGTAGAGACAGACAGGTAACCAGTCTATCACAGGGAGACATGTACAGACAGACAGGTAACCAGTCTATCACAGGGCTGACATGTAGAGACAGACAGGTAACCAGTCTATCACAGGGCCGACATGTAGAGACAGACAGGTAACCAGTCTATCACAGGGAGACATGTAGAGACAGACAGGTAACCAGTCTATCACAGGGAGACATGTAGAGACAGACAGGTAACCAGTCTATCATGGGGCCGACATGTAGAGACAGACAGGTAACCAGTCTATCACAGGGAGACATGTAGAGACAGACAGGTAACCAGTCTATCACAGGGGGACATGTAGAGACAGACAGGTAACCAGTCTATCACAGGGAGACATGTAGAGACAGACAGGTAACCAGTCTATCACAGGGAGACATGTAGAGACAGACAGGTAACCAGTCTATCACAGGGGGACATGTAGAGACAGACAGGTAACCAGTCTATCACAGGGAGACATGTAGAGACAGACAGGTAACCAGTCTATCACAGGGAGACATGTAGAGACAGACAGGTAACCAGTCTATCACAGGGAGACATGTAAAGACAGACAGGTAACCAGTCTATCACAGGGAGACATGTAGAGACAGACAGGTGACCAGTCTATCACAGGGAGACATGTAGAGACAGACAGGTAACCAGTCTATCACAGGGAGACATGTAGAGACAGACAGGTAACCAGTCTATCACAGGGCTGACATGTAGAGACAGACAGGTAACCAGTCTATCACAGGGAGACATGTAGAGACAGACAGGTAACCAGTCTATCACAGGGAGACATGTACAGACAGACAGGTAACCAGTCTATCACAGGGCTGACATGTAGAGACAGACAGGTAACCAGTCTATCACAGGGCTGACATGTAGAGACAGACAGGTAACCAGTCTATCATAGGGCTGACATGTAGAGACAGACAGGTAACCAGTCTATCACATGGAGACATGTGGAGACAGACAGGTAACCAGTCTATCACAGGGAGACATGAAGAGACAGACAGGTAACCAGTCTATCACAGGGAGACATGTAGAGACCGACAGGTAACCAGTCTATCACAGGGGGACATGTAGAGACAGACAGGTAACCAGTCTATCACAGGGCTGACATGTAGAGACAGACAGGTAACCAGTCTATCACAGGGAGACATGTAGAGACAGACAGGTAACCAGTCTATCACATGGAGACATGTAAAGACAGACAGGTAACCAGTCTATCACAGGGAGACATGTAGAGACAGACAGGTGACCAGTCTATCACAGGGAGACATGTAGAGACAGACAGGTAACCAGTCTATCACAGGGAGACATGTAGAGACAGACAGGTAACCAGTCTATCACAGGGCTGACATGTAGAGACAGACAGGTAACCAGTCTATCACAGGGAGACATGTAGAGACAGACAGGTAACCAGTCTATCACAGGGAGACATGTACAGACAGACAGGTAACCAGTCTATCACAGGGCTGACATGTAGAGACAGACAGGTAACCAGTCTATCATAGGGCTGACATGTAGAGACAGACAGGTAACCAGTCTATCACATGGAGACATGTGGAGACAGACACGTAACCAGTCTATCACAGGGAGACATGTAGAGACAGACAGGTAACCAGTCTATCACAGGGAGACATGTAGAGACCGACAGGTAACCAGTCTATCACAGGGGGACATGTAGAGACAGACAGGTAACCAGTCTATCACATGGAGACATGTGGAGACAGACAGGTAACCAGTCTATCACAGGGAGACATGTAGAGACCGACAGGTAACCAGTCTATCACAGGGGGACATGTAGAGACAGACAGGTAACCAGTCTATCACAGGGAGACATGTAGAGACAGACAGGTAACCAGTCTATCACAGGGAGACATGTAGAGACAGACAGGTAACCAGTCTATCACGGGGCCGACATGTAGAGACAGACAGGTAACCAGTCTATCACAGGGAGACATGTAGAGACAGACAGGTAACCAGTCTATCACAGGGGGACATGTAGAGACAGACAGGTAACCAGTCTATCACAGGGAGACATGTAGAGACAGACAGGTAACCAGTCTATCACATGGAGACATGTAGAGACAGACAGGTAACCAGTCTATCACAGGGGGACATGTAGAGACAGACAGGTAACCAGTCTATCACAGGGAGACATGTAGAGACAGACAGGTAACCAGTCTATCACATGGAGACATGGAGAGACAGACAGGTAACCAGTCTATCACAGGGAGACATGTAAAGACAGACAGGTAACCAGTCTATCACAGGGAGACATGTAGAGACAGACAGGTGACCAGTCTATCACAGGGAGACATGTAGAGACAGACAGGTAACCAGTCTATCACAGGGAGACATGTAGAGACAGACAGGTAACCAGTCTATCACGGGGCCGACATGTAGAGACAGACAGGTAACCAGTCTATCACAGGGAGACATGTAGAGACAGACAGGTAACCAGTCTATCACAGGGGGACATGTAGAGACAGACAGGTAACCAATCTATCACATGGAGACATGTGGAGACAGACAGGTAACCAGTCTATCACAAGGAGACATGTAGAGACAGACAGGTAACCAGTCTATCACAGGGAGACATGTAGAGACAGACAGGTAACCAGTCTATCACAGGGAGACATGTAGAGACAGACAGGTAACCAGTCTATCACGGGGCCGACATTTAGAGACAGACAGGTAACCAGTCTATCACAGGGAGACATGTAGAGACAGACAGGTAACCAGTCTATCACAGGGCTGACATGTAGAGACAGACAGGTGACCAGTCTATCACAGGGCTGACATGTAGAGAGAGACAGGTGACCAGTCTATCACAGGGCTGACATGTAGAGACAGACAGGTAACCAGTCTATCACAGGCTGACATGTAGAGACAGACAGGTGACCAGTCTATCACAGGGCTGACATGTAGAGACAGACAGGTAACCAGTCTATCACAGGGAGACATGTAGAGACAGACAGGTAACCAGTCTATCACAGGGAGACATGTAGAGACAGACAGGTAACCAGTCTATCACAGGGAGACATGTACAGACAGACAGGTAACCAGTCTATCACAGGGCTGACATGTAGAGACAGACAGGTAACCAGTCTATCACAGGGCTGACATGTAGAGACAGACAGGTAACCAGTCTATCATAGGGCTGACATGTAGAGACAGACAGGTAACCAGTCTATCACATGGAGACATGTGGAGACAGACAGGTAACCAGTCTATCACAGGGAGACATGTAGAGACAGACAGGTAACCAGTCTATCACAGGGAGACATGTAGAGACCGACAGGTAACCAGTCTATCACAGGGGGACATGTAGAGACAGACAGGTAACCAGTCTATCACAGGGCTGACATGTAGAGACAGACAGGTAACCAGTCTATCACAGGGAGACATGTAGAGACAGACAGGTAACCAGTCTATCACAGGGAGACATGTAGAGACAGACAGGTAACCAGTCTATCACAGGGCTGACATGTAGAGACAGACAGGTAACCAGTCTATCACAGGGAGACATGTAGAGAAAGACAGGTAACCAGTCTATCACAGGGAGACATGTACAGACAGACAGGTAACCAGTCTATCACAGGGCTGACATGTAGAGACAGACAGGTAACCAGTCTATCATAGGGCTGACATGTAGAGACAGACAGGTAACCAGTCTATCACATGGAGACATGTGGAGACAGACACGTAACCAGTCTATCACAGGGAGACATGTAGAGACAGACAGGTAACCAGTCTATCACAGGGAGACATGTAGAGACCGACAGGTAACCAGTCTATCACAGGGGGACATGTAGAGACAGACAGGTAACCAGTCTATCACATGGAGACATGTGGAGACAGACAGGTAACCAGTCTATCACAGGGAGACATGTAGAGACCGACAGGTAACCAGTCTATCACAGGGGGACATGTAGAGACAGACAGGTAACCAGTCTATCACAGGGAGACATGTAGAGACAGACAGGTAACCAGTCTATCACAGGGGGACATGTAGAGACAGACAGGTAACCAGTCTATCACAGGGAGACATGTAGAGACAGACAGGTAACCAGTCTATCACAGGGAGACATGTAGAGACCGACAGGTAACCAGTCTATCACAGGGGGACATGTAGAGATAGACAGGTAACCAGTCTATCACATGGAGACATGTGGAGACAGACAGGTAACCAGTCTATCACAGGGAGACATGTAGAGACCGACAGGTAACCAGTCTATCACAGGGGGACATGTAGAGACAGACAGGTAACCAGTCTATCACACGGAGACATGTAGAGACAGACAGGTAACCAGTCTATCACAGGGAGACATGTAGAGACAGACAGGTAACCAGTCTATCACGGGGCCGACATGTAGAGACAGACAGGTAACCAGTCTATCACAGGGAGACATGTAGAGACAGACAGGTAACCAGTCTATCACAGGGGGACATGTAGAGACAGACAGGTAACCAGTCTATCACAGGGAGACATGTAGAGACAGACAGGTAACCAGTCTATCACATGGAGACATGTAGAGACAGACAGGTAACCAGTCTATCACAGGGGGACATGTAGAGACAGACAGGTAACCAGTCTATCACAGGGAGACATGTAGAGACAGACAGGTAACCAGTCTATCACAGGGAGACATGGAGAGACAGACAGGTAACCAATCTATCACAGGGAGACATGTAAAGACAGACAGGTAACCAGTCTATCACAGGGAGACATGTAGAGACAGACAGGTGACCAGTCTATCACAGGGAGACATGTAGAGACAGACAGGTAACCAGTCTATCACAGGGAGACATGTAGAGACAGACAAGTAACCAGTCTATCACGGGGCCGACATGTAGAGACAGACAGGTAACCAGTCTATCACAGGGGGACATGTAGAGACAGACAGGTAACCAATCTATCACATGGAGACATGTGGAGACAGACAGGTAACCCGTCTATCACAGAGAGACATGTAGAGACAGACAGGTAACCAGTCTATCACAGGGAGACATGTAGAGACAGACAGGTAACCAGTCTATCACAGTGAGACATGTAGAGACAGACAGGTAACCAGTCTATCACGGGGCCGACATTTAGAAACAGACAGGTAACCAGTCTATCACAGGGAGACATGTAGAGACAGACAGGTAACCAGTCTATCACAGGGCTGACATGTAGAGACAGACAGGTGACCAGTCTATCACAGGGCTGACATGTAGAGAGAGACAGGTGACCATTCTATCACAGGGCTGACATGTAGAGAGACAGGTAACCAGTCTATCACATGGAGACATGTGGAGACAGACAGGTAACCAGTCTATCACAGGGAGACATGTAGAGACCGACAGGTAACCAGTCTATCACAGGGGGACATGTAGAGACAGACAGGTAACCAGTCTATCACAGGGCTGACATGTAGAGACAGACAGGTAACCAGTCTATCACAGGGAGACATGTAGAGACAGACAGGTAACCAGTCTATCACAGGGAGACATGTAGAGACAGACAGGTAACCAGTCTATCACAGGGCTGACATGTAGAGACAGACAGGTAACCAGTCTATCACAGGGAGACATGTAGAGACAGACAGGTAACCAGTCTATCACAGGGAGACATGTACAGACAGACAGGTAACCAGTCTATCACAGGGCTGACATGTAGAGACAGACAGGTAACCAGTCTATCATAGGGCTGACATGTAGAGACAGACAGGTAACAAGTCTATCACATGGAGACATGTGGAGACAGACACGTAACCAGTCTATCACAGGGAGACATGTAGAGACAGACAGGTAACCAGTCTATCACAGGGAGACATGTAGAGACCGACAGGTAACCAGTCTATCACAGGGGGACATGTAGAGACAGACAGGTAACCAGTCTATCACATGGAGACATGTGGAGACAGACAGGTAACCAGTCTATCACAGGGAGACATGTAGAGACCGACAGGTAACCAGTCTATCACAGGGGGACATGTAGAGACAGACAGGTAACCAGTCTATCACAGGGAGACATGTAGAGACAGACAGGTAACCAGTCTATCACGGGGCCGACATGTAGAGACAGACAGGTAACCAGTCTATCACAGGGAGACATGTAGAGACAGACAGGTAACCAGTCTATCACAGGGGGACATGTAGAGACAGACAGGTAACCAATCTATCACATGGAGACATGTGGAGACAGACAGGTAACCAGTCTATCACAGAGAGACATGTAGAGACAGACAGGTAACCAGTCTATCACAGGGAGACATGTAGAGACAGACAGGTAACCAGTCTATCACAGTGAGACATGTAGAGACAGACAGGTAACCAGTCTATCACGGGGCCGACATTTAGAAACAGACAGGTAACCAGTCTATCACAGGGAGACATGTAGAGACAGACAGGTAACCAGTCTATCACAGGGCTGACATGTAGAGACAGACAGGTGACCAGTCTATCACAGGGCTGACATGTAGAGAGAGACAGGTGACCAGTCTATCACAGGGCTGACATGTAGAGACAGACAGGTAACCAGTCTATCACAGGGAGACATGTAGAGACAGACAGGTAACCAGTCTATCACAGGGAGACATGTAGAGACAGACAGGTAACCAGTCTATCACAGGGAGACATGTAGAGACAGACAGGTAACCAGTCTATCATGGGGCCGACATGTAGAGACAGACAGGTAACCAGTCTATCACAGGGAGACATGTAGAGACAGACAGGTAACCAGTCTATCACAGGGGGACATGTAGAGACAGACAGGTAACCAGTCTATCACAGGGAGACATGTAGAGACAGACAGGTAACCAGTCTATCACAGGGAGACATGTAGAGACAGACAGGTAACCAGTCTATCACAGGGGGACATGTAGAGACAGACAGGTAACCAGTCTATCACAGGGAGACATGTAGAGACAGACAGGTAACCAGTCTATCACAGGGAGACATGTAGAGACAGACAGGTAACCAGTCTATCACAGGGAGACATGTAAAGACAGACAGGTAACCAGTCTATCACAGGGAGACATGTAGAGACAGACAGGTGACCAGTCTATCACAGGGAGACATGTAGAGACAGACAGGTAACCAGTCTATCACAGGGAGACATGTAGAGACAGACAGGTAACCAGTCTATCACAGGGCTGACATGTAGAGACAGACAGGTAACCAGTCTATCACAGGGAGACATGTAGAGACAGACAGGTAACCAGTCTATCACAGGGAGACATGTACAGACAGACAGGTAACCAGTCTATCACAGGGCTGACATGTAGAGACAGACAGGTAACCAGTCTATCACAGGGAGACATGTAGAGACAGACAGGTAACCAGTCTATCACAGGGAGACATGTAAAGACAGACAGGTAACCAGTCTATCACAGGGAGACATGTAGAGACAGACAGGTGACCAGTCTATCACAGGGAGACATGTAGAGACAGACAGGTAACCAGTCTATCACAGGGAGACATGTAGAGACAGACAGGTAACCAGTCTATCACAGGGCTGACATGTAGAGACAGACAGGTAACCAGTCTATCACAGGGAGACATGTAGAGACAGACAGGTAACCAGTCTATCACAGGGAGACATGTACAGACAGACAGGTAACCAGTCTATCACAGGGCTGACATGTAGAGACAGACAGGTAACCAGTCTATCACAGGGCTGACATGTAGAGACAGACAGGTAACCAGTCTATCATAGGGCTGACATGTAGAGACAGACAGGTAACCGGTCTATCACATGGAGACATGTGGAGACAGACAGGTAACCAGTCTATCACAGGGAGACATGTAGAGACAGACAGGTAACCAGTCTATCACAGGGAGACATGTAGAGACCGACAGGTAACCAGTCTATCACAGGGGGACATGTAGAGACAGACAGGTAACCAGTCTATCACAGGGCTGACATGTAGAGACAGACATGTAACCAGTCTATCACAGGGAGACATGTAGAGACAGACAGGTAACCAGTCTATCACAGGGAGACATGTAAAGACAGACAGGTAACCAGTCTATCACAGGGAGACATGTAGAGACAGACAGGTGACCAGTCTATCACAGGGAGACATGTAGAGACAGACAGGTAACCAGTCTATCACAGGGAGACATGTAGAGACAGACAGGTAACCAGTCTATCACAGGGCTGACATGTAGAGACAGACAGGTAACCAGTCTTTCACAGGGAGACATGTAGAGACAGACAGGTAACCAGTCTATCACAGGGAGACATGTACAGACAGACAGGTAACCAGTCTATCACAGGGCTGACATGTAGAGACAGACAGGTAACCAGTCTATCACAGGGCCGACATGTAGAGACAGACAGGTAACCAGTCTATCACAGGGAGACATGTAGAGACAGACAGGTAACCAGTCTATCACAGGGAGACATGTAGAGACAGACAGGTAACCAGTCTATCATGGGGCCGACATGTAGAGACAGACAGGTAACCAGTCTATCACAGGGAGACATGTAGAGACAGACAGGTAACCAGTCTATCACAGGGGGACATGTAGAGACAGACAGGTAACCAGTCTATCACAGGGAGACATGTAGAGACAGACAGGTAACCAGTCTATCACAGGGAGACATGTAGAGACAGACAGGTAACCAGTCTATCACAGGGGGACATGTAGAGACAGACAGGTAACCAGTCTATCACAGGGAGACATGTAGAGACAGACAGGTAACCAGTCTATCACAGGGAGACATGTAGAGACAGACAGGTAACCAGTCTATCACAGGGAGACATGTAAAGACAGACAGGTAACCAGTCTATCACAGGGAGACATGTAGAGACAGACAGGTGACCAGTCTATCACAGGGAGACATGTAGAGACAGACAGGTAACCAGTCTATCACAGGGAGACATGTAGAGACAGACAGGTAACCAGTCTATCACAGGGCTGACATGTAGAGACAGACAGGTAACCAGTCTATCACAGGGAGACATGCAGAGACAGACAGGTAACCAGTCTATCACAGGGAGACATGTAGAGACAGACAGTTAACCAGTCTATCACAGGGAGACATGTAGAGACAGACAGGTAACCAGTCTATCACATGGAGACATGTAGAGACAGACAGGTAACCAGTCTATCACAGGGGGACATGTAGAGACAGACAGGTAACCAGTCTATCACAGGGCTGACATGTAGAGACAGACAGGCAACCAGTCTATCACAGGGCTGACATGTAGAGACAGACAGGTAACCAGTCTATCACAGGGCCGACATGTAGAGACAGACAGGTAACCAGTCTATCACAGGGAGACATGTAGAGACAGACAGGTAACCAGTCTATCACAGGGAGACATGTAGAGACAGACAGGTAACCAGTCTATCATGGGGCCGACATGTAGAGACAGACAGGTAACCAGTCTATCACAGGGCTGACATGTAGAGACAGACAGGTAACCAGTCTATCACAGGGCTGACATGTAGAGACAGACAGGTAACCAGTCTATCATAGGGCTGACATGTAGAGACAGACAGGTAACCAGTCTATCACATGGAGACATGTGGAGACAGACAGGTAACCAGTCTATCACAGGGAGACATGTAGAGACAGACAGGTAACCAGTCTATCACAGGGAGACATGTAGAGACCGACAGGTAACCAGTCTATCACAGGGGGACATGTAGAGACAGACAGGTAACCAGTCTATCACAGGGCTGACATGTAGAGACAGACAGGTAACCAGTCTATCACAGGGAGACATGTAGAGACAGACAGGTAACCAGTCTATCACAGGGAGACATGTAAAGACAGACAGGTAACCAGTCTATCACAGGGAGACATGTAGAGACAGACAGGTGACCAGTCTATCACAGGGAGACATGTAGAGACAGACAGGTAACCAGTCTATCACAGGGAGACATGTAGAGACAGACAGGTAACCAGTCTATCACAGGGCTGACATGTAGAGACAGACAGGTAACCAGTCTATCACAGGGAGACATGTAGAGACAGACAGGTAACCAGTCTATCACAGGGAGACATGTACAGACAGACCGGTAACCAGTTTATCACAGGGCTGACATGTAGAGACAGACAGGTAACCAGTCTATCATAGGGCTGACATGTAGAGACAGACAGGTAACCAGTCTATCACATGGAGACATGTGGAGACAGACACGTAACCAGTCTATCACAGGGAGACATGTAGAGACAGACAGGTAACCAGTCTATCACAGGGGGACATGTAGAGACAGACAGGTAACCAGTCTATCACAGGGCTGACATGTAGAGACAGACAGGTAACCAGTCTATCACAGGGAGACATGTAGAGACAGACAGGTAACCAGTCTATCACAGGGAGACATGTAAAGACAGACAGGTAACCAGTCTATCACAGGGAGACATGTAGAGACAGACAGGTGACCAGTCTATCACAGGGAGACATGTAGAGACAGACAGGTAACCAGTCTATCACAGGGAGACATGTAGAGACAGACAGGTAACCAGTCTATCACAGGGCTGACATGTAGAGACAGACAGGTAACCAGTCTTTCACAGGGAGACATGTAGAGACAGACAGGTAACCAGTCTATCACAGGGAGACATGTACAGACAGACAGGTAACCAGTCTATCACAGGGCTGACATGTAGAGACAGACAGGTAACCAGTCTATCACAGGGCCGACATGTAGAGACAGACAGGTAACCAGTCTATCACAGGGAGACATGTAGAGACAGACAGGTAACCAGTCTATCACAGGGAGACATGTAGAGACAGACAGGTAACCAGTCTATCATGGGGCCGACATGTAGAGACAGACAGGTAACCAGTCTATCACAGGGAGACATGTAGAGACAGACAGGTAACCAGTCTATCACAGGGGGACATGTAGAGACAGACAGGTAACCAGTCTATCACAGGGAGACATGTAGAGACAGACAGGTAACCAGTCTATCACAGGGAGACATGTAGAGACAGACAGGTAACCAGTCTATCACAGGGGGACATGTAGAGACAGACAGGTAACCAGTCTATCACAGGGAGACATGTAGAGACAGACAGGTAACCAGTCTATCACAGGGAGACATGTAGAGACAGACAGGTAACCAGTCTATCACAGGGAGACATGTAAAGACAGACAGGTAACCAGTCTATCACAGGGAGACATGTAGAGACAGACAGGTGACCAGTCTATCACAGGGAGACATGTAGAGACAGACAGGTAACCAGTCTATCACAGGGAGACATGTAGAGACAGACAGGTAACCAGTCTATCACAGGGAGACATGTAGAGACAGACAGGTAACCAGTCTATCACATGGAGACATGTAGAGACAGACAGGTAACCAGTCTATCACAGGGGGACATGTAGAGACAGACAGGTAACCAGTCTATCACAGGGCTGACATGTAGAGACAGACAGGCAACCAGTCTATCACAGGGCTGACATGTAGAGACAGACAGGTAACCAGTCTATCACAGGGCCGACATGTAGAGACAGACAGGTAACCAGTCTATCACAGGGAGACATGTAGAGACAGACAGGTAACCAGTCTATCACAGGGAGACATGTAGAGACAGACAGGTAACCAGTCTATCATGGGGCCGACATGTAGAGACAGACAGGTAACCAGTCTATCACAGGGCTGACATGTAGAGACAGACAGGTAACCAGTCTATCACAGGGCTGACATGTAGAGACAGACAGGTAACCAGTCTATCATAGGGCTGACATGTAGAGACAGACAGGTAACCAGTCTATCACATGGAGACATGTGGAGACAGACAGGTAACCAGTCTATCACAGGGAGACATGTAGAGACAGACAGGTAACCAGTCTATCACAGGGAGACATGTAGAGACCGACAGGTAACCAGTCTATCACAGGGGGACATGTAGAGACAGACAGGTAACCAGTCTATCACAGGGCTGACATGTAGAGACAGACAGGTAACCAGTCTATCACAGGGAGACATGTAGAGACAGACAGGTAACCAGTCTATCACAGGGAGACATGTAAAGACAGACAGGTAACCAGTCTATCACAGGGAGACATGTAGAGACAGACAGGTGACCAGTCTATCACAGGGAGACATGTAGAGACAGACAGGTAACCAGTCTATCACAGGGAGACATGTAGAGACAGACAGGTAACCAGTCTATCACAGGGCTGACATGTAGAGACAGACAGGTAACCAGTCTATCACAGGGAGACATGTAGAGACAGACAGGTAACCAGTCTATCACAGGGAGACATGTACAGACAGACCGGTAACCAGTTTATCACAGGGCTGACATGTAGAGACAGACAGGTAACCAGTCTATCATAGGGCTGACATGTAGAGACAGACAGGTAACCAGTCTATCACATGGAGACATGTGGAGACAGACACGTAACCAGTCTATCACAGGGAGACATGTAGAGACAGACAGGTAACCAGTCTATCACAGGGAGACATGTAGAGACCGACAGGTAACCAGTCTATCACAGGGGGACATGTAGAGACAGACAGGTAACCAGTCTATCACATGGAGACATGTGGAGACAGACAGGTAACCAGTCTATCACAGGGAGACATGTAGAGACCGACAGGTAACCAGTCTATCACAGGGGGACATGTAGAGACAGACAGGTAACCAGTCTATCACAGGGAGACATGTAGAGACAGACAGGTAACCAGTCTATCACAGGGAGACATGTAGAGACAGACAGGTAACCAGTCTATCACGGGGCCGACATGTAGAGACAGACAGGTAACCAGTCTATCACAGGGAGACATGTAGAGACAGACAGGTAACCAGTCTATCACAGGGGGACATGTAGAGACAGACAGGTAACCAGTCTATCACAGGGAGACATGTAGAGACAGACAGGTAACCAGTCTATCACAAGGAGACATGTAGAGACAGACAGGTAACCAGTCTATCACAGGGGGACATGTAGAGACAGACAGGTAACCAGTCTATCACAGGGAGACATGTAGAGACAGACAGGTAACCAGTCTATCACGTGGAGACATGGAGAGACAGACAGGTAACCAGTCTATCACAGGGAGACATGTAAAGACAGACAGGTAACCAGTCTATCACAGGGAGACATGTAGAGACAGACAGGTGACCAGTCTATCACAGGGAGACATTTAGAGACAGACAGGTAACCAGTCTATCACAGGGAGACATGTAGAGACAGACAGGTAACCAGTCTATCACGGGGCCGACATGTAGAGACAGACAGGTAACCAGTCTATCACAGGGAGACATGTAGAGACAGACAGGTAACCAGTCTATCACAGGGGGACATGTAGAGACAGACAGGTAACCAATCTATCACATGGAGACATGTGGAGACAGACAGGTAACCAGTCTATCACAGGGAGACATGTAGAGACAGACAGGTAACCAGTCTATCACAGGGAGACATGTAGAGACAGACAGGTAACCAGTCTATCACAGGGAGACATGTAGAGACAGACAGGTAACCAGTCTATCACGGGGCCGACATTTAGAGACAGACAGGTAACCAGTCTATCACAGGGAGACATGTAGAGACAGACAGGTAACCAGTCTATCACAGGGCTGACATGTAGAGACAGACAGGTGACCAGTCTATCACAGGGCTGACATGTAGAGAGAGACAGGTGACCAGTCTATCACAGGGCTGACATGTAGAGACAGACAGGTAACCAGTCTATCACAGGCTGACATGTAGAGACAGACAGGTGACCAGTCTATCACAGGGCTGACATGTAGAGACAGACAGGTAACCAGTCTATCACAGGGAGACATGTAGAGACAGACAGGTAACCAGTCTATCACAGGGAGACATGTAGAGACAGACAGGTAACCAGTCTATCACAGGGAGACATGTACAGACAGACAGGTAACCAGTCTATCACAGGGCTGACATGTAGAGACAGACAGGTAACCAGTCTATCACAGGGCTGACATGTAGAGACAGACAGGTAACCAGTCTATCACATGGAGACATGTGGAGACAGACAGGTAACCAGTCTATCACAGGGAGACATGTAGAGACAGACAGGTAACCAGTCTATCACAGGGAGACATGTAGAGACCGACAGGTAACCAGTCTATCACAGGGGGACATGTAGAGACAGACAGGTAACCAGTCTATCACAGGGCTGACATGTAGAGACAGACAGGTAACCAGTCTATCACAGGGAGACATGTAGAGACAGACAGGTAACCAGTCTATCACAGGGAGACATGTAGAGACAGACAGGTAACCAGTCTATCACAGGGCTGACATGTAGAGACAGACAGGTAACCAGTCTATCACAGGGAGACATGTAGAGAAAGACAGGTAACCAGTCTATCACAGGGAGACATGTACAGACAGACAGGTAACCAGTCTATCACAGGGCTGACATGTAGAGACAGACAGGTAACCAGTCTATCATAGGGCTGACATGTAGAGACAGACAGGTAACCAGTCTATCATAGGGCTGACATGTAGAGACAGACAGGTAACCAGTCTATCACATGGAGACATGTGGAGACAGACACGTAACCAGTCTATCACAGGGAGACATGTAGAGACAGACAGGTAACCAGTCTATCACAGGGAGACATGTAGAGACCGACAGGTAACCAGTCTATCACAGGGGGACATGTAGAGACAGACAGGCAACCAGTCTATCACATGGAGACATGTGGAGACAGACAGGTAACCAGTCTATCACAGGGAGACATGTAGAGACCGACAGGTAACCAGTCTATCACAGGGGGACATGTAGAGACAGACAGGTAACCAGTCTATCACAGGGAGACATGTAGAGACAGACAGGTAACCAGTCTATCACAGGGGGACATGTAGAGACAGACAGGTAACCAGTCTATCACAGGGAGACATGTAGAGACAGACAGGTAACCAGTCTATCACAGGGAGACATGTAGAGACCGACAGGTAACCAGTCTATCACAGGGGGACATGTAGAGATAGACAGGTAACCAGTCTATCACATGGAGACATGTGGAGACAGACAGGTAACCAGTCTATCACAGGGAGACATGTAGAGACCGACAGGTAACCAGTCTATCACAGGGGGACATGTAGAGACAGACAGGTAACCAGTCTATCACAGGGAGACATGTAGAGACCGACAGGTAACCAGTCTATCACAGGGGGACATGTAGAGACAGACAGGTAACCAGTCTATCACATGGAGACATGTGGAGACAGACAGGTAACCAGTCTATCACAGGGAGACATGTAGAGACCGACAGGTAACCAGTCTATCACAGGGGGACATGTAGAGACAGACAGGTAACCAGTCTATCACAGGGAGACATGTAGAGACAGACAGGTAACCAGTCTATCACAGGGGGACATGTAGAGACAGACAGGTAACCAGTCTATCACAGGGAGACATGTAGAGACAGACAGGTAACCAGTCTATCACAGGGAGACATGTAGAGACCGACAGGTAACCAGTCTATCACAGGGGGACATGTAGAGATAGACAGGTAACCAGTCTATCACATGGAGACATGTGGAGACAGACAGGTAACCAGTCTATCACAGGGAGACATGTAGAGACCGACAGGTAACCAGTCTATCACAGGGGGACATGTAGAGACAGACAGGTAACCAGTCTATCACAGGGAGACATGTAGAGACAGACAGGTAACCAGTCTATCACAGGGAGACATGTAGAGACAGACAGGTAACGAGTCTATCACGGGGCCGACATGTAGAGACAGACAGGTAACCAGTCTATCACAGGGAGACATGTAGAGACAGACAGGTAACCAGTCTATCACAGGGGGACATGTAGAGACAGACAGGTAACCAGTCTATCACAGGGAGACATGTAGAGATGGACAGGTAACCAGTCTATCACATGGAGACATGTAGAGACAGACAGGTAACCAGTCTATCACAGGGGGACATGTAGAGACAGACAGGTAACCAGTCTATCACAGGGAGACATGTAGAGACAGACAGGTAACCAGTCTATCACAGGGAGACATGGAGAGACAGACAGGTAACCAATCTATCACAGGGAGACATGTAAAGACAGACAGGTAACCAGTCTATCACAGGGAGACATGTAGAGACAGACAGGTGACCAGTCTATCACAGGGAGACATGTAGAGACAGACAGGTAACCAGTCTATCACAGGGAGACATGTAGAGACAGACAGGTAACCAGTCTATCACGGGGCCGACATGTAGAGACAGACAGGTAACCAGTCTATCACAGGGAGACATGTAGAGACAGACAGGTAACCAGTCTATCACAGGGGGACATGTAGAGACAGACAGGTAACCAATCTATCACATGGAGACATGTGGAGACAGACAGGTAACCAGTCTATCACAGAGAGACATGTAGAGACAGACAGGTAACCAGTCTATCACAGGGAGACATGTAGAGACAGACAGGTAACCAGTCTATCACAGTGAGACATGTAGAGACAGACAGGTAACCAGTCTATCACGGGGCCGACATTTAGAAACAGACAGGTAACCAGTCTATCACAGGGAGACATGTAGAGACAGACAGGTAACCAGTCTATCACAGGGCTGACATGTAGAGACAGACAGGTGACCAGTCTATCACAGGGCTGACATGTAGAGAGAGACAGGTGACCATTCTATCACAGGGCTGACATGTAGAGACAGACAGGTAACCAGTCTATCACAGGCTGACATGTAGAGACAGACAGGTGACCAGTCTATCACAGGGCTGACATGTAGAGACAGACAGGTAACCAGTCTATCACAGGGAGACATGTAGAGACAGACAGGTAACCAGTCTATCACAGGGAGACATGTAGAGACAGACAGGTAACCAGTCTATCACAGGGAGACATGTACAGACAGACAGGTAA
The DNA here is from genome assembly GCF_963514095.1 of Eutrigla gurnardus. Lineage (NCBI taxonomy): Eukaryota > Metazoa > Chordata > Actinopteri > Perciformes > Triglidae > Eutrigla > Eutrigla gurnardus. Next base: position 1,135,181 of record NC_139925.1, read on the forward strand.
CCAGTCTATCACAGGGCTGACATGTAGAGACAGACAGGTAACCAGTCTATCACAGGGCTGACATGTAGAGACAGACAGGTAACCAGTCTATCATAGGGCTGACATGTAGAGAGACAGGTAACCAGTCTATCACATGGAGACATGTGGAGACAGACAGGTAACCAGTCTATCACAGGGAGACATGTAGAGACAGACAGGTAACCAGTCTATCACGGGGCCGACATGTAGAGACAGACAGGTAACCAGTCTATCACAGGGAGACATGTAGAGACAGACAGGTAACCAGTCTATCACGGGGCCGACATGTAGAGACAGACAGGTAACCAGTCTATCACAGGGAGACATGTAGAGACAGACAGGTAACCAGTCTATCACAGGGGGACATGTAGAGACAGACAGGTAACCAGTCTATCACAGGGAGACATGTAGAGACAGACAGGTAACCAGTCTATCACATGGAGACATGTAGAGACAGACAGGTAACCAGTCTATCACAGGGGGACATGTAGAGACAGACAGGTAACCAGTCTATCACAGGGAGACATGTAGAGACAGACAGGTAACCAGTCTATCACAGGGAGACATGGAGAGACAGACAGGTAACCAATCTATCACAGGGAGACATGTAAAGACAGACAGGTAACCAGTCTATCACAGGGAGACATGTAGAGACAGACAGGTGACCAGTCTATCACAGGGAGACATGTAGAGACAGACAGGTAACCAGTCTATCACAGGGAGACATGTAGAGACAGACAGGTAACCAGTCTATCACGGGGCCGACATGTAGAGACAGACAGGTAACCAGTCTATCACAGGGAGACATGTAGAGACAGACAGGTAACCAGTCTATCACAGGGGGACATGTAGAGACAGACAGGTAACCAATCTATCACATGGAGACATGTGGAGACAGACAGGTAACCAGTCTATCACAGAGAGACATGTAGAGACAGACAGGTAACCAGTCTATCACAGGGAGACATGTAGAGACAGACAGGTAACCAGTCTATCACAGTGAGACATGTAGAGACAGACAGGTAACCAGTCTATCACGGGGCCGACATTTAGAAACAGACAGGTAACCAGTCTATCACAGGGAGACATGTAGAGACAGACAGGTAACCAGTCTATCACAGGGCTGACATGTAGAGACAGACAGGTGACCAGTCTATCACAGGGCTGACATGTAGAGAGAGACAGGTGACCATTCTATCACAGGGCTGACATGTAGAGACAGACAGGTAACCAGTCTATCACAGGCTGACATGTAGAGACAGACAGGTGACCAGTCTATCACAGGGCTGACATGTAGAGACAGACAGGTAACCAGTCTATCACAGGGAGACATGTAGAGACAGACAGGTAACCAGTCTATCACAGGGAGACATGTAGAGACAGACAGGTAACCAGTCTATCACAGGGAGACATGTACAGACAGACAGGTAACCAGTCTATCACAGGGCTGACATGTAGAGACAGACAGGTAACCAGTCTATCACAGGGCTGACATGTAGAGACAGACAGGTAACCAGTCTATCATAGGGCTGACATGTAGAGAGACAGGTAACCAGTCTATCACATGGAGACATGTGGAGACAGACAGGTAACCAGTCTATCACAGGGAGACATGTAGAGACAGACAGGTAACCAGTCTATCACAGGGAGACATGTAGAGACCGACAGGTAACCAGTCTATCACAGGGAGACATGTAGAGACAGACAGGTAACCAGTCTATCACAGGGCTGACATGTAGAGACAGACAGGTAACCAGTCTATCACAGGGAGACATGTAGAGACAGACAGGTAACCAGTCTATCACAGGGAGACATGTAGAGACAGACAGGTAACCAGTCTATCACAGGGCTGACATGTAGAGACAGACAGGTAACCAGTCTATCACAGGGAGACATGTAGAGACAGACAGGTAACCAGTCTATCACAGGGAGACATGTACAGACAGACAGGTAACCAGTCTATCACAGGGCTGACATGTAGAGACAGACAGGTAACCAGTCTATCATAGGGCTGACATGTAGAGACAGACAGGTAACCAGTCTATCACATGGAGACATGTGGAGACAGACACGTAACCAGTCTATCACAGGGAGACATGTAGAGACAGACAGGTAACCAGTCTATCACAGGGAGACATGTAGAGACCGACAGGTAACCAGTCTATCACAGGGGGACATGTAGAGACAGACAGGTAACCAGTCTATCACATGGAGACATGTGGAGACAGACAGGTAACCAGTCTATCACAGGGAGACATGTAGAGACCGACAGGTAACCAGTCTATCACAGGGGGACATGTAGAGACAGACAGGTAACCAGTCTATCACAGGGAGACATGTAGAGACAGACAGGTAACCAGTCTATCACGGGGCCGACATGTAGAGACAGACAGGTAACCAGTCTATCACAGGGAGACATGTAGAGACAGACAGGTAACCAGTCTATCACAGGGGGACATGTAGAGACAGACAGGTAACCAATCTATCACATGGAGACATGTGGAGACAGACAGGTAACCAGTCTATCACAGAGAGACATGTAGAGACAGACAGGTAACCAGTCTATCACAGGGAGACATGTAGAGACAGACAGGTAACCAGTCTATCACAGTGAGACATGTAGAGACAGACAGGTAACCAGTCTATCACGGGGCCGACATTTAGAAACAGACAGGTAACCAGTCTATCACAGGGAGACATGTAGAGACAGACAGGTAACCAGTCTATCACAGGGCTGACATGTAGAGACAGACAGGTGACCAGTCTATCACAGGGCTGACATGTAGAGAGAGACAGGTGACCATTCTATCACAGGGCTGACATGTAGAGACAGACAGGTAACCAGTCTATCACAGGCTGACATGTAGAGACAGACAGGTGACCAGTCTATCACAGGGCTGACATGTAGAGACAGACAGGTAACCAGTCTATCACAGGGAGACATGTAGAGACAGACAGGTAACCAGTCTATCACAGGGAGACATGTAGAGACAGACAGGTAACCAGTCTATCACAGGGAGACATGTACAGACAGACAGGTAACCAGTCTATCACAGGGCTGACATGTAGAGACAGACAGGTAACCAGTCTATCACAGGGCTGACATGTAGAGACAGACAGGTAACCAGTCTATCACAGGCTGACATGTAGAGACAGACAGGTGACCAGTCTATCACAGGGCTGACATGTAGAGACAGACAGGTAACCAGTCTATCACAGGGAGACATGTAGAGACAGACAGGTAACCAGTCTATCACAGGGAGACATGTAGAGACAGACAGGTAACCAGTCTATCACAGGGAGACATGTAGAGACAGACAGGTAACCAGTCTATCACAGGGCTGACATGTAGAGACAGACAGGCAACCAGTCTATCACAGGGCTGACATGTAGAGACAGACAGGTAACCAGTCTATCACAGGGCCGACATGTAGAGACAGACAGGTAACCAGTCTATCACAGGGAGACATGTAGAGACAGACAGGTAACCAGTGTATCACAGGGAGACATGTAGAGACAGACAGGTAACCAGTCTATCATGGGGCCGACATGTAGAGACAGACAGGTAACCAGTCTATCACAGGGAGACATGTAGAGACAGACAGGTAACCAGTCTATCACAGGGGGACATGTAGAGACAGACAGGTAACCAGTCTATCACAGGGAGACATGTAGAGACAGACAGGTAACCAGTCTATCACAGGGAGACATGTAGAGACAGACAGGTAACCAGTCTATCACAGGGGGACATGTAGAGACAGACAGGTAACCAGTCTATCACAGGGAGACATGTAGAGACAGACAGGTAACCAGTCTATCACAGGGAGACATGTAGAGACAGACAGGTAACCAGTCTATCACAGGGAGACATGTAAAGACAGACAGGTAACCAGTCTATCACAGGGAGACATGTAGAGACAGACAGGTGACCAGTCTATCACAGGGAGACATGTAGAGACAGACAGGTAACCAGTCTATCACAGGGAGACATGTAGAGACAGACAGGCAACCAGTCTATCACAGGGCTGACATGTAGAGACAGACAGGTAACCAGTCTATCACAGGGAGACATGTAGAGACAGACAGGTAACCAGTCTATCACAGGGAGACATGTACAGACAGACAGGTAACCAGTCTATCACAGGGAGACATGTAGAGACCGACAGGTAACCAGTCTATCACAGGGGGACATGTACAGACAGACAGGTAACCAGTCTATCACAGGGCTGACATGTAGAGACAGACAGGTAACCAGTCTATCATAGGGCTGACATGTAGAGACAGACAGGTGACCAGTCTATCACAGGGCTGACATGTAGAGACAGACAGGTAACCAGTCTATCACAGGGAGACATGTAAAGACAGACAGGTAACCAGTCTATCACAGGGAGACATGTAGAGACAGACAGGTGACCAGTCTATCACAGGGAGACATGTAGAGACAGACAGGTAACCAGTCTATTACAGGGAGGCATGTAGAGACAGACAGGTAACCAGTCTATCACAGGGAGACATGTACAGACAGACAGGTAACCAGTCTATCACAGGGCTGACATGTAGAGACAGACAGGTAACCAGTCTATCACAGGGCTGACATGTAGAGACAGACAGGTAACCAGTCTATCATAGGGCTGACATGTAGAGACAGACAGGTAACCAGTCTATCACATGGAGACATGTGGAGACAGACAGGTAACCAGTCTATCACAGGGAGACATGTAGAGACAGACAGGTAACCAGTCTATCACAGGGAGACATGTAGAGACCGACAGGTAACCAGTCTATCACAGGGGGACATGTAGAGACAGACAGGTAACCAGTCTATCACAGGGCTGACATGTAGAGACAGACAGGTAACCAGTCTATCATAGGGCTGACATGTAGAGACAGACAGGTGACCAGTCTATCACAGGGCTGACATGTAGAGACAGACAGGTAACCAGTCTATCACAGGGAGACATGTAGAGACAGACAGGTAACCAGTCTATCACAGGGAGACATGTAGAGACAGACAGGTAACCAGTCTATCACAGGGCTGACATGTAGAGACAGACAGGCAACCAGTCTATCACAGGGCTGACATGTAGAGACAGACAGGTAACCAGTCTATCACAGGGAGACATGTAGAGACAGACAGGTAACCAGTCTATCACAGGGGGACATGTAGAGACAGACAGGTAACCAGTCTATCACAGGGAGACATGTAGAGACAGACAGGTAACCAGTCTATCACAGGGAGACATGTAGAGACAGACAGGTAACCAGTCTATCACAGGGGGACATGTAGAGACAGACAGGTAACCAGTCTATCACAGGGAGACATGTGGAGACAGACAGGTAACCAGTCTATCACAGGGAGACATGTAGAGACAGACAGGTAACCAGTCTATCACATGGAGACATGTGGAGACAGACAGGTAACCAGTCTATCACAGGGAGACATGGAGAGACAGACAGGTAACCAGTCTATCACAGGGAGACATGTAGAGACAGACAGGTAACCAGTCTATCACAGGGAGACATGGAGAGACAGACAGGTAACCAGTCTATCACAGGGAGACATGTAAAGACAGACAGGTAACCAGTCTATCACAGGGAGACATGTAGAGACAGACAGGTGACCAGTCTATCACAGGGAGACATGTAGAGACAGACAGGTAACCAGTCTATCACAGGGAGACATGTAGAGACAGACAGGTAACCAGTCTATCACGGGGCCGACATGTAGAGACAGACAGGTAACCAGTCTATCACAGGGAGACATGTAGAGACAGACAGGTAACCAGTCTATCACAGGGGGACATGTAGAGACAGACAGGTAACCAATCTATCACATGGAGACATGTGGAGACAGACAGGTAACCAGTCTATCACAGGGAGACATGTAGAGACAGACAGGTAACCAGTCTATCACAGGAAGACATGTAGAGACAGACAGGTAACCAGTCTATCACAGTGAGACATGTAGAGACAGACAGGTAACCAGTCTATCACGGGGCCGACATTTAGAAACAGACAGGTAACCAGTCTATCACAGGGAGACATGTAGAGACAGACAGGTAACCAGTCTATCACAGGGCTGACATGTAGAGACAGACAGGTGACCACTCTATCACAGGGCTGACATGTAGAAAGAGACAGGTGACCAGTCTATCACAGGGCTGACATGTAGAGACAGACAGGTAACCAGTCTATCACAGGCTGACATGTAGAGACAGACAGGTGACCAGTCTATCACAGGGCTGACATGTAGAGACAGACAGGTAACCAGTCTATCACAGGGAGACATGTAGAGACAGACAGGTAACCAGTCTATCACAGGGAGACATGTAGAGACAGACAGGTAACCAGTCTATCACAGGGAGACATGTAGAGACGGACAGGTAACCAGTCTATCACAGGGCTGACATGTAGAGACAGACAGGCAACCAGTCTATCACAGGGCTGACATGTAGAGACAGACAGGTAACCAGTCTATCACAGGGCCGACATGTAGAGACAGACAGGTAACCAGTCTATCACAGGGAGACATGTAGAGACAGACAGGTAACCAGTCTATCACAGGGAGACATGTAGAGACAGACAGGTAACCAGTCTATCATGGGGCCGACATGTAGAGACAGACAGGTAACCAGTCTATCACAGGGAGACATGTAGAGACAGACAGGTAACCAGTCTATCACAGGGGGACATGTAGAGACAGACAGGTAACCAGTCTATCACAGGGAGACATGTAGAGACAGACAGGTAACCAGTCTATCACAGGGAGACATGTAGAGACAGACAGGTAACTAGTCTATCACAGGGGGACATGTAGAGACAGACAGGTAACCAGTCTATCACAGGGAGACATGTAGAGACAGACAGGTAACCAGTCTATCACAGGGAGACATGTAGAGACAGACAGGTAACCAGTCTATCACAGGGAGACATGTAAAGACAGACAGGTAACCAGTCTATCACAGGGAGACATGTAGAGACAGACAGGTGACCAGTCTATCACAGGGAGACATGTAGAGACAGACAGGTAACCAGTCTATCACAGGGAGACATGTAGAGACAGACAGGCAACCAGTCTATCACAGGGCTGACATGTAGAGACAGACAGGTAACCAGTCTATCACAGGGAGACATGTAGAGACAGACAGGTAACCAGTCTATCACAGGGAGACATGTACAGACAGACAGGTAACCAGTCTATCACAGGGAGACATGTAGAGACCGACAGGTAACCAGTCTATCACAGGGGGACATGTACAGACAGACAGGTAACCAGTCTATCACAGGGCTGACATGTAGAGACAGACAGGTAACCAGTCTATCATAGGGCTGACATGTAGAGACAGACAGGTGACCAGTCTATCACAGGGCTGACATGTAGAGACAGACAGGTAACCAGTCTATCACAGGGAGACATGTAAAGACAGACAGGTAACCAGTCTATCACAGGGAGACATGTAGAGACAGACAGGTGACCGGTCTATCACAGGGAGACATGTAGAGACAGACAGGTAACCAGTCTATCACAGGGAGGCATGTAGAGACAGACAGGTAACCAGTCTATCACAGGGAGACATGTACAGACAGACAGGTAACCAGTCTATCACAGGGCTGACATGTAGAGACAGACAGGTAACCAGTCTATCACAGGGCTGACATGTAGAGACAGACAGGTAACCAGTCTATCATAGGGCTGACATGTAGAGACAGACAGGTAACCAGTCTATCACATGGAGACATGTGGAGACAGACAGGTAACCAGTCTATCACAGGGAGACATGTAGAGACAGACAGGTAACCAGTCTATCACAGGGAGACATGTAGAGACCGACAGGTAACCAGTCTATCACAGGGGGACATGTAGAGACAGACAGGTAACCAGTCTATCACAGGGCTGACATGTAGAGACAGACAGGTAACCAGTCTATCATAGGGCTGACATGTATAGACAGACAGGTGACCAGTCTATCACAGGGCTGACATGTAGAGACAGACAGGTAACCAGTCTATCACAGGGAGACATGTAGAGACAGACAGGTAACCAGTCTATCACAGGGAGACATGTAGAGACAGACAGGTAACCAGTCTATCACAGGGCTGACATGTAGAGACAGACAGGCAACCAGTCTATCACAGGGCTGACATGTAGAGACAGACAGGTAACCAGTCTATCACAGGGAGACATGTAGAGACAGACAGGTAACCAGTCTATCACAGGGGGACATGTAGAGACAGACAGGTAACCAGTCTATCACAGGGAGACATGTAGAGACAGACAGGTAACCAGTCTATCACAGGGAGACATGTAGAGACAGACAGGTAACCAGTCTATCACAGGGGGACATGTAGAGACAGACAGGTAACCAGTCTATCACAGGGAGACATGTGGAGACAGACAGGTAACCAGTCTATCACAGGGAGACATGTAGAGACAGACAGGTAAGCAGTCTATCACATGGAGACATGTGGAGACAGACAGGTAACCAGTCTATCACAGGGAGACATGGAGAGACAGACAGGTAACCAGTCTATCACAGGGAGACATGTAGAGACAGACAGGTAACCAGTCTATCACAGGGAGACATGGAGAGACAGACAGGTAACCAGTCTATCACAGGGAGACATGTAAAGACAGACAGGTAACCAGTCTATCACAGGGAGACATGTAGAGACAGACAGGTGACCAGTCTATCACAGGGAGACATGTAGAGACAGACAGGTAACCAGTCTATCACAGGGAGACATGTAGAGACAGACAGGTAACCAGTCTATCACGGGGCCGACATGTAGAGACAGACAGGTAACCAGTCTATCACAGGGAGACATGTAGAGACAGACAGGTAACCAGTCTATCACAGGGGGACATGTAGAGACAGACAGGTAACCAATCTATCACATGGAGACATGTGGAGACAGACAGGTAACCAGTCTATCACAGGGAGACATGTAGAGACAGACAGGTAACCAGTCTATCACAGGGAGACATGTAGAGACAGACAGGTAACCAGTCTATCACAGTGAGGCATGTAGAGACAGACAGGTAACCAGTCTATCACGGGGCCGACATTTAGAAACAGACAGGTAACCAGTCTATCACAGGGAGACATGTAGAGACAGACAGGTAACCAGTCTATCACAGGGCTGACATGTAGAGACAGACAGGTGACCAGTCTATCACAGGGCTGACATGTCGAGACAGACAAGTAACCAGTCTATCACAGGGAGACATGTAGAGACAGACAGGTAACCAGTCTATCACAGGGAGACATGTACAGACAGACAGGTAACCAGTCTATCACAGGGCTGACATGTAGAGACAGACAGGTAACCAGTCTATCACAGGGCTGACATGTAGAGACAGACAGGTAACCAGTCTATCATAGGGCTGACATGTAGAGAGACAGGTAACCAGTCTATCACATGGAGACATGTGGAGACAGACAGGTAACCAGTCTATCACAGGGAGACATGTAGAGACAGACAGGTAACCAGTCTATCACAGGGAGACATGTAGAGACCGACAGGTAACCAGTCTATCACAGGGGGACATGTAGAGACAGACAGGTAACCAGTCTATCACAGGGCTGACATGTAGAGACAGACAGGTAACCAGTCTATCACAGGGAGACATGTAGAGACAGACAGGTAACCAGTCTATCACAGGGAGACATGTAGAGACAGACAGGTAACCAGTCTATCACAGGGCTGACATGTAGAGACAGACAGGTAACCAGTCTATCACAGGGAGACATGTAGAGACAGACAGGTAACCAGTCTATCACAGGGAGACATGTACAGACAGACAGGTAACCAGTCTATCACAGGGCTGACATGTAGAGACAGACAGGTAACCAGTCTATCATAGGGCTGACATGTAGAGACAGACAGGTAACCAGTCTATCACATGGAGACATGTGGAGACAGACACGTAACCAGTCTATCACAGGGAGACATGTAGAGACAGACAGGTAACCAGTCTATCACAGGGGGACATGTAGAGACAGACAGGTAACCAGTCTATCACATGGAGACATGTGGAGACAGACAGGTAACCAGTCTATCACAGGGAGACATGTAGAGACCGACAGGTAACCAGTCTATCACAGGGGGACATGTAGAGACAGACAGGTAACCAGTCTATCACAGGGAGACATGTAGAGACAGACAGGTAACCAGTCTATCACAGGGGGACATGTAGAGACAGACAGGTAACCAGTCTATCACAGGGAGACATGTAGAGACAGACAGGTAACCAGTCTATCACATGGAGACATGTAGAGACAGACAGGTAACCAGTCTATCACAGGGGGACATGTAGAGACAGACAGGTAACCAGTCTATCACAGGGAGACATGTAGAGACAGACAGGTAACCAGTCTATCACAGGGAGACATGGAGAGACAGACAGGTAACCAGTCTATCAAAGGGAGACATGTAAAGACAGACAGGTAACCAGTCTATCACAGGGAGACATGTAGAGACAGACAGGTGACCAGTCTATCACAGGGAGACATGTAGAGACAGACAGGTAACCAGTCTATCACGGGGCCGACATGTAGAGACAGACAGGTAACCAGTCTATCACAGGGAGACATGTAGAGACAGACAGGTAACCAGTCTATCACAGGGGGACATGTAGAGACAGACAGGTAACCAATCTATCACATGGAGACATGTGGAGACAGACAGGTAACCAGTCTATCACAGAGAGACATGTAGAGACAGACAGGTAACCAGTCTATCACAGGGAGACATGTAGAGACAGACAGGTAACCAGTCTATCACAGTGAGACATGTAGAGACAGACAGGTAACCAGTCTATCACGGGGCCGACATTTAGAAACAGACAGGTAACCAGTCTATCACAGGGAGACATGTAGAGACAGACAGGTAACCAGTCTATCACAGGGCTGACATGTAGAGACAGACAGGTGACCAGTCTATCACAGGGCTGACATGTAGAGAGAGACAGGTGACCATTCTATCACAGGGCTGACATGTAGAGACAGACAGGTAACCAGTCTATCACAGGCTGACATGTAGAGACAGACAGGTGACCAGTCTATCACAGGGCTGACATGTAGAGACAGACAGGTAACCAGTCTATCACAGGGAGACATGTAGAGACAGACAGGTAACCAGTCTATCACAGGGAGACATGTAGAGACAGACAGGTAACCAGTCTATCACAGGGAGACATGTACAGACAGACAGGTAACCAGTCTATCACAGGGCTGACATGTAGAGACAGACAGGTAACCAGTCTATCACAGGGCTGACATGTAGAGACAGACAGGTAACCAGTCTATCATAGGGCTGACATGTAGAGAGACAGGTAACCAGTCTATCACATGGAGACATGTGGAGACAGACAGGTAACCAGTCTATCACAGGGAGACATGTAGAGACAGACAGGTAACCAGTCTATCACGGGGCCGACATGTAGAGACAGACAGGTAACCAGTCTATCACAGGGAGACATGTAGAGACAGACAGGTAACCAGTCTATCACGGGGCCGACATGTAGAGACAGACAGGTAACCAGTCTATCACAGGGAGACATGTAGAGACAGACAGGTAACCAGTCTATCACAGGGGGACATGTAGAGACAGACAGGTAACCAGTCTATCACAGGGAGACATGTAGAGACAGACAGGTAACCAGTCTATCACATGGAGACATGTAGAGACAGACAGGTAACCAGTCTATCACAGGGGGACATGTAGAGACAGACAGGTAACCAGTCTATCACAGGGAGACATGTAGAGACAGACAGGTAACCAGTCTATCACAGGGAGACATGGAGAGACAGACAGGTAACCAATCTATCACAGGGAGACATGTAAAGACAGACAGGTAACCAGTCTATCACAGGGAGACATGTAGAGACAGACAGGTGACCAGTCTATCACAGGGAGACATGTAGAGACAGACAGGTAACCAGTCTATCACAGGGAGACATGTAGAGACAGACAGGTAACCAGTCTATCACGGGGCCGACATGTAGAGACAGACAGGTAACCAGTCTATCACAGGGAGACATGTAGAGACAGACAGGTAACCAGTCTATCACAGGGGGACATGTAGAGACAGACAGGTAACCAATCTATCACATGGAGACATGTGGAGACAGACAGGTAACCAGTCTATCACAGAGAGACATGTAGAGACAGACAGGTAACCAGTCTATCACAGGGAGACATGTAGAGACAGACAGGTAACCAGTCTATCACAGTGAGACATGTAGAGACAGACAGGTAACCAGTCTATCACGGGGCCGACATTTAGAAACAGACAGGTAACCAGTCTATCACAGGGAGACATGTAGAGACAGACAGGTAACCAGTCTATCACAGGGCTGACATGTAGAGACAGACAGGTGACCAGTCTATCACAGGGCTGACATGTAGAGAGAGACAGGTGACCATTCTATCACAGGGCTGACATGTAGAGACAGACAGGTAACCAGTCTATCACAGGCTGACATGTAGAGACAGACAGGTGACCAGTCTATCACAGGGCTGACATGTAGAGACAGACAGGTAACCAGTCTATCACAGGGAGACATGTAGAGACAGACAGGTAACCAGTCTATCACAGGGAGACATGTAGAGACAGACAGGTAACCAGTCTATCACAGGGAGACATGTACAGACAGACAGGTAACCAGTCTATCACAGGGCTGACATGTAGAGACAGACAGGTAACCAGTCTATCACAGGGCTGACATGTAGAGACAGACAGGTAACCAGTCTATCATAGGGCTGACATGTAGAGAGACAGGTAACCAGTCTATCACATGGAGACATGTGGAGACAGACAGGTAACCAGTCTATCACAGGGAGACATGTAGAGACAGACAGGTAACCAGTCTATCACAGGGAGACATGTAGAGACCGACAGGTAACCAGTCTATCACAGGGAGACATGTAGAGACAGACAGGTAACCAGTCTATCACAGGGCTGACATGTAGAGACAGACAGGTAACCAGTCTATCACAGGGAGACATGTAGAGACAGACAGGTAACCAGTCTATCACAGGGAGACATGTAGAGACAGACAGGTAACCAGTCTATCACAGGGCTGACATGTAGAGACAGACAGGTAACCAGTCTATCACAGGGAGACATGTAGAGACAGACAGGTAACCAGTCTATCACAGGGAGACATGTACAGACAGACAGGTAACCAGTCTATCACAGGGCTGACATGTAGAGACAGACAGGTAACCAGTCTATCATAGGGCTGACATGTAGAGACAGACAGGTAACCAGTCTATCACATGGAGACATGTGGAGACAGACACGTAACCAGTCTATCACAGGGAGACATGTAGAGACAGACAGGTAACCAGTCTATCACAGGGAGACATGTAGAGACCGACAGGTAACCAGTCTATCACAGGGGGACATGTAGAGACAGACAGGTAACCAGTCTATCACATGGAGACATGTGGAGACAGACAGGTAACCAGTCTATCACAGGGAGACATGTAGAGACCGACAGGTAACCAGTCTATCACAGGGGGACATGTAGAGACAGACAGGTAACCAGTCTATCACAGGGAGACATGTAGAGACAGACAGGTAACCAGTCTATCACGGGGCCGACATGTAGAGACAGACAGGTAACCAGTCTATCACAGGGAGACATGTAGAGACAGACAGGTAACCAGTCTATCACAGGGGGACATGTAGAGACAGACAGGTAACCAATCTATCACATGGAGACATGTGGAGACAGACAGGTAACCAGTCTATCACAGAGAGACATGTAGAGACAGACAGGTAACCAGTCTATCACAGGGAGACATGTAGAGACAGACAGGTAACCAGTCTATCACAGTGAGACATGTAGAGACAGACAGGTAACCAGTCTATCACGGGGCCGACATTTAGAAACAGACAGGTAACCAGTCTATCACAGGGAGACATGTAGAGACAGACAGGTAACCAGTCTATCACAGGGCTGACATGTAGAGACAGACAGGTGACCAGTCTATCACAGGGCTGACATGTAGAGAGAGACAGGTGACCATTCTATCACAGGGCTGACATGTAGAGACAGACAGGTAACCAGTCTATCACAGGCTGACATGTAGAGACAGACAGGTGACCAGTCTATCACAGGGCTGACATGTAGAGACAGACAGGTAACCAGTCTATCACAGGGAGACATGTAGAGACAGACAGGTAACCAGTCTATCACAGGGAGACATGTAGAGACAGACAGGTAACCAGTCTATCACAGGGAGACATGTACAGACAGACAGGTAACCAGTCTATCACAGGGCTGACATGTAGAGACAGACAGGTAACCAGTCTATCACAGGGCTGACATGTAGAGACAGACAGGTAACCAGTCTATCATAGGGCTGACATGTAGAGAGACAGGTAACCAGTCTATCACATGGAGACATGTGGAGACAGACAGGTAACCAGTCTATCACAGGGAGACATGTAGAGACCGACAGGTAACCAGTCTATCACAGGGGGACATGTAGAGACAGACAGGTAACCAGTCTATCACAGGGGGACATGTAGAGACAGACAGGTAACCAGTCTATCACAGGGAGACATGTAGAGACAGACAGGTAACCAGTCTATCACAGGGGGACATGTAGAGACAGACAGGTAACCAATCTATCACATGGAGACATGTGGAGACAGACAGGTAACCAGTCTATCACAGGGAGACATGTAGAGACAGACAGGTAACCAGTCTATCACAGGGAGACATGTAGAGACAGACAGGTAACCAGTCTATCACAGGGAGACATGTAGAGACAGACAGGTAACCAGTCTATCACGGGGCCGACATTTAGAGACAGACAGGTAACCAGTCTATCACAGGGAGACATGTAGAGACAGACAGGTAACCAGTCTATCACAGGGCTGACATGTAGAGACAGACAGGTGACCACTCTATCACAGGGCTGACATGTAGAAAGAGACAGGTGACCAGTCTATCACAGGGCTGACATGTAGAGACAGACAGGTAACCAGTCTATCACAGGCTGACATGTAGAGACAGACAGGTGACCAGTCTATCACAGGGCTGACATGTAGAGACAGACAGGTAACCAGTCTATCACAGGGAGACATGTAGAGACAGACAGGTAACCAGTCTATCACAGGGAGACATGTAGAGACAGACAGGTAACCAGTCTATCACAGGGAGACATGTAGAGACAGACAGGTAACCAGTCTATCACAGGGCTGACATGTAGAGACAGACAGGCAACCAGTCTATCACAGGGCTGACATGTAGAGACAGACAGGTAACCAGTCTATCACAGGGCCGACATGTAGAGACAGACAGGTAACCAGTCTATCACAGGGAGACATGTAGAGACAGACAGGTAACCAGTCTATCACAGGGAGACATGTAGAGACAGACAGGTAACCAGTCTATCATGGGGCCGACATGTAGAGACAGACAGGTAACCAGTCTATCACAGGGAGACATGTAGAGACAGACAGGTAACCAGTCTATCACAGGGGGACATGTAGAGACAGACAGGTAACCAGTCTATCACAGGGAGACATGTAGAGACAGACAGGTAACCAGTCTATCACAGGGAGACATGTAGAGACAGACAGGTAACCAGTCTATCACAGGGGGACATGTAGAGACAGACAGGTAACCAGTCTATCACAGGGAGACATGTAGAGACAGACAGGTAACCAGTCTATCACAGGGAGACATGTAGAGACAGACAGGTAACCAGTCTATCACAGGGAGACATGTAAAGACAGACAGGTAACCAGTCTATCACAGGGAGACATGTAGAGACAGACAGGTGACCAGTCTATCACAGGGAGACATGTAGAGACAGACAGGTAACCAGTCTATCACAGGGAGACATGTAGAGACAGACAGGCAACCAGTCTATCACAGGGCTGACATGTAGAGACAGACAGGTAACCAGTCTATCACAGGGAGACATGTAGAGACAGACAGGTAACCAGTCTATCACAGGGAGACATGTACAGACAGACAGGTAACCAGTCTATCACAGGGAGACATGTAGAGACCGACAGGTAACCAGTCTATCACAGGGGGACATGTACAGACAGACAGGTAACCAGTCTATCACAGGGCTGACATGTAGAGACAGACAGGTAACCAGTCTATCATAGGGCTGACATGTAGAGACAGACAGGTGACCAGTCTATCACAGGGCTGACATGTAGAGACAGACAGGTAACCAGTCTATCACAGGGAGACATGTAAAGACAGACAGGTAACCAGTCTATCACAGGGAGACATGTAGAGACAGACAGGTGACCAGTCTATCACAGGGAGACATGTAGAGACAGACAGGTAACCAGTCTATTACAGGGAGGCATGTAGAGACAGACAGGTAACCAGTTTATCACAGGGAGACATGTACAGACAGACAGGTAACCAGTCTATCACAGGGCTGACATGTAGAGACAGACAGGTAACCAGTCTATCACAGGGCTGACATGTAGAGACAGACAGGTAACCAGTCTATCATAGGGCTGACATGTAGAGACAGACAGGTAACCAGTCTATCACATGGAGACATGTGGAGACAGACAGGTAACCAGTCTATCACAGGGAGACATGTAGAGACAGACAGGTAACCAGTCTATCACAGGGAGACATGTAGAGACCGACAGGTAACCAGTCTATCACAGGGGGACATGTAGAGACAGACAGGTAACCAGTCTATCACAGGGCTGACATGTAGAGACAGACAGGTAACCAGTCTATCATAGGGCTGACATGTAGAGACAGACAGGTGACCAGTCTATCACAGGGCTGACATGTAGAGACAGACAGGTAACCAGTCTATCACAGGGAGACATGTAGAGACAGACAGGTAACCAGTCTATCACAGGGAGACATGTAGAGACAGACAGGTAACCAGTCTATCACAGGGCTGACATGTAGAGACAGACAGGCAACCAGTCTATCACAGGGCTGACATGTAGAGACAGACAGGTAACCAGTCTATCACAGGGAGACATGTAGAGACAGACAGGTAACCAGTCTATCACAGGGGGACATGTAGAGACAGACAGGTAACCAGTCTATCACAGGGAGACATGTAGAGACAGACAGGTAACCAGTCTATCACAGGGAGACATGTAGAGACAGACAGGTAACCAGTCTATCACAGGGGGACATGTAGAGACAGACAGGTAACCAGTCTATCACAGGGAGACATGTGGAGACAGACAGGTAACCAGTCTATCACAGGGAGACATGTAGAGACAGACAGGTAACCAGTCTATCACATGGAGACATGTGGAGACAGACAGGTAACCAGTCTATCACAGGGAGACATGGAGAGACAGACAGGTAACCAGTCTATCACAGGGAGACATGTAGAGACAGACAGGTAACCAGTCTATCACAGGGAGACATGGAGAGACAGACAGGTAACCAGTCTATCACAGGGAGACATGTAAAGACAGACAGGTAACCAGTCTATCACAGGGAGACATGTAGAGACAGACAGGTGACCAGTCTATCACAGGGAGACATGTAGAGACAGACAGGTAACCAGTCTATCACAGGGAGACATGTAGAGACAGACAGGTAACCAGTCTATCACGGGGCCGACATGTAGAGACAGACAGGTAACCAGTCTATCACAGGGAGACATGTAGAGACAGACAGGTAACCAGTCTATCACAGGGGGACATGTAGAGACAGACAGGTAACCAATCTATCACATGGAGACATGTGGAGACAGACAGGTAACCAGTCTATCACAGGGAGACATGTAGAGACAGACAGGTAACCAGTCTATCACAGGAAGACATGTAGAGACAGACAGGTAACCAGTCTATCACAGTGAGACATGTAGAGACAGACAGGTAACCAGTCTATCACGGGGCCGACATTTAGAAACAGACAGGTAACCAGTCTATCACAGGGAGACATGTAGAGACAGACAGGTAACCAGTCTATCACAGGGCTGACATGTAGAGACAGACAGGTGACCACTCTATCACAGGGCTGACATGTAGAAAGAGACAGGTGACCAGTCTATCACAGGGCTGACATGTAGAGACAGACAGGTAACCAGTCTATCACAGGCTGACATGTAGAGACAGACAGGTGACCAGTCTATCACAGGGCTGACATGTAGAGACAGACAGGTAACCAGTCTATCACAGGGAGACATGTAGAGACAGACAGGTAACCAGTCTATCACAGGGAGACATGTAGAGACAGACAGGTAACCAGTCTATCACAGGGAGACATGTAGAGACGGACAGGTAACCAGTCTATCACAGGGCTGACATGTAGAGACAGACAGGCAACCAGTCTATCACAGGGCTGACATGTAGAGACAGACAGGTAACCAGTCTATCACAGGGCCGACATGTAGAGACAGACAGGTAACCAGTCTATCACAGGGAGACATGTAGAGACAGACAGGTAACCAGTCTATCACAGGGAGACATGTAGAGACAGACAGGTAACCAGTCTATCATGGGGCCGACATGTAGAGACAGACAGGTAACCAGTCTATCACAGGGAGACATGTAGAGACAGACAGGTAACCAGTCTATCACAGGGGGACATGTAGAGACAGACAGGTAACCAGTCTATCACAGGGAGACATGTAGAGACAGACAGGTAACCAGTCTATCACAGGGAGACATGTAGAGACAGACAGGTAACTAGTCTATCACAGGGGGACATGTAGAGACAGACAGGTAACCAGTCTATCACAGGGAGACATGTAGAGACAGACAGGTAACCAGTCTATCACAGGGAGACATGTAGAGACAGACAGGTAACCAGTCTATCACAGGGAGACATGTAAAGACAGACAGGTAACCAGTCTATCACAGGGAGACATGTAGAGACAGACAGGTGACCAGTCTATCACAGGGAGACATGTAGAGACAGACAGGTAACCAGTCTATCACAGGGAGACATGTAGAGACAGACAGGCAACCAGTCTATCACAGGGCTGACATGTAGAGACAGACAGGTAACCAGTCTATCACAGGGAGACATGTAGAGACAGACAGGTAACCAGTCTATCACAGGGAGACATGTACAGACAGACAGGTAACCAGTCTATCACAGGGAGACATGTAGAGACCGACAGGTAACCAGTCTATCACAGGGGGACATGTACAGACAGACAGGTAACCAGTCTATCACAGGGCTGACATGTAGAGACAGACAGGTAACCAGTCTATCATAGGGCTGACATGTAGAGACAGACAGGTGACCAGTCTATCACAGGGCTGACATGTAGAGACAGACAGGTAACCAGTCTATCACAGGGAGACATGTAAAGACAGACAGGTAACCAGTCTATCACAGGGAGACATGTAGAGACAGACAGGTGACCGGTCTATCACAGGGAGACATGTAGAGACAGACAGGTAACCAGTCTATCACAGGGAGGCATGTAGAGACAGACAGGTAACCAGTCTATCACAGGGAGACATGTACAGACAGACAGGTAACCAGTCTATCACAGGGCTGACATGTAGAGACAGACAGGTAACCAGTCTATCACAGGGCTGACATGTAGAGACAGACAGGTAACCAGTCTATCATAGGGCTGACATGTAGAGACAGACAGGTAACCAGTCTATCACATGGAGACATGTGGAGACAGACAGGTAACCAGTCTATCACAGGGAGACATGTAGAGACAGACAGGTAACCAGTCTATCACAGGGAGACATGTAGAGACCGACAGGTAACCAGTCTATCACAGGGGGACATGTAGAGACAGACAGGTAACCAGTCTATCACAGGGCTGACATGTAGAGACAGACAGGTAACCAGTCTATCATAGGGCTGACATGTATAGACAGACAGGTGACCAGTCTATCACAGGGCTGACATGTAGAGACAGACAGGTAACCAGTCTATCACAGGGAGACATGTAGAGACAGACAGGTAACCAGTCTATCACAGGGAGACATGTAGAGACAGACAGGTAACCAGTCTATCACAGGGCTGACATGTAGAGACAGACAGGCAACCAGTCTATCACAGGGCTGACATGTAGAGACAGACAGGTAACCAGTCTATCACAGGGAGACATGTAGAGACAGACAGGTAACCAGTCTATCACAGGGGGACATGTAGAGACAGACAGGTAACCAGTCTATCACAGGGAGACATGTAGAGACAGACAGGTAACCAGTCTATCACAGGGAGACATGTAGAGACAGACAGGTAACCAGTCTATCACAGGGGGACATGTAGAGACAGACAGGTAACCAGTCTATCACAGGGAGACATGTGGAGACAGACAGGTAACCAGTCTATCACAGGGAGACATGTAGAGACAGACAGGTAAGCAGTCTATCACATGGAGACATGTGGAGACAGACAGGTAACCAGTCTATCACAGGGAGACATGGAGAGACAGACAGGTAACCAGTCTATCACAGGGAGACATGTAGAGACAGACAGGTAACCAGTCTATCACAGGGAGACATGGAGAGACAGACAGGTAACCAGTCTATCACAGGGAGACATGTAAAGACAGACAGGTAACCAGTCTATCACAGGGAGACATGTAGAGACAGACAGGTGACCAGTCTATCACAGGGAGACATGTAGAGACAGACAGGTAACCAGTCTATCACAGGGAGACATGTAGAGACAGACAGGTAACCAGTCTATCACGGGGCCGACATGTAGAGACAGACAGGTAACCAGTCTATCACAGGGAGACATGTAGAGACAGACAGGTAACCAG
Source organism: Eutrigla gurnardus (assembly GCF_963514095.1). Lineage (NCBI taxonomy): Eukaryota > Metazoa > Chordata > Actinopteri > Perciformes > Triglidae > Eutrigla > Eutrigla gurnardus. Next base: position 1,155,926 of record NC_139925.1, read on the forward strand.
TCTATCACAGGGGGACATGTAGAGACAGACAGGTAACCAATCTATCACATGGAGACATGTGGAGACAGACAGGTAACCAGTCTATCACAGGGAGACATGTAGAGACAGACAGGTAACCAGTCTATCACAGGGAGACATGTAGAGACAGACAGGTAACCAGTCTATCACAGTGAGACATGTAGAGACAGACAGGTAACCAGTCTATCACGGGGCCGACATTTAGAAACAGACAGGTAACCAGTCTATCACAGGGAGACATGTAGAGACAGACAGGTAACCAGTCTATCACAGGGCTGACATGTAGAGACAGACAGGTGACCAGTCTATCACAGGGCTGACATGTAGAGACAGACAAGTAACCAGTCTATCACAGGGAGACATGTAGAGACAGACAGGTAACCAGTCTATCACAGGGAGACATGTACAGACAGACAGGTAACCAGTCTATCACAGGGCTGACATGTAGAGACAGACAGGTAACCAGTCTATCACAGGGCTGACATGTAGAGACAGACAGGTAACCAGTCTATCATAGGGCTGACATGTAGAGAGACAGGTAACCAGTCTATCACATGGAGACATGTGGAGACAGACAGGTAACCAGTCTATCACAGGGAGACATGTAGAGACAGACAGGTAACCAGTCTATCACAGGGAGACATGTAGAGACCGACAGGTAACCAGTCTATCACAGGGGGACATGTAGAGACAGACAGGTAACCAGTCTATCACAGGGCTGACATGTAGAGACAGACAGGTAACCAGTCTATCACAGGGAGACATGTAGAGACAGACAGGTAACCAGTCTATCACAGGGAGACATGTAGAGACAGACAGGTAACCAGTCTATCACAGGGCTGACATGTAGAGACAGACAGGTAACCAGTCTATCACAGGGAGACATGTAGAGACAGACAGGTAACCAGTCTATCACAGGGAGACATGTACAGACAGACAGGTAACCAGTCTATCACAGGGCTGACATGTAGAGACAGACAGGTAACCAGTCTATCATAGGGCTGACATGTAGAGACAGACAGGTAACCAGTCTATCACATGGAGACATGTGGAGACAGACACGTAACCAGTCTATCACAGGGAGACATGTAGAGACAGACAGGTAACCAGTCTATCACAGGGGGACATGTAGAGACAGACAGGTAACCAGTCTATCACATGGAGACATGTGGAGACAGACAGGTAACCAGTCTATCACAGGGAGACATGTAGAGACCGACAGGTAACCAGTCTATCACAGGGGGACATGTAGAGACAGACAGGTAACCAGTCTATCACAGGGGGACATGTAGAGACAGACAGGTAACCAGTCTATCACAGGGGGACATGTAGAGACAGACAGGTAACCAGTCTATCACAGGGAGACATGTAGAGACAGACAGGTAACCAGTCTATCACATGGAGACATGTAGAGACAGACAGGTAACCAGTCTATCACAGGGGGACATGTAGAGACAGACAGGTAACCAGTCTATCACAGGGAGACATGTAGAGACAGACAGGTAACCAGTCTATCACAGGGAGACATGGAGAGACAGACAGGTAACCAGTCTATCAAAGGGAGACATGTAAAGACAGACAGGTAACCAGTCTATCACAGGGAGACATGTAGAGACAGACAGGTGACCAGTCTATCACAGGGAGACATGTAGAGACAGACAGGTAACCAGTCTATCACAGGGGGACATGTAGAGACAGACAGGTAACCAGTCTATCACAGGGAGACATGTAGAGACAGATAGGTAACCAGTCTATCACAGGGAGACATGTAGAGACAGACAGGTAACCAGTCTATCACGGGGCCGACATGTAGAGACAGACAGGTAACCAGTCTATCACAGGGAGACATGTAGAGACAGACAGGTAACCAGTCTATCACAGGGGGACATGTAGAGACAGACAGGTAACCAATCTATCACATGGAGACATGTGGAGATAGACAGGTAACCAGTCTATCACAGGGAGACATGTAGAGACAGACAGGTAACCAGTCTATCACAGGGAGACATGTAGAGACAGACAGGTAACCAGTCTATCACAGGGAGACATGTAGAGACAGACAGGTAACCAGTCTATCACGGGGCCGACATTTAGAGACAGACAGGTAACCAGTCTATCACAGGGAGACATGTAGAGACAGACAGGTAACCAGTCTATCACAGGGAGACATGTAGAGACAGACAGGTAACCAGTCTATCACAGGGCTGACATGTAGAGACAGACAGGTGACCACTCTATCACAGGGCTGACATGTAGAAAGAGACAGGTGACCAGTCTATCACAGGGCTGACATGTAGAGACAGACAGGTAACCAGTCTATCACAGGCTGACATGTAGAGACAGACAGGTGACCAGTCTATCACAGGGCTGACATGTAGAGACAGACAGGTAACCAGTCTATCACAGGGAGACATGTAGAGACAGACAGGTAACCAGTCTATCACAGGGAGACATGAAGAGACAGACAGGTAACCAGTCTATCACAGGGAGACATGTAGAGACAGACAGGTAACCAGTCTATCACAGGGATGACATGTAGAGACAGACAGGCAACCAGTCTATCACAGGGCTGACATGTAGAGACAGACAGGTAACCAGTCTATCACAGGGCCGACATGTAGAGACAGACAGGTAACCAGTCTATCACAGGGAGACATGTAGAGACAGACAGGTAACCAGTCTATCACAGGGAGACATGTAGAGACAGACAGGTAACCAGTCTATCATGGGGCTGACATGTAGAGACAGACAGGTAACCAGTCTATCACAGGGAGACATGTAGAGACAGACAGGTAACCAGTCTATCACAGGGGGACATGTAGAGACAGACAGGTAACCAGTCTATCACAGGGAGATATGTAGAGACAGACAGGTAACCAGTCTATCACAGGGAGACATGTAGAGACAGACAGGTAACCAGTCTATCACAGGGGGACATGTAGAGACAGACAGGTAACCAGTCTATCACAGGGAGACATGTAGAGACAGACAGGTAACCAGTCTATCACAGGGAGACATGTAGAGACAGACAGGTAACCAGTCTATCACAGGGAGACATGTAAAGACAGACAGGTAACCAGTCTATCACAGGGAGACATGTAGAGACAGACAGGTGACCAGTCTATCACAGGGAGACATGTAGAGACAGACAGGTAACCAGTCTATCACAGGGAGACATGTAGAGACAGACAGGCAACCAGTCTATCACAGGGCTGACATGTAGAGACAGACAGGTAACCAGTCTATCACAGGGAGACATGTAGAGACAGACAGGTAACCAGTCTATCACAGGGAGACATGTACAGACAGACAGGTAACCAGTCTATCACAGGGAGACATGTAGAGACCGACAGGTAACCAGTCTATCACAGGGGGACATGTACAGACAGACAGGTAACCAGTCTATCACAGGGCTGACATGTAGAGACAGACAGGTAACCAGTCTATCATAGGGCTGACATGTAGAGACAGACAGGTGACCAGTCTATCACAGGGCTGACATGTAGAGACAGACAGGTAACCAGTCTATCACAGGGAGACATGTAAAGACAGACAGGTAACCAGTCTATCACAGGGAGACATGTAGAGACAGACAGGTGACCAGTCTATCACAGGGAGACATGTAGAGACAGACAGGTAACCAGTCTATCACAGGGAGGCATGTAGAGACAGACAGGTAACCAGTCTATCACAGGGAGACATGTACAGACAGACAGGTAACCAGTCTATCACAGGGCTGACATGTAGAGACAGACAGGTAACCAGTCTATCACAGGGCTGACATGTAGAGACAGACAGGTAACCAGTCTATCATAGGGCTGACATGTAGAGACAGACAGGTAACCAGTCTATCACAGGGAGACATGTAGAGACAGACAGGTAACCAGTCTATCACAGGGAGACATGTAGAGACCGACAGGTAACCAGTCTATCACAGGGGGACATGTAGAGACAGACAGGTAACCAGTCTATCACAGGGCTGACATGTAGAGACAGACAGGTAACCAGTCTATCATAGGGCTGACATGTAGAGACAGACAGGTGACCAGTCTATCACAGGGCTGACATGTAGAGACAGACAGGTAACCAGTCTATCACAGGGAGACATGTAGAGACAGACAGGTAACCAGTCTATCACAGGGAGACATGTAGAGACAGACAGGTAACCAGTCTATCACAGGGCTGACATGTAGAGACAGACAGGCAACCAGTCTATCACAGGGCTGACATGTAGAGACAGACAGGTAACCAGTCTATCACAGGGAGACATGTAGAGACAGACAGGTAACCAGTCTATCACAGGGGGACATGTAGAGACAGACAGGTAACCAGTCTATCACAGGGAGACATGTAGAGACAGACAGGTAACCAGTCTATCACAGGGAGACATGTAGAGACAGACAGGTAACCAGTCTATCACAGGGGGACATGTAGAGACAGACAGGTAACCAGTCTATCACAGGGAGACATGTAGAGACAGACAGGTAACCAGTCTATCACAGGGAGACATGTAGAGACAGACAGGTAACCAGTCTATCACAGGGAGACATGTAAAGACAGACAGGTAACCAGTCTATCACAGGGAGACATGTAGAGACAGACAGGCAACCAGTCTATCACAGGGCTGACATGTAGAGACAGACAGGTAACCAGTCTATCACAGGGAGACATGTAGAGACAGACAGGTAACCAGTCTATCACAGGGAGACATGTACAGACAGACAGGTGACCAGTCTATCACAGGGAGACATGTAGAGACCGACAGGTAACCAGTCTATCACAGGGGGACATGTACAGACAGACAGGTAACCAGTCTATCACAGGGCTGACATGTAGAGACAGACAGGTAACCAGTCTATCATAGGGCTGACATGTAGAGACAGACAGGTGACCAGTCTATCACAGGGCTGACATGTAGAGACAGACAGGTAACCAGTCTATCACAGGGAGACATGTAAAGACAGACAGGTAACCAGTCTATCACAGGGAGACATGTAGAGACAGACAGGTGACCAGTCTATCACAGGGAGACATGTAGAGACAGACAGGTAACCAGTCTATCACAGGGAGACATGTAGAGACAGACAGGTAACCAGTCTATCACAGGGAGACATGCACAGACAGACAGGTAACCAGTCTATCACAGGGCTGACATGTAGAGACAGACAGGTAACCAGTCTATCACAGGGCTGACATGTAGAGACAGACAGGTAACCAGTCTATCATAGGGCTGACATGTAGAGACAGACAGGTAACCAGTCTATCACATGGAGACATGTGGAGACAGACAGGTAACCAGTCTATCACAGGGAGACATGTAGAGACAGACAGGTAACCAGTCTATCACAGGGAGACATGTAGAGACCGACAGGTAACCAGTCTATCACAGGGGGACATGTAGAGACAGACAGGTAACCAGTCTATCACAGGGCTGACATGTAGAGACAGACAGGTAACCAGTCTATCATAGGGCTGACATGTAGAGACAGACAGTTGACCAGTCTATCACAGGGCTGACATGTAGAGACAGACAGGTAACCAGTCTATCACAGGGAGACATGTAGAGACAGACAGGTAACCAGTCTATCACAGGGAGACATGTAGAGACAGACAGGTAACCAGTCTATCACTGGGCTGACATGTAGAGACAGACAGGCAACCAGTCTATCACAGGGCTGACATGTAGAGACAGACAGGTAACCAGTCTATCACAGGGCCGACATGTAGAGACAGACAGGTAACCAGTCTATCACAGGGAGACATGTAGAGACAGACAGGTAACCAGTCTATCACAGGGAGACATGTAGAGACAGACAGGTAACCAGTCTATCATGGGGCCGACATGTAGAGACAGACAGGTAACCAGTCTATCACAGGGGGACATGTAGAGACAGACAGGTAACCAGTCTATCACAGGGGGACATGTAGAGACAGACAGGTAACCAGTCTATCACAGGGAGATATGTAGAGACAGACAGGTAACCAGTCTATCACAGGGAGACATGTAGAGACAGACAGGTAACCAGTCTATCACAGGGGGACATGTAGAGACAGACAGGTAACCAGTCTATCACAGGGAGACATGTAGAGACAGACAGGTAACCAGTCTATCACAGGGAGACATGTAGAGACAGACAGGTAACCAGTCTATCACAGGGAGACATGTAAAGACAGACAGGTAACCAGTCTATCACAGGGAGACATGTAGAGACAGACAGGTGACCAGTCTATCACAGGGAGACATGTAGAGACAGACAGGTAACCAGTCTATCACAGGGAGACATGTAGAGACAGACAGGCAACCAGTCTATCACAGGGCTGACATGTAGAGACAGACAGGTAACCAGTCTATCACAGGGAGACATGTAGAGACAGACAGGTAACCAGTCTATCACAGGGAGACATGTACAGACAGACAGGTAACCAGTCTATCACAGGGAGACATGTAGAGACCGACAGGTAACCAGTCTATCACAGGGGGACATGTACAGACAGACAGGTAACCAGTCTATCACAGGGCTGACATGTAGAGACAGACAGGTAACCAGTCTATCATAGGGCTGACATGTAGAGACAGACAGGTGACCAGTCTATCACAGGGCTGACATGTAGAGACAGACAGGTAACCAGTCTATCACAGGGAGACATGTAAAGACAGACAGGTAACCAGTCTATCACAGGGAGACATGTAGAGACAGACAGGTGACCAGTCTATCACAGGGAGACATGTAGAGACAGACAGGTAACCAGTCTATCACAGGGAGGCATGTAGAGACAGACAGGTAACCAGTCTATCACAGGGAGACATGTACAGACAGACAGGTAACCAGTCTATCACAGGGCTGACATGTAGAGACAGACAGGTAACCAGTCTATCACAGGGCTGACATGTAGAGACAGACAGGTAACCAGTCTATCATAGGGCTGACATGTAGAGACAGACAGGTAACCAGTCTATCACAGGGAGACATGTAGAGACAGACAGGTAACCAGTCTATCACAGGGAGACATGTAGAGACCGACAGGTAACCAGTCTATCACAGGGGGACATGTAGAGACAGACAGGTAACCAGTCTATCACAGGGCTGACATGTAGAGACAGACAGGTAACCAGTCTATCATAGGGCTGACATGTAGAGACAGACAGGTGACCAGTCTATCACAGGGCTGACATGTAGAGACAGACAGGTAACCAGTCTATCACAGGGAGACATGTAGAGACAGACAGGTAACCAGTCTATCACAGGGAGACATGTAGAGACAGACAGGTAACCAGTCTATCACAGGGCTGACATGTAGAGACAGACAGGGAACCAGTCTATCACAGGGCTGACATGTAGAGACAGACAGGTAACCAGTCTATCACAGGGAGACATGTAGAGACAGACAGGTAACCAGTCTATCACAGGGGGACATGTAGAGACAGACAGGTAACCAGTCTATCACAGGGAGACATGTAGAGACAGACAGGTAACCAGTCTATCACAGGGAGACATGTAGAGACAGACAGGTAACCAGTCTATCACAGGGGGACATGTAGAGACAGACAGGTAACCAGTCTATCACAGGGAGACATGTAGAGACAGACAGGTAACCAGTCTATCACAGGGAGACATGTAGAGACAGACAGGTAACCAGTCTATCACAGGGAGACATGTAAAGACAGACAGGTAACCAGTCTATCACAGGGAGACATGTAGAGACAGACAGGCAACCAGTCTATCACAGGGCTGACATGTAGAGACAGACAGGTAACCAGTCTATCACAGGGAGACATGTAGAGACAGACAGGTAACCAGTCTATCACAGGGAGACATGTACAGACAGACAGGTGACCAGTCTATCACAGGGAGACATGTAGAGACCGACAGGTAACCAGTCTATCACAGGGGGACATGTACAGACAGACAGGTAACCAGTCTATCACAGGGCTGACATGTAGAGACAGACAGGTAACCAGTCTATCATAGGGCTGACATGTAGAGACAGACAGGTGACCAGTCTATCACAGGGCTGACATGTAGAGACAGACAGGTAACCAGTCTATCACAGGGAGACATGTAAAGACAGACAGGTAACCAGTCTATCACAGGGAGACATGTAGAGACAGACAGGTGACCAGTCTATCACAGGGAGACATGTAGAGACAGACAGGTAACCAGTCTATCACAGGGAGACATGTAGAGACAGACAGGTAACCAGTCTATCACAGGGAGACATGTACAGACAGACAGGTAACCAGTCTATCACAGGGCTGACATGTAGAGACAGACAGGTAACCAGTCTATCACAGGGCTGACATGTAGAGACAGACAGGTAACCAGTCTATCATAGGGCTGACATGTAGAGACAGACAGGTAACCAGTCTATCACATGGAGACATGTGGAGACAGACAGGTAACCAGTCTATCACAGGGAGACATGTAGAGACAGACAGGTAACCAGTCTATCACAGGGAGACATGTAGAGACCGACAGGTAACCAGTCTATCACAGGGGGACATGTAGAGACAGACAGGTAACCAGTCTATCACAGGGCTGACATGTAGAGACAGACAGGTAACCAGTCTATCATAGGGCTGACATGTAGAGACAGACAGTTGACCAGTCTATCACAGGGCTGACATGTAGAGACAGACAGGTAACCAGTCTATCACAGGGAGACATGTAGAGACAGACAGGTAACCAGTCTATCACAGGGAGACATGTAGAGACAGACAGGTAACCAGTCTATCACTGGGCTGACATGTAGAGACAGACAGGCAACCAGTCTATCACAGGGCTGACATGTAGAGACAGACAGGTAACCAGTCTATCACAGGGCCGACATGTAGAGACAGACAGGTAACCAGTCTATCACAGGGAGACATGTAGAGACAGACAGGTAACCAGTCTATCACAGGGAGACATGTAGAGACAGACAGGTAACCAGTCTATCATGGGGCCGACATGTAGAGACAGACAGGTAACCAGTCTATCACAGGGGGACATGTAGAGACAGACAGGTAACCAGTCTATCACGGGGAGACATGTAGAGACAGACAGGTAACCAGTCTATCACAGGGAGACATGTAGAGACAGACAGGTAACCAGTCTATCACAGGGGGACATGTAGAGACAGACAGGTAACCAGTCTATCACAGGGAGACATGTAGAGACAGACAGGTAACCAGTCTATCACAGGGAGACATGTAGAGACAGACAGGTAACCAGTCTATCACAGGGAGACATGTAAAGACAGACAGGTAACCAGTCTATCACAGGGAGACATGTAGAGACAGACAGGTGACCAGTCTATCACAGGGAGACATGTAGAGACAGACAGGTAACCAGTCTATCACAGGGAGACATGTAGAGACAGACAGGTAACCAGTCTATCACAGGGAGACATGTAGAGACAGACAGGTAACCAGTCTATCACAGGGAGACATGTAGAGACAGACAGGTAACCAGTCTATCACAGGGGGACATGTAGAGACAGACAGGTAACCAGTCTATCACAGGGAGACATGTAGAGACAGACAGGTAACCAGTCTATCACAGGGAGACATGTAGAGACAGACAGGTAACCAGTCTATCACAGGGAGACATGTAAAGACAGACAGGTAACCAGTCTATCACAGGGAGACATGTAGAGACAGACAGGTGACCAGTCTATCACAGGGAGACATGTAGAGACAGACAGGTAACCAGTCTATCACAGGGAGACATGTAGAGACAGACAGGTAACCAGTCTATCACAGGGAGACATGTAGAGACAGACAGGTAACCAGTCTATCACAGGGAGACATGTACAGACAGACAGGTAACCAGTCTATCACAGGGCTGACATGTAGAGACAGACAGGTAACCAGTCTATCACAGGGCTGACATGTAGAGACAGACAGGTAACCAGTCTATCATAGGGCTGACATGTAGAGACAGACAGGTAACCAGTCTATCACATGGAGACATGTGGAGACAGACAGGTAACCAGTCTATCACAGGGAGACATGTAGAGACAGACAGGTAACCAGTCTATCACAGGGAGACATGTAGAGACCGACAGGTAACCAGTCTATCACAGGGGGACATGTAGAGACAGACAGGTAACCAGTCTATCACAGGGCTGACATGTAGAGACAGACAGGTAACCAGTCTATCACAGGGAGACATGTAGAGACAGACAGGTAACCAGTCTATCACAGGGAGACATGTAAAGACAGACAGGTAACCAGTCTATCACAGGGAGACATGTAGAGACAGACAGGTGACCAGTCTATCACAGGGAGACATGTAGAGACAGACAGGTAACCAGTCTATCACAGGGAGACATGTAGAGACAGACAGGTAACCAGTCTATCACAGGGCTGACATGTAGAGACAGACAGGTAACCAGTCTATCACAGGGAGACATGTAGAGACAGACAGGTAACCAGTCTATCACAGGGAGACATGTACAGACAGACAGGTAACCAGTCTATCACAGGGCTGACATGTAGAGACAGACAGGTAACCAGTCTATCATAGGGCTGACATGTAGAGACAGACAGGTAACCAGTCTATCACATGGAGACATGTGGAGACAGACACGTAACCAGTCTATCACAGGGAGACATGTAGAGACAGACAGGTAACCAGTCTATCACAGGGAGACATGTAGAGACCGACAGGTAACCAGTCTATCACAGGGGGACATGTAGAGACAGACAGGTAACCAGTCTATCACATGGAGACATGTGGAGACAGACAGGTAACCAGTCTATCACAGGGAGACATGTAGAGACCGACAGGTAACCAGTCTATCACAGGGGGACATGTAGAGACAGACAGGTAACCAGTCTATCACAGGGAGACATGTAGAGACAGACAGGTAACCAGTCTATCACAGGGAGACATGTAGAGACAGACAGGTAACCAGTCTATCACGGGGCCGACATGTAGAGACAGACAGGTAACCAGTCTATCACAGGGAGACATGTAGAGACAGACAGGTAACCAGTCTATCACAGGGGGACATGTAGAGACAGACAGGTAACCAATCTATCACATGGAGACATGTGGAGACAGACAGGTAACCAGTCTATCACAGGGAGACATGTAGAGACAGACAGGTAACCAGTCTATCACAGGGCTGACATGTAGAGACAGACAGGCAACCAGTCTATCACAGGGCTGACATGTAGAGACAGACAGGTAACCAGTCTATCACAGGGCCGACATGTAGAGACAGACAGGTAACCAGTCTATCACAGGGAGACATGTAGAGACAGACAGGTAACCAGTCTATCATAGGGCTGACATGTAGAGACAGACAGGTAACCAGTCTATCACATGGAGACATGTGGAGACAGACAGGTAACCAGTCTATCACAGGGAGACATGTAGAGACAGACAGGTAACCAGTCTATCACAGGGAGACATGTACAGACAGACAGGTAACCAGTCTATCACAGGGCTGACATGTAGAGACAGACAGGTAACCAGTCTATCACAGGGCTGACATGTAGAGACAGACAGGTAACCAGTCTATCATAGGGCTGACATGTAGAGAGACAGGTAACCAGTCTATCACATGGAGACATGTAAAGACAGACAGGTAACCAGTCTATCACAGGGAGACATGTAGAGACCGACAGGTAACCAGTCTATCACAGGGGGACATGTAGAGACAGACAGGTAACCAGTCTATCACAGGGAGACATGTAGAGACAGACAGGTAACCAGTCTATCACAGGGAGACATGTAGAGACAGACAGGTAACCAGTCTATCACAGGGAGACATGTAGAGACAGACAGGTAACCAGTCTATCACGGGGCCGACATGTAGAGACAGACAGGTAACCAGTCTATCACAGGGAGACATGTAGAGACAGACAGGTAACCAGTCTATCACAGGGGGACATGTAGAGACAGACAGGTAACCAGTCTATCACAGGGAGACATGTAGAGACAGACAGGTAACCAGTCTATCACATGGAGACATGTAGAGACAGACAGGTAACCAGTCTATCACAGGGGGACATGTAGAGACAGACAGGTAACCAGTCTATCACAGGGAGACATGTAGAGACCGACAGGTAACCAGTCTATCACAGGGGGACATGTAGAGACAGACAGGTAACCAGTCTATCACAGGGAGACATGTAGAGACAGACAGGTAACCAGTCTATCACAGGGAGACATGTAGAGACAGACAGGTAACCAGTCTATCACGGGGCCGACATGTAGAGACAGACAGGTAACCAGTCTATCACAGGGAGACATGTAGAGACAGACAGGTAACCAGTCTATCACAGGGGGACATGTAGAGACAGACAGGTAACCAGTCTATCACAGGGAGACATGTAGAGACAGACAGGTAACCAGTCTATCACATGGAGACATGTAGAGACAGACAGGTAACCAGTCTATCACAGGGAGACATGTAGAGACAGACAGGTAACCAGTCTATCACAGGGAGACATGTAGAGACCGACAGGTAACCAGTCTATCACAGGGGGACATGTAGAGACAGACAGGTAACCAGTCTATCACAGGGCTGACATGTAGAGACAGACAGGTAACCAGTCTATCATAGGGCTGACATGTAGAGACAGACAGTTGACCAGTCTATCACAGGGCTGACATGTAGAGACAGACAGGTAACCAGTCTATCACAGGGAGACATGTAGAGACAGACAGGTAACCAGTCTATCACAGGGAGACATGTAGAGACAGACAGGTAACCAGTCTATCACAGGGCTGACATGTAGAGACAGACAGGCAACCAGTCTATCACAGGGCTGACATGTAGAGACAGACAGGTAACCAGTCTATCACAGGGCCGACATGTAGAGACAGACAGGTAACCAGTCTATCACAGGGAGACATGTAGAGACAGACAGGTAACCAGTCTATCACAGGGAGACATGTAGAGACAGACAGGTAACCAGTCTATCATGGGGCCGACATGTAGAGACAGACAGGTAACCAGTCTATCACAGGGGGACATGTAGAGACAGACAGGTAACCAGTCTATCACGGGGAGACATGTAGAGACAGACAGGTAACCAGTCTATCACAGGGAGACATGTAGAGACAGACAGGTAACCAGTCTATCACAGGGGGACATGTAGAGACAGACAGGTAACCAGTCTATCACAGGGAGACATGTAGAGACAGACAGGTAACCAGTCTATCACAGGGAGACATGTAGAGACAGACAGGTAACCAGTCTATCACAGGGAGACATGTAAAGACAGACAGGTAACCAGTCTATCACAGGGAGACATGTAGAGACAGACAGGTGACCAGTCTATCACAGGGAGACATGTAGAGACAGACAGGTAACCAGTCTATCACAGGGAGACATGTAGAGACAGACAGGTAACCAGTCTATCACAGGGAGACATGTAGAGACAGACAGGTAACCAGTCTATCACAGGGAGACATGTACAGACAGACAGGTAACCAGTCTATCACAGGGCTGACATGTAGAGACAGACAGGTAACCAGTCTATCACAGGGCTGACATGTAGAGACAGACAGGTAACCAGTCTATCATAGGGCTGACATGTAGAGACAGACAGGTAACCAGTCTATCACATGGAGACATGTGGAGACAGACAGGTAACCAGTCTATCACAGGGAGACATGTAGAGACAGACAGGTAACCAGTCTATCACAGGGAGACATGTAGAGACCGACAGGTAACCAGTCTATCACAGGGGGACATGTAGAGACAGACAGGTAACCAGTCTATCACAGGGCTGACATGTAGAGACAGACAGGTAACCAGTCTATCACAGGGAGACATGTAGAGACAGACAGGTAACCAGTCTATCACAGGGAGACATGTAAAGACAGACAGGTAACCAGTCTATCACAGGGAGACATGTAGAGACAGACAGGTGACCAGTCTATCACAGGGAGACATGTAGAGACAGACAGGTAACCAGTCTATCACAGGGAGACATGTAGAGACAGACAGGTAACCAGTCTATCACAGGGCTGACATGTAGAGACAGACAGGTAACCAGTCTATCACAGGGAGACATGTAGAGACAGACAGGTAACCAGTCTATCACAGGGAGACATGTACAGACAGACAGGTAACCAGTCTATCACAGGGCTGACATGTAGAGACAGACAGGTAACCAGTCTATCATAGGGCTGACATGTAGAGACAGACAGGTAACCAGTCTATCACATGGAGACATGTGGAGACAGACACGTAACCAGTCTATCACAGGGAGACATGTAGAGACAGACAGGTAACCAGTCTATCACAGGGAGACATGTAGAGACCGACAGGTAACCAGTCTATCACAGGGGGACATGTAGAGACAGACAGGTAACCAGTCTATCACATGGAGACATGTGGAGACAGACAGGTAACCAGTCTATCACAGGGAGACATGTAGAGACCGACAGGTAACCAGTCTATCACAGGGGGACATGTAGAGACAGACAGGTAACCAGTCTATCACAGGGAGACATGTAGAGACAGACAGGTAACCAGTCTATCACAGGGAGACATGTAGAGACAGACAGGTAACCAGTCTATCACGGGGCCGACATGTAGAGACAGACAGGTAACCAGTCTATCACAGGGAGACATGTAGAGACAGACAGGTAACCAGTCTATCACAGGGGGACATGTAGAGACAGACAGGTAACCAATCTATCACATGGAGACATGTGGAGACAGACAGGTAACCAGTCTATCACAGGGAGACATGTAGAGACAGACAGGTAACCAGTCTATCACAGGGCTGACATGTAGAGACAGACAGGCAACCAGTCTATCACAGGGCTGACATGTAGAGACAGACAGGTAACCAGTCTATCACAGGGCCGACATGTAGAGACAGACAGGTAACCAGTCTATCACAGGGAGACATGTAGAGACAGACAGGTAACCAGTCTATCATAGGGCTGACATGTAGAGACAGACAGGTAACCAGTCTATCACATGGAGACATGTGGAGACAGACAGGTAACCAGTCTATCACAGGGAGACATGTAGAGACAGACAGGTAACCAGTCTATCACAGGGAGACATGTACAGACAGACAGGTAACCAGTCTATCACAGGGCTGACATGTAGAGACAGACAGGTAACCAGTCTATCACAGGGCTGACATGTAGAGACAGACAGGTAACCAGTCTATCATAGGGCTGACATGTAGAGAGACAGGTAACCAGTCTATCACATGGAGACATGTAAAGACAGACAGGTAACCAGTCTATCACAGGGAGACATGTAGAGACCGACAGGTAACCAGTCTATCACAGGGGGACATGTATAGACAGACAGGTAACCAGTCTATCACAGGGAGACATGTAGAGACAGACAGGTAACCAGTCTATCACAGGGAGACATGTAGAGACAGACAGGTAACCAGTCTATCACGGGGCCGACATGTAGAGACAGACAGGTAACCAGTCTATCACAGGGAGACATGTAGAGACAGACAGGTAACCAGTCTATCACAGGGGGACATGTAGAGACAGACAGGTAACCAGTCTATCACAGGGAGACATGTAGAGACAGACAGGTAACCAGTCTATCACATGGAGACATGTAGAGACAGACAGGTAACCAGTCTATCACAGGGGGACATGTAGAGACAGACAGGTAACCAGTCTATCACAGGGAGACATGTAGAGACCGACAGGTAACCAGTCTATCACAGGGGGACATGTAGAGACAGACAGGTAACCAGTCTATCACAGGGAGACATGTAGAGACAGACAGGTAACCAGTCTATCACAGGGAGACATGTAGAGACAGACAGGTAACCAGTCTATCACGGGGCCGACATGTAGAGACAGACAGGTAACCAGTCTATCACAGGGAGACATGTAGAGACAGACAGGTAACCAGTCTATCACAGGGGGACATGTAGAGACAGACAGGTAACCAGTCTATCACAGGGAGACATGTAGAGACAGACAGGTAACCAGTCTATCACATGGAGACATGTAGAGACAGACAGGTAACCAGTCTATCACAGGGGGACATGTAGAGACAGACAGGTAACCAGTCTATCACAGGGAGACATGTAGAGACAGACAGGTAACCAGTCTATCACAGGGAGACATGGAGAGACAGACAGGTAACCAGTCTATCACAGGGAGACATGTAAAGACAGACAGGTAACCAGTCTATCACAGGGAGACATGTAGAGACAGACAGGTGACCAGTCTATCACAGGGAGACATGTAGAGACAGATAGGTAACCAGTCTATCATAGGGCTGACATGTAGAGACAGACAGGTAACCAGTCTATCACAGGGAGACATGTAGAGACAGACAGGTAACCAGTCTATCACATGGAGACATGTAGAGACAGACAGGTAACCAGTCTATCACAGGGGGACATGTAGAGACAGACAGGTAACCAGTCTATCACAGGGAGACATGTAGAGACAGACAGGTAACCAGTCTATCACAGGGAGACATGGAGAGACAGACAGGTAACCAGTCTATCACAGGGAGACATGTAAAGACAGACAGGTAACCAGTCTATCACAGGGAGACATGTAGAGACAGACAGGTGACCAGTCTATCACAGGGAGACATGTAGAGACAGACAGGTAACCAGTCTATCACAGGGGGACATGTAGAGACAGACAGGTAACCAGTCTATCACAGGGAGACATGTAGAGACAGATAGGTAACCAGTCTATCACAGGGAGACATGTAGAGACAGACAGGTAACCAGTCTATCACGGGGCCGACATGTAGAGACAGACAGGTAACCAGTCTATCACAGGGAGACATGTAGAGACAGACAGGTAACCAGTCTATCACGGGGCCGACATGTAGAGACAGATAGGTAACCAGTCTATCACAGGGAGACATGTAGAGACAGACAGGTAACCAGTCTATCACGGGGCCGACATGTAGAGACAGACAGGTAACCAGTCTATCACAGGGAGACATGTAGAGACAGACAGGTAACCAGTCTATCACAGGGGGACATGTAGAGACAGACAGGTAACCAATCTATCACATGGAGACATGTGGAGACAGACAGGTAACCAGTCTATCACAGGGAGACATGTAGAGACAGACAGGTAACCAGTCTATCACAGGGCTGACATGTAGAGACAGACAGGCAACCAGTCTATCACAGGGCTGACATGTAGAGACAGACAGGTAACCAGTCTATCACAGGGCCGACATGTAGAGACAGACAGGTAACCAGTCTATCACAGGGAGACATGTAGAGACAGACAGGTAACCAGTCTATCATAGGGCTGACATGTAGAGACAGACAGGTAACCAGTCTATCACATGGAGACATGTGGAGACAGACAGGTAACCAGTCTATCACAGGGAGACATGTAGAGACAGACAGGTAACCAGTCTATCACAGGGAGACATGTAGAGACCGACAGGTAACCAGTCTATCACAGGGGGACATGTAGAGACAGACAGGTAACCAGTCTATCACAGGGCTGACATGTAGAGACAGACAGGTAACCAGTCTATCACAGGGACATGTAGAGACAGACAGGTAACCAGTCTATCACAGGGAGACATGTAAAGACAGACAGGTAACCAGTCTATCACAGGGAGACATGTAGAGACAGACAGGTGACCAGTCTATCACAGGGAGACATGTAGAGACAGACAGGTAACCAGTCTATCACAGGGAGACATGTAGAGACAGACAGGTAACCAGTCTATCACAGGGCTGACATGTAGAGACAGACAGGTAACCAGTCTATCACAGGGAGACATGTAGAGACAGACAGGTAACCAGTCTATCACAGGGAGACATGTAGAGACAGACAGGTAACCAGTCTATCACAGGGAGACATGTACAGACAGACAGGTAACCAGTCTATCACAGGGCTGACATGTAGAGACAGACAGGTAACCAGTCTATCATAGGGCTGACATGTAGAGACAGACAGGTAACCATTCTATCACATGGAGACATGTGGAGACAGACACGTAACCAGTCTATCACAGGGAGACATGTAGAGACAGACAGGTAACCAGTCTATCACAGGGGGACATGTAGAGACAGACAGGTAACCAGTCTATCACAGGGAGACATGTAGAGACAGACAGGTAACCAGTCTATCACAGGGAGACATGGAGAGACAGACAAGTAACCAGTCTATCACAGGGAGACATGTAAAGACAGACAGGTAACCAGTCTATCACAGGGAGACATGTAGAGACAGACAGGTGACCAGTCTATCACAGGGAGACATGTAGAGACAGACAGGTAACCAGTCTATCACAGGGGGACATGTAGAGACAGACAGGTAACCAGTCTATCACAGGGAGACATGTAGAGACAGATAGGTAACCAGTCTATCACAGGGAGACATGTAGAGACAGACAGGTAACCAGTCTATCACGGGGCCGACATGTAGAGACAGACAGGTAACCAGTCTATCACAGGGAGACATGTAGAGACAGACAGGTAACCAGTCTATCACAGGGGGACATGTAGAGACAGACAGGTAACCAATCTATCACATGGAGACATGTGGAGACAGACAGGTAACCAGTCTATCACAGGGAGACATGTAGAGACAGACAGGTAACCAGTCTATCACAGGGCTGACATGTAGAGACAGACAGGCAACCAGTCTATCACAGGGCTGACATGTAGAGACAGACAGGTAACCAGTCTATCACAGGGCCGACATGTAGAGACAGACAGGTAACCAGTCTATCACAGGGAGACATGTAGAGACAGACAGGTAACCAGTCTATCATAGGGCTGACATGTAGAGACAGACAGGTAACCAGTCTATCACATGGAGACATGTGGAGACAGACAGGTAACCAGTCTATCACAGGGAGACATGTAGAGACAGACAGGTAACCAGTCTATCACAGGGAGACATGTACAGACAGACAGGTAACCAGTCTATCACAGGGCTGACATGTAGAGACAGACAGGTAACCAGTCTATCACAGGGAGACATGTAGAGACAGACAGGTAACCAGTCTATCACAGGGGGACATGTAGAGACAGACAGGTAACCAGTCTATCACAGGGAGACATGTAGAGACAGACAGGTAACCAGTCTATCACATGGAGACATGTAGAGACAGACAGGTAACCAGTCTATCACAGGGAGACATGTAGAGACAGACAGGTAACCAGTCTATCACAGGGGGACATGTAGAGACAGACAGGTAACCAGTCTATCACAGGGAGACATGTAGAGACAGACAGGTAACCAGTCTATCACATGGAGACATGTAGAGACAGACAGGTAACCAGTCTATCACAGGGGGACATGTAGAGACAGACAGGTAACCAGTCTATCACAGGGAGACATGTAGAGACAGACAGGTAACCAGTCTATCACAGGGAGACATGGAGAGACAGACAGGTAACCAGTCTATCACAGGGAGACATGTAAAGACAGACAGGTAACCAGTCTATCACAGGGAGACATGTAGAGACAGACAGGTGACCAGTCTATCACAGGGAGACATGTAGAGACAGACAGGTAACCAGTCTATCACAGGGGGACATGTAGAGACAGACAGGTAACCAGTCTATCACAGGGAGACATGTAGAGACAGATAGGTAACCAGTCTATCACAGGGAGACATGTAGAGACAGACAGGTAACCAGTCTATCACGGGGCCGACATGTAGAGACAGACAGGTAACCAGTCTATCACAGGGAGACATGTAGAGACAGACAGGTAACCAGTCTATCACAGGGGGACATGTAGAGACAGACAGGTAACCAATCTATCACATGGAGACATGTGGAGACAGACAGGTAACCAGTCTATCACAGGGAGACATGTAGAGACAGACAGGTAACCAGTCTATCACAGGGCTGACATGTAGAGACAGACAGGCAACCAGTCTATCACAGGGCTGACATGTAGAGACAGACAGGTAACCAGTCTATCACAGGGCCGACATGTAGAGACAGACAGGTAACCAGTCTATCACAGGGAGACATGTAGAGACAGACAGGTAACCAGTCTATCATAGGGCTGACATGTAGAGACAGACAGGTAACCAGTCTATCACATGGAGACATGTGGAGACAGACAGGTAACCAGTCTATCACAGGGAGACATGTAGAGACAGACAGGTAACCAGTCTATCACAGGGAGACATGTACAGACAGACAGGTAACCAGTCTATCACAGGGCTGACATGTAGAGACAGACAGGTAACCAGTCTATCACAGGGCTGACA
The DNA here is from genome assembly GCF_963514095.1 of Eutrigla gurnardus. NCBI lineage: Eukaryota > Metazoa > Chordata > Actinopteri > Perciformes > Triglidae > Eutrigla > Eutrigla gurnardus. Next base: position 1,176,113 of record NC_139925.1, read on the forward strand.
TGTAGAGACAGACAGGTAACCAGTCTATCATAGGGCTGACATGTAGAGAGACAGGTAACCAGTCTATCACATGGAGACATGTAAAGACAGACAGGTAACCAGTCTATCACAGGGAGACATGTAGAGACCGACAGGTAACCAGTCTATCACAGGGGGACATGTAGAGACAGACAGGTAACCAGTCTATCACAGGGAGACATGTAGAGACAGACAAGTAACCAGTCTATCACAGGGAGACATGTAGAGACAGACAGGTAACCAGTCTATCACGGGGCCGACATGTAGAGACAGACAGGTAACCAGTCTATCACAGGGAGACATGTAGAGACAGACAGGTAACCAGTCTATCACAGGGGGACATGTAGAGACAGACAGGTAACCAGTCTATCACAGGGAGACATGTAGAGACAGACAGGTAACCAGTCTATCACATGGAGACATGTAGAGACAGACAGGTAACCAGTCTATCACAGGGGGACATGTAGAGACAGACAGGTAACCAGTCTATCACAGGGAGACATGTAGAGACAGACAGGTAACCAGTCTATCACAGGGAGACATGGAGAGACAGACAGGTAACCAGTCTATCACAGGGAGACATGTAAAGACAGACAGCTAACCAGTCTATCACAGGGAGACATGTAGAGACAGACAGGTGACCAGTCTATCACAGGGAGACATGTAGAGACAGACAGGTAACCAGTCTATCACAGGGGGACATGTAGAGACAGACAGGTAACCAGTCTATCACAGGGAGACATGTAGAGACTGATAGGTAACCAGTCTATCACAGGGAGACATGTAGAGACAGACAGGTAACCAGTCTATCACGGGGCCGACATGTAGAGACAGACAGGTAACCAGTCTATCACAGGGAGACATGTAGAGACAGACAGGTAACCAGTCTATCACAGGGGGACATGTAGAGACAGACAGGTAACCAATCTATCACATGGAGACATGTGGAGACAGACAGGTAACCAGTCTATCACAGGGAGACATGTAGAGACAGACAGGTAACCAGTCTATCACAGGGCTGACATGTAGAGACAGACAGGCAACCAGTCTATCACAGGGCTGACATGTAGAGACAGACAGGTAACCAGTCTATCACAGGGCCGACATGTAGAGACAGACAGGTAACCAGTCTATCACAGGGAGACATGTAGAGACAGACAGGTAACCAGTCTATCATAGGGCTGACATTTAGAGACAGACAGGTAACCAGTCTATCACATGGAGACATGTGGAGACAGACAGGTAACCAGTCTATCACAGGGAGACATGTAGAGACAGATAGGTAACCAGTCTATCACAGGGAGACATGTAGAGACCGACAGGTAACCAGTCTATCACAGGGGGACATGTAGAGACAGACAGGTAACCAGTCTATCACAGGGCTGACATGTAGAGACAGACAGGTAACCAGTCTATCACAGGGACATGTAGAGACAGACAGGTAACCAGTCTATCACAGGGAGACATGTAAAGACAGACAGGTAACCAGTCTATCACAGGGAGACATGTAGAGACAGACAGGTGACCAGTCTATCACAGGGAGACATGTAGAGACAGACAGGTAACCAGTCTATCACAGGGAGACATGTAGAGACAGACAGGTAACCAGTCTATCACAGGGCTGACATGTAGAGACAGACAGGTAACCAGTCTATCACAGGGAGACATGTAGAGACAGACAGGTAACCAGTCTATCACAGGGAGACATGTAGAGACAGACAGGTAACCAGTCTATCACAGGGAGACATGTACAGACAGACAGGTAACCAGTCTATCACAGGGCTGACATGTAGAGACAGACAGGTAACCAGTCTATCATAGGGCTGACATGTAGAGACAGACAGGTAACCAGTCTATCACATGGAGACATGTGGAGACAGACACGTAACCAGTCTATCACAGGGAGACATGTAGAGACAGACAGGTAACCAGTCTATCACAGGGAGACATGTAGAGACCGACAGGTAACCAGTCTATCACAGGGGGACATGTAGAGACAGACAGGTAACCAGTCTATCACATGGAGACATGTGGAGACAGACAGGTAACCAGTCTATCACAGGGAGACATGTAGAGACCGACAGGTAACCAGTCTATCACAGGGGGACATGTAGAGACAGACAGGTAACCAGTCTATCACAGGGAGACATGTAGAGACAGACAGGTAACCAGTCTATCACAGGGAGACATGTAGAGACAGACAGGTAACCAGTCTATCACGGGGCCGACATGTAGAGACAGACAGGTAACCAGTCTATCACAGGGAGACATGTAGAGACAGACAGGTAACCAGTCTATCACAGGGCTGACATGTAGAGACAGACAGGCAACCAGTCTATCACAGGGCTGACATGTAGAGACAGACAGGTAACCAGTCTATCACAGGGCCGACATGTAGAGACAGACAGGTAACCAGTCTATCACAGGGAGACATGTAGAGACAGACAGGTAACCAGTCTATCATAGGGCTGACATGTAGAGACAGACAGGTAACCAGTCTATCACATGGAGACATGTGGAGACAGACAGGTAACCAGTCTATCACAGGGAGACATGTAGAGACAGACAGGTAACCAGTCTATCACAGGGAGACATGTACAGACAGACAGGTAACCAGTCTATCACAGGGCTGACATGTAGAGACAGACAGGTAACCAGTCTATCACAGGGCTGACATGTAGAGACAGACAGGTAACCAGTCTATCATAGGGCTGACATGTAGAGAGACAGGTAACCAGTCTATCACATGGAGACATGTAAAGACAGACAGGTAACCAGTCTATCACAGGGAGACATGTAGAGACCGACAGGTAACCAGTCTATCACAGGGGGACATGTAGAGACAGACAGGTAACCAGTCTATCACAGGGAGACATGTAGAGACAGACAGGTAACCAGTCTATCACAGGGAGACATGTAGAGACAGACAGGTAACCAGTCTATCACGGGGCCGACATGTAGAGACAGACAGGTAACCAGTCTATCACAGGGAGACATGTAGAGACAGACAGGTAACCAGTCTATCACAGGGGGACATGTAGAGACAGACAGGTAACCAGTCTATCACAGGGAGACATGTAGAGACAGACAGGTAACCAGTCTATCACATGGAGACATGTAGAGACAGACAGGTAACCAGTCTATCACAGGGGGACATGTAGAGACAGACAGGTAACCAGTCTATCACAGGGAGACATGTAGAGACAGACAGGTAACCAGTCTATCACAGGGAGACATGGAGAGACAGACAGGTAACCAGTCTATCACAGGGAGACATGTAAAGACAGACAGGTAACCAGTCTATCACAGGGAGACATGTAGAGACAGACAGGTGACCAGTCTATCACAGGGAGACATGTAGAGACAGACAGGTAACCAGTCTATCACAGGGGGACATGTAGAGACAGACAGGTAACCAGTCTATCACAGGGAGACATGTAGAGACAGATAGGTAACCAGTCTATCACAGGGAGACATGTAGAGACAGACAGGTAACCAGTCTATCACGGGGCCGACATGTAGAGACAGACAGGTAACCAGTCTATCACAGGGAGACATGTAGAGACAGACAGGTAACCAGTCTATCACAGGGGGACATGTAGAGACAGACAGGTAACCAATCTATCACATGGAGACATGTGGAGACAGACAGGTAACCAGTCCATCACAGGGAGACATGTAGAGACAGACAGGTAACCAGTCTATCACAGGGCTGACATGTAGAGACAGACAGGCAACCAGTCTATCACAGGGCTGACATGTAGAGACAGACAGGTAACCAGTCTATCACAGGGCCGACATGTAGAGACAGACAGGTAACCAGTCTATCACAGGGAGACATGTAGAGACAGACAGGTAACCAGTCTATCATAGGGCTGACATGTAGAGACAGACAGGTAACCAGTCTATCACATGGAGACATGTGGAGACAGACAGGTAACCAGTCTATCACAGGGAGACATGTAGAGACAGACAGGTAACCAGTCTATCACAGGGAGACATGTAGAGACCGACAGGTAACCAGTCTATCACAGGGGGACATGTAGAGACAGACAGGTAACCAGTCTATCACAGGGCTGACATGTAGAGACAGACAGGTAACCAGTCTATCACAGGGACATGTAGAGACAGACAGGTAACCAGTCTATCACAGGGAGACATGTAAAGACAGACAGGTAACCAGTCTATCACAGGGAGACATGTAGAGACAGACAGGTGACCAGTCTATCACAGGGAGACATGTAGAGACAGACAGGTAACCAGTCTATCACAGGGAGACATGTAGAGACAGACAGGTAACCAGTCTATCAAAGGGCTGACATGTAGAGACAGACAGGTAACCAGTCTATCACAGGGAGACATGTAGAGACAGACAGGTAACCAGTCTATCACAGGGAGACATGTAGAGACAGACAGGTAACCAGTCTATCACAGGGAGACATGTACAGACAGACAGGTAACCAGTCTATCACAGGGCTGACATGTAGAGACAGACAGGTAACCAGTCTATCATAGGGCTGACATGTAGAGACAGACAGGTAACCAGTCTATCACATGGAGACATGTGGAGACAGACACGTAACCAGTCTATCACAGGGAGACATGTAGAGACAGACAGGTAACCAGTCTATCACAGGGAGACATGTAGAGACCGACAGGTAACCAGTCTATCACAGGGGGACATGTAGAGACAGACAGGTAACCAGTCTATCACATGGAGACATGTGGAGACAGACAGGTAACCAGTCTATCACAGGGAGACATGTAGAGACAGACAGGTAACCAGTCTATCACAGGGGGACATGTAGAGACAGACAGGTAACCAGTCTATCACAGGGAGACATGTAGAGACAGACAGGTAACCAGTCTATCACATGGAGACATGTAGAGACAGACAGGTAACCAGTCTATCACAGGGGGACATGTAGAGACAGACAGGTAACCAGTCTATCACAGGGAGACATGTAGAGACAGACAGGTAACCAGTCTATCACAGGGAGACATGGAGAGACAGACAGGTAACCAGTCTATCACAGGGAGACATGTAGAGACAGACAGGTAACCAGTCTATCACAGGGGGACATGTAGAGACAGACAGGTAACCAGTCTATCACAGGGAGACATGTAGAGACAGATAGGTAACCAGTCTATCACAGGGAGACATGTAGAGACAGACAGGTAACCAGTCTATCACGGGGCCGACATGTAGAGACAGACAGGTAACCAGTCTATCACAGGGAGACATGTAGAGACAGACAGGTAACCAGTCTATCACAGGGGGACATGTAGAGACAGACAGGTAACCAATCTATCACATGGAGACATGTGGAGACAGACAGGTAACCAGTCTATCACAGGGAGACATGTAGAGACAGACAGGTAACCAGTCTATCACAGGGCTGACATGTAGAGACAGACAGGCAACCAGTCTATCACAGGGCTGACATGTAGAGACAGACAGGTAACCAGTCTATCACAGGGCCGACATGTAGAGACAGACAGGTAACCAGTCTATCACAGGGAGACATGTAGAGACAGACAGGTAACCAGTCTATCATAGGGCTGACATGTAGAGACAGACAGGTAACCAGTCTATCACATGGAGACATGTGGAGACAGACAGGTAACCAGTCTATCACAGGGAGACATGTAGAGACAGACAGGTAACCAGTCTATCACAGGGAGACATGTAGAGACCGACAGGTAACCAGTCTATCACAGGGGGACATGTAGAGACAGACAGGTAACCAGTCTATCACAGGGCTGACATGTAGAGACAGACAGGTAACCAGTCTATCACAGGGACATGTAGAGACAGACAGGTAACCAGTCTATCACAGGGAGACATGTAAAGACAGACAGGTAACCAGTCTATCACAGGGAGACATGTAGAGACAGACAGGTGACCAGTCTATCACAGGGAGACATGTAGAGACAGACAGGTAACCAGTCTATCACAGGGAGACATGTAGAGACAGACAGGTAACCAGTCTATCACAGGGCTGACATGTAGAGACAGACAGGTAACCAGTCTATCACAGGGAGACATGTAGAGACAGACAGGTAACCAGTCTATCACAGGGAGACATGTAGAGACAGACAGGTAACCAGTCTATCACAGGGAGACATGTACAGACAGACAGGTAACCAGTCTATCACAGGGCTGACATGTAGAGACAGACAGGTAACCAGTCTATCATAGGGCTGACATGTAGAGACAGACAGGTAACCAGTCTATCACATGGAGACATGTGGAGACAGACACGTAACCAGTCTATCACAGGGAGACATGTAGAGACAGACAGGTAACCAGTCTATCACAGGGAGACATGTAGAGACCGACAGGTAACCAGTCTATCACAGGGGGACATGTAGAGACAGACAGGTAACCAGTCTATCACATGGAGACATGTGGAGACAGACAGGTAACCAGTCTATCACAGGGAGACATGTAGAGACCGACAGGTAACCAGTCTATCACAGGGGGACATGTAGAGACAGACAGGTAACCAGTCTATCACAGGGAGACATGTAGAGACAGACAGGTAACCAGTCTATCACAGGGAGACATGTAGAGACAGACAGGTAACCAGTCTATCACGGGGCCGACATGTAGAGACAGACAGGTAACCAGTCTATCACAGGGAGACATGTAGAGACAGACAGGTAACCAGTCTATCACAGGGGGACATGTAGAGACAGACAGGTAACCAGTCTATCACAGGGAGACATGTAGAGACAGACAGGTAACCAGTCTATCACATGGAGACATGTAGAGACAGACAGGTAACCAGTCTATCACAGGGGGACATGTAGAGACAGACAGGTAACCAGTCTATCACAGGGAGACATGTAGAGACAGACAGGTAACCAGTCTATCACAGGGAGACATGGAGAGACAGACAGGTAGCCAGTCTATCACAGGGAGACATGTAAAGACAGACAGGTAACCAGTCTATCACAGGGAGACATGTAGAGACAGACAGGTGACCAGTCTATCACAGGGAGACATGTAGAGACAGACAGGTAACCAGTCTATCACAGGGGGACATGTAGAGACAGACAGGTAACCAGTCTATCACAGGGAGACATGTAGAGACAGATAGGTAACCAGTCTATCACAGGGAGACATGTAGAGACAGACAGGTAACCAGTCTATCACGGGGCCGACATGTAGAGACAGACAGGTAACCAGTCTATCACAGGGAGACATGTAGAGACAGACAGGTAACCAGTCTATCACAGGGGGACATGTAGAGACAGACAGGTAACCAATCTATCACATGGAGACATGTGGAGACAGACAGGTAACCAGTCTATCACAGGGAGACATGTAGAGACAGACAGGTAACCAGTCTATCACAGGGCTGACATGTAGAGACAGACAGGCAACCAGTCTATCACAGGGCTGACATGTAGAGACAGACAGGTAACCAGTCTATCACAGGGCCGACATGTAGAGACAGACAGGTAACCAGTCTATCACAGGGAGGCATGTAGAGACAGACAGGTAACCAGTCTATCATAGGGCTGACATGTAGAGACAGACAGGTAACCAGTCTATCACATGGAGACATGTGGAGACAGACAGGTAACCAGTCTATCACAGGGAGACATGTAGAGACAGACAGGTAACCAGTCTATCACAGGGAGACATGTAGAGACCGACAGGTAACAAGTCTATCACAGGGGGACATGTAGAGACAGACAGGTAACCAGTCTATCACAGGGCTGACATGTAGAGACAGACAGGTAACCAGTCTATCACAGGGACATGTAGAGACAGACAGGTAACCAGTCTATCACAGGGAGACATGTAAAGACAGACAGGTAACCAGTCTATCACAGGGAGACATGTAGAGACAGACAGGTGACCAGTCTATCACAGGGAGACATGTAGAGACAGACAGGTAACCAGTCTATCACAGGGAGACATGTAGAGACAGACAGGTAACCAGTCTATCACAGGGCTGACATGTAGAGACAGACAGGTAACCAGTCTATCACAGGGAGACATGTAGAGACAGACAGGTAACCAGTCTATCACAGGGCTGACATGAAGAGACAGACAGGTAACCAGTCTATCACAGGGCTGACATGTAGAGACAGACAGGTAACCAGTCTATCATAGGGCTGACATGTAGAGAGACAGGTAACCAGTCTATCACATGGAGACATGTAAAGACAGACAGGTAACCAGTCTATCACAGGGAGACATGTAGAGACCGACAGGTAACCAGTCTATCACAGGGGGACATGTAGAGACAGACAGGTAACCAGTCTATCACAGGGAGACATGTAGAGACAGACAGGTAACCAGTCTATCACAGGGAGACATGTAGAGACAGACAGGTAACCAGTCTATCACGGGGCCGACATGTAGAGACAGACAGGTAACCAGTCTATCACAGGGAGACATGTAGAGACAGACAGGTAACCAGTCTATCACAGGGGGACATGTAGAGACAGACAGGTAACCAGTCTATCACAGGGAGACATGTAGAGACAGACAGGTAACCAGTCTATCACATGGAGACATGTAGAGACAGACAGGTAACCAGTCTATCACAGGGGGACATGTAGAGACAGACAGGTAACCAGTCTATCACAGGGAGACATGTAGAGACAGACAGGTAACCAGTCTATCACAGGGAGACATGGAGAGACAGACAGGTAACCAGTCTATCACAGGGAGACATGTAAAGACAGACAGGTAACCAGTCTATCACAGGGAGACATGTAGAGACAGACAGGTGACCAGTCTATCACAGGGAGACATGTAGAGACAGACAGGTAACCAGTCTATCACAGGGGGACATGTAGAGACAGACAGGTAACCAGTCTATCACAGGGAGACATGTAGAGACAGATAGGTAACCAGTCTATCACAGGGAGACATGTAGAGACAGACAGGTAACCAGTCTATCACGGGGCCGACATGTAGAGACAGACAGGTAACCAGTCTATCACAGGGAGACATGTAGAGACAGACAGGTAACCAGTCTATCACAGGGGGACATGTAGAGACAGACAGGTAACCAATCTATCACATGGAGACATGTGGAGACAGACAGGTAACCAGTCTATCACAGGGAGACATGTAGAGACAGACAGGTAACCAGTCTATCACAGGGCTGACATGTAGAGACAGACAGGCAACCAGTCTATCACAGGGCTGACATGTAGAGACAGACAGGTAACCAGTCTATCACAGGGCCGACATGTAGAGACAGACAGGTAACCAGTCTATCACAGGGAGACATGTAGAGACAGACAGGTAACCAGTCTATCATAGGGCTGACATGTAGAGACAGACAGGTAACCAGTCTATCACATGGAGACATGTGGAGACAGACAGGTAACCAGTCTATCACAGGGAGACATGTAGAGACAGACAGGTAACCAATCTATCACAGGGAGACATGTAGAGACCAACAGGTAACCAGTCTATCACAGGGGGACATGTAGAGACAGACAGGTAACCAGTCTATCACAGGGCTGACATGTAGAGACAGACAGGTAACCAGTCTATCACAGGGACATGTAGAGACAGACAGGTAACCAGTCTATCACAGGGAGACATGTAAAGACAGACAGGTAACCAGTCTATCACAGGGAGACATGTAGAGACAGACAGGTGACCAGTCTATCACAGGGAGACATGTAGAGACAGACAGGTAACCAGTCTATCACAGGGAGACATGTAGAGACAGACAGGTAACCAGTCTATCACAGGGCTGACATGTAGAGACAGACAGGTAACCAGTCTATCACAGGGAGACATGTAGAGACAGACAGGTAACCAGTCTATCACAGGGAGACATGTAGAGACAGACAGGTAACCAGTCTATCACAGGGAGACATGTACAGACAGACAGGTAACCAGTCTATCACAGGGCTGACATGTAGAGACAGACAGGTAACCAGTCTATCATAGGGCTGACATGTAGAGACAGACAGGTAACCAGTCTATCACATGGAGACATGTGGAGACAGACACGTAACCAGTCTATCACAGGGAGACATGTAGAGACAGACAGGTAACCAGTCTATCACAGGGAGACATGTAGAGACCGACAGGTAACCAGTCTATCACAGGGGGACATGTAGAGACAGACAGGTAACCAGTCTATCACATGGAGACATGTGGAGACAGACAGGTAACCAGTCTATCACAGGGAGACATGTAGAGACCGACAGGTAACCAGTCTATCACAGGGGGACATGTAGAGACAGACAGGTAACCAGTCTATCACAGGGAGACATGTAGAGACAGACAGGTAACCAGTCTATCACAGGGAGACATGTAGAGACAGACAGGTAACCAGTCTATCACGGGGCCGACATGTAGAGACAGACAGGTAACCAGTCTATCACAGGGAGACATGTAGAGACAGACAGGTAACCAGTCTATCACAGGGGGACATGTAGAGACAGACAGGTAACCAGTCTATCACAGGGAGACATGTAGAGACAGACAGGTAACCAGTCTATCACATGGAGACATGTAGAGACAGACAGGTAACCAGTCTATCACAGGGGGACATGTAGAGACAGACAGGTAACCAGTCTATCACAGGGAGACATGTAGAGACAGACAGGTAACCAGTCTATCACAGGGAGACATGGAGAGACAGACAGGTAGCCAGTCTATCACAGGGAGACATGTAAAGACAGACAGGTAACCAGTCTATCACAGGGAGACATGTAGAGACAGACAGGTGACCAGTCTATCACAGGGAGACATGTAGAGACAGACAGGTAACCAGTCTATCACAGGGGGACATGTAGAGACAGACAGGTAACCAGTCTATCACAGGGAGACATGTAGAGACAGATAGGTAACCAGTCTATCACAGGGAGACATGTAGAGACAGACAGGTAACCAGTCTATCACGGGGCCGACATGTAGAGACAGACAGGTAACCAGTCTATCACAGGGAGACATGTAGAGACAGACAGGTAACCAGTCTATCACAGGGGGACATGTAGAGACAGACAGGTAACCAATCTATCACATGGAGACATGTGGAGACAGACAGGTAACCAGTCTATCACAGGGAGACATGTAGAGTCAGACAGGTAACCAGTCTATCACAGGGCTGACATGTAGAGACAGACAGGCAACCAGTCTATCACAGGGCTGACATGTAGAGACAGACCGGTAACCAGTCTATCACAGGGCCGACATGTAGAGACAGACAGGTAACCAGTCTATCACAGGGAGGCATGTAGAGACAGACAGGTAACCAGTCTATCATAGGGCTGACATGTAGAGACAGACAGGTAACCAGTCTATCACATGGAGACATGTGGAGACAGACAGGTAACCAGTCTATCACAGGGAGACATGTAGAGACAGACAGGTAACCAGTCTATCACAGGGAGACATGTAGAGACCGACAGGTAACAAGTCTATCACAGGGGGACATGTAGAGACAGACAGGTAACCAGTCTATCACAGGGCTGACATGTAGAGACAGACAGGTAACCAGTCTATCACAGGGACATGTAGAGACAGACAGGTAACCAGTCTATCACAGGGAGACATGTAAAGACAGACAGGTAACCAGTCTATCACAGGGAGACATGTAGAGACAGACAGGTGACCAGTCTATCACAGGGAGACATGTAGAGACAGACAGGTAACCAGTCTATCACAGGGAGACATGTAGAGACAGACAGGTAACCAGTCTATCACAGGGCTGACATGTAGAGACAGACAGGTAACCAGTCTATCACAGGGAGACATGTAGAGACAGACAGGTAACCAGTCTATCACAGGGAGACATGTACAGACAGACAGGTAACCAGTCTATCACAGGGCTGACATGTAGAGACAGACAGGTAACCAGTCTATCATAGGGCTGACATGTAGAGACAGACAGGTAACCAGTCTATCACATGGAGACATGTGGAGACAGACACGTAACCAGTCTATCACAGGGAGACATGTAGAGACAGACAGGTAACCAGTCTATCACAGGGAGACATGTAGAGACCGACAGGTAACCAGTCTATCACAGGGGGAGATGTAGAGACAGACAGGTAACCAGTCTATCACATGGAGACATGTGGAGACAGACAGGTAACCAGTCTATCACAGGGAGACATGTAGAGACCGACAGGTAACCAGTCTATCACAGGGGGACATGTAGAGACAGACAGGTAACCAGTCTATCACAGGGAGACATGAAGAGACAGACAGGTAACCAGTCTATCACAGGGAGACATGTAGAGACAGACAGGTAACCAGTCTATCACGGGGCCGACATGTAGAGACAGACAGGTAACCAGTCTATCACAGGGAGACATGTAGAGACAGACAGGTAACCAGTCTATCACAGGGGGACATGTAGAGACAGACAGGTAACCAGTCTATCACAGGGAGACATGTAGAGACAGACAGGTAACCAGTCTATCACATGGAGACATGTAGAGACAGACAGGTAACCAGTCTATCACAGGGGGACATGTAGAGACAGACAGGTAACCAGTCTATCACAGGGAGACATGTAGAGACAGACAGGTAACCAGTCTATCACAGGGAGACATGGAGAGACAGACAGGTAACCAGTCTATCACAGGGAGACATGTAAAGACAGACAGGTAACCAGTCTATCACAGGGAGACATGTAGAGACAGACAGGTGACCAGTCTATCACAGGGAGACATGTAGAGACAGACAGGTAACCAGTCTATCACAGGGGGACATGTAGAGACAGACAGGTAACCAGTCTATCACAGGGAGACATGTAGAGACAGATAGGTAACCAGTCTATCACAGGGAGACATGTAGAGACAGACAGGTAACCAGTCTATCACGGGGCCGACATGTAGAGACAGACAGGTAACCAGTCTATCACAGGGAGACATGTAGAGACAGACAGGTAACCAGTCTATCACAGGGGGACATGTAGAGACAGACAGGTAACCAATCTATCACATGGAGACATGTGGAGACAGACAGGTAACCAGTCTATCACAGGGAGACATGTAGAGACAGACAGGTAACCAGTCTATCACAGGGAGACATGTAGAGACAGACAGGTAACCAGTCTATCACAGGGAGACGTGTAGAGACAGACAGGTAACCAGTCTATCACAGGGCCGACATTTAGAGACAGACAGGTAACCAGTCTATCACAGGGAGACATGTAGAGACAGACAGGTAACCAGTCTATCACAGGGCTGACATGTAGAGACAGACAGGTGACCAGTCTATCACAGGGCTGACATGTAGAGAGAGACAGGTGACCAGTCTATCACAGGGCTGACATGTAGAGACAGACAGGTAACCAGTCTATCACAGGCTGACATGTAGAGACAGACAGGTGACCAGTCTATCACAGGGCTGACATGTAGAGACAGACAGGTAACCAGTCTATCACAGGGAGACATGTAGAGACAGACAGGTAACCAGTCTATCACAGGGAGACATGTAGAGACAGACAGGTAACCAGTCTATCACAGGGCTGACATGTAGAGACAGACAGGTGACCAGTCTATCACAGGGCTGACATGTAGAGAGAGACAGGTGACCAGTCTATCACAGGGCTGACATGTAGAGACAGACAGGTAACCAGTCTATCACAGGCTGACATGTAGAGACAGACAGGTGACCAGTCTATCACAGGGCTGACATGTAGAGACAGACAGGTAACCAGTCTATCACAGGGAGACATGTAGAGACAGACAGGTAACCAGTCTATCACAGGGAGACATGTAGAGACAGACAGGTAACCAGTCTATCACAGGGATACATGTAGAGACAGACAGGTAACCAGTCTATCACAGGGCTGACATGTAGAGACAGACAGGCAACCAGTCTATCACAGGGCTGACATGTAGAGACAGACAGGTAACCAGTCTATCACAGGGCCGACATGTAGAGACAGACAGGTAACCAGTCTATCACAGGGAGACATGTAGAGACAGACAGGTAACCAGTCTATCACAGGGAGACATGTAGAGACAGACAGGTAACCAGTCTATCATGGGGCCGACATGTAGAGACAGACAGGTAACCAGTCTATCACAGGGAGACATGTAGAGACAGACAGGTAACCAGTCTATCACAGGGGGACATGTAGAGACAGACAGGTAACCAGTCTATCACAGGGAGACATGTAGAGACAGACAGGTAACCAGTCTATCACAGGGAGACATGTAGAGACAGACAGGTAACCAGTCTATCACAGGGGGACATGTAGAGACAGACAGGTAACCAGTCTATCACAGGGAGACATGTAGAGACAGACAGGTAACCAGTCTATCACAGGGAGACATGTAGAGACAGACAGGTAACCAGTCTATCACAGGGAGACATGTAAAGACAGACAGGTAACCAGTCTATCACAGGGAGACATGTAGAGACAGACAGGTGACCAGTCTATCACAGGGAGACATGTAGAGACAGACAGGTAACCAGTCTATCACAGGGAGACATGTAGAGACAGACAGGTAACCAGTCTATCACAGGGCTGACATGTAGAGACAGACAGGTAACCAGTCTATCACAGGGAGACATGTAGAGACAGACAGGTAACCAGTCTATCACAGGGAGACATGTACAGACAGACAGGTAACCAGTCTATCACAGGGAGACATGTAGAGACCGACAGGTAACCAGTCTATCACAGGGGGACATGTACAGACAGACAGGTAACCAGTCTATCACAGGGCTGACATGTAGAGACAGACAGGTAACCAGTCTATCATAGGGCTGACATGTAGAGACAGACAGGTGACCAGTCTATCACAGGGCTGACATGTAGAGACAGACAGGTAACCAGTCTATCACAGGGGGACATGTAGAGACAGACAGGTAACCAGTCTATCACAGAGAGACATGTAGAGACAGACAGGTAACCAGTCTATCACAGGGAGACATGTAGAGACAGACAGGTAACCAGTCTATCACAGGGAGACATGTAGAGACAGACAGGTGACCAGTCTATCACAGGGAGACATGTAGAGACAGACAGGTAACCAGTCTATCACAGGGAGACATGTAGAGACAGACAGGTAACCAGTCTATCACAGGGAGACATGTACAGACAGACAGGTAACCAGTCTATCACAGGGCTGACATGTAGAGACAGACAGGTAACCAGTCTATCACAGGGCTGACATGTAGAGACAGACAGGTAACCAGTCTATCATAGGGCTGACATGTAGAGACAGACAGGGAACCAGTCTATCACATGGAGACATGTGGAGACAGACAGGTAACCAGTCTGTCACAGGGAGACATGTAGAGACAGACAGGTAACCAGTCTATCACAGGGAGACATGTAGAGACCGACAGGTAACCAGTCTATCACAGGGGGACATGTAGAGACAGACAGGTAACCAGTCTATCACAGGGCTGACATGTAGAGACAGACAGGTAACCAGTCTATCATAGGGCTGACATGTAGAGACAGAAAGGTGACCAGTCTATCACAGGGCTGACATGTAGAGACAGACAGGTAACCAGTCTATCACAGGGAGACATGTAGAGACAGACAGGTAACCAGTCTATCATAGGGCTGACATGTAGAGACAGACAGGTAACCAGTCTATCACATGGAGACATGTGGAGACAGACAGGTAACCAGTCTATCACAGGGAGACATGTAGAGACAGACAGGTAACCAGTCTATCACAGGGAGACATGTAGAGACCGACAGGTAACCAGTCTATCACAGGGGGACATGTAGAGACAGACAGGTAACCAGTCTATCACAGGGCTGACATGTAGAGACAGACAGGCAACCAGTCTATCACAGGGAGACATGTAGAGACAGACAGGTAACCAGTCTATCACAGGGAGACATGTAGAGACAGACAGGTAACCAGTCTATCACAGGGAGACATGTAGAGACAGACAGGTAACCAGTCTATCATAGGGCTGACATGTAGAGACAGACAGGTGACCAGTCTATCACAGGGCTGAGATGTAGAGACAGACAGGCAACCAGTCTATCACAGGGAGACATGTAGAGACAGACAGGTAACCAGTCTATCACAGGGAGACATGTAGAGACAGACAGGTAACCAGTCTATCACAGGGAGACATGTAGAGACAGACAGGTAACCAGTCTATCACAGGGAGACATGTAGAGACAGACAGGTGACCAGTCTATCACAGGGAGACATGTAGAGACAGACAGGTAACCAGTCTATCACAGGGAGACATGTAGAGACAGACAGGTAACCAGTCTATCACAGGGCTGACATGTAGAGACAGACAGGTAACCAGTCTATCACAGGGAGACATGTAGAGACAGACAGGTAACCAGTCTATCACAGGGAGACATGTACAGACAGACAGGTAACCAGTCTATCACAGGGCTGACATGTAGAGACAGACAGGTAACCAGTCTATCACAGGGCTGACATGTAGAGACAGACAGGTAACCAGTCTATCATAGGGCTGACATGTAGAGACAGACAGGTAACCAGTCTATCACATGGAGACATGTGGAGACAGACAGGTAACCAGTCTATCACAGGGAGACATGTAGAGACAGACAGGTAACCAGTCTATCACAGGGAGACATGTAGAGACCGACAGGTAACCAGTCTATCACAGGGGGACATGTACAGACAGACAGGTAACCAGTCTATCACAGGGCTGACATGTAGAGACAGACAGGTAACCAGTCTATCATAGGGCTGACATGTAGAGACAGACAGGTGACCAGTCTATCACAGGGCTGACATGTAGAGACAGACAGGTAACCAGTCTATCACAGGGGCACATGTAGAGACAGACAGGTAACCAGTCTATCACAGAGAGACATGTAGAGACAGACAGGTAACCAGTCTATCACAGGGAGACATGTAGAGACAGACAGGTAACCAGTCTATCACAGGGAGACATGTAGAGACAGACAGGTGACCAGTCTATCACAGGGAGACATGTAGAGACAGACAGGTAACCAGTCTATCACAGGGAGACATGTAGAGACAGACAGGTAACCAGTCTATCACAGGGAGACATGTACAGACAGACAGGTAACCAGTCTATCACAGGGCTGACATGTAGAGACAGACAGGTAACCAGTCTATCACAGGGCTGACATGTAGAGACAGACAGGTAACCAGTCTATCATAGGGCTGACATGTAGAGACAGACAGGTAACCAGTCTATCACATGGAGACATGTGGAGACAGACAGGTAACCAGTCTGTCACAGGGAGACATGTAGAGACAGACAGGTAACCAGTCTATCACAGGGAGACATGTAGAGACCGACAGGTAACCAGTCTATCACAGGGGGACATGTAGAGACAGACAGGTAACCAGTCTATCACAGGGCTGACATGTAGAGACAGACAGGTAACCAGTCTATCATAGGGCTGACATGTAGAGACAGAAAGGTGACCAGTCTATCACAGGGCTGACATGTAGAGACAGACAGGTAACCAGTCTATCACAGGGCTGACATGTAGAGACAGACAGGTAACCAGTCTATCATAGGGCTGACATGTAGAGACAGACAGGTAACCAGTCTATCACATGGAGACATGTGGAGACAGACACGTAACCAGTCTATCACAGGGAGACATGTAGAGACAGACAGGTAACCAGTCTATCACAGGGAGACATGTAGAGACCGACAGGTAACCAGTCTATCACAGGGGGACATGTAGAGACAGACAGGTAACCAGTCTATCACATGGAGACATGTGGAGACAGACAGGTAACCAGTCTATCACAGGGAGACATGTAGAGACCGACAGGTAACCAGTCTATCACAGGGGGACATGTAGAGACAGACAGGTAACCAGTCTATCACAGGGAGACATGTAGAGACAGACAGGTAACCAGTCTATCACAGGGAGACATGTAGAGACAGACAGGTAACCAGTCTATCACGGGGCCGACATGTAGAGACAGACAGGTAACCAGTCTATCACAGGGAGACATGTAGAGACAGACAGGTAACCAGTCTATCACAGGGGGACATGTAGAGACAGACAGGTAACCAGTCTATCACAGGGAGACATGTAGAGACAGACAGGTAACCAGTCTATCACATGGAGACATGTAGAGACAGACAGGTAACCAGTCTATCACAGGGGGACATGTAGAGACAGACAGGTAACCAGTCTATCACAGGGAGACATGTAGAGACAGACAGGTAACCAGTCTATCACAGGGAGACATGTAGAGACAGACAGGTAACCAGTCTATCACAGGGGGACATGTAGAGACAGACAGGTAACCAGTCTATCACAGGGAGACATGTAGAGACAGATAGGTAACCAGTCTATCACAGGGAGACATGTAGAGACAGACAGGTAACCAGTCTATCACGGGGCCGACATGTAGAGACAGACAGGTAACCAGTCTATCACAGGGAGACATGTAGAGACAGACAGGTAACCAGTCTATCACAGGGGGACATGTAGAGACAGACAGGTAACCAATCTATCACATGGAGACATGTGGAGACAGACAGGTAACCAGTCTATCACAGGGAGACATGTAGAGACAGACAGGTAACCAGTCTATCACAGGGCTGACATGTAGAGACAGACAGGCAACCAGTCTATCACAGGGCTGACATGTAGAGACAGACAGGTAACCAGTCTATCACAGGGCCGACATGTAGAGACAGACAGGTAACCAGTCTATCAGAGGGAGACATGTAGAGACAGACAGGTAACCAGTCTATCATAGGGCTGACATGTAGAGACAGACAGGTAACCAGTCTATCACATGGAGACATGTGGAGACAGACAGGTAACCAGTCTATCACAGGGAGACATGTAGAGACAGACAGGTAACCAGTCTATCACAGGGAGACATGTAGAGACCGACAGGTAACCAGTCTATCACAGGGAGACATGTACAGACAGACAGGTAACCAGTCTATCACAGGGCTGACATGTAGAGACAGACAGGTAACCAGTCTATCACAGGGCTGACATGTAGAGACAGACAGGTAACCAGTCTATCATAGGGCTGACATGTAGAGACAGACAGGTAACCAGTCTATCACATGGAGACATGTGGAGACAGACAGGTAACCAGTCTGTCACAGGGAGACATGTAGAGACAGACAGGTAACCAGTCTATCACAGGGAGACATGTAGAGACCGACAGGTAACCAGTCTATCACAGGGGGACATGTAGAGACAGACAGGTAACCAGTCTATCACAGGGCTGACATGTAGAGACAGACAGGTAACCAGTCTATCATAGGGCTGACATGTAGAGACAGACAGGTAACCAGTCTATCACATGGAGACATGTGGAGACAGACACGTAACCAGTCTATCACAGGGAGACATGTAGAGACAGACAGGTAACCAGTCTATCACAGGGAGACATGTAGAGACCGACAGGTAACCAGTCTATCACAGGGGGACATGTAGAGACAGACAGGTAACCAGTCTATCACATGGAGACATGTGGAGACAGACAGGTAACCAGTCTATCACAGGGAGACATGTAGAGACCGACAGGTAACCAGTCTATCACAGGGGGACATGTAGAGACAGACAGGTAACCAGTCTATCACAGGGAGACATGTAGAGACAGACAGGTAACCAGTCTATCACAGGGAGACATGTAGAGACAGACAGGTAACCAGTCTATCACGGGGCCGACATGTAGAGACAGACAGGTAACCAGTCTATCACAGGGAGACATGTAGAGACAGACAGGTAACCAGTCTATCACAGGGGGACATGTAGAGACAGACAGGTAACCAGTCTATCACAGGGAGACATGTAGAGACAGACAGGTAACCAGTCTATCACATGGAGACATGTAGAGACAGACAGGTAACCAGTCTATCACAGGGGGACATGTAGAGACAGACAGGTAACCAGTCTATCACAGGGAGACATGTAGAGACAGACAGGTAACCAGTCTATCACAGGGAGTCATGGAGAGACAGACAGGTAACCAGTCTATCACAGGGAGACATGTAAAGACAGACAGGTAACCAGTCTATCACAGGGAGACATGTAGAGACAGACAGGTGACCAGTCTATCACAGGGAGACATGTAGAGACAGACAGGTAACCAGTCTATCACAGGGGGACATGTAGAGACAGACAGGTAACCAGTCTATCACAGGGAGACATGTAGAGACAGATAGGTAACCAGTCTATCACAGGGAGACATGTAGAGACAGACAGGTAACCAGTCTATCACGGGGCCGACATGTAGAGACAGACAGGTAACCAGTCTATCACAGGGAGACATGTAGAGACAGACAGGTAACCAGTCTATCACAGGGGGACATGTAGAGACAGACAGGTAACCAATCTATCACATGGAGACATGTGGAGACAGACAGGTAACCAGTCTATCACAGGGAGACATGTAGAGACAGACAGGTAACCAGTCTATCACAGGGCTGACATGTAGAGACAGACAGGCAACCAGTCTATCACAGGGCTGACATGTAGAGACAGACAGGTAACCAGTCTATCACCTATCACAGGGCCGACATGTAGAGACAGACAGGTAACCAGTCTATCAGAGGGAGACATGTAGAGACAGACAGGTAACCAGTCTATCATAGGGCTGACATGTAGAGACAGACAGGTAACCAGTCTATCACATGGAGACATGTGGAGACAGACAGGTAACCAGTCTATCACAGGGAGACATGTAGAGACAGACAGGTAACCAGTCTATCACAGGGAGACATGTAGAGACCGACAGGTAACCAGTCTATCACAGGGGGACATGTAGAGACAGACAGGTAACCAGTCTATCACAGGGCTGACATGTAGAGACAGACAGGTAACCAGTCTATCACAGGGACATGTAGAGACAGACAGGTAACCAGTCTATCACAGGGAGACATGTAAAGACAGACAGGTAACCAGTCTATCACAGGGAGACATGTAGAGACAGACAGGTGACCAGTCTATCACAGGGAGACATGTAGAGACAGACAGGTAACCAGTCTATCACAGGGAGACATGTAGAGACAGACAGGTAACCAGTCTATCACAGGGCTGACATGTAGAGACAGACAGGTAACCAGTCTATCACAGGGAGACATGTAGAGACAGACAGGTAACCAGTCTATCACAGGGAGACATGTACAGACAGACAGGTAACCAGTCTATCACAGGGCTGACATGTAGAGACAGACAGGTAACCAGTCTATCATAGGGCTGACATGTAGAGACAGACAGGTAACCAGTCTATCACAGGGGGACATGTAGAGACAGACAGGTAACCAATCTATCACATGGAGACATGTGGAGACAGACAGGTAACCAGTCTATCACAGGGAGACATGTAGAGACAGACAGGTAACCAGTCTATCACAGGGCTGACATGTAGAGACAGACAGGCAACCAGTCTATCACAGGGCTGACATGTAGAGACAGACAGGTAACCAGTCTATCACAGGGCCGACATGTAGAGACAGACAGGTAACCAGTCTATCAGAGGGAGACATGTAGAGACAGACAGGTAACCAGTCTATCATAGGGCTGACATGTAGAGACAGACAGGTAACCAGTCTATCACATGGAGACATGTGGAGACAGACAGGTAACCAGTCTATCACAGGGAGACATGTAGAGACAGACAGGTAACCAGTCTATCACAGGGAGACATGTAGAGACCGACAGGTAACCAGTCTATCACAGGGAGACATGTACAGACAGACAGGTAACCAGTCTATCACAGGGCTGACATGTAGAGACAGACAGGTAACCAGTCTATCACAGGGCTGACATGTAGAGACAGACAGGTAACCAGTCTATCATAGGGCTGACATGTAGAGACAGACAGGTAACCAGTCTATCACATGGAGACATGTGGAGACAGACAGGTAACCAGTCTGTCACAGGGAGACATGTAGAGACAGACAGGTAACCAGTCTATCACAGGGAGACATGTAGAGACAGACAGGTAACCAGTCTATCACAGGGCTGACATGTAGAGACAGACAGGTAACCAGTCTATCATAGGGCTGACATGTAGAGACAGAAAGGTGACCAGTCTATCACAGGGCTGACATGTAGAGACAGACAGGTAACCAGTCTATCACAGGGCTGACATGTAGAGACAGACAGGTAACCAGTCTATCATAGGGCTGACATGTAGAGACAGACAGGTAACCAGTCTATCACATGGAGACATGTGGAGACAGACACGTAACCAGTCTATCACAGGGAGACATGTAGAGACAGACAGGTAACCAGTCTATCACAGGGAGACATGTAGAGACCGACAGGTAACCAGTCTATCACAGGGGGACATGTAGAGACAGACAGGTAACCAGTCTATCATAGGGCTGACATGTAGAGACAGACAGGTAACCAGTCTATCACATGGAGACATGTGGAGACAGACAGGTAACCAGTCTATCACAGGGAGACATGTAGAGACAGACAGGTAACCAGTCTATCACAGGGAGACATGTAGAGACCGACAGGTAACCAGTCTATCACAGGGAGACATGTACAGACAGACAGGTAACCAGTCTATCACAGGGCTGACATGTAGAGACAGACAGGTAACCAGTCTATCACAGGGCTGACATGTAGAGACAGACAGGTAACCAGTCTATCATAGGGCTGACATGTAGAGACAGACAGGTAACCAGTCTATCACATGGAGACATGTGGAGACAGACAGGTAACCAGTCTGTCACAGGGAGACATGTAGAGACAGACAGGTAACCAGTCTATCACAGGGAGACATGTAGAGACAGACAGGTAACCAGTCTATCACAGGGCTGACATGTAGAGACAGACAGGTAACCAGTCTATCATAGGGCTGACATGTAGAGACAGAAAGGTGACCAGTCTATCACAGGGCTGACATGTAGAGACAGACAGGTAACCAGTCTATCACAGGGCTGACATGTAGAGACAGACAGGTAACCAGTCTATCATAGGGCTGACATGTAGAGACAGACAGGTAACCAGTCTATCACATGGAGACATGTGGAGACAGACACGTAACCAGTCTATCACAGGGAGACATGTAGAGACAGACAGGTAACCAGTCTATCACAGGGAGACATGTAGAGACCGACAGGTAACCAGTCTATCACAGGGGGACATGTAGAGACAGACAGGTAACCAGTCTATCACATGGAGACATGTGGAGACAGACAGGTAACCAGTCTATCACAGGGAGACATGTAGAGACCGACAGGTAACCAGTCTATCACAGGGGGACATGTAGAGACAGACAGGTAACCAGTCTATCACAGGGAGACATGTAGAGACAGACAGGTAACCAGTCTATCACAGGGAGACATGTAGAGACAGACAGGTAACCAGTCTATCACGGGGCCGACATGTAGAGACAGACAGGTAACCAGTCTATCACAGGGAGACATGTAGAGACAGACAGGTAACCAGTCTATCACAGGGGGACATGTAGAGACAGACAGGTAACCAGTCTATCACAGGGAGACATGTAGAGACAGACAGGTAACCAGTCTATCACATGGAGACATGTAGAGACAGACAGGTAACCAGTCTATCACAGGGGGACATGTAGAGACAGACAGGTAACCAGTCTATCACAGGGAGACATGTAGAGACAGACAGGTAACCAGTCTATCACAGGGAGACATGGAGAGACAGACAGGTAACCAGTCTATCACAGGGAGACATGTAAAGACAGACAGGTAACCAGTCTATCACAGGGAGACATGTAGAGACAGACAGGTGACCAGTCTATCACAGGGAGACATGTAGAGACAGACAGGTAACCAGTCTATCACAGGGGGACATGTAGAGACAGACAGGTAACCAGTCTATCACAGGGAGACATGTAGAGACAGATAGGTAACCAGTCTATCACAGGGAGACATGTAGAGACAGACAGGTAACCAGTCTATCACGGGGCCGACATGTAGAGACAGACAGGTAACCAGTCTATCACAGGGAGACATGTAGAGACAGACAGGTAACCAGTCTATCACAGGGGGACATGTAGAGACAGACAGGTAACCAATCTATCACATGGAGACATGTGGAGACAGACAGGTAACCAGTCTATCACAGGGAGACATGTAGAGACAGACAGGTAACCAGTCTATCACAGGGCTGACATGTAGAGACAGACAGGCAACCAGTCTATCACAGGGCTGACATGTAGAGACAGACAGGTAACCAGTCTATCACAGGGCCGACATGTAGAGACAGACAGGTAACCAGTCTATCAGAGGGAGACATGTAGAGACAGACAGGTAACCAGTCTATCATAGGGCTGACATGTAGAGACAGACAGGTAACCAGTCTATCACATGGAGACATGTGGAGACAGACAGGTAACCAGTCTATCACAGGGAGACATGTAGAGACAGACAGGTAACCAGTCTATCACAGGGAGACATGTAGAGACCGACAGGTAACCAGTCTATCACAGGGGGACATGTAGAGACAGACAGGTAACCAGTCTATCACAGGGCTGACATGTAGAGACAGACAGGTAACCAGTCTATCACAGGGACATGTAGAGACAGACAGGTAACCAGTCTATCACAGGGAGACATGTAAAGACAGACAGGTAACCAGTCTATCACAGGGAGACATGTAGAGACAGACAGGTGACCAGTCTATCACAGGGAGACATGTAGAGACAGACAGGTAACCAGTCTATCACAGGGAGACATGTAGAGACAGACAGGTAACCAGTCTATCACAGGGCTGACATGTAGAGACAGACAGGTAACCAGTCTATCACAGGGAGACATGTAGAGACAGACAGGTAACCAGTCTATCACAGGGAGACATGTACAGACAGACAGGTAACCAGTCTATCACAGGGCTGACATGTAGAGACAGACAGGTAACCAGTCTATCATAGGGCTGACATGTAGAGACAGACAGGTAACCAGTCTATCACATGGAGACATGTGGAGACAGACACGTAACCAGTCTATCACAGGGAGACATGTAGAGACAGACAGGTAACCAGTCTATCACAGGGAGACATGTAGAGACCGACAGGTAACCAGTCTATCACAGGGGGACATGTAGAGACAGACAGGTAACCAGTCTATCACATGGAGACATGTGGAGACAGACAGGTAACCAGTCTATCACAGGGAGACATGTAGAGACCGACAGGTAACCAGTCTATCACAGGGGGACATGTAGAGACAGACAGGTAACCAGTCTATCACAGGGAGACATGTAGAGACAGACAGGTAACCAGTCTATCACAGGGAGACATGTAGAGACAGACAGGTAACCAGTCTATCACGGGGCCGACATGTAGAGACAGACAGGTAACCAGTCTATCACAGGGAGACATGTAGAGACAGACAGGTAACCAGTCTATCACAGGGGGACATGTAGAGACAGACAGGTAACCAGTCTATCACAGGGAGACATGTAGAGACAGACAGGTAACCAGTCTATCACATGGAGACATGTAGAGACAGACAGGTAACCAGTCTATCACAGGGGGACATGTAGAGACAGACAGGTAACCAGTCTATCACAGGGAGACATGTAGAGACAGACAGGTAACCAGTCTATCACAGGGAGACATGGAGAGACAGACAGGTAACCAGTCTATCACAGGGAGACATGTAAAGACAGACAGGTAACCAGTCTATCACAGGGAGACATGTAGAGACAGACAGGTGACCAGTCTATCACAGGGAGACATGTAGAGACAGACAGGTAACCAGTCTATCACAGGGGGACATGTAGAGACAGACAGGTAACCAGTCTATCACAGGGAGACATGTAGAGACAGATAGGTAACCAGTCTATCACAGGGAGACATGTAGAGACAGACAGGTAACCAGTCTATCACGGGGCCGACATGTAGAGACAGACAGGTAACCAGTCTATCACAGGGAGACATGTAGAGACAGACAGGTAACCAGTCTACCACAGGGGGACATGTAGAGACAGACAGGTAACCAATCTATCACATGGAGACATGTGGAGACAGACAGGTAACCAGTCTATCACAGGGAGACATGTAGAGACAGACAGGTAACCAGTCTATCACAGGGCTGACATGTAGAGACAGACAGGCAACCAGTCTATCACAGGGCTGACATGTAGAGACAGACAGGTAACCAGTCTATCACAGGGCCGACATGTAGAGACAGACAGGTAACCAGTCTATCACAGGGAGACATGTAGAGACAGACAGGTAACCAGTCTATCATAGGGCTGACATGTAGAGACAGACAGGTAACCAGTCTATCACATGGAGACATGTGGAGACAGACAGGTAACCAGTCTATCACAGGGAGACATGTAGAGACAGACAGGTAACCAGTCTATCACAGGGAGACATGTAGAGACCGACAGGTAACCAGTCTATCACAGGGGGACATGTAGAGACAGACAGGTAACCAGTCTATCACAGGGCTGACATGTAGAGACAGACAGGTAACCAGTCTATCACAGGGACATGTAGAGACAGACAGGTAACCAGTCTATCACAGGGAGACATGTAAAGACAGACAGGTAACCAGTCTATCACAGGGAGACATGTAGAGACAGACAGGTGACCAGTCTATCACAGTGAGACATGTAGAGACAGACAGGTAACCAGTCTATCACAGGGAGACATGTAGAGACAGACAGGTAACCAGTCTATCACAGGGCTGACATGTAGAGACAGACAGGTAACCAGTCTATCACAGGGAGACATGTAGAGACAGACAGGTAACCAGTCTATCACAGGGAGACATGTACAGACAGACAGGTAACCAGTCTATCACAGGGCTGACATGTAGAGACAGACAGGTAACCAGTCTATCATAGGGCTGACATGTAGAGACAGACAGGTAACCAGTCTATCACATGGAGACATGTGGAGACAGACACGTAACCAGTCTATCACAGGGAGACATGTAGAGACAGACAGGTAACCAGTCTATCACAGGGAGACATGTAGAGACCGACAGGTAACCAGTCTATCACAGGGGGACATGTAGAGACAGACAGGTAACCAGTCTATCACATGGAGACATGTGGAGACAGACAGGTAACCAGTCTATCACAGGGAGACATGTAGAGACCGACAGGTAACCAGTCTATCACAGGGGGACATGTAGAGACAGACAGGTAACCAGTCTATCACAGGGAGACATGTAGAGACAGACAGGTAACCAGTCTATCACAGGGAGACATGTAGAGACAGACAGGTAACCAGTCTATCACGGGGCCGACATGTAGAGACAGACAGGTAACCAGTCTATCACAGGGAGACATGTAGAGACAGACAGGTAACCAGTCTATCACAGGGGGACATGTAGAGACAGACAGGTAACCAGTCTATCACAGGGAGACATGTAGAGACAGACAGGTAACCAGTCTATCACATGGAGACATGTAGAGACAGACAGGTAACCAGTCTATCACAGGGGGACATGTAGAGACAGACAGGTAACCAGTCTATCACAGGGAGACATGTAGAGACAGACAGGTAACCAGTCTATCACAGGGAGACATGGAGAGACAGACAGGTAACCAGTCTATCACAGGGAGACATGTAAAGACAGACAGGTAACCAGTCTATCACAGGGAGACATGTAGAGACAGACAGGTAACCAATCTATCACATGGAGACATGTGGAGACAGACAGGTAACCAGTCTATCACAGGGAGACATGTAGAGACAGACAGGTAACCAGTCTATCACAGGGAGACATGTAGAGACAGACAGGTAACCAGTCTATCACAGGGAGACGTGTAGAGACAGACAGGTAACCAGTCTATCACGGGGCCGACATTTAGAGACAGACAGGGAACCAGTCTATCACAGGGAGACATGTAGAGACAGACAGGTAACCAGTCTATCACAGGGCTGACATGTAGAGACAGACAGGTGACCAGTCTATCACAGGGCTGACATGTAGAGAGAGACAGGTGACCAGTCTATCACAGGGCTGACATGTAGAGACAGACAGGTAACCAGTCTATCACAGGCTGACATGTAGAGACAGACAGGTGACCAGTCTATCACAGGGCTGACATGTAGAGACAGACAGGTAACCAGTCTATCACAGGGAGACATGTAGAGACAGACAGGTAACCAGTCTATCACAGGGAGACATGTAGAGACAGACAGGTAACCAGTCTATCACAGGGAGACATGTAGAGACAGACAGGTAACCAGTCTATCACAGGGCTGACATGTAGAGACAGACAGGCAACCAGTCTATCACAGGGCTGACATGTAGAGACAGACAGGTAACCAGTCTATCACAGGGCCGACATGTAGAGACAGACAGGTAACCAGTCTATCACAGGGAGACATGTAGAGACAGACAGGTAACCAGTCTATCACAGGGAGACATGTAGAGACAGACAGGTAACCAGTCTATCATGGGGCCGACATGTAGAGACAGACAGGTAACCAGTCTATCACAGGGAGACATGTAGAGACAGACAGGTAACCAGTCTATCACAGGGGGACATGTAGAGACAGACAGGTAACCAGTCTATCACAGGGAGACATGTAGAGACAGACAGGTAACCAGTCTATCACAGGGAGACATGTAGAGACAGACAGGTAACCAGTCTATCACATGGAGACATGTGGAGACAGACAGGTAACCAGTCTATCACAGGGAGACATGTAGAGACAGACAGGTAACCAGTCTATCACAGGGAGACATGTAAAGACCGACAGGTAACCAGTCTATCACAGGGGGACATGTAGAGACAGACAGGTAACCAGTCTATCACAGGGCTGACATGTAGAGACAGACAGGTAACCAGTCTATCACAGGGACATGTAGAGACAGACAGGTAACCAGTCTATCACAGGGAGACATGTAAAGACAGACAGGTAACCAGTCTATCACAGGGAGACATGTAGAGACAGACAGGTGACCAGTCTATCACAGGGAGACATGTAGAGACAGACAGGTAACCAGTCTATCACAGGGAGACATGTAGAGACAGACAGGTAACCAGTCTATCACAGGGCTGACATGTAGAGACAGACAGGTAACCAGTCTATCACAGGGAGACATGTAGAGACAGACAGGTAACCAGTCTATCACAGGGAGACATGTACAGACAGACAGGTAACCAGTCTATCACAGGGCTGACATGTAGAGACAGACAGGTAACCAGTCTATCATAGGGCTGACATGTAGAGACAGACAGGTAACCAGTCTATCACATGGAGACATGTGGAGACAGACACGTAACCAGTCTATCACAGGGAGACATGTAGAGACAGACAGGTAACCAGTCTATCACAGGGAGACATGTAGAGACCGACAGGTAACCAGTCTATCACAGGGGGACATGTAGAGACAGACAGGTAACCAGTCTATCACATGGAGACATGTGGAGACAGACAGGTAACCAGTCTATCACAGGGAGACATGTAGAGACCGACAGGTAACCAGTCTATCACAGGGGGACATGTAGAGACAGACAGGTAACCAGTCTATCACAGGGAGACATGTAGAGACAGACAGGTAACCAGTCTATCACAGGGAGACATGTAGAGACAGACAGGTAACCAGTCTATCACGGGGCCGACATGTAGAGACAGACAGGTAACCAGTCTATCACAGGGAGACATGTAGAGACAGACAGGTAACCAGTCTATCACAGGGGGACATGTAGAGACAGACAGGTAACCAGTCTATCACAGGGAGACATGTAGAGACAGACAGGTAACCAGTCTATCACATGGAGACATGTAGAGACAGACAGGTAACCAGTCTATCACAGGGGGACATGTAGAGACAGACAGGTAACCAGTCTATCACAGGGAGACATGTAGAGACAGACAGGTAACCAGTCTATCACAGGGAGACATGGAGAGACAGACAGGTAACCAGTCTATCACAGGGAGACATGTAAAGACAGACAGGTAACCAGTCTATCACAGGGAGACATGTAGAGACAGACAGGTGACCAGTCTATCACAGGGAGACATGTAGAGACAGACAGGTAACCAGTCTATCACAGGGGGACATGTAGAGACAGACAGGTAACCAGTCTATCACAGGGAGACATGTAGAGACAGACAGGTAACCAGTCTATCACGGGGCCGACATGTAGAGACAGACAGGTAACCAGTCTATCACAGGGAGACATGTAGAGACAGACAGGTAACCAGTCTATCACAGGGGGACATGTAGAGACAGACAGGTAACCAATCTATCACATGGAGACATGTGGAGACAGACAGGTAACCAGTCTATCACAGGGAGACATGTAGAGACAGACAGGTAACCAGTCTATCACAGGGAGACATGTAGAGACAGACAGGTAACCAGTCTATCACAGGGAGACGTGTAGAGACAGACAGGTAACCAGTCTATCACGGGGCCGACATTTAGAGACAGACAGGTGACCAGTCTATCACAGGGAGACATGTAGAGACAGACAGGTAACCAGTCTATCACAGGGCTGACATGTAGAGACAGACAGGTGACCAGTCTATCACAGGGCTGACATGTAGAGAGAGACAGGTGACCAGTCTATCACAGGGCTGACATGTAGAGACAGACAGGTAACCAGTCTATCACAGGCTGACATGTAGAGACAGACAGGTGACCAGTCTATCACAGGGCTGACATGTAGAGACAGACAGGTAACCAGTCTATCACAGGGAGACATGTAGAGACAGACAGGTAACCAGTCTATCACAGGGAGACATGTAGAGACAGACAGGTAACCAGTCTATCACAGGGAGACATGTAGAGACAGACAGGTAACCAGTCTATCACAGGGCTGACATGTAGAGACAGACAGGCAACCAGTCTATCACAGGGCTGACATGTAGAGACAGACAGGTAACCAGTCTATCACAGGGCCGACATGTAGAGACAGACAGGTAACCAGTCTATCACAGGGAGACATGTAGAGACAGACAGGTAACCAGTCTATCACAGGGAGACATGTAGAGACAGACAGGTAACCAGTCTATCATGGGGCCGACATGTAGAGACAGACAGGTAACCAGTCTATCACAGGGAGACATGTAGAGACAGACAGGTAACCAGTCTATCACAGGGAGACATGTAGAGACAGACAGGTGACCAGTCTATCACAGGGAGACATGTAGAGACAGACAGGTAACCAGTCTATCACAGGGAGACATGTAGAGACAGACAGGTAACCAGTCTATCACAGGGAGACATGTACAGACAGACAGGTAACCAGTCTATCACAGGGCTGACATGTAGAGACAGACAGGTAACCAGTCTATCACAGGGCTGACATGTAGAGACAGACAGGTAACCAGTCTATCATAGGGCTGACATGTAGAGACAGACAGGTAACCAGTCTATCACATGGAGACATGTGGAGACAGACAGGTAACCAGTCTGTCACAGGGAGACATGTAGAGACAGACAGGTAACCAGTCTATCACAGGGAGACATGTAGAGACCGACAGGTAACCAGTCTATCACAGGGGGACATGTAGAGACAGACAGGTAACCAGTCTATCACAGGGCTGACATGTAGAGACAGACAGGTAACCAGTCTATCATAGGGCTGACATGTAGAGACAGAAAGGTGACCAGTCTATCACAGGGCTGACATGTAGAGACAGACAGGTAACCAGTCTATCACAGGGAGACATGTAGAGACAGACAGGTAACCAGTCTATCATAGGGCTGACATGTAGTGACAGACAGGTAACCAGTCTATCACATGGAGACATGTGGAGACAGACAGGTAACCAGTCTATCACAGGGAGACATGTAGAGACAGACATGTAACCAGTCTATCACAGGGAGACATGTAGAGACCGACAGGTAACCAGTCTATCACAGGGGGACATGTAGAGACAGACAGGTAACCAGTCTATCACAGGGCTGACATGTAGAGACAGACAGGCAACCAGTCTATCACAGGGAGACATGTAGAGACAGACAGGTAACCAGTCTATCACAGGGAGACATGTAGAGACAGACAGGTAACCAGTCTATCACAGGGAGACATGTAGAGACAGACAGGTAACCAGTCTATCATAGGGCTGACATGTAGAGACAGACAGGTGACCAGTCTATCACAGGGCTGAGATGTAGAGACAGACAGGCAACCAGTCTATCACAGGGAGACATGTAGAGACAGACAGGTAACCAGTCTATCACAGGGAGACATGTAGAGACAGACAGGTAACCAGTCTATCACAGGGAGACATGTAGAGACAGACAGGTAACCAGTCTATCACAGGGAGACATGTAGAGACAGACAGGTGACCAGTCTATCACAGGGAGACATGTAGAGACAGACAGGTAACCAGTCTATCACAGGGAGACATGTAGAGACAGACAGGTAACCAGTCTATCACAGGGCTGACATGTAGAGACAGACAGGTAACCAGTCTATCACAGGGAGACATGTAGAGACAGACAGGTAACCAGTCTATCACAGGGAGACATGTACAGACAGACAGGTAACCAGTCTATCACAGGGCTGACATGTAGAGACAGACAGGTAACCAGTCTATCACAGAGAGACATGTAGAGACAGACAGGTAACCAGTCTATCACAGGGAGACATGTAGAGACAGACAGGTAACCAGTCTATCACAGGGAGACATGTAGAGACAGACAGGTGACCAGTCTATCACAGGGAGACATGTAGAGACAGACAGGTAACCAGTCTATCACAGGGAGACATGTACAGACAGACAGGTAACCAGTCTATCACAGGGCTGACATGTAGAGACAGACAGGTAACCAGTCTATCACAGGGCTGACATGTAGAGACAGACAGGTAACCAGTCTATCATAGGGCTGACATGTAGAGACAGACAGGTAACCAGTCTATCACATGGAGACATGTGGAGACAGACAGGTAACCAGTCTGTCACAGGGAGACATGTAGAGACAGACAGGTAACCAGTCTATCACAGGGAGACATGTAGAGACCGACAGGTAACCAGTCTATCACAGGGGGACATGTAGAGACAGACAGGTAACCAGTCTATCACAGGGCTGACATGTAGAGACAGACAGGTAACCAGTCTATCATAGGGCTGACATGTAGAGACAGAAAGGTGACCAGTCTATCACAGGGCTGACATGTAGAGACAGACAGGTAACCAGTCTATCACAGGGAGACATGTAGAGACAGACAGGTAACCAGTCTATCATAGGGCTGACATGTAGAGACAGACAGGTAACCAGTCTATCACATGGAGACATGTGGAGACAGACAGGTAACCAGTCTATCACAGGGAGACATGTAGAGACAGACAGGTAACCAGTCTATCACAGGGAGACATGTAGAGACCGACAGGTAACCAGTCTATCACAGGGGGACATGTAGAGACAGACAGGTAACCAGTCTATCACAGGGCTGACATGTAGAGACAGACAGGCAACCAGTCTATCACAGGGAGACATGTAGAGACAGACAGGTAACCAGTCTATCACAGGGAGACATGTAGAGACAGACAGGTAACCAGTCTATCACAGGGAGACATGTAGAGACAGACAGGTAACCAGTCTATCATAGGGCTGACATGTAGAGACAGACAGGTGACCAGTCTATCACAGGGCTGAGATGTAGAGACAGACAGGCAACCAGTCTATCACAGGGAGACATGTAGAGACAGACAGGTAACCAGTCTATCACAGGGAGACATGTAGAGACAGACAGGTAACCAGTCTATCACAGGGAGACATGTAGAGACAGACAGGTAACCAGTCTATCACAGGGAGACATGTAGAGACAGACAGGTGACCAGTCTATCACAGGGAGACATGTAGAGACAGACAGGTAACCAGTCTATCACAGGGAGACATGTAGAGACAGACAGGTAACCAGTCTATCACAGGGCTGACATGTAGAGACAGACAGGTAACCAGTCTATCACAGGGAGACATGTAGAGACAGACAGGTAACCAGTCTATCACAGGGAGACATGTACAGACAGACAGGTAACCAGTCTATCACAGGGCTGACATGTAGAGACAGACAGGTAACCAGTCTATCACAGGGCTGACATGTAGAGACAGACAGGTAACCAGTCTATCATAGGGCTGACATGTAGAGACAGACAGGTAACCAGTCTATCACATGGAGACATGTGGAGACAGACAGGTAACCAGTCTATCACAGGGAGACATGTAGAGACAGACAGGTAACCAGTCTATCACAGGGAGACATGTAGAGACCGACAGGTAACCAGTCTATCACAGGGGGACATGTAGAGACAGACAGGTAACCAGTCTATCACAGGGCTGACATGTAGAGACAGACAGGTAACCAGTCTATCATAGGGCTGACATGTAGAGACAGACAGGTGACCAGTCTATCACAGGGCTGACATGTAGAGACAGACAGGTAACCAGTCTATCACAGGGAGACATGTAGAGACAGACAGGTAACCAGTCTATCATAGGGAGACATGTAGAGACAGACAGGTAACCAGTCTATCACAGGGAGACATGTAGAGACAGACAGGTAACCAGTCTATCACAGGGCTGATATGTAGAGACAGACAGGTAACAAGTCTATCACAGGGCTGACATGTAGAGACAGACAGGTAACCAGTCTATCACAGGGAGACATGTAGAGACAGACAGGTAACCAGTCTATCACAGGGAGACATGTAGAGACAGACAGGTAACCAGTCTATCACAGGGCCGACATGTAGAGACAGACAGGTAACCAGTCTATCACAGGGAGACATGTACAGACAGACAGGTAACCAGTCTATCACAGGGAGACATGTAGAGACAGACAGGTAACCAGTCTATCACAGGGAGACATGTAGACACAGACAGGTAACCAGTCTATCACAGGGAGACATGTAGAGACAGACAGGTAACCAGTCTATCACAGGGCCGACATGTAGAGACAGACAGGTAACCAGTCTATCACAGGGAGACATGTAGAGACAGACAGGTAACCAGTCTATCACAGGGCCGACATGTAGAGACAGACAGGTAACCAGTCTATCACAGGGCCGACATGTAGAGACAGACAGGTAACCAGTCTATCACAGGGGGACATGTAGAGACAGACAGGTAACCAGTCTATCACAGGGAGACATGTGGAGACAGACAGGTAACCAGTCTATCACAGGGAGACATGTAGAGACCGACAGGTAACCAGTCTATCACAGGGGGACATGTAGAGACAGACAGGTAACCAGTCTATCACAGGGAGACATGTAGAGACAGACAGGTAACCAGTCTATCACAGGGGGACATGTAGAGACAGACAGGTAACCAGTCTATCACAGGGAGACATGTAGAGACAGACAGGTAACCAGTCTATCACAGGGAGACATGTAGAGACCGACAGGTAACCAGTCTATCACAGGGGGACATGTAGAGATAGACAGGTAACCAGTCTATCACATGGAGACATGTGGAGACAGACAGGTAACCAGTCTATCACAGGGAGACATGTAGAGACCGACAGGTAACCAGTCTATCACAGGGGGACATGTAGAGACAGACAGGTAACCAGTCTATCACAGGGAGACATGTAGAGACAGACAGGTAACCAGTCTATCACAGGGAGACATGTAGAGACAGACAGGTAACCAGTCTATCACAGGGAGACATGTAGAGACCGACAGGTAACCAGTCTATCACAGGGGGACATGTAGAGACAGACAGGTAACCAGTCTATCACATGGAGACATGTGGAGACAGACAGGTAACCAGTCTATCACAGGGAGACATGTAGAGACCGACAGGTAACCAGTCTATCACAGGGGGACATGTAGAGACAGACAGGTAACCAGTCTATCACAGGGAGACATGTAGAGACAGACAGGTAACCAGTCTATCACAGGGGGACATGTAGAGACAGACAGGTAACCAGTCTATCACAGGGAGACATGTAGAGACAGACAGGTAACCAGTCTATCACAGGGAGACATGTAGAGACCGACAGGTAACCAGTCTATCACAGGGGGACATGTAGAGATAGACAGGTAACCAGTCTATCACATGGAGACATGTGGAGACAGACAGGTAACCAGTCTATCACAGGGAGACATGTAGAGACCGACAGGTAACCAGTCTATCACAGGGGGACATGTAGAGACAGACAGGTAACCAGTCTATCACAGGGAGACATGTAGAGACAGACAGGTAACCAGTCTATCACAGGGAGACATGTAGAGACAGACAGGTAACCAGTCTATCACGGGGCCGACATGTAGAGACAGACAGGTAACCAGTCTATCACAGGGAGACATGTAGAGACAGACAGGTAACCAGTCTATCACAGGGGGACATGTAGAGACAGACAGGTAACCAGTCTATCACAGGGAGACATGTAGAGACAGACAGGTAACCAGTCTATCACATGGAGACATGTAGAGACAGACAGGTAACCAGTCTATCACAGGGGGACATGTAGAGACAGACAGGTAACCAGTCTATCACAGGGAGACATGTAGAGACAGACAGGTAACCAGTCTATCACAGGGAGACATGGAGAGACAGACAGGTAACCAATCTATCACAGGGAGACATGTAAAGACAGACAGGTAACCAGTCTATCACAGGGAGACATGTAGAGACAGACAGGTGACCAGTCTATCACAGGGAGACATGTAGAGACAGACAGGTAACCAGTCTATCACAGGGAGACATGTAGAGACAGACAGGTAACCAGTCTATCACGGGGCCGACATGTAGAGACAGACAGGTAACCAGTCTATCACAGGGAGACATGTAGAGACAGACAGGTAACCAGTCTATCACAGGGGGACATGTAGAGACAGACAGGTAACCAATCTATCACATGGAGACATGTGGAGACAGACAGGTAACCAGTCTATCACAGAGAGACATGTAGAGACAGACAGGTAACCAGTCTATCACAGGGAGACATGTAGAGACAGACAGGTAACCAGTCTATCACAGTGAGACATGTAGAGACAGACAGGTAACCAGTCTATCACGGGGCCGACATTTAGAAACAGACAGGTAACCAGTCTATCACAGGGAGACATGTAGAGACAGACAGGTAACCAGTCTATCACAGGGCTGACATGTAGAGACAGACAGGTGACCAGTCTATCACAGGGCTGACATGTAGAGAGAGACAGGTGACCATTCTATCACAGGGCTGACATGTAGAGACAGACAGGTAACCAGTCTATCACAGGCTGACATGTAGAGACAGACAGGTGACCAGTCTATCACAGGGCTGACATGTAGAGACAG
The DNA here is from genome assembly GCF_963514095.1 of Eutrigla gurnardus. NCBI lineage: Eukaryota > Metazoa > Chordata > Actinopteri > Perciformes > Triglidae > Eutrigla > Eutrigla gurnardus. The sequence continues at coordinate 1,213,227 of NC_139925.1, forward strand.
ACAGGTAACCAGTCTATCACAGGGAGACATGTAGAGACAGACAGGTAACCAGTCTATCACAGGGAGACATGTAGAGACAGACAGGTAACCAGTCTATCACAGGGAGACATGTACAGACAGACAGGTAACCAGTCTATCACAGGGCTGACATGTAGAGACAGACAGGTAACCAGTCTATCACAGGGCTGACATGTAGAGACAGACAGGTAACCAGTCTATCATAGGGCTGACATGTAGAGAGACAGGTAACCAGTCTATCACATGGAGACATGTGGAGACAGACAGGTAACCAGTCTATCACAGGGAGACATGTAGAGACAGACAGGTAACCAGTCTATCACGGGGCCGACATGTAGAGACAGACAGGTAACCAGTCTATCACAGGGAGACATGTAGAGACAGACAGGTAACCAGTCTATCACGGGGCCGACATGTAGAGACAGACAGGTAACCAGTCTATCACAGGGAGACATGTAGAGACAGACAGGTAACCAGTCTATCACAGGGGGACATGTAGAGACAGACAGGTAACCAGTCTATCACAGGGAGACATGTAGAGACAGACAGGTAACCAGTCTATCACATGGAGACATGTAGAGACAGACAGGTAACCAGTCTATCACAGGGGGACATGTAGAGACAGACAGGTAACCAGTCTATCACAGGGAGACATGTAGAGACAGACAGGTAACCAGTCTATCACAGGGAGACATGGAGAGACAGACAGGTAACCAATCTATCACAGGGAGACATGTAAAGACAGACAGGTAACCAGTCTATCACAGGGAGACATGTAGAGACAGACAGGTGACCAGTCTATCACAGGGAGACATGTAGAGACAGACAGGTAACCAGTCTATCACAGGGAGACATGTAGAGACAGACAGGTAACCAGTCTATCACGGGGCCGACATGTAGAGACAGACAGGTAACCAGTCTATCACAGGGAGACATGTAGAGACAGACAGGTAACCAGTCTATCACAGGGGGACATGTAGAGACAGACAGGTAACCAATCTATCACATGGAGACATGTGGAGACAGACAGGTAACCAGTCTATCACAGAGAGACATGTAGAGACAGACAGGTAACCAGTCTATCACAGGGAGACATGTAGAGACAGACAGGTAACCAGTCTATCACAGTGAGACATGTAGAGACAGACAGGTAACCAGTCTATCACGGGGCCGACATTTAGAAACAGACAGGTAACCAGTCTATCACAGGGAGACATGTAGAGACAGACAGGTAACCAGTCTATCACAGGGCTGACATGTAGAGACAGACAGGTGACCAGTCTATCACAGGGCTGACATGTAGAGAGAGACAGGTGACCATTCTATCACAGGGCTGACATGTAGAGACAGACAGGTAACCAGTCTATCACAGGCTGACATGTAGAGACAGACAGGTGACCAGTCTATCACAGGGCTGACATGTAGAGACAGACAGGTAACCAGTCTATCACAGGGGGACATGTAGAGACAGACAGGTAACCAGTCTATCACAGGGCTGACATGTAGAGACAGACAGGTAACCAGTCTATCACAGGGCTGACATGTAGAGACAGACAGGTAACCAGTCTATCATAGGGCTGACATGTAGAGACAGACAGGTAACCAGTCTATCACAGGGAGACATGTAGAGACAGACAGGTAACCAGTCTATCACAGGGAGACATGTAGAGACAGACAGGTAACCAGTCTATCACGGGGCCGACATGTAGAGACAGACAGGTAACCAGTCTATCACAGGGAGACATGTAGAGACAGACAGGTAACCAGTCTATCACAGGGGGACATGTAGAGACAGACAGGTAACCAATCTATCACATGGAGACATGTGGAGACAGACAGGTAACCAGTCTATCACAGAGAGACATGTAGAGACAGACAGGTAACCAGTCTATCACAGGGAGACATGTAGAGACAGACAGGTAACCAGTCTATCACAGTGAGACATGTAGAGACAGACAGGTAACCAGTCTATCACGGGGCCGACATTTAGAAACAGACAGGTAACCAGTCTATCACAGGGAGACATGTAGAGACAGACAGGTAACCAGTCTATCACAGGGCTGACATGTAGAGACAGACAGGTGACCAGTCTATCACAGGGCTGACATGTAGAGACAGACAGGTAACCAGTCTATCACAGGGGGACATGTAGAGAAAGACAGGTAACCAGTCTATCACAGGGAGACATGTACAGACAGACAGGTAACCAGTCTATCACAGGGCTGACATGTAGAGACAGACAGGTAACCAGTCTATCATAGGGCTGACATGTAGAGACAGACAGGTAACCAGTCTATCACATGGAGACATGTGGAGACAGACACGTAACCAGTCTATCACAGGGAGACATGTAGAGACAGACAGGTAACCAGTCTATCACAGGGAGACATGTAGAGACCGACAGGTAACCAGTCTATCACAGGGGGACATGTAGAGACAGACAGGTAACCAGTCTATCACATGGAGACATGTGGAGACAGACAGGTAACCAGTCTATCACAGGGAGACATGTAGAGACCGACAGGTAACCAGTCTATCACAGGGGGACATGTAGAGACAGACAGGTAACCAGTCTATCACAGGGAGACATGTAGAGACAGACAGGTAACCAGTCTATCACAGGGGGACATGTAGAGACAGACAGGTAACCAGTCTATCACAGGGAGACATGTAGAGACAGACAGGTAACCAGTCTATCACAGGGAGACATGTAGAGACCGACAGGTAACCAGTCTATCACAGGGGGACATGTAGAGATAGACAGGTAACCAGTCTATCACATGGAGACATGTGGAGACAGACAGGTAACCAGTCTATCACAGGGAGACATGTAGAGACCGACAGGTAACCAGTCTATCACAGGGGGACATGTAGAGACAGACAGGTAACCAGTCTATCACAGGGAGACATGTAGAGACAGACAGGTAACCAGTCTATCACAGGGAGACATGTAGAGACAGACAGGTAACGAGTCTATCACGGGGCCGACATGTAGAGACAGACAGGTAACCAGTCTATCACAGGGAGACATGTAGAGTCAGACAGGTAACCAGTCTATCACAGGGGGACATGTAGAGACAGACAGGTAACCAGTCTATCACAGGGAGACATGTAGAGATGGACAGGTAACCAGTCTATCACATGGAGACATGTAGAGACAGACAGGTAACCAGTCTATCACAGGGGGACATGTAGAGACAGACAGGTAACCAGTCTATCACAGGGAGACATGTAGAGACAGACAGGTAACCAGTCTATCACAGGGAGACATGGAGAGACAGACAGGTAACCAATCTATCACAGGGAGACATGTAAAGACAGACAGGTAACCAGTCTATCACAGGGAGACATGTAGAGACAGACAGGTGACCAGTCTATCACAGGGAGACATGTAGAGACAGACAGGTAACCAGTCTATCACATGGAGACATGTGGAGACAGACAGGTAACCAGTCTATCACAGGGAGACATGTAGAGACAGACAGGTAACCAGTCTATCACAGGGAGACATGTAGAGACAGACAGGTAACCAGTCTATCACAGGGAGACATGTAGAGACAGACAGGTAACCAGTCTATCATAGGGCTGACATGTAGAGACAGACAGGTGACCAGTCTATCACAGGGCTGAGATGTAGAGACAGACAGGCAACCAGTCTATCACAGGGAGACATGTAGAGACAGACAGGTAACCAGTCTATCACAGGGAGACATGTAGAGACAGACAGGTAACCAGTCTATCACAGGGAGACATGTAGAGACAGACAGGTAACCAGTCTATCACAGGGAGACATGTAGAGACAGACAGGTGACCAGTCTATCACAGGGAGACATGTAGAGACAGACAGGTAACCAGTCTATCACAGGGAGACATGTAGAGACAGACAGGTAACCAGTCTATCACAGGGCTGACATGTAGAGACAGACAGGTAACCAGTCTATCACAGGGAGACATGTAGAGACAGACAGGTAACCAGTCTATCACAGGGAGACATGTACAGACAGACAGGTAACCAGTCTATCACAGGGCTGACATGTAGAGACAGACAGGTAACCAGTCTATCACAGGGCTGACATGTAGAGACAGACAGGTAACCAGTCTATCATAGGGCTGACATGTAGAGACAGACAGGTAACCAGTCTATCACATGGAGACATGTGGAGACAGACAGGTAACCAGTCTATCACAGGGAGACATGTAGAGACAGACAGGTAACCAGTCTATCACAGGGAGACATGTAGAGACCGACAGGTAACCAGTCTATCACAGGGGGACATGTAGAGACAGACAGGTAACCAGTCTATCACAGGGCTGACATGTAGAGACAGACAGGTAACCAGTCTATCATAGGGCTGACATGTAGAGACAGACAGGTGACCAGTCTATCACAGGGCTGACATGTAGAGACAGACAGGTAACCAGTCTATCACAGGGAGACATGTAGAGACAGACAGGTAACCAGTCTATCATAGGGAGACATGTAGAGACAGACAGGTAACCAGTCTATCACAGGGAGACATGTAGAGACAGACAGGTAACCAGTCTATCACAGGGCTGATATGTAGAGACAGACAGGTAACAAGTCTATCACAGGGCTGACATGTAGAGACAGACAGGTAACCAGTCTATCACAGGGAGACATGTAGAGACAGACAGGTAACCAGTCTATCACAGGGAGACATGTAGAGACAGACAGGTAACCAGTCTATCACAGGGCCGACATGTAGAGACAGACAGGTAACCAGTCTATCACAGGGAGACATGTACAGACAGACAGGTAACCAGTCTATCACAGGGAGACATGTAGAGACAGACAGGTAACCAGTCTATCACAGGGAGACATGTAGACACAGACAGGTAACCAGTCTATCACAGGGAGACATGTAGAGACAGACAGGTAACCAGTCTATCACAGGGCCGACATGTAGAGACAGACAGGTAACCAGTCTATCACAGGGAGACATGTAGAGACAGACAGGTAACCAGTCTATCACAGGGCCGACATGTAGAGACAGACAGGTAACCAGTCTATCACAGGGCCGACATGTAGAGACAGACAGGTAACCAGTCTATCACAGGGGGACATGTAGAGACAGACAGGTAACCAGTCTATCACAGGGAGACATGTGGAGACAGACAGGTAACCAGTCTATCACAGGGAGACATGTAGAGACCGACAGGTAACCAGTCTATCACAGGGGGACATGTAGAGACAGACAGGTAACCAGTCTATCACAGGGAGACATGTAGAGACAGACAGGTAACCAGTCTATCACAGGGGGACATGTAGAGACAGACAGGTAACCAGTCTATCACAGGGAGACATGTAGAGACAGACAGGTAACCAGTCTATCACAGGGAGACATGTAGAGACCGACAGGTAACCAGTCTATCACAGGGGGACATGTAGAGACAGACAGGTAACCAGTCTATCACGGGGCCGACATGTAGAGACAGACAGGTAACCAGTCTATCACAGGGAGACATGTAGAGACAGACAGGTAACCAGTCTATCACAGGGGGACATGTAGAGACAGACAGGTAACCAGTCTATCACAGGGAGACATGTAGAGACAGACAGGTAACCAGTCTATCACATGGAGACATGTAGAGACAGACAGGTAACCAGTCTATCACAGGGGGACATGTAGAGACAGACAGGTAACCAGTCTATCACAGGGAGACATGTAGAGACAGACAGGTAACCAGTCTATCACAGGGAGACATGGAGAGACAGACAGGTAACCAATCTATCACAGGGAGACATGTAAAGACAGACAGGTAACCAGTCTATCACAGGGAGACATGTAGAGACAGACAGGTGACCAGTCTATCACAGGGAGACATGTAGAGACAGACAGGTAACCAGTCTATCACAGGGAGACATGTAGAGACAGACAGGTAACCAGTCTATCACGGGGCCGACATGTAGAGACAGACAGGTAACCAGTCTATCACAGGGAGACATGTAGAGACAGACAGGTAACCAGTCTATCACAGGGGGACATGTAGAGACAGACAGGTAACCAATCTATCACATGGAGACATGTGGAGACAGACAGGTAACCAGTCTATCACAGAGAGACATGTAGAGACAGACAGGTAACCAGTCTATCACAGGGAGACATGTAGAGACAGACAGGTAACCAGTCTATCACAGTGAGACATGTAGAGACAGACAGGTAACCAGTCTATCACGGGGCCGACATTTAGAAACAGACAGGTAACCAGTCTATCACAGGGAGACATGTAGAGACAGACAGGTAACCAGTCTATCACAGGGCTGACATGTAGAGACAGACAGGTGACCAGTCTATCACAGGGCTGACATGTAGAGAGAGACAGGTGACCATTCTATCACAGGGCTGACATGTAGAGACAGACAGGTAACCAGTCTATCACAGGCTGACATGTAGAGACAGACAGGTGACCAGTCTATCACAGGGCTGACATGTAGAGACAGACAGGTAACCAGTCTATCACAGGGAGACATGTAGAGACAGACAGGTAACCAGTCTATCACAGGGAGACATGTAGAGACAGACAGGTAACCAGTCTATCACAGGGAGACATGTACAGACAGACAGGTAACCAGTCTATCACAGGGCTGACATGTAGAGACAGACAGGTAACCAGTCTATCACAGGGCTGACATGTAGAGACAGACAGGTAACCAGTCTATCATAGGGCTGACATGTAGAGAGACAGGTAACCAGTCTATCACATGGAGACATGTGGAGACAGACAGGTAACCAGTCTATCACAGGGAGACATGTAGAGACAGACAGGTAACCAGTCTATCACGGGGCCGACATGTAGAGACAGACAGGTAACCAGTCTATCACAGGGAGACATGTAGAGACAGACAGGTAACCAGTCTATCACGGGGCCGACATGTAGAGACAGACAGGTAACCAGTCTATCACAGGGAGACATGTAGAGACAGACAGGTAACCAGTCTATCACAGGGGGACATGTAGAGACAGACAGGTAACCAGTCTATCACAGGGAGACATGTAGAGACAGACAGGTAACCAGTCTATCACATGGAGACATGTAGAGACAGACAGGTAACCAGTCTATCACAGGGGGACATGTAGAGACAGACAGGTAACCAGTCTATCACAGGGAGACATGTAGAGACAGACAGGTAACCAGTCTATCACAGGGAGACATGGAGAGACAGACAGGTAACCAATCTATCACAGGGAGACATGTAAAGACAGACAGGTAACCAGTCTATCACAGGGAGACATGTAGAGACAGACAGGTGACCAGTCTATCACAGGGAGACATGTAGAGACAGACAGGTAACCAGTCTATCACAGGGAGACATGTAGAGACAGACAGGTAACCAGTCTATCACGGGGCCGACATGTAGAGACAGACAGGTAACCAGTCTATCACAGGGAGACATGTAGAGACAGACAGGTAACCAGTCTATCACAGGGGGACATGTAGAGACAGACAGGTAACCAATCTATCACATGGAGACATGTGGAGACAGACAGGTAACCAGTCTATCACAGAGAGACATGTAGAGACAGACAGGTAACCAGTCTATCACAGGGAGACATGTAGAGACAGACAGGTAACCAGTCTATCACAGTGAGACATGTAGAGACAGACAGGTAACCAGTCTATCACGGGGCCGACATTTAGAAACAGACAGGTAACCAGTCTATCACAGGGAGACATGTAGAGACAGACAGGTAACCAGTCTATCACAGGGCTGACATGTAGAGACAGACAGGTGACCAGTCTATCACAGGGCTGACATGTAGAGAGAGACAGGTGACCATTCTATCACAGGGCTGACATGTAGAGACAGACAGGTAACCAGTCTATCACAGGCTGACATGTAGAGACAGACAGGTGACCAGTCTATCACAGGGCTGACATGTAGAGACAGACAGGTAACCAGTCTATCACAGGGGGACATGTAGAGACAGACAGGTAACCAGTCTATCACAGGGCTGACATGTAGAGACAGACAGGTAACCAGTCTATCACAGGGCTGACATGTAGAGACAGACAGGTAACCAGTCTATCATAGGGCTGACATGTAGAGACAGACAGGTAACCAGTCTATCACAGGGAGACATGTAGAGACAGACAGGTAACCAGTCTATCACAGGGAGACATGTAGAGACAGACAGGTAACCAGTCTATCACGGGGCCGACATGTAGAGACAGACAGGTAACCAGTCTATCACAGGGAGACATGTAGAGACAGACAGGTAACCAGTCTATCACAGGGGGACATGTAGAGACAGACAGGTAACCAATCTATCACATGGAGACATGTGGAGACAGACAGGTAACCAGTCTATCACAGAGAGACATGTAGAGACAGACAGGTAACCAGTCTATCACAGGGAGACATGTAGAGACAGACAGGTAACCAGTCTATCACAGTGAGACATGTAGAGACAGACAGGTAACCAGTCTATCACGGGGCCGACATTTAGAAACAGACAGGTAACCAGTCTATCACAGGGAGACATGTAGAGACAGACAGGTAACCAGTCTATCACAGGGCTGACATGTAGAGACAGACAGGTGACCAGTCTATCACAGGGCTGACATGTAGAGACAGACAGGTAACCAGTCTATCACAGGGGGACATGTAGAGAAAGACAGGTAACCAGTCTATCACAGGGAGACATGTACAGACAGACAGGTAACCAGTCTATCACAGGGCTGACATGTAGAGACAGACAGGTAACCAGTCTATCATAGGGCTGACATGTAGAGACAGACAGGTAACCAGTCTATCACATGGAGACATGTGGAGACAGACACGTAACCAGTCTATCACAGGGAGACATGTAGAGACAGACAGGTAACCAGTCTATCACAGGGAGACATGTAGAGACCGACAGGTAACCAGTCTATCACAGGGGGACATGTAGAGACAGACAGGTAACCAGTCTATCACATGGAGACATGTGGAGACAGACAGGTAACCAGTCTATCACAGGGAGACATGTAGAGACCGACAGGTAACCAGTCTATCACAGGGGGACATGTAGAGACAGACAGGTAACCAGTCTATCACAGGGAGACATGTAGAGACAGACAGGTAACCAGTCTATCACAGGGGGACATGTAGAGACAGACAGGTAACCAGTCTATCACAGGGAGACATGTAGAGACAGACAGGTAACCAGTCTATCACAGGGAGACATGTAGAGACCGACAGGTAACCAGTCTATCACAGGGGGACATGTAGAGATAGACAGGTAACCAGTCTATCACATGGAGACATGTGGAGACAGACAGGTAACCAGTCTATCACAGGGAGACATGTAGAGACCGACAGGTAACCAGTCTATCACAGGGGGACATGTAGAGACAGACAGGTAACCAGTCTATCACAGGGAGACATGTAGAGACAGACAGGTAACCAGTCTATCACAGGGAGACATGTAGAGACAGACAGGTAACGAGTCTATCACGGGGCCGACATGTAGAGACAGACAGGTAACCAGTCTATCACAGGGAGACATGTAGAGACAGACAGGTAACCAGTCTATCACAGGGGGACATGTAGAGACAGACAGGTAACCAGTCTATCACAGGGAGACATGTGGAGACAGACACGTAACCAGTCTATCACAGGGAGACATGTAGAGACAGACAGGTAACCAGTCTATCACAGGGAGACATGTAGAGACCGACAGGTAACCAGTCTATCACAGGGGGACATGTAGAGACAGACAGGTAACCAGTCTATCACATGGAGACATGTGGAGACAGACAGGTAACCAGTCTATCACAGGGAGACATGTAGAGACCGACAGGTAACCAGTCTATCACAGGGGGACATGTAGAGACAGACAGGTAACCAGTCTATCACAGGGAGACATGTAGAGACAGACAGGTAACCAGTCTATCACAGGGGGACATGTAGAGACAGACAGGTAACCAGTCTATCACAGGGAGACATGTAGAGACAGACAGGTAACCAGTCTATCACAGGGAGACATGTAGAGACCGACAGGTAACCAGTCTATCACAGGGGGACATGTAGAGATAGACAGGTAACCAGTCTATCACATGGAGACATGTGGAGACAGACAGGTAACCAGTCTATCACAGGGAGACATGTAGAGACCGACAGGTAACCAGTCTATCACAGGGGGACATGTAGAGACAGACAGGTAACCAGTCTATCACAGGGAGACATGTACAGACAGACAGGTAACCAGTCTATCACAGGGAGACATGTAGAGACAGACAGGTAACGAGTCTATCACGGGGCCGACATGTAGAGACAGACAGGTAACCAGTCTATCACAGGGAGACATGTAGAGACAGACAGGTAACCAGTCTATCACAGGGGGACATGTAGAGACAGACAGGTAACCAGTCTATCACAGGGAGACATGTAGAGATGGACAGGTAACCAGTCTATCACATGGAGACATGTAGAGACAGACAGGTAACCAGTCTATCACAGGGGGACATGTAGAGACAGACAGGTAACCAGTCTATCACAGGGAGACATGTAGAGACAGACAGGTAACCAGTCTATCACAGGGAGACATGGAGAGACAGACAGGTAACCAATCTATCACAGGGAGACATGTAAAGACAGACAGGTAACCAGTCTATCACAGGGAGACATGTAGAGACAGACAGGTGACCAGTCTATCACAGGGAGACATGTAGAGACAGACAGGTAACCAGTCTATCACAGGGAGACATGTAGAGACAGACAGGTAACCAGTCTATCACGGGGCCGACATGTAGAGACAGACAGGTAACCAGTCTATCACAGGGAGACATGTAGAGACAGACAGGTAACCAGTCTATCACAGGGGGACATGTAGAGACAGACAGGTAACCAATCTATCACATGGAGACATGTGGAGACAGACAGGTAACCAGTCTATCACAGAGAGACATGTAGAGACAGACAGGTAACCAGTCTATCACAGGGAGACATGTAGAGACAGACAGGTAACCAGTCTATCACAGTGAGACATGTAGAGACAGACAGGTAACCAGTCTATCACGGGGCCGACATTTAGAAACAGACAGGTAACCAGTCTATCACAGGGAGACATGTAGAGACAGACAGGTAACCAGTCTATCACAGGGCTGACATGTAGAGACAGACAGGTGACCAGTCTATCACAGGGCTGACATGTAGAGAGAGACAGGTGACCATTCTATCACAGGGCTGACATGTAGAGACAGACAGGTAACCAGTCTATCACAGGCTGACATGTAGAGACAGACAGGTGACCAGTCTATCACAGGGCTGACATGTAGAGACAGACAGGTAACCAGTCTATCACAGGGAGACATGTAGAGACAGACAGGTAACCAGTCTATCACAGGGAGACATGTAGAGACAGACAGGTAACCAGTCTATCACAGGGAGACATGTACAGACAGACAGGTAACCAGTCTATCACAGGGCTGACATGTAGAGACAGACAGGTAACCAGTCTATCACAGGGCTGACATGTAGAGACAGACAGGTAACCAGTCTATCATAGGGCTGACATGTAGAGAGACAGGTAACCAGTCTATCACATGGAGACATGTGGAGACAGACAGGTAACCAGTCTATCACAGGGAGACATGTAGAGACAGACAGGTAACCAGTCTATCACGGGGCCGACATGTAGAGACAGACAGGTAACCAGTCTATCACAGGGAGACATGTAGAGACAGACAGGTAACCAGTCTATCACGGGGCCGACATGTAGAGACAGACAGGTAACCAGTCTATCACAGGGAGACATGTAGAGACAGACAGGTAACCAGTCTATCACAGGGGGACATGTAGAGACAGACAGGTAACCAGTCTATCACAGGGAGACATGTAGAGACAGACAGGTAACCAGTCTATCACATGGAGACATGTAGAGACAGACAGGTAACCAGTCTATCACAGGGGGACATGTAGAGACAGACAGGTAACCAGTCTATCACAGGGAGACATGTAGAGACAGACAGGTAACCAGTCTATCACAGGGAGACATGGAGAGACAGACAGGTAACCAATCTATCACAGGGAGACATGTAAAGACAGACAGGTAACCAGTCTATCACAGGGAGACATGTAGAGACAGACAGGTGACCAGTCTATCACAGGGAGACATGTAGAGACAGACAGGTAACCAGTCTATCACAGGGAGACATGTAGAGACAGACAGGTAACCAGTCTATCACGGGGCCGACATGTAGAGACAGACAGGTAACCAGTCTATCACAGGGAGACATGTAGAGACAGACAGGTAACCAGTCTATCACAGGGGGACATGTAGAGACAGACAGGTAACCAATCTATCACATGGAGACATGTGGAGACAGACAGGTAACCAGTCTATCACAGAGAGACATGTAGAGACAGACAGGTAACCAGTCTATCACAGGGAGACATGTAGAGACAGACAGGTAACCAGTCTATCACAGTGAGACATGTAGAGACAGACAGGTAACCAGTCTATCACGGGGCCGACATTTAGAAACAGACAGGTAACCAGTCTATCACAGGGAGACATGTAGAGACAGACAGGTAACCAGTCTATCACAGGGCTGACATGTAGAGACAGACAGGTGACCAGTCTATCACAGGGCTGACATGTAGAGAGAGACAGGTGACCATTCTATCACAGGGCTGACATGTAGAGACAGACAGGTAACCAGTCTATCACAGGCTGACATGGAGAGACAGACAGGTAACCAATCTATCACAGGGCTGACATGTAGAGACAGACAGGTAACCAGTCTATCACAGGGAGACATGTAGAGACAGACAGGTAACCAGTCTATCACAGGGAGACATGTAGAGACAGACAGGTAACCAGTCTATCACAGGGAGACATGTACAGACAGACAGGTAACCAGTCTATCACAGGGCTGACATGTAGAGACAGACAGGTAACCAGTCTATCACAGGGCTGACATGTAGAGACAGACAGGTAACCAGTCTATCATAGGGCTGACATGTAGAGAGACAGGTAACCAGTCTATCACATGGAGACATGTGGAGACAGACAGGTAACCAGTCTATCACAGGGAGACATGTAGAGACAGACAGGTAACCAGTCTATCACAGGCTGACATGTAGAGACAGACAGGTGACCAGTCTATCACAGGGCTGACATGTAGAGACAGACAGGTAACCAGTCTATCACAGGGAGACATGTAGAGACAGACAGGTAACCAGTCTATCACAGGGAGACATGTAGAGACAGACAGGTAACCAGTCTATCACAGGGAGACATGTACAGACAGACAGGTAACCAGTCTATCACAGGGCTGACATGTAGAGACAGACAGGTAACCAGTCTATCACAGGGCTGACATGTAGAGACAGACAGGTAACCAGTCTATCATAGGGCTGACATGTAGAGAGACAGGTAACCAGTCTATCACATGGAGACATGTGGAGACAGACAGGTAACCAGTCTATCACAGGGAGACATGTAGAGACAGACAGGTAACCAGTCTATCACGGGGCCGACATGTAGAGACAGACAGGTAACCAGTCTATCACAGGGAGACATGTAGAGACAGACAGGTAACCAGTCTATCACGGGGCCGACATGTAGAGACAGACAGGTAACCAGTCTATCACAGGGAGACATGTAGAGACAGACAGGTAACCAGTCTATCACAGGGGGACATGTAGAGACAGACAGGTAACCAGTCTATCACAGGGAGACATGTAGAGACAGACAGGTAACCAGTCTATCACAGGGAGACATGTAGAGACAGACAGGTAACGAGTCTATCACGGGGCCGACATGTAGAGACAGACAGGTAACCAGTCTATCACAGGGAGACATGTAGAGACAGACAGGTAACCAGTCTATCACAGGGGGACATGTAGAGACAGACAGGTAACCAGTCTATCACAGGGAGACATGTAGAGATGGACAGGTAACCAGTCTATCACATGGAGACATGTAGAGACAGACAGGTAACCAGTCTATCACAGGGGGACATGTAGAGACAGACAGGTAACCAGTCTATCACAGGGAGACATGTAGAGACAGACAGGTAACCAGTCTATCACAGGGAGACATGGAGAGACAGACAGGTAACCAATCTATCACAGGGAGACATGTAAAGACAGACAGGTAACCAGTCTATCACAGGGAGACATGTAGAGACAGACAGGTGACCAGTCTATCACAGGGAGACATGTAGAGACAGACAGGTAACCAGTCTATCACAGGGAGACATGTAGAGACAGACAGGTAACCAGTCTATCACGGGGCCGACATGTAGAGACAGACAGGTAACCAGTCTATCACAGGGAGACATGTAGAGACAGACAGGTAACCAGTCTATCACAGGGGGACATGTAGAGACAGACAGGTAACCAATCTATCACATGGAGACATGTGGAGACAGACAGGTAACCAGTCTATCACAGAGAGACATGTAGAGACAGACAGGTAACCAGTCTATCACAGGGAGACATGTAGAGACAGACAGGTAACCAGTCTATCACAGTGAGACATGTAGAGACAGACAGGTAACCAGTCTATCACGGGGCCGACATTTAGAAACAGACAGGTAACCAGTCTATCACAGGGAGACATGTAGAGACAGACAGGTAACCAGTCTATCACAGGGCTGACATGTAGAGACAGACAGGTGACCAGTCTATCACAGGGCTGACATGTAGAGAGAGACAGGTGACCATTCTATCACAGGGCTGACATGTAGAGACAGACAGGTAACCAGTCTATCACAGGCTGACATGTAGAGACAGACAGGTGACCAGTCTATCACAGGGCTGACATGTAGAGACAGACAGGTAACCAGTCTATCACAGGGAGACATGTAGAGACAGACAGGTAACCAGTCTATCACAGGGAGACATGTAGAGACAGACAGGTAACCAGTCTATCACAGGGAGACATGTACAGACAGACAGGTAACCAGTCTATCACAGGGCTGACATGTAGAGACAGACAGGTAACCAGTCTATCACAGGGCTGACATGTAGAGACAGACAGGTAACCAGTCTATCATAGGGCTGACATGTAGAGAGACAGGTAACCAGTCTATCACATGGAGACATGTGGAGACAGACAGGTAACCAGTCTATCACAGGGAGACATGTAGAGACAGACAGGTAACCAGTCTATCACGGGGCCGACATGTAGAGACAGACAGGTAACCAGTCTATCACAGGGAGACATGTAGAGACAGACAGGTAACCAGTCTATCACGGGGCCGACATGTAGAGACAGACAGGTAACCAGTCTATCACAGGGAGACATGTAGAGACAGACAGGTAACCAGTCTATCACAGGGGGACATGTAGAGACAGACAGGTAACCAGTCTATCACAGGGAGACATGTAGAGACAGACAGGTAACCAGTCTATCACATGGAGACATGTAGAGACAGACAGGTAACCAGTCTATAACAGGGGGACATGTAGAGACAGACAGGTAACCAGTCTATCACAGGGAGACATGTAGAGACAGACAGGTAACCAGTCTATCACAGGGAGACATGGAGAGACAGACAGGTAACCAATCTATCACAGGGAGACATGTAAAGACAGACAGGTAACCAGTCTATCACAGGGAGACATGTAGAGACAGACAGGTGACCAGTCTATCACAGGGAGACATGTAGAGACAGACAGGTAACCAGTCTATCACAGGGAGACATGTAGAGACAGACAGGTAACCAGTCTATCACGGGGCCGACATGTAGAGACAGACAGGTAACCAGTCTATCACAGGGAGACATGTAGAGACAGACAGGTAACCAGTCTATCACAGGGGGACATGTAGAGACAGACAGGTAACCAATCTATCACATGGAGACATGTGGAGACAGACAGGTAACCAGTCTATCACAGAGAGACATGTAGAGACAGACAGGTAACCAGTCTATCACAGGGAGACATGTAGAGACAGACAGGTAACCAGTCTATCACAGTGAGACATGTAGAGACAGACAGGTAACCAGTCTATCACGGGGCCGACATTTAGAAACAGACAGGTAACCAGTCTATCACAGGGAGACATGTAGAGACAGACAGGTAACCAGTCTATCACAGGGCTGACATGTAGAGACAGACAGGTGACCAGTCTATCACAGGGCTGACATGTAGAGAGAGACAGGTGACCATTCTATCACAGGGCTGACATGTAGAGACAGACAGGTAACCAGTCTATCACAGGCTGACATGTAGAGACAGACAGGTGACCAGTCTATCACAGGGCTGACATGTAGAGACAGACAGGTAACCAGTCTATCACAGGGAGACATGTAGAGACAGACAGGTAACCAGTCTATCACAGGGAGACATGTAGAGACAGACAGGTAACCAGTCTATCACAGGGAGACATGTACAGACAGACAGGTAACCAGTCTATCACAGGGCTGACATGTAGAGACAGACAGGTAACCAGTCTATCACAGGGCTGACATGTAGAGACAGACAGGTAACCAGTCTATCATAGGGCTGACATGTAGAGAGACAGGTAACCAGTCTATCACATGGAGACATGTGGAGACAGACAGGTAACCAGTCTATCACAGGGAGACATGTAGAGACAGACAGGTAACCAGTCTATCACAGGCTGACATGTAGAGACAGACAGGTGACCAGTCTATCACAGGGCTGACATGTAGAGACAGACAGGTAACCAGTCTATCACAGGGAGACATGTAGAGACAGACAGGTAACCAGTCTATCACAGGGAGACATGTAGAGACAGACAGGTAACCAGTCTATCACAGGGAGACATGTACAGACAGACAGGTAACCAGTCTATCACAGGGCTGACATGTAGAGACAGACAGGTAACCAGTCTATCACAGGGCTGACATGTAGAGACAGACAGGTAACCAGTCTATCATAGGGCTGACATGTAGAGAGACAGGTAACCAGTCTATCACATGGAGACATGTGGAGACAGACAGGTAACCAGTCTATCACAGGGAGACATGTAGAGACAGACAGGTAACCAGTCTATCACGGGGCCGACATGTAGAGACAGACAGGTAACCAGTCTATCACAGGGAGACATGTAGAGACAGACAGGTAACCAGTCTATCACGGGGCCGACATGTAGAGACAGACAGGTAACCAGTCTATCACAGGGAGACATGTAGAGACAGACAGGTAACCAGTCTATCACAGGGGGACATGTAGAGACAGACAGGTAACCAGTCTATCACAGGGAGACATGTAGAGACAGACAGGTAACCAGTCTATCACATGGAGACATGTAGAGACAGACAGGTAACCAGTCTATCACAGGGGGACATGTAGAGACAGACAGGTAACCAGTCTATCACAGGGAGACATGTAGAGACAGACAGGTAACCAGTCTATCACAGGGAGACATGGAGAGACAGACAGGTAACCAATCTATCACAGGGAGACATGTAAAGACAGACAGGTAACCAGTCTATCACAGGGAGACATGTAGAGACAGACAGGTGACCAGTCTATCACAGGGAGACATGTAGAGACAGACAGGTAACCAGTCTATCACAGGGAGACATGTAGAGACAGACAGGTAACCAGTCTATCACGGGGCCGACATGTAGAGACAGACAGGTAACCAGTCTATCACAGGGAGACATGTAGAGACAGACAGGTAACCAGTCTATCACAGGGGGACATGTAGAGACAGACAGGTAACCAATCTATCACATGGAGACATGTGGAGACAGACAGGTAACCAGTCTATCACAGAGAGACATGTAGAGACAGACAGGTAACCAGTCTATCACAGGGAGACATGTAGAGACAGACAGGTAACCAGTCTATCACAGTGAGACATGTAGAGACAGACAGGTAACCAGTCTATCACGGGGCCGACATTTAGAAACAGACAGGTAACCAGTCTATCACAGGGAGACATGTAGAGACAGACAGGTAACCAGTCTATCACAGGGCTGACATGTAGAGACAGACAGGTGACCAGTCTATCACAGGGCTGACATGTAGAGAGAGACAGGTGACCATTCTATCACAGGGCTGACATGTAGAGACAGACAGGTAACCAGTCTATCACAGGCTGACATGTAGAGACAGACAGGTGACCAGTCTATCACAGGGCTGACATGTAGAGACAGACAGGTAACCAGTCTATCACAGGGAGACATGTAGAGACAGACAGGTAACCAGTCTATCACAGGGAGACATGTAGAGACAGACAGGTAACCAGTCTATCACAGGGAGACATGTACAGACAGACAGGTAACCAGTCTATCACAGGGCTGACATGTAGAGACAGACAGGTAACCAGTCTATCACAGGGCTGACATGTAGAGACAGACAGGTAACCAGTCTATCATAGGGCTGACATGTAGAGAGACAGGTAACCAGTCTATCACATGGAGACATGTGGAGACAGACAGGTAACCAGTCTATCACAGGGAGACATGTAGAGACAGACAGGTAACCAGTCTATCACAGGGAGACATGTAGAGACCGACAGGTAACCAGTCTATCACAGGGAGACATGTAGAGACAGACAGGTAACCAGTCTATCACAGGGCTGACATGTAGAGACAGACAGGTAACCAGTCTATCACAGGGAGACATGTAGAGACAGACAGGTAACCAGTCTATCACAGGGAGACATGTAGAGACAGACAGGTAACCAGTCTATCACAGGGCTGACATGTAGAGACAGACAGGTAACCAGTCTATCACAGGGAGACATGTAGAGACAGACAGGTAACCAGTCTATCACAGGGAGACATGTACAGACAGACAGGTAACCAGTCTATCACAGGGCTGACATGTAGAGACAGACAGGTAACCAGTCTATCATAGGGCTGACATGTAGAGACAGACAGGTAACCAGTCTATCACATGGAGACATGTGGAGACAGACACGTAACCAGTCTATCACAGGGAGACATGTAGAGACAGACAGGTAACCAGTCTATCACAGGGAGACATGTAGAGACCGACAGGTAACCAGTCTATCACAGGGGGACATGTAGAGACAGACAGGTAACCAGTCTATCACATGGAGACATGTGGAGACAGACAGGTAACCAGTCTATCACAGGGAGACATGTAGAGACCGACAGGTAACCAGTCTATCACAGGGGGACATGTAGAGACAGACAGGTAACCAGTCTATCACAGGGAGACATGTAGAGACAGACAGGTAACCAGTCTATCACGGGGCCGACATGTAGAGACAGACAGGTAACCAGTCTATCACAGGGAGACATGTAGAGACAGACAGGTAACCAGTCTATCACAGGGGGACATGTAGAGACAGACAGGTAACCAATCTATCACATGGAGACATGTGGAGACAGACAGGTAACCAGTCTATCACAGAGAGACATGTAGAGACAGACAGGTAACCAGTCTATCACAGGGAGACATGTAGAGACAGACAGGTAACCAGTCTATCACGGGGCCGACATTTAGAAACAGACAGGTAACCAGTCTATCACAGGGAGACATGTAGAGACAGACAGGTAACCAGTCTATCACAGGGCTGACATGTAGAGACAGACAGGTGACCAGTCTATCACAGGGCTGACATGTAGAGAGAGACAGGTGACCATTCTATCACAGGGCTGACATGTAGAGACAGACAGGTAACCAGTCTATCACAGGCTGACATGTAGAGACAGACAGGTGACCAGTCTATCACAGGGCTGACATGTAGAGACAGACAGGTAACCAGTCTATCACAGGGAGACATGTAGAGACAGACAGGTAACCAGTCTATCACAGGGAGACATGTAGAGACAGACAGGTAACCAGTCTATCACAGGGAGACATGTACAGACAGACAGGTAACCAGTCTATCACAGGGCTGACATGTAGAGACAGACAGGTAACCAGTCTATCACAGGGCTGACATGTAGAGACAGACAGGTAACCAGTCTATCATAGGGCTGACATGTAGAGAGACAGGTAACCAGTCTATCACATGGAGACATGTGGAGACAGACAGGTAACCAGTCTATCACAGGGAGACATGTAGAGACAGACAGGTAACCAGTCTATCACAGGGAGACATGTAGAGACCGACAGGTAACCAGTCTATCACAGGGGGACATGTAGAGACAGACAGGTAACCAGTCTATCACAGGGGGACATGTAGAGACAGACAGGTAACCAGTCTATCACAGGGAGACATGTAGAGACAGACAGGTAACCAGTCTATCACAGGGGGACATGTAGAGACAGACAGGTAACCAATCTATCACATGGAGACATGTGGAGACAGACAGGTAACCAGTCTATCACAGGGAGACATGTAGAGACAGACAGGTAACCAGTCTATCACAGGGAGACATGTAGAGACAGACAGGTAACCAGTCTATCACAGGGAGACATGTAGAGACAGACAGGTAACCAGTCTATCACGGGGCCGACATTTAGAGACAGACAGGTAACCAGTCTATCACAGGGAGACATGTAGAGACAGACAGGTAACCAGTCTATCACAGGGCTGACATGTAGAGACAGACAGGTGACCACTCTATCACAGGGCTGACATGTAGAAAGAGACAGGTGACCAGTCTATCACAGGGCTGACATGTAGAGACAGACAGGTAACCAGTCTATCACAGGCTGACATGTAGAGACAGACAGGTGACCAGTCTATCACAGGGCTGACATGTAGAGACAGACAGGTAACCAGTCTATCACAGGGAGACATGTAGAGACAGACAGGTAACCAGTCTATCACAGGGAGACATGTAGAGACAGACAGGTAACCAGTCTATCACAGGGAGACATGTAGAGACAGACAGGTAACCAGTCTATCACAGGGCTGACATGTAGAGACAGACAGGCAACCAGTCTATCACAGGGCTGACATGTAGAGACAGACAGGTAACCAGTCTATCACAGGGCCGACATGTAGAGACAGACAGGTAACCAGTCTATCACAGGGAGACATGTAGAGACAGACAGGTAACCAGTCTATCACAGGGAGACATGTAGAGACAGACAGGTAACCAGTCTATCATGGGGCCGACATGTAGAGACAGACAGGTAACCAGTCTATCACAGGGAGACATGTAGAGACAGACAGGTAACCAGTCTATCACAGGGGGACATGTAGAGACAGACAGGTAACCAGTCTATCACAGGGAGACATGTAGAGACAGACAGGTAACCAGTCTATCACAGGGAGACATGTAGAGACAGACAGGTAACCAGTCTATCACAGGGGGACATGTAGAGACAGACAGGTAACCAGTCTATCACAGGGAGACATGTAGAGACAGACAGGTAACCAGTCTATCACAGGGAGACATGTAGAGACAGACAGGTAACCAGTCTATCACAGGGAGACATGTAGAGACAGACAGGCAACCAGTCTATCACAGGGCTGACATGTAGAGACAGACAGGTAACCAGTCTATCACAGGGAGACATGTAGAGACAGACAGGTAACCAGTCTATCACAGGGAGACATGTACAGACAGACAGGTAACCAGTCTATCACAGGGAGACATGTAGAGACCGACAGGTAACCAGTCTATCACAGGGGGACATGTACAGACAGACAGGTAACCAGTCTATCACAGGGCTGACATGTAGAGACAGACAGGTAACCAGTCTATCATAGGGCTGACATGTAGAGACAGACAGGTGACCAGTCTATCACAGGGCTGACATGTAGAGACAGACAGGTAACCAGTCTATCACAGGGAGACATGTAAAGACAGACAGGTAACCAGTCTATCACAGGGAGACATGTAGAGACAGACAGGTGACCAGTCTATCACAGGGAGACATGTAGAGACAGACAGGTAACCAGTCTATTACAGGGAGGCATGTAGAGACAGACAGGTAACCAGTCTATCACAGGGAGACATGTACAGACAGACAGGTAACCAGTCTATCACAGGGCTGACATGTAGAGACAGACAGGTAACCAGTCTATCACAGGGCTGACATGTAGAGACAGACAGGTAACCAGTCTATCATAGGGCTGACATGTAGAGACAGACAGGTAACCAGTCTATCACATGGAGACATGTGGAGACAGACAGGTAACCAGTCTATCACAGGGAGACATGTAGAGACAGACAGGTAACCAGTCTATCACAGGGAGACATGTAGAGACCGACAGGTAACCAGTCTATCACAGGGGGACATGTAGAGACAGACAGGTAACCAGTCTATCACAGGGCTGACATGTAGAGACAGACAGGTAACCAGTCTATCATAGGGCTGACATGTAGAGACAGACAGGTGACCAGTCTATCACAGGGCTGACATGTAGAGACAGACAGGTAACCAGTCTATCACAGGGAGACATGTAGAGACAGACAGGTAACCAGTCTATCACAGGGAGACATGTAGAGACAGACAGGTAACCAGTCTATCACAGGGCTGACATGTAGAGACAGACAGGCAACCAGTCTATCACAGGGCTGACATGTAGAGACAGACAGGTAACCAGTCTATCACAGGGAGACATGTAGAGACAGACAGGTAACCAGTCTATCACAGGGGGACATGTAGAGACAGACAGGTAACCAGTCTATCACAGGGAGACATGTAGAGACAGACAGGTAACCAGTCTATCACAGGGAGACATGTAGAGACAGACAGGTAACCAGTCTATCACAGGGGGACATGTAGAGACAGACAGGTAACCAGTCTATCACAGGGAGACATGTGGAGACAGACAGGTAACCAGTCTATCACAGGGAGACATGTAGAGACAGACAGGTAACCAGTCTATCACATGGAGACATGTGGAGACAGACAGGTAACCAGTCTATCACAGGGAGACATGGAGAGACAGACAGGTAACCAGTCTATCACAGGGAGACATGTAGAGACAGACAGGTAACCAGTCTATCACAGGGAGACATGGAGAGACAGACAGGTAACCAGTCTATCACAGGGAGACATGTAAAGACAGACAGGTAACCAGTCTATCACAGGGAGACATGTAGAGACAGACAGGTGACCAGTCTATCACAGGGAGACATGTAGAGACAGACAGGTAACCAGTCTATCACAGGGAGACATGTAGAGACAGACAGGTAACCAGTCTATCACGGGGCCGACATGTAGAGACAGACAGGTAACCAGTCTATCACAGGGAGACATGTAGAGACAGACAGGTAACCAGTCTATCACAGGGGGACATGTAGAGACAGACAGGTAACCAATCTATCACATGGAGACATGTGGAGACAGACAGGTAACCAGTCTATCACAGGGAGACATGTAGAGACAGACAGGTAACCAGTCTATCACAGGAAGACATGTAGAGACAGACAGGTAACCAGTCTATCACAGTGAGACATGTAGAGACAGACAGGTAACCAGTCTATCACGGGGCCGACATTTAGAAACAGACAGGTAACCAGTCTATCACAGGGAGACATGTAGAGACAGACAGGTAACCAGTCTATCACAGGGCTGACATGTAGAGACAGACAGGTGACCACTCTATCACAGGGCTGACATGTAGAAAGAGACAGGTGACCAGTCTATCACAGGGCTGACATGTAGAGACAGACAGGTAACCAGTCTATCACAGGCTGACATGTAGAGACAGACAGGTGACCAGTCTATCACAGGGCTGACATGTAGAGACAGACAGGTAACCAGTCTATCACAGGGAGACATGTAGAGACAGACAGGTAACCAGTCTATCACAGGGAGACATGTAGAGACAGACAGGTAACCAGTCTATCACAGGGAGACATGTAGAGACGGACAGGTAACCAGTCTATCACAGGGCTGACATGTAGAGACAGACAGGCAACCAGTCTATCACAGGGCTGACATGTAGAGACAGACAGGTAACCAGTCTATCACAGGGCCGACATGTAGAGACAGACAGGTAACCAGTCTATCACAGGGAGACATGTAGAGACAGACAGGTAACCAGTCTATCACAGGGAGACATGTAGAGACAGACAGGTAACCAGTCTATCATGGGGCCGACATGTAGAGACAGACAGGTAACCAGTCTATCACAGGGAGACATGTAGAGACAGACAGGTAACCAGTCTATCACAGGGGGACATGTAGAGACAGACAGGTAACCAGTCTATCACAGGGAGACATGTAGAGACAGACAGGTAACCAGTCTATCACAGGGAGACATGTAGAGACAGACAGGTAACTAGTCTATCACAGGGGGACATGTAGAGACAGACAGGTAACCAGTCTATCACAGGGAGACATGTAGAGACAGACAGGTAACCAGTCTATCACAGGGAGACATGTAGAGACAGACAGGTAACCAGTCTATCACAGGGAGACATGTAAAGACAGACAGGTAACCAGTCTATCACAGGGAGACATGTAGAGACAGACAGGTGACCAGTCTATCACAGGGAGACATGTAGAGACAGACAGGTAACCAGTCTATCACAGGGAGACATGTAGAGACAGACAGGCAACCAGTCTATCACAGGGCTGACATGTAGAGACAGACAGGTAACCAGTCTATCACAGGGAGACATGTAGAGACAGACAGGTAACCAGTCTATCACAGGGAGACATGTACAGACAGACAGGTAACCAGTCTATCACAGGGAGACATGTAGAGACCGACAGGTAACCAGTCTATCACAGGGGGACATGTACAGACAGACAGGTAACCAGTCTATCACAGGGCTGACATGTAGAGACAGACAGGTAACCAGTCTATCATAGGGCTGACATGTAGAGACAGACAGGTGACCAGTCTATCACAGGGCTGACATGTAGAGACAGACAGGTAACCAGTCTATCACAGGGAGACATGTAAAGACAGACAGGTAACCAGTCTATCACAGGGAGACATGTAGAGACAGACAGGTGACCGGTCTATCACAGGGAGACATGTAGAGACAGACAGGTAACCAGTCTATCACAGGGAGGCATGTAGAGACAGACAGGTAACCAGTCTATCACAGGGAGACATGTACAGACAGACAGGTAACCAGTCTATCACAGGGCTGACATGTAGAGACAGACAGGTAACCAGTCTATCACAGGGCTGACATGTAGAGACAGACAGGTAACCAGTCTATCATAGGGCTGACATGTAGAGACAGACAGGTAACCAGTCTATCACATGGAGACATGTGGAGACAGACAGGTAACCAGTCTATCACAGGGAGACATGTAGAGACAGACAGGTAACCAGTCTATCACAGGGAGACATGTAGAGACCGACAGGTAACCAGTCTATCACAGGGGGACATGTAGAGACAGACAGGTAACCAGTCTATCACAGGGCTGACATGTAGAGACAGACAGGTAACCAGTCTATCATAGGGCTGACATGTATAGACAGACAGGTGACCAGTCTATCACAGGGCTGACATGTAGAGACAGACAGGTAACCAGTCTATCACAGGGAGACATGTAGAGACAGACAGGTAACCAGTCTATCACAGGGAGACATGTAGAGACAGACAGGTAACCAGTCTATCACAGGGCTGACATGTAGAGACAGACAGGCAACCAGTCTATCACAGGGCTGACATGTAGAGACAGACAGGTAACCAGTCTATCACAGGGAGACATGTAGAGACAGACAGGTAACCAGTCTATCACAGGGGGACATGTAGAGACAGACAGGTAACCAGTCTATCACAGGGAGACATGTAGAGACAGACAGGTAACCAGTCTATCACAGGGAGACATGTAGAGACAGACAGGTAACCAGTCTATCACAGGGGGACATGTAGAGACAGACAGGTAACCAGTCTATCACAGGGAGACATGTGGAGACAGACAGGTAACCAGTCTATCACAGGGAGACATGTAGAGACAGACAGGTAACCAGTCTATCACATGGAGACATGTGGAGACAGACAGGTAACCAGTCTATCACAGGGAGACATGGAGAGACAGACAGGTAACCAGTCTATCACAGGGAGACATGTAGAGACAGACAGGTAACCAGTCTATCACAGGGAGACATGGAGAGACAGACAGGTAACCAGTCTATCACAGGGAGACATGTAAAGACAGACAGGTAACCAGTCTATCACAGGGAGACATGTAGAGACAGACAGGTGACCAGTCTATCACAGGGAGACATGTAGAGACAGACAGGTAACCAGTCTATCACAGGGAGACATGTAGAGACAGACAGGTAACCAGTCTATCACGGGGCCGACATGTAGAGACAGACAGGTAACCAGTCTATCACAGGGAGACATGTAGAGACAGACAGGTAACCAGTCTATCACAGGGGGACATGTAGAGACAGACAGGTAACCAATCTATCACATGGAGACATGTGGAGACAGACAGGTAACCAGTCTATCACAGGGAGACATGTAGAGACAGACAGGTAACCAGTCTATCACAGGGAGACATGTAGAGACAGACAGGTAACCAGTCTATCACAGTGAGACATGTAGAGACAGACAGGTAACCAGTCTATCACGGGGCCGACATTTAGAAACAGACAGGTAACCAGTCTATCACAGGGAGACATGTAGAGACAGACAGGTAACCAGTCTATCACAGGGCTGACATGTAGAGACAGACAGGTGACCAGTCTATCACAGGGCTGACATGTAGAGACAGACAAGTAACCAGTCTATCACAGGGAGACATGTAGAGACAGACAGGTAACCAGTCTATCACAGGGAGACATGTACAGACAGACAGGTAACCAGTCTATCACAGGGCTGACATGTAGAGACAGACAGGTAACCAGTCTATCACAGGGCTGACATGTAGAGACAGACAGGTAACCAGTCTATCATAGGGCTGACATGTAGAGAGACAGGTAACCAGTCTATCACATGGAGACATGTGGAGACAGACAGGTAACCAGTCTATCACAGGGAGACATGTAGAGACAGACAGGTAACCAGTCTATCACAGGGAGACATGTAGAGACCGACAGGTAACCAGTCTATCACAGGGGGACATGTAGAGACAGACAGGTAACCAGTCTATCACAGGGCTGACATGTAGAGACAGACAGGTAACCAGTCTATCACAGGGAGACATGTAGAGACAGACAGGTAACCAGTCTATCACAGGGAGACATGTAGAGACAGACAGGTAACCAGTCTATCACAGGGCTGACATGTAGAGACAGACAGGTAACCAGTCTATCACAGGGAGACATGTAGAGACAGACAGGTAACCAGTCTATCACAGGGAGACATGTACAGACAGACAGGTAACCAGTCTATCACAGGGCTGACATGTAGAGACAGACAGGTAACCAGTCTATCATAGGGCTGACATGTAGAGACAGACAGGTAACCAGTCTATCACATGGAGACATGTGGAGACAGACACGTAACCAGTCTATCACAGGGAGACATGTAGAGACAGACAGGTAACCAGTCTATCACAGGGGGACATGTAGAGACAGACAGGTAACCAGTCTATCACATGGAGACATGTGGAGACAGACAGGTAACCAGTCTATCACAGGGAGACATGTAGAGACCGACAGGTAACCAGTCTATCACAGGGGGACATGTAGAGACAGACAGGTAACCAGTCTATCACAGGGAGACATGTAGAGACAGACAGGTAACCAGTCTATCACAGGGGGACATGTAGAGACAGACAGGTAACCAGTCTATCACAGGGAGACATGTAGAGACAGACAGGTAACCAGTCTATCACATGGAGACATGTAGAGACAGACAGGTAACCAGTCTATCACAGGGGGACATGTAGAGACAGACAGGTAACCAGTCTATCACAGGGAGACATGTAGAGACAGACAGGTAACCAGTCTATCACAGGGAGACATGGAGAGACAGACAGGTAACCAGTCTATCAAAGGGAGACATGTAAAGACAGACAGGTAACCAGTCTATCACAGGGAGACATGTAGAGACAGACAGGTGACCAGTCTATCACAGGGAGACATGTAGAGACAGACAGGTAACCAGTCTATCACAGGGGGACATGTAGAGACAGACAGGTAACCAGTCTATCACAGGGAGACATGTAGAGACAGATAGGTAACCATTCTATCACAGGGAGACATGTAGAGATGGACAGGTAACCAGTCTATCACGGGGCCGACATGTAGAGACAGACAGGTAACCAGTCTATCACAGGGAGACATGTAGAGACAGACAGGTAACCAGTCTATCACAGGGGGACATGTAGAGACAGACAGGTAACCAATCTATCACATGGAGACATGTGGAGACAGACAGGTAACCAGTCTATCACAGGGAGACATGTAGAGACAGACAGGTAACCAGTCTATCACAGGGAGACATGTAGAGACAGACAGGTAACCAGTCTATCACAGGGAGACATGTAGAGACAGACAGGTAACCAGTCTATCACGGGGCCGACATTTAGAGACAGACAGGTAACCAGTCTATCACAGGGAGACATGTAGAGACAGACAGGTAACCAGTCTATCACAGGGAGACATGTAGAGACAGACAGGTAACCAGTCTATCACAGGGCTGACATGTAGAGACAGACAGGTGACCACTCTATCACAGGGCTGACATGTAGAAAGAGACAGGTGACCAGTCTATCACAGGGCTGACATGTAGAGACAGACAGGTAACCAGTCTATCACAGGCTGACATGTAGAGACAGACAGGTGACCAGTCTATCACAGGGCTGACATGTAGAGACAGACAGGTAACCAGTCTATCACAGGGAGACATGTAGAGACAGACAGGTAACCAGTCTATCACAGGGAGACATGAAGAGACAGACAGGTAACCAGTCTATCACAGGGAGACATGTAGAGACAGACAGGTAACCAGTCTATCACAGGGCTGACATGTAGAGACAGACAGGCAACCAGTCTATCACAGGGCTGACATGTAGAGACAGACAGGTAACCAGTCTATCACAGGGCCGACATGTAGAGACAGACAGGTAACCAGTCTATCACAGGGAGACATGTAGAGACAGACAGGTAACCAGTCTATCACAGGGAGACATGTAGAGACAGACAGGTAACCAGTCTATCATGGGGCCGACATGTAGAGACAGACAGGTAACCAGTCTATCACAGGGAGACATGTAGAGACAGACAGGTAACCAGTCTATCACAGGGGGACATGTAGAGACAGACAGGTAACCAGTCTATCACAGGGAGATATGTAGAGACAGACAGGTAACCAGTCTATCACAGGGAGACATGTAGAGACAGACAGGTAACCAGTCTATCACAGGGGGACATGTAGAGACAGACAGGTAACCAGTCTATCACAGGGAGACATGTAGAGACAGACAGGTAACCAGTCTATCACAGGGAGACATGTAGAGACAGACAGGTAACCAGTCTATCACAGGGAGACATGTAAAGACAGACAGGTAACCAGTCTATCACAGGGAGACATGTAGAGACAGACAGGTGACCAGTCTATCACAGGGAGACATGTAGAGACAGACAGGTAACCAGTCTATCACAGGGAGACATGTAGAGACAGACAGGCAACCAGTCTATCACAGGGCTGACATGTAGAGACAGACAGGTAACCAGTCTATCACAGGGAGACATGTAGAGACAGACAGGTAACCAGTCTATCACAGGGAGACATGTACAGACAGACAGGTAACCAGTCTATCACAGGGAGACATGTAGAGACCGACAGGTAACCAGTCTATCACAGGGGGACATGTACAGACAGACAGGTAACCAGTCTATCACAGGGCTGACATGTAGAGACAGACAGGTAACCAGTCTATCATAGGGCTGACATGTAGAGACAGACAGGTGACCAGTCTATCACAGGGCTGACATGTAGAGACAGACAGGTAACCAGTCTATCACAGGGAGACATGTAAAGACAGACAGGTAACCAGTCTATCACAGGGAGACATGTAGAGACAGACAGGTGACCAGTCTATCACAGGGAGACATGTAGAGACAGACAGGTAACCAGTCTATCACAGGGAGGCATGTAGAGACAGACAGGTAACCAGTCTATCACAGGGAGACATGTACAGACAGACAGGTAACCAGTCTATCACAGGGCTGACATGTAGAGACAGACAGGTAACCAGTCTATCACAGGGCTGACATGTAGAGACAGACAGGTAACCAGTCTATCATAGGGCTGACATGTAGAGACAGACAGGTAACCAGTCTATCACAGGGAGACATGTAGAGACAGACAGGTAACCAGTCTATCACAGGGAGACATGTAGAGACCGACAGGTAACCAGTCTATCACAGGGGGACATGTAGAGACAGACAGGTAACCAGTCTATCACAGGGCTGACATGTAGAGACAGACAGGTAACCAGTCTATCATAGGGCTGACATGTAGAGACAGACAGGTGACCAGTCTATCACAGGGCTGACATGTAGAGACAGACAGGTAACCAGTCTATCACAGGGAGACATGTAGAGACAGACAGGTAACCAGTCTATCACAGGGAGACATGTAGAGACAGACAGGTAACCAGTCTATCACAGGGCTGACATGTAGAGACAGACAGGCAACCAGTCTATCACAGGGCTGACATGTAGAGACAGACAGGTAACCAGTCTATCACAGGGAGACATGTAGAGACAGACAGGTAACCAGTCTATCACAGGGGGACATGTAGAGACAGACAGGTAACCAGTCTATCACAGGGAGACATGTAGAGACAGACAGGTAACCAGTCTATCACAGGGAGACATGTAGAGACAGACAGGTAACCAGTCTATCACAGGGGGACATGTAGAGACAGACAGGTAACCAGTCTATCACAGGGAGACATGTAGAGACAGACAGGTAACCAGTCTATCACAGGGAGACATGTAGAGACAGACAGGTAACCAGTCTATCACAGGGAGACATGTAAAGACAGACAGGTAACCAGTCTATCACAGGGAGACATGTAGAGACAGACAGGCAACCAGTCTATCACAGGGCTGACATGTAGAGACAGACAGGTAACCAGTCTATCACAGGGAGACATGTAGAGACAGACAGGTAACCAGTCTATCACAGGGAGACATGTACAGACAGACAGGTGACCAGTCTATCACAGGGAGACATGTAGAGACCGACAGGTAACCAGTCTATCACAGGGGGACATGTACAGACAGACAGGTAACCAGTCTATCACAGGGCTGACATGTAGAGACAGACAGGTAACCAGTCTATCATAGGGCTGACATGTAGAGACAGACAGGTGACCAGTCTATCACAGGGCTGACATGTAGAGACAGACAGGTAACCAGTCTATCACAGGGAGACATGTAAAGACAGACAGGTAACCAGTCTATCACAGGGAGACATGTAGAGACAGACAGGTGACCAGTCTATCACAGGGAGACATGTAGAGACAGACAGGTAACCAGTCTATCACAGGGAGACATGTAGAGACAGACAGGTAACCAGTCTATCACAGGGAGACATGTACAGACAGACAGGTAACCAGTCTATCACAGGGCTGACATGTAGAGACAGACAGGTAACCAGTCTATCACAGGGCTGACATGTAGAGACAGACAGGTAACCAGTCTATCATAGGGCTGACATGTAGAGACAGACAGGTAACCAGTCTATCACATGGAGACATGTGGAGACAGACAGGTAACCAGTCTATCACAGGGAGACATGTAGAGACAGACAGGTAACCAGTCTATCACAGGGAGACATGTAGAGACCGACAGGTAACCAGTCTATCACAGGGGGACATGTAGAGACAGACAGGTAACCAGTCTATCACAGGGCTGACATGTAGAGACAGACAGGTAACCAGTCTATCATAGGGCTGACATGTAGAGACAGACAGTTGACCAGTCTATCACAGGGCTGACATGTAGAGACAGACAGGTAACCAGTCTATCACAGGGAGACATGTAGAGACAGACAGGTAACCAGTCTATCACAGGGAGACATGTAGAGACAGACAGGTAACCAGTCTATCACAGGGCTGACATGTAGAGACAGACAGGCAACCAGTCTATCACAGGGCTGACATGTAGAGACAGACAGGTAACCAGTCTATCACAGGGCCGACATGTAGAGACAGACAGGTAACCAGTCTATCACAGGGAGACATGTAGAGACAGACAGGTAACCAGTCTATCACAGGGAGACATGTAGAGACAGACAGGTAACCAGTCTATCATGGGGCCGACATGTAGAGACAGACAGGTAACCAGTCTATCACAGGGGGACATGTAGAGACAGACAGGTAACCAGTCTATCACGGGGAGACATGTAGAGACAGACAGGTAACCAGTCTATCACAGGGAGACATGTAGAGACAGACAGGTAACCAGTCTATCACAGGGGGACATGTAGAGACAGACAGGTAACCAGTCTATCACAGGGAGACATGTAGAGACAGACAGGTAACCAGTCTATCACAGGGAGACATGTAGAGACAGACAGGTAACCAGTCTATCACAGGGAGACATGTAAAGACAGACAGGTAACCAGTCTATCACAGGGAGACATGTAGAGACAGACAGGTGACCAGTCTATCACAGGGAGACATGTAGAGACAGACAGGTAACCAGTCTATCACAGGGAGACATGTAGAGACAGACAGGTAACCAGTCTATCACAGGGAGACATGTAGAGACAGACAGGTAACCAGTCTATCACAGGGAGACATGTACAGACAGACAGGTAACCAGTCTATCACAGGGCTGACATGTAGAGACAGACAGGTAACCAGTCTATCACAGGGCTGACATGTAGAGACAGACAGGTAACCAGTCTATCATAGGGCTGACATGTAGAGACAGACAGGTAACCAGTCTATCACATGGAGACATGTGGAGACAGACAGGTAACCAGTCTATCACAGGGAGACATGTAGAGACAGACAGGTAACCAGTCTATCACAGGGAGACATGTAGAGACCGACAGGTAACCAGTCTATCACAGGGGGACATGTAGAGACAGACAGGTAACCAGTCTATCACAGGGCTGACATGTAGAGACAGACAGGTAACCAGTCTATCACAGGGAGACATGTAGAGACAGACAGGTAACCAGTCTATCACAGGGAGACATGTAAAGACAGACAGGTAACCAGTCTATCACAGGGAGACATGTAGAGACAGACAGGTGACCAGTCTATCACAGGGAGACATGTAGAGACAGACAGGTAACCAGTCTATCACAGGGAGACATGTAGAGACAGACAGGTAACCAGTCTATCACAGGGCTGACATGTAGAGACAGACAGGTAACCAGTCTATCACAGGGAGACATGTAGAGACAGACAGGTAACCAGTCTATCACAGGGAGACATGTACAGACAGACAGGTAACCAGTCTATCACAGGGCTGACATGTAGAGACAGACAGGTAACCAGTCTATCATAGGGCTGACATGTAGAGACAGACAGGTAACCAGTCTATCACATGGAGACATGTGGAGACAGACACGTAACCAGTCTATCACAGGGAGACATGTAGAGACAGACAGGTAACCAGTCTATCACAGGGAGACATGTAGAGACCGACAGGTAACCAGTCTATCACAGGGGGACATGTAGAGACAGACAGGTAACCAGTCTATCACATGGAGACATGTGGAGACAGACAGGTAACCAGTCTATCACAGGGAGACATGTAGAGACCGACAGGTAACCAGTCTATCACAGGGGGACATGTAGAGACAGACAGGTAACCAGTCTATCACAGGGAGACATGTAGAGACAGACAGGTAACCAGTCTATCACAGGGAGACATGTAGAGACAGACAGGTAACCAGTCTATCACGGGGCCGACATGTAGAGACAGACAGGTAACCAGTCTATCACAGGGAGACATGTAGAGACAGACAGGTAACCAGTCTATCACAGGGGGACATGTAGAGACAGACAGGTAACCAATCTATCACATGGAGACATGTGGAGACAGACAGGTAACCAGTCTATCACAGGGAGACATGTAGAGACAGACAGGTAACCAGTCTATCACAGGGCTGACATGTAGAGACAGACAGGCAACCAGTCTATCACAGGGCTGACATGTAGAGACAGACAGGTAACCAGTCTATCACAGGGCCGACATGTAGAGACAGACAGGTAACCAGTCTATCACAGGGAGACATGTAGAGACAGACAGGTAACCAGTCTATCATAGGGCTGACATGTAGAGACAGACAGGTAACCAGTCTATCACATGGAGACATGTGGAGACAGACAGGTAACCAGTCTATCACAGGGAGACATGTAGAGACAGACAGGTAACCAGTCTATCACAGGGAGACATGTACAGACAGACAGGTAACCAGTCTATCACAGGGCTGACATGTAGAGACAGACAGGTAACCAGTCTATCACAGGGCTGACATGTAGAGACAGACAGGTAACCAGTCTATCATAGGGCTGACATGTAGAGAGACAGGTAACCAGTCTATCACATGGAGACATGTAAAGACAGACAGGTAACCAG
This sequence comes from Eutrigla gurnardus, assembly GCF_963514095.1. Classification (NCBI taxonomy): domain Eukaryota; kingdom Metazoa; phylum Chordata; class Actinopteri; order Perciformes; family Triglidae; genus Eutrigla; species Eutrigla gurnardus. The sequence continues at coordinate 1,247,540 of NC_139925.1, forward strand.
TCTATCACAGGGAGACATGTAGAGACCGACAGGTAACCAGTCTATCACAGGGGGACATGTAGAGACAGACAGGTAACCAGTCTATCACAGGGAGACATGTAGAGACAGACAGGTAACCAGTCTATCACAGGGAGACATGTAGAGACAGACAGGTAACCAGTCTATCACGGGGCCGACATGTAGAGACAGACAGGTAACCAGTCTATCACAGGGAGACATGTAGAGACAGACAGGTAACCAGTCTATCACAGGGGGACATGTAGAGACAGACAGGTAACCAGTCTATCACAGGGAGACATGTAGAGACAGACAGGTAACCAGTCTATCACATGGAGACATGTAGAGACAGACAGGTAACCAGTCTATCACAGGGGGACATGTAGAGACAGACAGGTAACCAGTCTATCACAGGGAGACATGTAGAGACCGACAGGTAACCAGTCTATCACAGGGGGACATGTAGAGACAGACAGGTAACCAGTCTATCACAGGGAGACATGTAGAGACAGACAGGTAACCAGTCTATCACAGGGAGACATGTAGAGACAGACAGGTAACCAGTCTATCACGGGGCCGACATGTAGAGACAGACAGGTAACCAGTCTATCACAGGGAGACATGTAGAGACAGACAGGTAACCAGTCTATCACAGGGGGACATGTAGAGACAGACAGGTAACCAGTCTATCACAGGGAGACATGTAGAGACAGACAGGTAACCAGTCTATCACATGGAGACATGTAGAGACAGACAGGTAACCAGTCTATCACAGGGAGACATGTAGAGACAGACAGGTAACCAGTCTATCACAGGGAGACATGTAGAGACCGACAGGTAACCAGTCTATCACAGGGGGACATGTAGAGACAGACAGGTAACCAGTCTATCACAGGGCTGACATGTAGAGACAGACAGGTAACCAGTCTATCATAGGGCTGACATGTAGAGACAGACAGTTGACCAGTCTATCACAGGGCTGACATGTAGAGACAGACAGGTAACCAGTCTATCACAGGGAGACATGTAGAGACAGACAGGTAACCAGTCTATCACAGGGAGACATGTAGAGACAGACAGGTAACCAGTCTATCACAGGGCTGACATGTAGAGACAGACAGGCAACCAGTCTATCACAGGGCTGACATGTAGAGACAGACAGGTAACCAGTCTATCACAGGGCCGACATGTAGAGACAGACAGGTAACCAGTCTATCACAGGGAGACATGTAGAGACAGACAGGTAACCAGTCTATCACAGGGAGACATGTAGAGACAGACAGGTAACCAGTCTATCATGGGGCCGACATGTAGAGACAGACAGGTAACCAGTCTATCACAGGGGGACATGTAGAGACAGACAGGTAACCAGTCTATCACGGGGAGACATGTAGAGACAGACAGGTAACCAGTCTATCACAGGGAGACATGTAGAGACAGACAGGTAACCAGTCTATCACAGGGGGACATGTAGAGACAGACAGGTAACCAGTCTATCACAGGGAGACATGTAGAGACAGACAGGTAACCAGTCTATCACAGGGAGACATGTAGAGACAGACAGGTAACCAGTCTATCACAGGGAGACATGTAAAGACAGACAGGTAACCAGTCTATCACAGGGAGACATGTAGAGACAGACAGGTGACCAGTCTATCACAGGGAGACATGTAGAGACAGACAGGTAACCAGTCTATCACAGGGAGACATGTAGAGACAGACAGGTAACCAGTCTATCACAGGGAGACATGTAGAGACAGACAGGTAACCAGTCTATCACAGGGAGACATGTACAGACAGACAGGTAACCAGTCTATCACAGGGCTGACATGTAGAGACAGACAGGTAACCAGTCTATCACAGGGCTGACATGTAGAGACAGACAGGTAACCAGTCTATCATAGGGCTGACATGTAGAGACAGACAGGTAACCAGTCTATCACATGGAGACATGTGGAGACAGACAGGTAACCAGTCTATCACAGGGAGACATGTAGAGACAGACAGGTAACCAGTCTATCACAGGGAGACATGTAGAGACCGACAGGTAACCAGTCTATCACAGGGGGACATGTAGAGACAGACAGGTAACCAGTCTATCACAGGGCTGACATGTAGAGACAGACAGGTAACCAGTCTATCACAGGGAGACATGTAGAGACAGACAGGTAACCAGTCTATCACAGGGAGACATGTAAAGACAGACAGGTAACCAGTCTATCACAGGGAGACATGTAGAGACAGACAGGTGACCAGTCTATCACAGGGAGACATGTAGAGACAGACAGGTAACCAGTCTATCACAGGGAGACATGTAGAGACAGACAGGTAACCAGTCTATCACAGGGCTGACATGTAGAGACAGACAGGTAACCAGTCTATCACAGGGAGACATGTAGAGACAGACAGGTAACCAGTCTATCACAGGGAGACATGTACAGACAGACAGGTAACCAGTCTATCACAGGGCTGACATGTAGAGACAGACAGGTAACCAGTCTATCATAGGGCTGACATGTAGAGACAGACAGGTAACCAGTCTATCACATGGAGACATGTGGAGACAGACACGTAACCAGTCTATCACAGGGAGACATGTAGAGACAGACAGGTAACCAGTCTATCACAGGGAGACATGTAGAGACCGACAGGTAACCAGTCTATCACAGGGGGACATGTAGAGACAGACAGGTAACCAGTCTATCACATGGAGACATGTGGAGACAGACAGGTAACCAGTCTATCACAGGGAGACATGTAGAGACCGACAGGTAACCAGTCTATCACAGGGGGACATGTAGAGACAGACAGGTAACCAGTCTATCACAGGGAGACATGTAGAGACAGACAGGTAACCAGTCTATCACAGGGAGACATGTAGAGACAGACAGGTAACCAGTCTATCACGGGGCCGACATGTAGAGACAGACAGGTAACCAGTCTATCACAGGGAGACATGTAGAGACAGACAGGTAACCAGTCTATCACAGGGGGACATGTAGAGACAGACAGGTAACCAATCTATCACATGGAGACATGTGGAGACAGACAGGTAACCAGTCTATCACAGGGAGACATGTAGAGACAGACAGGTAACCAGTCTATCACAGGGCTGACATGTAGAGACAGACAGGCAACCAGTCTATCACAGGGCTGACATGTAGAGACAGACAGGTAACCAGTCTATCACAGGGCCGACATGTAGAGACAGACAGGTAACCAGTCTATCACAGGGAGACATGTAGAGACAGACAGGTAACCAGTCTATCATAGGGCTGACATGTAGAGACAGACAGGTAACCAGTCTATCACATGGAGACATGTGGAGACAGACAGGTAACCAGTCTATCACAGGGAGACATGTAGAGACAGACAGGTAACCAGTCTATCACAGGGAGACATGTACAGACAGACAGGTAACCAGTCTATCACAGGGCTGACATGTAGAGACAGACAGGTAACCAGTCTATCACAGGGCTGACATGTAGAGACAGACAGGTAACCAGTCTATCATAGGGCTGACATGTAGAGAGACAGGTAACCAGTCTATCACATGGAGACATGTAAAGACAGACAGGTAACCAGTCTATCACAGGGAGACATGTAGAGACCGACAGGTAACCAGTCTATCACAGGGGGACATGTAGAGACAGACAGGTAACCAGTCTATCACAGGGAGACATGTAGAGACAGACAGGTAACCAGTCTATCACAGGGAGACATGTAGAGACAGACAGGTAACCAGTCTATCACAGGGAGACATGTAGAGACAGACAGGTAACCAGTCTATCACGGGGCCGACATGTAGAGACAGACAGGTAACCAGTCTATCACAGGGAGACATGTAGAGACAGACAGGTAACCAGTCTATCACAGGGGGACATGTAGAGACAGACAGGTAACCAGTCTATCACAGGGAGACATGTAGAGACAGACAGGTAACCAGTCTATCACATGGAGACATGTAGAGACAGACAGGTAACCAGTCTATCACAGGGGGACATGTAGAGACAGACAGGTAACCAGTCTATCACAGGGAGACATGTAGAGACCGACAGGTAACCAGTCTATCACAGGGGGACATGTAGAGACAGACAGGTAACCAGTCTATCACAGGGAGACATGTAGAGACAGACAGGTAACCAGTCTATCACAGGGAGACATGTAGAGACAGACAGGTAACCAGTCTATCACGGGGCCGACATGTAGAGACAGACAGGTAACCAGTCTATCACAGGGAGACATGTAGAGACAGACAGGTAACCAGTCTATCACAGGGGGACATGTAGAGACAGACAGGTAACCAGTCTATCACAGGGAGACATGTAGAGACAGACAGGTAACCAGTCTATCACATGGAGACATGTAGAGACAGACAGGTAACCAGTCTATCACAGGGGGACATGTAGAGACAGACAGGTAACCAGTCTATCACAGGGAGACATGTAGAGACAGACAGGTAACCAGTCTATCACAGGGAGACATGGAGAGACAGACAGGTAACCAGTCTATCACAGGGAGACATGTAAAGACAGACAGGTAACCAGTCTATCACAGGGAGACATGTAGAGACAGACAGGTGACCAGTCTATCACAGGGAGACATGTAGAGACAGATAGGTAACCAGTCTATCATAGGGCTGACATGTAGAGACAGACAGGTAACCAGTCTATCACAGGGAGACATGTAGAGACAGACAGGTTCACCAGTCTATCACATGGAGACATGTAGAGACAGACAGGTAACCAGTCTATCACAGGGGGACATGTAGAGACAGACAGGTAACCAGTCTATCACAGGGAGACATGTAGAGACAGACAGGTAACCAGTCTATCACAGGGAGACATGGAGAGACAGACAGGTAACCAGTCTATCACAGGGAGACATGTAAAGACAGACAGGTAACCAGTCTATCACAGGGAGACATGTAGAGACAGACAGGTGACCAGTCTATCACAGGGAGACATGTAGAGACAGACAGGTAACCAGTCTATCACAGGGGGACATGTAGAGACAGACAGGTAACCAGTCTATCACAGGGAGACATGTAGAGACAGATAGGTAACCAGTCTATCACAGGGAGACATGTAGAGACAGACAGGTAACCAGTCTATCACGGGGCCGACATGTAGAGACAGACAGGTAACCAGTCTATCACAGGGAGACATGTAGAGACAGACAGGTAACCAGTCTATCACGGGGCCGACATGTAGAGACAGATAGGTAACCAGTCTATCACAGGGAGACATGTAGAGACAGAAAGGTAACCAGTCTATCACGGGGCCGACATGTAGAGACAGACAGGTAACCAGTCTATCACAGGGAGACATGTAGAGACAGACAGGTAACCAGTCTATCACAGGGGGACATGTAGAGACAGACAGGTAACCAATCTATCACATGGAGACATGTGGAGACAGACAGGTAACCAGTCTATCACAGGGAGACATGTAGAGACAGACAGGTAACCAGTCTATCACAGGGCTGACATGTAGAGACAGACAGGCAACCAGTCTATCACAGGGCTGACATGTAGAGACAGACAGGTAACCAGTCTATCACAGGGCCGACATGTAGAGACAGACAGGTAACCAGTCTATCACAGGGAGACATGTAGAGACAGACAGGTAACCAGTCTATCATAGGGCTGACATGTAGAGACAGACAGGTAACCAGTCTATCACATGGAGACATGTGGAGACAGACAGGTAACCAGTCTATCACAGGGAGACATGTAGAGACAGACAGGTAACCAGTCTATCACAGGGAGACATGTAGAGACCGACAGGTAACCAGTCTATCACAGGGGGACATGTAGAGACAGACAGGTAACCAGTCTATCACAGGGCTGACATGTAGAGACAGACAGGTAACCAGTCTATCACAGGGACATGTAGAGACAGACAGGTAACCAGTCTATCACAGGGAGACATGTAAAGACAGACAGGTAACCAGTCTATCACAGGGAGACATGTAGAGACAGACAGGTGACCAGTCTATCACAGGGAGACATGTAGAGACAGACAGGTAACCAGTCTATCACAGGGAGACATGTAGAGACAGACAGGTAACCAGTCTATCACAGGGCTGACATGTAGAGACAGACAGGTAACCAGTCTATCACAGGGAGACATGTAGAGACAGACAGGTAACCAGTCTATCACAGGGAGACATGTAGAGACAGACAGGTAACCAGTCTATCACAGGGAGACATGTACAGACAGACAGGTAACCAGTCTATCACAGGGCTGACATGTAGAGACAGACAGGTAACCAGTCTATCATAGGGCTGACATGTAGAGACAGACAGGTAACCATTCTATCACATGGAGACATGTGGAGACAGACACGTAACCAGTCTATCACAGGGAGACATGTAGAGACAGACAGGTAACCAGTCTATCACAGGGGGACATGTAGAGACAGACAGGTAACCAGTCTATCACAGGGAGACATGTAGAGACAGACAGGTAACCAGTCTATCACAGGGAGACATGGAGAGACAGACAAGTAACCAGTCTATCACAGGGAGACATGTAAAGACAGACAGGTAACCAGTCTATCACAGGGAGACATGTAGAGACAGACAGGTGACCAGTCTATCACAGGGAGACATGTAGAGACAGACAGGTAACCAGTCTATCACAGGGGGACATGTAGAGACAGACAGGTAACCAGTCTATCACAGGGAGACATGTAGAGACAGATAGGTAACCAGTCTATCACAGGGAGACATGTAGAGACAGACAGGTAACCAGTCTATCACGGGGCCGACATGTAGAGACAGACAGGTAACCAGTCTATCACAGGGAGACATGTAGAGACAGACAGGTAACCAGTCTATCACAGGGGGACATGTAGAGACAGACAGGTAACCAATCTATCACATGGAGACATGTGGAGACAGACAGGTAACCAGTCTATCACAGGGAGACATGTAGAGACAGACAGGTAACCAGTCTATCACAGGGCTGACATGTAGAGACAGACAGGCAACCAGTCTATCACAGGGCTGACATGTAGAGACAGACAGGTAACCAGTCTATCACAGGGCCGACATGTAGAGACAGACAGGTAACCAGTCTATCACAGGGAGACATGTAGAGACAGACAGGTAACCAGTCTATCACAGGGAGACATGTAGAGACAGACAGGTAACCAGTCTATCACAGGGAGACATGTACAGACAGACAGGTAACCAGTCTATCACAGGGCTGACATGTAGAGACAGACAGGTAACCAGTCTATCACAGGGAGACATGTAGAGACAGACAGGTAACCAGTCTATCACAGGGGGACATGTAGAGACAGACAGGTAACCAGTCTATCACAGGGAGACATGTAGAGACAGACAGGTAACCAGTCTATCACATGGAGACATGTAGAGACAGACAGGTAACCAGTCTATCACAGGGAGACATGTAGAGACAGACAGGTAACCAGTCTATCACAGGGGGACATGTAGAGACAGACAGGTAACCAGTCTATCACAGGGAGACATGTAGAGACAGACAGGTAACCAGTCTATCACATGGAGACATGTAGAGACAGACAGGTAACCAGTCTATCACAGGGGGACATGTAGAGACAGACAGGTAACCAGTCTATCACAGGGAGACATGTAGAGACAGACAGGTAACCAGTCTATCACAGGGAGACATGGAGAGACAGACAGGTAACCAGTCTATCACAGGGAGACATGTAAAGACAGACAGGTAACCAGTCTATCACAGGGAGACATGTAGAGACAGACAGGTGACCAGTCTATCACAGGGAGACATGTAGAGACAGACAGGTAACCAGTCTATCACAGGGGGACATGTAGAGACAGACAGGTAACCAGTCTATCACAGGGAGACATGTAGAGACAGATAGGTAACCAGTCTATCACAGGGAGACATGTAGAGACAGACAGGTAACCAGTCTATCACGGGGCCGACATGTAGAGACAGACAGGTAACCAGTCTATCACAGGGAGACATGTAGAGACAGACAGGTAACCAGTCTATCACAGGGGGACATGTAGAGACAGACAGGTAACCAATCTATCACATGGAGACATGTGGAGACAGACAGGTAACCAGTCTATCACAGGGAGACATGTAGAGACAGACAGGTAACCAGTCTATCACAGGGCTGACATGTAGAGACAGACAGGCAACCAGTCTATCACAGGGCTGACATGTAGAGACAGACAGGTAACCAGTCTATCACAGGGCCGACATGTAGAGACAGACAGGTAACCAGTCTATCACAGGGAGACATGTAGAGACAGACAGGTAACCAGTCTATCATAGGGCTGACATGTAGAGACAGACAGGTAACCAGTCTATCACATGGAGACATGTGGAGACAGACAGGTAACCAGTCTATCACAGGGAGACATGTAGAGACAGACAGGTAACCAGTCTATCACAGGGAGACATGTACAGACAGACAGGTAACCAGTCTATCACAGGGCTGACATGTAGAGACAGACAGGTAACCAGTCTATCACAGGGCTGACATGTAGAGACAGACAGGTAACCAGTCTATCATAGGGCTGACATGTAGAGAGACAGGTAACCAGTCTATCACATGGAGACATGTAAAGACAGACAGGTAACCAGTCTATCACAGGGAGACATGTAGAGACCGACAGGTAACCAGTCTATCACAGGGGGACATGTAGAGACAGACAGGTAACCAGTCTATCACAGGGAGACATGTAGAGACAGACAGGTAACCAGTCTATCACAGGGAGACATGTAGAGACAGACAGGTAACCAGTCTATCACGGGGCCGACATGTAGAGACAGACAGGTAACCAGTCTATCACAGGGAGACATGTAGAGACAGACAGGTAACCAGTCTATCACAGGGGGACATGTAGAGACAGACAGGTAACCAGTCTATCACAGGGAGACATGTAGAGACAGACAGGTAACCAGTCTATCACATGGAGACATGTAGAGACAGACAGGTAACCAGTCTATCACAGGGGGACATGTAGAGACAGACAGGTAACCAGTCTATCACAGGGAGACATGTAGAGACAGACAGGTAACCAGTCTATCACAGGGAGACATGGAGAGACAGACAGGTAACCAGTCTATCACAGGGAGACATGTAAAGACAGACAGCTAACCAGTCTATCACAGGGAGACATGTAGAGACAGACAGGTGACCAGTCTATCACAGGGAGACATGTAGAGACAGACAGGTAACCAGTCTATCACAGGGGGACATGTAGAGACAGACAGGTAACCAGTCTATCACAGGGAGACATGTAGAGACTGATAGGTAACCAGTCTATCACAGGGAGACATGTAGAGACAGACAGGTAACCAGTCTATCACGGGGCCGACATGTAGAGACAGACAGGTAACCAGTCTATCACAGGGAGACATGTAGAGACAGACAGGTAACCAGTCTATCACAGGGGGACATGTAGAGACAGACAGGTAACCAATCTATCACATGGAGACATGTGGAGACAGACAGGTAACCAGTCTATCACAGGGAGACATGTAGAGACAGACAGGTAACCAGTCTATCACAGGGCTGACATGTAGAGACAGACAGGCAACCAGTCTATCACAGGGCTGACATGTAGAGACAGACAGGTAACCAGTCTATCACAGGGCCGACATGTAGAGACAGACAGGTAACCAGTCTATCACAGGGAGACATGTAGAGACAGACAGGTAACCAGTCTATCATAGGGCTGACATGTAGAGACAGACAGGTAACCAGTCTATCACATGGAGACATGTGGAGACAGACAGGTAACCAGTCTATCACAGGGAGACATGTAGAGACAGATAGGTAACCAGTCTATCACAGGGAGACATGTAGAGACCGACAGGTAACCAGTCTATCACAGGGGGACATGTAGAGACAGACAGGTAACCAGTCTATCACAGGGCTGACATGTAGAGACAGACAGGTAACCAGTCTATCACAGGGACATGTAGAGACAGACAGGTAACCAGTCTATCACAGGGAGACATGTAAAGACAGACAGGTAACCAGTCTATCACAGGGAGACATGTAGAGACAGACAGGTGACCAGTCTATCACAGGGAGACATGTAGAGACAGACAGGTAACCAGTCTATCACAGGGAGACATGTAGAGACAGACAGGTAACCAGTCTATCACAGGGCTGACATGTAGAGACAGACAGGTAACCAGTCTATCACAGGGAGACATGTAGAGACAGACAGGTAACCAGTCTATCACAGGGAGACATGTAGAGACAGACAGGTAACCAGTCTATCACAGGGAGACATGTACAGACAGACAGGTAACCAGTCTATCACAGGGCTGACATGTAGAGACAGACAGGTAACCAGTCTATCATAGGGCTGACATGTAGAGACAGACAGGTAACCAGTCTATCACATGGAGACATGTGGAGACAGACACGTAACCAGTCTATCACAGGGAGACATGTAGAGACAGACAGGTAACCAGTCTATCACAGGGAGACATGTAGAGACCGACAGGTAACCAGTCTATCACAGGGGGACATGTAGAGACAGACAGGTAACCAGTCTATCACATGGAGACATGTGGAGACAGACAGGTAACCAGTCTATCACAGGGAGACATGTAGAGACCGACAGGTAACCAGTCTATCACAGGGGGACATGTAGAGACAGACAGGTAACCAGTCTATCACAGGGAGACATGTAGAGACAGACAGGTAACCAGTCTATCACAGGGAGACATGTAGAGACAGACAGGTAACCAGTCTATCACGGGGCCGACATGTAGAGACAGACAGGTAACCAGTCTATCACAGGGAGACATGTAGAGACAGACAGGTAACCAGTCTATCACGGGGCCGACATGTAGAGACAGACAGGTAACCAGTCTATCACAGGGAGACATGTAGAGACAGACAGGTAACCAGTCTATCACAGGGCTGACATGTAGAGACAGACAGGCAACCAGTCTATCACAGGGCTGACATGTAGAGACAGACAGGTAACCAGTCTATCACAGGGCCGACATGTAGAGACAGACAGGTAACCAGTCTATCACAGGGAGACATGTAGAGACAGACAGGTAACCAGTCTATCATAGGGCTGACATGTAGAGACAGACAGGTAACCAGTCTATCACATGGAGACATGTGGAGACAGACAGGTAACCAGTCTATCACAGGGAGACATGTAGAGACAGACAGGTAACCAGTCTATCACAGGGAGACATGTACAGACAGACAGGTAACCAGTCTATCACAGGGCTGACATGTAGAGACAGACAGGTAACCAGTCTATCACAGGGCTGACATGTAGAGACAGACAGGTAACCAGTCTATCATAGGGCTGACATGTAGAGAGACAGGTAACCAGTCTATCACATGGAGACATGTAAAGACAGACAGGTAACCAGTCTATCACAGGGAGACATGTAGAGACCGACAGGTAACCAGTCTATCACAGGGGGACATGTAGAGACAGACAGGTAACCAGTCTATCACAGGGAGACATGTAGAGACAGACAGGTAACCAGTCTATCACAGGGAGACATGTAGAGACAGACAGGTAACCAGTCTATCACGGGGCCGACATGTAGAGACAGACAGGTAACCAGTCTATCACAGGGAGACATGTAGAGACAGACAGGTAACCAGTCTATCACAGGGGGACATGTAGAGACAGACAGGTAACCAGTCTATCACAGGGAGACATGTAGAGACAGACAGGTAACCAGTCTATCACATGGAGACATGTAGAGACAGACAGGTAACCAGTCTATCACAGGGGGACATGTAGAGACAGACAGGTAACCAGTCTATCACAGGGAGACATGTAGAGACAGACAGGTAACCAGTCTATCACAGGGAGACATGGAGAGACAGACAGGTAACCAGTCTATCACAGGGAGACATGTAAAGACAGACAGGTAACCAGTCTATCACAGGGAGACATGTAGAGACAGACAGGTGACCAGTCTATCACAGGGAGACATGTATAGACAGACAGGTAACCAGTCTATCACAGGGGGACATGTAGAGACAGACAGGTAACCAGTCTATCACAGGGAGACATGTAGAGACAGATAGGTAACCAGTCTATCACAGGGAGACATGTAGAGACAGACAGGTAACCAGTCTATCACGGGGCCGACATGTAGAGACAGACAGGTAACCAGTCTATCACAGGGAGACATGTAGAGACAGACAGGTAACCAGTCTATCACAGGGGGACATGTAGAGACAGACAGGTAACCAATCTATCACATGGAGACATGTGGAGACAGACAGGTAACCAGTCTATCACAGGGAGACATGTAGAGACAGACAGGTAACCAGTCTATCACAGGGCTGACATGTAGAGACAGACAGGCAACCAGTCTATCACAGGGCTGACATGTAGAGACAGACAGGTAACCAGTCTATCACAGGGCCGACATGTAGAGACAGACAGGTAACCAGTCTATCACAGGGAGACATGTAGAGACAGACAGGTAACCAGTCTATCATAGGGCTGACATGTAGAGACAGACAGGTAACCAGTCTATCACATGGAGACATGTGGAGACAGACAGGTAACCAGTCTATCACAGGGAGACATGTAGAGACAGACAGGTAACCAGTCTATCACAGGGAGACATGTAGAGACCGACAGGTAACCAGTCTATCACAGGGGGGACATGTAGAGACAGACAGGTAACCAGTCTATCACAGGGCTGACATGTAGAGACAGACAGGTAACCAGTCTATCACAGGGACATGTAGAGACAGACAGGTAACCAGTCTATCACAGGGAGACATGTAAAGACAGACAGGTAACCAGTCTATCACAGGGAGACATGTAGAGACAGACAGGTGACCAGTCTATCACAGGGAGACATGTAGAGACAGACAGGTAACCAGTCTATCACAGGGAGACATGTAGAGACAGACAGGTAACCAGTCTATCACAGGGCTGACATGTAGAGACAGACAGGTAACCAGTCTATCACAGGGAGACATGTAGAGACAGACAGGTAACCAGTCTATCACAGGGAGACATGTAGAGACAGACAGGTAACCAGTCTATCACAGGGAGACATGTACAGACAGACAGGTAACCAGTCTATCACAGGGCTGACATGTAGAGACAGACAGGTAACCAGTCTATCATAGGGCTGACATGTAGAGACAGACAGGTAACCAGTCTATCACATGGAGACATGTGGAGACAGACACGTAACCAGTCTATCACAGGGAGACATGTAGAGACAGACAGGTAACCAGTCTATCACAGGGAGACATGTAGAGACCGACAGGTAACCAGTCTATCACAGGGGGACATGTAGAGACAGACAGGTAACCAGTCTATCACATGGAGACATGTGGAGACAGACAGGTAACCAGTCTATCACAGGGAGACATGTAGAGACAGACAGGTAACCAGTCTATCACAGGGGGACATGTAGAGACAGACAGGTAACCAGTCTATCACAGGGAGACATGTAGAGACAGACAGGTAACCAGTCTATCACATGGAGACATGTAGAGACAGACAGGTAACCAGTCTATCACAGGGGGACATGTAGAGACAGACAGGTAACCAGTCTATCACAGGGAGACATGTAGAGACAGACAGGTAACCAGTCTATCACAGGGAGACATGGAGAGACAGACAGGTAACCAGTCTATCACAGGGAGACATGTAAAGACAGACAGGTAACCAGTCTATCACAGGGAGACATGTAGAGACAGACAGGTGACCAGTCTATCACAGGGAGACATGTATAGACAGACAGGTAACCAGTCTATCACAGGGGGACATGTAGAGACAGACAGGTAACCAGTCTATCACAGGGAGACATGTAGAGACAGATAGGTAACCAGTCTATCACAGGGAGACATGTAGAGACAGACAGGTAACCAGTCTATCACGGGGCCGACATGTAGAGACAGACAGGTAACCAGTCTATCACAGGGAGACATGTAGAGACAGACAGGTAACCAGTCTATCACAGGGGGACATGTAGAGACAGACAGGTAACCAATCTATCACATGGAGACATGTGGAGACAGACAGGTAACCAGTCTATCACAGGGAGACATGTAGAGACAGACAGGTAACCAGTCTATCACAGGGCTGACATGTAGAGACAGACAGGCAACCAGTCTATCACAGGGCTGACATGTAGAGACAGACAGGTAACCAGTCTATCACAGGGCCGACATTAGAGACAGACAGGTAACCAGTCTATCACAGGGAGACATGTAGAGACAGACAGGTAACCAGTCTATCATAGGGCTGACATGTAGAGACAGACAGGTAACCAGTCTATCACATGGAGACATGTGGAGACAGACAGGTAACCAGTCTATCACAGGGAGACATGTAGAGACAGACAGGTAACCAGTCTATCACAGGGAGACATGTAGAGACCGACAGGTAACCAGTCTATCACAGGGGGACATGTAGAGACAGACAGGTAACCAGTCTATCACAGGGCTGACATGTAGAGACAGACAGGTAACCAGTCTATCACAGGGACATGTAGAGACAGACAGGTAACCAGTCTATCACAGGGAGACATGTAAAGACAGACAGGTAACCAGTCTATCACAGGGAGACATGTAGAGACAGACAGGTGACCAGTCTATCACAGGGAGACATGTAGAGACAGACAGGTAACCAGTCTATCACAGGGAGACATGTAGAGACAGACAGGTAACCAGTCTATCACAGGGCTGACATGTAGAGACAGACAGGTAACCAGTCTATCACAGGGAGACATGTAGAGACAGACAGGTAACCAGTCTATCACAGGGAGACATGTAGAGACAGACAGGTAACCAGTCTATCACAGGGAGACATGTACAGACAGACAGGTAACCAGTCTATCACAGGGCTGACATGTAGAGACAGACAGGTAACCAGTCTATCATAGGGCTGACATGTAGAGACAGACAGGTAACCAGTCTATCACATGGAGACATGTGGAGACAGACACGTAACCAGTCTATCACAGGGAGACATGTAGAGACAGACAGGTAACCAGTCTATCACAGGGAGACATGTAGAGACCGACAGGTAACCAGTCTATCACAGGGGGACATGTAGAGACAGACAGGTAACCAGTCTATCACATGGAGACATGTGGAGACAGACAGGTAACCAGTCTATCACAGGGAGACATGTAGAGACCGACAGGTAACCAGTCTATCACAGGGGGACATGTAGAGACAGACAGGTAACCAGTCTATCACAGGGAGACATGTAGAGACAGACAGGTAACCAGTCTATCACAGGGAGACATGTAGAGACAGACAGGTAACCAGTCTATCACGGGGCCGACATGTAGAGACAGACAGGTAACCAGTCTATCACAGGGAGACATGTAGAGACAGACAGGTAACCAGTCTATCACAGGGGGACATGTAGAGACAGACAGGTAACCAGTCTATCACAGGGAGACATGTAGAGACAGACAGGTAACCAGTCTATCACATGGAGACATGTAGAGACAGACAGGTAACCAGTCTATCACAGGGGGACATGTAGAGACAGACAGGTAACCAGTCTATCACAGGGAGACATGTAGAGACAGACAGGTAACCAGTCTATCACAGGGAGACATGGAGAGACAGACAGGTAGCCAGTCTATCACAGGGAGACATGTAAAGACAGACAGGTAACCAGTCTATCACAGGGAGACATGTAGAGACAGACAGGTGACCAGTCTATCACAGGGAGACATGTAGAGACAGACAGGTAACCAGTCTATCACAGGGGGACATGTAGAGACAGACAGGTAACCAGTCTATCACAGGGAGACATGTAGAGACAGATAGGTAACCAGTCTATCACAGGGAGACATGTAGAGACAGACAGGTAACCAGTCTATCACGGGGCCGACATGTAGAGACAGACAGGTAACCAGTCTATCACAGGGAGACATGTAGAGACAGACAGGTAACCAGTCTATCACAGGGGGACATGTAGAGACAGACAGGTAACCAATCTATCACATGGAGACATGTGGAGACAGACAGGTAACCAGTCTATCACAGGGAGACATGTAGAGACAGACAGGTAACCAGTCTATCACAGGGCTGACATGTAGAGACAGACAGGCAACCAGTCTATCACAGGGCTGACATGTAGAGACAGACAGGTAACCAGTCTATCACAGGGCCGACATGTAGAGACAGACAGGTAACCAGTCTATCACAGGGAGGCATGTAGAGACAGACAGGTAACCAGTCTATCATAGGGCTGACATGTAGAGACAGACAGGTAACCAGTCTATCACATGGAGACATGTGGAGACAGACAGGTAACCAGTCTATCACAGGGAGACATGTAGAGACAGACAGGTAACCAGTCTATCACAGGGAGACATGTAGAGACCGACAGGTAACAAGTCTATCACAGGGGGACATGTAGAGACAGACAGGTAACCAGTCTATCACAGGGCTGACATGTAGAGACAGACAGGTAACCAGTCTATCACAGGGACATGTAGAGACAGACAGGTAACCAGTCTATCACAGGGAGACATGTAAAGACAGACAGGTAACCAGTCTATCACAGGGAGACATGTAGAGACAGACAGGTGACCAGTCTATCACAGGGAGACATGTAGAGACAGACAGGTAACCAGTCTATCACAGGGAGACATGTAGAGACAGACAGGTAACCAGTCTATCACAGGGCTGACATGTAGAGACAGACAGGTAACCAGTCTATCACAGGGAGACATGTAGAGACAGACAGGTAACCAGTCTATCACAGGGCTGACATGTAGAGACAGACAGGTAACCAGTCTATCACAGGGCTGACATGTAGAGACAGACAGGTAACCAGTCTATCATAGGGCTGACATGTAGAGAGACAGGTAACCAGTCTATCACATGGAGACATGTAAAGACAGACAGGTAACCAGTCTATCACAGGGAGACATGTAGAGACCGACAGGTAACCAGTCTATCACAGGGGGACATGTAGAGACAGACAGGTAACCAGTCTATCACAGGGAGACATGTAGAGACAGACAGGTAACCAGTCTATCACAGGGAGACATGTAGAGACAGACAGGTAACCAGTCTATCACGGGGCCGACATGTAGAGACAGACAGGTAACCAGTCTATCACAGGGAGACATGTAGAGACAGACAGGTAACCAGTCTATCACAGGGGGACATGTAGAGACAGACAGGTAACCAGTCTATCACAGGGAGACATGTAGAGACAGACAGGTAACCAGTCTATCACATGGAGACATGTAGAGACAGACAGGTAACCAGTCTATCACAGGGGGACATGTAGAGACAGACAGGTAACCAGTCTATCACAGGGAGACATGTAGAGACAGACAGGTAACCAGTCTATCACAGGGAGACATGGAGAGACAGACAGGTAACCAGTCTATCACAGGGAGACATGTAAAGACAGACAGGTAACCAGTCTATCACAGGGAGACATGTAGAGACAGACAGGTGACCAGTCTATCACAGGGAGACATGTAGAGACAGACAGGTAACCAGTCTATCACAGGGGGACATGTAGAGACAGACAGGTAACCAGTCTATCACAGGGAGACATGTAGAGACAGATAGGTAACCAGTCTATCACAGGGAGACATGTAGAGACAGACAGGTAACCAGTCTATCACGGGGCCGACATGTAGAGACAGACAGGTAACCAGTCTATCACAGGGAGACATGTAGAGACAGACAGGTAACCAGTCTATCACAGGGGGACATGTAGAGACAGACAGGTAACCAATCTATCACATGGAGACATGTGGAGACAGACAGGTAACCAGTCTATCACAGGGAGACATGTAGAGACAGACAGGTAACCAGTCTATCACAGGGCTGACATGTAGAGACAGACAGGCAACCAGTCTATCACAGGGCTGACATGTAGAGACAGACAGGTAACCAGTCTATCACAGGGCCGACATGTAGAGACAGACAGGTAACCAGTCTATCACAGGGAGACATGTAGAGACAGACAGGTAACCAGTCTATCATAGGGCTGACATGTAGAGACAGACAGGTAACCAGTCTATCACATGGAGACATGTGGAGACAGACAGGTAACCAGTCTATCACAGGGCTGACATGTAGAGACAGACAGGTAACCAGTCTATCACAGGGACATGTAGAGACAGACAGGTAACCAGTCTATCACAGGGAGACATGTAAAGACAGACAGGTAACCAGTCTATCACAGGGAGACATGTAGAGACAGACAGGTGACCAGTCTATCACAGGGAGACATGTAGAGACAGACAGGTAACCAGTCTATCACAGGGAGACATGTAGAGACAGACAGGTAACCAGTCTATCACAGGGCTGACATGTAGAGACAGACAGGTAACCAGTCTATCACAGGGAGACATGTAGAGACAGACAGGTAACCAGTCTATCACAGGGAGACATGTAGAGACAGACAGGTAACCAGTCTATCACAGGGAGACATGTACAGACAGACAGGTAACCAGTCTATCACAGGGCTGACATGTAGAGACAGACAGGTAACCAGTCTATCATAGGGCTGACATGTAGAGACAGACAGGTAACCAGTCTATCACATGGAGACATGTGGAGACAGACACGTAACCAGTCTATCACAGGGAGACATGTAGAGACAGACAGGTAACCAGTCTATCACAGGGAGACATGTAGAGACCGACAGGTAACCAGTCTATCACAGGGGGACATGTAGAGACAGACAGGTAACCAGTCTATCACATGGAGACATGTGGAGACAGACAGGTAACCAGTCTATCACAGGGAGACATGTAGAGACCGACAGGTAACCTGTCTATCACAGGGGGACATGTAGAGACAGACAGGTAACCAGTCTATCACAGGGAGACATGTAGAGACAGACAGGTAACCAGTCTATCACAGGGAGACATGTAGAGACAGACAGGTAACCAGTCTATCACGGGGCCGACATGTAGAGACAGACAGGTAACCAGTCTATCACAGGGAGACATGTAGAGACAGACAGGTAACCAGTCTATCACAGGGGGACATGTAGAGACAGACAGGTAACCAGTCTATCACAGGGAGACATGTAGAGACAGACAGGTAACCAGTCTATCACATGGAGACATGTAGAGACAGACAGGTAACCAGTCTATCACAGGGGGACATGTAGAGACAGACAGGTAACCAGTCTATCACAGGGAGACATGTAGAGACAGACAGGTAACCAGTCTATCACAGGGAGACATGGAGAGACAGACAGGTAGCCAGTCTATCACAGGGAGACATGTAAAGACAGACAGGTAACCAGTCTATCACAGGGAGACATGTAGAGACAGACAGGTGACCAGTCTATCACAGGGAGACATGTAGAGACAGACAGGTAACCAGTCTATCACAGGGGGACATGTAGAGACAGACAGGTAACCAGTCTATCACAGGGAGACATGTAGAGACAGATAGGTAACCAGTCTATCACAGGGAGACATGTAGAGACAGACAGGTAACCAGTCTATCACGGGGCCGACATGTAGAGACAGACAGGTAACCAGTCTATCACAGGGAGACATGTAGAGACAGACAGGTAACCAGTCTATCACAGGGGGACATGTAGAGACAGACAGGTAACCAATCTATCACATGGAGACATGTGGAGACAGACAGGTAACCAGTCTATCACAGGGAGACATGTAGAGACAGACAGGTAACCAGTCTATCACAGGGCTGACATGTAGAGACAGACAGGCAACCAGTCTATCACAGGGCTGACATGTAGAGACAGACAGGTAACCAGTCTATCACAGGGCCGACATGTAGAGACAGACAGGTAACCAGTCTATCACAGGGAGGCATGTAGAGACAGACAGGTAACCAGTCTATCATAGGGCTGACATGTAGAGACAGACAGGTAACCAGTCTATCACATGGAGACATGTGGAGACAGACAGGTAACCAGTCTATCACAGGGAGACATGTAGAGACAGACAGGTAACCAGTCTATCACAGGGAGACATGTAGAGACCGACAGGTAACAAGTCTATCACAGGGGGACATGTAGAGACAGACAGGTAACCAGTCTATCACAGGGCTGACATGTAGAGACAGACAGGTAACCAGTCTATCACAGGGACATGTAGAGACAGACAGGTAACCAGTCTATCACAGGGAGACATGTAAAGACAGACAGGTAACCAGTCTATCACAGGGAGACATGTAGAGACAGACAGGTGACCAGTCTATCACAGGGAGACATGTAGAGACAGACAGGTAACCAGTCTATCACAGGGAGACATGTAGAGACAGACAGGTAACCAGTCTATCACAGGGCTGACATGTAGAGACAGACAGGTAACCAGTCTACCACAGGGAGACATGTAGAGACAGACAGGTAACCAGTCTATCACAGGGAGACATGTACAGACAGACAGGTAACCAGTCTATCACAGGGCTGACATGTAGAGACAGACAGGTAACCAGTCTATCATAGGGCTGACATGTAGAGACAGACAGGTAACCAGTCTATCACATGGAGACATGTGGAGACAGACACGTAACCAGTCTATCACAGGGAGACATGTAGAGACAGACAGGTAACCAGTCTATCACAGGGAGACATGTAGAGACCGACAGGTAACCAGTCTATCACAGGGGGAGATGTAGAGACAGACAGGTAACCAGTCTATCACATGGAGACATGTGGAGACAGACAGGTAACCAGTCTATCACAGGGAGACATGTAGAGACCGACAGGTAACCAGTCTATCACAGGGGGACATGTAGAGACAGACAGGTAACCAGTCTATCACAGGGAGACATGAAGAGACAGACAGGTAACCAGTCTATCACAGGGAGACATGTAGAGACAGACAGGTAACCAGTCTATCACGGGGCCGACATGTAGAGACAGACAGGTAACCAGTCTATCACAGGGAGACATGTAGAGACAGACAGGTAACCAGTCTATCACAGGGGGACATGTAGAGACAGACAGGTAACCAGTCTATCACAGGGAGACATGTAGAGACAGACAGGTAACCAGTCTATCACATGGAGACATGTAGAGACAGACAGGTAACCAGTCTATCACAGGGGGACATGTAGAGACAGACAGGTAACCAGTCTATCACAGGGAGACATGTAGAGACAGACAGGTAACCAGTCTATCACAGGGAGACATGGAGAGACAGACAGGTAACCAGTCTATCACAGGGAGACATGTAAAGACAGACAGGTAACCAGTCTATCACAGGGAGACATGTAGAGACAGACAGGTGACCAGTCTATCACAGGGAGACATGTAGAGACAGACAGGTAACCAGTCTATCACAGGGGGACATGTAGAGACAGACAGGTAACCAGTCTATCACAGGGAGACATGTAGAGACAGATAGGTAACCAGTCTATCACAGGGAGACATGTAGAGACAGACAGGTAACCAGTCTATCACGGGGCCGACATGTAGAGACAGACAGGTAACCAGTCTATCACAGGGAGACATGTAGAGACAGACAGGTAACCAGTCTATCACAGGGGGACATGTAGAGACAGACAGGTAACCAATCTATCACATGGAGACATGTGGAGACAGACAGGTAACCAGTCTATCACAGGGAGACATGTAGAGACAGACAGGTAACCAGTCTATCACAGGGAGACATGTAGAGACAGACAGGTAACCAGTCTATCACAGGGAGACGTGTAGAGACAGACAGGTAACCAGTCTATCACAGGGCCGACATTTAGAGACAGACAGGTAACCAGTCTATCACAGGGAGACATGTAGAGACAGACAGGTAACCAGTCTATCACAGGGCTGACATGTAGAGACAGACAGGTGACCAGTCTATCACAGGGCTGACATGTAGAGAGAGACAGGTGACCAGTCTATCACAGGGCTGACATGTAGAGACAGACAGGTAACCAGTCTATCACAGGCTGACATGTAGAGACAGACAGGTGACCAGTCTATCACAGGGCTGACATGTAGAGACAGACAGGTAACCAGTCTATCACAGGGAGACATGTAGAGACAGACAGGTAACCAGTCTATCACAGGGAGACATGTAGAGACAGACAGGTAACCAGTCTATCACAGGGATACATGTAGAGACAGACAGGTAACCAGTCTATCACAGGGCTGACATGTAGAGACAGACAGGCAACCAGTCTATCACAGGGCTGACATGTAGAGACAGACAGGTAACCAGTCTATCACAGGGCCGACATGTAGAGACAGACAGGTAACCAGTCTATCACAGGGAGACATGTAGAGACAGACAGGTAACCAGTCTATCACAGGGAGACATGTAGAGACAGACAGGTAACCAGTCTATCATGGGGCCGACATGTAGAGACAGACAGGTAACCAGTCTATCACAGGGAGACATGTAGAGACAGACAGGTAACCAGTCTATCACAGGGGGACATGTAGAGACAGACAGGTAACCAGTCTATCACAGGGAGACATGTAGAGACAGACAGGTAACCAGTCTATCACAGGGAGACATGTAGAGACAGACAGGTAACCAGTCTATCACAGGGGGACATGTAGAGACAGACAGGTAACCAGTCTATCACAGGGAGACATGTAGAGACAGACAGGTAACCAGTCTATCACAGGGAGACATGTAGAGACAGACAGGTAACCAGTCTATCACAGGGAGACATGTAAAGACAGACAGGTAACCAGTCTATCACAGGGAGACATGTAGAGACAGACAGGTGACCAGTCTATCACAGGGAGACATGTAGAGACAGACAGGTAACCAGTCTATCACAGGGAGACATGTAGAGACAGACAGGTAACCAGTCTATCACAGGGCTGACATGTAGAGACAGACAGGTAACCAGTCTATCACAGGGAGACATGTAGAGACAGACAGGTAACCAGTCTATCACAGGGAGACATGTACAGACAGACAGGTAACCAGTCTATCACAGGGAGACATGTAGAGACCGACAGGTAACCAGTCTATCACAGGGGGACATGTACAGACAGACAGGTAACCAGTCTATCACAGGGCTGACATGTAGAGACAGACAGGTAACCAGTCTATCATAGGGCTGACATGTAGAGACAGACAGGTGACCAGTCTATCACAGGGCTGACATGTAGAGACAGACAGGTAACCAGTCTATCACAGGGGGACATGTAGAGACAGACAGGTAACCAGTCTATCACAGAGAGACATGTAGAGACAGACAGGTAACCAGTCTATCACAGGGAGACATGTAGAGACAGACAGGTAACCAGTCTATCACAGGGAGACATGTAGAGACAGACAGGTGACCAGTCTATCACAGGGAGACATGTAGAGACAGACAGGTAACCAGTCTATCACAGGGAGACATGTAGAGACAGACAGGTAACCAGTCTATCACAGGGAGACATGTACAGACAGACAGGTAACCAGTCTATCACAGGGCTGACATGTAGAGACAGACAGGTAACCAGTCTATCACAGGGCTGACATGTAGAGACAGACAGGTAACCAGTCTATCATAGGGCTGACATGTAGAGACAGACAGGTAACCAGTCTATCACATGGAGACATGTGGAGACAGACAGGTAACCAGTCTGTCACAGGGAGACATGTAGAGACAGACAGGTAACCAGTCTATCACAGGGAGACATGTAGAGACCGACAGGTAACCAGTCTATCACAGGGGGACATGTAGAGACAGACAGGTAACCAGTCTATCACAGGGCTGACATGTAGAGACAGACAGGTAACCAGTCTATCATAGGGCTGACATGTAGAGACAGAAAGGTGACCAGTCTATCACAGGGCTGACATGTAGAGACAGACAGGTAACCAGTCTATCACAGGGAGACATGTAGAGACAGACAGGTAACCAGTCTATCATAGGGCTGACATGTAGAGACAGACAGGTAACCAGTCTATCACATGGAGACATGTGGAGACAGACAGGTAACCAGTCTATCACAGGGAGACATGTAGAGACAGACAGGTAACCAGTCTATCACAGGGAGACATGTAGAGACCGACAGGTAACCAGTCTATCACAGGGGGACATGTAGAGACAGACAGGTAACCAGTCTATCACAGGGCTGACATGTAGAGACAGACAGGCAACCAGTCTATCACAGGGAGACATGTAGAGACAGACAGGTAACCAGTCTATCACAGGGAGACATGTAGAGACAGACAGGTAACCAGTCTATCACAGGGAGACATGTAGAGACAGACAGGTAACCAGTCTATCATAGGGCTGACATGTAGAGACAGACAGGTGACCAGTCTATCACAGGGCTGAGATGTAGAGACAGACAGGCAACCAGTCTATCACAGGGAGACATGTAGAGACAGACAGGTAACCAGTCTATCACAGGGAGACATGTAGAGACAGACAGGTAACCAGTCTATCACAGGGAGACATGTAGAGACAGACAGGTAACCAGTCTATCACAGGGAGACATGTAGAGACAGACAGGTGACCAGTCTATCACAGGGAGACATGTAGAGACAGACAGGTAACCAGTCTATCACAGGGAGACATGTAGAGACAGACAGGTAACCAGTCTATCACAGGGCTGACATGTAGAGACAGACAGGTAACCAGTCTATCACAGGGAGACATGTAGAGACAGACAGGTAACCAGTCTATCACAGGGAGACATGTACAGACAGACAGGTAACCAGTCTATCACAGGGCTGACATGTAGAGACAGACAGGTAACCAGTCTATCACAGGGCTGACATGTAGAGACAGACAGGTAACCAGTCTATCATAGGGCTGACATGTAGAGACAGACAGGTAACCAGTCTATCACATGGAGACATGTGGAGACAGACAGGTAACCAGTCTATCACAGGGAGACATGTAGAGACAGACAGGTAACCAGTCTATCACAGGGAGACATGTAGAGACCGACAGGTAACCAGTCTATCACAGGGGGACATGTACAGACAGACAGGTAACCAGTCTATCACAGGGCTGACATGTAGAGACAGACAGGTAACCAGTCTATCATAGGGCTGACATGTAGAGACAGACAGGCGACCAGTCTATCACAGGGCTGACATGTAGAGACAGACAGGTAACCAGTCTATCACAGGGGGACATGTAGAGACAGACAGGTAACCAGTCTATCACAGAGAGACATGTAGAGACAGACAGGTAACCAGTCTATCACAGGGAGACATGTAGAGACAGACAGGTAACCAGTCTATCACAGGGAGACATGTAGAGACAGACAGGTGACCAGTCTATCACAGGGAGACATGTAGAGACAGACAGGTAACCAGTCTATCACAGGGAGACATGTAGAGACAGACAGGTAACCAGTCTATCACAGGGAGACATGTACAGACAGACAGGTAACCAGTCTATCACAGGGCTGACATGTAGAGACAGACAGGTAACCAGTCTATCACAGGGCTGACATGTAGAGACAGACAGGTAACCAGTCTATCATAGGGCTGACATGTAGAGACAGACAGGTAACCAGTCTATCACATGGAGACATGTGGAGACAGACAGGTAACCAGTCTGTCACAGGGAGACATGTAGAGACAGACAGGTAACCAGTCTATCACAGGGAGACATGTAGAGACCGACAGGTAACCAGTCTATCACAGGGGGACATGTAGAGACAGACAGGTAACCAGTCTATCACAGGGCTGACATGTAGAGACAGACAGGTAACCAGTCTATCATAGGGCTGACATGTAGAGACAGAAAGGTGACCAGTCTATCACAGGGCTGACATGTAGAGACAGACAGGTAACCAGTCTATCACAGGGCTGACATGTAGAGACAGACAGGTAACCAGTCTATCATAGGGCTGACATGTAGAGACAGACAGGTAACCAGTCTATCACATGGAGACATGTGGAGACAGACACGTAACCAGTCTATCACAGGGAGACATGTAGAGACAGACAGGTAACCAGTCTATCACAGGGAGACATGTAGAGACCGACAGGTAACCAGTCTATCACAGGGGGACATGTAGAGACAGACAGGTAACCAGTCTATCACATGGAGACATGTGGAGACAGACAGGTAACCAGTCTATCACAGGGAGACATGTAGAGACCGACAGGTAACCAGTCTATCACAGGGGGACATGTAGAGACAGACAGGTAACCAGTCTATCACAGGGAGACATGTAGAGACAGACAGGTAACCAGTCTATCACAGGGAGACATGTAGAGACAGACAGGTAACCAGTCTATCACGGGGCCGACATGTAGAGACAGACAGGTAACCAGTCTATCACAGGGAGACATGTAGAGACAGACAGGTAACCAGTCTATCACAGGGGGACATGTAGAGACAGACAGGTAACCAGTCTATCACAGGGAGACATGTAGAGACAGACAGGTAACCAGTCTATCACATGGAGACATGTAGAGACAGACAGGTAACCAGTCTATCACAGGGGGACATGTAGAGACAGACAGGTAACCAGTCTATCACAGGGAGACATGTAGAGACAGACAGGTAACCAGTCTATCACAGGGAGACATGTAGAGACAGACAGGTAACCAGTCTATCACAGGGGGACATGTAGAGACAGACAGGTAACCAGTCTATCACAGGGAGACATGTAGAGACAGATAGGTAACCAGTCTATCACAGGGAGACATGTAGAGACAGACAGGTAACCAGTCTATCACGGGGCCGACATGTAGAGACAGACAGGTAACCAGTCTATCACAGGGAGACATGTAGAGACAGACAGGTAACCAGTCTATCACAGGGGGACATGTAGAGACAGACAGGTAACCAATCTATCACATGGAGACATGTGGAGACAGACAGGTAACCAGTCTATCACAGGGAGACATGTAGAGACAGACAGGTAACCAGTCTATCACAGGGCTGACATGTAGAGACAGACAGGCAACCAGTCTATCACAGGGCTGACATGTAGAGACAGACAGGTAACCAGTCTATCACAGGGCCGACATGTAGAGACAGACAGGTAACCAGTCTATCAGAGGGAGACATGTAGAGACAGACAGGTAACCAGTCTATCATAGGGCTGACATGTAGAGACAGACAGGTAACCAGTCTATCACATGGAGACATGTGGAGACAGACAGGTAACCAGTCTATCACAGGGAGACATGTAGAGACAGACAGGTAACCAGTCTATCACAGGGAGACATGTAGAGACCGACAGGTAACCAGTCTATCACAGGGAGACATGTACAGACAGACAGGTAACCAGTCTATCACAGGGCTGACATGTAGAGACAGACAGGTAACCAGTCTATCACAGGGCTGACATGTAGAGACAGACAGGTAACCAGTCTATCATAGGGCTGACATGTAGAGACAGACAGGTAACCAGTCTATCACATGGAGACATGTGGAGACAGACAGGTAACCAGTCTGTCACAGGGAGACATGTAGAGACAGACAGGTAACCAGTCTATCACAGGGAGACATGTAGAGACCGACAGGTAACCAGTCTATCACAGGGGGACATGTAGAGACAGACAGGTAACCAGTCTATCACAGGGCTGACATGTAGAGACAGACAGGTAACCAGTCTATCATAGGGCTGACATGTAGAGACAGAAAGGTGACCAGTCTATCACAGGGCTGACATGTAGAGACAGACAGGTAACCAGTCTATCACAGGGCTGACATGTAGAGACAGACAGGTAACCAGTCTATCATAGGGCTGACATGTAGAGACAGACAGGTAACCAGTCTATCACATGGAGACATGTGGAGACAGACACGTAACCAGTCTATCACAGGGAGACATGTAGAGACAGACAGGTAACCAGTCTATCACAGGGAGACATGTAGAGACCGACAGGTAACCAGTCTATCACAGGGGGACATGTAGAGACAGACAGGTAACCAGTCTATCACATGGAGACATGTGGAGACAGACAGGTAACCAGTCTATCACAGGGAGACATGTAGAGACCGACAGGTAACCAGTCTATCACAGGGGGACATGTAGAGACAGACAGGTAACCAGTCTATCACAGGGAGACATGTAGAGACAGACAGGTAACCAGTCTATCACAGGGAGACATGTAGAGACAGACAGGTAACCAGTCTATCACGGGGCCGACATGTAGAGACAGACAGGTAACCAGTCTATCACAGGGAGACATGTAGAGACAGACAGGTAACCAGTCTATCACAGGGGGACATGTAGAGACAGACAGGTAACCAGTCTATCACAGGGAGACATGTAGAGACAGACAGGTAACCAGTCTATCACATGGAGACATGTAGAGACAGACAGGTAACCAGTCTATCACAGGGGGACATGTAGAGACAGACAGGTAACCAGTCTATCACAGGGAGACATGTAGAGACAGACAGGTAACCAGTCTATCACAGGGAGACATGGAGAGACAGACAGGTAACCAGTCTATCACAGGGAGACATGTAAAGACAGACAGGTAACCAGTCTATCACAGGGAGACATGTAGAGACAGACAGGTGACCAGTCTATCACAGGGAGACATGTAGAGACAGTCAGGTAACCAGTCTATCACAGGGGGACATGTAGAGACAGACAGGTAACCAGTCTATCACAGGGAGACATGTAGAGACAGATAGGTAACCAGTCTATCACAGGGAGACATGTAGAGACAGACAGGTAACCAGTCTATCACGGGGCCGACATGTAGAGACAGACAGGTAACCAGTCTATCACAGGGAGACATGTAGAGACAGACAGGTAACCAGTCTATCACAGGGGGACATGTAGAGACAGACAGGTAACCAATCTATCACATGGAGACATGTGGAGACAGACAGGTAACCAGTCTATCACAGGGAGACATGTAGAGACAGACAGGTAACCAGTCTATCACAGGGCTGACATGTAGAGACAGACAGGCAACCAGTCTATCACAGGGCTGACATGTAGAGACAGACAGGTAACCAGTCTATCACAGGGCCGACATGTAGAGACAGACAGGTAACCAGTCTATCAGAGGGAGACATGTAGAGACAGACAGGTAACCAGTCTATCATAGGGCTGACATGTAGAGACAGACAGGTAACCAGTCTATCACATGGAGACATGTGGAGACAGACAGGTAACCAGTCTATCACAGGGAGACATGTAGAGACAGACAGGTAACCAGTCTATCACAGGGAGACATGTAGAGACCGACAGGTAACCAGTCTATCACAGGGGGACATGTAGAGACAGACAGGTAACCAGTCTATCACAGGGCTGACATGTAGAGACAGACAGGTAACCAGTCTATCACAGGGACATGTAGAGACAGACAGGTAACCAGTCTATCACAGGGAGACATGTAAAGACAGACAGGTAACCAGTCTATCACAGGGAGACATGTAGAGACAGACAGGTGACCAGTCTATCACAGGGAGACATGTAGAGACAGACAGGTAACCAGTCTATCACAGGGAGACATGTAGAGACAGACAGGTAACCAGTCTATCACAGGGCTGACATGTAGAGACAGACAGGTAACCAGTCTATCACAGGGAGACATGTAGAGACAGACAGGTAACCAGTCTATCACAGGGAGACATGTACAGACAGACAGGTAACCAGTCTATCACAGGGCTGACATGTAGAGACAGACAGGTAACCAGTCTATCATAGGGCTGACATGTAGAGACAGACAGGTAACCAGTCTATCACAGGGGGACATGTAGAGACAGACAGGTAACCAATCTATCACATGGAGACATGTGGAGACAGACAGGTAACCAGTCTATCACAGGGAGACATGTAGAGACAGACAGGTAACCAGTCTATCACAGGGCTGACATGTAGAGACAGACAGGCAACCAGTCTATCACAGGGCTGACATGTAGAGACAGACAGGTAACCAGTCTATCACAGGGCCGACATGTAGAGACAGACAGGTAACCAGTCTATCAGAGGGAGACATGTAGAGACAGACAGGTAACCAGTCTATCATAGGGCTGACATGTAGAGACAGACAGGTAACCAGTCTATCACATGGAGACATGTGGAGACAGACAGGTAACCAGTCTATCACAGGGAGACATGTAGAGACAGACAGGTAACCAGTCTATCACAGGGAGACATGTAGAGACCGACAGGTAACCAGTCTATCACAGGGAGACATGTACAGACAGACAGGTAACCAGTCTATCACAGGGCTGACATGTAGAGACAGACAGGTAACCAGTCTATCACAGGGCTGACATGTAGAGACAGACAGGTAACCAGTCTATCATAGGGCTGACATGTAGAGACAGACAGGTAACCAGTCTATCACATGGAGACATGTGGAGACAGACAGGTAACCAGTCTGTCACAGGGAGACATGTAGAGACAGACAGGTAACCAGTCTATCACAGGGAGACATGTAGAGACAGACAGGTAACCAGTCTATCACAGGGCTGACATGTAGAGACAGACAGGTAACCAGTCTATCATAGGGCTGACATGTAGAGACAGAAAGGTGACCAGTCTATCACAGGGCTGACATGTAGAGACAGACAGGTAACCAGTCTATCACAGGGCTGACATGTAGAGACAGACAGGTAACCAGTCTATCATAGGGCTGACATGTAGAGACAGACAGGTAACCAGTCTATCACATGGAGACATGTGGAGACAGACACGTAACCAGTCTATCACAGGGAGACATGTAGAGACAGACAGGTAACCAGTCTATCACAGGGAGACATGTAGAGACCGACAGGTAACCAGTCTATCACAGGGGGACATGTAGAGACAGACAGGTAACCAGTCTATCACATGGAGACATGTGGAGACAGACAGGTAACCAGTCTATCACAGGGAGACATGTAGAGACCGACAGGTAACCAGTCTATCACAGGGGGACATGTAGAGACAGACAGGTAACCAGTCTATCACAGGGAGACATGTAGAGACAGACAGGTAACCAGTCTATCACAGGGAGACATGTAGAGACAGACAGGTAACCAGTCTATCACGGGGCCGACATGTAGAGACAGACAGGTAACCAGTCTATCACAGGGAGACATGTAGAGACAGACAGGTAACCAGTCTATCACAGGGGGACATGTAGAGACAGACAGGTAACCAGTCTATCACAGGGAGACATGTAGAGACAGACAGGTAACCAGTCTATCACATGGAGACATGTAGAGACAGACAGGTAACCAGTCTATCACAGGGGGACATGTAGAGACAGACAGGTAACCAGTCTATCACAGGGAGACATGTAGAGACAGACAGGTAACCAGTCTATCACAGGGAGACATGGAGAGACAGACAGGTAACCAGTCTATCACAGGGAGACATGTAAAGACAGACAGGTAACCAGTCTATCACAGGGAGACATGTAGAGACAGACAGGTGACCAGTCTATCACAGGGAGACATGTAGAGACAGACAGGTAACCAGTCTATCACAGGGGGACATGTAGAGACAGACAGGTAACCAGTCTATCACAGGGAGACATGTAGAGACAGATAGGTAACCAGTCTATCACAGGGAGACATGTAGAGACAGACAGGTAACCAGTCTATCACGGGGCCGACATGTAGAGACAGACAGGTAACCAGTCTATCACAGGGAGACATGTAGAGACAGACAGGTAACCAGTCTATCACAGGGGGACATGTAGAGACAGACAGGTAACCAATCTATCACATGGAGACATGTGGAGACAGACAGGTAACCAGTCTATCACAGGGAGACATGTAGAGACAGACAGGTAACCAGTCTATCACAGGGCTGACATGTAGAGACAGACAGGCAACCAGTCTATCACAGGGCTGACATGTAGAGACAGACAGGTAACCAGTCTATCACAGGGCCGACATGTAGAGACAGACAGGTAACCAGTCTATCAGAGGGAGACATGTAGAGACAGACAGGTAACCAGTCTATCATAGGGCTGACATGTAGAGACAGACAGGTAACCAGTCTATCACATGGAGACATGTGGAGACAGACAGGTAACCAGTCTATCACAGGGAGACATGTAGAGACAGACAGGTAACCAGTCTATCACAGGGAGACATGTAGAGACCGACAGGTAACCAGTCTATCACAGGGGGACATGTAGAGACAGACAGGTAACCAGTCTATCACAGGGCTGACATGTAGAGACAGACAGGTAACCAGTCTATCACAGGGACATGTAGAGACAGACAGGTAACCAGTCTATCACAGGGAGACATGTAAAGACAGACAGGTAACCAGTCTATCACAGGGAGACATGTAGAGACAGACAGGTGACCAGTCTATCACAGGGAGACATGTAGAGACAGACAGGTAACCAGTCTATCACAGGGAGACATGTAGAGACAGACAGGTAACCAGTCTATCACAGGGCTGACATGTAGAGACAGACAGGTAACCAGTCTATCACAGGGAGACATGTAGAGACAGACAGGTAACCAGTCTATCACAGGGAGACATGTACAGACAGACAGGTAACCAGTCTATCACAGGGCTGACATGTAGAGACAGACAGGTAACCAGTCTATCATAGGGCTGACATGTAGAGACAGACAGGTAACCAGTCTATCACATGGAGACATGTGGAGACAGACACGTAACCAGTCTATCACAGGGAGACATGTAGAGACAGACAGGTAACCAGTCTATCACAGGGAGACATGTAGAGACCGACAGGTAACCAGTCTATCACAGGGGGACATGTAGAGACAGACAGGTAACCAGTCTATCACATGGAGACATGTGGAGACAGACAGGTAACCAGTCTATCACAGGGAGACATGTAGAGACCGACAGGTAACCAGTCTATCACAGGGGGACATGTAGAGACAGACAGGTAACCAGTCTATCACAGGGAGACATGTAGAGACAGACAGGTAACCAGTCTATCACAGGGAGACATGTAGAGACAGACAGGTAACCAGTCTATCACGGGGCCGACATGTAGAGACAGACAGGTAACCAGTCTATCACAGGGAGACATGTAGAGACAGACAGGTAACCAGTCTATCACAGGGGGACATGTAGAGACAGACAGGTAACCAGTCTATCACAGGGAGACATGTAGAGACAGACAGGTAACCAGTCTATCACATGGAGACATGTAGAGACAGACAGGTAACCAGTCTATCACAGGGGGACATGTAGAGACAGACAGGTAACCAGTCTATCACAGGGAGACATGTAGAGACAGACAGGTAACCAGTCTATCACAGGGAGACATGGAGAGACAGACAGGTAACCAGTCTATCACAGGGAGACATGTAAAGACAGACAGGTAACCAGTCTATCACAGGGAGACATGTAGAGACAGACAGGTGACCAGTCTATCACAGGGAGACATGTAGAGACAGACAGGTAACCAGTCTATCACAGGGGGACATGTAGAGACAGACAGGTAACCAGTCTATCACAGGGAGACATGTAGAGACAGATAGGTAACCAGTCTATCACAGGGAGACATGTAGAGACAGACAGGTAACCAGTCTATCACGGGGCCGACATGTAGAGACAGAAAGGTAACCAGTCTATCACAGGGAGACATGTAGAGACAGACAGGTAACCAGTCTATCACAGGGGGACATGTAGAGACAGACAGGTAACCAATCTATCACATGGAGACATGTGGAGACAGACAGGTAACCAGTCTATCACAGGGAGACATGTAGAGACAGACAGGTAACCAGTCTATCACAGGGCTGACATGTAGAGACAGACAGGCAACCAGTCTATCACAGGGCTGACATGTAGAGACAGACAGGTAACCAGTCTATCACAGGGCCGACATGTAGAGACAGACAGGTAACCAGTCTATCACAGGGAGACATGTAGAGACAGACAGGTAACCAGTCTATCATAGGGCTGACATGTAGAGACAGACAGGTAACCAGTCTATCACATGGAGACATGTGGAGACAGACAGGTAACCAGTCTATCACAGGGAGACATGTAGAGACAGACAGGTAACCAGTCTATCACAGGGAGACATGTAGAGACCGACAGGTAACCAGTCTATCACAGGGGGACATGTAGAGACAGACAGGTAACCAGTCTATCACAGGGCTGACATGTAGAGACAGACAGGTAACCAGTCTATCACAGGGACATGTAGAGACAGACAGGTAACCAGTCTATCACAGGGAGACATGTAAAGACAGACAGGTAACCAGTCTATCACAGGGAGACATGTAGAGACAGACAGGTGACCAGTCTATCACAGTGAGACATGTAGAGACAGACAGGTAACCAGTCTATCACAGGGAGACATGTAGAGACAGACAGGTAACCAGTCTATCACAGGGCTGACATGTAGAGACAGACAGGTAACCAGTCTATCACAGGGAGACATGTAGAGACAGACAGGTAACCAGTCTATCACAGGGAGACATGTACAGACAGACAGGTAACCAGTCTATCACAGGGCTGACATGTAGAGACAGACAGGTAACCAGTCTATCATAGGGCTGACATGTAGAGACAGACAGGTAACCAGTCTATCACATGGAGACATGTGGAGACAGACACGTAACCAGTCTATCACAGGGAGACATGTAGAGACAGACAGGTAACCAGTCTATCACAGGGAGACATGTAGAGACCGACAGGTAACCAGTCTATCACAGGGGGACATGTAGAGACAGACAGGTAACCAGTCTATCACATGGAGACATGTGGAGACAGACAGGTAACCAGTCTATCACAGGGAGACATGTAGAGACCGACAGGTAACCAGTCTATCACAGGGGGACATGTAGAGACAGACAGGTAACCAGTCTATCACAGGGAGACATGTAGAGACAGACAGGTAACCAGTCTATCACAGGGAGACATGTAGAGACAGACAGGTAACCAGTCTATCACGGGGCCGACATGTAGAGACAGACAGGTAACCAGTCTATCACAGGGAGACATGTAGAGACAGACAGGTAACCAGTCTATCACAGGGGGACATGTAGAGACAGACAGGTAACCAGTCTATCACAGGGAGACATGTAGAGACAGACAGGTAACCAGTCTATCACATGGAGACATGTAGAGACAGACAGGTAACCAGTCTATCACAGGGGGACATGTAGAGACAGACAGGTAACCAGTCTATCACAGGGAGACATGTAGAGACAGACAGGTAACCAGTCTATCACAGGGAGACATGGAGAGACAGACAGGTAACCAGTCTATCACAGGGAGACATGTAAAGACAGACAGGTAACCAGTCTATCACAGGGAGACATGTAGAGACAGACAGGTGACCAGTCTATCGCAGGGAGACATGTAGAGACAGACAGGTAACCAGTCTATCACAGGGGGACATGTAGAGACAGACAGGTAACCAGTCTATCACAGGGAGACATGTAGAGACAGATAGGTAACCAGTCTATCACAGGGAGACATGTAGAGACAGACAGGTAACCAGTCTATCACGGGGCCGACATGTAGAGACAGACAGGTAACCAGTCTATCACAGGGAGACATGTAGAGACAGACAGGTAACCAGTCTATCACAGGGGGACATGTAGAGACAGACAGGTAACCAATCTATCACATGGAGACATGTGGAGACAGACAGGTAACCAGTCTATCACAGGGAGACATGTAGAGACAGACAGGTAACCAGTCTATCACAGGGAGACATGTAGAGACAGACAGGTAACCAGTCTATCACAGGGAGACGTGTAGAGACAGACAGGTAACCAGTCTATCACGGGGCCGACATTTAGAGACAGACAGGTAACCAGTCTATCACAGGGAGACATGTAGAGACAGACAGGTAACCAGTCTATCACAGGGCTGACATGTAGAGACAGACAGGTGACCAGTCTATCACAGGGCTGACATGTAGAGAGAGACAGGTGACCAGTCTATCACAGGGCTGACATGTAGAGACAGACAGGTAACCAGTCTATCACAGGCTGACATGTAGAGACAGACAGGTGACCAGTCTATCACAGGGCTGACATGTAGAGACAGACAGGTAACCAGTCTATCACAGGGAGACATGTAGAGACAGACAGGTAACCAGTCTATCACAGGGAGACATGTAGAGACAGACAGGTAACCAGTCTATCACAGGGAGACATGTAGAGACAGACAGGTAACCAGTCTATCACAGGGCTGACATGTAGAGACAGACAGGCAACCAGTCTATCACAGGGCTGACATGTAGAGACAGACAGGTAACCAGTCTATCACAGGGCCGACATGTAGAGACAGACAGGTAACCAGTCTATCACAGGGAGACATGTAGAGACAGACAGGTAACCAGTCTATCACAGGGAGACATGTAGAGACAGACAGGTAACCAGTCTATCATGGGGCCGACATGTAGAGACAGACAGGTAACCAGTCTATCACAGGGAGACATGTAGAGACAGACAGGTAACCAGTCTATCACAGGGGGACATGTAGAGACAGACAGGTAACCAGTCTATCACAGGGAGACATGTAGAGACAGACAGGTAACCAGTCTATCACAGGGAGACATGTAGAGACAGACAGGTAACCAGTCTATCACATGGAGACATGTGGAGACAGACAGGTAACCAGTCTATCACAGGGAGACATGTAGAGACAGACAGGTAACCAGTCTATCACAGGGAGACATGTAAAGACCGACAGGTAACCAGTCTATCACAGGGGGACATGTAGAGACAGACAGGTAACCAGTCTATCACAGGGCTGACATGTAGAGACAGACAGGTAACCAGTCTATCACAGGGACATGTAGAGACAGACAGGTAACCAGTCTATCACAGGGAGACATGTAAAGACAGACAGGTAACCAGTCTATCACAGGGAGACATGTAGAGACAGACAGGTGACCAGTCTATCACAGGGAGACATGTAGAGACAGACAGGTAACCAGTCTATCACAGGGAGACATGTAGAGACAGACAGGTAACCAGTCTATCACAGGGCTGACATGTAGAGACAGACAGGTAACCAGTCTATCACAGGGAGACATGTAGAGACAGACAGGTAACCAGTCTATCACAGGGAGACATGTACAGACAGACAGGTAACCAGTCTATCACAGGGCTGACATGTAGAGACAGACAGGTAACCAGTCTATCATAGGGCTGACATGTAGAGACAGACAGGTAACCAGTCTATCACATGGAGACATGTGGAGACAGACACGTAACCAGTCTATCACAGGGAGACATGTAGAGACAGACAGGTAACCAGTCTATCACAGGGAGACATGTAGAGACCGACAGGTAACCAGTCTATCACAGGGGGACATGTAGAGACAGACAGGTAACCAGTCTATCACATGGAGACATGTGGAGACAGACAGGTAACCAGTCTATCACAGGGAGACATGTAGAGACCGACAGGTAACCAGTCTATCACAGGGGGACATGTAGAGACAGACAGGTAACCAGTCTATCACAGGGAGACATGTAGAGACAGACAGGTAACCAGTCTATCACAGGGAGACATGTAGAGACAGACAGGTAACCAGTCTATCACGGGGCCGACATGTAGAGACAGACAGGTAACCAGTCTATCACAGGGAGACATGTAGAGACAGACAGGTAACCAGTCTATCACAGGGGGACATGTAGAGACAGACAGGTAACCAGTTTATCACAGGGAGACATGTAGAGACAGACAGGTAACCAGTCTATCACATGGAGACATGTAGAGACAGACAGGTAACCAGTCTATCACAGGGGGACATGTAGAGACAGACAGGTAACCAGTCTATCACAGGGAGACATGTAGAGACAGACAGGTAACCAGTCTATCACAGGGAGACATGGAGAGACAGACAGGTAACCAGTCTATCACAGGGAGACATGTAAAGACAGACAGGTAACCAGTCTATCACAGGGAGACATGTAGAGACAGACAGGTGACCAGTCTATCACAGGGAGACATGTAGAGACAGACAGGTAACCAGTCTATCACAGGGGGACATGTAGAGACAGACAGGTAACCAGTCTATCACAGGGAGACATGTAGAGACAGACAGGTAACCAGTCTATCACGGGGCCGACATGTAGAGACAGACAGGTAACCAGTCTATCACAGGGAGACATGTAGAGACAGACAGGTAACCAGTCTATCACAGGGGGACATGTAGAGACAGACAGGTAACCAATCTATCACATGGAGACATGTGGAGACAGACAGGTAACCAGTCTATCACAGGGAGACATGTAGAGACAGACAGGTAACCAGTCTATCACAGGGAGACATGTAGAGACAGACAGGTAACCAGTCTATCACAGGGAGACGTGTAGAGACAGACAGGTAACCAGTCTATCACGGGGCCGACATTTAGAGACAGACAGGTGACCAGTCTATCACAGGGAGACATGTAGAGACAGACAGGTAACCAGTCTATCACAGGGCTGACATGTAGAGACAGACAGGTGACCAGTCTATCACAGGGCTGACATGTAGAGAGAGACAGGTGACCAGTCTATCACAGGGCTGACATGTAGAGACAGACAGGTAACCAGTCTATCACAGGCTGACATGTAGAGACAGACAGGTGACCAGTCTATCACAGGGCTGACATGTAGAGACAGACAGGTAACCAGTCTATCACAGGGAGACATGTAGAGACAGACAGGTAACCAGTCTATCACAGGGAGACATGTAGAGACAGACAGGTAACCAGTCTATCACAGGGAGACATGTAGAGACAGACAGGTAACCAGTCTATCACAGGGCTGACATGTAGAGACAGACAGGCAACCAGTCTATCACAGGGCTGACATGTAGAGACAGACAGGTAACCAGTCTATCACAGGGCCGACATGTAGAGACAGACAGGTAACCAGTCTATCACAGGGAGACATGTAGAGACAGACAGGTAACCAGTCTATCACAGGGAGACATGTACAGACAGACAGGTAACCAGTCTATCACAGGGCTGACATGTAGAGACAGACAGGTAACCAGTCTATCACAGGGCTGACATGTAGAGACAGACAGGTAACCAGTCTATCATAGGGCTGACATGTAGAGACAGACAGGTAACCAGTCTATCACATGGAGACATGTGGAGACAGACAGGTAACCAGTCTGTCACAGGGAGACATGTAGAGACAGACAGGTAACCAGTCTATCACAGGGAGACATGTAGAGACCGACAGGTAACCAGTCTATCACAGGGGGACATGTAGAGACAGACAGGTAACCAGTCTATCACAGGGCTGACATGTAGAGACAGACAGGTAACCAGTCTATCATAGGGCTGACATGTAGAGACAGAAAGGTGACCAGTCTATCACAGGGCTGACATGTAGAGACAGACAGGTAACCAGTCTATCACAGGGAGACATGTAGAGACAGACATGTAACCAGTCTATCATAGGGCTGACATGTAGTGACAGACAGGTAACCAGTCTATCACATGGAGACATGTGGAGACAGACAGGTAACCAGTCTATCACAGGGAGACATGTAGAGACAGACATGTAACCAGTCTATCACAGGGAGACATGTAGAGACCGACAGGTAACCAGTCTATCACAGGGGGACATGTAGAGACAGACAGGTAACCAGTCTATCACAGGGCTGACATGTAGAGACAGACAGGCAACCAGTCTATCACAGGGAGACATGTAGAGACAGACAGGTAACCAGTCTATCACAGGGAGACATGTAGAGACAGACAGGTAACCAGTCTATCACAGGGAGACATGTAGAGACAGACAGGTAACCAGTCTATCATAGGGCTGACATGTAGAGACAGACAGGTGACCAGTCTATCACAGGGCTGAGATGTAGAGACAGACAGGCAACCAGTCTATCACAGGGAGACATGTAGAGACAGACAGGTAACCAGTCTATCACAGGGAGACATGTAGAGACAGACAGGTAACCAGTCTATCACAGGGAGACATGTAGAGACAGACAGGTAACCAGTCTATCACAGGGAGACATGTAGAGACAGACAGGTGACCAGTCTATCACAGGGAGACATGTAGAGACAGACAGGTAACCAGTCTATCACAGGGAGACATGTAGAGACAGACAGGTAACCAGTCTATCACAGGGCTGACATGTAGAGACAGACAGGTAACCAGTCTATCACAGGGAGACATGTAGAGACAGACAGGTAACCAGTCTATCACAGGGAGACATGTACAGACAGACAGGTAACCAGTCTATCACAGGGCTGACATGTAGAGACAGACAGGTAACCAGTCTATCACAGAGAGACATGTAGAGACAGACAGGTAACCAGTCTATCACAGGGAGACATGTAGAGACAGACAGGTAACCAGTCTATCACAGGGAGACATGTAGAGACAGACAGGTGACCAGTCTATCACAGGGAGACATGTAGAGACAGACAGGTAACCAGTCTATCACAGGGAGACATGTACAGACAGACAGGTAACCAGTCTATCACAGGGCTGACATGTAGAGACAGACAGGTAACCAGTCTATCACAGGGCTGACATGTAGAGACAGACAGGTAACCAGTCTATCATAGGGCTGACATGTAGAGACAGAC
This sequence comes from Eutrigla gurnardus, assembly GCF_963514095.1. Taxonomy (NCBI): domain Eukaryota; kingdom Metazoa; phylum Chordata; class Actinopteri; order Perciformes; family Triglidae; genus Eutrigla; species Eutrigla gurnardus. Next base: position 1,287,877 of record NC_139925.1, read on the forward strand.
AGGTAACCAGTCTATCACATGGAGACATGTGGAGACAGACAGGTAACCAGTCTGTCACAGGGAGACATGTAGAGACAGACAGGTAACCAGTCTATCACAGGGAGACATGTAGAGACCGACAGGTAACCAGTCTATCACAGGGGGACATGTAGAGACAGACAGGTAACCAGTCTATCACAGGGCTGACATGTAGAGACAGACAGGTAACCAGTCTATCATAGGGCTGACATGTAGAGACAGAAAGGTGACCAGTCTATCACAGGGCTGACATGTAGAGACAGACAGGTAACCAGTCTATCACAGGGAGACATGTAGAGACAGACAGGTAACCAGTCTATCATAGGGCTGACATGTAGAGACAGACAGGTAACCAGTCTATCACATGGAGACATGTGGAGACAGACAGGTAACCAGTCTATCACAGGGAGACATGTAGAGACAGACAGGTAACCAGTCTATCACAGGGAGACATGTAGAGACCGACAGGTAACCAGTCTATCACAGGGGGACATGTAGAGACAGACAGGTAACCAGTCTATCACAGGGCTGACATGTAGAGACAGACAGGCAACCAGTCTATCACAGGGAGACATGTAGAGACAGACAGGTAACCAGTCTATCACAGGGAGACATGTAGAGACAGACAGGTAACCAGTCTATCACAGGGAGACATGTAGAGACAGACAGGTAACCAGTCTATCATAGGGCTGACATGTAGAGACAGACAGGTGACCAGTCTATCACAGGGCTGAGATGTAGAGACAGACAGGCAACCAGTCTATCACAGGGAGACATGTAGAGACAGACAGGTAACCAGTCTATCACAGGGAGACATGTAGAGACAGACAGGTAACCAGTCTATCACAGGGAGACATGTAGAGACAGACAGGTAACCAGTCTATCACAGGGAGACATGTAGAGACAGACAGGTGACCAGTCTATCACAGGGAGACATGTAGAGACAGACAGGTAACCAGTCTATCACAGGGAGACATGTAGAGACAGACAGGTAACCAGTCTATCACAGGGCTGACATGTAGAGACAGACAGGTAACCAGTCTATCACAGGGAGACATGTAGAGACAGACAGGTAACCAGTCTATCACAGGGAGACATGTACAGACAGACAGGTAACCAGTCTATCACAGGGCTGACATGTAGAGACAGACAGGTAACCAGTCTATCACAGGGCTGACATGTAGAGACAGACAGGTAACCAGTCTATCATAGGGCTGACATGTAGAGACAGACAGGTAACCAGTCTATCACATGGAGACATGTGGAGACAGACAGGTAACCAGTCTATCACAGGGAGACATGTAGAGACAGACAGGTAACCAGTCTATCACAGGGAGACATGTAGAGACCGACAGGTAACCAGTCTATCACAGGGGGACATGTAGAGACAGACAGGTAACCAGTCTATCACAGGGCTGACATGTAGAGACAGACAGGTAACCAGTCTATCATAGGGCTGACATGTAGAGACAGACAGGTGACCAGTCTATCACAGGGCTGACATGTAGAGACAGACAGGTAACCAGTCTATCACAGGGAGACATGTAGAGACAGACAGGTAACCAGTCTATCATAGGGAGACATGTAGAGACAGACAGGTAACCAGTCTATCACAGGGAGACATGTAGAGACAGACAGGTAACCAGTCTATCACAGGGCTGATATGTAGAGACAGACAGGTAACAAGTCTATCACAGGGCTGACATGTAGAGACAGACAGGTAACCAGTCTATCACAGGGAGACATGTAGAGACAGACAGGTAACCAGTCTATCACAGGGAGACATGTAGAGACAGACAGGTAACCAGTCTATCACAGGGCCGACATGTAGAGACAGACAGGTAACCAGTCTATCACAGGGAGACATGTACAGACAGACAGGTAACCAGTCTATCACAGGGAGACATGTAGAGACAGACAGGTAACCAGTCTATCACAGGGAGACATGTAGACACAGACAGGTAACCAGTCTATCACAGGGAGACATGTAGAGACAGACAGGTAACCAGTCTATCACAGGGCCGACATGTAGAGACAGACAGGTAACCAGTCTATCACAGGGAGACATGTAGAGACAGACAGGTAACCAGTCTATCACAGGGCCGACATGTAGAGACAGACAGGTAACCAGTCTATCACAGGGCCGACATGTAGAGACAGACAGGTAACCAGTCTATCACAGGGGGACATGTAGAGACAGACAGGTAACCAGTCTATCACAGGGAGACATGTAGAGACAGACAGGTAACCAGTCTATCACAGGGAGACATGTAGAGACAGACAACCATTCACACCTACGGGACATTTAGAGTCATCAATGAACCTATCCCCATCCTGCATGTCTTTGGACTGTGGGAGGAAGCCGGAGAACCCGGAGAGAACCCACGCTTACATGGGGAGAACATGCAAACTCCACACAGAAGGAACCCGGGCCGACCTGGGAATCGAACCCGGGACCTTCTTGCTGTGAGGCGACAGTGCTACCCACTACACCACCGTGTATCCATTCTATTAGAATACATCTAAGCAGCACATTCATTTGATATTATACACAACTTACCAGAGATGGACAGTCGAGAGTACTTGACCCCAGTACTTGAGAGTACAAATACTACTGGTCAAAATGTACTCCGTTACAAGTAAAAGTAGCTCAGTCGACATGGTACTCGAGTAAGAGTAAAAAAGTTCTTGCTTTTAAAGGTACTTAAGTATCCAAAAGTACATGCTTTTAAATTGACTTTAAGAAAAAGTAAGAGTAAGAGTAAATTTCAAATAAAATGAATGGGATCACAGGACCACAGCAGATGTTGCAGATGTTTATTAACAATCATTGAAATTGTAACCAAATGTACCTTCACCCTCCAACTAACTCTCTATCATTGGGAACTGGAACCCCCTCAAAGACCACTGGTTGAGAATCACTGTTTTACAAAAAACTACATCTCTGCTTTCAATAACTCAATGTTGAGGTCACTTGTCTTTACAGGAAGGACAATATAGGAGCACAACAAACTGTCTCCCCATGTATCCTTATGGGGAGGGATTACGTATTTCCGCTTTTATGTAGATCCCAGTGGAGAGTGTGTGATAGGTTTCCTTCTTTGACAAACACAGCTTGTGTCCAATAGTACTTAAAAAAAGAGAGAAAGAAAAAGACCAGACCTGAAAGTAACAAGTACTTTTCAGCCTTTCTAGAAATTAACTTGAGTAAAAGTATTTGTCTTGGAAATGTATTCAAGTAAGAGTAATAAGTACCAAAGAAATCTAACGCTCAAGTAAAATACAAATGCTCTGGATCTGTACTTAAGTAAATTTACTCCGTTACTGTCCACCACTGCAACTAGATAAAAGAATAGAATCCTATTCAAACTCCTGTTTCACACTCCAGTCCAGTTGGTGGCGGTAATGCTCCTTTAAGTTGGTTTACCAATCGCGAAGAAGAAGAAGAAGAAGAAGAAGAAGAAGAAGAAGAAGAAGAAGCAGAAGAAGAAGAAGAAGAAGAAGAAGAAGAAGAAGTCGTCCGTTTTCAGTAAGGTGTGTGAGGTTGTTTAAACTTTAATCATTATAAATGTAATTTATATTGTATATATGTGTACATATGTAGATGAATGTATACGTTATATTTGTGTTTGTAATGGCTGGTCTGAGGTAAGACTGTAACTCCGGTTATACACACCGTTACTTAGCGTTAGCATTAGCCGTTTCCTGTTAGCTCTGAAGAAACAAACTCCAGCACGAACTTTTAAAGTCAGTAACGGTAACTTACCGGTAACTTACCGTACAAACCGACAACAGGGCTGGTCATCCGGTCGCGCGTTTATCTCAAAGAAACACGAAAAACGTCCGTTTATATGAGCAGAACCGCCGCAATTACGTAGTTAGCCTCAGCTAATCTAACAGTTAAACGTGTATACAGAGTGTACAGTACATTAAAGTATATATACTGTACTTATAACTGGATAAACGAGGTGTGTATATGTATACAGTATATGCACAGTACAGTATATACTGTGCATATAAAAGTATATAAACAGTGTGTATATGTACAGTACATTTAACAGTATATTACAGTTTATACTGTACATATAAAAGTATATAAACAGTGTGTATATGTAACAGTATATGTACAGTTAATATGTATACATGTACAGTACATATATGCAGTAAATAACTGTACATTTACAGGATGTAACAGTAAATACACACAGTATACAGTATAATACAGCAGCAGGGAAAGGGAAATAAGTAAACATGCACGAAATATAGAACAATCAATATAAAAAGTTTCAATCACACACACACATAAATATATATATGTATATATTTAACAGTGTGTATCTACAGTATATAACAGTGTGTATATGTACAGTATGTGAGTACTGTGTGTTGGGACTTCCACAGATGTACTACTATCGATATGAGAGTGCTGAGGTCAGCTGCTGCTTCAAATATCTCATGTTCAGCTACAACATCATTTTCTGGGTGAGTTAAACATACACCTGTGGCCTCTTCTTACCGGGACACATCACCATGGTAACTGATGCTGCACACCTGGGCTGTGTTCCAGAAAGCAGCTTTTGCTAAAATTGAGTTTGTTAACCCTGAGAAGATATTCTGAGTTTTCTGTTCCAGAAAGAGAGTGAACCTAATCTTTAGGTCTGTTACCATGGTAACTGACTCTGTGAACCAAACCTGGTTTTCTTCAACAAACCCTGTGTTTCTCTCGATCTGTCCGTCTGTCTGTCTCCTCCCTGTCGTTTCCTCATCAACCATCGATATGAAAGTCATATGACTTTCATCAGATATGACCGGGCCGTGTTTCCTTTACAATCTGAGACTGAACTTAACTGGTAGTCAGTTAACAGGAAGTGATGTCAGTGACATCCTGTGTGGTTGAGGGAGCCTGAAGTCTGAAGTCTTTCTCAACCATTGTTGAGCGGGTCTGTGTGTTCGTGTATCTGTCTATCCACTGGTCTGTGTGCCTTAAAGGCTGAGTTATGCTTCCGCGTCGACACAACGCAAGGGGGCTTGCGGACCCCTTACGTCCTTGCGGACCCTCCTTACGTCCAACGCAAGGGCCTGACGTGTGCCTCCCAAAAACCCTAGACGCGCGTCGAGGCGACGCAACACCAACGCAGCGGCATTGGCTGTGATTGGTCCGCTAACTATATCCGCTGGAGACCGCTATCCGGTTTCCACTCATAAACACCGCCATTTAAACTTTTAATAGGCTACTTTTATTGTTTGCACCACGTTTTATTGTTTGCACCTTGTCGCTTTTGCACAAAGAAATAAAACACCAAGTTCTGAAAAAATGTGGACGTTTAAAGCCGGAAAGTAAACAAATACGCTATAACGAGGCTAACGACGATATACGTCTAGAGTCTCGGTCGGTCGGTCAGTCTTTACAAAAAAACATAGCGCCCTTTCCCGGTGTGGCATTGAATTGCATTTCGACACGTAAACCCAACGCAGAACCATCACGGTCTCCCAGCAACTGCGTGGCCGTTGCGTGATCACTACGCGGAAGCATAATCAGGGCTTTAGTGGATCTGTCTATCCACTGGTCTGTGTGTTAGTGGATCTGTCTATCCACTGGTCTGTGTGTTAGTGGATCTGTCTATCCTCTGGTCAGTGTGTTAGTGGATCTGTCTATCCACTGGTCTGTGTGTTAGTGGATCTGTCTATCCTCTGGTCAGTGTGTTAGTGGGTCTGTCTATCAACTGGTCTGTGTGTTAGTGGATCTGTCTATCCACTGGTCTGTGTGTTAGTGTGTCTGTCTATCCAACGGTCTGTGTGTCTGTCTATCCACCGGTCTGTGTGTTAGTGGATCTGTCTATCCACCGGTCTGTGTGTTAGTGGGTCTGTCTATCCACTGGTCTGTGTGTTAGTGGGTCTGTCTATCCACTGGTCTGTGTGTTAGTGGATCTGTCTATCCACTGGTCTGTGTGTTAGTGGATCTGTCTATCCACTGGTCTGTGTGTTAGTGGATCTGTCTATCCACTGGTCTGTGTGTTAGTGTGTCTGTCTATCCAACGGTCTGTGTGTTAGTGTGTCTTGTCTATCCAACGGTCTGTGTGTCTTGTCTATCCAACGGTCTGTGTGTTAGTGGATCTGTCTATCCACTGGTCTGTGTGTTAGTGGATTTGTCTATCCACTGGTCTGTGTGTTAGTGGATCTGTCTATCAACTGGTCTGTGTGTTAGTGGATCTGTCTATCCTCTGGTCAGTGTGTTAGTGGATCTGTCTATCCACTGGTCTGTGAGTTAGTGAATCTGTCTATCCACTGGTCTGTGTGTTAGTGGATCTGTCTATCCACTGGTCTGTGTGTTAGTGGATCTGTCTAATCCCTAGGGATGCAATGGTTCTCAAGATAATATTGAACCGTACGGTACACCATGCACGGTTTCGCAAAAAAAAAAAATGTATTTCAGTCAGGACCACTTTGTCAAAAATAATCTTTATTTCTTGCACAGTTTTATTTGGCGGTATGGTACTGTTCTGGGACTCCCTGCTCTTCCACGCGCTTGCGTGGAAAGCCTGAGGCAGGAAGAGCACCTTCCTGCCCTTCATGAGCCCTCATGAACGGCATAAGCAGGGAGTGTAGCAGCAGGAAAACCCAGAGCAGAGCAGTCAACATGAATACAATGACAGGAGGAGCTGGGGTGGAGGTGGGTTGCGAAGTGCCATCAGAGGAAGCAGGACGGAGGGTCGGGCAGGAGCAGTTTAAATACCCCGCTCTGAATGCAATTTGCCAATAGGGAGCGGACTCGCAGAGTCAGCTGAGCCATCAGCTGATCTGTACTGACAGCTAAGCTGTTAGAGCTTGACGTCGTGGCCTGCCAGAACTAACGCTACGCTTGATTTGTATTTCTCTCTGAATTTGCTACGTCGGAGCTTTAGAGGAGCACTTGAACCGTGAACGCAGCATGTGTTCTCATGCTGTAATGGGGAAACCTCCCTGCCGAGTAAATATCCAACATCCTGGAAGCAGGACGGCTGAGCATGGGGGTATTCCATAAAGCAGGCTCAACCAACTCTGAACCTGGCTCTGAACTCTGAGTCAACCAACTATGAGATGGGCAACTCTGAGTTTTCGGTTCCAGAACAGCTGTTCTGAATTAGTTCAATCAACGCTGAGTATGTGTGAGTTACGTGCGTGCCTGATGACTCTACAAAGCCATCAACAATGGAGCTCCAGTACTACGATTCACCCTGGCAACCGGGAGAGAGTTATTAGATATTACTGAGTAGAAAACAAGCTCATCCTTAGAAAGCGGAGCAACGTAACTGCATCAAAGTAGAGACAGTTGGCGTGGCAGACATTTACGGCCCGGGTTTAACTCCTGTGGTTCACAAAGTAGCGCAGTTAACAAATAATTATTTTAATATAGCTGTAATCCCCCCCCAGGCAAAAAAAGAAAGTGGCTGCAACTGAAAATTAAGCATAAGAATATTGCACAAATATGTAGACTAAGGCATATGATTTTAATCATATTTCACACATTAAACAGTAAATATAAGCGGCTATTTCAACAAAGAAATGTCCTTTTTCAGAAAACTCCCGTTTGCAAAAAATCTAAAGAGTTCTGAAAAGAATCTGGTGTCAGAGAATATTGTTTAGATATGCGATCGGCAAAAAAAAAAAACAGTAATCAAAATCCTCTCCCGACGTAAAGCTGCTAGAATCACTTTTTTTTCCATATCCATTAGGTTGACGAGGAAAGGACGGCAAGTTTTTTTTCAGAGTTGGTTCAGATTCCGGAAAAAGGCGGAGACATGTAGGAGAAACTCGGGGTTTGTTGAAGCAAACCTGCCAGTGAGCAGGTCAGGTTCCGTTACTGAATCAAAACGCTCAATCCGTGCTACACTTTTCAGCACTAACATAATTCCCGACTTCTATAAAACAACAGAAAGGCATTGATGTGGAACTGGCTAAAGCACCGACCCGGATAGTTGCCGTTATCTCACTGTGACGGTCTGCTATATGTCGGAGTGGAGCTGAAGAGCAGAACACCAGACCGTCCCCTGTATGAACGTCATATATAGGCTACTGAAGTAACAGGGATTTTTATTTAAAATGGTGACTTTATGTATACTGGTTTAAAACAGTGACTTTATGTTTTAAATATGTACTTATTTCAAATATGTACATTTACTATTGAAATAGTTTTACCCCCTTTTATTCTATACCAGTCGTCAAGGCTAAGAAGCACTTTTGCATTTGAAAGTGTTACTTTTTTTTTTACATATTTATTTATTTTTATTATAGAATACTTGAATGTGTTTGAATGTAAAAAAAAAATAGGCAAAATAAAGAAAACATTTTCTAATATACATTTTATTTTCTCCTTGCGCACAAAATGTGTACTGAAACCGTAACCCAAGAACCCAGGTACGTATTGAACCGTGGGCTAACTGTGTTGTTGCATCCCTACTAATCACCGGTGTGTCTATTTGTGTCGCAGCTGGCTGGAGTTGCCTTTATTGCGGTTGGTTTCTGGGCATGGAGTGAAAAGGTGAATGAACACCATCATCATCAACCAGGAATAAAACTGTACTTTTCCCTTTTTTAATTTAGAGTAGGCTATGTACTCTTGTAATCATATGTATTTAATAATCTTTTTAATCATTATTCATTTGTATAATTTAATTTACAATAATAATGGTAACATTTAATTGTTTTAATATCATCTTACACTTTTATTAGATTCATATAATGACATTTATTTTCACATGATGATAAAATATAAAAGTTAGACCGTGTACTGGTCTGACTCTGGTGAGTTTGTGGATTTGAGTTTGACTGGTTTTCTGTCCTGAATTGGTGTGTTTGTGGATAATAGGGAGTCCTGTTGGATTTGACCCAAGTGACCCGGCTACATGGTTTCGACCCGGTCTGGTTGGTCCTGGTGGTGGGTGGAGTCACCTTCATCCTCGGCTTCGCCGGCTGCGTGGGAGCTCTGAGAGAAAACATCTGTCTGCTAAAGTTTGTACGTTAAAAATGAGCATCTGCTTAAGTTTGTACTTTAATCATAGATGGGGGCTGACTTTTCATGCATTAACCGTGTAACAGCTTAGTACACCTGCTGCATATCACACAGCGTTGCGTCTTCACAAGAGGATCGACGTTTGGAAAATTCAGGTATGCCAAGATTATATATATATATATATATATATATATATATATATATATATATATATATATATATATATATATATAAAATGTTTCATTGATTGGTTTATTTAAGTGCCCAGCCCTCATGGGCTTATTAGACACTAATCATATTCATCAAATAATAATTTCACAGTTATATCCACATTAGCCACGTGATACAATACAGAACACATAATAACATAACTAAACCATTAAAAATATGGATACAAATACAAATGGATTGTCATATAGGATACAGAATACTTTGCCGCAGATAACGGGCCTTTTCTATACATTTTGCCAAAGTAAAAACATAATTTTCAAACAACCAGCACAGAATCCCCCCCTTCATATTTCCAAAATATAGCAGGATTTTTAAACTGGATTGATTCAAAAAGAGAGTTCCTTAAATCACAATATAAAGGACAATAAAAAACAAAACGAAATTCATCCTCCACAACCTGTTCAGAAGCACTTTTTGTTACACTGGGTGAAATGGGCCGTCTAATTTCAGAGGGATCAGTACATTATGTCATCAGGAAAAGGAACGGAATTAAACAGAGCTCTGTGGCCGCCGAGGGACTGAGAAAACAAACAACCAATCTGAAAATATAACGTCTGTTGTTAAGGACTCCTGAGTAAATTTTGTGGACTGTACTGATCAAACTAATCCCTCGATAATTTAATGGGACTCTAGGGTCATCTTTTACAGATTTTGGGATGGGTTTGATAATTGATCTATTCCACTCAAATACCATTTTGAAAACATAGGGTTATATAGTTAGGGCTTTTAAGTACCTCATTAGGGAGGTCTTCAATGCCCACAGCTTTATTTTCTTTGGCTTTGTCTAGCACTTTAAGTACCTCATCCAATGTAATCTCACTGTTCAGTATATCATTTTGATAGTATATACCGGTAGTATTCATCCCAGTTCCCATCTCCAGTTTTACTCTACAAGTTTCTTCTAAGAAATGATCATAAAATAAAGTGGAACTACTATAAGCATATAAATCACTATAATATTTTTCCCACTTTTTTAATATTTGACCCGACTCAAAAGAAGATCCACCGCTTTCCATTAAAACCTCCATGGGTATTAATGCTTTCTTTTTTGGTCCTAATTTATGTATTTCCCTCCAAAATTGCTGAGGGTTACCAGTTTGTAATTGTTCTAACTGAAGAGCTTGGCCTCTATTAAACCTCCTTTTCAAGAACCTGAGCTTTCTGTCAAAGTTAACATGGCATTGCTTAAATTCACTATGCAAGGCCCTCCTCTTCCAGGGTTCCCCGAGGCCACATTTAAGAAATGTTCTCTCTGCAGAACACAACTTCAACAATAACTCATTTAAATCATTATTCCAATATGGTTGTTAAGTTCTGTAATATTAGTTATTATTAGTTATCTTGGGGTCCATGACTTGCCATGTTGTTTGTTAATATTAACATAAGTTAACGTGGTAAGGGGTTGCGTGGGTGTGGGTGTGTGTGTGCGCACCACGCTCTCTGTTTCCTGCTTTTCTGTCCTTGCCAATCACATCGCTGTCTAATACATGCTCTGTTTTCTTATGTGTTGAATCGGTCCTTGTGTCTTTTGTTCAGTTTTCTGGTGTCATCGGCTTTATCTTCGTCCTGGAGCTGACAGCCGCAGTGCTGGCAGTGGTTTTTCAGAACCAGGTCAAAGAGTGGATCAACGAATTCTTCCTGGCAAACGTTAAAGCATACAGAGATGACATCGACCTGCAGAACCTCATTGACTCTCTGCAGCGGATGGTAACTCACCATATATACTTCAGTTAAACCTATAGTATTTTCATTTCATAGACTTTAATTGTCCCCGTAGGGAAATTTGTCGTGGACTCACCAATGGTACGCAGTTAAAAAATAACAGAAGAACAGCAGCATTGAATGATCGCACCAGGCGACATATATCACACATGCGAGACAGGTACACGGCAAACAATAAATGTCAAACAATCAAATACCCGTACTGTTACAGTACACAGCAGCGTAAAATGTCAGACAGTCGATCAATCAGTCAATCAATCAATCAATCAAACATTCAATCATCAATCAATCAGTCGATTTATAACCTGTACTCATACATTACACAGTAAACAACACATATCGATGCGTTACCCATACCATCACAGCACACAGCAACAATAAATGGCAGTTACCCAAACCATTACAATACATATTGTTTTGTCAACTGTACACACTAAATACATATATTCAGGATATTAACAGATGTTGGGATAAAGGAATGTTTGTAACGGTTCAACCTGCTCCGGGAACTCTAAATCTCCTCCCGGAAGGAAGCAGCTGGTACTCTGAATGGAGAATATGAGATTGATCAGACAGAATTTTTCGTGCGTGTCTCAGAGTGGATTGTTCGTAAATGGTTTGAAGAGAAACATGATCTTTTTCATGGCATGATGTACGATTAATTTGTGTCTTCAGATGTACAGACAAGTAGCCGTACCAGGCTGTAATTCCGTACCTTATAGTACTCTCCAGTACGGCATGATAAAACAACAACATAAACTTCTGCTCAACACCAAAAGCTCTCAATCTGCACAGAAAATACAATCTCTGTTGCAGTTTGGAGCAGAGACTCTCCACATGGGCCCTCCAGCTGAGTGTGTCACCAATGTGAACTCCCAAGTACTTCTATGAAGAGACCTGAGCGATGGGTTCATTGTGGATGACCACCGGCCTCAGGTCGTCCACAACTTTAATGTTGAACACCATCTCTTTGATTTTCTTTACATTTAGCATCAGATGATTAGAGTCACACCACTGAACAAACTTACAGATCTCAGCATGGTAAGCTACTGGCCTGCCATCTTTGTGCAACAACCCCAGAATGGCAGTATCATCTGAGAATTTGATGATGTAATTATCAGGATGGACTTTTATGCAATCGTTGGTATATAATGTAAAGAGCACAGGGGAGCTCACACATCCCTGGGGGCACCAGTGCTGGAGAGTCTGGACTCAGAAAGGACGTTGTTAACTCTGACATACTGTAAACGCTTAGTTAGAAAATACATAAACCATTTCAGTATAAAGGGATTAACATTCATGTTCTTCAATTTTCCAATCAGTAGATGTGGCTGCAGCGTGTTAAACGCTGAACTGAAATCGACCAGATGAGTAATGCTGTTAATTGCATCATCTGCCACGCCCCTGCTTATATGCAAACTGAAAAGGATCAAGCAGCAAATCAACTCCTTCTCAAGTGATGACACGATGATTCTCTCAAAACATTTGATTATATTTGATGTTAACGCGACAGGACGAAAATCATTATTTTCCCTTGGGCAGGGCTTTTTTGGTATAGGTGTTATGACTGATTTCTTCCAGAGGGTGGGCACGGTGTGCTGATCTACAGACTTTTGACAAATAGGACACAGTGTTGTGTCAGCTCCTCCACGCAGGTTTTAAGAAGAAAGGCGGAGATGCCGTCTGGCCCTGTGGCTTTTTTAGCACAACTGTGTTTAAACAGTGACTGGACATCGTAAGGGTCGATCAACACTCTGGCATCCTGGTCAGTGACGCATATAGATTGTAAAACACTGTCACACTCAGAGGAGAAGTTATGGGTCTCGAATCTCATAAAGAAGTCGTTTAATTAATTTGCTTTTTGCAAGTTATCAGGAGTACTAAGACATTTCTTGGCTGGGGTCATGTTAGTGATGGCCTTCATAGTATCCCACAGCTTCTTGGAATTCATAGCATGACAATTTTGTTCAATAATTTCCTTATGTCTGTTCCTCAAGTTAAACCTTCAGTATCTTGTTCTTCTAACAGAACCTTTAGTTAAACCTTCAGTATCTTGTTCTTCTAACAGAACCTTTAGTTAAACTTTCAGTATCTTGTTCTTCTAACAGAACCTTTAGTTAAACCTTCAGTATCTTGTTCTTCTAACAGAACCTTTAGTTAAACTTTCAGTATCTTGTTCTTCTAACAGAACCTTTAGTTAAACTTTCAGTATCTTGTTCTTCTAACAGAACCTTTAGTTAAAGCTTCAGTATCTTGTTCTTCTAACAGAACCTTTAGTTAAACCTTCAGTATCTTGTTCTTCTAACAGAACCTTTAGTTAAAGCTTCAGTATCTTGTTCTTCTAACAGAACCACTGCTGTGGTGCTCAGGATCCTGACGACTGGGACCTGAACGTTTATTTCAGCTGTAACGGAACTCACCGCAGCAGAGAGAAGTGTGGAGTTCCTTTCTCCTGCTGTAATGTTGATCCTGCTGTGAGTTTATAACTTATCATTACTGGTCAATATTAATCAATATGATAATGAATGTACCTGTCTGGTAGAAGTAAAAAGGTTGTGTTTGTTTCAGGACTCTGTGGTGAACACTCAGTGTGGATACGATGTGAGAAACAAACCGAAGGTATGGTCAATTCCTGTTCTTTATTTGTAACTAGCTAAGGGACAGCATGTTGATGTGGGTGTGTCTCTACAGGTAACATGATGAAGTTTGACTGAAGGTGTGTTGACACCAAACGCGTAGCAAATATTTTGAGTCTTATCAGCGTTGATATTCTCCTCCTGTCGTCACTGAATCAGAAATGGACACGAGAATTGTTGTAGCAGCCTGTGGTCACCAAGAACTCTTAGGAGGCTGAACTAAAATATGTGCAGAAACCAGAGACATGGTACAGACAATAAGGTCGCTGGCATATTTATGTCTAGATGACATTATTTTAAGTGTTAATGGAGCAGCTACACTGTTAGCATAGCCTTCCTCTAATCCATTCAGAAAACACAATTTTTAAAAGCTGTTTGCTTATTGTCTTGCAGACAGACCTTACTGAACATGGCTTTTTAGATACATCATCATTATGTAGTTACTTCACCATTCATTTGATCTGTTTATTGCAATGAAATCACAACAAAATTGTTTATTTTGGGTGCAAACTGCTGTGGTAAACCAGACACATGTCATGTGCCGAAATCCTGTTGTGGTTCCTCTTAAAACATAGACCACGTTCTAACAGGAACCTGTTGTATAATATTACTACTGTTCCTGTCCAGAGGGAGTGGACTGATCACATCTACACTAAAGGCTGTATCGCTGCGCTGGAGGACTGGTTACCTGGAAATCTCTACACCGTGGCCATCGTCTTTATTGTCATCTCTCTGCTGCAGGTACTAATACCTTCTGTGCAAATACCTTCTGTAAAAGTACCTTCTGCACAGGTATCTTTTGGACAGATACCATTCTGTATAAGTTCCTTGATACCTGATATACACACATACCTTCTGTACGAGTACCTTCTGTACAGATACCTTTTGTACAAGTACCTTCTGTATGGGTACCTTCTGTACATGTACCTTCTCTACAAGTACCTTCTGCACAGGTCCCTTTTGTAGATACCTTCTGTACTAGTACCTTCTGCACAGGTACCCTCTGGACAAGTTGCTTGCACTACTGAGTGTGTATTACTACTACAGTGTTGAGTGTATTACTACCAGAGTACTGAGTGTGTGCTACTACTACAATACTGTGTGTGTAGTACTGCAACAGTACTCAGTGTGTACTACTACTGCAGAACTGAGAGTGTAATACTGCAACAGTAGTACTCAGTGTGTACTACTACTGCAGAACTGAGCAGTACTGTGTACTGTAATACTGCAACAGTACTGTGTGTACAAGTATTAATACAGTACAGTGTGTTCTAGTACTACTACTACAGTACTGTGTGTGTAGGTGTTAACCTGATGTGCCTTCTTCTCCAGTTCTCTACTGTACCTGTTTAACAACCAACACACTCGCTTCACTTGCTTGATGATCACTTATTGAAATAGTTTCAGGTTAATCGTTAAAGTGATAATAAGATACAAATATTAGCAGTTGGTCAATAAAAGTAGAACGGACATTCGTATTCATGGCGAGAGGGGCGGCCATTTTTATATGTACCATTGCCATAGCGACCGTTGTAGCGGGACCCTTCAGTATAAAGTAAACCGACTTACGTCTAGTGTTGAGTACTGAGTGTGTACTACTCCAGTACTTGGTGTGTAGTAATACTCCAGTATTTTGTGTATGGTTCTACTACAGTACTGTGTGTGTGGTTCTACTACAATACTGAGTGTGTGGTTCTACTGCAGTACTGACTGTGTAGTAATACTACAGTACTGAGTGTGTATAGTATACTAATACTTTGTCTTAAATTTACACTTATATAAAATAAACGTGGATTGTTTGTTTAAATCTAATCTATCAGTCAATCAGTAATCACCAACTAACCTTGTTTCACTTTCAAAACATTCTTCTGATGTCCTTCAAAGTAAAACATGTCTGTCAAAAACACCCATTAATGATATATTGTATAATTAGTCATATTTAAATACATCTTTGGATCAACATCAGTTATTAACTGACTGATCTATATCTATGATTTTAACCCTTTTATGACACTGAGTTTACACACAAACATTGAATTGTTTGTTTATTTAAAAACAATTCAGTCTGACATGTTTTAATTATGAGCAACCAGAACGTTTAATTAAATTTAGTGCCCTTAATTCAGATCCATTCAGGGTCCCTCAATGTCCTCCATTATCCCTTAGTGTCTTTCATTGTCCTCACTGTCCCTCAGGGTGCTTCAGTGTCCCTCAGAGTCATTGTGGTCCCTCATTATTCTTCTGGTCCCTCAATGTCCTTGAGTGTTCTTCAGGGTCCCCCAATGTCCTTCAGGGTCCCTCAATGTCCTTCAATGTTGCAGTGTCCCTCAGGGTCCTTCAGGTTCCCTCATTGTCCTTCAGGGTCCTCCATTGTCCTTCAGTCTTCTTCAGGGTCCCTCAATGTTCTCCAGTGTTCTTCAGGGTCCTTCAAGGCCCCTCCGTGTTCTTCAGGGTCTTTCAGTGGTTTCTGCTGGTTCTCATCAGAGTGATGTGCCTGATGTGTTTGTCTTCAGATGGTGGGGATCTACCTGGCCAGGACTCTGATCTCCGACATTGAGAAAGTCCGATTTAGCTACTGAAGCCCCCCCATTGGAGTTGGGCTACATCAATAGGGGCGGGGCCTCTGCCAGGTGGACCAAGTTTCTTCTGACGTGCCTTCTTCTTCAGTTTTCTACTGTACCTGCCTTCACTTCCTGTCAACAGTTGATGTTCTGCTGACTCTGTTGCTATGGTAACTGTAAACATAGCATTGTGTTGAATGTGTGGAGCCCCACAGTCCTGACGAGGTCTCTATGACTCTGTCTTCAGGACTCCGGGTCTCTGTTTGGACATGATTTTTTATTTGTCACTGAGATATGATGTTTCTTCTCTGAACCAGACTCCATTCACTTTTCCTGCTGTTTAACAACCAACACACTTGCTTCAGGCCTGTTTATGATTTCACTCATCTCTGTTGATGTTTTCTGATTTCTTTTCAGTTCCCCCTCCATCATCGTCATCATCCACTTCAGATGAACTCTGAAACTTGACTGTCGTTTAATGACTGCAATGATTAATGATCACTTATTGAAATAGTTTCAGGTTAATCTTTACAGCGATATAAAGAAACAAACATTAAAACAGTTGGACAATATAAGTAGAAGGGACATTCCTATTCATAGCGAGAGAGGCAGCCATTTTCATATGTACCTTTGCCATAGCAACAATTGTAGGGGGACCCTACCATATAAAGTAAACCGACTTCCATCAAGTCCTGGACTCTCTCAGGGTCCCAGCACTGACTATCAGTGGAGTGGCAACATTAGGAAGCAGAGAGAGAGAGAGAGACTGACAGACAGAGGGGTAGATAGAGACTCCTGACTGTCATGCTACCATGCTTTACTGGTTACAGGAAATGAGCTGAGCAGCAGGCTGGTGAACAGCAGGCTGGTGAACAGCAGCAGACAGACAGCTAGCTAGCTAGCTAGCTTGCTAATTCAGTCATTCTTTAATGCTACACCGCAGCAGAGCTGAGTGTAACGGTCCTTCCACCTCACTCCACACCGCTCTGGAGAAGGACAACAGCCCAGGCTAACTTGCTAAGTAGCTAACTAGATACGTAGCTTACTATCCACCAAGCTAACTAGGTACCTAGATAAGTAGATGCCCATCTAACTAGCTACATATCTAACTAGGTAAGTAGATAACTAGATACTCATCTAACTAGCTAACTAGGTACCTAGATAACTAGATGCCCATATAACTAGTTATATAGCTAACTAGGCATCTAGATAACTAGATACCCATCTAGCTAGCTACATAGTTAACTAGGTAACTGGCTAAATAGATACCTAGTTAAATAGCTAACTATCAACCTAGCTATCTAACAAGTTAACCAGACAGATTTCCATCTCAAGAGCTAGTCTCTCTTCCTGGTGAGCTGTGACATCACTTTACTAACGTGATGTCACCATAACAACCAACTCCATTGTCTTTTCTCGTCACATGAATAAAAGCTGAGTTCTGTTTCTGTTCAGGCCGTCTCTCAGACGTACTGAATACCCATTCCGATCATGTGTTTGATTGAATATGAAAATGTTATGGACACTGGATTCTTGTTAACAAGCTTTGAATGAATAAAGATTTTTCTTTGCATGTTTTGTATAAATAAAGATTTCAGGATGTTTGGAACAAACCAGGGAAAACTCTAAATAATTGTTTGAATGTTTAAGTGGTTTCTTTTTTTTCTATTGATGAGTAAATTAATTATTGATTTAATTAATTAATTAATTAATTAATTAATTAATTATCTAATTGTAGTGTGTTGAGTTTGATTCTGAAGAGATTCAGTTTTGTTTTATAAAAGGATTTTATAATTTATTTATTTTTCCTTTTATGTTTAAGGACCATCACAGGAGTTCTGACCCCCTTTTAAAGGACAATCCCAGTCTAGGAACTCAGCCTGCTGTTGTTGATTTTATCTAAACGTTGGTTTACGATCCACAATTCAATGTGGACAAAAGTGATTCATATTTAAATAGGCTCTCTCTCCCTCTCCCTCTCTGGAGGAGGAACCAAACAGGATTCATATTGATGTCATGACTTTATTATTAAAAGATGTTTACAGAATAAGCAGGTGACGACAGAGTGGCTCTCTTTAGTAGTTCTAAGTCTCTGTGGTCCTTCTAGGTCTCTGGTCGTTCTAAGTCTATGTGGCCATTCTAGGGCTCTGTGGTCGTTCTAGGGCTCTGGTTGTTCTAAGTCTCTGTGGTCGTTTTTAGTCTCTGTAGTAGTTTTTAGTCTCTGTGGTAGTTTTTAGTCTCTGTGGTCGTTGTAGGTCTAAGTCTTGTAGCAGGTTTAAGTCTCTCTAGTCATCTGTCATT
Organism: Eutrigla gurnardus; assembly: GCF_963514095.1. NCBI lineage: Eukaryota > Metazoa > Chordata > Actinopteri > Perciformes > Triglidae > Eutrigla > Eutrigla gurnardus. Next base: position 1,306,335 of record NC_139925.1, read on the forward strand.
ATTTTGCTTCCTCATGGTCCTGTTGTCGAGGTCATTGTGGCAACAGAACCACAGTCTCAACTACTGAACTGGACAAAGATTGAAATTAAAGTTGCTCATTGGTCCAGCAGTTCCAGACTGCTGCTCTGTAATTAGACCTCTTTCCGGGAAGCAGATGGAGCCGGCGAGCTGTCCGTCAGAGGAATCGAGGATCTCGATTGGCTCTCCGGGAGCGGAAACGGATCTCAGACAGTTTTGAGTTGATGCCGGAGCCAATGACTCCTCTCTTGGCCAGAGGAAACCGAGCCAAGATGGCGTCTGAGGAACAGAGAGGAAGACAGTGAGAGAGGGCGGACAGATTACAGGAACATCTGGGGATGGTCCAACCTACTGAAGATGGCGCTGATCTTGTGCGGATCGAGAGCGCTGCGTTGTGAGTGGGAGGCAGGCCGGCGGCTCCGTCCACCTCGCAGGTTACTGTTCATCAGGGTGTTCATATCAAACACACCCAGCAGCAGCATCCGCGCCATCGCTGTGGGAGACTGAGCCTGATTGGCTACCTGCCATGAACGGACATCACAGAGAACTCCGGAGCCCGGGTACACCTCCACCTGGCTCAGCTGGACAGAACAAGTTCTCAGATTAAACCAGACCACTTCAGTCAGATCCGGGTCAGTTCCAGGGTCAACCGAGTCACATCCGGCATAAACTGACTCAGAAACAGTGTCAACCCCAATGTAATCGGATTGGATTAAATTTAAACCGGATCAATCCAGGGTAAACTGGATTAGATTCAGTGTAAACCGGGCCAGATTAGGTCTAAACCGGATCAATCCGGTGTAGCTGATCAGATCCAATGTAAACCGAAAAAGATTCAGTGTCAACCAGATCAGATCCAATGTAAACTTGACCAGATTCAGTGTAAACTCGATCTGATTCAGTGTAAACTGGACCAGATTCTGTTTCAACCGGATCAATCCAGTGTATACCGGACCAGATTCAGTGGCGGTGTTCTCACCTGTCCTGTAACGTGTCCGGCGATACACTGGCTCTCAGAGCAGCTCCTCCTCAGCTCCTCCATGTCAGTCTGGCTGCAGAGTGGCGCCTCTTCTCCCATGTGACTCCCCAGGACCAGGTCTGGCACTGCCTCGTCCTCGGAGCCCAGCGGACCCCAGGGCTCTGACATGTCCCTGCTCAGCTCCTCCTGAAGCTGCTGGACGGAGACCTGGGGACTGAAGTCTCCGTCCTGATGAATGGCTGTGTGGTGTTGATGGGAGTATGGAGCATAACTGTCGCTCCTGATTATTGCCGTGGAGACCGAATGATGACTGTTTACATGGCCCAACGTCTGCCACATGGTTGACAGGAGCCCAGGGATTTCTGGGAAGGAAAATAAAACCATATGGGACAGGAAGTAAAGTTCAATGAACTCATTGTATGACTTCCTGTTGTAACCTGAGTCATCTCTGATTGGTCACCTGCAGTCCAGTAAACCAGCTGACAGTGTTGTGGATCAGGACTCACCCTGGACCAGCGTGTTCTTCAGTCTCTGGTTCTCAGCCGACAGCTCTGCCTTCTCTCTCTCCAGCTGGTGAACCCGTGAACGCAGGAAGTGAAGCTCAGCAATCTGTGACCCTGTCAGGACCGACTCACCTGACTCACCTGGGTCACATGACTCCACCTTCACCACCTGCAGGAAAGAAGGGTTCAGATCAGAGACGTACGTGTCTGGTCCTCGTTGATGAACTGTTGATACAGCAGTTCTTAAAAAAACATTTCCTGTATACTGTATATATGTATATGTATATATATATATATATTTGTGTATATATATATATATATTTGTGTGTATATATATATATGTATATATTTGTGTATATATATATGTATGTATATATATGTATATATACATATATATGTATATAAAACATGATATACACATATATATATATATATATATACTGTATATATATATATTTGTGTATATATATATATATATATATGTATATATATATATATATATATATATATATATATATATATATATATATACATATATATGTATATATAACATGATATACACATATATATATATATACTGTATATAGATATTTGTATATATATATATTTGTATATATATATATATATACATATATGTATATATAACATGATATACACATATATATATATATATATATATATATATATTTATATACATACATACATACATACATACATACATACATACATACATACATACATACATGTATAACAGAACGTCATTGGCTTGGCTCGGTAGTAACCGTAAGTCTCACCGTCGGCCCGCCGGTACCGTCGCTGAGTGTCCGCTGCAGGACGCTGCTGTCCGGAGTCTCCGCCATCTGAACCGGACACACTTACGGGACTAAATGTCCGACAACCCGATAATGTTCCGGTTCTTCTGCTGCGAACCGCCGCTCAGGCAAACACACAAAGAAAAAACGAAAAACAATTTATTAAAATGCATAAACACAGTTCACTTCCGGTTCTTTCCCGTGACGTAATTTCCGCGTTACCACACCGTAGTTTTACTCCATGGTTTGTGTACTGTGTTTGAGTGAAGCGGGACTACAGTACCCAGAGTGCACCGCGGCGGGCAGACTATAAACACGCATGTAGACTGAAGGACGAAGTGAGTGATGATCGGTGAGTCCTGTTCGCTTTTACCGTGGTTCTGCAGTGGTTCTACTGAACTATAGTCTGCTGAGTTCTACTGTGGTTCTACTGAACTATAGTCTGCTGAGTTCTACTGTGGTTCTACTGAAGTATAGTCTACTGTGGTTCTACTGTGGTTCTACTGAACTATAGTCTGCTGAGTTCTACCATGGTTCTACTGAAGTATAGTCTACTGTGGTTCTACTGAACTATAGTCTGCTGAGTTCTACTGTGGTTCTACTGAAGTATAGTCTACTGTGGTTCTACTGTGGTTCTACTGAACTATAGTCTGCTGAGTTCTACCATGGTTCTACTGAAGTATAGTCTACTGTGGTTCTACTGAACTATAGTCTGCTGAGTTCTACTGTGGTTCTACTGAAGTATAGTCTACTGTGGTTCTACTGTGGTTCTACTGAACTATAGTCTGCTGAGTTCTACCATGGTTCTACTGAAGTATAGTCTACTGTGGTTCTACTGAACTATAGTCTGCTGAGTTCTACTGTGGTTCTACTGAAGTATAGTCTACTGTGGTTCTACTGTGGTTCTACTGAACTATAGTCTGCTGAGTTCTACCATGGTTCTACTGAAGTATAGTCTACTGTGGTTCTACTGAACTATAGTCTGCTGAGTTCTACTGTGGTTCTACTGAAGTATAGTCTACTGTGGTTCTACTGTGGTTCTACTGAACTATAGTCTGCTGAGTTCTACCATGGTTCTACTGAAGTATAGTCTACTGTGGTTCTACTGAACTATAGTCTGCTGAGTTCTACTGTGGTTCTACTGAAGTATAGTCTACTGTGGTTCTACTGTGGTTCTACTGAACTATAGTCTGCTGAGTTCTACCATGGTTCTACTGAAGTATAGTCTACTGTGGTTCTACTGAACTATAGTCTGCTGAGTTCTACTGTGGTTCTACTGAAGTATAGTCTACTGTGGTGCTACTGTGGTTCTACTGAACTATAGTCTGCTGAGTTCTACCATGGTTCTACTGAAGTATAGTCTACTGTGGTTCTACTGAACTATAGTCTGCTGAGTTCTACTGTGGTTCTACTGAACTATAGTCTACTGTGGTTCTACTGTGGTTCTACCGAACTATAGTCTGCTGAGTTAATAATAATAATAATGAATTTTATTTGTAATGCACTTTATATTGAGCAAACAATCTCAAAGTGCTACATAAGAGAAAAAAAAAGAAAAAGAAAAGTAAAAGTTAAAATTTGGAGAGAGAGCGTCTCTCCAAAGGAAACAACTAATGAAAGGCTTTTTTTAAAAAGGTAGGTTTTTAGGCCTTTTTTAAAAGTGTCCAGGGTCAGTGGTGCTCTCAGGTGGTCAGGGAGAGCATTCCAAAGACAGGGAGCGGCGTGACAGAAAGCTCTGTCTCCCATGGTTCGGAGTTTGGTCCTTGGGATCTGCAGGAGGTTTCTACTGTGGTTCTACTGAAGTATAGTCTACTGTGGTTCTACTGTGGTTCTACTGAACTATAGTCTGCTGAGTTCTACCGTGGTTCTACTGAACTATAGACTACTGAGTTCTACCGTGGTTCTACTGAACTATAGTCTACTGAGTTCTACTGTGGTTCTACTGAACTATAGTCAACTGAGTTCTACCATGGTTCTACTGAACTAAAGTCTACTGAGTTCTACCGTGGTTCTACTGAAGTATAGTGTACTGTGGTTCTGCTATGGTTCTACTGACCTATAGTCTGCTGAGTTCTACCATGGTTCTACTGAACTAAAGTCTACTGAGTTCTACCGTGGTTCTACTGAACTATAGTCTACTGAGTTCTACCTATACTACCTACCTATGTACCCCTGTATCAGTAAAAGTACACCTTGTCTCCAGTGTTTGTGCGGTACAACCTGGGCCCGGTTTTCCCTGTGGAGCTGCAGGAGGAGGTGACTGTGGCCAAGCTGAAGGAGCTGGTGGGGAGTCAGCAGGGAGTCCGACCGGAGCACCTCATCGTGCTGTTTGCTGGGAGGGAGCTGAGGAGCACCTCCACATTGCAGGTGGGGAGCAACTCCAAGATGAGAGAAAGAGGTGCAGTATGAGGAGGAGTCCTCATCTCCTCTTATGATATGAATCATTGTCTCCTTTTCTCTCTCCTCCTCTCAGGGTTGTGACCTCCCAGAGCAGAGTACCGTCCATGTGGTCCTCCCTCCATCAGGTTCCTCCTCCCTGATTCTCCTCCCAGATGAGGAGCAGGTCAGTCTGACCAGGCTGGACCTCAGCTCCTCACGCCTCCCCTCCACCTCCTCCAGCATGCCACTGATCCTGGAGGGGAGGGATGGAGGAGGAGCTGGTGAAGGAGGAGCAGGGGCGGCCAGAGAGGAGGGGCAGGCTGCAAGTCTTAAAGGTCAGGAGACCTGAACCACTACTAGAGTACTGAAGTCCTGCAGGAGACCTGAACCACTACTAGAGTACTGAAGTCCTGCAGGAGACCTGAACCACTACTAGAGTACTGAAATCCTGCAGGAGCACTTTATTACCAGAGCGGCGACACTGTGGCTGACCTTTAAGACTTGAAAGAATATATAGTTTATAACATGAGAGAATATATATAGTTATAACATGAAAGAATATATAGTTATAACATGAAAGAATATATATAGTTATAACATGAAAGAATATATATAGTTATAACATGAAAGAATATATAGTTTATAAAATGAAATAATAGTTATAACATGAATGAATATAGTTTATAACATGAAAGAATATAGTTATAACATGAATGAATATGTAGTTTGTTACATGAAAGAATACAGTTAATAACATGAAAGAATATATAGTTAATAACATGAAAGAATATATAGTTTATAACATGAAAGAATATATAGTTATAACATGAAAGAATATATATAGTTATAACATGAATGAATATATAGTTATAACATGAAAGAATATATAGTTATAACATGAATGAATATATATAGTTATAACATGAATGAATATATAGTTATAACATGAAAGAATATATATAGTTATAACATGAATGAATATATAGTTATAACATGAAAGAATATATAGTTATAACATGAATGAATATATATAGTTATAACATGAATGAATATATAGTTTATAAAATGAAATAATAGTTATATTATGAATGCATATGTAGTTTGTTACATGAAAGAATATATAGTTTGTAACACGAAAGAATATATATAGTTATAACATGAAAGAATATATAGTTATAACATGAAAGAATATATATAGTTATAACATGAAAGAATATATAGTTTGTAACACGAAAGAATATATATAGTTATAACATGAAAGAATATATATAGTTATAACATGAATGAAGATATAGTTTATAAAATGAAATAATAGTTATAACATGAATGAATATATAGTTTATAACATGAAAGAATACAGTTAATAACATGAAAGAATATAGTTTATAACATGGGAGGTGCAGGCTGCAAGTCTTAAAGCTCAGTTAAGGAGGCCACAGTGTCAGTACTGCTCTGGTAATTAAGTGCTCTTGCAGGACTTCAGTACTCTAGTAGTGGTTCAGGTCTCCTGCAGGACTTCTGACTGTGGTTCTCTGTTGAACAGGTGTGTGTAGCCACAATACTTTCTTTGTGTACTGTAAAAGCTGCCGGTCCATCCAACCTGGAAAACTGAGAGTTTGTTGTAGAAGCTGCAGACAGACTACACTGAGGATCAGCAGGGTGAGTTATAACATGAAAGAATATATAGTTTATTACATGAAAGAATATATAGTTTATAACATGAAACAATATATAGTTTATTACATGAAACAGGAAACTGGTGAGTGCAACGATGACGTTGATGGAGAGAGTCTCTGTGGTGGCAGACCACTGGAGAGAGGAGGAGGGAGGTCAGGACAGAGAGGAGGAGGGAGGGTCAGGAATGAGAGGAGGAGGGAGGTCAGGACAGAGAGGAGGAGGGAGGGTCAGGAACGAGAGGAGGAGGGAGGTCAGGACAGAGAGGAGGAGGTGTCAGGACAGAGAGAAGGAGGAGTCAGGACAGAGAGAAGGAGGGAGGGTCAGGAACGAGAGGAGGAGGGAGGCTCAGGACAGAGAGGAGGAGGGGCGGTCAGGACAGAGAGGAGGGAGGTCAGGAACGAGAGGAGGAGGAGTCAGGACAGAGAGGAGGAGGAGTCAGGACAGAGAGAAGGAGGGAGGTCAGGAACAAGAGAATGAGGGAGGGTCAGGAACGAGAGGAGGAGGGAGGGTCAGGAACGAGAGGAGGAGGGAGGTCAGGAACATGGGGAGGAGGGAGGGTCAGGAACGAGAGGAGGAGGGAGTGTCAGGAACGAGAGGAGGAGGGAGGTCAGGAACGAGAGGAGGAGGGAGGTCAGGAACGAGAGGAGGAGGGAGGGTCAGGAACGAGAGGAGGAGGGAGTGTCAGGAACGAGAGGAGGAGGGAGGTCAGGAACGAGAGGAGGAGGGAGGTCAGGAACGAGAGGAGGAGGGAGGGTCAGGAACGAGAGGAGGAGGGAGTGTCAGGAACGAGAGGAGGAGGGAGGGTCAGGAACGAGAGGAGGAGGGAGTGTCAGGAACGAGAGGAGGAGGGAGGTCAGGAACGAGAGGAGGAGGGAGGGTCAGGAACGAGAGGAGGAGGGAGTGTCAGGAACGAGAGGAGGAGGGAGGTCAGGAACGAGAGGAGGAGGGAGGTCAGGAACGAGAGGAGGAGGGAGGGTCAGGAACGAGAGGAGGAGGGAGTGTCAGGAACGAGAGGAGGAGGGAGGGTCAGGAACGAGAGGAGGAGGGAGTGTCAGGAACGAGAGGAGGAGGGAGGTCAGGAACGAGAGGAGGAGGGAGGTCAGGAACGAGAGGAGGAGGGAGGGTCAGGAACGAGAGGAGGAGGGAGTGTCAGGAACGAGAGGAGGAGGGAGGTCAGGAACGAGAGGAGGAGGGAGGGTCAGGAACGAGAGGAGGAGGGAGTGTCAGGAACGAGAGGAGGAGGGAGGTCAGGAACGAGAGGAGAAGGGAGGGTCAGGAACGAGAGGAGGAGGGAGTGTCAGGAACGAGAGGAGGAGGGAGGGTCAGGAACGAGAGGAGGAGGGAGTGTCAGGAACGAGAGGAGGAGGGAGGTCAGGAGATCAATGGGAGGACACTTGCAGAACTAGAACTAGAGAAGAACCAGACAGGAAGTTGGCTTGATTGTTCCTTCATGTTGTTGAGAAGTGTATCATGTCATGATGATGGTGATTATAATGAATGTGATGTCATTTCCTGTCCCTCTCTCTGTCTCTCAGGGTCCTTCCTGTTGGGATGACGTCCTCATCCGAGGTCGAATCCAAGGCGTCTGTCAATCAGATGGTTGTCATGGCAATGAAGCGGTAGTGGGCCATGACTTCTTTCATGACTTCTGTTTAGCTGATCCAGTGTCATTCTGGGAGATGAAGTGTGTTTGTGTTTGCAGGATTTCTACATGAAGTGTGCATCCCATCCGACCTCCGATGATGACACCTCTGTCGCCCTCGACCTCATCATGCCCAACAGCAGAGACGTGCCCTGTATGGCCTGCACCGACGTCATGTAATACACACACACACACACACACACACAGTCACGGCCTCTCTGCTTCCTCACTGGTTCCACGTCTGTAGACGGAGACCCGGCTGCAGCATTAGGATGCTAACTGAAGTTCTTTAGAAGGGTCTACTTTCTGTGATTACGGAGGAATCTCTGTGTAAAAGGTCTTGTGTCTCTCAGGGACCTGGTCCTGGTCTTCCAGTGTCAAGAGCGCCATGTGATCTGTCTGGACTGTTTCCATCGTTACTGCCAGACTCGACTGAGTGAGCGTCAGTTTGTTTCCCATCCTGTGATTGGCTACTCTCTGCCGTGTGCTGGTGAGTCTCACCATGAACTAGAACACATCTTTACCATGTATCTGTGTAATACATGTGTAGTACATGATTTTTAGATAATAAAGAGTAGATTATAATCATTCTCTGAAGGATTAACGGATGGGACAAGATTTGAAGGTATCAGGAGGGTTAAACATGTCATAATTATCATGTGTTTAATATATTCCTATTTAGCATAATAAACATGTGTTTGGATACTTATATATGTAATGACTGTCTTTAAATAGAGTTATGTACATAATAAACGCGTGATCTCTGTGTCTCCAGCCGGCTGCATCAACTCTCTCATTAAAGAGTTGCATCATTTCAGGATTTTGGGAGAAGAACAGGTTTGTGTGTATGCACATTTCTGTTAATGTTGTTTGGACACAATGGTGTACATTACATGTATAATGATTACATGATTGTTCCAGTGAAGCAATATTTAGTTATTTAAGAGAAGTGTGTGTGTGTGTATATATATATATATATATATATATATATATATATATATATATATATATATGTGCGCACGCACACACACACACACACACAGTGACATTTCATACCTTTTCAAAAATTGTACCGTATAGCCACAAATTTAATCCATTCATAATCTGCCATTTATTATTCCTTGTGCTAAATTATTAAAGTAAAAAATAATATATAATATAATATAATATAATATATAAATATATAATTTGTATGCATATTATATTTAATTTGTTAAATAATTCTTCCATTATTGTTGTATTTATACTGTAATAGTCCAAAATTATGTGAATATGTATATCGCATAGTTTTAGTGAAATAACAGTCTTTGCCTCATTGCCTCTAGAAACAGGAAAAAACAGCGTGACAGTCAAATAACACATATTATCTCTCTAATGCACTTTGCCCGTGACAAGAGAAACGTACAGACACTAAACTGAAACTGTGTGTGGTTAATGGCTATAACTTGTGAGAGGTGTGTGTGCAGAGTTGGACGACACAGAGGATGCTCATTGCTCACTTCACTTCGTCAGTCATCTTGCAAGAATACACCGTGCACAAAGGAATACCGCTGCAAAACCTACTCACCGGACCGGTTGTTTACTCCCTGTCTGTCAAAAAGTGAGGTTTGGTGAGACGAGCAGTGGCCGTCTCCAGCAGCTTAGCGTTCAGCAGCAGGGCATGTCCGGGCACGTCAGGGCAGGCAGAGTGAGGGCACGACCGACCAAGGTACATCTAAATTATTATTATTTTGTTTTATTTATTATTATTTTTGGCCACACAGACACACACACACACACTCTTTGGGGGGGAAAATCACTTTGACAAAAGGGCACTTTGGGCATTAAGGGGCAAAGGGGCAGGTGCTCCAGCACCCTCCGCCCCCCCCTCTGCACGTGCCTGTTCTTATCCCTCTGGTCTCAGTCGCGTCTGTGTCTCCCTCCTCGGACACAATCCCCGTCACATCAAAATCAAACTTCCTCAAATACTCTAGCAATACATTAAATCCATGTTAGGAGCGGAAAGATGTCATTTACCTTCAGATCACCGTCCGCTCCGTCCAGCTGACGCCGTGGACAGCAGCAGCAATGTGTTGTCACTCGCACTGCGTCTTTTTATTCGTGATCCCGCTGCTGTGGCCACTAAATTAAATTATTGTCCGGGCCTCACCTCCCCAACAAGTGTCTCTTTCTCCGTTTCTGAAAAGTTACGTTTCTTTGCTTTTTCCTGACCTGTCGCCGTGATTCACCACACGGAAACGATTGCATGCCGGCTCATTAACATAGTAAAATGTGGGCGTGTACAGGGCGGGATTCAGGTACGCACACTTGTAGGTGATCCTGTGAATTTTTTTTTTTTTGGCGCACGCAAACTTTGGCTTTTGGGCGTACGTACACTTTTAGTAAGGATCCTACGCAGTTTCATAAATGAGGCCCCTGGTCTCTGTGTCCCTCAGTATGGGCGGTACCAGCAGTATGGGGCAGAGGAGTGCCTGCTGATGATTGGAGGACTGATGTGTCCGTCACCCCGGTGTGGGGCGGGGCTTCTACCCCCTGATGACAGCAGGAGGGTGCAGTGTGACAGACAGCTCGGATGTGGCTTTGTCTTCTGTAAACACTGCAAGGAGGACTACCACGAGGGGGCGTGTCCCACCGAGCAGGTCCCGCCCACCATTGACGCCTCTCATGTGAGCTGACCAATCACAGTGCTGACCAATCACAGAGCTGATAAGTCAGATAAATTACCCTCTCATCGTCCTCCTCAGGGTTTCGTGGTCGACGAGGAGGCGGCTCTCAGAGGCAGGTGGGATCGAGCCTCACTACTCCTCCTGCAGCAGACCACCAAACGCTGCCCCCAGTGTTCAGTTCCTGTGGAGCGGGACGGTAACTGGTTTATAATGAACTGGGGTGAACTGTTTAACTGGTGTGAAGCAGTTTAAACTGGTGTGAACTGTTTTCAAACTGGTGTGAATCTTTGTTGAAATCTTTCAGTGGGTGCAGTCGAATAGTCTGTTTTGCTTAGGAAGGTTCCTAACTGAAGAAGTGACCCGGAAGTAAACAAGTGGCCGCCATGATAAGAGCTGTTCGGATTCTCTAAATGCAAAGGAAAGGAGCTCCAATGCTTCCTTTCAGAGCTCCCTAGCATAGGATGCAACGGACCTTCCTATGCGAAAGGAAAGGAGATTACACCGACCCACAATTCTTTGCGAGAGCAACATTAGGCTCGTTCGACTTGATGCAGCCGCCTGCAGCGCGCTACCTAACGTGATGTATTGTGGGTTGAAGCGATGCATGATGGCTAGAATTGTGTCCGACTTAGCAGCCAACTGCAAAGACATCACAGGGTCGCGACCATATCACGTGACCCAAAACATCGCAGGAACAAGTTTTTAAGAGCCGCTTCTTGCAGCGCTTGGCAGCGCGGTCCACGGTGGCTGCAACTGGCTTGTCCTCACCTCCGCTACAGCGGAATGGTTCTCATTGGTTAAAAGTTCAATGACGTGTGTTCAGGTCCGCACTCGGCGGCCACCTTGTGGTGAAATGATACTTTTTATTTTGGTCGCATTGATCTCATGGCTTGATCTAAAGTTCCGTGCATTGTGTTGTGAGTCGGCCTATTATATGTGAGGTCTGGTTAATACAAACATAGAATGATAATACAAATATACTGGAAAAAAGAATGCCTTCCACATGTTGCCTTGCATGTGTGTGTGTGTATTTATGTATATATGTATGTGTGTGTGTGTGTGTGTGTGTGAGTGTGTGTGTGTATTAATATATATATATATATATATATATATATATATATATATATATATATATATAACATATCTCTTTGGTTTGCTGCTGTGTTCTATCGCTTGAGCACTATAGTCACGTTGACTTTGTTGTCCGACTTGACGGCGTTTGGCTGCCGTCTCTTTTAGAGCCCGCCCCCTCAGACACCTGCAGCTCTCGTCGGCGTGATAAGTCAAGTCAAGTCAAGCCAAGACCATCCCGAACAAGCCTATTTAAAGTGCCGCACACCTCGGCCGTTCATGAAAACAAACGATATGTGTATTTGCATATTTAACGATGACTTTCATGCAGACATATAGTAATTGGAATAGTGATAATAAATGTGTGTGGACAGTGATAATAATTGACTGGTATTTTTTTATTTATTTCAATCATGTTACAAATGTTTGACAAAAACGAAACTAAAACCACAAATGAAACGTAAATAAAGCAAACAGGAAGGAGGAGCTGCTGGACCTGAAGCCGGTCAGTGAACCAGCTGTTGATAAAACCAACATGTGGAGAAGTGGACGACGCGCTTTTTGTAGTCCATTATTGTAGTTTCTCCAGCGCAGACGCACGTCAATCACCGGTGCCGATCATCAGCTGTCAATCATCAGCGGCCGCGATATAATGACGTAGCTTAGTGAAAGTCCGGTCGGATTCTCTGAGCACCGCGGTCGACTTTTCCTAAATCCTTTGGAGTTCTCCTATCGCCTTTCCTTAACCCCGTGACGTTTTCCCCAGAGGTCAAGGAATAGGAGATAGGAATAGGAGTTAGGACCTTACTTTTTTAACTATTCGACTGCACCCAGTGTTCTTGTTCTTAATTGTGATGAAACAGGAAGTTGCTCCTGTGTAATAGAGTGTTGTCTCCCCCTGCAGGTGGCTGTATGCACATGCAGTGTCCTCTGTGCAGGTCTGAGTGGTGTTGGCTGTGTGGTATTTCCTGGAACACAGAGTGTATGGGAAACCACTGGTTCGGATGAAACGCACTCCCGTTCAGAGATGCTCCACTTCCTGTTGTCTGTTCCTGATGAAACATCACCAGATGTTGTAGTCATTTATCAGTATACAGTATATATGTTTTCAACATCAGAAGGTTTCAAATAGTTTTAAATTGAGTTTTAAATCGTGTCCTGTCTCATTAAAATATTATATATATATATTATTCACATGTGTCAGTCATATTGGTTTCTGGGACAGATGGCTTAAAGATAAAATAGAACTTTAATCATCTGAAGAAAAACTCTGCTAAATGCTGGTGCTGCTGGTAGACAGTGGACTGGACCCTTCAGGTGGGACTGGACCCTTCAGGTGGGACTGAACCCTCCAGGTGGAACTGGGTCACCGCTCCAAACAATGGACCAAGTATCAGTCTTGTTCTCCAGTGAAGGTAACGCCCTGGGGTCAACCAGGAGGAGCTGGAGGACATTGCTGGTCTAGAAGACTCTGCTAAGACTGCTTCCCCCCAAGACCTGGATAAGAGCAAGGGGAGGGATGACAGTATGATGATGAAGAATGAAGAAGAAGCAGCATCATGAATAATTTCTCCTCGTTGGTCGCATGTTTCATGTTTGGTACATTTTCACACTTTAATTCGTTTTTACTAAAACTATTAATTAAAACCATGAATTAACTCAACAGGAAGTCTTCTTTCACAAACGGGAAGTCTTCTTTCTTTGGCTCCTTACATTCATTGTTTGAAGTCGACTAAATGATAAATAATTAATGTGTTGCTTGATGTATGGTGTCATATTAATTTAAGTGGTTCCAGCGGTATTTAAGAGTTTATATCCATCAACTTATTACAGATAAATCAATCGGTGTATCAATAAACGTCCTGATTGCTATGTCATTCTGCTATCACTGTTTTTTTTAAATTCAGTTTCTGTCTGAATAAAGAAGACTGCTTTGTTCAGACCTGGATCTGGACCCTGTGCCCTGGACCTGGACTCCGTGCCCACTGATAAGATGAACCATAAATCTTTAAGCAGCAGGCTGATAAACGTCACAGTCAGCCGAATTTATGGTTTTATTTTGTGCAGCTGAAGCTCAGAAACAAACGGATCCAGATCAGCTTGGTACTTAGAAGCACAAGGTGAAGAGCAGATCCAAAGACAATTCCAAGCTGATTTTAGTTCTCATCAATCTGGGTACAGCAGGTTCTCAAAGTCCAACAAATTCCACGAGGTCTGGCAGGTTAAGGAAAGTCTGGAGTTCTGACCTGAACAGAGGCTCAGCACAACCAGGATGAAGAGGGGGTCCCAGGCTGGTCTGTCAGGTCTTCAGAATCCTGGACTGGAGTTGGAGATGACAGGAACCACCAACACAATCCGGGTGAGTCTGAGCCAGAACCAGAGCCATGACCATCTGCAGTGTTTGTTTTAGTCTGAAGGAAGTCCCAGCTGGCCTGCACGGTGGTGTAGTGGGTAGCACTGTCGCCTCACAGCAAGAGGGTCCCAGGTTTGATTCCCGGGTCGGCCCGGGTTCCTTCTGTGTGGAGTTTGCATGTTCTCCCCGTGTAAGCGTGGGTTCTCTCCGGGTTCTCCGGCTTCCTCCCACAGTCCAAAGACATGCAGGATGGGGATAGGTTCATTGGTGACTCTAAATTGGCCGTAGGTGTGAATGTGAGCGTGAATGGTTGTTTGTCTCTATATGTTGGCCCTGTGATAGACTGGCGACCTGTCTGTCTCTACATGTCGGCCCTGTGATAGACTGGTTACCTGTCCAGGGTGTACCCTGCCTTCGCCCAATGACAGCTGGGATCGCGACCCTGAATACAGGATAAGCGGTAGAAAATGGATGGATGGATGGAAGTCCCAGCTGGGTGGAGCACAACTCATGATGATAATAACAACAACAATATTATTAATAATTATAATATTGTTGTCCGTCTATGTGTGATAGACTCTGACTCTGTCTGCCTTCAGGTCTATGTATGTCCTCAGGTCTCTGTCTGCCTTCAGGTCTCTGTCTGTCCTCAGGTCTCTGCCTTCAGGTCTCTGTCTGCCTTCAGGTCTATGTATGTCCTCAGGTCTCTGTCTGTCCTCAGGTCTCTGCCTTCAGGTCTCTGTCTGCCTTCAGGTCTCTGTCTGTCCACAGGTCTCTGCCTTCAGGTCTCTGTCTGCCTTCAGGTCTATGTATGTCCTCAGGTCTCTGTCGGCCTTCAGGTCTATGTAAGTCCTCAGGTCTCTGCCTTCAGGTCTCTGTTTGTCTTCCAGTTTGTATTTGTTTTCAGGTTTCCGTATATCATCAGGTCTCTGTTTGTCATCAGGTCTTGGGGTGTCCTCAGGTCTCGGGGTGTCCTCAGATCATGAGGTGTCCTCAGGTCTCTGTATGTCCTCAGTTCTCTGTATATCTACAGGTATCAGGGTGTCCGCGGGGGTCCAGGTCCTCTGTGTCAGGAGCAGTGAAGGCTGTAGCTTGGTGGAAGTCATACTCCTGCAGCCGCTGGAAGCAGAGAAGAGGAAAACTGACAGGTGACAAAGATTCAGAGTCCAGGTCATTTTAGATGTGGATTAGAAGTTTAATGTTGCTTATTAATGTTCAGGTATTCAGCCAGAGAGCAAGTACAGAGGTCTGGCTGAGGATGATGAAGACCAAAGAGATGAAACTGACACAACCAATACAAAACAACAGCTGAATATAAAACTGCTGAATCATTTTAGACAACTGGCTGCTACCAACCAGGACACTGACCAGGTAACACGAACCAGGTAACATTAACCATTAAACACGAACCAGGTAACACCAACCAGTAAACACTGACCAGGTAACACTAACCAGGTAACACTAACCAGTAAACACTGACCAGGTAACACTAACCAGGTAACACTAACCAGTAAACACTGACCAGGTAACACTAACCAGGTAACAATGACCAGTAAACACTGAACAGGTAACACTAACCAGTAAACACTAACCAGGTAACAATAACCAGTAAAGACTAACCAGGTAACAATGACCAGTAAACACTGACCAGGTAACACTAACCAGTAAACACTGACCAGGTAACACTAACCAGTAAACACTGACCAGCTAACACTAACCAGGTAACACCAACCAGTAAACAGTGACCAGGTAACACTAACCAGGTAACACCAACCAGTAAACACTGACCAGGTAACACTAACCAGTAAACACTGACCAGGTAACACTAACCAGTAAACACTGACCAGCTAACACTAACCAGGTAACATTAACCAGTAAACACTGACCAGGTAACACTAACCAGTAAAGACTAACCAGGTAACAATGACCAGTAAACACTGACCAGGGAACACTAACCAGTAAACACTAACCAGGTAACACTAACCAGTAAACACTGACCAGCTAACACTAACCAGTAAACACTGACCAGGTAACACTAACCAGTAAAGACTAACCAGTAAACACTGACCAGGTAACACTAACTAGGTGACACTAACCAGTAAACACTGACCAGGTAACACTAACTAGGTGACACTAACCAGTAAACACTAAACAGGTAACACTAACCAGGTAACACTAACCATTAAACACTAAACAGGTAACACTAACTAGGTGACACTAACCAGTAAACACTGACTAGGTAACACTAACTAGGTGACACTAACCAGTAAACAACACTCACCAGGTAACACTAAACAGGTAACACTGACCAGGTAACACTAACCAGGTAACACTAACCAGTAAACAACACTGACCAGGTAACACTAACTAGGTAACACTAACCAGTAAACACTAACCAGGTAACACTAACCAGTACACACTGACCAGGTAACACTAACCAGTACACACTGACCAGGTAACACTAACTAGGTAACACTGATCAGGTGAGTATGTGTCCACATGTCTCTGTGTGTTGTGTGCAGGTGAACCTGGACTTCGTTGACCAGCTGATCTCAGATGGAGCCGATCCAAACAGCTCAGACAGATATGGACAGACCATCCTGCATGAGGTTAATATGATTTTTATTTGTTCACTGACTTTATACATGTTAAACAAACATCAACAGAACAACTTAGTAATGTGACTGATTCAGTGTTTAGGATGTCCCTGTATGTTCGCGGTGGTTTCTAAGGTTCCTCATATAATCCTTTATTTATAGAAACAAACTTTAAATTGCATTATTATTATTCATTAGTTATTATTTATTATTTGTGTGATAATGTGTGTTCACCGTGAGACACACTAACTCTAATGTGCTTCAGATCTCCAGGGTATGGAATGTGGATGTGATGCGGTTCTTCTTGGACCGGGGCTCAGACCTCCTCCGGCCGGATCAGTTTGGGGTCACAGCGCTTCATGTGGCCTCTGCACTGGACTACTGGGACATGGTTAATTTCCTGCTGGACCGAAAAGGTCTGTGTGGAAGTCCAGGTCCAGTCCAAAAGCTATCTGTCTTAGTAGAGTCAGTTCACAGTGGCAGAGGATCATGGGTACTGTAGTCATGGATGAGCTATTAAACAGATCTATGGGGCTCTGGTCCTGCAGCCTGCTGACCCCTCAGAGTCCTGGACCCGAGCCTCTACAGACACAAAGTGACTACAAAGAGACATAAACACCATATATGATGTGGATGGTTCAGACCTTCTACATTGGTTGGTTTTTAGAGTTTCAAAGACTCATGGGAGCTGTAGTTGTTGAATGTATAGGTCAGATCAGATGCACCTATCCTGATCAGTAGGTATGTGCGTGTGTTGTCTTCAGCTGATCCAGAGGCTCAGACTCTTCTGGACCAGCAGAGTCCTCTTCATTATGCTGCCAAAAACAATGCTGTAGGTTCAATCAGACTGCTGCTGAAGGCCGGAGCCTCCATCAGCTGCACAGACTACAAACACAGAACACCACTGCAGCTTGCTGCCAACCTAGGTACCACTGACATCACCACTGACATCACCACTGAAATCACCACTTTCTTCTGACTTGATTGACTCTACTGACCCCGGGGTTGTGTATGCTTTCAGAGCACAGTGAAGCAGCTCAGGTACTGTTGGAGTCCGGGGCGGAGGCAGGGTTGATAGACTCTGATGGACAGCTCTGTATAACTGCTCTGATTGATCGGATGAGTCCAGTGGTAACAATAACAATGTCTCGCCTATTGACAGATGACAGTGCTGTGATTGGTCCAAAATTGTATCCTGGTGCTCTGATGAATGTGGTTGCATGTTGTGTCCAGGCCCAACGGGCACTCAGTCAGTTCCATGTGACTGACAGGATGACCAGACATCAGTACTACTACCTGAACCTACTGGAACCAGAACCACCTGGGACCAACCTGCAAGGTAACACTGCTACTACTGCTACTTCTGTACTACTACAGGTTTACTACAGTGGTGCTGCTACTCAGACTCACCCGTAGGCTACTAGTGCTACTACAGGACTAGTGTAGGATTACTGCAGTTGTCCACTCCTCTCTTCACTGGTCCTTCACCGGCCCTTCACTATTTTCAATTAAATTGTATTTATAGTGTCATATCACAACAAAAGTTATCTCAGGATACTTTCCACATCGAGCAGGAATAGAACAGGATCAGGACTAGAACACGCTTGTGATTTCAATGAATCTTTAAAAGTAACAAAATTACAAGGAGCAACAGTTACAGCGCCACCTAGTGGAGAGAGGAAACTGCCTTAACAGACTTTTCGGCAGAAATCTCAAGCAGACCAGGATCTTGGGTTCCATCATTGGCCTCTCATTGGCCTCCCACTTGTCCTCCACTGATCCTCTATTGGTCCTTTCCTGGTTCCCTATGAGTTCTCTATTGGTCCTTCACTGGTCCTCCGTTGGTCATTCAATAAGATACCCTGGCGATCATAATACTGCGATACCACTGCAGTACTACTATAGTACACAGACAATACTACCACTAATGATACTGTGCTATCTAACTCATTGACCTGTCTGCCTGACTCTACTTGTCTGTCTGATTAAGCATCTTTTGTGTTTTGTAGATGCAGATGCAAGTGAGCCGTCATCTGCTGTAAGTTTCATCAGTTACCTGTAATCCAGTTCAGTGTGGAGCTCGCTGAACTGGATCCTCCCCTAACCCGAACTCTAACTGGATCCTCCCCTAACTGGATCCTCCCCTACCCCAAACTCTAACTGGATCCTCCCCTAACTGGATCCTTCCCTACCCTGAACCCTAGCTAGATCCTTCCCTACCCCGAACTCTAACTGGATCCTCCCCTAATTGGATCCTCCCCTAACCTGAACCCTTACTGGATCCTCCCCTAACCTGAACCTTAGCTAGATCCTCCACTACCCCGAACCCTATATGGATCCTCCCCTCACGCGAACCCTAACTGGATCCTCCCCTACCCTGAACCCTAGCTAGATCCTTCCCTACCCCAAACTCTAACTGGATCTTCCCCTAATTGGATCCTCCCCTAACCTGAACCCTTACTGGATCCTCCCATACCCTGAACCCTAGCTAGATCCTCCCCTACCCCGAACCCTAACTGGATCCTCCCCTACCCTGAACCCTAGCTAGATCCTCCCCTACCCCAAACTCTAACTGGATCCTCCCCTCACGTGAACCCTAACTGGATCCTCCCCTACCCTGAACCCTAACTGGAACTCCACAGTTAAAGTTTTTTCCGATTGCTAAATGACGGCGGTCTTCAGCTACATGTGTAAACCTCTAAACCAGTCTGCATCAGCAACACCCACCTGAGCTAAACAATTCACATCAGCTGCAGAACAGACAGTGCTGCAAAACGCTGTGAACCATCATCATGGCGACAACACACACTGTCACTCAGACCACACTGAGAGGAAAAACATTACCATCAACAGCAACACACAAGTTAGACACTTCTTAATACTAAACACATCTTTACAGTTTGAATTGTTTCAGTGAAACAGGAAATAGAGTTTGGTCACATGACCTGCTGCTGTGCAGACTGGTAGAGTTTGATCATGTGACTCCAGTTGTGACCGCTGTCGTACAGTAATAGGTTCAAGACATTAAACTGACAACTGTCTCTTTACCTGTCTGTCTTTCTACCTGTCTCTCCATGTCTGTCCTGTGGCTCAGCTGGAGGTAGTGGTGCAGCAGCGGAAACTGGACCTCATCATGAATCCGGTCTTTCTCAAACTGATCCAGGTCAAGTGGAAACTATACGGCAGGTAAACTCCACTGTGATTGGTTTGATTTATTTTACATCATTGCTCTCAGGTGCAAAGTGTTGGCCTACCTGTCTGTCTTTCTTTACCTGTCTATCTCTCTGTCCATCTTTCTCTGACTGTCTATGCTACTGCCAGGCTGGGGGCGTGGCTTCTTCTTGTCCTCAACTTCCTGTTCAACGTCTCCTGGACAACCGTCGCCATCTCTGTGTCTGTGTACCGAGACTCCGATCGTTATGTCCTCCCCCAGGTGACCTGTCTGTCTCTAACTGTCGCCACCTGTCTGTCGATATCTTTACCCGTCTCTCTGTCACAGGACTGGTGGCGTGTTCTCCTCGTGGTGCTGGCACTCCTGTTGACTCTGGAAGAGGTGCTGAGGGAGGTGCAGGACATCCTACGCTCAAGGAGGAAGCTCCGCCTCTGGCAGCAGTGGGCGGATCGTCGTCTCCATGACGACCTGAGCTGCTCACATCCCATGTGGCCTCAGGTAGAAAAGACCATTTCAAAGGGACAGTTCAATATTTAGTGAAGTCTGTATAGTAAATATGTGTGTGTGTGTGTGTGTGTGTGTGTGTGTGTGCATGTGTGTAGGAGAGAGATTTCCTTTTGGATCAGAACAAACGGATTCACAGGATGAAAGGAAGCTACAGACGGGACCTGTGGTAACACACACACACACACACACACACACACACACACACACACACACACACACACACACACACACACATTAATATATGTATGTATCTATATGCCAAAAATGACAAACATTTATAAATATTAAAATATTAAAATAATTTGACCCACAGATTGGAGGCATAAAGGTTTTGTGTGTGTGTGTGTGTGTATCAGGAACGTCTCTGATTGGCTGGTCTACTCCCTCCTGACAGTGTCCTTCAGCATCCACCTGGTGGACGTGCTCTGTCCGTCCGTCCATCTTCACACCACCAGCGTGCGCATGTTCTCTGTCACCATCATCTTCATGTGGCTGAGACTGATGAAGCACGTCAGAGCCTTCAGGTGATGTCACCTCACTGTTAACATGACAACAGGACAGTTCAGGGTATCCAAAGATCCTCTCAGCCACAGTCTGGAACATGAAGGGGACAAAACAATAGAGTCCCAAGACCACTGAGGGCCCCTAGACAGCCGCTGAGGGTCCTAAAACCACTGAGGGTCCTAAAACCACTGAGGGCCCCTAGACCTCTAAGCGTCCTGAGACCACTGAGGGCCCCTAGACGGCCGCTGAGGGTCCTAAAACCACTGAGGGTCCGGAGACCACTGAGGGTCCCGAAACTACTGAGGGCCCCTAAACAGCTAAGGGGCCCGAGATTACTCATAATCCCAAACATTTTCAAATCAGATCAATGGTGTGTGTGTGTGTGTGTGTGTGTGTGTGTGTGTGTGTGTGTGTGTGTGTGTGTGTGTGTGTGTGTGTGTGCGTGCGCGCGCGCTCTTGCAGGTTGATGGGTCCTTTCATCGTCATGTTGGGAAACATCATCGGGGATGTGATGCGTTTCCTGTTCCTGTATGCTGAGATCTTTATTCCCTACACCTGCAGCTTCTGGATGATATTTGGAGGTCAGTAGACGCGTTTCCAATCATGCATGCGCATGCATTTGCCTCGCATAACCAGGCATTCTGGGATAAAAACGTCAGAAATGCTGGTGATAACTTCCCTTTGCGACGTGTCACATGGCTTTAAAAACTTGCGGTATCTCCAGGGTACCTCCCTCTGCATGCTTTTCTGTGCAGATGGTCTCAAATAAGTGCGGACATAAGACACTCCCCTCAACGTTGCCCTAGTTGGTTAGAATTACCACGTGGAATTTCCCACGTGAGAAAATTCCTCACCTTTGCTCCTCAGCCTCCATCAACAAGGAGAGTTACAAATGCCTCGAATTTGTCCACGACGAAGAAAGCCAGCGCCACAGGGCAGGCCATATTCTTTGTGCAAAGTCCGTGAAGTGCACCTGTGTCCGACTTGACGTGGTGGGAACTTGTTTATGACGAGTTTCGACGGATCCTCTCAAGTCTCGTGCATGCAAAGGCGCAAATGCATGCGATCTGAAACGCAGCCAGTCTGTGTGAGTGACTTCCTTTTTCCTGTTTCCAGCTCCTTTGAGACTTCCTGTTTCTTGTGTCCAGTTCCTTTGAAACTGGCTGCCTTTCGGATCGCATGCATTTGCACCTATGCATGCACGAGACTTGAGAGGATCCGCCGGTTCCCACCACGTCAAGTCAGACACAGGTGCACTTCACAGACTTTTTTTTTTTTTTTTTTTAAACTTTATTAATAATTATATACATAACAAAAACTGTCGAGCCAGGGGAAACTTCACGGACTTTTCACAAAGAATATGGCCTGCTCAATGGCGCTGGCTTTCTTTGTAGCTGACGAATTCGAGGCATTGGAACTCCCCTTGGAACTTCCTGTTTCCTGTCTCCGGCTTCTTTGAGACTTCCTGTTTCCTGTCTCCGGCTCCTTTGATTGGTTCCTCGTGGTTGATAACAATAAAGTTTATTTATAAATGTATGAAAGCAAAAATGATAAAATACAAAGATACACATAATCCAACCAAATAAAGGATTATTATACACATAAACACATATAAACACACTTAAATATATATCAAATGATTAATGTACCTATTGATCATTAACCTCATTGATTACTATATTCCTTGATTGATGGAATCATCAATGTATGAATCATGATTAATGGACTACTCGTCTCTCTGAAGGCTCACCCTCAGTTCCCAGCATGCAGTCTGTTTCCAGCCTGCTGTACAGTCTGTACCGCATCACCCTGGTAGACGAGTACGAGTTTGATGCCATGTCCTCCGTGGACGCCGTCATGGCGCCGCTGCTCTGTGGGACGTTTCTGGCCGCGTCCTCCATCCTGTGTGTCAACATGCTGGTTGCTCTGCTCACCGACACCTTCCAGAGGTCAGAGGTCACACCTACCTGTCTGTCCTCACCTGTCTCACACAGCCCCACTGCCCCAAATGCTTCCTCCCCTCCCCCCTCACTCCCCTGCAGTGAGCTCTCCTTGCAGCACCCCTCCTCCCACTCATCCTCCTCCTCCACCCCGCATGACTGTGACTACAGGCCAGGTTAGGAGACAGCTGGAGAGACTTCCCTGACGGCATCGGCCCCAGGATCCTGAAGACCTGTGCCTGTGCCTGCCAGCTGTCTCCTGTCCTACAATACCTCTTCAACCTGAGCCTGGGTCAGGAGAGAATACCGGTGGAAGATGTCCTGCCTGGTTCCTGTTCCTAAGAAGTTGACACCATCCGACCTCAGTTACCATCGACCAGTTGGCCTCACATCCAACGTGATAAAGGTGCCCATCTGATGTGCCGTCCACACGTAGCAAAACAAACTTTTTTTCTCCGTTTTGCCTTGGCGTCGTTTCAAGAAAATCCGCGTCCAGACAAATCCACTGAAAACGATTCAGCGCGCTGTAGTACATATTCCAGGCCCTTATGCGGCGCTGTTTCTGCTACAAAAACGCAGAAGAAGAGATGGAGCTTGACCAGATGTTTGCCATTGCTATGGCAACATGTGAGAGTTACGGCTAATCTCCACCCGACCACCCGATCAATAAACACCCATAAGATGACAATTTGGCCCGTATAAATAAAACCAACCATAAGCATCAACAGCCGTCACCCTAAGGACCTTGACGAGGCGTTGTCACACGTTGGGATGGATTAATTAGACAAATAAATGCCTACATTCATGGGAAGTTCATGGGAAACGGCTCCGTTTTTTTCATACAGTGGCCTTAAACCGCTGTCGTACAGACAAGCAGAATATCTGCTACGAGCACGGAGGCCGCCGTTATTATGAGACGTCGCGGGGGAAGACGTCAGGCTCGAGGATCGAGGGGCGGGCCAATGACGTCAGCGTATTCGTTTTTGCCGTCTACACGAAAACGAACACGAAACGGAGGGGTGCCGTTTTTTTCTTTTCCACCCTGAGAGCTGGTTTCAAAAAAGTGCGTTTTCAGGCCGCGAAAAACGCCAGATTCGTATGGACGGAAGGGCGAAACGCCTCAAAAAACGTTTTTGTATGGACACCCCTTAAGGCCACAGGTGAGAGCTCTGCTAGACCCTCTATAAGAGGCCGTCCATACGAAGACGTTTTTTGTGGGTAAACGCACAAGTCTTGTGCATTAAGTATTATTGAGGGACAGGAGGGGGAGTACAGAGCACTGGTGGACAGCTTTGTGAAGTGGTCTGGACAGAATCACCTGCGGCTGAATATCAGCAAGACCAGAGAGATGGTGATCGATTTTAGGAAGAAGAGTAGAACCTGGGTGTTACCATCAACCACAGACTGGACTGGAGATCCAACACTGAAGCTGTGTACAAGAAGGGGATGAGCAGACTCTACTTCCTGAGGGAGCTGAGATCCTTCAACGTGTGCAGCAAGATGTTGGAGATCTTTTATCAGTGTGTGGTGGCCAGTGTTCTTTTCTTTGCTGTGGTTTGTTGGAGGAGCAGCATCAGAGCCAGTAACAGACTCAACAAACCTACCTACCTGTTATAAAGTCGGCTGCAAACACTGAACTGAGGACACTGACCAAACTGTTATCTATCATGGATAATCAATAATCGTGGATCATCCTGACCAACCCATTCCACCCCACCCTAGTCAGACAGCGGAGCACCTTCTCCAACAGGCTGCTACAGATACAGAAAATCCTTCCTGCCACAAGCCATCACATTCTACAATACCTCCCTCACCTCTGCCTGACAGAGACAACTACTCATTTCTTGTATACTTGTATGGTGTATTATTGTTTATTGGATACACTGTATCCTGTCTTTCTATTTATGTTTTGTTGTACAGAGTGTTTTTTGCTGACCCACTGCTGCTGTGTCAAAATCATTTCCCAGTCTGGGACTAATAAACCTGTCTGTTACCTGTCTGTTCTCACCTGTCTGCCCCTACCTACCCGTCTGTTCTCACCTGTCTGCCCCTACCTACCTGTCTGTTCTCACCTGTCTGCCCCTACCTACCTGTCTGTTCTCACCTGTCTGCCCCTACCTACCCGTCTGTTCTCACCTGTCTGCCCCTACCTACCTGTCTGTTCTCACCTGTCTGCCCCTACCTACCTGTCTGTTCTCACCTGTCTGCCCCTACCTACCTGTCTGTTCTCACCTGTCTGCCTCTACCTACCTGTCTGTTCTCACCTGTCTGCATCTAACTACCTGTCTGTTCTCACCTGTCTGCCCCTACCTACCTGTCTGTTCTCACCTGTCTGCATCTAACTACCTGTCTGTTCTCACCTGTCTGCCCCTACCTACCTGTCTGTTCTCACGTGTCTGCATCTAACTACCTGTCTGTTCTCACCTGTCTGCCCCTACCTACCTGTCTGTTCTCACCTGTCTGCCCCTACCTACCTGTCTGTTCTCACCTGTCTGCCCCTACCTACCTGTCTGTTCTCACCTGTCTGCCCCTACCTACCTGTCTGTTCTCACGTGTCTGCATCTAACTACCTGTCTGTTCTCACCTGTCTGCCCCTACCTACCTGTCTGTTCTCACCTGTCTGCCCCTACCTACCTGTCTGTTCTAACGTGTCTGCCTCTACCTACCTGTCTGTTCTCACCTGTCTGCATCTAACTACCTGTCTGTTCTCACCTGTCTGCCCCTACCTACCTGTCTGTTCTCACCTGTCTGCATCTAACTACCTGTCTGTTCTCACCTGTCTGCCCCTACCTACCTGTCTGTTCTCACGTGTCTGCATCTAACTACCTGTCTGTTCTCACCTGTCTGCCCCTACCTACCTGTCTGTTCTCACGTGTCTGCATCCAACTACCTGTCTGTTCTCACCTGTCTGCCCCTACCTACCTGTCTGTTCTCACCTGTCTGCCCCTACCTACCTGTCTGTTCTCACGTGTCTGCATCTAACTACCTGTCTGTTCTCACCTGTCTGCCCCTACCTACCTGTCTGTTCTCACCTGTCTGCCCCTACCTACCTGTCTGTTCTCACGTGTCTGCATCTAACTACCTGTCTGTTCTCACCTGTCTGCCCCTACCTACCTGTCTGTTCTCACCTGTCTGCCCCTACCTACCTGTCTGTTCTCACGTGTCTGCATCTAACTACCTGTCTGTTCTCACCTTTCTCTCCTGTCAGGGTCCATGATAACTCTCAGGCCAACGCTATGATGCAGCAGGCCGCAGTCATCCTACAGGTGGAGGAGTCCATACCCCTCCTGCGCCGTTTCTATGACAACCACTACATCTCCAACCACTGTGCGCCGCTGGTTGAAGCCCACGATAACAAAGTCACCGAGAACTCCCGGTACCATAACGAGATGGACGTCATCACGGCGCAGATCAAAGTGTGTGTGGATGACAGATAACGTTCATTTAAAGTGAAGATAAGGAGGTAATGTGTGTGTGTGTGTGTGTGTGTGTGTGTGTGTGTGTGTGTCCTCTAGGCGACTCTGGACCAGTTTGTGGTCTTGCAGAGTGACAGGGAGACACTCGGAGGTTCTGGGTGAGATATATCTTCTTCTGTCCTCCATTAAACACACTCAGGTCTCACTGCAGCACCATGTGATTAATCCGCTGCTGAAAATAGTCCCAATTCAACGTCCATTTACAGAGGACTTGATGTTTGCCTCATCTGCGCCGCTCCTGTTGCCTAGCAACCAGCTGTGGTTGACCATAAAGAGCATGGAAGAGGAATGGTTCTTCTGATCTTCTGATGGAGGAGACGCTTCACAAAGATTTCAGGCTGAGAGTTTATTCTGATCCTCACAGAGGCCGTGTTGGTTAATGTGCCATTGTCACTATGAATCCTGGCATACGTTGGACCTGTCCATCAGTTGGATCCTCTTAACCAGGAAAAGAAGTCCACAAGGGACACATTCAGTCTCCAGATGGACCTCTGAGGGACGGATGCTGGACTGGGACACATTCAGTCCTCAGGTGGTCCTCAGGTGGTCCTCTGGAGGACAGATCCAGGACTGGGACCCAGCAGTGTGTCTACCTAATTGCCTGATGAAAATAAATGTTTGTGTTTATAAAGATTTTGAATATTTAAATCAGCAGGAACGATAAGACAAATCCTAGCAGCCTTTTTGTGTGCAGGTCTCACATTTGTTCTTTTCGCTACCAGAATCCAGCCAGACCAGAACCAGGAGCTCCAGGATCAGATACGGCTGAACCCGAAACTCCAGGACCAGAACCTGCTGAACCAGGAGCTCCAGGCTATTCGAGTAGAGCTAAAGCAACTCCGGACTCTGGTCCAGCAGCTGGTTGAGAACCGGACTGGGTCAAGCTAACAGATCTGAGTCTGAGGAGATGGACAGATGTATCTTTGTAATTTCTAGTCTTTGTCCTGTGAGTCTTTCTAGTCTTTGTCCTGTGGGTCTTTCTAGTCTTTGTCCTGTGAGTCTTTCTAGTCTTTGTCTTGTGAGTCTTTCTAGTCTTTGTCCTGTGTGTCTTTCTAGTCTTTGTCCTGTGGGTGTCTTTCTAGTCTTTGTCCTGTGAGTCTTTCTAGTCTTTGTCCTGTGTGTCTTTCTAGTCTTTGTCCTGTGAGTCTTTCTAGTCTTTGTCCTGTGAGTCTTTCTAGTCTTTGTCCTGTGTGTCTTTCTAGTCTTTGTCCTGTGGGTGTCTTTCTAGTCTTTGTCCTGTGTGTCTTTCTAGTCTTTGTCCTGTGGGTGTCTTTCTAGTCTTTGTCCTGTGAGTCTTTCTAGTCTTTGTCCTGTGGGTGTCTTTCTAGTCTTTGTCCTGTGAGTCTTTCTAGTCTTTGTCCTGTGTGTCTTTCTAGTCTTTGTCCTGTGAGTCTTTCT
Source organism: Eutrigla gurnardus (assembly GCF_963514095.1). Classification (NCBI taxonomy): domain Eukaryota; kingdom Metazoa; phylum Chordata; class Actinopteri; order Perciformes; family Triglidae; genus Eutrigla; species Eutrigla gurnardus. Next base: position 1,334,029 of record NC_139925.1, read on the forward strand.
AGTCTTTGTCCTGTGTGTCTTTCTAGTCTTTGTCCTGTGAGTCTTTCTAGTCTTTGTCCTGTGGGTGTCTTTCTAGTCTTTGTCCTGTGAGTCTTTCTAGTCTTTGTCCTGTGAGTCTTTCTAGTCTTTGTCTTGTGAGTCTTTCTAGTCTTTGTCCTGTGAGTCTTTTTAGTCTTTGTGTCTTTTACACCAGTAAAATAAAATTATGTGATGTTTTTGAGAATAGGTTAATTGATAACTCTAAATTGCCCGTAGGTGTGAATGTGAGCGTGAATGGTTGTCTGTCTCTACTCTTCTAGACTGGCGTCCTGTCCAGGTGAACCCTGCCTTCGCCCAATGATAGCTGGGATCGGCTCCAGCCCCCCCGCGACCCTGAATACAGGATAAGCGGTAGAAAATGGATGGATGGATGGATGGATGTTTTTGAGAGACTCGTGATGTAAAGTACATTTCTTGTCTGAGCTCCTTTACTTTACTGACTAATAACTGGTTATGTATTAATATATATTTCTATATTTCGATATTATAGATTAAACAATCAACAGAATATAAAATAATGAAAAACGGATCAACACATGAATACATACATTTTTATTCTGCATTGTGGACTTTAACTTTGGTATTTTACTTTGACTAACATTGTGAATGCAGTACTTTGAACTGTATCAGAGTATTTCTATACTGTGATAGTATTACTCCCTGAAGTACCAGATGTACTTGGGTTTGTACATGTGATCATCTACAGCTGATATTCAACATTAAACATGAAATTTGGAATCAAAACCATCATCATCAATGGTAAATCTCTGTTTTCTGTTTGGTGATTCATGAGACATGAACAGGAACTAGTCTACTCTGGTTTTACCACATGGTGGTCCTGTTGGACCCTGATCCCAGTCTGTTTGTCCCGTCGGACCCTGATCCCAGTCTGTGTGTCCTGTTGGACCCTAGACCCAGTCTGTGTCTGTCCCTCCAGTTTCTAACTGGAGACCCCGTCCACTGTTCGATGCTTTGGCTCAGCGGTAGAGTGATTCTTCCTATATCAGAAGATCTATGGTTTGAATCGCAACTCCTCCAGTCCACGTGCTGAGGTGTCCTCGGGCTGAGGTGTCCTCGGGCTGAGGTGTCCTCGAGCTGAGGTGTCCTCGGGCCAGATGACCCGGATGATTGATCAACCTGAAGCTCCCGATGAACCTGAAGGCAACTGATGGCAGATGCTGGTGATAAACAGAGCTGATGATGTGAGGACAGACAGGATGGACATGTTAGACACCAGGAATAACAATGAGCAGCAGCCTGTCTCTTCCTTTCTGTCTCTCTGATAATATACAGTCATATTAATCAGCTGTTTAAACATCGATGTTCATGCTCGTCAGCGGTTCTAAAGACAGTTTTCACCTAACGAAGGAAAACAGACTCATGATCTGTGACAGATGAAGGAAAATAAAACAGACTCCGCATCTGTGACAGACGAAGATATGACAAAGTAAAGATCATTATTTACATTATGGCGTCAAAGATTAGTCTGGTTTTCACCATACTAAGGTCAATCTTTTAAGATTGAACATTAGTCTGGGGAAGCTGCGCTTTGTTTCTACTGCTCAAGAGGCGGGATCAATGGGCATCGTTCAAATGAACGATGCCCATTATGTTTCGTCATCGTCACGTCACCGGCCAATAGCGTGCCAGGAGAGAATGGCCGTTTCTGATTGGAGCCAAAGATTCTGGCAATGTAACAGCGAAAGTAAGCCTGAGGGTGTCCAGCCTAAACTGCCGAGCGAAATCCAAATTTCCCGGAAGTTCAGGCAGGGTTCACCCAGCCTAGTCAAAGATGTAAATTGTGAAAAAAGAAGGAAAGAACATACATATTTAAAGAAAACAATCTCTCTGCATGTATTTGGGTGTTTTTGATGTTTCCTGTATTTGTGTATTTTATTATTATAATTTATTTTAAGAGTGACTCGTATTATATTTATTCATTTAATATATTTAATGATGATTCTGCTTGTGTCTCATAGACGTCTTCACCGGTTTGTGCTGTTTAAAAGCGATGGACCCGCCCCCTCAGCTGTTGATGATTTCCGGTTCCGGGTTCTTCTTCGCCCTGCAGCAGAGCAGAGGGAGGAAAGATGGCGGCGGCCCAGTCCGACAGAGACCCACCGTCTTCTGTATGTTCCGAGTTCCTGAACTTCTCCGCCAAAGACACCGCGACGGTAAGAAAGTCCTCGAGCTTCCGGTCCCGTCGACAGTCACCTGTGGCTGCGTCACTGCGCGAGCTTTCACCTGCTTTCTGCTAATCTGCTACACGGTGCTAATGCTAATGCTAACGCTGATGGTCGGAGTGATCTGAAAACATCTGGATGAGGAGCCGCTGCTATGTCCGCGCGAGCTCACATCGTAAACATGGCGTCATTAAACTCAGCTGTCGTTCTATGGCGTCGAACTGACGTTCCTTTGGCCGAGATCTGACGTTTTTATGACGTTGATCTGACGTTTGTTTACGCTAGAACCCGTAGTTACCATGCAGGTAACCTGGGGCCCTCTGACTCCAGGTCAGTTATACTTCATCATCAGTCTGACTCCAGGTCAGTTATACTTCATCATCATCAGTCTGACTCCAGGTCAGTTATACTTCATCATCAATCTGACTCCAGGTCAGTTATACTTCATCATCATCAGTCTGACTCCAGGTCAGTTATACTTCATCATCAGTCTGACTCCAGGTCAGTTATACTTCATCATCAGGCTGACTCAGAATCAGAATTCCTTTATTGTCCCTCAACGGGGACATTTGTTTGCCACAGCAGCCAAAGGACAGAATGTTACAAAAAACAAAATTAACAGTATACGGTAATTTAAAAAGGTAAGAAATAGAATAGACTTATATAAACATGATATTGTACAAAATTAACAGCAGTGAACTTGTTTTTATTTACAATATAGAGTGCAGAATGAGGTCTTACTCCAGGTCAGTTACACTTTATCAGTGATGAATCCCGTTTCCGTGACAACAGGAGCCAAGGGTTCTGCTCTAGTTTGTTTATTAGTACAGTACATAATTACTACAGTTCAGTATATGAGTACTACAGTACAGTACATAGTTACTACAGCACAGAACAGTACAGTACATAGCAGGGGTAGACTATATGGGGAATTTGGCTTTTGAAGATCACTGACCCCACCATTCTAACCACTGGCCCAGGAATCAATCCCCATAATAACGTAAAAGAACAATTTGATTTAACAACATTTACTTTAATACTGCATTACTCAAGCACCATCCGTTGTTCCTCCATCTCCTCCTCAGTTGGTTGATTTTTGCCCCCCTCCTGATGCCCAGGCAGTATATCCTGGGCGTCTGCTTCTGGGCCCTGACTGCCACCAGCTCAAAACAGCCTTCTCTGCATGGACTCACAACACATCTCCTGCCTGTATTCATCATAAATATAAAAACAACTAGCTACTATAATTT